>NC_089508.1:190698903-191898903 GCF_036850995.1 Saccopteryx leptura | reverse complement strand
TAGAAAATCAGGTACAAAACTGTTCAATGAGGTTGTTGATAGCCCTTAACAGTACTGACATTTAGCCTTGAAAGGCTCAACATAAAAGGTTTTTATTATCTACATACCTTAGCAATTTTTCCACCAGTAAAATTTGCAAAGCGTTTCAGAGAAAGTGTAAGAACATTGGAGGATCTGTGTATGGTGAATCTCTTTGAAGCTGGGACCATCTTTTTACACCTTAAACAGAAACAAAGAAAAAGATTAAGGGTTTTTTTCAGTATTTTAGTCTTTCCCTTATTATTTCTCTGAAATCTTCTAAATTAAGTTTACATAAGGGTACCAGAGAGAAACACAACGCGTTTCAACTAATAGTGAAAATATCAAGTTTTGCCTGACCAGGTGGTGGCGCAGTGGATAGAGCGTCGGACTGGGATGCGGAGGACCCAGGTTCGAGACCCTGAGGTCGCCAGCTTGAGCGCGGGCTCATCTGGTTTGAGCAAAGCTCACCAGCTTGGACCCAAGGTCGCTGGCTCGAGCAAGGGGTTACTCAGTCTGCTGGAGCCCCCCAGTCAAGGCACATATGAGAAAGCAATCAATGAACAACTAAGGAGCCGCAACGAAGAATTGATGCTTCTCATCTCTCTCCCTTCCTGTCTATCTGTCCCTATCTGTCCTCTGACTGTCAGAAAAAAAAAAAAATCAAGTTTTAACATATAGGAGCAACTAGTTAATTAGTGTGGAAGGGAAAAGGCAGCTAGGATAACTGAGGTGCAGAGCCACTCAGGTCACTGATAGTGTTAAATAAGATTCATACAAGTTTCTGCCGATTCAAAAACAACTGGAAAACAAGTCGGTTTTCAGGCTGGTGTAATTCTGTAAAAGCAAAGCCCTATGAGATACAAAGGTTAGAAAAGTAATGGTCAGAATGTCCCTGGAGGTGAACACCAAGAGAAATCCCCATGGCTGGATGAAGGGAGCCTTTTCCCCACAAAGTGAGTATTTGATAAGAACAACCGCCTGTATCACCTGACTCTAAAGTGAACTTCTACGTAAAATATATACAACAGGCTTTATGAAGAGAGGCTCTCTTGACTCCATGGGGAGACAGAAGAAGGAATGATAAATTGAGAGGTTTCTAGCAGACACCACACCAAGCCTGGGTAGGAACCACACAGAGGACAATCCCAAACTGCTTTGGAGGTGAGCGGCGCACTCCAGCACCCTCCAGAACTGAGTGGATGGACACGTTGCTGCTGGGCACAGACATGCCACCCAGGTGGCCCTGCCCTCGGCAGCAGCACTGCGGGCAGGGGCAGCAGAGGGCCTGCCTGCCGGCCCCGAAACCCTCCCAGCAGGGAGGCCCGCGTCTCCCATCTCTGCAGAGGGAACGTGCAGACGCGCTCTGGCCCTGGAGGACAGGTGCGCAGGGTCTCCTGGGGGCACTGGCAGCTAGGGGGCCTTTCGGGCCTGGGCAACACGCATCATACTTGCTGCACTTGTACGAGTTTTCTCCGTCCAGCTGCTCGGGCTTCACAAACTGCTCCAGCGCCTTGTTCACACTCTGAGCGGCCTGGGGAGAGAAAGGACCACACGTGACCTCTCACTGCTGCGTGTCATGGGACTCAACAGAGAATTTTACGTGAAAAGAAAATTTTCTCTTACTATGATGTTCATTTTTAGACATGGACACAAGTTATTTCCTCTCCCATTAATAAATGAGCAGATTAAAGTGAACAAAAATCTGTAAAGAGGTTGCTCGCTGAAACATTATATAAAACAGTATAAAAATGAAGCCCTGGCCAGACAGCTCGCGGGGCAGGGTGTGGTCCAGAAGCGCAGAGGTTGCCAGTTCCATCCCTGGTCAGGGCACCTACAGGAACAGAGGATGTTCCTGTCTCTATTTCTCTCACCTGCCGTCCCTCTCTCACTAAAATCAATCAATAAAAATAAAATAACTTTAAAATGGAAACAAGCCAGATATCTACTAGCAAGGCATCAGGCCCGTAAACTGTGTCCACCTGCCTCCTGGCCCACTGCACAAATGACAGAGCACACAGAGGTGCCCAAGGGGATGAGAGGAAAACAGCAAGTGGCTAGTCTTCATGTGCAGTCCCATTTTTACCAACAGTAAGTAACATACTTTGGAACAGTTTATATCAAAGTGATGGGAAGCGTTCATTCTGTGGGATCATATATAGATAAATACACACACACATATTCACAATGTCGTTCATTTTTATCATAAGTACTTATTACATTTGAAATCAGAAAAACAAAAAAGAGTTTAGAACATGCAGGAAGCAAAACAATTCCTAAATAATAACCGCCATCTATTATGGCTAACATAGACATCAGAACCTGGTTTAACTAAGTGAATGAAAAGTAATCAATGAAAAACTAAAGTGATGCAACTAGGAGTTGGTGCTTCTCATTTCTCTCTTCCTCCGCCTCTCTCAAAAAAACCCCCACAAAACTTATTAAGTGAAACATCAAATGGTAATAAAAAGATTAAGTGTTATAAGTTTTTATGATGACCACCACAAAAGCTTAATCACTTAGCATATTAAATTTTAAAATTAATATTCCCCAACAATAGTCTTAATTATAAATGAACTACAAATACATAGTTATGTAAAGTATAACTGATTTTTTAAACTTAACTGTTAAAATAATGATCAACATACCTTTATCTCCAATGTTATATCAAGATATGGATCAAAAGTGTCTGAAACGCCTTTGCAATTTAAACATTTGACTGAAATAAAAACAAAATGCAAGGGTAAGTAAAGGGCATAAAGATCATTATGGCAATCCCAACTATTAAAATACTATTTCAAAATAGAAAATTAAGATAAAAGACAATTTTCTCAGATTGGGCAAAAAATTTTAACACTGCACAGTGTAAATTAAAGCATCATGAATTTGTTGCTGGCATGTAAACTGGTATAAGCTCTTGGAAGAGCAGTATGGCAGTGTGAAATGATATCCACTCACTTTCTGATGCAGAAACTCTCCTGCTAAGAGTTTATCCTACATACACACTTCTAAATGGACATAAAGGCTTGTGCACAAGGATGTTCAATGAAACACTGATGATAATTTAAAAAATTAGAAATGACCTAAGTATCCCTTGATAGGAGACTAAACTAAACAGGATTTACCGCAGAGCTGTGAAAGGCTGTATTAGACCTATGTGTGCTAGATAACAAGACTTCTAACGTCAGGAGGAAGATGAAAGGGACGCACCCACTAGGCTCCCAGTCGGCTCCCGCACAGGAAGCCCCTGGAAGGGTGCCAGAAACTGGGGTCTTTGAGAAGAGGACGAAGTCTGGGCAGGATGGAGGACATACTTTCCATTCTTTTGTTTTGTTTTTTTACAGAGACAGAGAGAGGGATAGATAGGGACAGACAGACAGGAACAGAGAGAGATGAGAAGCATCAATCATCAGTTCTTCGTTGTGACACCTTAATTGCTCATTGATTGCCCTGTCATATGTGCCTTGACCGCGGGCCCTCAGCAGACCTGAGCAACCCCTTGCTCAAGCCAGCAACCTTGAGTCCAAGCTTTGCTCAAACCAGATGAGCCCATGCTCAAGCTGGCGACCTTGGGGTCTCAAAATTGGGTCCTCCACATCCCAGTCCGACATTCTATCCACTGCGCCACCGCCTGGTCAGACTATACTTTCCATTCTTAACCTTTTCTCCTTTGCGCATTTTTTTAACCACGTGCATGTATCACTCTAACTTGTAAATAAAAGTTTACCTACCTCTAGATCTTAGGTATCCTCCAAATATCTGACAAACGAGTGTGGTAGCCTGTGTGTGTCTGTCTAATCTGAAAAACAGTCAAGCGGTGATTTGAGAGAGGAGTTCCACAGAAATTACAGATGCTCTGGGCAGATCACAAAAGCATGTACATCTTTAAAAGGACAAGAGCTCAGGCAGGAGAGCCACAAAAGAAGACGTCAGTAAGTGTGGCAGACAGAGGACGGGCTTGCCTGACCCGGGCACAGTGAAGGGGGAGGGCAGGACAAGCAGCAGGATGGGGTGCAGGGGCTGCACATCAGGCAGCACTGTGGCCCTGAGGCCAGGGGAGGGGCATGGTCTCAGCAGGACTGGGACACTGGGTGCGAGGCCTGGCGGCTGAGGGCAGGGCACCTGGGCATCTTCTGTGTCATCACCCATCCCCGTCCCCATCCAGGGGCTGGGAGCCAGGCCGAGGCGGCGTGGGCAGCAGTGGGAATGGCAAGGAGGTTTACCAGGTGTGTTTGGCAATAGCAGGTGGGTTAGGACTTGCCTAATTCCGCGTTTTTCATCCACCGGTCTGTGGACAGGTCTATTAAGTTCATGCCAGGCCATGAAAGAGCTAAGCACCCTGATATATGAAGATCACAGACCCAATGATCTTAGTAGAATCTGCTTATGCTCAAGGTAATTTCTGCCTTAGCAGACCCTGAATAATTCTATTTTCACTGGCCCCCAAGTGTAAAAAGCTTGAAAAACCACTAGTCTAACTGTTTCTCCAAGCTCATTTGAGTCTGCATTTAGACTTTAAGGAAGAAGCTGCAGGAACTGGGAACAGGAGAGAAAGACACCAGAGAACAAGTACAGGCTCCAAAGGCTGGAGGCCAGCAGAGAGTGGGGTGCAGTGGGACAGAAGGAGGGGTGCTGATGCTCAGAGATGAAAGCATCTATAATAGACGCATCCAAATTGTTTTAAGAAGCACATCTCTTCACATTTTAACCATTTTAAGACAATGTACATTGTTGCAGAAGAGGCAGTGTAGTCAGAAGGTGAAGCAAACACAGCCCTGCACCTTCGTCCTAAAAGCAGACGGACTGAGACACGTGTGCCGACACACGGGAGAAGCCAGGCCCGGGCACTTACTTATTGCTGCCGTTCAAGCACGCTTTCTGCATAGCATCAACAGTGTATTGAAGGAATTCATGGGCATCTTCTTGGTTTCCAAAACGGAAGTGCCGCGCTATCCCTATAAAATGTAAGACAAGCTTTACCTTCACAGGACAGGGCCAGGCCGTCACCCCCCGAAGCAGCACCTTACACCAGCATGTTAGGAAATGCTTGCTAGTGTCACAAGGGAACAGCACTACGGGAGCTGCCCTGAGAGCTGAGACCTTGCCCGTCTGACCATTAAAAGCCCACATGGGCCAGAGTTTCTGAGCCCAGAGAGTTGCAGAGATGCTATCCACGGCTTCAGCAAGTGAGTAACACTATACTGAAATAAATTCAACTTTGGCTGTATTATCTCCACAATTTGTCCACAATGTTATATTAGTTCACACGTTTAAAATCTTTTATTATTATTGGTTTTAGAGAGAGAGGAAGGAGAAAGAAGGTGAGACAGGAACATCCATCTGTTCCAGTATGTGCCCCGAGCAGGGATTGAACCAGCAACCTCTGTGCTTTGGGATGAAGCTCTAACCAACTAAGCCATCTGGCCAGGGCTAGTGAACACATTTTAAATTTGGTGCTAATCCCCCCAAGAAAATCCATGCAGAACATCAATGTCCAAACCTATCTAAATTCTATCCTGATTACCTAGATATTATATAATCAGTAACATTCCAGTCCTATTTCTAATAGAACGAACAGTTACAAGACAAAATTAAATACAAAAACATCTAACGTATAAATAGAAAAACATCATATATAGAATTTTATGTGTATAACTATATATAAATATATTAGACTAAGTCAAGAATTACCAATATTCTAGCAGCTCTGACCTACAAAAATGGCAATTTCAGGATTTAGCCATATATGTCTGTGTATCGGCATTTGTATAATATATATATATTATATATATGTTCATGGATGTATGTACATGCAAACACACAGCAATGACATTTTCTTCAAGACTAGGTTTAAAAATATTAATCATGCCTATGTGTGTGTGTGTATGTTTAAAAATATTAATCATGCCTATGTGTGTGTGTGTATAGTTAAACAAACAAAAAAATCACCCTTGGCTAAATTTCTGCCAGGATCCAATGATTTTTTAAAAAATGTTTATATTGTCTGCTCTGGCCTACTAATAATACCAAGGGGGACAATACCTCTTAATTCTTCAGCAGCTTTTTTTTTTTTTTTTTAATTTTTTATTTTATTTATTCATTTTAGAGAGGAGAGAGAGGAGGGAGAGAGACAGAGAGAGAGAGAGAGAGGAGAGAGAGACAGGGGGAGGAGCTGGAAGCATCAACTCCCATATGTGCCTTGACCAGGCAAGCCCAGGGTTTCGAACCGGCGACCTCAGCATTTCCAGGTCGACGCTTTATCCACTGTGCCACCACAGGTCAGGCCTTCAGCAGCTTTTTAAGCAAAAAATTATAGTTTATAAATATACAATTATCCACCCCTGTAATTACCTAGCTAGATATCAAATTAAGAGTTAAGCTTTTTAAAAAAAAAAAAAAATTTACAGGCTCTGGTCGCAACAGAGCGACGCCCTGGAGGGGCAGAGCATCGCCCCCTGGTGGACGTGCCGGGTGGATGCCGGTTGGGCACATGCGGGAGTCTGTCTGTCTCTCCCCGCTTCCAGCTTCAGAAAAATACAAAAAAAAAAAAAAAAAAATTTTACATGTGCCTGACCAGGCGGAGGCGCAGTGGATAGAGCATCGGACTGGGATGCGGAGGACCCAGGTTCAAGACCCTGAGTTCGTCAGCTTGAGTGCAGGCTTATCTGGCTTGAGCAAAGCTCACCAGCTTGTACCCAAGGTCGCTGGTTCGAGCAAGGGGTTACTCGGTCTGCTGAAGGCCCGCGGTCAAGGCACATATGAGAAAGCAATCAATGAACAACTAAGGTGTCACAACGAAAAACTAATGATTGACGCTTCTCATCTCTCTCCATTCCTATCTGTCTGTTCCTGTCTATCCCTCTCTCTGACTCTCTGTCCCTATAAAAAAAAATTTACATGCATATTTTTATTCCAACTCAGTTAATTAAGATGATATAAAAGTTTATTGCACCTGACCAGGAGGTGGCACAGTGAATAGAGCGTCGGCCTGGGACATTGAGGACCCAAATTTGAAACCCCAAGGTTGCCGACTAGAGTGCAGGCTCATCTGGCTTGAGCACAGGTTCACCAGTTTGAGTGTGGGGTTGCTGGTTTGAGTATACAATAACAGTCATGATTTTATGGTTGCTGGCTTGAACAACGGGTCACTGGCTCTGCTATAACCCCCTGGTCAAGGCATGTATGAGGAAGCAATCAATGAACAACCAAGGTGCCACAACAAAGAATCGATGCTTCTCATCTCTCTCCTTTCTTGTCTGTCCCTGACTGTCCTCACGTCCCACGCTTAAAAAAAAAGTTTACTGTGAACATACACATACAAAGTGCGTAAGAAAATTTCATGCAAGCTGTATCATTACAAGAAAAAAATGTTGAAATCACTTCAAAATTAAACAGAAAAAAAGTAAAATTTGTCCACAAATTTGCTAAACTATGAGTATAAATTTTTCTTTAAAAGTATAATTAACTTTATTTTGGCAATTATTGTCACTGTGTATAGTGTAATATTCATTAACTGAATTAAAACTAATTCAAAACAGCAACGGCCCACTGTGTGAAAGTCCCGGGTTCGATTCCTGACCAGGGCACACAGGAGAGCGCCCATCTGCTTCTCCACCCTTCCCCCTCTCCTTTCCTTCTGTCTCTCTCTTCCCTTCCTGCAGCCAAGGCTCACTGGAGCAAAGTTGGCCCGGGCTCTGAGGATGACTCCATGGCTTCAACTTCAGGTGCTAGAATGGCTCCGGTTGCAATGGAGCAACGCCCCAGATGGGCAGAGCATCGTCCCCTGGTGGGCATGCTGGGTGGATCCCAGTCAGGCACATATGGAAGTCTGTCTGCCTCCCTGCTTCTCACTTCAGAAAAATAAATAAATAAATAACCCCAAAACTAATTCAAAACAATTAAAGGAAACTTATGGGACAATATTAGAGTTAGTATTACTCAGTATAGACATCCAAATATCTGCAGGGGGGGAGTTAAGAATGTTTTAATTTGCTTTTATTATAAAACTTATTTTTATTAAACACTTTATTTTTTTATTTTTAAACATATATATACATATAATAAACATATATATATGGTCTACCGGAAAGTTCTGTCCGTTTCTATTACAAGTTTCAATACGTAAGCACATGTTTATTTGGCGCATGTGTGCCTCTCTATTTTTATCACTTAATGTATACATACTGACGTAGCAAATTAACTAAAACAAAGTTGATTCACGTTAGTCTTATGTGTGAAGCGATAGTGTACCCATGGCTACTGATAAAGTTCATTTATGCCACTGTAATTTTTACGAATTTCAACAAGGAAGAAATGCTACAGAAGCATGTCTGTTGCATCCACCATATTCCCCGGACTTAGCACCCTCCGACTATCACTTGTTTTTGTCCTTACAAAATTTTTTGAAGGGCAAAGAATTCAAAAATGAAGAAAATATCAAACAAGCACTGGTTCAATTTTTCACATCAAAAGATAAAACATTTTTCAAAAATGGGATATACAAATTGCCCTCACGCTGGCAAGAAATCATTAATAAGAATGGCAATTATATTATTTAATAAAGTTTATTGACGGTAAAAAAAATTTGTATTTTGTTTTATTCCAAAAATGAACAGAACTTTCCAGTAGACCATATATATATCTATATATCTATCTAATCGCGTTTAAAATTCATTTTAGAGAGGGGAGAGAGAGAGAAGGGAGGAGGAGCAGGAAGCATCAACTCTCATATGTGCCTTGACCAGGCAAGCCCAGGGTTCTGAACCGGCGACCTCAGCGTTCCAGGTTGATGCTTTATCCACTGCGCCACCACAGGTCAGGCTTGAACACTGTATTTTTAAATTGTCATCTTTTGCTTTAAAGTTTCAAAATGTGTTTAAGTAGTAAATGTTTTATGAAAAATTTATTAATTAAAGGCATCTTCATGTATGATAAAATGTTTTTGTAATACACAAGGGCTCATCTTTTTCAGTTAGGCCATTGAGACCAATTAGTTCATAAATAATAATATAAACAACTATAAATGATACTTACGCCGCATCTCATTAATGACAAACATTGGTTTAATAACGTCCCCAGGATTACTGAGTGCCTGGGTAATGTGTGCTTGCATTGTACACATCATACAAAATCCTTCTGCATGACCTGAAAGATAACAGATAATAATCCTCAAAATTAGTAAAACATGACTCTATATACATCAAGAGATATTATACCTAAGGGGCACACTCATAAAGAAGTAACAGGTACAGCTACCACATATAAAGCATTGAACCGTATACTTTTGTTCATTTTTATTTAATTCTCCCAAAACCTAAGTGATAAATATATACTGGTTCCACTTTACAACAGAGGAAACTGAAGCTCTGAGTAAAAAATCTGCTCCATGTCAGTTAATAACTGACGGACATAATAATCAAATCATGCTCTAATTTCAAAGCCTGTGTTCTTAACTACTTACAATACTGGAGAAACAAGGATTTTTTTTCTCTCACTACCATTTGCCTCAGACAGTATAAGAATGTGTCCCATACTGGGAGTGGGAAATCTTTCTGTAAATGGTTGACTTTGTTGGCCACATATGGTGGTCTCTGTTGCTGCTTTTTTGTTTATACAACTTTTTTAAGCTTGAAAACCATTCTTAGCTCATGATTATGTGGTGCTACTTTGCATCTAGTGGTAGAGGCCACAAATGCTGCTATACATCCAAAGAAGCACAGGACAGCCCTAGAACAGAGAATTGCCTGGTCCCAAAAATCAACAGTACTAAGGTTGAGAAACACTTTCTTACACAGTTTCTGCTCAGAAACTGGAAAACAAGCCATGGCTCGACTGGAGTGAGTTGGCCCCACTGACGATGGCTCCATGGTCTCGCCTTAGGCACTAAGAAGAGCTTAGTTGCCAAGCAGCGGAGCAATGGTCCTAGATGGGCAGAGCATCGCCCCCTAGGAGGCTTGGCAGATGGATCCTGGTTGGGGTGCATGCAGAAGTCTGTCTCTCTGCTTCCCCTCCTCTCACTTAATAATAAAAAATAATAAAAATAAATTTCCCAAATTCGGCAAAAGATATACATCTCTAGATTTAAGAAACTGAGCAATCCCCAAACAGAGTGAGTAAATAAATAAATAAATAAATCTATGCCAAGACACATCACAATTAAATTTCTGAAAACTAAAGACAAAAAACACCATCTTACCTCTAGGAGATAAATCATTTGAATGATAGTGGCTTTCACATCAAAAACCATGGAGGCCAGAGGAAGTGGTACAATAACTTTCAAATGTTGAAAGAAAAGGACTGTTAACCCAGAATCCTATACCCAGTGAAAATGTTCTTTAGAAATGAAGGTAAAATCAATATTCTCAGATGAAGCAAAGCTAAGAGAATTTGTCACCGGCAGACTTACCCTAAAAGAAGGACTAAAGTTAAGTTCTCTATACAAAAACCACCCCCAGTAATCTTTAAAAAAGAAATGGAACATAAAGAAGGAAGAAAAATCACAATAATCAAAAATATAAGCAAATATAATAGCCTTTTTTTTGTGTGTATTTTTCTGAAGCTGGAAAGGGGGAGCAGTCAGACAGACTCCCGCATGCGCCTGACTGAGATCCACCCGGCATGCCCACCAGGGGGCAATGTTCTGCCCCATCTGAGGCGTCGCTCTGTTGCAACCCCAGCCATTCTAGCACCTGAGGCAGAGGCCACAGAGCCATCTCAGCGCCCCCGGGCCAACTTTGCTCCAATGGAGTCTTGGCTGCCGGAGGGAAGAGAGAGACAGAGAGGAAGGAGAGGGAGGAGGGGTGGAGAATCAGATGGGCGCTTCTCCTGTGTGCCCTGGCCGGGAATCGAACCCGGGACTCCTGCACGGGGGGCAAGAAACCCTGCTTCCAGCCTACTGTTTGGCCCAGGCACACCTACCAGCTACATCACTGTAATAATGAAAAGGCACACATGGCTTCTATCAAGTGATATCTTTCAGATACTTGGTAGCTTTTCGGATATGCGTACACTTCCTGACCTGGGCAGTTTCACACGTACTCTTAAATGAACACAGAGATTGGAACCTCTTGATGTGCATGGTTTTGTGGGGTTTTCTGGGTCAAGTGAATAGTGAACCCTTTTCAGAGGTCATCTCAGGCCACTTAACAGGAAGAAGAAACAGGCTTCTTTTTTCTGGAGTTCTCTAAATTATGTGACAGTTGAAACAGAAACTACAACATTGTTTGATATGGTTCTAAGTATATGTAGAAAATATTTAATTATATGGTAACTAGGGAAGAGTAAAGGGAGGTAGAAGGTAAGGCTGCTACACTTCCCTTGAATTAGTAAAGCGGCAACACCAGTAGACTGCAATATATATATTGTAAACCTACAGCAACCACAAAACAGACTACACAGAGATACACTCAGAAACATCACCAATAAGTCAAATGGGAATATATATTTTTTGACAGAGAATCAGAGAGAGAGACAGACAGGAAGGGAGAGAGATGAGAAGCATCAATTTTTTGTTGCAGCACCTTAGTTGTTCATTGATTGCTTTCTCTTATGTGCTTTGCCCAGGGGGCTGCAGCAGAGTGAGTGATCCCTTGCTCAAGCCAGTGACCTTGGGCTCAAGTCAGTAATCTATGCTCAAGGCGGATGAGCCCACACTCAAGCTGGCGACTTCAGGGTTTTGAACCTGGGTCCTCTGCGTCCCAGTCTGATGCTCTATCCACTACACCACCACCTGGTCAGGCCAAATGGGAATTCTTAAAAACATTCAAGTAACCCATAGGAACGAAGGGATAAGGAAACAATTGAAAAACAAAGAACACAAAGCAAAATATCAACTGGCAGAATTAGGTCCTAATATATCAATAATCATTTTAAGTGTAAATGTTCTAAGTATGCCCAAAAGACCCAGATTAAGAAAACAGATATAGGACCTGGCCAGGTTGCTCAGTGGATAGAGCATCATGTGGCGAGTGGAGAACATGGGTTCAATCCCCGTTCAGGGCCCACATGAGAAGCAACCAATGGGTGCACAAATGAATGGAACTAAGTGGAGTTGATGGTACTCTCTTCCCTCCCTCTTTCTCTCTCAAATCAGCGAAAAAAAATTTTTAAATGTAGATTTGAAAACATGACTCAGTCCCCGGCTGGTTAACTTAGTCATTTAAGAATATCATCCCGAAACAATAAGGTTGCAGGTTCGATCCCTGGTCAAGGCACACAGGGGAAGCAACCAAAAAATGTATGACTGAGTAGAAAAAAAAATGCTTCCCTTCCCCCTCTCTCTCCCTTCCTGAAGCAAAACAGAACAGAAAGGAGAAACAGATTCACAAATACATTTTATTTCAACATCCCTCTCTCAAAACTTCATAGAACACGTAGACAGAAAAGCACTAAGTACATGGAAGATCACATCAACCACATTAACAACTATCTAAACAGAACTGGCATTTATAGAAACACCAACATACTTAAAAGAATATACATCTTTATTAAGTACACATGGAACATTTAGCAAGCTAGACTGTGTTCTGGTGCATAAAACAAGCCTCAAGATTGAAAGGATTCAAACAATAAAAAATATAGTCTCTGACCACAATGGAATTAAACTCAAAATCAGTAACAGGATAATTTCTGGAAAATATCCAAACATTTGGCAACTAAACATGCCTCTAAATAATCCCAAGGGCAATGAGAAAGTATTCTGAACTGAGTGAAAATCAATGTACAACATGTCAAAATGTTTGGAATGCAACTAAAGCGGCACTTAAAGAAAAATTTATAGCATTAAATACTTATATTGGAAAGATGAAAAAAATCTCAAGTCAAATGACCTAAGCAGCCATGCCTGTAGTAGCGCAGTGGATGGAGCACTGACCTGGACTGCTGAGGTCGCTGGTTCGAAGCCCTGAGCTTGCCCAGTCAAGGCACCTATGGCAAGCAATCAATGAACAACTAAAGTGAAGCAGCTATTAGCTGATACTTCTTGCTCCCCTGTTCTAGCCCTTCCCCTCTCTAAAATCAATACATGAAATCTTAAAAAAAAAAAAAACTAGAACAGAACACATTAAATCCAAAGCAAGCAGGAGAAAGTGAACAATAAAAATAGTAACAGCCTGACCTGTGACGGTGCAGTGGATAGTGTCGACCTGGAACGCTGAAGTGGCCGGTTTGAAACCCTGGGCTTGCCTGGTCAAGGCACATATGACAAGTAACCAGTGAACAACTAGAGTGAAGCAACTATGAGTTGATACTTCTCATTCCCCACCCCTTCCCCATAAAATCAATAAATAAAATATTTAAAAATAAATAGCCTGACCGGGCAGTGGCACAGTGGATAGAGCGTCGGACTGGGATGTGGAAGACCCAGGTTCGAGACCCTGAGGTCTCCAACTTGGGCGTAGGCTCATCTGGTTGGAGCAAAAGCTCACTGGCTTGAGGCCAAGATCACTGGCTCGAGTGGGGGGTTACTTGGTCTGCTGAAGGCCCTTGGTCAGGACATATGTGAGAAAGCAATCAATGAACAGCTAAGGTATTCAAACATGCAACGAAAAACTAATGATTGATGCTTCTCGTCTCTCCGTTCCTGTCTGTTTGTCCCTGTCTATCCCTCTCTCTGACTCTCTGTCTCTGTAAAAAAATAATAATAAATAAATAGAAATACTAACAAACGTCAATGAAACAGAAAACAAAACAGTGAAACCAAGAGCTAGTTCTTTGGGAAGATCAGTTAAAAGGAATAGAACCCTAATCAGATCAGGAAGAAAGATAGGGAGATACAAATTACCAGGAGAGAGAAAATCACTATAGAGCCTAACAAAATCAAAAGGATAATAAGAAAACATGAACACTTTTATGCCAATACAGTCAATAACTAAGAAAAATTACTCTAAAGACACAAACTACCGCCTGACCTGTGGTGGCGCAGTGGATAAAGCGTCAACCTGGAAACGCTGAGGTTGCCAGTTCAAAACTCTGGGCTTGCCTGGTCAAGGCACATATGGGAGTTGATGCTTCCTGCTCCTCCCCCCTTCTCTCTCTCTCTCTCTCTCTCTCTCTCTCTTCCCTCTCTATAATGAATAAATAAAATCTTTAAAAAAATAAAATAATAAAAAAAATTTTAAAAAGACACAAACTACCAAAGTCCCTGATGAAAAAACGAATAATTTAAAAATGTCTATATCTAGTTAAAAACCTACACGGGAGAAAACTCCCAGACCTAGATTACTTCATTGATAAAAACATTTGGGGAAGAAATAGTACCAATTCTATAGGAGACAGAAGGGAATAAAACCCATCCATGGTGCCAAAACCAGACAAAGGCACCATAGTAAAGAAACTATAAACCCGACATCCCTTGTTAACATACAATTTTAGCAAATCCAATGACACATGGAAAATATATCATGACCAAGTGGGGCTCATCTCAGGAATACAAGTTCGGCTTGACAATCAGACAGACACTGAACATGGTAAAGGGCGTCTACAAAAAAACAATTGCTAACATCACACTTAAAGGTAAAAGACTAACTGCTGGTCTCTGAAGATCAAGAGGCGCAGATGTTGATTCTTACCACACCCACTTAGCCCTGAAATGGAGGTCCTGGCCAGTGCACTACAGTACAGCAAGAAAAAATAAAGCACACACAGACTAGAAATTAAAGAACTACAATTTTCCTTATTCACAGACCAAATGACTGTCTCTACATAAAATCTTAAGAATTCCTTTTTAAAAAACACTACTGGAAGTAATAGGTGAGTTTAACAAGGCTGCAGGATATAAGATTATCCTGCAAAAATCAATTTCATTTCTATATTTTAGCAATAAACAATCAGAAACTGAAATTCAAAAACATTACCATTTATAATAGCTTTTCAAAAAGAAAAAACAAACCTTAAGGAGAAATCTGATTTAAAATGTGCACATTCTGCCTGACCTGTGGGGGCGCAGTGGATAAAGCATTGACCTGGAACACTGAGGTCGCTGGTTTGAAACCCTGGGCTTGCCTGGTTAAGGCACATATGGGAATGATGCTTCCTGCTCCTCCCCCCATCTCTTTCTTTCTCTCCCCTCTCTAAAATGAATAAAATATTTTTAAAAATATTTAAAATGTACATATATTTGTATGCTGAAAACTACACAACATTGATAAGAAAAATTAGAGATCACCTCAATAAATGGAGAGGCATACTTTTATTTGTAGGTAAGACATATTGTTTAGATATCAATTTATCCCAAATTGACTTACTGATTCAACACAACCCCAATCAAAACTCCACAAAGAAATTGACAAATTGGTTCCAAAATTCATTTAGAAATGCAAAGGACCAAGAATGGCCAAAACAACTTTGAAAAAGAAGAACAAAGTTGAAGAACTTACCTGATTTCAAAACCTAAATATATAGTAATCAAGACACTGTGTTAAGGTGTTAAGATAAACAGTGGATCACTGTAACAATAGAGTCCAGAAATAGAGCCATATGCATATGGCCAAGTGATTTTTGACAAAAGTGAAAAGACAAGTAGAGAAAGGACTATCTTTTTAATAAATAGTGCTGGAAAAGTTGAACATCCATACTGAAAAATATGAACTTCGATCCATTCTTCACACCATAAACAAAAATTAACTCAAAATGGGTAATACTTAAATATAAAAGATAAACTATAGAACTTCTAGAAGAAAATTAAGAGAAAATCTTTGTGACCTCTAGTTAGGCAGATTTCTTAATACAACACCTACAGCACAACTGATACAGAGAAAAAATAATGAAGTGGAATTCTTCAAAACTAAAAATGTGATTTTCAAAAGGTAGTGTGAAAAGAATATTTTCTCCAGACTGGGAGATAATATTTTGGCAAATTACGTGTCTAATAAAGGACTTCTCTCCAGATAATATAAAGAACTCTCAAAACTGAACAATTAGAAAATAAACAATTTTTGCCTGACTGGTGGTGGCACAGTGGATAGAGCAATGAGCTGGGATGTGGAGGACCCAGGTTCGAAACCCCGTGGTTACAGGATTGAGCTCAGGTTCATCTGGCTTGAGTGCAGGCGCACCAGCTTGAGAGTGGGATCAAGGACATGATCCCATGGTCTCTGGCTTGAGTCCAAAGGTCATCAGCCGAGCTAGGGGTCACTGGCTCTGCTTGAGCTCCCCTCCCCCCAGTCAAGGCACATATAAGAAGCAATCAATAAACAACTAAAGTGATGCAGCTATGAGTCGATGCTTCTCATCATCTCTCTCCCTTCCATCTGTGTCTCTCTTTCTCTCAATCTGTCTCTCTCTAAAAAAAAATGAAAAGAAAGAAAATGAACCAACTTTAAATTAGGCAAAAGATATAAATAGGTGCCTCTGCAAAGCAAATCTATGGATGGCAAATAACCATATAGAAAGAGGTTCAACATTATTCATTCAAGAAGTACAAATTAAAGCTACAGTAAGGTATCACAACATAACTACTAAAATGGCAAAAACTGGAAAGACTGACCACACCAAGTATTAGGTGAGATACAGAGCAAATGAAATTTTCATTGACTGCTGGTGGGAATGTAAAATACCACAATCCCTTTGGGAAACAGTTTGAAAGTATCTTAAAGTTAAGCACACACATCCATACGGCCAAGCCATTCCATTCCTAGATATTTACCCAAGAGAAATGAAAACATGTCCTTGCGGAAGACTTGTTTACAAATGTTCATAGCAGCTTAATTTGTAACAGCCCAAAATGAGAAATAACACAAATGTCCATCAAGACATCCTTACAAGTATTACTACTCAGTAATAACAATTAAGTACTGATACATGCAGCAACATGAAACAATGTTGAAATAACTGTGCTGGGTCAACAAAGTCAGGCATATAAGAATATGCCACTTACATGGCATTCTCGAAAATACAAGCTAAATCTCCAGTAAACAGAAAGCTTATCAGTGGTTGCCTGGGGCGGGGGGGGGGGGGGTAGGGGGAGGACAGGGTAGACGAGAGTGAGTCACAGGACTGGGAAACTTTAGGGGGTGAACAGATTAATCATTTTAATTGTGGTGATAGTTTCCTGGGAGTACACAAATGTCAAAATGCACCAAACTGTGTATTTTAAATATGTGTACTTTACTGTATAACAACTACACAATAAAGCTGGGAAAACAGAGAGATGAGAGAGAACTATCAATAGCATAAAAGACAGGCACCTAATTCTGAACACCGGAATCTTCTGAACTTTTGTCTTGGTCCTCTGTCTTGCTGTCCAGGTGCCAGTGCTGGGTTCTCTTCCACACCCTACTTTCATTAAGCACAAAAGTGACAGCAAAGCGTCTGTGGGGAATGAATTATGGACTAAGAAAGGGAGAAAACACGGGCAGACAGAACGTTCATTCTGTAACTTAAAACCCTTTGGCACAACACACAACTCTAGGCAGTAAGACTCTTGGTGATTTTCCTTTGCTTTCTTTAAATTTTTCTGTACTTTCCAAATTCTTTACAAGCATTATTTTGCTCTTTGGGAGGAAAAATATTTTAAAAGAACCTGTTTAAATTCTCCATTAAGTAAAGAAGTATTCAAAAAGAAACCAAGGGGCTTTTTTTTCACCCTGATAATTAATAAATACCCACCTGAACATATACATGCAAATCTGAGGCCTAACTTAGATCAAAGAACAGGAAGATTTCATTTGCAAAGAATGAAGGATATTTACAAAATGTATACAAAGTCAAAACCTCAAGAAAGGGGTATGCTCTAAATTCTGAATTTCACTAGTCAACCACTAAGTTGGCTTTCACCTAATTAAGGACTGTAACATGTTTTCACTGATTTCCTGACCTTTAGGTTGAAAACTGAGCTCTCACACACTGAAGGGAAAGTCCGGCATGAATTTCCAGGAGGCTGGGGGCAGTGATCAGAAGCTCCTCTCCACTAAGGCTTATTATAAACCTGCAAGTGAATCCAGCCTCATAACACGGGGTGTGATGGGACCAGAAGAGGCAGGAGGGATTGACTGGCTGGCTGGCTGATTTCAGAGAGAAAGGCAGGCAGACAGAGACAGAAAAGTCAGCCTGTTTCTGTATGTGCCCTGACCAGGAATCAAACTGGCAATCTTTGCATAACGAGACAATGCTCAACCAAACAATCTATACTGCCAAAGCAAGAGGCAGGATTTTTAAAAAATATTTTATTGATTGATTTTAGAGAGAGGAGAGAGAGAAAGAAAGAGAGAGAGAGATAGAAAGAGAGAGAGAGAGAGAGAGAGAGAGAGAGAGAGAGGCAGAGGAAGGAGCGGGAAGCATCAACTTGTAATAGTTGCTTCCTGTATGTGCCTTGAGCAGGCTAGCCCGGGGTTTTGAACCAGCGACCTCAGCATTCCAGGTCAATGGTTCTCCACTGTGCCACCACAGGCCAGGCAAGAGGCAGGATTTATAATCCTGCTTGTCCCAAACTGTTGGCAGCAGACATTTATGCCACATTTTTTAGCAAGTATAGAAAGCAGCAGAGGATTCAGAAGTGCCACATGCTGATAAAATGTTTCCTTTTAAATGACTTCATAGGTCAAATTAGGTGCAAAATGCTTCTTATACAACCTCAATACAAATCTTAAGAGACTTCCTAAAAAAACAAACAAATAAACAAAAAAAAAGTCTTCCTGAATGGTTTCTAAAAGAATAAACCAAGTTCTTAACAATCATGGACTTCTTGGCTTAATTCCTCATTTTCCTTTCAGAGAGAAAAAAAGGAAAGTAGGTTAGTATACCACCAGAGCAGGCACGGAATACGACACGGACACGTACATGTCTTGGAGTGCTCGTGTGACAGCATGTAATTGGCGAGAGGTGGCGTGTACGTTAAGCACTGCAGGGCTGCATTGGCAAAGCAGGTATTGCCCAAGTTCTGGAGCCCAGCTCCAACTCTATGAGTCTGTTGCCACTTAAGACAAATCTTCTCAGATGGGAAAAGTACTTTTTGTGGAGGAGCAATGCCATCACCTAGGGCTAGAAAAATAAAGAACAAATATTTAAAAAAAAAAAAAAAATTAAGAACAAATCTGAAGTAAATAGCAACATATCAAACCTGAATGTAATCATGACTCTAAATCTTACCACCAGCTCACAAAAACTATGGGGGAGAAAGGGCAGAATTCAGAGTGTGGGAAACGCTAAATGATTTGGTTTCTTTAATAAACTGCAAGGACAGTATGGGATGGGGTTACAAATTAAAAGAAACTTAAGCTTTATTACTACAGATGAGTTTAACTGGCAAAAATAAAACAAAACAATTAAAAAACCCAGTATTTTTTAAAAACATCTTTTAATTTCTAAAAGACAGAAGCCTGCTTAGGGAACTACAGTTAATTGACAAGTTAATGAAATTCTTGCTCATCTCAATTCTCACCAAGATAAAGTTTATCCTTCAACAAATTAGAAATGAAAGAAATGTTTCATTAACATGTTATGATGCACATGTTAACCCTCGGGAAGCAGCAGAGGAAAATGAAGCCGGTCACAATGTAACTTGGCTGGCCACTCAGGTGGCCATCAATGTATCTTGCAAAATAAGCCTCCCTCTGAACTTACCAACCCATTGAAGACATTTATATAAGAATTTCTTGGGAGTGATTCTATCTTTTAAAAAATACCTTGATCCTTTTGTGGTGATGGTTTTGATTTATCAGGTACAGATGAACTTGAATAAACTACAGCACCAGGTACTGGTCCTAAGGAAAGTGTGTGATTTGCAACATCATTTAATGAAGACACAGCAGCCCAGCTGGCAGAGCCTGCATCCATGTCTCCAGGTGAGACTGCCTCGGAACTGCCAGGCTGATTTTGATAGGTTGATGGGTCTGAAGATTCAGAAGCTTTGTCAACTATGGTCATTGTTCAACTCTGCAAAAGACAAAAAAGCATAGATTTGTTTCATAAGACTAGAAAAGTGATCTATTTATTCTACCATTAGATCTTGGAAAGTTATTCTAGCTATTTTTAATTACTTTCCAACAAATCATCCAAATAGAAAAGCAACAGTATTTTTTCAGATTGTGGTGATTTCCTTGGAACATTCAGTATGCATTCACCAAGTACCTATATATTTTCTCCCTATTGCTTAAAACTAGAATGTGAAAGGCACTAACACATGCAACTCAATTTTTAATTCATATAGAATTCCTCAGGGGAGAGTCTCAAGTACACAGAGAGAAAATCTAGATCTAATTTTGGGCATAAAGTCCAAAAGACATTGTTTGAAATACACTGCATTTTCTTAACGTGTAGAAAGTCTCATCTTTGAAGCACATTTTTCTGAAGAGAAATTTTCTCATTTATTTGGCACATTTTAGTGAAGTCCATTAGCAATTACTGATACCAAGCTTGAACACAAATACGTGTTAGAAAACTACTTCATTATAATTATCTGAGTTCTATCTTAAATCTTAGGGTACTAATTGAGCACCTTCTATGTGCTGGGATTGTGTTAATTGCCAAACATACATTAACTTATTCAATTTCATAACGGGCCTATGAGAGACTGGACGGAATGCACAGAGTCTATAAAATCCACCAACTATAACCCAAACTAGTCAGCAACCGGGACTAAACACCAGGTCCAACATTCCCAACTGGGGTTCGTTCTGGCTGTAACAACCTGGTCAATGGACAACTTTTAGGAATGTTTCCAAAACTGCCCAGTAGCAGCCAGATCTGGTATACCACTGCTCTGCAGCTAACCTCTCAGGTATGCCCTAGCCCCCAGCACAACCCCCAGCTTTGCCACTGCCTGACCTAGGAACCCCTGCGAACACTCTCCACGTTCCGTTCCCACCTATTCTGTCTGGGTCCTGCACACATTGTTCCTTTTTACCCCTTTTCCACCCTCCGCCGCCGCTGCCAGTCAGTTAACACTTCCACTGCTCGGTTCAGAATTCATTTCCTCTGGGACACTTTCCTTGACAACCTCCTCCCCCAAGACTGGGTTAAAATCTCTCCTAGGGCTGCCCAGCAGCCCTGTGCTGATTCACAGGGCACAGCAGGTTCACGTGCTGCTCTTCATCGTGTTCTTACTGGTGCCCCTCATCAGGCACACAGAGAGCTTCCTACATGTGCTGAACGAATGAATGAATTCTGGAGATAGGAAGTAATCAGTGTTTGTTAAGCAACAAGAGGAGCGTTGTTTGTGCTGAGTGATTTATACATAGTATCTCATTTAATCCTTTAAAAACTCGGAAGCAACAAGAGCCTTTAAAACTTGTTTTAAAATTACTCAATAAAGCGAAAGGATAATAAATACCCATGTACTTGCCACCTCAGCAAATGTTACAATGTTCTCTCTGCTCACAATAAGGTTTTTTTTCTAAAGCCTCTGTAATTTTTTTTTTTTTTTTTTTTTTTTTTTTTTTTTTTTTACAGAGACAGAGAGGGATAGATAGGGACAGACAGACAGGAACAGAGAGAGATGAGAAGCATCAATCATCAG
This sequence comes from Saccopteryx leptura, assembly GCF_036850995.1. Lineage (NCBI taxonomy): Eukaryota > Metazoa > Chordata > Mammalia > Chiroptera > Emballonuridae > Saccopteryx > Saccopteryx leptura. The sequence continues at coordinate 191,877,434 of NC_089508.1, read as the reverse complement.
TTTTTTCGTATGTGATACACCTTAGTTGTTCCTTTGATTGACTCTTTCTCTAGTATGTGCCTTAGAGCCACGGAGTCCCGAGTGACCCCTTGCTCAAGCCAGCGACCTTGGGTCCACGCTGGTGAGCTTTTGCTCAAATCAGATGAGCCCGCGCTCAAACTGGTGGCCTCAGGGTCTCGAACCCGGGTCTTTCCGCATCCCAGTCCTATGCGCTATCCACTGCGCCACCGCCTGGTCAGTCAAGCCTCTGTAATTTTAAATTAAGGCATGATTATCTTTCCCCAAAAACTATAACCTTAAAAAACTATTTGGAATCTTACATAAAAACAGAAGAGTAGACGTTATTTAGATTTTCATCAAATAAGAACTGGACTAAAATTTAAAATCAATCTAAAATACTGGACCTTTACTCAGGAAGAAAACTTGAGCCCTATTATCCAAATAAATTGCACACTTTCCTCATCAAAGAGCCAAAAGAAATTATGGAACAGTGTGGAGACAAGAAAACAAAACAGGAGGAGGAAGGTAAAGAAGAGGAAAAGGATGAAAGCCAAAACAGCAATAATGATGTTAAATAGCAAAAACCTGATTTTCCCCAGATAACCCTTCAGGACAAATATTCACAAATGATCAAACAAAACCACTTTTCTGGCTCAACTACCTTTTTTGATGAGAGGGAGGGAGGGACTCTTACATGAAAAAAAATTAAGGAATGTGTACAACTCAGTCATCAATAACTATACAGCACCATAATTTGGGGGAGGCAAACCAAAACCATGTATTCATCTTCATTTGTGCACTCAGCCAAAGAATTCTTACCCTAAAACCATGAGGCATCAAACTAAATTCCATCTGCTACAAAGAGAAAACCTTTCTAGAAGCCAACAATGTTGTGTGTGACCTACATGCATACCCTTACGTTACAGTATTTACTTTCAGCAAATCTTTGCAACATTACTGTTATAAATCTCAAGACTTTTAAGTAACTATTTCAGTGGAAAGTTTCAATCTCTCTCAACAAGTTCTGGTAATATAAAACAAGTTACAAAAGCATGTTTGAAAACAACCAAGTACTACAAGCATCAGGCTGGATGTGTGCAGAGGAATGGGACAAACTGACATTTGTGTTTCCTCTGCTCTTACTCAAAAGTCTGAATTAAAATTCTCAGTCTCTTATATGGTATTTCTCCCTTAGTACTTCTACCAAATGCCAGAATGCATTATTCTTTTTTATTTTTAAGTATATGCAGTTCAAACAGTGGTGCACTCCACGTGCATGGAAGTAGTATCCATACATGTAAAAAGAAACTGTTACACTCCGCTTTTTCATACACAGTGTAATCCAAGCTCTCTTACAAGCTTTAGGAAGACACACCTTGATTTTAGTTATTTCTAAGACAACAAAACAGCTGAACTTTAAACCTTTACAAACCAAACAGTGAAAACTTGATTCAATGACATGGAAAAGAAAGTGAAACTGATCTTAAATAAAAACAAATAAGTGAAACTGATTCTTCAGATCCGGTAATGCACTTTGAATGAACAAGACAGTCAGAAAGAGTAGAATTCTGTTTAAAATTTACAACTCTTAAAGATATTTCTGAGTCTCCACAAGAATGTATGAGAACCGATAATACTGCTGTAACCTCGAAAAAGAGGCGTTACCTAGTTCTTCACCCAGTTTCACTGTTACTTGAGTGTATTTCCTTTAAAATAACCAACGGCTTTCCTATAAACAAGTAAACCCTAAGGCCTTCCAGAATATACAAGAACTATTCAACAAAAGTCATCCCGACTGCATGCATCATAACGGGGTTCAAGTCCTGCACTGTAAAAACTTCAGTCCCTTCAATTTTCATTTCAAATACCTAAAGCGGATCCCTTCTTCCCGACCCCTTGCAGGTAAGTTGGCTCTTTCTGTCCCGAAGATAAAGCACACAAGCCCGAGATACAGACGCTTTAGGGGCGCACCGCCGGGGCCCACCGGCCGGCCCCACCTCTCCCCCGGAGGGCGCCTGCTCAGCCGGCCGGCGGGCGTGGGGAGCTCGGACACCCGGCGGAGGTGCCCGGTGGACGGCCCCGCGCGGCCGGCGGTGGGCCGAGGGGCGCCGTGGGGGAAAGTTTGTCTATTTGGGAGTGGGAGGGGGGCGGGGAGGCGAGTCCGGGCTCGGAGGGGCGCTCGGCGGCGGCCACGCGGGAGGCGGCGGGCGGCCAGGGGACACGCGGCTCCGCGGCCGGCACACGCCCACTCCGGGCGCCGCGGGACCCGCGAGGCCGCCCCGGGGACACCGGCCGGGCCAGGGGGCGGACCGGGGCCGGGTGGGGGTGGGAGGGGAGTGTCCATGGCAACCAGGGGGTCCGGCCTCCCCACGCAGCCCGGCTCCCGGGGCGCCCCGCCGCCGCGGCCGCCGCCCCCTCCCGAGCGGCCTGGCCCGGCGGCGGCGGAGGCGCTGCCCCGGCGCGGCGGGGTCCCCGGCGGCCCGCGGCGGCGGAGAGGGCGGCGGGCGAGGGGCCGCGCCAGCCCCCGGCGGCCCGCGCCGGCAGAGGGACGGCCCGGCCAGCCACGGCCGGGGCGAGCGGAGCGCTCCGCGGGCCCCACGCCGGCCGGCAGCGGGCGGGGAGGAGGCGGGAGCTTACCTGACCCGGCTCGGCGCTCGCTCCATCCCCCTCGGCCGCCGCCGCCGCCGCACACAGCCCAGCCGCCCGGCGGGGGACAATGACGTGCCTCCATCCGGGCACCGCCGCCGCCGCCTCCGGGTCAGCGCCGCGCCCGCAGCGCCCCGCCAGTCCGCCAGGGGGCGCGCCAAGGCTGCGTCCGCACGCGCCACCGCCCAGGGGCCGTCGCGCAGGAGACGCGGCGCGCAGTTAACGGGCCAGGCGGGCGCGGGAGGGCGGGGCAGCCGGCGGAGCGCCGCGGGCGCAGGCTGGCGCGCGTCACTGGAGGCGCCGCGGAAGGAGCGCTCTGATTGGCGGGGCCGGGCCCGGGTGAGCTCCTTCCCCCAGCGGTCGGCCGCTGTCGCGGGAACTTAAGGCAGGTCAAGAGGACCTCTCGGCGTCTGCGCCCGGATCTGGCTCGCGCGGGTGCCTCCTGCGCGCGGGCTCCCCGCGCCCCTCAAACGGACGCGGCTCCGGGGAAACCTTCCAAGTGCGACTTCCCGCGCCGGCTGCGGCGCTCGCCCGTCGGCCACCGCGGACCCAGCGGCGCGCCCGCCGGCCGTGGGACTCCACAAACGGCGGTGCAGGAAGTACTGGATACAGGACACCTGAATCCAGGGAAGGGCCGAGCCACTGCCGTCACGAGCTCGTCTCGAATCCGAGCATTCCACCGTCTTTGGGGGCAACTAGACGAGCGCTTGCTCCCGAGTGGCAGATCCGTACTTCCAGCTGCTCCCTCCTTTTGGGTTCTTTGCTCTGATTAACGACTGTGGCATCGTCCTGCAGTAACCTGCCTCTCTCTCTCTCTCTCTCTCTCTCTCTCTCTCTCTCTTTCTCCTCACGTCCCTAACCCTTTAACTCCCAAGTCCCATCCACTCAACCTGCCCAGGGGGCTGTGACCCTGATCCTCCTCCCGTTCTCCTCTCTCCTTGCTTCTTTCTGGCTCTTCCCTTCTAGTCTCTCCACCCCCTGTTGATTCTTAAGTGCCCCACCTCCCAACCTGGGTAGTTAACATGACCCAAGAGGAAAAGGTGTCACACAGGGATAAATTAGATTTTCTGAGGACCCCCAGGCACGTAAGAAGCCTGTAGTCGATGCTGGTGAAGCCCTACCCGCATCCCCTCATTGGCTGACACGCCCTTCCCCCTCGCAGCTGCTCTGAGTGTTAACGGATAAAAACTCAACAGCTGTCGTCCCCTTCTCCTGATACCCCTTCTGGCCAAAGGGGAGCTGCTTCATGGGAAAGTTAACCATGCCTACATTCCTCCTTAGAGACTATACCAATGACTCACTGACACAGGTTGAGAAAGGCCATGCCTTCAGTTGTGCCCGGTCTTGCGCAGCGCCAGCCGGATCATAGGGAGCTCCTCTCTTACTGAGGCTACAACCTTGCTTAACTCCTTTCTCTGCCTTTTCCCTTCATTCTCTTTCTCCCCAGAGACTGCCCTTGATGCATCACAGGCACCTGAATTCGGCCTCAAACCCTGATTCTGGGGTAGCCTGGCTGAAGACAGTTACCAGGAATGGTCCTAAGAAGCGGAGCACCTGTTCAGGTGATAACAGGTGGGCCACGGGGAGCTGTGTGACGGTGTAAGACCCCCACCTGGGGGGGAGTCGGGATGGGAGATGGTAGAAGGGATGGCGTTGTCTTATTCAGTCTCTGGAGTTTGAGGAGTGGGGGTAATAGCGACAAAAAGAACTTTGATCTCTGGCGGGATAGCTCGGCTGGTTAGAGCGTCTTCCGGAATTGCAGTGGTTGCTGGTTCAGTCTCCGGTCAGGGCACCTACAGAAATGGATTGATGTTCCTCTCTGTCTCTCTGTCTCTGTTTCTTCCTCTCTCGCAAAAATCAATGAATAATAATAATAAAAAAAGAACTTTGGAATCAGGTGGCCACAGATGCTTTCAAGAGGGAAAATAACGGGCCTCAGGCAGTCATTGATACGAAGCAAAGCGGACAAGGCTGAGAGCCTCCTGTGTGGCAGCCTGTAGTAACTGTCACCTGCAGTCTGAGGACAGGCTCAGGTTCATTTAAAAGGAACACAACTTGGCCTGACCAGTGGTGGCATGGTGAAGAGTGTAGACCTGGGACACTAAGGTCTCAGGATCATACCCCCAAGGTTGCCAGCTTGAGTATGGGCTCGCCAGCTTCAGCGTGGGTTCATCAAGATGTCCTAAAGTTGCTGGCTTGAGCCATGAGTCACTGGCTTGGTTAGAGCCCCACAGTAAAGGCACATATGAGAAGCAATCAATGAATAACTAAAGTGCTGCAACTACGAGCTGATGCTTCTCATCTCTCCCTTCCTGTCTCTCTCTCTCCCTTAAAAAATAAAAGGAACAGTACTTGAGGAATGGTTGACTCCTCATTCTGTCACCTCCACCAGGGCTCTGATAAAGAAGAGGTGAGGGGCCCTGGCCGAGTAGCTCAGTTGGTTGGAGTGTCTTCCTTACATGCTGAAGTTGCAGTTTGTCCCTGGTCAGGGAACATACATGGTCAGAATGGCAGAGGGGGCTCCTGACTTTCAGAGGTCCATGGAGATGGCTAACAGAACACAGTGCAGTCAACAAAGTCATTATGTATATAATCAAATATTTAGGTATACATTTAAAATCTGGATGTGCAGAAGACTGAGGTCAGCTGTCCCAGTGGGAAGTCACAATCTCCTCTCCAGTTTCCTTACTTTAGACAGTCCTCCTCAGATCCAAAACACCCAATATTCAGTAAAAGAGAAGCCAGGCTCATGGCAAGTGTATACAGAAGTGATTCTCCAAATCCTTCCTCAGAGACCTGTGGCCATTTAATGTACTCGGGTAACCATATACTGGGAAAGAGGAATAGTCGGATAGTTCCAAGTTATTGGGTACAAAGTCCAAGTTAATGCAGATGGATGGGGACCTAAAGCACTCACAGGGCTCCCTTTTTGCTAAGGAAGTATGAACATACAGGGTCAAGTAATACATTGGGCCCCCCAGTGGGCCCCTTGGACCCATACTGGTCATTTCTCCGGTTCCCAAATATAATATCCCAATGGTCTTAGCAGTTGGCAGAACCCTCTCATTGGTTCCTTGACTTGCAGAATACATGCTATTTATTGTATAGAAAACCATGTGGAAGGGTTGATGCTGCCCTCTCTGGACAAGAGAGTAACAGGGGTGTGGGGGTGGCGTGGAACTGTGCCATGCCCATAGTTATAGAGGATGCAGGGCTGTGGTCTTGGTCATGTGCCCATTTAATTCACCAGTCTGACCACCGCAAAAAGTGGATGGATCCTGACAGTGGACTACTGCAAACTTAATGATCAAGAACTCGCTTGACCAGGTAGTGCGCAGTGGATAGAGCGTCGGAATGAGATGCGGAAGACCTAGGTTCGAGAACCCAAAGTCTCCAGCTTGAGTGAGGGCTCATCTGGTTTGAGCAAAAAGCCCACCAGCTTGGACCCAAGGTCGCTGGCTTGAGCAAGGGGTTTACTCGGTCTGCTGAAGGCCTGCGGTCAAGGCACATATGAGAAAGCAATCAATGGACAACTAAAGGTGTTGCAACGCGCAATGAAAAACTAATGATTGATGCTTCTCATCTCTTTCCATTCCTGTCTGTCTGTCCCTGTCTATCCCTCTCTCTGACTCACTGTCTGTCTCGGTAAAATATAAATAAATAAATAAATAAAAGTAAAAAAAAAAAGAACTCATCTAGTGCCTGACCAGGCGTTGGCTGACAAGTGCGATTAGCAGCATCAGACTGGGATGTAGGAGGGCCCCTGAGGTCTCCAGCTTGAGCTCGGCGCTCATATGGTTAGAGCCAGAGCTCACAGCTTGGACCCAAGGTCCGGCTGGTCTCCAGCAAGGGGTCACATCTCAGGTCTGTTATGTAAGGCCCCTCACAGGTCAAGGCACATATGAGAAAGAAATCAATGAACAACTAAGGCATCGCAATGAAAAACTAATGATTGATGCTTCTTATCTCTCTCTGTTCCTGTCTATCTGTCCCTATCTATCCCTCTCTCTGACTCTGTCTCTAAAGAACAAACAAAAAAAGAACTCATCTAGTACCAGCTAATCCCACCACTACCCACTCCATCCTTTGGAGTTCCACACCCATAAAAGAATGTAGTAGTAATAAGAATATTTTAGTCAATGCTTGCTCTGAAAGCCCCTCTGGGCAAACATAAACCAAACCCCTTACCTCTTATAGATCTTACTCATAATCACAGTGAACAAAGAAATAAACACCAAAAATTAGTCACAGAGTATATTCAAAAAAAGTGTCTACCATATTTTGCCACGCGCGTGCACGCGTGATAGAAGAAGAAGAGGAAAGACGAAACCTACCTGTCACTTTTAGAGCAATCAGATGACACCATCAATAAACCAGTCCCTACAAGCTTGAGCTGAGATGCAGTCATTATAGCATGCTGTGTTGAGACAGACTAGGTATAAACTTCAGTTCCAGCTTTATTTATTGTGGGTTCTTTGGGTCTTTCTTTGGACTCTCATGAAATTAAAGGCTCATTTAATTTATCAAAGCCAACTTTATCCTAATGGATGAGGGGCACACCTTCCCACCAACCCAACATAAAACGTGAAAGCCCAAAAGTTTTCAGGTAAGGATACATTTGGTTTCCTGAGGACCACTGTCTCCTATGAAGGAAATCTGAAATCATGCTCACCGAATCTTAGACCTACCTAGTTTATTTTTAGGTGACAGTTCCCAAGTCACTCCTTTATGTATTGCCAAAATATTAACTTAGAACCCAAAATAAACTGTGCATTGGAGATACTGCATTTAGTTTCCAGGGATCGTTTTGTTTGGAATACAGAGTTCTATATACTTTGTTACCCCACATTGTGACAATGTTCCAAATGAGGAAGGTAACCATTAGGAGGCAGTGGGTGGATTTAACTCTGAAGTACATGCCACTTAGGAAGATATTTTATGAAAATGGTGACTCTTGAAATGGCTCCTTAAGAATTAAATGGAATTTTTTTTCCAAGTAAATTAGGGATAGAGCCTGACCAGGCAGTCGCACAGTGGATAGAGCGTCAGACTTGGATGCAGAGGACCCAGGTTCGAGACCCCAAGGTCGCCAGCTTGAGCGCGGGCTCATCTGGTTTGAGCAAAGCTCACCAGCTTGGACTCAAGGTCGCTGGCTCGAGCAAGGGGTTACTTGGTCTGCTGTAGCCCCACGGTCAAGGCACATATGAGAAAGCAATCAATGAACAACTAAGGTGTCGCAACGAAAAACTGATGATGCTTCTCATCTCTCTCTGTTCTTGTCTGTCCCTATTTATCCCTCTTTCTGACTCTCTATCTGTAAAAAAACAAACAAAAAAAACCTAAGATATTTCTATCAGAATGGAGACAAACGGATTTTCATTGACACATTATATACATCTATTTGAAAAAGAAAATACATGAGACCGCCTGACCTCTGGTGGCGCAGTGGATAAAGCGTCAACCTGGAAACACTGAGGTTGCCGGTTCAAAACCCTGGCTTGCCTGGTCAAGGCACATATGGGAGTTGATGCTTCCTGCTCCTCTCCCTTCTCTCTCTCTCTTTCTCTCTCCCCCCCTAAAATAAATAAATTTAAAAAAATTAAAAAAATAAAATACATGAGACCCACTTAAGAGTTTTCAGGAAAATGACTGATTAAAGGATAAATATTTTAAAAATCAATGGAATGTGAGTTTACCTAATGCCAGTGAACTATACATTTGAAAATGGTCAATGTGGTAAATCTCATACATATCTTACCACAATAAAAATGTCAGCTGAAATCTATATACCAGCAATATCGAATTAGGAAAAAATTAAAATAATCTTAATCAGAAGAGCTAAAACAAAACATTAAGAAAGAAATAATAAATGTGAAATATATGCAGTAGGAAAGACTTTCTGAGTGAAGAGTGTGACACTTCGATTTTTAAAGGTTTTAAGGAAAATTGATCTCAGAGAGATCCTTTCTGGAACTTAATAAAATGCCTAGAGTATGAAAATTAAAGTAAGTTTACGAATGCAAAGCAGTTCAACCTTTCAGGACTTCTGTGATGCTTAATAAAATGTTTTGAATGTCCATCTGGGAAATAACAACATTCATTAATACACTCAACAGTGAGCCGCACTTTGTAGCTCCTTTCTCTGCAAACAGTTCGCACTTCATTCGGCGTATATCCCCTTAGCATCTGTTCTGGAAGTCAGGGACAGAGAAATGACAGATAGGTCCCAAGTCATCCCTGTTCTCTTTACGCTTTCAGGATCTTTGTATTCATCAATCAAGCAATTAATGACAATATTCCAGAAGGGAAGGGTGGGGGAAGAAAACATGGTGGGGGGGGCCCTGGCCGGTTGGCTCAGCGGTAGAGCGTCGGCTTGGCATGCGGGGGACCCGGGTTCGATTCCCAGCCAGGGCACATAGGAGAAGCACCCATTTGCTTCTCCACACCCCCCCCCCCTTCCTCTCTGTCTCTCTCTTCCCCTCCCGCAGCCGAGGCTCCATTGGAGCAAAGATGGCCCGGGCACTGGGGATGGCTCCTTGGCCTCTGCCCCAGGCGCTAGAGTGGCTCTGGTCGCGGCACAGCAACATCCCGGAGGGGCAGAGCATCGCCCCCTGGTGGGCAGAGCGTTGCCCCTGGTGGGCGTGCCGGGTGGATCCCGGTCGGGCGCATGCGGGAGTCTGTCTGACTGTCTCTCCCCGTTTCCAGCTTCAGAAAAAAAAGAAAACATGATGGGGGGACAGATAAGGAGGGGGAAGAGGCTCAGAGAGTTTCCCTGCAGCAGAAGTCACCTTGAGACGGAACCTGCCTATTGAGTGGCAATGAGCAAGGTCAGATGAGGACTGGGACGACTCAGAGAGGAGAGACTCAGAGAGAGATGGGCAGAGAAAATTAAGAGAAGAAAGGAGAACTTAATATCTAATCCACCTTGATGGGTACCGGCCAGAAGGAAACAGTTCACACCTTTATCAGAAAAAGGTCACGACATAGGTGCTGAGCAACGTCAAGGACGCAAAGGAAGAGGCTACCACTGGGCTCAGAGTTTCTCTGATCTAGAAAGATGACAATCAATGTCTGATAGTTCACTCAAGTCTCAAGGGAGGTTGCACATGATCATATTAGTCATTGCTCACCGTTATGTGCCAGACATCACTTCTGAAGACTTGTACGTGGTAACTTGTTTCACTCTCGCAACTACCCATGAAGCAAGTTCTATAAGCATTTCCATTTTATAAAAGAGTTAACTGAGGCGAAGGGAGAGGAACTTGTTCGGGATCACACACGCTATGGAGCACTTTCTCAATCTGTTGAGACTTTGCTTCCTGGCAGTTGTCGACAGTGTGGCTCAAATAAACGCATAAAAAATTCACACACACACAAAAATCACACAAGCAAATAAGTGGCAGAATCCACATTCTTCATGCTCTCAGCCAGTGTTGTCCAGTAAGGAGCACTTTCTGCCGATAATGATCAAGTCCTGTGATGTCTAACATAGCAACCCCTAGCCCCCTATTGCAATTGTGCACTTGAAATATGGGTTGATATATCTGCGGAACTAGTTCTTTGCAGGTTGGCTCTGTGTTGGGGCATTTCCTCAACACTTCGCCAGGCTGTTCACAACTCTGCCTTAGCCTTCCCTTTCTGCTTATGCAGAACCTCAAGGCCAGCAGCGGCACAAGCTAATGGTCTCACCAGGTCTTTTCCGAGCACACATCTACCCCTGGCCGTGCACATGACTTTCTAGATTACTCAGTCTATGTGGGAGTTGCCCAATGTCCCCTTTTTTTCAGAGTATCTCACTTCCCCAGCTTTTTCTTCTCGGCTTTAGGTATGTCTATTGTTTGTGTCAACTATTTTATTTTATTTTGCTGCCCCGAGCAGCAGAGGCTTGTTCCTTTGGCTTTCGCTGTTTTCCAGGAGCATCTCCCTCTAGCCAAAGCTGTTTCCCTACCTCTAGAGATCTCTGGGTTAGGACAATTGCAGGCCTCTTGTGTCCATCCTTCAGGGATCTCCTGGGCAAATCAACAGACCAGCAGAACTCCTCCAGATAAGTCCTGCTCTCCTCCTGAACCAGGTGCCCACGCTGGGAATTCTGGGCCACTGCTGTCCTGGGAGGGGATGAGATAATTTTAAATGCTAGGACTTTTCCCTGGCCTGTTTCAGCGACCTTTCTCATGGTAAAGTGTTTGCTTAGTTGCTGTAAACCTTGGGATATCACCTGACCTGTGGTGGCGCAGTGGATAAAGCGTCAACCTGGAAACGCTGAGGTCGCTGATTCAAAACCCTGGGCTTGCCTGGTCAAGGCACATATGGGAGTTGATGCTTCCTGCTCTTCCCTCCCCCTTCTTTCTCTCTCTCTCTAAAAATTAATAAAAATAATTAAAAAAAAAACCTTGGGATATCTTTCCAGAGTTTTGACAAGGTTGATTCTGACAGTTTTCACCAGGCTTTTCAGTGTTTCTGGGGAGAGACTGTCCCTGGAGGTCCCTACTCTATTAAATTTTCTTGGGCATAATATATACTGTGCTTTTATATTATGTGGAAAATACAAGAAACAGGGTCATCGGGAGTTTTTGGAGAGTTCACAGAGCACAAACCGCTAGTGTTTTGTGTTTATTCTAATAAATACTTCATTTTCATCACCTTTCTTGGAAAAATGGTGAGAACTCTGTATCAAAGTGACTTTGTATTGTGTTGTCATCCATACAGATGTTGATACTGAGAGTGATAATTTCAGTTGAGTTGGGGACTCCAGCATTCTTATGAACATGGGGAGTCAGAAGAGAAAAGCCAAGACAAGGGCAGCGATGCAAACTGGTGTAAGGTTTCAAATGAGGAATGCGAAATAGTTGTGAGAACATGTCTGCTAAGTAGAGATTTATCTGGCTAACTAATTCATACAAAGAAAGACATAGCATTTTAAATGTAAGACAATTTCTATCCTGTCTATCTAAACTATAAAATGTGCTTTTACCATAATGATTAAATATGGTTCTTGTTTTTTGGACCAGTGTAAATAAACAAGAATAAAACTAAAGTGAGAGAGCCCTGGCCCGGTAGCTCAATTGGTTGGAGCCTCAATCTGATACACCAAGTTTCTGGGTTCCATCCCCAGTCGGGGCACATGCAGGAATCAACCAATGTATGCATGGATGGGTGGAACAAAAAATTGATGTTTCGCCTGACCAGGCGGTGGCGCAGTGGATAGAGCGCCGGACTGGGATGCCGAGGACCCAGGTTCTAGACCCCGAGGTCCTCAACTTGAGCGTGGGCTCATCTGGTTTGAGCAAAACTTACCAGCTTGAACCCAAGATCGCTGGCTTGTACAGGGGGTTACTTGGTCTGCTGGAGACCCACAGTCAGGGCACATATGAAAAAGCAATAAATGAACAACTAAGGTGTCACAAAAAATAAATAAATAAATAAATTGATGTTTCTCTCTTCCTTTCTAAAATCAGTAAATAAAAATTTTTTAAAATAAGGTGGGAGAGAGAATTAATATAATCAATAGAAACCCAATTGGAGTACAAAAGGTTGAATGATTTAAAAAGATGTATGTAGCCTTGGATGATTGGCTCAGCGGTAGAGCGACAGCCCACTATGTGGAAGTCCCAGGTTCAATTCCTGGCCAGGGCACACAGGAGAAGTGCCCATCTGCTTCTCCACCCCTCCTCCTCTCCTTCCTCTCTGTCTCTCTCTTCCCCTCCCACAGCCAAAGCTCCTTTGGAGCAAAGTTGGCCTGGGCACTGAGGACGACTCCATGGCCTCTGCCTCAGGCGCTAGAATGCCTCAGGCGCTAGAATGCCTCAGGTTGCAATGGAACAATGCCCAAGCTGGGCAGAGCATCACCCCCTGGTGGGCCTGCCAGGTGGATTCCGGTCAGGCACCTGCGGGAGTCTGTCTCTCTGCCTCCCTGCTTCTCACTTTAGAAAAAAATACAAAAAATAAAAATAAAAAATAAAAAGATGTATGTAAAGTCAACTGATCGCCATGTATTAACAAATTAAAACGTGTTCTAATCAATGACTCACATCACAGTAGCTGAAAGAAAATAGAAAATAATAAGTAGTAAAATGAAATAATTTGTAGAACTTAAATGAAGAACATGATCAAACATAACTGAGGGAGACTTGCTGAATAGGGAGCTATGTAGCTCAATGTTGAATAGGTGTCATTCGTCCCCAAATTAAGTTGCAACTGTGATGAAATTGATTCCAAAGGGACTCTAATAAATTGTTTACAGCACATATATAATGTCTTTTAATTAATTTACAAGTGTAATGTAATGAATCCCACAAGAATTCCTTCTGGAAATTAATAAAAATGTTGTATTTGCTCTCCAGGCAATAAACACATTAAGTTATGAGTATAGCTATGCACACTGGCCATCTTCCCCCACAAACAGTTCACTCATTCATTCATCAGTTTCCCACTGAATGTCCTTTGAGCACAGAGAGTATGATACAGAAAAAAGTGATGAGTAAGAGACATACAGTACAGTACTTGTCCTACTGGGATTTCCACTATGATTCTGTTGGGAGGGGGATCTGGAGGGAGGAAAAGGAACTGGCTTTCAAAAAAAGTAACATCTGCCTGACCTGTGGTGGTGCAATGGATAAAGCATCAACCTGGAATGTTGAGGTCCCAGTTCAAGGCCCTGGGCTTGCCCGGTAAAGGTACATGTGAGAAATAACTATAATGGTGTTTCCTGCTCCTCTGCTGAATCCACCTCTCTCTCCTTCTTCTAAAACTCAATTTAAAAAAGTAAAACCTTTGGCCTGGCCCTGGCCGGTTGGCTCAGCGGTAGAGCGTCGGCCTGGCGTGCGGGGGACCTGGGTTCGATTCCCGCCAGGGCACATAGGAGAAGCGCCCATTTGCTTCTCCACCCCCCCCTCCTTCCTCTCTGTCTCTCTCTTCCCCTCCCACAGCCGAGGCTCCATTGGAGCAAAGATGGCCCGGTTGCTGGGGATGGCTCCTTGGCCTCTGCCCCAGGCACTAGAGTGGCTCTGGTCACGGCAGAGCGAAGCCCCGAAGGGGCAGAGCATCGCCCCCTGGTGGGCAGAGCGTTGCCCCTGGTGGGCGTGCTGGGTGAATCCCGGTCGGGCGCATGCGAGAGTCTGTCTGACTGTCTCTCCCCGTTTCCAGCTTCAGAAAAATACAAAAAAAATAAATAAATTTTTAAACCTTTGGCCTGACCTGTGGTGGCTCAGTGGATAAAGCGTCGACCTGGAAATACTGAGGTCGCCGGTTCAAAACCCTGTTCTTGCCTGGTCAAGGCACATATGGGAGTTGATGCTTCCAGCTCCTCCCCACTTCTCTCTCTCTCTCTCTCTCCCCCCCTCCTCTCTAAAATGAATAAATAAAAAATTGGAAAAAAAAGTAAAATCTTTAATAAAAAAAGTAACATCTACAATAAAGTGTGCTAAGTGCTATGGGGTGGTGGTGGATACAAGTACTATGAATTGCTCAGTGGAAGGCATTAACAGGGTGAAAGGAAAACGGTGAAGAGTGTTCTGGTTGAATTGTGTCATCTCAAATTTTGGCATCCTAACCCCACTACCTGAACATGTTACTTTATTTGGAGACAGGGTTTTTATAGAGATAATCAAGTTAAAACGAGGTCCTTAAAATGGACCTCAATCCAATGACAGGTGTCTTTATAAAAAGGGGGAAGGAAGTTAGCCCTGGCTGGATACTTCAGTTGGTTAGAGCATCATCCGGAGCACAGAGGTTGCCAGTTCGATCCCCGGTCAGGGCACCTACAGGAACAGATGTTCCTTTATCTTTTCTGCTCTCTCCCTTCCCCTCTCTAAAATCAATAAAATAAACATTAAAAAGTGGAAGGGGTATTTGGCCACAGACACACACAGAGAATGCTATGTGAAAACTGAAGACGGAAACTTGGATGACCCTTCTACAAGTCACAGAACACCAGAGATTGACAACAAAGCACCAGAAGCTAGGAGGGAGTCCTAGAAGAAATTCTTCCTCAGGGCCCCAGAAGGGACCCAGCCTACTAACTTCCAGCCTCCAAAACTGGGAGGAAATCCATTAAGTTGTTTAAGCCACCGAGAGGGTAGTACTTTGTTGCAGTAGCTGTAGCAAACTAATAAAGGGAGGAAGGTACTATGTTACCTATAAATGCAAAACATCAGAGTCCATCACAGTTGGTAGGGAGAAATAACAAGAAGTCAGGTGAAGCCTGACCTGTGGTGGTGCAGTGGATAAAGCATTGACCTGGGAACACTGAGGTTGCCGGTTCAAAACCCTGGGCTTGCCTGCTCAAGGCACATATGGGAGTTGATGCTTCCAGTTCCTCCCCCCCTTCTCTCTCTCTCTCTCTCTCTCTCTCTCTCCCTCTCCTCTCTAAAAATGAAAAAAAAAAAAAAAGCACCTCTTACCTAAGAGTGTGCCTTAAAAAAAAAAGAAGTCAGGTGAAGTGGGGGCTGGAGCAGGGAAGAGTTCTGGGAAGAAGGAACCAGGTCTGCATATATTCATGGGATTTTTTTTTGTTTTCGGGGTTTTGTTTGTTTGTTTGTTTGTATTTTTTCTGAAGCTGGAAACGGGGAGAGACAGTCAGACAGACTCCCGCATGCGCCCGACCAGGATCCACCTGGCACGCCCACAGGGGCGATGCTCTGCCCACCAGGGGGCGATGCTCTGCCCCTCCGGGGCGTCGCTCTCCCGCGACCAGAGCCACTCTAGCGCCTGGGGCAGAGGCCAAGGAGCCATCCCCAGCGCCCGGGCCATCTTTGCTCCAATGGAGCCCTGGCTGCGGGAGGGGAAGAGAGAGACAGAGAGGAAGGAGGGGGGGTGGAGAAGCAAATGGGCGCTTCTCCTATGTGCCCTGGCCGGGAATCGAACCCGGGTCCCCCACACGCCAGGCCAACGCTCTACCGCTGAGCCAACCGGCCAGGGCTGTTTTTTTGGGTTTTTTTCATTTTGTATTTTTCTGGAGTGAGAAGCAGGGAGGTTGACAGATTCCCGCATGCGCCCTACTGGGACCCACCTGGCATGCCCACTAAGGGGCGATGCTCCATTGCAACCGGAGGCATTCTAAAGCCTGAGGTGGAGGCCATGGAGCCATCCTCAGTGCCTGGGCCAACTTTGCTCCAATGGAGCCTTGGCTGAGGGAAGGGAAGAGAGAGACAGAGAGGAAGGAGAGAGGGAGGGGTGGAGAAGCAGATGGGCGCTTCTCCTGTGTACTCTGACCGGGAATCGAACCCGGGACTTCCACAAGCCAGGCTGATGCTCTACCACTGCATGTTTGTTTTTTATTTTATTTTTTTAATTTTTGTATTTTATGAGGTTTTAACATTTTATAAAGTTTGCTGGCCAGTAGAGACTGTCCTGTGCAGGGCTAGCCAATTCTTAGCAAAACAATGTAAAGAACGAATCCCAAGTCTACAAAACCAGCCACTTTCTTATCTAACTCTGCCCTAAATCACACCAGGGCCAGGTACCAGTCTCTAGTTAGATTGCTCCTACAGCCCAAAGATGTTGGAACTATTCCAGGCAGCCAATCCAAAATTGCTTACTCTGCCAATCCTTGTCTTTTCTTTTTTAAAAATTTTAAATGTTGGCCCTGGCCAGTTGGCTCAGTGGTAGAGCGTCGGCCTGGCATGTGGAAGTCCCTGGTTCAATTCCTGGCCAGGGCACACAGGAGAAGCGCCCATCTGCTTCTCCACCTCTCCCCCTCTCCTTCCTCTCTGTCTCTCTCTTCCCCTCCCGCAGCCAAGGCTCCATTGGAGCAAAGTTGGCCCGGGTGCTGAGAATGGCTCTATGGCCTCTGCCCCAGGCGCTAGAATGGCTCTGGTTGCAACAGAGCGACGCCCCAGATGGGCAGAGCATCGCCCTCTGGTGGGCATGCCAGGTGGATCCCAGTCGGGCGCATGCGGGAGTCTGACTGCCTCCCCGTTTCCAGCTTCAGAAAAAAAAAAAAAAAAAAATTTAAATGTTTATTTTATTGATTTTAGAGATAGGAAGGGGGGAGAGAGAGAGAGACAGGAACATCAATCTGTCCCTGTATGTGCTGACCAGGGATTGAACCGACAACCTCTACGCTTCAGGATGATGCTCTAATCAACTGAGCCATTCGGCCAGGGCCAATTCTTGCCTTTTCCATGGAAACTCCAATATAGGCTCTGTCTCAGGCTTGCCCCTCACTCCTATCTTTTGCCACCTGACCAAATCTTGGTGCTTCACCTGTCACCCTGCATGGCATGTGGTGACCCTCTTTTCTGGGGCCACTGAGTAGAATAAACTTCTTCCTTCCAAACCTCCTTCTTGTTTCCTCCTGTGGCCGCACCAACGTTATCACACCATAGCTGACATTTACGTTCTTAGGACATTGCAGGTTTCAAGGAGAGGAGCAGAAGGGAGAACTGGAGGGAAGGGAGGCACAACGTATAGCCCACTTGAATGAGCGCAGGAGATACAAATTTACACACTTTCAGAAGAACTCTTCCTGGCAAAATACTAATAAGGACTTAAAGTTACTGAAAGATTCAGTGGCCCAAGTACCTCGTCTATGTGACTTATCTAACTTAACTCACAGACAACCTACAACCAGCTTGGGAGTGCCATTAATTTAATTTTACAGTTGGGAACATGAGGCAGGTGGTTAAGTACAACGTTATTTATAAATACAAATCCACCCTTGCCAGAGATCTTAAAATATTTCCTATTGGTGCCTAACCTCTCTTCCAACTCAATCAGTTCTGAGTGAGCTGACTGAGAGACACCATGAAGCAAACTGAAAGAAATGAAGAGGAATGCACCTACTTTAAGGTGGATGGCTCTCAAAGAGAGAGCAAAAAAAGCTAGTTGAACATTACGTATAATAGTATACTGTAAGACAAAAACAGTAGCCCCTAATAATATGTATCATCTGTGGGGATACCTATAAGCGAATATATAAAATACATATGTACAGATATATGTATATTTATGTACAAATGTTTAATGGATTTGTGTATATGATTGTATGCATATATGCTATATAAGTATGCACATATTCTGTATTTATATGTGTGTGTATATGAATATATATTATATATAAGTATATATGGTATATATTATATATTTACATATAGATGTATATATTTATGGATGTATATAGACGTCCCCACAGGAAATACATGTTTGGAGCTTGTGTTTTCGTTGTCTTACAGTATAGTATTGTGCTTATTGATCTGCAACTTATACATACATTTGCGTGTTAATACAAAAATCAGGAACGCCTGATGGATGGTGGTACAGTGGATAAAGCGTCGACCTGGGACGCTGAGGACCCAGGTTCAAAAATCTCCAAGTCTCCCCTGGCCGGTTGGCTCAGCGGTAGAGCGTCGGCCTAGCGTGCGGAGGACCCGGGTTCGATTCCCGGCCAGGGCACATAGGAGAAGCGCCCATTTGCTTCTCCACCCCTCCGCCGCGCTTTCCTCTCTGTCTCTCTCTTCCCCTCCCGCAGCCAAGGCTCCATTGGAGCAAAGATGGCCCGGGCGCTGGGCATGGCTCTGTGGCCTCTGCCTCAGGCGCTAGAGTGGCTCTAGTCGCAATATGGCGACGCCCAGGATGGGCAGAGCATCGCCCCCTGGGGGGCAGAGCACCGCCCCTGGTGGGCGTGCCAGGTGGATCCCGGTCGGGCGCATGCGGGAGTCTGTCTGACTGTCTCTCCCTGTTTCCAGCTTCAGAAAAATGAAAAAAAAAAAAAAAAAGAAGTTCCGGGTTCGATTCCTGGCCAGGGCACACAGGAGAAGCGCCCATCTGCTTCTCCACCCCTCCCCCTCTCCTTCCTCTCTGTCTCTCTCTTCCCCTCCCGCAAAGATGGCCCGGGTGCTGGGGATGGCTCCTCCGCCTCTGCCCCAGGCGCTAGAGTGGCTCTGGTCGCAACAGAGCAACGCCCCGAAGGGGCAGAGCATCGCCCCCTGGTGGGTGTGCCGGGTGGATCCCGATCGATCAGGCGCATGCGGGAGTCGGTCTGACTGTCTCTCCCCGTTTCCGGCTTCAGAAAAATACAGAAAAAAAAAAAAAATCTCCAAGTCTCGGGCCTGAGCACGAGATCATTGACAAGATCCCACGGTCGCTGTCCTGAACCCAAGGGTCACTCACTGGCTTGAGCCCGAGGTCACCCAAGAGGGGTGCGGTCGTGCAGGACCAGCCCAGCCCCGCCTCCAGGAAGGGGTGGAGCCTGTGGCTGGGCCCGCCCCCTTGCAGCGGCGAGTGGCAGGCTGGGGTGGGATTTCCGCTTTCCTAGGAGCTACTTCGGTGTTTGGTGGCGATCACGACGGGAGCTGAGGTGGCGCTGGGCAGGCGGACCCACTGGACTGCGGCCCGATTGTGGCCGGCGATGCTGGAGGGCAGCTGGGGTGGGTAGGGCTGTGCCAGCGCCGCCTGCCAGCGAATTCCCGGCCAAGGGCTTGAACTTGAGGCGTGAAGGCGAGGGTCCGGCTGGGTATCTGGGCGGAGGGAGCTACTTGTGGACCAAGAGCAGGGCGTTGGAGGATGTGTGGCAAGCTCACCTAGTGAACCGTTCAAAGAAAAGCCACAGCCGTCGGAATGTCCTCGCTTTAAAGCAGGAGAATAAGGGATGTCAGGGGAGGACACTCCCACCAGGCCCCGAGCTACTCCGCTTTGGACGAGGACGCTTAGCGCTCAGCAGCCAGAATCAAGTCTGCCAGCCGCCAAGACCCAAAGATCAGAGCTAACCAAAGAAAAGAACGGTGCTGGGAACAGTTACAAAGAGCTGGTCATGCATATGTCAATTCGTTTCATCCTCACTGCAGCCTTGTAAGGCTTGGTGGTAGTACAATCCTCTTGACCAATGAAGAACTAAGGCACAGCTGTTTGTTTGTTTGTTTGTTTGTTAAAAATCAGCAGTGTGCCTGACCTGTGGTGGCGCAGTGGATAAAGCGTCGACCTAGAAATGCTGAGGTCGCCGGTCGAAACCCTGGGCTTGCCTGGTCAAGGCACATATGGGAGTTGATGCTTCCAGCTCCTCCCCACCTTCTCTCTCTTTCTCTCTCTCCCTCTCTCTCTCTCTCCCTTTCTCTCTCCTCTCTAAAATGAATTTTTAAAAAAGGTTTATTTAAAAAAAAATCAGTAGTGGCATAGTTCCCAGTAAACATTAAACTGGGTACGATACAGGTATAATTTTTCGAGTTGTTTGTAATATTGACACATTGAAAGACACCTAATTCCTCTTCAGCTGGGGGGATTGTTCATGGACTATCCAGCTGAGGGAATAGCTATGGAATATCCAGTTACGGAATACTATTTTTTTTTGTTTTTTTTTATTTTTTATTCATTTTAGAAAGCGGGGGGGGGGGGAGAGAATGGGGGGAGGAGCAGGGAGTATCAACTCCCATATGTGCCTTGACCAGGCAAGCCCTGGGTTTCGAACCGGCAACCTCAGCATTTCCAGGTCGACGCTTTATCCACTGCGCCACCACAGGTCAGGCCTATTTTTATACTAGTCTGGAAAGTCCCCCAGGGTGTGTTGTGGAGTGGAGAACAAAATGCAAATTGCAGAACAATATGTACTTAGTCATTTTTTTAAAACCAACTCCCTCAAAACAAGTGATTTTTATTGTGTTAGAACTTGTCTAAATGAATAGAAAAAGTTATAATATACACTAAATTGACAATGGTGAATAGGGGAGAATTGGGGAGGTCATAGTGATTGCAGGAGTGATGGTAAACCAGCTTTATCCTTATTTGGGTGTGTTGTGTGTGTGTGTGTGTGTGTGTGTGTGTGTGTGTGTAGTCAGAAAAATGGATATACTTCCAATTATATAAAGCATCGTTTTTATTAATTTTTTTTTCTTTGTATTTTTCTGAAGCTGGAAACGGGCAGAGACAGACAGACTCCCCGCATGCGCCCGACCGGGGTCCATCCGGCACGCCCACCAGGGGGCAATGCTCTGCCCCTCCAGGGCGTCGCTCTGTTGCGACCAGAGCCACTCCAGCGCTTGGGGCAGAGGCCAAGGAGCCATCCCCAGCGCCCGGGCCATCTTTGCTCCAATGGAGCCTCGGCTGCGGGAGGGGAAGAGAGAGACAGAGAGGAAGGAGAGGGGGAGGGTTGGAGAAGCAGATGGGCACCTCTCCTGTGTGCCCTGGCCAGGAATCGAACCCGGGACTTCTACACGCCAGGCCGACGCTCTACCACTGAGCCAACCGCCAGGGCTATTAAATTTTTTTTTACTTTACTGATTTTAGAGAAGGGGGAGAGAGAAACAATTGGTTTGTTTTTCCACTTATTCATGCATTCATTGGTTGATTCTGGTATGTGCCTTAACCAGGGATGGAACCCACAGCCTTGGTGTATCAGGACGATGCTTAAACAACTGAGCTACCTGGCCAGGGCATAAAGGTTTTTTTTGTTTTTTTGTTTTTTTGTATTTTTCTGAAGCTGGAAACGGGGAGAGACAGTCAGACAGACTCCCGCATGCGCCGGACCCGGATCCACCCGGCACGCCCACCAGGGGCGACGCTCTGCCCACCATGGGGCGATACTCTGCCCCTCGGGGCGTCGCTCTGCTGCTACCAGAGCCACTCCAGCGCCTGGGGCAGAGGCCAAGGAGCCATCCCCAGCGCCCGGGCCATCTTTGCTCCAATGGAGCCTCTGCTGCGGGAGGGGAAGAGAGACAGAGAGGAAGGGGGGGGGTGGAGAAGCAAATAGGCGCTTCTCCTATGTGCCCTGGCCTGGAATTGAATCCGGGTCCCCCGCACGCCAGGCCGACCTTCTACCGCTGATTTTTTTTTTTATTCATTTTTGAGAGTTGGGAGGGGGAGAGAGAGAAAGAAAGAGAGAGAGAGAAAGGGGGGGGGTGGAGCAGGAAGCATCAACTCCCATATCATGTTCCCAGGTCAATGCTTTATCCACTGCGCCACCAGAGGTCAGGCCATAAAGTTTTTATTAAAAGAAATTACTATGATTTGATTGCATGAGTTAATATTCATAAAAGTACTTGGAACAGAGTGAGAGAGTGGGGCTGACTCAATGCTCAGTAAAACATTAGCTATGATTATTTATTATTATTATTATTATTATTATTATTATTATTATAAAGCCTTCTGCAACTGTTGTTTTCAATGTCCATGATAAGACATGGATCTAGTTAATTCATTTTAACTGTTCTAGAATATTTGTTTATATGTAGCATACATTTTAAAATTTCCCTATTGATGGATATTGGGCCATTTTCAAATTTGCTATCACAATGTTGCAAGAAATACCCTTATATACATATTTGTGTGCACATTATAGGGGTGTTTGGAGGGAACATGGAGGGTCATTGATTACTGGATCTTGGCTATGCACCATTCGACTTTACTCACTATCACTAAACAGCTATTTAGCAATGTATGATAGTTCCTATTTCCCCGTATTCTTATCAACACTTGGTATAAAAAACTTTAATTTTTGCAAATACCATAGTTTATTTTGTGGGGTTTTTTTTGTTTTTTTTTTTTTTTTAGTGAGAGAGAGAGGAGAGAGAGAGGGAGAGAGAGATAAGAAGCATCAACTTAATATGCTTTAGTTGTTCATTGATTGGATTGCTTTCTCATACGTGCCTTGACTGGGGGTCTTCAGCCACGCCAGTGACCCCTTGCTCAAGCCAGGGACCTTGGGCTCAAGCTAGCGACCTTTGGGCTAAACCCAGGAACCACAGGATCATGTAAATGATCCCACACTAAAGCTGCCGACCCTGCACTTAAGCTGGCAAGACTGCTTTCAAGCTGGAAGCCGGTGACCTCGGGGTTTTGAACCTGGGACCTCAGTGTCCAAGGCTGACACTCTATCCACTGTGCCACCACCAGTCAGGCACAAATATCATAGTTTAAAAGGATATTTCATTGTTTAATTTGCATTTACCTGTAACTAGTGAAATTTGAACATCTTTTTATATGTTTATTGGTTATTTGGAGTTCCTTTTCAGTGAACTATGTTTTAATATTTATTTATTTTAATTTTTAAAATTTATTGATATGAGAGAGAGAGGAAAGGAGAGAGAAAGAAATTGATTTATTTCACTTATTTATGCATTCATTGGTTGATTATTGTATGTGTCCTGACTGGGGATAGAACGCAGAACCTTGATGTATGGGAACAATGCTCTAATCCAATGGTCGGCAAACTCATTAGTCCACAGAGCCAAATATCAACAGTACAACAGTTGAAATTTCTTTTGAGAGCCAAATTTTTTAAACTTAAACTATATAGGTAGGTACATTGTTATTAACTTAATGAGGGTGCTCCTAAGTTGGCCAAAGAGCCGCGTGTGGCTCGCGAGCTGCGGTTTGCCGACCACTGCTGTAACCAACTGAATTACCTAGCCAGGGCTCCTTATTTTTATGTATTGATTTGAGAGAAAGGGAGAGAGAGAGACAGAAACATCAATTTGGTGTTCCACCCATTTATACATTCATTGGTTGATTCTTGCATGTGTCCCAACCAGGGGTCAAACCTGCACTTGGGTATCGGAAGGATGCTTTAACCAATTAAGCAACCAGCCAGGGTAGTTAACTGTATGTTTAATATATATGTTTAGCCTGACCATTGATGGTGCTGTGGACAGAGCTTTGGACTGGGATGCGGAGGACCCAGTTTCGAAACCCTAAAGTCGCTGGCTTGAGTGTGGGCTCATCTGATTTGAGTAAGGCTCACCAGCTTAAGCCCAAGGTCGCTGGCTCGAGCAAGGAAGGGGTCACTCGGTCTGCTGTAGCTCCCCTGTCAAGGCACATATGAGAAAGCAGTCAATGAACAACTAAGGTGCTGCAACGAAGAATTGATGCTTCTCATCTCTCTCCCTGTCTGTCTGTCCCTATCTGTCTGTCTGTCTGTCTGTCTCTCTCTCTCACACACACACACATGCTTATATGTTTGATCATGATTCTAGTTTTTTTCTTTATTTTATTTTTTGTGGCAGAGACAGAGAGTCAGAGAGAGGAATAGATAGGGACAGACAGACAGGAAGGGAGAGAGATGAGAAGCATCAGTTCTTCGTTGTGGTTCCTTAGTTGTTCATTGATTGCTTTCTCATATGTGCTGACCGGGGGGCTACAGCAGACCGAGTGACCCCTTCCTTGCTCGAGCCTGCGACCTTGGGCTCAAGCTGGTGAGCCTTGCTCAGACCAGATGAGCCCATTCTCAAGCTGGCTACCTCGGGGTCTCAAACCTGGGTCCTCCACATCCCAGTCTGATGCTCTATCCACTGCACCACCGCCTAGTCAGGCATGATTCTAGTTTTTAAAGTAATTTGTAGGCAGTCTAGATATACTCTGCGTATAGAATAAAGGTTGACTCTCATGTTTTAGGCTCAGACGAGTGAGTTTATTATAGCTGTGGGAACTATATAAATTGATGGAGAGGCTAGTAGAAAACAAATTTTAAGGGGACTATCAAGAGGTTACTTTCAGACAAATTTGAGATGCTTTTGAGTCATCCAAGAGAACAAGTCTGTGCCGCAGAGATACATTCGGGAGTTGTCAGCTTATGGATGTTATGTAAACTGATAGCAGAGCATGTGGTTATCTCCTCACAGAATTTGGAGTGACACGCAAGAACCATACAGAATTTTACATTTGGTGAAGGAAGATCCAGAAAGGGATGCTGAGATGTAGGAAAAGCAAAGTAGAAAAAAAAATTAACATTGTGTGAGGAACCTGCTCCTTTGTTTTCTTCAGTTTCTGTAATGGCTGCATCAGGTGTGTGTGGATGTACCCTAACTGCTCTTTTATTTGGAATTTGGATTTATTTCAGTACTTGCCTATTATAAGCTACACTTCCATGAACATTCTATAGATTCATCTTTTTTTTTTTTTTGTCGCTGATTATTTCCTTTGGATATACTCCTATAGTTAGGTTGAAGAGTATGCCTATTTAAAAGTTTTTACTGTAAGTTGCACATGTCTACTACAAAGGTGGTTTTCATTTATATTCCCACCAGACAAGTTTACTTTTTTTGTCTATTCTGGTCATGGTGGATTAGTGGTGAAAACTACATATTGCATATCAACATTAAATTATTATTTTTTTTTACAGAGACAGAGAGTCAGAGAGAGGGATAGATAGGGACAGACAGACAGAAACGGAGAGGGAGGAGAAGCATCAATTATCAGTTTTTCGTTGTGACACCTTAGTTGTTCATTGATTGATTTCTCATATGTGCCTTGACCGTGGGCCTTCAGCAGACCGAGTATCCCCTTGCTCAAGCCAGTGACCTTGGGTCCACACTGGTGAGCTTTGATCAAACCAGATGAGCCCACGCTCAAGCTGGTGACCTCGGGGTCTCGAACCTGGGTCCTCCGCATCCCAGTCCGATGCTCTATCCACTGCATCACCGCCTGGTCAGGCAACATTAATTTTTTTTTTTTTTTTGCAGTTTAAAAGGTCTCACATTTATTACTGAACCGGATCCTATTGCAAAAAAAAAAATATATATATATATATATATATATATATATATATATATATATCATAGAGAAAACTCATTTCCCCAACAATCTCCCAATTAAAACAGCCAACTTCGCCAGCTTGAGCACGGGCTCACCTGGCTTGAGCAAAAAGCTCACCAGCTTGGACCCAAGGTAGCTGGCTCCAGCAAGGGGTTACTCGGTCTGCTGAAAGCCCATGGTCAAAGCACACATGAGAAAGCAATCAATGAACAACTAAAATGTCACAACGAAAAACTGATGATTGATGCTTCTCATCTCTCTCCGTTCCTGTCTGTCTGTCCCTATCTATCCCACTCTCTGTCTCTGTAAAAAAAAATAAATAAATAAATAAATAAATAAACTTTGCCTGACCAGTGGTGGTGCAGTGGATAAAGCGTCGACCTGGAATGCTGAGGTCACCGGTTCAGAACCCTGGGATTGGCCCTGGCCAGTTGGCTCAGCGGTAGAGCGTCGGCCTGGCGTGCGGGGGACCCGGCCAGGGCACATAGGAGAAGCGCCCATTTGCTTCTCCACCCCCCCTCCTTCCTCTCTGTCTCTCTCTTCCCCTCCCGCAGCCGAGGCTCCATTGGAGCAAAGATGGCCTGGGCGCTGGGGATGGCTCCTTGGCCTCTGCCCCAGGCGCTAGAGTGGCTCTGGTCGCGGCAGAGCTACGCCCTGGTGGGCAGAGCTTCGCCCCTGGTGGGGGTGCCAGGTGGATCCCGGGTCGGGCGCATGCAGGAGTCTGTCTGACTGTCTCTCCCCGTTTCCAGCTGCAGAAAAATACAAAAAAACCCAAAAACAAACAAACAAACAAAAACCCCCCTGGGATTACCTGGTCAAGGCACATATGGGAGTTGATGCTTCCTGCTCCTCCCCTCTTCTCTCTCTCTCTCTCTCTCCTCCTTCTCTCCTCTCTAAAATGAATAAAGTCTTAAAAAAATAAATAAACTTCAAAAAAACAAAAAACAAAAAAACAGCCAACTGTCCTACAGCAGTGCTCTTTCCAGTGATTTATGAGGTGTAGGCAACGTGAACACCGCATAAATGTGAGCCATCTCATGTGTGGTTCCTTACAGACCCAGTTTGGTTCTCCTCCAGTATCTCCTCTTAGAGTTGTACCTGATTTTATTACCAGTTTTCATCCGAATCCATTGGGGAATGGGCCAATTTTGCTTTTGTTTTTTGGCCAGGAACCTCTTGATCCTGAAAGTCTTGTGAGAAGACATGGCGAGGAAGAAACAACCGCACACACCACGACGGCGGAGAGAGAAAGGCAACATTAAAATTTTTTTTTAAGATTTTATTTATTAATTTTAGAGAAGGGGGAGAGAGGGAGGGGAGGAGCAGGAAGCATCAATTCCCATATGTGCCTTGACTGGGCAAGCCCAGGGTTTCGAACCGGTGACCTCAGTGTTCCAGGTCGACGCTTTATCCACTGCGCCACCACAGGTCAGGCGCAACATTAAAATTTTTAAAAAATTAATTTTAGAGCCCTGGCCGGTTGACTCACTGGTGGAGCATGTGGGTGTTCCAGGTCCAATTTCTGGTCAGGGCACACAGGAGAAGCACCCATCTGCTTCTCCACCCCTTTCCCCTCACTTCTCTCTCTCTCTTTCTTCCCCTCTTGCAGCCATGGCTCGATTAGGAAAGTTGGCCCCAGGTGCTGAGGATGGCTCCATGGCCTCTGCTTTAGGCGCTAAGAAGAGTTCTGTTGCTGAGCAATGGAGCAACACCCCAGATGGACAGAGCAATACCCCCTACAGGGCTTGCTGGGTGGCTCTGGTCAGGGTGCATGCAGGAATCTATCTTGGTCTCTCCACCTCTCACTGAAGAAAAAATAAATTTTAGAGAGCGGAAGAAAGAAGAGAAACGTCAATCAATTTGTTTCACTAATTCATGCATTCCTTGGTTGACTGTTTTATGTTCCCTGACCGGGAATCAAATCTGCAATCTTGGAGCATTGGGACAATGTTCCAACTAACCGAACTACCTGTCCAGGGCCACATAACAACATTTTTAATGGTTATAAAGTGTGCTGTTGTATGGAATTTCATAATTTATTTGCAAATTATACTGTCTTCTTATTTTTGGTATTGCGACGAGTATTGTAGTTACTGTAATTTTTTTTTTTTTGTATTTTTCCGAAGCTGGAAACGGGGAGAGAAAGTCAGACAGACTCCCGCATGCGCCCCACCGGGATCCACCCGGCACGCGCACCAGGGGCAACGCTCTGCCCACCAGGGGGCGATGTTCTGCCCCTCCGGGGCGTCACTCTGCCGCCACCAGAGCCACTCTAGCGCCTGGGGCAGAGGCCAAGGAGCCATCCCCAGTGCCCGGGCCATCTTGGTCCAATGGAGCCTTGGCTGCGGGAGGGGAAGAGAGAGACAGAGAGGAAGGAGGGGGCGCTTCTCCTATGTGCCCTGGCCCGGGTCCCCCGCACGCCAGGCCGACGCTCTACCGCTGAGCCAACCGGCCAGGGCCCTGTAATAATTTTTTAAGATTAATCATTTTGCTCATTCTTAAGCTGTTCCTTAGAATAATTTCCTGAAAGTGGAAATGATGAGTCAAAAGTATTTGCATTTTTGAAGCTGTGGAAACATATACATTACCCTTCAGAAAGCCTACCATTCCAATCAGCCAGGCATCCCTAATCTTTGAGAGTTATCTGGAGAAGTATAGTTTTAATTGTTTTTGTCAGGCTAAATGCATCCAGTATTATTTTATATGAAAATCATGCACAAATAAAATTCTTTTTTTAAAAAAACGATTTTATTTTATTGATTTTACAGAGAGAGGAAAGAGAGAGGAGTGAGAAGTATCAACTCATAGTTGCTTCACTTTAGTTGTTTACTGCTTGCTTATTGTATGTACCTTGCCTGGGCAAGTCCAGGGTTTCAAACTGGTGACCTCAGCATTCTAGGTGGAGGCACTATCCACAGCAACACCACAGGCCAGGCATTAAAATTCTTTAATAATACAAACTTTGGCCCTGGCCGGGATCTCTCAAGAGTCATCTGGATATTCTAAGGTTGCGGGTTCCATCCCTGATCAGGACACATACAAGAAGCAACTAAGTGGAACAACAAATCAATGTTTCTCTCTCTCTCTTCCAAATCAATAAGATAAAATTTAAAAAGTACTGTTTTTGCACGTTGCGAGTCTGATTTTGAGACCTCAAATCTGAAAAGCTTGTATTACAGTTAAACTGATCTGCGCTCTAAGAATTATTTCCAAGAGCATTGTGTTGGAGACCAAGTCATCAGCGACATCTCCACGGGTCAAAAAGGGAGGAAATTTGAAGATAAGGGCTTCAAAAAATTAATCTAGTGTGGCCGTGGAGTCACTTGGAAAAGACTGTCTCAGGTTTAAAATTTCAGTTGAAAGCTTAGCTTCAAAACAAGTGGAATTTTTGTTGTATTTCTTTTTGGAATCTGGTTGTCATTTCCCTTTTTGTGTGGTTTAACGGTTGACCAAAATAGGTTCAGTTCTCATTGACACGGGTCTTGTAGATGCTTTTGATTTTTCCCCCCCTCTTTTTAAAATTAATGACAGAGTCCCTGTTGTGTCTGCAAAAAGTAAACATTTGGGTTACAATTTTTGCAAACACCGGATTCTTAACAGCGTTGTACCCAAGTCTTGGCGTGAGATGTGAGCGCTCTGATTCAACGGAGGGTGCTCACGTATCGAGGACACCGAGCAGAGGCAACCGGGAGCGTGGATTACCCGGGTGTGGGGAGTACCCAGCATGCTGCCCAAGTAACAGCCCACCAGGATGCCTGGGCCTGGGGGGCGTCCTTGGGAGAACAGCGCGTCCTTCAGGAAAAGGCGGGGCCCGCGGCAGGCCCCGCCCCTTTACAGAGGCGAACGGGGCGGCCGGGCGGGACTTCCGCTCCGCGGGGCTACTTCCGGGTTTGTTGGCGATCGCGGCTGGGGGAGCGCAGTGAGCGGCTCTGGGCTGGTGGGCGGGCTGGGCTGCGGCCCACGCGGGGCCCGCGATGCTGGGGGGCAGCTCCGACGCACCGGAGCGCGAGGCCGAGGAGGACGGGGCGAGGGCTGCCCTTGCGCCGCCTGCCATCGATTTCCCGACGGAGAGCTCGGACCCCAAGTATGATGGTGAGGGACCCGAAAGGCCGCGGCGGCCCTCCCTTTACCCCGCGTCCGCTTGAGTTCCCGGATGCAGCGAGGGTCGCTGCGGGGCCTGGGCAGACTGGGCGGGGGCCCCGGCGATGCGGTGCGGAGGGCGGCGGGCGGGGCGGGCCCTCTGGGCAGTGTAAACAGGTACTGAAACGGGTGTGGGAGACCCGCTCGTTTGTTCACGTTTCTGTTCTCGGTCTCCCCCGCGGACTCGGGGCGTCCGCGGGCCTTTCCAGCTCCCAGGCCCCCAGGCCCGGTGGTTTGGTCGGGCGGTGAGCAGGAGCTTTGTCTGCTCCTAGGTTGGGACTTTGCAGATGGTGCGC
This sequence comes from Saccopteryx leptura, assembly GCF_036850995.1. Taxonomy (NCBI): domain Eukaryota; kingdom Metazoa; phylum Chordata; class Mammalia; order Chiroptera; family Emballonuridae; genus Saccopteryx; species Saccopteryx leptura. The sequence continues at coordinate 191,847,897 of NC_089508.1, read as the reverse complement.
GCAGAAACCGGTTTGGATTGAGCTTTGATTTGTTGCGTGTCTTGTCTTGCTTCACAGCTATAAAGACTTCTCTTCGGCTACACAAGAAAAATGCCCGTTTTCTTGAGGTTTGGGTTTTACTGGGACATACGGTGTTAAGTCTGTCAAGTTCTTGAACGACATCAAGTGAGGAGTGCTTAAAACATTGACAAGCATTCTCAAGTATCCAGTGTTTTGTGCAGTAGGCTCTTTAATTGCTACCAGTTTTCTTTTTGAAATTTACCTTTATTGAAAATGTTTTATTTATTGACTTTTGAGAGAAAGGGAAAGAGACACTGATCCGTTGTTGCACCCATCCATGCATTCGCTGGTTGATTCCTGCATGTGCCACACCGGTAATTCTAGGCACCTTCAGATGACGCTATCACCAGCTGAGCTCTCCGGACAGGGCTGTTTTGGCAGTTTTGAAAATTAAATTTTGCTATCAAGAATGAATGCATTGAGAGAAAGCAATCATTGAACAACGAAGGAACCGCAATGAAGAATTGATGCTTCTCATCTCTCTCCCTTCCTGTCTGTCTGTCTCTGTCTGTCCCTCTCCTTGTCTCTCTCTCTGTCTCTGTCACAAAAAAGAGAAGGGAAAGAAGGAAAGAAAAAAAAAAAGAATGAATGCATTGATACAGGGAGGTTTTTACTATATGGTAGTTCAAATAGGATGATTATAGGGAATACACAGTTGAAGCACATAACAACTGTTAATGTGTTAAAATTGATTTAAAGGTGCAAATCGAGTTGAAAGGTTTTAATCGCTTAAATTCTTTGATTTTTATCCTTTATACCACCTGTAATTCTTGATTCCCAAGGAAGACAAAAACAGACTGGTGGCCATTAACAGAGGAGAGTTGTAAGATAACTATTTTACAGTGGACAAACTGATTTTTTCCATAGGTAAGGTGGTATATTAGAGCAGCTCCATAATACATACATAGGGTTACGTCATAGGAAAAGTCCAGGCTATAAACACGCAAGTCTGTCCTTTCTGTAGCATTGTGATAAGGTTTTCTGCAAACTGAAGATTATTCTTGAAGGGTGTGATCTTAGATTACCTTCTAAAGTTTCCTTCTCCTAGGTTACTAATAGTACTGTTGTATTTACACATTGCATTTTCTTCCAGAGAGGCTCAGAATATCCAGACATAATTTATTTTTTCATGGGAAAAGTAAGGTCTGTGAAAAATTGAGTTTCATTTGCAGTAGACATAAAAACGGAGTACTTACATGGTTTCTTGAAGGGCTTCTGTCTGATGTGAGGAGATCACCCTGCCAGTTAATGATGGAGTCAGATGTAACTCTAAAGCCTGTACTCTGCAGGAGTTACTGTGTTGGGATTCTGCTAGGGCATCAGCCTTTCATCAAAGTTACTGTCATTGGTCCCCACCTCCCCTTATTAGAAGGAAGACCAACAGTAAGCCCATTGTCAGATTCATTTTCTTGATATATTAGGTTCATTTGACTCCATGGACCAGCTAATTTTTTTTTTCTTATTAAAAAGTAGAATTTTCTCGTTATAGAACATGAAAAAGTACGAGTATAAAGAAGCATGAAACCCTCCTAATTTTAATCTTACCCTTTTTAACAATTCTGTATAGGCCCTGGCCGTTTGGCTCAGTGGTAGAGCGTTGGCCTGGCGTGTGGGAGTTCTGGGTTCGATTCCCGGCCAGGGCACACAGGAGAAGTGCCCATCTGCTTCTCCACCCCTCCCCCTCTCCTTCCTCTCTGTCTCTCTCTTCCCCTCCCGCAGCCGAGGCTCCATTGGAGCAAAGTTTGCCTGGGCGCTGAGGATTGCTCTGTGGCCTCTACCTCAGGCGCTAGAATGACTCTGATTGCAGCAGAGCGGCACCTCAGATGGGCAGAGCATTGCCCCCTGGTGGGCATGCCAGGTGGATCCCGGTCTGGTGCATGCGGGACTCTGACTGCCTCCCCGTTTCCAACTTAAGAAAAATACAAAAAAAAAAAGAGCCCTGGCCGGTTGGCTCAGCGGTAGAGCGTCGGCCTAGCGTGCGGAGGACCCGGGTTCGATTCCCGGCCAGGGCACACAGGAGAAGCGCCCATTTGCTTCTCTACCCCTCCGCCGCGCTTTCCTCTCTGTCTCTCTCTTCCCCCCCTGCAGCCAAGGCTCCATTGGAGCAAAGATGGCCCGGGCGCTGGGCATGGCTCTGTGGCCTCTGCCTCAGGCGCTAGAGTGGCTCTGGTCGCAACATGGCGACGCCCAGGATGGGCAGAGCATCGCCCCCTGGTGGGCAGAGCGTCGCCCCTGGTGGGCGTGCCGGGTGGATCCCGGTCGGGTGCATGCGGGAGTCTGTCTGACTGTCTCTCCCTGTTTCCAGCTTCAGAAAAATGAAAAAAACAAACAAAAAAAATAAAAAAATAAAAAAATAAATAAAAAGAAAAAAAAAAGAAAAAAAAATTCCGTATATATGTGTCTGTACATATAGTATATATACATGTTTTTTATTTGCTGTGCCACTGCCTGGTTATACATGTTGTTTAAATGCAAGTGAAAATGTATTTTAACTTAAAAAAATTTTTTTAAAGATATTGTTTATTTTAGAGAGAGGAGGGGGGGTAAGCATCAACTCATAGTAGTTGCTTCTCCATGTGCTTTGACCTAGAAAGCCTGGGGTTTTGAACTGGCAACCTCAGCATTCCAGGTCAACACTTTACCCACTGCCCCACCACAGGTCAGGCAGACTTTAAAAAACTGTTAATTTATTGAGTTTTAGAGAGAAAGAGAGGAAGGGAGACAGAAAGAGAAACATCAATTTGTTTCATTCATTCATGCTGTCATTGGTTTATTCTTGTACGTGCCCGGACCAGGGATCAAACCCACAACCTTGATGTGTCTGGATGACACCCTGACCAAGTGAACAACTCAGCAAGGGCCTAGGCTGTCCTCTTAACAGAAGGAAGCCATCCAGACAGGAGGCGTTCTCCCTTGTTTGCTTGAATATTCATTCAGGTTTCTACCTTTGTGCACATGATGACTACCAAAACTTCTCCCTTCCTCTAATGGTATCTTTCTGCTAGTCTTCCAGCTTTCAGAACTTAACTCACAATTCAATTCCAGAAGTCTGTCTTGATAAACCCCACTAAGATCAACTGTTATGTTTTGTGCTTTTTGTCATTCTGAGAATTTACCATTTATTACAATTGTCTTCCTTTTTTAATTTTCAGAATCGGATGTTCCAGCGGAACTCCAGGTATTAAAAGGACCCCAGCAGCAGCCGACCTTCCCTTTTGCAGTTGCCAACCAACTACTGCTCGTTTCCCTGCTGGAACACTTGAGCCATGTGCATGAGCCAAACCCACTCCGTTCAAGACAGGTGTTTAAATGTTAGTAAGGATAAATTCATCTTGCTAAATAAAACTTGGAAAAAGTAGTATGTTATTTAATGCTGTGAGGCTGAGAAGGAATGGGTATATAATAATTTTTTTCCCCCCCGAAGTGAAAAGTGCCCAACCGGGATCCAGCCGGCATGCCCACCAGGGGGCAACGCTCTGCCCTTTGGGGCATTGCTCCATTGCAACTGGAGCCATTCTAGCACCTGAAGTGGAGGCCATGGAGCTGTCCTCAGTACCCGGGCCAACTCTGCTCCAATGGAGCCTTGGCTGCGGGAGGGGAAGAGAGAGACAGAGAGGAAGGAAAGGAGGAGGGGTGGAGAAGCAAATGGGCTCTTCTCCTGTGTGCCCTGGCTGGGAATCAAACCCAGGACTTCTGCACGCCGGGCCAACACTCTACCGCTGAGCCAACCGGCCAGGGCCTATAATAATTTTTAATAAGTATTAATAGTTTACATTTCTTAAATTCATTTTATATTTTTGCTTTGGGTAATTCCTTATGATTATAATTACTGGGGCCCCCAAAAGATTAATAACCATAAAAGTGTGCATATTGAAATATCTATGACATGATGATTCACATAATTTGTGAAGCTCTCTTACGGTGTTCATTCTGAACCAGTTCTTGACCAGAGCGCTGGAACAGCAGTATTTTGTGTTGTTGAATAGAAAATGGTTTTCCTTTACACACTAAATGTGTGGATTTCTTTTCCTGTGCTCACCAATTCTCTGACACTAGCTGGGTGTCCTATAATTGAATTCTGACGCTATCTACATGGACTTACTGTCATATACCACAGGTTAAGGGCTCAGTCCCACAAGGCTGCCCTTAGTTCAGATGCCAGTTGCAAGTAGTGGGTCCCTAAGGCCCTTAGGTACTCACACATGTGTCTGACTTGCATATAAATTGGGATGTCCACTATTCCTCCTTTCCCCAGTTTTGATAATTTGCTATAATGACTGATAGTACTCAGGGAGACACTTATGCTACAGGTTTATTATATAGTAAAGGATTTGAAAACGGATACAGGTGAACAGCCAGATAAAGAGGCACAGGGGGTGAGGTCTGGGAGGGACCCAAGTGCAGGAGCTTCTGTCCCTGTGGAGGTGGGCGTGCACCATTCTGCTGCCACTTGGATGTGTGTACCCTGAAGCTCTCTGAACCCTGTATTTTAAGGGAAGCCTCATTATGTAGCATGATCCATTATGAACTCAGTCTCCAGCTCTCTCCCTCTCCAGGGAATGGGGTCTGGAGCTGAAAGTTCTGATCTAATCACGGCTTGGTCTTTCTGGTGACCAGCTGTCATCTTGAAGCTTTCTAGACCAGTGGTCCCCAACCTTTTTTGGGCCACGGACCGGTTTAATGTCAGAAAATATTTTCACGGACCGGCCTTTAGGGTGGGACGGATAAATGCACAAAATAAATGACCGGTGTAAAAACTGGAATTTTTAAATATGATTGTCGAACTTACGAGACAAGCGTCAAGAGTGAGTCTTAGACGGATGTAACAGAGGGAATCTGGTCATTTTTTAAAAATAAAACATTGTTCAGACTTCAATATAAATAAAACGGAAATAATGTAAGTTATTTATTCTTTCTCTGCAGACCGGTACCAAATGGCCCACGGGCCAGTACCGGTCCACAGCCCCAGGTTTGGGGACCACTGCTCTAGGGGACCCCAGCCACGTTTTAGCATTGCAAAAGACATCCATCACTGTGGAGATCCAAGGAGCTCTACTGTCAGGATTGGATCAAAGGCCAAATATTAGAAAAGCTGCTTTAAGCAGCCTGAGCACTTAGGAATTATAAGAGTTTTAGGAGCTGTGTGCGAGGAACCAGAGACTAAGACCAAGTCTGTTTCTTATTATACCACAGGTGTTGAAAATGTTTATTTTTATTCCTGACATAGTTACTTATAGGAGAGATGTAAGCACAGAAGTGAGCAGAATTGTGTTGTGTGTTGTTCAGCTCATTGACTGAGATCAATGTGGCCCTCTAATAACTCCAACCACAGAGTCTAAGGATCTTTTCTACCAAAAAATTCTTTCCAAGTCTTGTTTGTTGTTAGAAATCCTCAAATTAATAGATATCTTTGTGTGATCTTAGAATGCAGTGTTTTACTTAAAGGTAGATTATCATTTCCATGACTTTATGGCACATGAAAAATGGTGAATATATGTATATCATCTAATATGTGGTGGGAGATGGGTTTTATAGAAGGGGGTATTGTGTAGGAGCTGAAGCATCTATAGCTAGAAATTATTGCTCTCACAGTATAGAAAAGCAGATTATAAAAGAAGAAAATGAAAAGCAGATTATAAAGATTTTAATAAAGATATCTTGCTCCTAATGAAAGCAAATTTGCAAATCTTACTGATTTTAAGATTTTTTTTGGAGGGGGGGAGAAAGAGAAGCATCAACTTGTTGTTTCACGTAGTTGTGTACCCATTGATTGCTTCTCATATGTGCCCTGACAGGGTTTGAACTGGTGCCCTTAGGGTTGAGCTGGTGACCCTGGGATTGAGCTGGCAATCCCAGTATCAGACCAGTGACCTTGGTGCTCCAGGACAGCACTCTATCCACTGCACTATCAGCAGGGCTTTAAAATATTTTTAAATAAGTTTTTAAACAAAGTCTATTTAAATAGATGATTTTGATGTGATTCAGTTAGTTGATAATCTGAAAGCAGAGTTTTCTGCATAGATAGATACCCTCTGTGGATCTGGATTCCTTGAATGAGTTAGACAAGCACTTCTGTAGAAACTTCTGCAGAGCCCAGTATTGTGACTTCAGACCTGACTTTCTCTAGTACTTGTTTTGTACACATACCGCATATGTGCTTTTTCTGTGCTGGTTAAAGATATTCCATAATAGAAAACAGTAATTAACACTCAGTTCTAATCATTTGTTCTCCTGCCTTTATTCTTATCTCAGTGCCTGTCTGCAAAGTGTAGTATGTTTGAATGTCAGAGACTACTTTGATTACATTTTTCTTGCTTTTTAAAAAGGTGGTGCTTAGTACTCTACTGACCAATCAGGAATGGTGAGCAAATGACTGTTCAGTATCAGAGCAGTAATCATAGATGTGCTCCTGACCGATGAGTGTACCAATTATTTCTTCACTTTTACAGGATTCATCCCCAAATTGTAGTGCATGTCTAAACGTAACATTTTTCTCTTTTTAACAAATTGAAAACCATTTTTTTATTGATTTATTTATTTTAGAGAGAGAGAGAGAGAGAGGAAAGAGGAGAGAGAGAATAAGAGAGAAGTATTCATTTGTTGTTCCACTTAATTGTGCACTCATTGGTCGCTTCCTGTATATGCCCTGACCAGGGATCAAACTTGTAACCTTGGTGTTTCGGGACAACCTTCTAACAGACTGAGCTAACCAGCCAGGGCAATGTAACTTTTTTCTCATAGAGGTTATTATTATTACCCTGTATGCTCTGTGTACTCTTGAAAATAGCCACTTTATTGATGGCCTGATTATTTTCTGTATTCTCTCTCTAGTACTTTGTCAGACCTTTATCAAGATGGGGCTGCTGTCTTCTTTCAGCTGTAGTGATGAGTTTAGCTCGCTGAGACTACATCACAACCGAGCCATCACTCATTTAATGAGGTCCGCTAAAGAGAAAGTTCGTCAGGTAAGCCCTAGAACACCTGCTTTGTATGCGACAGAAACATTTTTACGTATTTCAAGAGGACTATATTTTAAAGCGTTACGAAATCCTGGTTATAATGCAGGTTGATAAAAATGTTAACTTGAATTTGTTTATTGAACAATGATTCATGAATGACTACTATGTGTTTGGCTCTTCTGTATGTGTTGGGGTGTGAGTCGTGAGCGGAATAGACCGGATCCCAGCCCTCATAGAGTTTCTGTTGTGAAGAGGCCTGGAAACAATGGAAAAATAAAACGCTGTAAATATAAGTGGAGGGCTAGACGGTGGTCAGTGTTAAGGAGAAACGTGAAGCAGAGAAGGGACTCAGAGAATGTGTGACTTACAGAGGGTGGCTGGGAGGGCCTCCCTGAGACTCAGTAAGTCAGGAGCTGAGGTTGAGAGAAGGAGCCAGGCAGATAGTCTGGAACACAAGCACCCTAGCAGGGGCACAGGGACTCCCCAGGGACTCCCCAGCCAGAGCTGTGGAGGTGTTTGGGGCGTGGCGCTGACGGGCAGCCACATGGCTGGAGCCATCAAAGAGGAGCGTGAGGGGCGGAGTCGGTTTTCGAGGAGCTGGGTAGTGAGACCACCGTCATGTCTTTGGTTTTTACTCAGTAAACAGGGAGCATTGTTGGGTTTTGAGCAGATGAGTGACATCATCTGATTTATGTTTTAATGGGGTCAACCAGTTGCTGTGTTGAGAATAGACTCTGGGGGCCAAGGGCAGAAGTAGAGGGACAGGCAAGAAGAGATGGTGGCGGCTAGGAATAGGTGGTAGCCGTAGAGACGTGAGAAGTCAATTTCTGCATGCTTTTTTTTTTTTAAATTTATTTATTTATTTATTTTTTTTTACAGAGACAGAGAGTGAGAGAGAGGGATAGACGGGGACAGACAGACAGGAACGGAGAGATGAGAAGCATCAATCATTAGTTTTTCATTGAGCATTGCAACACCTTAGTTGTTCATTGATTGCTTTCTCATATGTGCCTTGACCATGGGCCTTCAGCAGACTGAGTAACCCCTTGCTGGAGCCAGCGACCTTGGGTCCAAGCTGGTGAGCTTTTGCTCAAACCAGATGGGCCCGCGCTCAAGCTGGTGACCTCGGGGTCTCGAACCTGGGTCCTCTGCATCCCAGTCCGACGCTCTATCCACTGCGCAACCGCTTGGTCAGGCTATTTCTGCATGTTTTGAAGGTAAAACTCAACAGTATTTGCTGCTGGAGCTCCTTGGTGCAGTCTCAGCTTTGTCCCTGGAGCAAGAATACATGGTAGCTTTTTTTTACCAGTAATCTGGTAAGAGAAGTATTTTCTTTTTTTTTTTTTTTTTTTTTTTTTAAATTGGAAGGCATCTTCTTTCTATTTTTTTTTATTTTTCATTTATTGATTTTTTATTTATTGATTTTTAGAGGGGGGAAGAGAGAGAGAGAAAGGAGAGGAGCAGGAAGCATCAACTCCCATATGTGCCTTGACCGGGCAAGCCCAAGGTTTCAAACCGGCAACCTCAGCATTTCCAGGTCGATGCTTTATCCCACTGCGCCACCGCAGGTCAGGCAAGAGAAGTATTTTCAACTGTAAACTTTTAGGTAATGCTGAAAAAGCCATGAGTCTTTTTTTTTTTTTTTTTTTACAGAGACAGAGAGAGAGTCAGAGAGAGGGATAGACAGGGACAGACAGGAATGGAGAGAGATGAGAAGCATCAATCATCAGTGTTTTTTTTTGTTTTTTTTTTTGCGACACCTTAGTTGTTCATTGATTGCTTTCTCATATGTGCCTTGACCGTGGGCCTTCAGCAGACCGAGTAACCCCTTGCTTGGGCCAGCGACCTTGGGTCCAAGCTGGTGAGCTTTTGCTCAAACCAGATGAGCCAGTGCTCAAGCTGGTGACCTTGGGGTCTCGAACCTGGGTCCTCGGCATCCCAGTCCGACTCTCTATCCACTGTGCCACCACCTGGTCAGGCTTTTTTTTTTTAATACCATGTAAGCATTTGGGACTGTTAATATGACATTGAAGTTTCATGGGTTCTTTATTCCATAAAATTTTCAGAATGCTTTTAAAAATAATTTTTTGATTTTAGGATCCTTGTGAGGATAACTCTCATATCCAGAAGATCAGGTATGTATTAAATACTTTCGTGGTTATGTAAAGATAGAACTATCCTAAAGAAGTCAAGATTAAGAATTAACAAATTTAATCAGAAATAGTTTTGGGTTATGAAATACTGTAGCAAGTATAGTTTATGAAAATTAAAAATTTGTTTTAAACAAATTAAATTGCTGCCCCAAGATTTGCTTTACTTCTCATTTCCCTCCTTTAAATTTTTTTAATCTTCTTTTTGCTCCTGAAAAAGTTTTTTGAAGCTTCTTTTTTCTTTTTTAATTTTTCCTCCTTTATGATCCCGTGTTCCCCTCATTCTCTGGATTCCATTCTGCCAACCCTTAATTCAGTCTCTTAGGAGAAAATCATTGAATTTCAGCTATATTTAGGAAAGATTAGTGTAAAAATCTGTAACTTATCTGGATTGTTACGAAATTTAAGTGACTTTATTACTGAGCTCCAGTAATCAACTTCTTGTTAGTGACTACTAATCACTGGTAAAATACGTAAAATAGATTAATGACCTCTTGCTATCTTCATTACTCTGTAGGTTTGTTTAGCGAGTGTTTTCTTCATAGAAAGCGAAAGATTTGCTTTTACTCATCCTCTCCAAATTGCCACGATTTAGTGATGAACCAGGCTGGCAGGTTCGTTAGTAGTCACACAGCGAACATGAAGTGCCCTAGAGCAGTGGCCCCCAACCCCCGGCCACGGACTGGTACCGGTCCGCAGAGAAAGAATAAATAACTTACATTATTTCTGTTTTATTTATATTTAAGTCTGAACGATGTTTTATTTTTTAAAAATGACTAGATTCCCTCTGTTACATCTGTCTAAGACTCACTCTTGACGCTTGTCTCGGTCACGTGATACATTTATCCGTCCCACCCTAAAGGCTGGTCCGTGAAAATATTTTCTGACATTAAACTGGTCCGTGGCCCAAAAGTTGGGGACCACTGCCCTAGAACATTGCGATGCTCTCTTGTTCTGTTGTTGTTGATTTTGATGCTCTCAAGTTTTACTACTGACTGTCTTTAACTTTCAGATCAAGGGAGGAAGTAGCCTTGGAAGCACAAACTTCACGTTACTTAAATGAATTCGAAGAGCTCGCCATCTTAGGAAAAGGCGGATATGGACGAGTGTACAAGGTTGTTTTTCATATGTTCTTTTTTACCGACTGCTCTAAATAAGTGTACTTTTGAGAAGATGTCATTATTTAAAGTACGCAAAGGAAAATTCCTAGAAATCATTTATACTTACTTTTCATTAAGATTTGTCATTTATGGGGAAGTGGGCAGATTTTCATTTTTTTCCTAACCACATTGTGGGGGGTGTATAGGTGAGTTTTGGAAACTTTGAGTTTTGTACTCTAGTTAATTTTAACTTAAAATGAACTGTGGTGCTGTGATTTGGGTTTGGCAGCCCTTTCGCCTGGGCTCCCATTCTTCAGACCTGGAGCTTCTGGGAGGAGGGCTTTTAGTGCTGTTTGAGAAGCTTCTAGTCTAGCTGACCCCGCCCACTTCCCTGAATATAGTCAAGAGGACACGTGTCTTTCGCTGAATTTTATCCCTTTGGCTAGCTTGGATTATCTAAGTTCAGGTTAAAAGAACTTTATTCAGTTGAAATTTAATGACATGATATATTTTGTCTTTCCCTCTACTTTTTAGGTCAGGAATAAATTAGATGGTCAATATTATGCTATTAAAAAAATCCTGATTAAGGGTGCAACTAAGACAGATTGTATGAAGGTAAGATTTTCAGAATTTATTTATTTTGAATAATTGAGTATTTTAAGTTTGTTTTGAAAGTGTTTTGAGAGGGGGGAGAGAAAGTGTTTGTGTTTCTGTATGTGTATGTGTGTATTTGGCAAATACCAGTTGGGTTATAGTAATGGGTTATATCGGGTCGGGAACCGTTTTGGCTGAGAGAGCCATAAATGCCACATATTTTCAAACTAGAAAGCCCGGCGGTCATACGAAATGACCGCTGTTCTAGATATTATAAATTGTAATTAAAATGATTTGTGCAAAGGTGTCTGCTAATTCAAACTGAATTACCCAGGGCAGGCAGCGAGGACGCCCCTTTGCTTAGTGCCTCACGGAGTTTCCCCCTTCTACTTGCTTAATTGCTTAAAGTAGAGTGCAGTGAAGGAAACCACTGGCGGTACATTTCTTAAGAGCCACTGCTAGCTCAATAAATAAAGGTGATTTAAATAATAATGATGATTAGTCAATAATTTATTCAAGAGTGGTGGATAATTCTCAGTTAGTGGAACTACAATGTTTCTGTACTTGCAACATTGAGAAAATCCTTTCTTGCCACGGTCAAATCGATTAGTTTCTAACTTGAAGTTTAAGGACTGACAGTGTTCACATTTAATATTCACGTCACCAAAGGAATGCTCAAAAATTAAAGTTTCTCCGTTTGAAACTGTTTTAATCCTTTTTGCGTTTCGGTCAGCATTACTCTGTCGTTTTTTTTGCATTTCTCTCCTGCCTTTGTTCAAGGGACTCATTTTGTCGAGGCAGGCTTTTTTGTCTTGCATCTGAGGCAAGCCTTGTTTCTCTATGCTCATCAGTCTCATTTTGCCGAGAAAGACGCATTTGCTCTGTGACTGAAGCAAGCCTTGTCTTTCTCTGCTCAGTGGTTTCTTTTTGTTGAGAAAGCCGTTTTTGTGCAGCTTTAGCTCCTTTTCTCTCCTCTTTAGTGCTGTATTTTCTAGGAGGCATTCTTAAAAGAAATTACGTTAAGACGTAGTTTTTATGTAAAACAGATGATTGCCAATGCAAACAAATGTTCACCTTCCCCCTGACACGCTCAATTTGCGTTCAGCCGTGGCAACTTCACCCCATTGGCTAGTACAGTTACGCAAGCAACCAATAAGCTATCGGCGACAAACAGACACTTAAGCCGCATATAATAAAGATGTAAGTCCGTGAGAGCCATACAACGACCCATGTACGTTACGCATTATCCAATAAAAATTTGGTGTTGTCCCAGAGGACAGCTGTGATTGGCTCCAGCCACCCGCAACCATGAACATGGAGCGGTAGGAAATGAATGGATTGTAATACGTGAGAATATTTTATATTTTTAACTTTTTTTTTTTACTAAAGATTTGTCTGCGAGCCAGATGCAGCCATCAAAAGAGCCACATCTGGCTCGCAAGCCATAGGTTCCCAACCCCTGGGTTATATAGTAACATAAACAGCAAGACTAAATTTTTATTTGACTTAATTTTTAAAAAAAATATTTTATTGATTTGAAAGAGAGAGAGAAACACTGATTTGTTGTTCCACTTAGTTGTGCATTCATTGATTGCTTCATGTATGTGCCCTGACGGGATCAAACCCATAAATAACCTTGGCATATTGGGACAATGCTCTATCTAACTGAGCTACTTGTCTTGGGCCTTGACTTAATTTTTTATAGACATTTCTGACCACATTTCAGTTCATTGAGGGGGGAATTAATTTTTTAACTAAATTATTCGTATACAGTACAACTCATTTTATAAAAACATGAGTTCAGTCCAGGTCCCAGTCTTCTATCTGACATTCGGTGTCACCTGGGCAAATGACGTAGTCCTCTAAGCCACTTCTGTCTCTGTCTTTGAAATAGTCATGACAACATGGTTTTATTTACCTTGTGGACTGGACTTCCTTATAGGAGAATGTTTATAAATGAACTATGCAAAATATAAAGTGCTGTACACATGTAAGTTTAGTGGTGTTAGCAATTGCACTGGTCTCTCAGAAAGGCATTCCCATTATGTTAATAGTTGAGATTGTCTGCACAGAGGACTTTTACTGTTTGCTCTGGAACCAAGTGGTATTGACACCATGATCATTGAACAAACTGTCAGTAAAGCCTCATCTGAGTGTGTGTCTGTCTCCCTAGGTACTCCGGGAGGTGAAGGTGCTGGCGGGGCTGCAGCACCCTAACATTGTAGGCTATCACACTGCGTGGATAGAGCATGTTCATTTGGTCCAAATGCAAGGTAAGCAGTTCGGGTTCGAGTTGAAGGTTGGCAAAGCCCAGCCCGTCGGCCAGATCTGGCCTACTCCTGTGTTTGTGCATCCCATAAACTGAGAACGACTTTGTTCCCCTTGCATTTTATTTATTTATTTTATTTTATTTTATTTTTTTTACAAAGGCAGAGATAGGCAGGGACAGACAGACAGGAACGGAGAGAGATGAGAAGCATCAATCATCAGTTTCTCGTTGCGCGTTGCGACTTCGTAGTTGTTCATTGATTGCTTTTTCACATGTGCCTTGACCGCGGGCCTTCAGCAGACTGAGTAACCCCCTGCTGGAGCCAGCGACCTTGAGTCCAAGCTGGTGAGCTCTTTGCTCAAGCCAGATGAGCCCGCTCAAGCTGGCGACCTCGGGGTCTCGAACCTGGGTCCTTCCGCATCCCAGTCCGACGCTCTATCCACTGCACCACCACCTGGTCAGGCTCCCCTTACATTTTAAAAAATATTAAAAGGCATCAAAAGAAAAATATTTTGTGGAAATTATATGAATTCTATATTTTTAAAAAAATGGTTTTTGATTTTAGAGAGAGAAAAGGAGAGAGAGACAGGAACATCAATCTGTTCCTGTATGTGCCCTGACCAGGGATCAAACCAGCAACCTCTGCAGTTCCGATTGACTCTAACCAACTGAGCTTTCCTGCTAGGGCTGAATTCTACATTTTAGTGCCAATAAGTACAGTTTATTAGAACATAGGCACGTGCACACGTATTGTATGTGTTGCTTTTGTATTATAACAGCAGAGTTGAGTAGCTGTAGCAGTCTCTTAGGGCCTGAAAAACCTAAAATATTTATTACCAGTCCTGCACAGAGAGTTTGCTGATCCTTTGAATAGTGGAACAGCTGTTTTATAGTTCTTAAAATGTGCCAGTCATTTGAATAAACTCATACTTGACTTTGCCATGACATTTGGTCATGACATTTTTTAGCCAGGTAGTTCCATTTGGTATTATTTGTATATTTTTAGTTCTGCCTTTGACTTAAATTAGAAAATTGGGCTGCTTGAAGATTTGTTTTTGTGTTTGTTCGGCAGAGAGAATCTCTTTTCAGTTGCCGTCTTTGAAAGTGATCTCTAGCTCGGAGGATGACAGGTATGTGGGCTGCTGGTGGCCTTTACCGGTTAGCGATGTCCTCTCACCTGCAGTGGGAGCCTTTGTCTTTTGTTATTAGGAGCTCAGAAGTGTTTGAGACTTTTTGTTTTTTTTTATTTTCATTATGAAATGTTAAATTATTTCCTCCCCTCAGTTATTTTTTGTCAGTATTTTACTTTTTTTTTTTTTTTTTGAGAGAGAGATGAAGGGGAGGGGGAGGGAGGGACAAAAAGGGGGAGAAGCATCAACTTTTTGTTCCACTTAGTTGTGCTATTGATTGCTTCTCCTATGTGTCCTGAGCCAGGCTTGAACCTGCGACCCCGGGGGTTGTGTAGGCACCCTTGGGGTTGAGCTGGCGCCCTCTGGAACAGGCTGGTGACCCCGGGATGGGTGACTGGGCTCGAGCCAGTGCTCCAGGAGAAGGCTCTGTCCCCTGCTCCGCCAGCTGGGGCGCCTGCCAGTCTTTTATAGGAAGGTGGCTGCTCAGTAGATTTGATACCTTTTTTTTTTTTTTTTTTTTTTTTTTAGGATTTTACCAGTTAGGTTCATGTAGACTTGAAGGAACAGTTGAATTACTTTTTTTTTTTTTTTTTTTTTGTATTTTTCCGAAGTTGGAAACGGGGAGGCAGTCAGACAGACTCCCGCATGCGCCCGACCGGGATCCACTTGGCATGCCCACCAGGGGGTGATGCTCTACCCATCTTGGGGCGTCGCTCTGCCGCAATCAGAGCCATTCTAGCGCCTGTGGCAGAGGCCACAGAGCCATCCTCAGCGCCCAGGCCAACTCTGCTCCAATGGAGCCTTGGCTGCAGGAGGGGAAGAGAGAGACAGAGGGGGAGGGGTGCAGAAGCAGATGCCTGTGTGCCCTGGCCGGGAATCAAACCCGGGACTCCTGCACGCCAGGCCGACGCTCTACCACTGAGCCAACCAGCCAGGGCACTCTTTTTTTTTTTTTTAATTGAGTTACTCTTGATCTTTTTTTACATTGATTATTATTTTTACTGGTTTTTTTTTTCTCCAGAGATCAACATGATGTTAAAAATGATGAAAGTAACGGCTCATCCATTATTTTTGCCGAGTCTACCTCAGAAAAAGAAGAATCCTTTGGAGAACCTGGCATTGAAAATCAGGAAAACAGATTGGTGAACTACACAACCAATTTAGTCATAAGAGACGACAGTGAATTAGAATCATCCATTGAGCTCCAAGAAAATGGCTTGGCTGAGTTGTCTTCCAGATCAGCTGTTGAGAAACAGCGGCCGCTTAAGCTTAATTCAGACTTAGGGAATTTCACATCCACTGGGGAATCTTCTGAAGAAAACTTGAACTTGGTGGGACAGACAGAGGTAGATTCCTTTCCCAGAACCTCCCGATTTCCTGTTGGGATTGGATATGACCTCCCCTCTTCCTCCGCTGAGTTCCTGCCGGGCGCGCCTCCCTCTCTCTGCAGTAGCCCTCCCACCCTGAGTGGTCTCTTCTTTCCATGGTCCCCTGTATTTGGTCTCCCCTCTCTCACGTACTGAACTCATTTTTTTCTGGCTCATTCTTTCCTCTAGATCAGTGGTCCCCAACCCTTTTTGGTCCATGGACCGGTTTAATGTCAGAAAATATTTTCACGGACCGGCCTTTAGGGACGGCTAAATGTATCACATGACCGAGACAAGCGTCAAGAGTGAGTCTTAAGTCTTAGATGGATGTAACAGAGGGAATCTGGTCATTTTTTAAAAATGAAACATCGTTCAAACTTAAATATAAATAAAACGGAAATAATGTAAGTTATTTATTCTTTCTCTGCGGACCGGTACCAAATGGCCCACGGACTGGTACCGGTCCGCGGCCCGGGGGTTGGGGACCACTGCTCTAGATCCTCTCATTGACATGCCCTGGAGTGGGGGTGTCGTGCACTCTGTTTCTGTTGTGTTAGCATCACACTGTAAATACGTATTTATGTGGAAAGATATTCTACGTTTGGAGCATAGCTTTAAAGAGGGTCCAAATAGGATTACCAGGTTGGTTTTCAGGAGACTTTTGTTGATGGTTACACAGACCTGCCGGTGAGACTCCCATGTACTCTCACCAACTATCAAGTAGTATGTTAAAAAACACTTGAACATTAACAGGGTCTGCACATAACTGGTCAGATCCGGTTACAAGACTGTATACACATGCAGAATTAACTCCTGTCAAAAATATGTGGCCATGTATGTGTGTTTTCTTTCTTTTTATTTTTTATTATGTTTCTTTTATTGATTTGAGAAAGAGAGAAAGCCGGGGGTGGGGGAAGGAGTAGGAAGCATCAGTTCATAGTTGCTTCTTACATGTGCCTTGAGCAAGCCTAGGATTTTGAACTGGTGACCTCAGCATTCCAGGTTGATGCTTTATCCACAGAGCCTCCACAGGTCAGGGACATGTGTTGTTTTTGTGTTTGTTTTTTATGAAACATGAAACTTGGAATAGGTTCACTTGGATACAGAGGAGTTAGATTTGAGGGACTTTTAATCAGAATAGCTTTCTTTCTCTGTAATAAATGTGGAAAATTTTCTTGATGCCTAAACCAGTGGGCTGCAGTGAACTCCATTGTTGCTTACCTTTTCTGGGTTAAGTTATTGCTGTGTACAATCTGAAGTCATCCAGAGTGCGTCTATACTGTGGGATTATACACAGAGTAACCGAATACCGTACAGCCATTTTTTTTTTTTTTTTTTTTTTACAGAAACAGAGTCAGAGTGAGAGTGAGGGATAGACAGGGACAGACAGACAGGAACGGAGAGATGAGAAGCATCAATCATTAGTTTTTTGTTGCACATTGCGACACCTTAGTTGTTCATTGATTGCTTTCTCATGTGCCTTGACCGTGGGCCTGCAGCAGACCGAATAACCCCTTGCTCGAGCCAGCGACCTTGGATCCAAGCTGGCGAGCTTTTTGCTCAAGCCAGATGAGCCCGCGCTCAAACTGGCAACCTTGGGGTCTCGAACCTGGGTCTTCCGCATCCCAGTCTGACGCTCTATCCACTGTGCCACCGCCTGGTCAGGCCATACAGCCATTTTTTTAAATTTATTTTTATTTTTATTTTTTGTATTTTTGTATTTTTCTGAAGCTGGAAACGGGGAGAGAGACAGACTCCCGCATGCGCCCGACCGGGATTCACCCGGCACGCCCACCAGGGGCGAGGCTCTGTCCCTCCGGGGCGTAGCTCTGCAGCGACCAGAGCCACTCCAGCGCCTGGGGCAGGGGCCAAGGAGCCATCCCCAGCGCCCGGGCCATCTTTGCTCCAATGGAGCCTTGGCTGCGGGAGGGAAGAGAGAGACAGAGAGGAAGGATGGGGGGGGGGGTGGAGAAGCAAATGGGCGCTTCTCCTATGTGCCCTGGCCGGGAATCGAACCCGGGTCCCCCACACGCCAGGCCGACGCTCCACCGCTGAGCCAACTGGCCAGGGCCATACAGCCATTTTTTGACACTTGATCTTAGCTTTCAAAACTTTTATGTAGTGAGCAGACCAGACGGTTTCAGTGCCTGTGTCACATTGGAGAGCTTCTGCCTTTTGACGCATGCCTGACTCCAGCAGCCATATCCCTGTCATTTGGATTATGACACACAGTGTTAAATATTGCTTTCCTTCACCTTTTTCACTAGACTTTGGGCCTCTTGGGCAGGCCTGTGTCTGTCACCTCTGTTCTCGTCTCTGAGGCTAGTGCTTGGCCCAGAGTAGGCAAGTGAGTCCTTGTTGGCTAACTGAATGAAGAGTGTCGGTCGAGCAGAGATGGGAGCCAGTGTCCTGTCGCCCCTAGGTGCAGTACCACCTGATGCTGCACATCCAGATGCAGCTGTGTGAGCTCTCCCTGTGGGACTGGATCGTGGAGAGAAACCGGCGGGGCCGGGAGTGTGTGGACGAGTCTGCGTGTAAGTACCCCGTGGGTCTGTAAGTGCGGGACTGGGTCGTGGAGAGAAACCGGCGGGGCCGGGAGTGTGTGGACGAGTCTGCGTGTAAGTACCCCGTGGGTCTGTAAGTGCGGGACTGGGTCGTGGAGAGAAACCGGCGGGGCCGGGAGTGTGTGGACGAGTCTGCGTGTAAGTACCCCGTGGGTCTGTAAGTGCGGGACTGGGTCGTGGAGAGAAACCGGCGGGTTCGGGAGTGTGTGATCGAGTCTGCGTGTAAGTACCCCGTGGGTCTGTAAGTGCGGGACTGGGTCGTGGAGAGAAACCGGCGGGGCCGGGAGTGTGTGGACGAGTCTGCGTGTAAGTACCCCGTGGGTCTGTAAGTGCGGGACTGGGTCGTGGAGAGAAACCAACGGGGCCGGGAGTGTGTGGTCGAGTCTGTGTGTAAGTACCCCGTGGGTCTGTAAGTGCGGAACTGGATCGTGGAGAGAAACCGGCGGGGCCGGGAGTGTGTGGACGAGTCTGCGTGTAAGTACCCTGTGGGTCTGTAAGTGCGGGACTGGGTCGTGGAGAGAAACCGGCGGGGCCGAGAGTGTGTGGTGGAGTCTGCGTGTAAGTACCCTGTGGGTCTGTAAGTGCGGGACTGGGTCGTGGAGAGAAACCGGCGGGGCCGGGAGTGTGTGGACGAGTCTGTGTGTAAGTACCCCGTGGGTCTGTAAGTGCGGGACTGGGTTGTGGAGAGAAACCGGCGGGGCTGGGAATGTGTGATCGAGTCTGCGTGTAAGTACCCCGTGGGTCTGTAAGTGCGGGACTGGATCGTGGAGAGAAACCGGCGGGGCCGGGAGTGTGTGGACAAGTCTGCTTGTAAGTACCCTGTGGGTCTGTAAGTGCGGGACTGGGTCGTGGAGAGAAACCGGCGGGTTCGGGAGTGTGTGATCGAGTCTGCGTGTAAGTACCCCGTGGGTCTGTAAGTGCGGGACTGGGTCGTGGAGAGAAACCGGCGGGGCCGGGAGTGTGTGGACGAGTCTGTGTGTAAGTACCCCGTGGGTCTGTAAGTGCGGGACTGGGTCGTGGAGAGAAACCGGCGGGGCCGGGAGTGTGTGGACGAGTCTGTGTGTAAGTACCCCGTGGGTCTGTAAGTGCGGGACTGGGTCGTGGAGAGAAACCGGCGGGGCTGGGAGTGTGTGGACAAGTCTGCTTGTAAGTACGCCGTGGGTCTGTAAGTGTGGGACTGGGTCTCCAGATGCTTTAGAGGGGGGGTATCACCTTTTTTAAACCAAAGAAACAATTATGCCAACATTTTTCAAAAGCAAATAAGTGAAGTTAATTTTCTCTGTGATACAAAGTTTGTTGATGTTGAAGCAGTAATGTGCTAGAATTTAGGTAAATGATTTTTTTTTTTTCCAGAGACAGTGAGAGTCAGAGAGAGGGATAGATATGAACAGACAGACAGGAAGGGAGAGAGAGATGAGAAGCATCAATCATCAGTTTTTCGTTGCAACACCTTAGTTGTTCATTGATTGCTTTCTCATATGTGCCTTGACCGTGGCGCTATAGCAGATTGTATAACCCCTTGCTCAAGCTAGCGACCTTGTGTCTAAGCTGCTGAGCTTTGCTCAAACCAGATGAGCCGCGCTCAAGCTGGCGACCTCGGGGTCTTGAACCTGGGTCTTCCACATCCCAGTCCGACGCTCTGTCCACTGCGCCACTGCCTGGTTAGGCTAGGTAAATGATTTTTGGCAGAAAAGATGTTCTTAAATTTTTTAAGTAAATAGTTTTATTATTTTTTTAACCTGAAAATGTGGTGCTCTTACAAAAAGAAACCTTTAAAGAAGCTTTTCTAGGAAGGCATGTGGTCAAAAGTTTGTGTTCCTCAAGGTCCCAGTCGCCGTCCCTCCCCTGCAATTGCATTTCCTCTTGAAATATTGTCAGGTTGGTATTTTCAAAATATTATAACAGTGATTCTCAGCTTGGGCTGCACATTGGAATCACTTGGGGAACTTTAAAAAGATGTCATAAAAGAAAACTTTACAGTAAAGAAAGCTGACAAATACCACCTCAGAGATTAAGGCTAACATCAACAGTGATAACTTATGTTGATAGTTTGTCCTCTTGATAAGATACGATGAGAGGACACTGTATCTCTGGTCTGGTCTTTCTCCCCAAACCAGTAGCCCCAGTTGAATCATGAGAAAAACATCAGACAAATCCCAACCAAGGGGTATTCTACAAAATGCCCTGCTAGTACTTCTCGAAATTCTCAAGGTTATCGTAAACATGAACATTCTGAGAGACTGTCACAGACCACAGGAGCTTCAGGAGACATGACAACTAGATGTAGTATGGTGTCCTGGTTAGGACCCCGAACAGAAATAGGACATCAGGTTAAAAGCATGGAAATCTGAATAAACTGTGGGCTTGTATCAATATTGGTGCATTAATTATACCATATTGAAAAGCCCTTCTTAAATTCCTACCCAGGCAGGAGGTTTGTCACTTCAGGGTGAGGAGAGTCATAGGAGAGGCACTTACAGTGGAATCATTGCTTATACACGTGTGTGTGCATATACACATCCCTATGTTGTATGCTAGGTAGTGTAACTGAAAGTTTTATTAGTATGCAGTGTTCTTTTCTTGAAGGTCAGTAATGGGTTGGTGTTTTGTTTTGTTTTTTAGGTGAGGAGGGGAGATAGTGAGACAGACTCACATGTACCCCGACTTGGATCCACAGGGCAATCCCTGTCTTGGGCCGATGCTTAAATCAGCTGACTTATTTTTAGTGCCTGAGGCTGATGTGCTTGGACTAACCAAGCTATCCTCAGCACCTGGGGATACCAGTTGAGCCACTGGCTACAAGATGGGAAGAGGGAGAAAAGGGAAGGGGAGAGAAGCAGATGGTTGTTTCCCCTGTGTGCCCTGACTGGGAATCAAACCTGAGATGTCCATACATCAGGCTGATGCTCTATCCACTGAGCAGACCAGCCAGGGCCTAGGTTGATGTTTTTTTGTTTGTTTGTTTTTTCTTCCATTTTTCCGAAGCTGGAAACGGGGAGGCAGTCAGACAGACTCCCGCATGCGCCTGACCAGGATCCGCCCGGCATGCCCATCAGGGGTGATGCTTTGCCCCTCTGGGGCATCGCTCTGTTGCGTCCAGAGTCATTCTAGCGCCTGAGGCAGAGGCCACAGAGCCATCCCCAGCGCCCGGGCTATCTTTGCTCCAATGGAGCCTCGGCTGCGGGAGGGGAAGAGAGAGACAGAGAGGAAGGAGAGGGGGAAGGCTGGAGAAGCAAATGGGCGCCTCTCCTGTGTGCCCTGGCCGGGAATTGAACCTGGAACTCCTGCACGCCAGGCCGACGCTTTACCGCTGAGCCAACCGGCCAGGGCCTAGGTTGATGTTTTAAAATGACTAAATGCAGAAGAGCTAGTGAGTTTTACTGTATTACTAAACTTGGCTAGAAAACCTCAGGATTTTATCTTTCTCAATTTTTATTTGGTTTTAGTCCTATAAATCTGTGTACCTTCTAAATTCACATACTCTGCCCTCATATTAACAGGTGATTTAAAATTTTTTTTTCCATGTACTTAATTTGTTGTTCTTTTTTTTTTTTTTATTTAAGATTTTGATGGATTTTAGAGAGAAGAGAGGTGGGATGGAAGAGCAGGAAGCATAGTTGCTTCTCATATGTGACCCAACCAGGCAAGCCAGGGGCCTTTAACTGGCGACCTCAACATTCCAGGTTGATGTCCTATCCACTATGCCACCACAGGCCAGGCTTGGTCATTTTTGGAAATATGTATTCCAAATCTTCCAGATGATGAAGCTCACCCCGTGGGCTAACATAATTTCTCTTTCTTCCTCCTCCATTACTTGTAATAGGATCTTCCATCCACAGTGGGCCAGGATACCATTTATTAGCATCAAACTCGAGGATGTCGGGGGTCAGGGGACTTAAATATGATTTAATCTAGCCATCTGGTGACTGAGAACTGTTTGTTAGGTAATGACCACAGGGCTCTGAGGGAAACAAGAGGACTCTCTTGTGACAGTCCATGACGGTTGGTGCTAGTCTGCGATGGCTTCTTCACTAGCCAGGGAGCCTCCCTGTTCATTTCTAGGCTTAAAGCATTTATGGAGTGTTGACGTTGATGAAAATCTAAATGTTGTGCAGGTGTCAGAAGTTAACATATTTAGAACCATAGTATTTAGTTGCCTAACCTGTGTGGCCCAGTGGATCAAGTGTTGACCTGGAATGTTGAGGTCACAGGTTCAAAACCCCAGGCTTGCCTGGTCAAGGCACATACGAGTTGATGCTTTCCGCTCCTCCCCCCACCCCCTCCTTTCTCTCTTTTCTCTTTCTAAAATCAATAAATAAAATCTTAAAAAAGAAACTACAGTTAACATTTAGATGTTAATGAGTGAAAAAATAAGAAAGAAATAACACTTTTTTTTTTAATTTTAGGTCCTTATGTTATGGCCAGTGTTGCAACAAAAATTTTTCAAGAACTGGTGGAAGGTGTATTTTACATACATAACATGGGAATTGTGCACAGAGACTTGAAGGTAAGTGGAGAAGACGAAGCTGTTGAAAGCTTCTTATCTGGGGTGACTTGGTGTCAGTTCCTTGAATTAAATGCAGTTAGGTCCCTACTGCATTTACTTAGAAGGGTATTCATTACTTTCATGTAAATCATTGTTTTATAGGTCCAGAATGTGAAAACTTTAGATTGAATTTAAAGTAGTAAACTTTGGACATTCGAATATTCTGTTTCTTCTTTAGGTAGTAAATGTACTCTGAGTACTACTGTAATTGATAATAGTGTATTTAATGCTGACATATATTCATCTATTATTTCAAACTTAGAGGTGAAAATTTGTTTCTATAATTATCTTAATGGAAATATAACAGGAAATTTTGTTTTGTTGTTTTCAGAATCTAATGACTTTATATTTTTATCCATAAAACCATCAAGAAAAAAAAGTATATCTATTTCTTTGGCTGAGAGTTTTAAATTAATTTGCTAACATTTTGGGCAAAAAGTAAATTATGGAAAAGGCATTTAAAAGAATATTTAGTTAACATGCAAATGATTTTATTTTTTGAAGAGTTTAAGAACCAGTAGTTTGTACATTAAGGATTTTCTGGGTATGTGTCTAGCCAGAAACTGTGATTGGAGTTACTGAGGTGGGTAGCACTGTGACACTCTGAGGTCTAATCTCAAGAGGCAAGCCAGGTCACAATGCCCGTATACAGAACTCCACACCCTCTCCGGGAGAAGGCTTTTCACGTGTTGCTTGTACTTCTCACCATAAATACTTCTGATGTTTCTTTTACAGATATCTTCTAGGGATAGGGGGGTTTGAGACAGCTTTATTAGGGATTCCCTTAAGAGATGGAATTCTGGTAGCATGATTGCTTCAGGTAGAATTCCCTGGTTATTCGTCAGTCTCAACGGGTAAGAGCGGCAGAGCAACTTGGCAAGAAGCGCTGTGTCTCTGATGTTGGAACTTCGCTGGAGGTACATGTGTATGGGAGATTCCCCGTTTCTTGTCAAGATGTTCATGTTGGCTTCAAATTCTAGCAGGAGATTGATGACTGTCGCTCTGCCTGCGAAACACGCCTCGTGGATAGCTGTGTGGCCTTTGTGGTCCTGGGCGTTGACTTGGGCTCCGTGAGTCAGCAGCAGATGGATACAGCTCAGCCCCGCTGCCAGCACTCGGCCCGCTTTGCTGGTCACAGTGTCCACCGCCAGCTTCAGGGCTGTGGTCCCCGTGGAAGGGATAGCGCAGTTGACGTTTGCTCCACAGGTGATGAGTGTCTCCATCATCTCCTCGTTCAGTACTTTTGCAGCCATGTGCAGGGGCGTCATGCTGGATTCATTCATTGCATTGACCTGGGCACCGTTTTTGGCTAAAATGGAGACAGCTGGGTAGGTCCCGAATCTTACAGCCAGGTGGAGGGGTAAGTGCTGGTGTCTGTTGCCCACCTTAGCGTTCACTTGTGCTCCGTGCTCACACAGAATGCGGAGACACGTCAGGGCACTGTTCTGAATGTCTGTCATGAGCATCTGGATGCTGGTGAGGGTCCCTGGCTTTGCCAGCACAGCAGAGATGATTGGCCAGTGCAGTAGTACCAGGTGCAGCGTCGTGAGGCCCAGTGTGTTCCTGGAATAGGGAGTGGGCACTGGTTACACCAGGGTCACAGGAATAGCTACGTGGAGAATTAGTGCTGAACAAGGCGACATTTATTATAAGTAATCCCCCTTAATTAGTTTGAAGAAGTATTTCTAAACCTGCATTGCTGTTGAATTTTTCAGGATGTCACAGTGTTTTGGGGGGGTATGGGGTGATGTGTGTCAGTGTAAGGAGGGCTCAGCTGCCTCTGGCAGCTTGTTTTTACTCTGTTATCCCTGCGAGGGCTGTGGCCTCGCTAAGGCTGTGTCTCAGTTATTTTATACCCGAGCTCCTCACAGTGCTGAACTGAGTTAGCAGCCAGTCAGAAAAATACTTTCTCTTTCTTTCTTTCTCTTTCTCTTTCTTTCTTTCTGAGAAAAAGAGACAGAAAGGGAGAAAGACTCATACTTTTGGCACCTTAGTTGTCCAGTGATTGCTTTTTTTTTTTTTTTTTTACAGGGATAGAGAGAGAGAGAGAGAGGGAGGGAGGGAGGGAGGGATATATAGGGACAGACAGGAACAGAGAGAGATGAGAAGCATCAATCATCAGTTTTTCGTTGTGACACCTTAGTTGTTCATTGATTTCTTTCTCATATGTGCCTTGACCGTGGACCTTCAGCAGGCTGAGTAACCTCTTGCTCGAGCCAGCGACCTTGGGTCTAAGCTGGTGAGCTTTTTGCTCAAGTCAGATGAGCCCACGCTCAAGCTGGCGACCTCGGGGTCTTGAACCTGGGTCCTCCACATCCCAGTCCGACACTCTATCCACTGCGCCACCACCTGGTCAGGCCAGTGATTGCTCTCATATGTGCCTTGACTAGGGGGCTCTAGCTGAGTCAGTGAACCCTTGCTCAAGCCAGCAACCATGCGGTCATTTCGATGATCCCACATTCAAGGCAATGACCCCGTGCTCAAGCTGGCGACCTCGGGGTTTCCTAAGTGTCCCAGGTTGTCACTCCACCTACTGTGACACCACCAGGTCAGGCCATTCAGTAAAATTATGTGGACCTGAGTGTGATGTGGTGTTGCCGTAGAAGTGGGCCTCAGAGGGCCAGCACTCCTGTGGACTCAGGGGCTCTGCGCCTGCTCCTGTGCCGGACACTTTTCCTCGTGTGTAGGTGGGGCAGGTGATGGGGTGACTCTGGGGACCCACAGTCAGTCTGTGGTTAGCGAAGTCTGTCCATCTTCATTCCCGCTTCTGCCCAGGCGGAGTGTGTGTTTTACAGCCTGGCCCTCGTCAACTCCTTTCCTGAAATCTCTCAGGGTTCCCTCCAAGGTTCCTTTGTTTTGTCTGAGAAAGGGGAAGGATTATTATGCACATCTGACTGCTCACTGCATTTAGAGAGTGGTTTTCAGTTCACATGTATTGATTCAGTGGGAGGCTCTGGGCGAGGGCTCTAGTGAAACAGCCGGCAGTCCCACCCCCAGGCCTCACGGTGTAGCGTGGGAGACAAACCTAGATCAATGTGCAGGTGGCAGAGTGCTAGAGGAACTGTTCCGGGGATGGCCTATGGCTGAGAGGTGGGAAGCATGGGACCCCCAGAGGAGCTCTGTAGAACTCTGGTGAGTCCTCGAAAAACTGTGAGAGACCTGCCAGGCTGGTGGGCTGCTCGGAGTGGAGGGTCAGGTCAGGTGGGCTCGACTGGAGCGCGGTAAGGATTTGGGGTTATCTTTAACGTGGGGGGAAGAAGTTCTGTTATTTCTCTACCATGTGTTCTTCCATTCATTCAGGTGGTATTGGCACTTACTAAAGTGTCAGGCATTGGTTTAGGTGGTGCAGATGTACTGATGAGCAAGAGAAACTTCTCTTTCATGAAGTGGGCCTTCTAATGGAGGGTGATAAAAAGAAAATCAGTTATCTGTTTACATTTTCCATATCTGACAGGTTTTTAAACTCCCCGAGTGCTGGGAGTAGGACTTAAAGCCGCTTCCACAGCACCACTGCTGGGTGCTCAGTGCTCAGGACAGGCTGGTTTGTGCTTCACATTTCCCCACTTTATCAGAGTATCTCGTCTAATCAGTAAAGAAGTCGGTTCATTCAAAACATAACTCCTAGTCCACAGCTTCTGAAGAATGCATGAGTCCAGACATGACTGGGAAAACTAACATCTAAATCACACATATTTTTTTTTGCACCATTTTAAAAAAACATTTAGTTTAGAAAGAGAGAGAGAGAGAACGAGAGAGAGAAAGAGGAGAGGAGCAGGAGGCATCTCCCATATGTGCCTTGACCGGACAAGCCCAGGGTTTCGAACCAGCGACCTCAGCATTCCAGGTCGACGCATTATCCCCTGCGCCACCACAGGTCAGGCACATACATTCATATAGAGAAATGGTCGCCTGTTGAGTTACTTACCTTACTTCTGGGTCAGCACCATGCTCTAACAAACACTGCAAACTTTCTGCCCTTCCGTATTCAGCTGCCAGGTGAATGGGGATGATGAGCTGGGTCTGTTTCGGGGGAAAATAGCAGAGTATGTTACAAGTAGACTGTGGAGTGGGAAGTAACAGTGGTGGTGTTGGCTCACCACTGCAGAGGAAGTGCAAGTGGTCTGCATGTCTCGGTTCAGTATTCTTCTGGTATGTGCACTGAAATTTTCCTTTTCTTCTGCCTGTTCCGAATGACCCAAAGCCAGTGAATTTCATATTATAAAGTTTGTGTGTTAAATAAAGGCAAATTTACCAAGGCAACAGAAATAACCCAGAGGTTTTTTTTTTAAATTTTCCCATTGATTTGAAAGAGGAAGGAGGGGAAAGAGAGAGAGAGAGGAAAAAGCATCAACTCGTTGCACTTAGTTGTGTACTCATCGATTCCTTCTTGTACGTGCCCTGACCAGGATTGAACCTGTGACTTTGGTGTGCCAGGATGATCTATCCACGATGGCACCTGGCCTGGGCAAAAAGGTTGATTTTTAAAAAGATTTTATTGCCCTGGCTGGATAGCGCAGTTGATTAGATCATCATCTTGAAACACAGAGTTTGCTGGTTGATCCCCGGTCAGGGCACATACAGCAACAGCTTGATATTCCTGTCTCTCTCGCTCTCTTCCTCTCTAAAATCAATAAAAATAAACATTTAAAAAATGAAAAGGATTTTATTTAGTCTCCTGGCCAGGTGGTTCTGCAGTGGATAGAGCATTGGCCTGGGATGCTGAGGACCCAGGTTCGAAACCCTGGGTTGCCACCTTGAGTGCGGCCTCATACAACTTGAGTGTGGGGTTACCAGCTTGAACATGAGATCATAGACATGACCTCATGGTTGCTGGCTTGAAGCCCAAGGTTGCTGGCTTGAGCAGGGGGTCACTGGCTCTGCTGGAAGCCCCTCCTCCCACATCAAGGCACATAAAAGGAAACAATCAATGAACAACTAAGGTGCCACAATGGAGAATTGATGCTTCTCATCTCTCTCCCTTCCTGTCTGTCCTTGTCAGTCTATCTGTCTGTCTCTCTCTCTAATAAAAAACAGTTTTATTTACTGATTTTATGGTGGAGGGGGAGCGAGAAGTGTCAACTCATAGTTGCTTCACGTTAGTTGTTCATTGGTTGCTTGTTGTATGTGCCTTGACCGGACAGGCCTAGGGTTTTGAACAGGTGACCTTAGCATCCGAAGTCGACCATCTATCCCCTGTGCCACCACAGGCCAGGTGAATGTTGATTCTTTTAAAGAGCTCATAGTGTAAAATTAATAGCAATTGCTATTAAGCCACTTAGTCTTTATATTAACCTACAGAGTGATTGACAAGTAGGTTTTTTCTTTTTATTTATTTATTTTTTATTTTTTTATTTTTTTGTATTTTTCTGAAGCTGGAAACGGGGAGAGTCAGTCAAACAGATTCCCGCATGCGCCCGACCGGGATCCACCCGGCACGCCCACCAGGGGCCACGCTCTGCCCACCAGGGGGCGATGCTCTGCCCCTCCGAGGCCTCGCTCTGCCGCGACCAGACCCATTCTAGCTCCTGGGGCAGAGGCCAAGGAGCCATCCCCAGCGCCCGGGCCATCTTTGCTCCAATGGAGCCTCGGCTGCGGGAGGGGAAGAGAGAGACAGAGAGGAAGGAGGGGGGGTGGAGAAGCAAATGAGCGCTTCTCCTATGTGCCCTGGCCGGGAATCAAACCGGGGTTCCCCGCACGCCAGGCCGACGCTCTACCACTGAACCAACTGGCCAGGGCCAGGTTTTTTCTTTTTAATTGATTGATTTTAGAGAGATAGAGAGGAAGCGGCGGGGGGGGGGGGGGAGAGAAAGAAGCATTTCTTTGTTTAGTATGTGCTTTGACTGGGGATCGAACCTATGTCCTTGGTGTTTCAGGACGATACTCTCACTGACTCAGCTAACTGGCCAGGGTCAGTTTTGTGTTTTT
Organism: Saccopteryx leptura; assembly: GCF_036850995.1. Taxonomy (NCBI): domain Eukaryota; kingdom Metazoa; phylum Chordata; class Mammalia; order Chiroptera; family Emballonuridae; genus Saccopteryx; species Saccopteryx leptura. Next base: position 191,819,233 of record NC_089508.1, on the reverse strand, counting down.
TAGTTTTGCCAAAGTCATAGTATCAGTAGTAGAACCTCTACTTTCAGGGTTTCAGAGATAATGCGCAAATGTTCTATGACTAGCAGCGCAGGTTATGCCGGTTCTTCAAATATATATATTTAAGTAGTGGTTTTACCACATGGCTACAAGATAAGAGGGCAGGGTACAGGAGAGGATCGCTTTTTTTTTTTTTTAAGACTTTATTCATTTTAGAGAGGAGAGAAGGAAGAGAGAGAGAGAGAGAGAGAAGAGGGGAAGAACAGGAAGCATCAACTCCCATATGTGCCTTGACCAGGTAATCCCAGGGTTTTGAACCGGCGACCTCAGCATTTCCAGGTCGATGCTTTATCCACTGCGCCACCACAGGTCAGGCCGAGGATCGCTTTTGAAAATAATTATGAATGAAATAATCGCCCTGGCCGGATGGCTCAGTTGGTTGGAGCATCGTCCTGAAGCGCAGAGGTTGCTGGTTCAGTCCCCGGTCAGGGCACATACAGGAGCAGATCTATGTTCCTGTCTTTCCCCCCCTTCCTTTCTTGCTAAAATCAGTAAGTAAAAATTCTAAAAGAACGTTATAATTACTGTATAAATATTTAGAAAATGGAAACGTATATTTAAAAATGGGAAGAAATAATTCCATTACACAGACATCTAGTCATTGGTGTGTTTGAGAGGATGATGTTAATGTCGCTCTGACCAGGCACGCTCTGGGGGATGTCACCCTGCTGGGATGTGGAGTGTCCGGGGACGTGCAGTCCCACTCGGGCACAGTGAGGGTCACCAGGAGGTTCACTGAGTTCACAAGAACTCCGTGGTGTTCCTTTTGAAGCATCACCTGACTCTTTTTTTCTAAAAACGATGGAGCAGAAAAGGGTACCTGGGTTAGAGGCCGTCTTAGATTGGTGGAGGTGCGTCGGATCTTCAGGGGCTGATTGACGGGGTGGCGGCGCAGCAGTGCCTGGATGGTCATGCAGTCCTCTTTCATTATGGCTTTGTAGAACTTGCTGTGGAGCTCTGCAGATGAGCCCGAGCCCTTGTCCTTGTCCGGTGACGTGGCCCCATCAGGGTCTGGCTCCCCTCTGCTTCTCTTGACGGTGTTTCCCATGAGAAACTCTTAAGAGCGAGAACTTCAGAGGTCAGGGAAAACTTGTTACGGAATTGGTCAGTGTCAGTGTCTTTATGATTCCTTCAGTTCTGTTCTAGAACCATTCTAGAATTGTTGAGAACCATATCCGTGAACACGATGTATTTTTATTAGAGCCAAACTTTTTCAAACTTTGGTCCTATACCATATGGTGTCAAGTATAAGCACTGTTTTAGGACTTGACTTGATCACAAAAACATCCAAATTGTCATCTTACATGTAAGAGTCTATTTTCTCTTTCCATTCAGCTATGGATAAAGAAAACTAATAAAGCTAAAACAGATTTATACATTAAAGTAAAACTTGACTTTTAACCTAAATATTTAATTTTAGTGACCCCTCCCCCACACAGGTGCCGTGTGTCACTGGTGCAGGAGTAGTTTCATTGGGGGCTGTTTGGGGGCTGTGTCTGTGGTGGTTTCTTATATAGAGCTGAGGCACAGGGGTCTCAAACTCGCGGCCCGCCGAACAATTTTGTGCGGCCCGCAGACTAATCCACGAAGTTCAAAATATTTTGGATAAAATTAAGTAAGCCTAGGGGCCTACTTGTATTTGCCGAACAGCTGTGATCTTGCTCTGCGGCCCACATGCTGAGTTGAGTTTGAGACCCCTGGCTGAAGGTGTGTCTTTATAGTGGGACCTAGTCGTTTCCAACCCTGGTTAACAGGATTGCCTGGGAGCTTTAAAAAATAAAAATTTTTGGCCCTGGCCGGTTGGCTCAGCGGTAGAGCGTCGGCCTGGCGTGCGGGGGACCCGGGTTTGATTCCCGGCCAGGGCACATAGGAGAAGCGCCCATTTGCTTCTCCACCCCCGCCCCCTCCTTCCTCTCTGTCTCTCTCTTCCCCTCCCGCAGCCAAGGCTCCATTGGAGCAAAGATGGCCCGGGCGCTGGGGATGGCTCCTTGGCCTCTGCCCCAGGCGCTAGAGTGGCTCTGGTCGCGGCAGAGTGATGCCCCGGAGGGGCAGAGCATCGCCCCCTGGTGGGCAGAGCGTCGCCCCTGGTGGGCGTGCTGGGTGGATCCCGGTCGGGCGCATGCGGGAGTCTGTCTGACTGTCTCTCCCTGTTTCCAGCTTCAGAAAAATACAAAAAAAATAAATAAATAAAAAATAAAAAATAAAAATTTTTCATGAAAGAAAATTGAAGTTTGACTTGGACAATTTTTAAAAGCTTTTTGGATGATTCTGGTGTCCAGTTAAGTTTGGGGAGCACTTGTGTGCAAGCATGCTCTACATTAGTGGTTCTCAAACTTGGAATGCCCCAGGAATTTTGATTATATTGGTTTGTAGAATGATGTGGACATTGAGGTTTTTTGTTTTGTTTTGTTTTAAAGCTCCCTGGTAACTATAATGTACAGACAATTTTAAGGGCCACTGCTCTGATTTTTAAAAATTAATTTATTGATTTGAGGGGGGGGGAAGAGAGAAACATCGATTTGTTGTTCCACTTATTTATGGATTCATTGGTTGATTCTTGTTTGTGCCCTGACTGGGGATCAAACCTGTAACCTTGGCGTGTTGGGGCGACATTCTCACCAACTGAGTTAGTTACCTGGCCAGGGCCCACTCTTCTGATTTTTAAGTTTTTTTTTTTTTTTCTTTCTGAAGCTGGAAACGGGGAGAGACAGTCAGACAGACTCCCGCATGCACCTGACCCGGATCCACCCGGCACGCCCACCAGGGGGCGATGCTCTGCCCTCCGGGGCGTCGCCCGTTGCGACCAGAGCCACTCCAGCGCCTGGGGCAGAGGCCAAGGAGCCATCCCCAGCGCCCTTGCCATCCTTGCTCCAATGGAGCCTCGCCGCGGGAGGGGAGGAGAGAGACAGAGAGGAAGGAGAGGGGGAGGGGTGGAGAGGCAAATGGGCGCCTCTCCTGTGTGCCCTGGCCAGGAATCAAACCCAGGACTTCTGCACGCCAGGCCGACGCTCTACCACTGAGTCAACCGGCCAGGGCCTGATTTTTAAGTTTTGAGGGGCTACTTGGTCTTGAGCTGAAAACTCTTTAATATCAACATATTTCTATGATTTGTTTTTGAAACAGCAAGGAGCTAACTTGTTTTGTTTGTTTATAGCCCAGAAATATTTTTCTTCATGGCCCCGATCAGCAAGTGAAAATAGGAGACTTCGGTCTGGCCTGCACAGACATCATACACAAGAACACAGACTGGACTAGTAGGAATGGAAAGAGTAAGTGTTTGAGGGTTGTTCTTAATTTCCTTTTTTGCATTAAAATAAGATAACATTTAAAGAGAATTATGAAGATTTAATAGCAAAGGTAAGAGATACAGACAAAGGTACCTGTTGTTCCCTTGGCAGCTACAGTGCCCTACTCAGGGCTGGTGTTCTTTATTTGTTTTGGTTTTTTTTGTTTGTTTGTTTTGTATTTTTCTGAAGTTGGAAACGGGGAGGCAGTCAGACTCCCACATGTGCCCTACCGGGATCCACCCGGCACACCCACCAGGGGACGATGCTCTGCCCATCTAGGGTGTCGCTCTGTTGCAACCAGAGCCATTCTAGCGCCTGAGGCAGAGGCCAAGGAGCCATCCCCAGCGCCCGGGCCATCTTTGCTTCAATGGAGCCTTGGCTGCGGGAGGGGAAGAGAGAGACAGAGAGGAAGGAGGGGGGGAGGAGGGGAGAAGCAGATAGGCGCTTCTCCTGTGTGCCCTGGCCGGGAATCAAACCCGGGACTCCTGCACGCCAGGCCGACGCTCTACCACTGAGCCAACCGGCCAGGGCCTAGAGCTGGTGTTCTTTAATGTGTTAATACTATAGTGTTTAATATATGGCTTTTCAAATTATAGGAACACCAACACATACTTCCAGAGTGGGGACTTGTCTGTACGCGTCACCCGAACAGCTGGAAGGATCTGAGTATGATGCCAAGGTAGTGTTTCCTACTTCTTCCCCTTTTACTGGACTAACTCAGAGTCTTAAGTTCCAACACAGAGGTGTTTTTGTAGATAACAGTTCCGTAGATTATTATGTCAAATGGTCAAAATAGGGACTCACTTTGCCAGTGAGCGTGACTGCATTGCTTTTTAAGCTCCTTGACTATTTCTAAACCCGAGGGTATAAGAAACTGTTTGGAAATGAGCTTTCCCCTCAGAATGAATGTGCCTATTCACTTCAGGTGCTAGAATTCACAGAAGCCTATTTTCAGTCTCTCAGTCTTTCGTTTTCAGACTTAAATATTGCTAAGTAGTGCTCCAGGGCGGTGTGCACTCCAGTCCCTTTAATCACCTTGTTTCTGGGAGGCATACTAAATAAGTTCTTTTTTCAAAATAAAAGCCTAGGCAATTTTCTTCCTTTTAATGAATCCTTAACTTTTTTGTGACTGGGGAAGAGCTGTCAGGAAACTGGCAGGACCGCGCCTGAATCCCTCTGTAGTCAGACCTTCCTAAAGGAGAAGCGGCACAGGTTTTCTGCCGAGCTCGTTAGAGTTGACGGAGACTGCTTACCTAGAGCACAGGGGAGGTGGGCCTGGAGGAGGCCCGGGACACGTGTGACCCGCTGGGGCTGGCCCCGGGCAGGAGCTCATGCCTGTATTTGCTGTGCCACGCCCCGGTCTTCAAGGCGTGGAGTTGAATGTGTGGTAGAGACTGCTGTGGCAATGGCATCGTCCCTGGCCATCGGATGAGCCCACTCTGCTCCTTTGTTGGAGAGACCACGCAGTGTCCCCTAGAAACCCCCTCGCGAGAGGGAGGCGCACCGACACAGGTCTGCTGTGCTCGCTTTGTGTCTCATCACTGAATTCCCCCCCCCTCTTCCAGTCCGACATGTACAGCTTGGGGGTGATCCTGCTGGAGCTCTTCCAGCCATTTGGAACAGAGATGGAGCGGGCCCAGGTTCTAACAGGTCTGAGAGCTGGTCGGACACCCGAGTCCCTCGGGAAAAAGTATCCCCTGCAAGCCAAGTGTATCCAGCAGTTAACCAGACGGAACGCGTCCCAGAGGCCGTCTGCGGTGCAGCTGCTGCAGAGCGAACTGTTCCAGAATTCCGGAAGTGTACGTATAGTTTTGTTTGGTTTTTGTAGTGCTGGGGAAAATGGGTGGCTTAGAATTTGTTTAAATTGTGACTCCTATCTCATGAAGAACAGTAGAGCTTAGAATAAGATTTGTGGAAAGAAAATATTTGAACCCATTCTAACTGCCGGCTCTGAAAACTGCAACAAAAGGCCCCAGTTTCTAGCCTCATCTTGCTTGGCCGAAAGGCTTTAGTTTTCCTTTCCAACTATGGTGAATGTTTCAGAAATGATTGTAACGTGCCTACTAATGGAAAGGGACACACACCGAAGGCACAAGACAAAAGACAGCAGGGATTTTGGGGAGCGGGGCAGGGGTGGCAGAGACCGCCTGAGCCAGCGTGCTGTGGTGTGGTGTGGCCCCAGGCAGCCTGACCCCTTCCTCCCTCCTGACACGTTGCAGTGCTTGCACAGTCTCCAGTCTGCAGATACCAGCAACGTGACTCCTCCGTTCTGTTCCTTGAGGAACTTTCTAAGAGTTAAAAGCTTGACTGAAAGATTTGTCCACAGATCCTGTAGTAGCACTTTGCTACTCATTGTGTGGTCCTCAGACCAGCAGCATCAGCATTTTCTGGGGACTTACTAGAAATGCAGGATCTGGCCCTGGCTCAGTGGATAGAAGGTCAGCCCAGCGTACGGATGTCCCAGGTTCAATCCCCGGTCAGGGCACACAGAAGAAATGACCATCTGCTTCTCTCCCCCTTCTTCTCCTCCTTCTCCTTCCCCTTCTCTCCCCCTTCTCCCCCTGTTCCCCTTACTGCAGCCCGTGGCTCGATTGGTTCGAGCGTGGCCCAGGCGCTAATAGCTTGGTTGGTCCAAGGGCGTCAGCTTTAGGCACTAAATATAGTGGTACTCTAGCGAGCCAGGTACTGTTGCTGGGGAAATCCTAGTTGGGGCACATGCCGGAGTCTGCCTATCTCCCTACCTCCCCCTTTTAAAAAAAAAAGCCGGATCTTGGGCTCCACCCAGACCTAAGTCAGATCTGCCTTTACGAGACCCCCAGTGATTAAGTACAGCCTGACACTGCATGAGTGCAGCGGTTCTCAGACTCTCTCCAGACTAACAGCATTAAGTCACTGGAACCTGATAGGATTCTCAGGCACTCCCTTTACCGTAAAATCGGGGGTGGGGGTGGGGGGGAGGAGGTAGAAGGGCAGTTATCTGAGCTTTAATAGTCCCTTGAAGTTATTCCAGTGCCCACTAATTGGGGAATCTCTTGCAGTAACTTAATTTATCTCTTCTATTTAAGGCTTATTAATTTTCAAGTGTAACAGTTTTTACTAGCTTGAATAATAAACAGTAGGTCGAGTGCTCTTCTGTGTCTGAAACAAGGGCAGATGTGGTTATTAAATGATCTCAGATGGAAGGCATCCTCTAACTCCCAGTTAAGGTAGCTATTAGAGACCAGTTATTTGGTATTTATGGTGTGGATTTCTCCTGTCTCACAGATTTAAAAAAAAATAACCTCTATATACCTGTTTGTGTAAAGGCAGGCAGTCCTTGCTCTGCATGGTCGAGTAAGACTGTAAAAATGACTGTAATAACCAGTGGGGAAAGTTGATTATTCCATGACCTTAAAAACGTTTATCGGGCTCTGGCTGGGTGGCTCGGTTGGGTAGAGCATTGTCATGATATACAAAGGTTGTGGGTTTGATCCCCAGTCACGGAAAATACAGGAACAGAGTGATGTTTCTATCACTCCCTCTCTTTCTCTCTAAAATCAATAAGCAAAAAATTTTAAATTGTTTATTTATCAAAGCATTAAAACTCTTGTCAATTACAGATGTGTATGGAAATGAGGGGAAAAAAGAAAAAAATTAAAATTGCTCTTGCCAGATGACTCAGGTGGTTAGAGCTTCGTTTGCGAAGTGCAAAGGATGTTGGCTTAATTCCTGGACAGGGCACACATAGGAACAGATGGATGTTCCTGTCTCTCTCTCCTTTCTTCTCTCGAAAATCAATAAAGAAACCCCCCTAAAACCTGAAACTAAACTAATATTTAGTGCAATATAATTGAGAATGTTTCCAGAGTAGTTTGAACAGTGCCTGCCTTCACCTTGTTCCGAAACTTAGGGCGGGGGTAAGCGTTTCTTTAATGCCCTGGTGAATTAAGCTCCTTCCTAAGTTAGCTTCCAGCATCATCTCTCTTGCACTTTCAGTGTTGTGAAGTATCTCCGAGAGTTCCTTCAATATGAAGTTTCTGCTGGTGTCACCTATCTGGGACAGCACCACTGTTCTCCTCCCTTTGTTGACAGGTCCCTTGACTTGGTCCCGTGGCTGCAGCTGCCTACCTCGTCTGTCTAGCAGGATCAGCTGTTTCCTCTGTGACACCTTCAAGTCAATTGGGTTCTCACTCCCAGCATTACTTTTTAAAATTTTTTTGTATTTTTCTTAAGTGAGAAGTGGGGAGGCAGACTCCCACATGCGCCCAACCGGGATCTACCCTGCATGCTGATTGGGGGGTGATGCTCTGCCCATCTGGGGCATTGCTCCATTGCAACCAGAGCCATTCTAGTGCCTGAGGTGGAGGCCACGGAGCCGTCCTCAGCGCCCGGGCCAACTTTGCTCCAATGGAGCCTTGGCTGCGGGAGGGGAAGAGAGAGACAGAGAGGAAGGAGAGGGGGATAGGTGGAGAAGCAGATGGACGCTTCTCCTGTGTGCCCTGGCCGGGAATCGAACCTGGGACTTCCACATGCCGGCGGACCGGCTTTGGCTTCCTAGCATTACTTTTCATGAGGTTGCTGCACTTCCATCTTTGTCGTTTCCTCTTTCAGTTGTCCTTTTTTTTTTTAATGTCATTTGGGTCTATCACTGGAGATGGAGGCAGCACGGCTACACACATGGCGTGTGTGTGAACTAACAGGGGCACTGGGACTAACTGACCAACTTACACACATGGCGTGTGTGTGAACTAACAGGGGCACTGGGACTAACTGACCAACTTACACACATGGCGTGTGTGTGAACTAACAGGGGCACTGGGACTAACTGACCAACTTACACACATGGCGTGTGTGTGAACTAACAGGGGCACTGGGACTAACCAACCAACTTCCAGTGACGACTGGTCCAGACCAGGATGCATATCCATTTAAAAAAAAAATTACTGATTTTAGAGAAACCTTGATTTATTGGTCCACTTATTTATGTATTATCTTTTTTTTTTTTTAATTTGTTGATTCTTGTATGTTCTGTGATGGGGATTGAACCCGCAACCTTGGCATATCGGGAGGGTGCTCTAACCGAGTGCGCTGTCAGGCCAGGACTGTTCTTTAGCGTTTACAATAGCATCGCAGTAACTGACACATGAACCACGTTGCTGGATGGCTGGCCTCATTTCACCAAACTGATCACTGGGATCCATGTATGCATGGGGCTGTGCAAAAGTGAGGCACTTTGTATTTTAAAGGAAATAAATAAAACCCATTTTAATGGAGCTTAAATTTTCTTATTTCAGGTTAATCTCCCCCTGCAGATGAAGATAGTAGAGCAAGAAAAAGAAATTGAAGAACTAAAGAAGCAACTGAGACTCCTTTCTCAGGACAAAAGGGCTAAGGATGACATGAAAAATGGGGGTGTTCCTGTCTAGCTGACTTTGGCTCTAGAAATGTGAACACGAACTTCACCTCTTTAAGCTAAAGTCAACTGGAACGTAGTTTTGATCTTTCTTAGGGTATTGATGGTGTAATACTTAGTTGTAGTCAGTAAGCTTGTATATGACTTACTGTGGTTGTGAAAATATCCCCAACTGCTTTTTCCTTAAGTAGCTCTTTCCTGATCTAGCATTCTGAATTTGATACTCTAAACCAGCGGTTCTCAACCTGTGGGTCGCGACCCTGGCGGGGGTCGAACGACCAAAACACAGGGGTCGCCTAAAGCCATCAGAAAATATGTATTTTCCGTTCAACCCCCGCCGGGGTCGCGACCCACAGGTTGAGAACCGCTGCTCTAAACTAAACCTATTGTGCTCTCCCTGAATCTCTTAAGATGACTGTCTCGTCTCTCAGACTAAGTTTAGACATCGTCCTGTATTCTTTTGAATTCCACCTGTTGACCACCAAATCTCCGCTGCAGACAAGCTGGACTAGTGGTGGCTTTGATAGCTGCCATTTTTCTGACCCTTTAACGGCTGCTGGGTAACTGCCGGAAGCTGCTACTGCCTCAGTTCACGCCCTGGCATAAAAGCCTCTGCTGCCTCCAGGATAAAATTTCAACTTCTTAGCAGCGTTCATTGTCCGGCCCACTTCTGTTGTCATTGCCTTCACCTTGGCATCATGATGCCCTTTCAAAGCTCTGGACCTCTTGCCCTGAAATGATCTCAAAGCAGCTCTGATGCCAGTGTCCCTGCACTATTCCCACCGTCTTCTCCACAGCACCTGACTCCTACATTCCTCAGGGGCAATATATGTTCACCTCTGAACCCAAAAGGAGCCTGCCTCATAGCTGGCAGCTATCATGGTATATTGCACATGATGTTGCCCTAAATTTTAAATAAAATGAAAACCACAAATTATATGGTGCTTTTATTGATACTCGGCAAATGGCTTAAATACAGACTCTGATTTTAGTGCAGTCCCTTTACCAAGAACAGGCATGAAACGGCACCGTTCTTACAATCTAAACCCTTTAAAACCAGCTCCCAAGATTCACTTGAGGAGAGTGAGAGCATTGCTGAAAGGGGCCAGGTTCTCACAGGCCCTCAGCCACTTCTGAACGTTGGCCGGCATGGGCACACTGCTGCCGCCTCCCATCTGCTGGATCACAGACCAGAGCACGATGTCAGCCACGGTGAGTTCGTTCCCCACAAGCCAGGGGCTCTTCCCAAGAGCAGAATTCATGGAGCAAAACACGGCAGCTTTTTCTTTATTGCTTCCTTCTTTTAACTGAAACATAGCTGTGTCTACCCAGCGATCTATGAGGGTTAGATTGACTGCATTATGCTTCTGGCCAAACAGAGAGAACAAGAAACGTGCAATGTTCCCCTCTCCTTCAATGGGACACATCTTCTGGACGCTGAACTTCATCTGAGTCTTTGGCACTGAAAGAAAAACACCCCATGTGACGTCAACAGGAGCAGCACCTGCAGCAAGTACGTGAGGGTGCGGGGAGGGGATTCACTCACCATGAACTGGTGGCAAGGAAAGTGTTTTGAAAAAGAATACCACATTTTTAGGTGTAATATCCAAGAATGAAGACTATATGTTAAGAAAGTAACCATGTTGGTCCTTGATTACGACAGTTTTCAAGCTAGAAGGGACCTCAGACTGAGCATCTACTCCAACCCGTGTCTATGGATTTGCAGGATGAGGACTGGAAACCAGGAGACCCCTCTGCCCGGTCAGACACTGCACCCTCCCAGTCCGTTCTTGTGCAGCTGAGGGATGAATGACATTAACTCACTTCCCTCTATAACTGTAACCAGGGGAGGCATTCTTCAGTGGGATAAAGAAAAAACGATACTCTATCCTTTATGGCCATTTGAAAATAGAAACATCAGTGTCCCCATAATGATATGTTTTGGAATGTGACGGCAAGGTGGCTATGACAGCTGCTACTCCCCTGCTCTGGCTAGTTAGGGTCTCCCCCTATAACTGTGCTGTCCCTCAGAGACCCTGAGCCTCTCGGAGGATGGAGGACGTTTTTGGCTCGGGATTCATCTGTGCTCTTACAGAGTCTGAGCCAACAGCACATGGCGGAAGAGTCCGTACAGCTGAAGAACGTTGCCGTCCTATTCCCTGCTGCCTCTTACTCAAATCACGGTGCACATTTCATTCCATAGGAAGGGAGTCAAACTTGGTTGGTCCCCTCTACTTACCATTCTTCCAAATTAGAGTAAAACCCAACTGGTATTCGTGACGGGGCTGATTTTTAGTCTGCTCGCCAAAGCACCTGAGAAGATTTTCGGGCACGTTCTTGACTGCTGAGTGCGTGTGAACGGTGGACAGGACCTTGTAGTGGCTGCAGAGCAGCTGGTGCAGCACAAGCAGGGAGAGCGGAGGCGAGGCAGGGTCTGCGTTGATCACTATGTCCTTCAGAGCCCCGTAGTCCTGGGGAGAAAACCCAAACACAGCCAGCGATAGTAACAGCAATCTGAGTGTGTGTACTTGTGCCAGGAGCTATTCTTAGAAACTACAGCCCACGAAGAACGTGCTACCATTATCCCACCTCACAGCTGAAAAAATGAGTCCTGGGAGATGAGTGACTTATCTAGGGTCACTCAGCTCAGTGAGAAGTGACCTAAAGTGATGCCAGCCCCTCTGCCCCTACACTGCTGGCTCCTGACAAAAAGTTGACTACTCTCAAATTAGTAAAACAGGCCCTGGCCAGTTGGCTCAGCGGTAGAGCGTCAGCCTGGTGTGCGGGGGACCCGGGTTCGATTCCCGGCCAGGGCACATAGGAGAAGCCCCCATTTGCTTCTCCACCCCCCCCCTCCTTCCTCTCTGTCTCTCTCTTCCCCTCCCGCAGCCAAGGCTCCATTGGAGCAAAGATGGCCCAGGCGCTGGGGATGGCTCCTTGGCCTCTGCCCCAGGCGCTAGAGTGGCTCTGGTTGCGGCAGAGCGACGCCCCTGGTGGGCGTGCCAGGTGGATCCCGGTTGGGCGCATGCGGGAGTCTGTCTGACTGTCTCTTCCTGTTTCCAGCTTCAGAAAAATACAAAAAATAAAAATAAAAAATTAGTAAAACAGTGTGTTAGGAGTGACACTTCTATTTGTCTCTAAACAGAAACAAATCGCATGCAGTCATAGTTGGCCTTCTGCACCTCTAGATTCAACCAACTGGGGCTTGAAAACTGTTTTTGATGTGTGGTTCGGAATCTGCAGATGCGGCAGGCCCACTATATGCCTTGTTCTATATCATTTTTTGTAAAGGACTTGAGCATTCATGAATTTTGGAATCCAAGGAGGATTGTGAAACAAGTCCCCCATGGATGTCGAGGGATGACTATATACTCCATTTACCATATCTTTCTAACATGACCATCTGACAGTATCTAGTTTCTACATCAAGTTGTGTTTGTGTTCTATGTCAGTGAGGACTTTTGAAAAAGGATGTTGGCTCAAAATACCATTGATGATAGGAGGTGGGAGAGTCAAAACAATTAGGTGTTAAAGTGCAAAAATATCTTGCCTTTTTAGATGCAGGCTTTATTTTTATACACTCACTGTAATTAGGAATAAACTCATAGAACACATGAAGGCCAAACTCCCTGGCTCTCTGGACATAGCCTACTACAAATCTGCCCTCTGGTCTTGTGCTCCTGACTGACACCCTTCACTTGAGCTATGATGAATGCTTTGCAGCTGTCACTGTGCCTTCTGAGACATGTGCTATGAGGAGCCTTCCCAGCACCCCGAGACTAGCACAGCTGTGCATGGTCACTAACTCATAAACTAGACTGGCTCCCTGCAGGCCCGGCTGGGTCTCACTGGTGCCTCTGCACGCAAGCATGCACTGGGTTTTAAAGGGACATGTGCGTGGAGGTACCAAGGTTTCCAAAAACAGCCTTGGGCCAGACACTGTAATACCGCCTCCATTTTTCAGATCCATTTCTGTCACCAATTCTAGAGGAGGGTATTGCCAGAGAAGATTCTTTTGCACCCTCCAACAAATAATGCTTGCAATAAGACATTCTGGCTTTGCTTGTTAGAGTACACCCTAAATTAGCTGAAGATTGTAGATTGGTCCATACAAGTGGCTGGTACAGACTGGTGGGATTTCTGTGTCTGTGCAGCTAGAGCCCTGAAACCCAGGCTACTGGGAAGCCCTAAGCAGATGGTGTAGGATCTGTTTCTCTAAGGCCCAGGCTGATAGAATGCGGCCTGCGATGGGGAGGAGCTTTACTTCGATTCCCTTCTCTGCCTGGGAGCCTCTGCTCTTCTGCACTGGGTCTGAGAAGCCAGGAAGCGGCTTTAGACTTGGCTTCGCCTTCACTCCTAGTTCACGAACCTGCCTGTGCAAAGGTGCTATCACGTAGGGGAGAAAAAGAACGTGTTCTTTGTCTTTGTGCCACCTCTGAGAACTAGCAAGTCAAGGCTTCTTCATTCATGAGCACAATCTTCTGGCACTAACAACCTCGCACGTTGATGCAGCTTTAAATGAACTCACCTTTCCAAGTACTGAATTTAAGTCCAGTGCACTGGTGGATAATGCAGTGGGCTCCTGGGCTTTGATTATATTGGATACGTCCAAGTCCGCATCTGGCGTCTGAATCATCTTGGAGAGGCCATCGACTACAGCTTTCAGTTCATACAGACGTTTTAAAATATTATCTTGGTGGGACTCAAGAGCTTGAAGAGATGGGTCCGACTCTCCCTAAGCAAACCAACACCAGCGTGTTCATTTCCCCTAACAGCAAAGCGGTCTGCTTCATGTCATCACTTGTCTTCTACTGAGTTCCAGACTCATCCAACCTCCCACCTTTTAAAAGGCATAAAAACAAAGTAGCACAGTCACCTCATTACACTTGACTGAAGGCCACTTTGAAATTGTATGACTCGAATTTCTGGTAATTCAGTCTAAGAACAGGATACAAAAAGAATACAATTGTTCTTCATACCAAAACACTGCCTAAATAGGAAAAGGTAGTGGTAGGGGTGTGAAAATGTAACTCAAATAATAATAGAAGGAAATATAGTGGTACCTTGAGATACGAAAGAACCAACATACGAAGTTGTGTGTTTTTTTGTTTGTTTGTTGTTTTTTTTTAAGATACGAGCTGCTACTTGGCCCATATTTTTGTTTGAGATCCGAGTGAAATTCTGAGATACGAGTTGTGTTTTTTTGTGGTTTCATTTTAAGAAAAGAAAGTGCAGTTTTAGTTTGCATGTCCACAGTGCCTACATCCCTTCCTCTCTCCCTCCCCCTCTGCCATTCACCTCTGTTAGCTGCACTTGTCTGTCTCCAATGTAAGAATATAGTACTATATAACACTTTTTTTCTTTTCATATATTTTGTTATGCATTGGTAATGTATACATGTGTGTTTCTTAATAAAAAAAGTATTTTTTTCATAATTTAGGATGGTTTGGGGATGTTTCACAGGGCTAGAACGGATTAAACCTATTTCAGTTATTTTAAATGGGAGAAATTTGATAATATGAGTTGACTGACTTATAAGCTCGGTTACAACAGAACGAATTAAATTCGTATCTCAAGGTACCACCGTAGAGAGCACACATAGGTTTAAAAAAAGTGTCTTTTGGCTTGGAAGTCTGTCATGGAGGTCAATCAATTCCCCTCATCATTCATTCCCAGGGCAGTCCTGGCACTCTCACGTTAGAATCATCTAGAACTTTTTCACTGCTGATATGTAGCACTTTATAAATATGGAATGCTTACATTTTTCATTCATTGAATCTCTGCATCTTTCTTGCCTGGTATAATGACTGGTATACATTAAGTTACCAATGTTTATAATAGATCTCAAGTCAATATAGATCTACATTATAAAATAATATCAAGAAATCTCCCAATACAGTCACATCATACAACCTATTTCCAGATTCATGAGACTTTATACTCGACAGTCCACTTTGAGTTGAGAAAATAAAACACGAACAAAATGCTGACAATTAGAACAGTCAAGACTACAGCAATGACCCTGAGTTTATTTTAAATATGTACTCATGATACAAGGTGAGAGTAGGAGTACTAGCTCACATATATGCGCTAAATTTAATGTTCTTGGGAACATTTTTCCTCCCTTAGTCACTCCTAACAATGCCCTTTCCTGCTGATCCAGTTCATCACTAGGTGCTGTCAATTTTCTGGAATTTACTTGTTTCTACGCATGTCTGCATCCACTAGTGCTGCCCAATTCCAAGACGCTGTTTTTTCACCTGGCCTGCTTCCACTGGTCGCCTTGCACCCATTCTGGTCTACTCCTCTAATCCACCCATAGATGGCAGCTAGAGAGATGAAAACAAATGCAGATCCTGTCACCTCCTCCTTGGCGCTAACCTCCTAGGCTTAAAAAGCAAATCCCTTAACTGGGCTTGTTATATATCATTTGTCCTCTGGCTGCCTCCTCTCAGGTAATTCTCCCCTGCTCTGCTTCTAGCCATACAGTCCTTCGCATTCCTAAAACACACCATGCTGCCAGTGACCACAGGACTTTTAATCATCCTGTTCCCTCCATCTGCACCTTTCTCCCATCTTCTCCTGTTTGCTTAACTCCTTTACCTTAGAGCTGAATCAGCACCTTCCAACCTCTCCTTGCCTGCTGCTCTTGTTTAATATAAAACAGCAAAATAGAAGATGACTGACTTTTGGGTGAAACAAAGAACAGTAAAGAGTCCACTGTGCCATTTAAACAGGTGCTGACCAGAAATAAGTATGGATGCCCGGTGAGTGCTACTACATGTGCAACAGCCTCATGTTATTCAAAGACGGTCTTCCGGTGTAGTATTTCATGCCATCTCTTAACCAGCCTGTATCTGTGTATTGCTTATGCACAATCTTATTCATTTCTACTAATGGCAGTAGGGTCCCTGCTGAGTCAGGGTGAAGAAGCACTACATGGTGCAAAAGCCGTCAATACATTTAAACACTCGAATGAGGAACCGGGCCTGTGATTGAAAGCCCCAGCTCAGCGGGATCTAACACCTTGATCTGAGGAATGAGGAAATGCTCAAATCTGCTTTACCTATTAGCCTTTTAATGTAGGTCTGTTTTTTCCTTTGTTCAGACTAGACTGCGACTTGGCATATTGTGTTTCTCATTTGTTTCACGTATAATTAGAAGTTTATTCTTTGTGTTGCTCTCTTCATGCTGGATTTCTAATGATCTGTCTATCCACACTGCCATCATCTGCTACAGAAGAGGAACTGTGTGAGTTCTAAGATAGAGGCATTTGGATCCACTGCTGGTGACAGCATAGATGAGCATAACCGCTTTGGAAAGCAATTTATCTAGTACTTGAGTTGAAGACAGACCTGCCCGCCGAGTTAGCAATTCCATCCCTAGTAAAGATCCTATGCCTGCTCGTTCACAAAAACATTCACTACAGAATGAAGCAGCTCACAACGGAAAACCAGCCGACATCCGTGAGCAGTGGAAAGGGCAAACTGTGGGGTGCCTGTCCTGTGTTGGGACAGCAGACTGCAAGAGGGCGAATACTTCATCATTTCATGTAGCAGGGCGAGTCCCGAAATATCTAGAAGCGCCAGCCAAATACAAGACACAGACTGTATGCTTCCATCACAGCAAGACTACATTGTTTAGGGATGCATCCTTAGGTAACTAAGACATGATCAAGGAAATCGGGCCATTCGGGGTAGTTTAGGTGGGGCACTGACAACGTGTGTTAACCTGGGTGGTGGTGACACTAGAGTTCGCATTCTTCTTAAAACGGGCATTTACGTGCTATTCCCTTTTCTGTGGATAAAATTTCCGAATAAAAAAGTTTAGCCATAAACGGAAAATGAAGAGAGAGACACGACCGTAGCCCTACCCACCAACCCCACCGGCCAGGCCTCGGCGCCTGCGTATTGGGCGGGAGGGAGGCCTTGGCGCCTGCGCACACCTACCTGCACGTAATTCGCGTTCCGCGTTGGGCTGCTGATCCTGCTGTGCACGTTGGGGAGCCGGTACATGCAGGTGGGAAGCTCTACACGGAGAGGGGCAGCGCCCCCGTGATAGGGCTTTACCTGGTACATCGGCATCGTGGGAACCACACGAGGGAAGGTAGCGGGTGAGGGACACCAACGCCCCCAAACCGTCCAAGACCGCCACGAATGACAGCCACTCCTTTCTGACCCGGCGGCCGGCGTTCGGGGAAGTGCCTGCTGCAATTCGTGTGCTCTAGTTGGCCGCAGGGTCAGTGACGTCATGACCCCGACCTTTGAGACTACCAATCAGCGAGAAGGAGATGAGAGCATCGGTTTCCGCCCCGTGCGGAAAGGGCGGGTCACGGTTTCGAAAGCAGCCAATGGGCGGCCCGGAAGCAGGGCGTCCGCGGGGCGCGGGGGCGAGAACTGTCGCGAGTCTGGAGGCGGCTCACGGTCTTCATCCATGGAGCAGGACGAAGGCTCGAGGTGAGTGGTGCTTGCGGTCTCCCCTCGCGGTCTCCTTCTCTAAGGTGTCTGGCGGGCCTGCGGCAATGCGGTCGGGTTCGCGGAGGATCAGCAGGCTCCCGGGCAGGCAGAGCCGAGACGCTGCCACACGTCCGTGCACCTGACGCCGAGCGTGAAATCCCAGTCGGCTGTATTCGTCTTTTTTTTTTATTTTCTTTTTTTCTTCACAGAGACAGAGAGAGAATCAGAGAGAGGGAAAGACAGGGACAGACAGACAGGAACGGAGAGAGATGAGAAGCATCAATTTCTTGTTGGGATACCTTAGTTCATTGATTGCTTTCCTTTTTTTTTTTTTTTCTTTTTTCTTTCTTTTTTTACAGAGTCAGAGAGAGGGACAGACAGGGACAGACAGACAGGAATGGAGAGAGATGAGAAACATCAATCATCAGTTTTCCGTAGCGACACTTTGGTTCATTGATTGCTTTCTCATATGTACCTTGACCGTGGGCCTTCAGCAGACCGAGTAACCCCTTGCTCGAGCCAGCGACCTTGGGTCCAAGCTGGTGGGCTTTGCTCAAACCAGATGAGCCCGCACTCAAGCTGGCGCCCTCGGGTTTCGAACTTGGGTCCTCCACATCCCAGTTCGACGCTTTATCCGCTGCGCCATCGCCTGGTCAGGCATCGTTTTTGTTTTTGTTAACCTGGTTTCTGTCTTTTTAGAAAAACAAAACAAAAGCAGGTTATTTAGGGAGGCTTCATGGCACGTGCTAATTTGCATTGCCGCGGTTTTAAAAATGCACAATTTCTCCATCTCCTTGAGAAGGCGATTTACTGGCTGGTGAGCTGCTCCGAATCCGGGGTCGCTAATCCTCCATCGACTGGTTCTGTGCGTTCGGGGTCAGATTCCTGAGCCCCAGATTCGCCGTGTTGACGTGTTTTTATCCCCACAACCCCAGGATAGATAGCAGAAATGGACCTGTGTGGCCTAAGGCTGAAGTGGTCTTTTACAGCCAAGTTATCCAGCCGTGTACTAGAAATCGCTAAGTTAACGGGTACACCTGGGCTGCCTTCGTGGGATGAGCAGGGGTTTGCACGATAGGAAGAGGGAGAGGGGAGCCGTAGACGGAGACACCAAAG
Organism: Saccopteryx leptura; assembly: GCF_036850995.1. Lineage (NCBI taxonomy): Eukaryota > Metazoa > Chordata > Mammalia > Chiroptera > Emballonuridae > Saccopteryx > Saccopteryx leptura. The sequence goes on along the minus strand of NC_089508.1, from coordinate 191,800,925 downwards.
AGACAAGGGGCGGTGTCTAAAAGAGCTCGTGATCGTCAGGGGACAGTTGTTTGCTGTGACTACAGTGTTAGGGGAATTGTGGAGGGAGGAACTGGAGAGATTGAGAAAATAAAGTAGACTGGGTCCAGTTAGGACGAGATTTTAAACTTCATATAGCAGACAGTGGGGCGCTAGGAAGGTTTTCAGCAGAAAAATTATTTGACCAGATTGGTGCTTTCTAGGGTAACCGGTGGTAGGTAGTAGCATTAGAGGATGGATCGGCATAGGGAGGAAGTGGAGACAAACCGATTGGAGAACTCTTTTTAAAAAAAAATTTTTTTTTTTATTCACTTTAGAGAGCAGAGAGAGAAGGGGGAGGAGCAGGAAGCATCAACTCCCGTGTGTGCCTTGACCAGGCAAGCCCAGGGCTTCGAACCGGCGACCTCAGCATTCCAGGTCGACACTTTATCCACTGCGCCACCACACCACAGGTCAGGCAGGAAATCTCTTAAAGCAGGTACAGCCAGAACTTTGAGGGCCTTTGCTTCTGCAGCGATTGGCATCCTGGATTTGGAGAGGGGAGTCTAAGGCTACTCTGGGAATAGTTTTAAAAACTGGCACCCAGTTTCTGAGATTTTTTTTTTTTGTATTCTTCTGAAGCTGGAAACGGGGAGAGACAGACTCCCGCATGCGCCCGACCGGGATCCACCCGGCACGCCCACCAGGAGCGATGCTCTGCCCCTCCGGGGCGTCGCTCTGCCGAGACCAGAGCCACTCTAGCGCCTGGGGCAGAGGCCAAGGAGCCATCCCCAGCGCCCGGGCCATCTTTGCTCCAATGGAGCCTTGGCTGCGGGAGGGGAAGAGAGAGACAGAGAGGAAGGAGAGGGGGAGGGGTGGAGAAGCAGATGGGCGCCTCTCCTGTGTGCCCTGGCCGGGAATCGAACCCGGGTCCCCTGCACGCCAGGCCTACGCTCTACCACTGAGCCAACCGGCCAGGGCCTAGTCAAGATTTTTTTGACGAATGTTTAAGAATTGTAGAATATTTAACATCAATGAATATAATAAATGAACACGTTAGGCCCATTGACTATTAACAAATGAATCACTTCCTACAGTGGATGGAAAAATATATAAATGCATACTTGCTTTGTTTCTTGTAACTGGTTTCTTCAGTACAGAACTTGCTAAGACCATCAAACCCATTGATCGGAGGTCGGTCCATCAGATTTGTTCTGGGCAAGTGGTACTGAGTCTAAGCTCTGCTGTGAAGGAGTTGGTAGAAAATAGTGTGGATGCCAAGGCCACTAATATAGGTAAGTTTGGGATTTATAAACTGCAAGAAATAGTCAGTTTATGCTATTTTTTTTTTAAATGTATCCAGCTGGACCCCACCAACTTGATACATTTTTTTTTTTTCATTTTTCCGAAGCTGGAAACGGGGAGGCAGTCAGACAGACTCCCGCATGCACCCGACCGGGATCCACCCGGCACGCCCACCAGGGGGCGACGCTCTGCCCCTCTGGGGAGTCGCTCCGTTTAGTCCAGGTCCAGAGCCATTCTAGCGCCTGAGGCAGAGGCCACAGACCCATCCCCAGCGCCCGGGCCATCTTTGCTCCAATGGAGCCTCGCTGCGGGAGGGGAAGAGAGAGACAGAGAGGAAGGAGAGGGGGAGGGGTGGAGAGGCAAATGGGCGCCTCTCCTGTGTGCCCTGGCCGGGAATCGGACCCAGGACTCCTGCACGCCAGGCCGATGCTCTATCGCTGTGCCAACCGGCCAGGGCCAGTTTATGCTATTTGACACAAGCAGTATTTGTTTCTGTAATAAGACACTCAAGTTTGATATTCTGAGAAATTATTATATTTTAACTTAAATTTATAGCCCTGGCCTGTTGGCTCAGTGGATAGAGCATTGGCCTGGTGTATGGACATCCTGGGTTTGATTCCTGGTCAGGGCACACAGGAGAAGCGACCATCTGCTTCTCTCCCTTTCCTCTCCCCCTTCTCTCCCTCTTCCTCTCCTGCAGCCAGTGGCTTGATTGGTTTGAACGTTGGCCCCAGGCACTGAGGATTGCTCAGCTGGTCCAAGTGTCTACCTCACGCACTAAAAATAGCTTGGTTGATTTGAGCATTGGCCCCAGATAGGTTGCTGGGTGAATCCCAGTCAGGCCATATGTGGCAGTCTGCCGCACTATCTCCTCTCTTCCAACCTAAAAAATAAAACAAAACTTAAATTTAGTTATTTAATTTACTTAATAAATTACTATATGCCTAGTTCTTAACTAGGCGGTAGTAATAATAATTAACTTTTATAGGCAGACATTGTGCTAGAACTCTGGGTGGTATACCTTATTTAATCTGCAGAATAGCCTTATGAGGTAGGAATTACTACTATTGTTGTTATGATATTTATTTTACAAATGAGAAAATTAAGGCACAGGGAATTTACTTTTTTTGTGGTTATCCAGCCACTAAAATATGACCCCAGGAAGTCTGATTCCATAGCCTATTCTCTTTAATGGGTAGGTTAAAATTATCCTTTTTAAAGAAAGAAAGAGAGAAAGGAAGAAAATAAAATAGAACTATTTTAGTAGGGCTAGTAAGTAGCTAAGAAGGACTTCAAAAAATAAAACCTACAAAATGACGAGAATGCATTTAAATGAATGCAGTTATGACTCAAATTTGCATTATGTAAGTTATAAATATGATCAAATTAAAGGCTTTTCACATGGATCAATTCTTTGCGAAATAAATATTTTAACCTTTTTAGATCTGAGGCTTAAGGACTATGGGGTAGAGCTCATTGAAGTGTCAGACAATGGATGCGGTGTAGAAGAAGAAAACTTTGAAGGCTTAAGTAAGTTGAATTTTTCTAACCCTGTTCTAAAGTATTTGGCCAAACTATTTCAGATTTTTGAGCAAACTCAAAAACAGCCTTTCAAACCCAGTTACGTGTATGTGTATTGCTGTAGCCCTTGAGATACCCTGAACCTGACTTTGCACCTCTCTTACAGCTCTGAAGCACCACACCTCTAAGATTCAAGAGTTTGCTGACCTAACTCAGGTCGAAACTTTTGGCTTCCGGGGGGAAGCGCTGAGCTCCCTTTGTGCACTGAGGTGATGCAATGTTTTTATTCTCTAACTTGGACTCCTTTTAAAAAAAAGAAAAATCTCTCTAAAAATTGAGAAGTATGATTAGAATCATGATTGGTTTACACCTTTCCATTGGATGTCTCAACTTTTCATTTCTGCATTCTGTTTTATCTTAACTACCAATCTAAGTGGCAGTGCCTCTGAACTGTAAGCAATGAATGAATGAGTGAAACGAAGTAAATAGTATCGTAGAAAAAATTGTTACTCTTATTAAAGCAGCGACTTCTCCATTTTAAACTAAAATAGAGATGATAAATTACAGATGCCATTGGTTTTAGTTTATTTCAATTTTTAGGGGAAAATTTTTTTTTAAAAGACTATTTATTTTTAAAGAGAGAGAGAGATAGGAGAGAGGAGCAGGAGACCTCCGCGTCCATATGTGCCTTGACTAGGGAAGCCCAGGGTTTTAAACTGGTGACCTCAAGCTTTCCAGGTCAATCAATACTTGATTAGGGCCTGACCAGGCGGTGGCGCAGTGGATAGAGCGTTGAACTGGGATGCCAAGGACCCAGGTTCGAGACCCCGAGGTCGCCAGCTTGAGCATGGGCTCATCTGGCTTGAGCAAAATAAAAAAATGCTCACCAGCTTAGACCCAAGGTTGCTGGGGCTCGAGCAAGGGGTTACTCGGTCTGCTGAAGGCCCGCAGTCAAGGCACATATGAGAAAGCAATCAATGAACAACTAAGGTGTCGCAATGAAAAACTGATGATTGATGCTTCTCATCGCTCTTCATTCCTGTCTGTCCCTATCTATCCCTCTCTCTGACTCTCTCTCTCTCTGTCCCTGTAAAGAAAAAAAAAATACTTGATTAGGGAAAAGATTGAACAAGTATTTATTTAATTATACAACAGGTTTTAAGATTTTGTAAATAATTATACATTTGACTGTAATATCTTTTGGATCCTTTTAAAATTTTGTTAGAACATTGGTAACAAAACAAATTTCTATTTGTGAATAGGTAAGTTTTGAGATCTTTTACTGTTTTGCAGGTCAAGCAAGAGAAAAATACCAAAGCTTTTATAAAAACCAAGCATTTACAGAACTCTGTCTTGCTGTCTGTCAGGCACCAAACCTTAGGGTTTTGTTTTTTGTGTTTTTTTTGTATTTTTCTGAAGCTGGAAACGGGGAAGCAGACAGACAGACTCCCGTATGCGTCTGACCGGGATCCACCCGGCACGCCCACCAGGGGGCGATGCTCTGCCCCTCTGGGGCATCGCTCTGTTGCGACCAGAGCCATTCCAGCGCCTGGGGCAGAGGTCATGGAGCTATCCTCAGCACCCGGGTCATCTTTTGCTCCAATGGAGGATTGGCTGTGGGAGGGGAAGAGAGAGACAGAGAGGAAGGAGAGGGGGAGGGGTGGAGAAGCAGATGGGCGCCTCTCCTGTGTGCCCTGGCCGGGAATCGAACCCTGGACTTCCGCACGCCAGGCTGACGCTCTACTGCTGAGCCAACCGGCCAGGGCCACCTTAGGGTTTTTGATGATGCCTCACGCATTGAAACTCATGGTTATCTCAGTGGGATCGTAATTCCTTGTGAGTGTTGAGGGAACAGAAATGAGAGAGTGAGGGTGTGAGGTCCGGCACCCGTGAGTCTGGCTGACGTGCCGCCTGGCGTTCTCTTCCAGTGATGTCACCATTTCTACCTGCCACTCCTCTGCCAACGTCGGGACTCGGCTGGTGTTTGATCACAATGGGAAAATCATCCAGAAAACCCCATACCCACGGCCTAGAGGGACAACGGTCAGCGTCCAGCAGTTGTTTTACACGCTGCCTGTGCGCCATAAGGAGTTTCAAAGGAATATTAAAAAGGTGAGGCCAGTCCCGGATCCCAGCTTCCGGAAGCATCGAGACGTAGCGCACACCCACAGCAAAGACCTGCTGGAGGGCTGTCGTCTCCGCCTGTTCTCTTGTGGCGTCTCACACCCGTGCTTTTTAAACAGGAGTTTGCCAAAATGGTTCATGTCCTCCATGCATACTGCATCATCCCCTTGGGCATCCGCCTAAGCTGCACCAACCAGGTGGGACAAGGAAAACGGCAGTCGGTGGTGGGCACAGGTGGCAGCTGCAGCGTCAAGGACAATCTCGGATCTGTGTTTGGGCAGAAGCAGGTAGTGGCGCCGGTTTATGTAAGAACATCTTCCCGCTCGAGTGATTCTGGCGGGTTTCTGTTGTCCATTCCAATGGAATGGAGAATAAAATCCAAGAATTGATTTTTTTATTAGGGACCTATCAAGAAATTAATGTTGAATTTTGGGATATTTTGTTTTACTCTTGTCTCTACAAGTTTTTATTATTATAATAAAATAATACTTGGACTTGTATTTGTATGAATAAAGACAAAGTACTGTGGACAGTAAGTAGATTGATTATGGGTAAGTAGGAGCTACGGATCTTTCTCCGTTTCATCTTTCTAGAGAAAATCAAAACTATTCTAGTGCTGCCAAGGCAGCTGTTGAGATTCTTGGTGCTCTTACGTGTGGTTAGCCGACAAGAAGGAAAACACGGACGCCCTTGCATCTCCTTCGTGAGGTCAGGGCCGCTCTGCTGGGAAGTGACTGGGGGTCTCGGTCTCTCAGCTGCAGAGCCTCGTTCCGTTTGCCCAGCTGCCCCCAAGTGACGCCGTCTGCGAGGAGTTCGGGCTGAGCTGCTCCGACTCTCTGCACAATCTCTTCGGGTGAGTAGATCCCACCAGGAAAAGGACAGTCTTTCTCGAGTTCTTTGTTTTTAAAGATAGTGATTTAAAGGCTTTTAGTTTATTTAGTTTTGTTTATTTGTTTTTTGCCATTATAAACCTCGAAGCAGTATTACTCTTGAGAAAGAATTTATATAAAGGAGTCAGTTCTTTAATTCAAACAATATTCTGGGTAACTGGTACGTTTCAGGGAGTTTTCTATTGAATTAGTCTTCGGAGCAAAGGTTGTGTTTAGTGAACAATTAGAAAAACTTTTATAAGTTATTTTATGTATAAAGTCTCACTTCATTGGGACCTGGCCGAGAGCAGTAGAGGCTGTTTCCTTTCATTCTTGCCTCACTGGAGTCCAGTCCAGCATGATTGCTTTTAGTGTAAGAAAAATAGACATTTTCTTTTTTTTTTTTAAGTGAGAGGAAGGAAGATAGATAGACTCCTGCATGTGCCCCTACTGGGGCCATGTCTGGGGCCAATGCTAGAGTCAACTGAGCTATCCTCAGCGCCTGAGGCCGACGCTTGACCAACTGAGCTATTCTTAGCGTCTGAGGCCAATGCTTGAACCAATTGAGCCACTGGCTGTGAGAGGGGAAGAGAGAGAGAAGGTGGAGAAGGAGGGGAAGAGAAGCAGATGGTCGTTTCTCATGTGTGCCTTGACCTGAGATCAAACCCGGGACGTCTACACGCTGGGCTGGCGCTCTGTCCACTTAGCCAACTGGCCAGGGCCTAAGGAATCATTCTTACGGAAATGCAGATGTCTCTGAGGTTAATTTCAGGCGGAATGAACACCTTACCAGCTCCTCAGTAGATAGAAGTGTGCTGACAGAACAGATTTTAATGTTTATTTTATGGATTTTTTTTTAAAGGAAGAGGAAGTAGGAGAGAGAGACAGGAACATTGATCTGTCCCTGTATGTGCCCCGACTGGGGATAATCTGCACTTTAGGATGATGCTCTAACCAACTGAGTTATCCAGCCAGGGCCTGAACGGATTTGTAAAGGGCAGGGAATGTGGGGAGAGATCCTGGTGACAAGCAGTCAAATTCCTTGGGCCACTGGTGGGGACAGCACAAAGGTTCTACAATGTGAGTTTGCGGTGAGACCCGCTCCTTGTGTCCAGGACCTAATAGGGAAGGTCAGAGGAGAGCTGAAGCAGGTGATGCTGACCCCACGGCATTTCCTGCAGTAGGTTTGCTCTGGGAGAGCGTTAGCGCCTCTCTCAGAAGATCTGTGGTCTTGTCATGATTCACCAGAGCGGAACACAGATGCATATTCACTGAAATGTTGGTACTTAGCAGGCCACCAGGTATTTTGTTTTTTATTTCTTTTTTTACTTTAAGAATGTGCCATATCATACGTGTTTCTAATCCTTTTCACGCTGGACTCCTGCCCTCGTTCACACTGAATAGCATCTCGGGCTTCATTTCCCACTGTACTCATGGTGTTGGACGGAGTTCAACGGACAGACAATTCTTTTTTATCAATTGGCGGCCTTGTGACCTAGCAAAGGTATTTAATTTTTTTGTGTGTAACTTTTTTTTTCAAGTCATATACATTTCTGTGAACATTTGAACGTGTTTTATGAGCATTTCAACTGTATCTGTGTTGTTTGGAGTGTCTTCAAGAGCGTCTGTAGATTGGAAAAAAGGCAGTCTTAGGAATCTGTAATGGAGGGGCACAAGGAATATTTTTTGGGTGATGGATGTATTCATTATCTTGATTACAAAACTTACCAAATTGTACACTTTATGTGTAATTTATTGAAGGCCAGTTATACCCCATGAAAGCTGTTAAAAATGTTTCCCTTTAGTGATTGGTTAGAATAGCATTTGTTAACAACTTTGGGTGAAGGTAACACTCTTTCCTTATCTTTGTTTTGTTTGTAGGTTTCCAGACTTGTGAATGAGGTCTATCACATGTATAACAGACATCAATACCCCTTTGTTGTACTTAACATTTCTGTTGATGCCGGTAAGTGCCACCAACATTTCAGTATAATCTGTAACTTAACTCCTAAAAGAATAAAGTGAAACTGTGAAGCTCTGATGTGATAGGAAACAGACTCTTGTAGTAATAATTAATGGCCATGCATTTTATTTTTTTTAATGTAATTGATGATTTTCTTTTCTTTCTTTTTTTTTTTTTTTACAGAGACAGAGAGAGAGTCAGAGACAGATAGACAGACAGGAACGGAGAGATGAGAAGCATCAATCATTAGTTTTTCGTTGTGCATTGCAACACCTTAGTTGTTCATTGATTGCTTTCTCATATGTGCTTTGACCGTGGGCCTTCAGCGGACCGAGTAACTCCTTGCTCGAGCCAGCGACCTTGGGTCCAAGCTGGTGGGCTTTTGCTCAAACCAGATGAGCCCGCGCTCAAGCTGGCGACCTTGGGGTCTTGAACCTGGGTCCTCTGCATCCCAGTCTGACGCTCTATCCACTGCGCCACCGCCTGGTCAGGCACATTTTATTTTTTTTTTACAGACTTTTGATTTTACTTTATAGACTTGTATTTATATATATATAGTGTATATATATATATATATACACTATATATATATACACACACACACAGATTTTTTTTCTACTTGAAACTATGTTAAATGTATTAGATAAGTGTGACTCTTTTATCTCAACCAAGGGAGAATGTGGACTAAGTGTTCTATCTGATTTTAATAATAATTCATTTCATATTTTTCTTTTGATTGATAAAGTTCCGGCTTATTGTTTTCTGGTATTTTTTCTGGGTGCTTAGAAATACATATGTGTCCACCTTAAAAAATATGTAATGATCTATAGATCTGCCCCTGTCCTTCGGGGTGAGAAAACAGTTCTGGGTAGCGCTCTTTATTTTTAGATGTGAACATTTTCCTTTCCATGTCATTAAAATTATTCAGAAACATTATTTTAATAGTTACATTCATTATATTCCAGTGGATAAATATTTCCTAATTAAAAAAGTTTTTTTAATTGTTATGTATTAATTGAGAGAGAGACACAGACACATTGATTTGTTGTTTCACTTATTTATGCATTCATTGGTTGGTTCTTGTCTGTGCCCTGACTGGGGATCAAAGCCGCAACTCTGTGTATCAGGATGATACTCTAACCAGCTGAGCTATGTGTCCAAGGCAAGGATATATCTTTTTTTAATTTTTATTTATTTATTTTTTTAAAGAGACAGAATCGGAAAGACGGACTGATAGGGGCAGTCAGACAGGAAGGGAGAGAGATGAGAAGCATCAATTATTGATTGCGGTACCTTAGTTATTCATTGATTGCTTTCTCATATGTGCCTTGACCGGGTGCTCCAGCAGAGCGAGTGACCCCTTGCTCAAGCCAGCAACCTTGGGCTCAAGCCAGTGACCTTGGGGTCATGTCTATGATCCCACACTCAAACTAATGACCCTCCACTCAAGCTGGGGAGCCCATGCTCATGCCGGTGACCTTGGGGGTTTCAAACCTGGGTCCTCCATGTTCTAATCCAACATTCTATCCACTGCACCACCACCTGTTTAGGCAGGATATATCTTAATTCTAAACTTTTTTATTTCAGTTTTTATATATTTAAACAGAATCCTTATAATTAAACCACTTATATACTGATTGTTTCTTTAAGGTAAATTCCTAGAATTAGACACTACATTAGTGGATATGACTGTGATGTACCAATTTCCACATCTACCAACATGTACTAGGCATTATAATTTTTAATGAAATTCTGTCAGTGTTAAAATGACATCTTACTTGAGTTCTAATCCTTACATACTTTGTCTATTTAAAAAATTGTTCTTGGCCCTGGCCGGTTGGCTCAATGGTAGAGTGTCAGCCCGGCATGTGGAAGTTCCAGGTTCGATTTCCAGCTAGGGCACACAGAAGAAGTGCCCATCTGCTTCTCTACCCTTCCCCTTCTCCTTTCTATCTCTCTTCTCTTCCCGCAGCCAAGGCTCCATTGGAGCAAAATTGGACCAGGCACTGAGGATGGCTCCATGGCCTCAGCCTCAGGCACTAGAATTGCTCTGGTTGCAACAGAGCAACGCCCCAGATGGGCAGAGCATCACCCCCTGGTGGGCATGCTGGGTGGATCCCAGTCGGATACATGCGGGAGTCTGTCTCTCTGCCTCCCTGCTTCTCACTTCAGAAAAATTAAAAAATATATTGTTCTTCTTTTTCTTGTTTATTTGAAAGAGTGAATTATCTTATAGTTTATGATGAGTAGTCTGGACACCATCATGTTTCTAATAGTACTTTTGGTCTGCAGAAGTGAATAAAAGGTAGGTGGAGAAATCTCTATTGTTAAAGTGAATTTAAACACACTAAGTGTCCTTTCTTTTTTGCTTTAGGATGTGTTGATATCAATGTTACTCCAGATAAAAGGCAGATTTTTCTACAAGAGGAGAAACTTTTGTTGGCAGTTTTAAAGACGTCTCTGATAGGAATGTTCGATGGTGATGTCAACAAACTTAATGTCCGTCAGCAACCACTGCTGGATGTCGAGGGTAAAAAAAAAAAACTACAAGTATCAGCTTCTAAGACACAATCATTGTGATATTTCCCTTAGTATTTTCAGACACAAAGTAAACTCTCCTTTTCAAGAGAGAAAAGATGTATCTCAGAAGTAATCTTTTACAAAGAACACAAACACCACATTTATTACACAGGGATGTGTTCTTAACCAGGACTCAGCTGAGTGCTGCAAGCCTGTTAATTTGCAGAGTTCTGAGAAAGTTGATTTTGACAATCTTTGCCCATTTTCTCATTCCTTTTTGGGAGGAGGGAGTTGGAGGCCCTTACTCTGCCGGTTCCTCATGTCCCAGAACTGATCTGACATCTGTAATAATGTGCATAATCGTCTTCCTACCTGATCAAAATTTATCAGCCATTTCTTGTGTGTGTGTGTGGCAGAGAGAGTCAGAGAAAGGGACAGACAGATAGGAAGGGAGAGAGATGAGAAACATCAATTCTTCGTTGTGGCTCCTTAGTTGTTCATTGATTGACTTCTCATATGTGCTGACCGGGGGGCTACAGCAGACTGAGTGACCCCTTGCTTGAGCCAGCAACCTTGGGCTCAAGCTGGTGACCTCGGGGTCTCGAACCTGGGTCCTCTGCATCCCAGTCTGATGCTCTATCCACTACGCCACCACCTGGTCAGGCTATCAGCCATTTCTTGAAGCAGTTAGTTTTATTCTTTTTTTTTAAAGAGACAGAGAGAGAGAGAGAGGGATAGTTAGGGACAGACGGGAACAGAGAGAGATGAGAAGCATCAATCATTAGTTTTTGTTGTAACACCTTAGCTGTTCATCGACTGCCCTCTCACATGTGCCTTGACCGTGGGCCTTCGGCAGACTGAGTAACCCCTTGTTCAAGCCAGCGACCTAGGGTCCAAGCTGGTGAGCCTTGCTCAAACCAGATGAGCCCACACTCAAGCTGGTGACCTCAGGGTCTCGAACTTGGGTCCTCCACATCCCAGTCCGACGCTCTATCCACTGCGCCACCGCCTGGTCAGGCTAGTTTTATTTTTATTCGTATAAACCAAGAACGTCTGGGAGAGGGGCCAGAGTTGAGCCCCTGCTGCCTCCGTGGGCAGAGGGAACCGTTGGCCATCCCCCACTCTGACGACCAGCTTCCCTCCTTGGAGTGGACACTGTCTTTAAGCTAGCCGCCTGCACTCTCCATGTCTGTGTGTAAAGATAGAGGCAGGGGGTACCCATCGCTCTGTCCTCAGAGGAGCAGAGGACCAGAGAGCTGGTCCAGAGGAAGCTGAGGTGACGATGAGCACTGCTCCCCGTGAGAGGGAGTGGTGGGTGCGGCTCTGCAGACTGAGGCTGGCAGGACATAGCTGGGCTGAGCGGAGGGGCGGGCACAGCTGCTCCGTCCTAGTTTCCCAGCCCCCCAGGGGAGGGGCAGGTCTGTTCAGGAGATGCTGGGTCGGCTCTCCTGGGTTGATTGACGGGAAGTTTAATAATCAGAGGATATGTGGAGGCATGCGCCCCCCCCGGGGTGCAGTCGGAGAGGCGCCCAGAAACGCTGCTGTTGCTGTGGCAGAGCTGTAGACTTGTGCCCGGTGGGTCCCACGTCTGCCCGGTCCTGATCGGCATGGGTATCACGGGTGTGTACATGAGGGAGGGGAGGTAGCACACGTCTGCGTGAAGTCCGCTGGTGGTGGCCTCGGAACTCGCGCCTAGACACTGCCAGAGAGGCCACCCCTTAAAGAGAAGCCAGTCGGCTTCTCTGTGACCTTCAATTAGCTGCTTTCCTGAACAACAGCGTTCCCACAGAGACTGACATGAGAACTGGCCCGGCTGACAAGTGTATCAGCCCCGAGGTCAAGAAATAGCACCCGCAGAACCGCCGCCCAGCCCTTTCCACTCAGTGACCCCCGTGGTAGCCGTTTTCCTGACTTGCCACACCATGGATTTGTGTGACCGGTTTTATTTGAGAACATCCAGTGTGTTCATTTTGGGGTGATTTCTTTCTTTCAATATTTTGCTTGTTAGAGATTTAGACAACTGTGTGGTGATGACCAGAGGGGACGGGGCATGGGAGGAGGTAGAAGAGGACACAGGCTAAGCGGTGGTGGAGGGAGACCTGCCCTGGGGTGCTGAACACACCATACAGTCTACAGAAGATGTGTTAGAGAACTGTACGCCTGAAATCTGGATCATTCTTTAACCGATGTCACCCCAGTAAATTCAATTAAAAAGAAAAAAATTAAAAATGGTTTGGTGAGCATAGGCAGACATCTGTGGCAGGAGAGGCCGTGCTGGGCCACAGTCCTGCATGCGTTTAGATGTAGGGGGTCTCCCAGGGAGTTGACCAGAGCTGTGTGCCAGTCTCACTGTCACCAGCCACGCTGAAGCATTCCATCCGATCCTCAGCCTGGTGAGCGTTTGTTCTTTAAATTCTACCCCTTCTGGGCCTGGCCGCTTGGCTCAGCGGTAGAGCGTCGGCCTGGTGTGCAGGGGACCCGGGTTTGATTCCTGGTCAGGGCACATAGGAGAAGCGCCCATCTGCTTCTCCACCCCCCCCCCTTCTTCTCTGTCTCTCTCTTCCCCTCCCGCAGCCAAGGCTCCACTGGAGCAAAGATGGCCCGGGCGCTGGGGATGGCTCCTTGGCCTCTGCCCCAGGCGCTAGGTGGCTCTGGTTGCAACAGAGCGACGCCCCGGAGGGGCAGAGCATCGCCCCCTGGTGGGCAGAACGTCGCCCCTGGTGGGCGAGCTGGGTGGATCCCGGTCGGGCGCATGCAGGAGTCTGTCTGACTGTCTCTCCCCGTTTCCAGCTTCGGAAAATATTAAAAAAAAAAAAAAAAATTCTACCCCTTCTGCTGAGCATTTGGCAGCGACATTTGAGATTTTAATTTGTATCTTTATGATTAACCTAGAACCTAGTTTCCTTATGTTTTGTCAGTTTGGATCTTTTGTCACATAAAAGTATCCTCTAACCCACTTCAGTGCAGCCCTTGACGCTCTCCTCTGTTCACATCTGCTTAGGTCACTTAATAAAAACGCGCCCGGCAGAGATGGAGAAGCCTCCTCCAGGAAACCAGGGGACTCCCGCTGTGTCCCAGACGCGAGGAGAAGAGAAAAGGGCAGTGACCGTGTCCAGACTGAGGGAGGCCTTTTCTCTTCGTCACATAGCAGAGGGCAAGCCTCAGGGCCTGCCGTCCGTGGGACCAAGGCAGCAGAGGAGTGTGCCGTCGTCCAGGCCTGCAGACTCCCTCTGCCCCCCGGTGGCCAGCTTGGGGGCAGGCTCGTCCAGCCCTCTGCAAGGGGGGGTGAGTTCAGGTGACAGAGTGGAGGCAGAGAGGGACTCGGAGCGTGGCGGTACCTCGGCTGGCTCGGAGGAGGGGTTCGGCACCCCAGACGTGGGCATTCGCTCCAGCAGTGACCAAGCAGCCAGCTCCCCTGAAGACAGGCTTCCACAAGAAAAGATGGAGTCATGCGAGAACCTTCCTGACACTGAACGTCGTGTTTCAGACATGGAAGGCCATTCAGACCAGGAAGGTACTGGATATAAGTTTAGAGTGTTGCCTCAGCCAACCAGTCTCGCAAACACCAAGCGTTTTAAAAAAGAAGGAATTCCTTTAGATTCTGACACCCTTCCAGCGTTGGTTAATGCGCAGAACATGTCAGCGGCTCAGGTTGACGTAGCTGTTAAAATTCAGAAGAGCGTCGTGCCCCTTGACTTTTCTATGAGTTCTTTAGCTCAGCGCGTAAAGCAGTTACATCACCGAGAGCAGCAAAGAGAAGGTGAGCACAGTTACAGGAAGTTCAGGGCAAAGATTTGTCCTGGAGAAAGTCAAGCAGCAGAAGATGAACTAAGGAAAGAGATAAGGTAAGGGTTTTTCTTAGGAGTATTTTTGCTCGTTTTGGGAGAGGCTGCGGAGTGTGAGCCGAGGGCTGGTCCTTCCAGAGTCTGCTTTTGCCCCTCTGAGTGTGTGCCCTGCTCTGGTGGCGTCTCCTCTGGGTCAGGGCTGGGGCTGGGGCTGGGGCCCTGCCTGGGCACCGGCGTCGGGTGGTTTGGCCCCTGCTACCTGTCAGGGCGGCCCTGCCTGGGGTCTTCCCTGAACCATAGGCTTGTATCTCAAAATGTCAGAGGTTGAATTTTCCGGCAATTCTTTTTTTTTTTTTTTTTAAGGTTTGTTAATCTTTTTTTTTTATGTTTATTTTAATGATTTTAGAGAAAGAGAAAGAGGAAGGGAGAGAGAGAGAGAGAGACAGGAGCATTGAGTTGTTCCTGTATGTGCCCTAAGCAGGTATCGAACCAGCAACCTCTGCACTTAAGGATGATGCTTGAACCAGCGGAGCAGTTAGGCCAGGGCTTCCTGAAATTCTTAACTTTCATCTTTTTCAACTTTTGTCTCACCATTTCCTGAAATGTGCCAGCCACGCACACAGTGTAGCTCGGTTATTACGTTGAATTTACTGCACTTTGAGTCTAGACCACAGGCTTTGCCCAATTTAGATGATAAATCCTTCAACGACGAGTTTTTATATCATGTAACTCCTCTGATACTCATAGTGCCTAGCTTACATTGAGAAAGGTCTTCCGGAAATACTTCCTTTCGAAAGTGTGTAGCTCCTGAAGGTGAACGTGGGCTGTGACCCTGGGGATCGTGAAGTCGGCTGCAGGTGGGGAGAGCCGGTTCCTTCAGACACACGGACACATTCACACCGAATCACAGCTCGTGTGGGCTTGCTGGGCCAGGACAGGTCGGCCCTCCAGGATAAAGCGCCTGGCCCAGACCTTTGCATTCATTTAGCCCTCCAGAGGCAGAGTTAACTGCGATTTTAAAAATGGAGATTTGACCTAATTCAGCAAGCATTTATTGATGGTCTTTTATAGCATGGTTCTTGAGTTTTTTCATCAGAAAAACCACCCTTTAAAATGCCTCACAATGAACATTCTCTCCGTGCAGTAAAACAATGTTCGCAGAAATGGAAGTCATTGGTCAGTTCAACTTGGGGTTTATCATCACCAAGCTGGGCCCGGACATCTTCATCGTGGACCAGCACGCCACGGATGAGAAGTACAACTTCGAGATGCTGCAGCAGCACACTGTCCTCCAGGGCCAGAGGCTGATCATGTGGGTTCATTTCAGCGGTCGGAGTTGTCAGTGTTGTTTCACCTCCCATGTTTAAGCCCTGGTAGCTTACGTGTGTGTCTATTTACATATATTTTTTTGCCATAAGCATTTCTACAGAAGATTTTTATGCTTTTTTTTTTTTTTTTTTTGTATTTTTCTGAAGCTGGAAACGGGGAGAGACAGTCAGACAGACTCCCGCATGCGCCCGACCGGGATCCACCTGGCATGCCCACCAGGGGCGACGCTCTGCCCACCAGGGGGTGATGCTCTGCCCATCCAGGGCGTCGCTCTGCCGCGACCAGAGCCACTCTAGCGCCTGGGGCAGAGGCCAAGGAGCCATCCCCAGCGCCCGGGCCATCTTTGCTCCAATGGAGCCTTGGCTGCGGGAGGGGAAGAAAGAGACAGAGAGGAAGAGGGGGGGATGGAGAAGCAAATGGGCGCTTCTCCTATGTGCCCTGGCCGGGAATCGAACCCGGGTCCCCCGCACACCAGGCCGACGCTCTACCGCTGAGCCAACCGGCCAGGGCCTATGCTTTTTTTTTATAATGGTCATCCCTGCCATTTATTGAGTGCTTATTACGTGCCAGGCACGGCTGAAGCAGATTACATTCTTTAATTCATGTAGTTCTCACAGACCTATGTGGTAGTTCTTATTACCATCAACATTTCCCTGGTGAGAAAACTGAGGCACACAGAGGCTAACCAACTTGCTCAGGGGCACATAGTGACCTTGTTCTTGTAAGTGTCAGACCTTGTTCGCTATCACAAATGTCGATCGCTGCAGTTTATATTTATAGCACGTAGAGTTTATCTGTTCGGAAGGGACAATACTGCCTGTGCGTCTGTCCTCAGCTGTGGTAGATCATTCCAGTGACTACGTAGTCCCTGCAGGTTCTCGCAGTTCCCTCTCCTCTGCCAGAGTGGATATTGGCAGCTGTCCGCATGGTGGTGTGACCGTGTGCTGCGTAAACCAGAAGTCTTCCCTTCAGGAAGTTATTAGGATTTTCATTTAGGAAAGTAAAGTGCATGGAGAAATAAACTGATCCTGGCATGCAGAAACATACCACAGAACAGTCCCTCAGCTGGGAAAATACACCTGGGTTACAGTGTAGTGTTTCCTCGGGAATGCACTAATTGTGTCTATTTTCAGTCGAAGTAAAGGGTAATAGTCGAGACCTTTCATAAGCTACTGTGTAAGAATTCACTAGCGAAACCTTCCCGGACCCCCTCTCGCTCCAGGCCAAGACTCCCTTGCTCTTAGGCCTTGCTGTCTCTTCTTCCTGCTTCTCAGTGTGGTGTTACTGTCATTTCTTTGCCTGTCTGATTCCACGAGGCAGAGACTGGGGCTGCGTTTTTCTACCCTCCTGTCTTAGCGCTGGGCAAATCGGGAGGAGGAGGCAGCGTTGCTGATGGGAGAGGGGGAGACAGCGCGGGCAGAGGAAGGGGCCAGCTGCAGAGCCAGTGCCACTTACTCTGTTTCCAAGGGCCAGTAATGCCCCAGCCCAGCTTTTCTCTCTGTCTTCATTCTGAGAGGGGGAACACAGCATTTTTTATGTTATATTTAAGAAGAGGGTTCAAAAATAAAAAAGATGAGGTCATTCGTGTGGGATGGCAGATTGAGGAAAAGCAAACTACTTTTGCACTTTATCTTCTGAAAGGAACTTTAAAGAAAGGAAAATCGAAAGGCAGTTCTCAAAGTTGTGTGGCAGGGAAGGCGCATAGCTCAGTAAGTGTTGTTAGGTTCATTTTTTTTTTTTTTTTAAGTGAATTCAAGGACTCATGGTATTGTTTTAACTTCGTGTCTGCTATATAGCTAAATGTTTGACTTCAAGATAGGGTTTGACGCTCTCCTTTGTGGTTCAGACCCCAGACTCTCAACCTAACTGCGGTCAACGAAGCTGTCCTGATAGAAAACCTGGAAATATTCAGAAAGAATGGCTTTGATTTTGTGATCGATAGAAGTGGTAAGTTCTGACCTCTAGCTGTAGCAAACGTGTCCTTTTAGAGCTGGGAACGATCTTTGGGGTCACGTCGATGCGTGAATTTCACCAGAGATAAAGATGCTGGTCCTCTCCTTCAAATGTTTATTACCATTAGCACTCAGACAAAACACATTTTTAAAATAATGACGTTTTTCTCCCAAATTTTCATTCTTTTAGCTCCGGTCACTGAAAGGGCTAAGTTGATTTCCTTGCCAACTAGTAAAAACTGGACCTTCGGCCCCCAGGACATAGACGAACTGATCTTCATGCTGAGTGACAGCCCCGGGGTCATGTGCCGGCCCTCCCGGGTCCGGCAGATGTTTGCCTCCAGAGCCTGCCGGAAGTCGGTAAGGAAAGAGAGCTCATCTGGCAGGGTCCGGGGGCTGTGCTGGAGCTCCCAGGCCCCAGAATCCCTCAGGTCAGCCGCTGACCAGTCAGTGTTGATCCTGTGGCTGTCACTGCCGTGGGTCATTTTCTGTATAGAGCCTCATCGCTGTCTGTCTGCGTGACGCCCCTCCACACATCCATGTTCCCTTTGATCTCTAGCCCGTCGTCACTGCTGTTTCTCCATTTTCTTTAAGTGTAGTCTCTCTGAGGCTCGATCCCAGCGCAGGTAGCTGTCCGTGCACGTTGTTTGCCTGTGGACCTTAAGGGTATTGACAGCATTAACATGGAGATCCGCTGCTCCCCCGCCTCAGCGACACTGCGCGGTCACGCCGAGTCCGTGGGTCAGCAGGCGTTTGCCAGGGTGCCCCGTGAAGCATTGCACATCCATTCCCTGCACAGCCTGGGACTGGAAAGGGGTCGCAGTGGCTGACAATTGGCCTGATGTCCAGGTGGAGTAAGAGAATCGCTCAGCTGACTCATCGGAAAGGCCAGGACGCGACTCCTTCGCTCATCCGTCCAGTTCTCCTTGAGCCCGTGCCGTGAGGCGGGCTTTCCTCGGCCGCCCCAGGGGACCGGCTCCAGCTGTCTTGACCTTCCAGCCCCATCTGCAGACCAGTCACTCGAGTCTCCTTCCCATCTGAAGCCCTTTGTGCTCGTCCGTCCCTCTTCCTGGATTCCCTGGCTCTTGCCTGCCCCCAGGGCCCGAGCACCCGACTGAAGTAGGCTCTCCCAGGCGCTCGGGCACAGCACCCCTGGGTGACATTTGTCTTGTTCTGTTAACTTGTCTGTCCTCTGTGTTCCTCCAGCATGGCAGAACCCTGCCCTATATCCTGCCTCTGGGACTGTGCTGGTGGCTTGTCACCTCCTGCCACCAACCCTTGTTTCTCAGGGCCTCAGTTTCTCTGTGCTTACTGTGGCGTCTGCTCATCTCCCTGTATCTGTCAAGTGGTGATATGTGCCGTGGACCAGAAGTAGGGCGAGGGCTGCAGAGGGACAGACAGGGAGGGCTGTTTCACTGAGAGGAGGCAGGGACCTTAGAGCAGAAGCCGGAAAGGAGAGGGAAAACGAGGCGTGCAGACATTGAAGGAGGTTCTCCCGGTAGAGGACACAGCCAGTACCCAGGTCATGAGGCAGGTACTTGCTTCATGTGCTCACACAGGAGGAGAGGTGCCCCTGTGGCTGGCGTGGGGGGAGGGACGGCTGTGTGCTGGCAGGTGCGGGCGTGAAGACCAGTGAGGGCCAAATCAGGTGATGCATTGAGCTTTTATTCCCGTGAGGGGGAGGGTCGTGTAGAGGAGCCACGAGGTCACCGGCTGCTGAGTGGAGAACAGTGGGTGGTGGATGAGGTGAAAGAGGAAGCGGGGAGGCCGCTAGGAGGTCGCTGCAGTTGCCAAGGTGACGGGTGTGGGCGGTCGGCACAGAAATCGTTCTCGTGCTGTGGAGACTGGTTGGATTCTGGACAGGTGTGGGCATCTCAAGCGAAGGTGAAGAAGGGGCTGGATTTTACAGGAAGGTGGAGGCCAAGACATTAGAAGGAAGGGTTTTTTTGGGAGGAGATTTTTGAGGGAATGTTGTTCTTGAGTTGTAATCTTGTCTAGCCTTGTTTCAGAGAAAAAGATGGCTGCAGAGTTGTTGTGCTAACCAAAACCCAGTAAAACTTGAAAACATTGTGTCTCATGTTCAGGTGATGATTGGAACTGCTCTCAATACAAGTGAGATGAAGAAACTCATCACCCATATGGGTGAGATGGACCATCCCTGGAACTGTCCCCACGGCAGGCCGACCATGAGACACATCGCTAATCTGGATGTCATTTCTCCAAACTGACATTTCTGACTATGTAGAACTAGACAGTTTATTGCAGATTTTCCTGTTTTGAAAGGCAGGTTTTTGTTTTGTTTCTATTTCAAAATTATGTTGCTACTTTAAAAAAGAGTACCAAAGCCATTTAGAAATAATGCTGAGAACCTCTTGAACCATGTGGAGCACTGCTCCAGTGTTTTTGTTCTGGGTTTGTGTGTGTCTGTGTTGTGCATGTGTGTACACAGGCAAGAGCATGTTTTTTTCAACAACAGGAAGAAGAGCCCTTGTGAAGTTACCCAGGCCTCTGCTCTGGCCCAGTGTATTTTAAGCTGCAACTTGAAGCCCTTAATGGTGATTAAATTTGTAATGGTTTAATTTCATGAATTTAAAATTATGGTCCTTTTGCATTAGTGGTTCTCTACCCTGATGCATATTAAAATTTTAAAAAAGGAGTAATCTCACCTGATCAGGTGGTGGTGCAGTGGACAGACAGAGTGTCAACCTGGGATGCTGAGGACTCAGATTTCGAAAACCCAAGTTTGCCAGTTTGAGCGCGGGCTTGTCTGGCTTGACCGTGGGGTCTCCGTCTTGAGTGGGATCATAAACATGCACCCATGGTCTCTGGCTTGAGCCCAAGGTTGCTGGCTCAGCAAGGGTCCCCTGGACAAGGCAAGAATGAGAAAGCAATCAGTGAACAACTAAAGTGCTGCAACTGCTGAGTTGATGCTTCTCATTTCTCTCCCTTCCTGTCTGCTGTCTGTCTGTCTGTCTCTCTCTCTCTTAAAAACAAAACAAAACAAAAGAACCCTGGAATTCTTTTCCCAGCTAGAAGAATAACCCAGGTGGGGCTGAGATCACAATTTTTAAATGTTCCCCTGTGCAGCCAGGACGTAAGACGCTGCTGTAGGCAAGGGGAAATAAAAAGTTTGGATTTGTCCATAATTCAATGCTGTGATGTGGTTTCCTTGGGATGTGAACTGCAAGATATCTAGTGACAGGCTCTGTGTGATATTGCAGAGAGAAGCCCTGTGTTTCGTCCATTTGAACTCTGCCAAAAATGCAAGTAAAAATGCCATCCATGAAATTGGTGTAGCAGTGGTTGGCGCACAGTGGGGAGTGGAGGTCACCCCCGTCTTACCCTCCCTGCCCAGATCACAGGCCTCCTGGGAGAGATGGCTTCCATTTGCAAACTTAGGATTCCTTAGCTGTAACAATCCAGCCAAGAAATAATTATTACCACTTACTGTGTCAAGCACTATGCTGTTGTGCTTGTCTACAGGGTCTCATGTATTCTCCTGCACTCTGCAAATTGGGGTCTTCGATAGGCAGGCCTCCAGTGATGGCTGTGTCCTAAGTCTAGAACCCTTGACTCGGGGGCTCTGCAGGTGTGATTAAGGAATGGGCTGAGAAATGGGGGACAGATCCTGGCTTGGCTAAGGGGCCCGCCCTAGCCCATGACTTAAATGTGGGGACCTCTCCCAGCTGCCAGAGAGATGCAAACGTGCTACTTTCAGGATGCCAGAAGGCAGCCTCCAGAAGCTGGAAAAGACAAGAAAACATTCTCCCCTAGAGCCACCAGGATGAATGGGCCCTGTTGGGACTCTAACTTACAGAACCAGAAGATAAGTTTGTGTTCATTAACACCACTAAGCAAGTTTGTTTACAGCACAAAGAAAACCTAATGCCCGAATTAATCATTCCTGTGTTACAGTGAAAAGAAAGGGTGGGAGAGGCGAAGCGGCTCTTAGCAGAACTGGGGATACCCAGGTCGGGTGTACGCAGCTCTAGATTTTCACCCAGCCTTGTGGAGCAGAAGGCCAGAGAACACGAATGCTCTGTGGCTTCTTGGACGCCCGGCCCTTTTAAGGGTGGGGAGGGGCGGGGCTCGCGGTTGCCTGGAGACCGGTAGCGTTTGGACACAGCCTGCAGCGCATCACCTTGATTGGCCGAGCTCGGGATCCCAGCACCGCAGGCCGTTGTGGAAACAGACTCGGCCGCCGAGCTGACCGGTCTCCGAGGACCTGAGCAGGTGTGTGACGGACGAGGAGGGGTAGAAAGTGCGGGGACCCCCGGCTCAGAACTCGCGCTCCTTTTGTGCTTCCTCGGGAAAGAACAGGTGCGAGAACACGGTGTCAAGCCAGGGAGAAGAGATGAAACAAAAATTAATGGGAAACACGCCACGAGAAACGGAATCTGCGTTGTAGTTCAGCCTTCCCTGATACAGGACCAGAAAGCCTATGGTAAAGGGCCGCCGGTTCGAAACCCTGGGCTTGCCTGGTCAAGGCACATATGGAGTTGATGCTTCCTGCTCCTCCCCCCTTCTCTCTCTCTCTCTCTCTCTCTCCGTTCTAAAATGGATAAATAAAAAACACACAAAAATTAAAATAGATACCATCCACTTTAGGTCTTCTGAAAGCAATGGAGAAAGAAAAGAAAAAAACAGACAAAAAAGTGGATAAGTCGGCCCGCTCGCCCTCATCTCTCTCAGATAATCCAGAGTTTCCCAAGCAAGATGGCAGTTCTGCTAGACAGGAAACGTCCCCAACCATCGTCCCCACGTTGGAAGCGCAGCTCAACGAACCGGGACTCCCAAGGGGGTCCAGAGTCGATCAGCAGCAGAATGAAGATGCCGCTCAATACGAAGAGCCCGTGCTGAACAATCTCATTGTGGAAAGGTTGGGTCTGAGTGGGCAGGGCCGTCCACGCTCCCTTTTCTACCACGTGGATGCCCTCCATTCTCTCTCCCTGTGGCTTCCTCAACTGCCCCCACCCCCTCAGGTGACTGAGAACCAACGTTGTCAGCACTGTCCCCTCTCCTAGAGCTTGAGGTTCACATGTCTAACTCCCTACTTACTGGACGTTGTCCACTGGACTTGACCCTCCCTGTGTCCAAAAGCAGAGACTGTGGGGCTTGAAATACGGGGAGCTGGATGTGGGTCAGCTGTAGGACAGAACCCCATCACTGAGTCTTTCTGAGCCTCGGGATCTTAATGAGGGACAATAAGAGAATAACACACTTCGGAAGGTTCCTCTGAGTGTGTCTGTTTCTCCCCCGGACGTTGGCTCCCCCTCTGGTCCCCGTTTCTGTAAGAGCACCACCATTTTCTTGTGTTTCTGGGCTTGAGATCGGAGAGCTGCCCTCCCCCTCCTCCCCTGGACCTTTCATATTTCTTTTTTTCTTCCTCTCTCGTTAGTCTCTTTCTCTGTGCAGACTCATCACCTCTTGACTTGGCTATTGGACTCACTTCCTAAAGATTTCTCTCCTTCTCATCTCTCTTCCCAAGCCTCCTGTATAGATTTACTTTCCTGTTTACATCGCTCTCTGTATTATCTATCTCTGTAACAGAACACCCTAGAACATGACAGGAAGTATCCTCTCATACAGTTTATGGGAGTCAGGAGTCTGGGAGTGTCTGTTGAGTGAATGAATGTGAAATGTGCTTTGTTACCTTAACCCACTGGCACCGAGGTTTACTCATACTATTCATGACCTAGAATTTTACTTCTCTGTAGCTATCAAGGGGAAAAAGTCCGTGGACTATATGAGGGAGAAGGCACTGCAGTCTTCCAAGGCGGTTGTACCTACCGTGTGAGTTATATACATTTGGGGAGTGGGTGGGGAGGAAGGTATGGGGTGGGAGTTATAGGTTTACATCTTCAGACAAATCCATTGATTCTGCAAAAGAACTTGGAAGTACTTAATGCTGATTTTATTTTGAACCTTGATGACATATTTTAAGGTAAAAACATGGCTCAGTACAACTGAAGTAGTCATCTTATTTTTCTTTTCCTGCTTATTATTTTGTTGTATGAACAACATTAGGATCACTATAGTAATTAATGAAGAGTAAAACCCCAGTATCATCATCCTTTTGCCGTAAATGGTTTTAATTTGCTATGTTCTTTTCAATCCTTACCTAAGCATGTTCATTTTATAGGAAACATTTTGGATCTTTTGTCACTTATGAACCCTTTGTATTGCTACATGGCTTCCTAGCTTCAGTTTTTGTATTGTGGAAAATACATACGACATAAAATGTATCATTTCAACCATTTGTAAGTGTCCATCCAGTTTGGTGGCGTTGTTGTCCAGCCTTGACCTCTATCCAATTCCGAAACTTTTTCATCATCCCAAACAAACCCTGTACCTGTGAAACACTAACTCCCCATTCCCTCCTCCCTAACAATTGTCTTAAACACTGCATAGTGTTCTGATTCACTATTCACAGCCATCCTAGAGTTGTTGGATACTTTTGGGGTGTTTTCATTTTTTTGTCTTTATTCCTAAGCCTCAAATGAAGGTATTCAGTCATTCATTGAGCTTATCAGAAGTATGGGATTGTTATAGGAGCACAAATTTTTGCGGCTGAAGCCATTGATAGGCATGGGTTTTCGTACCCCGATCTGTTTTGTTTTTCTCCTTAACATACAACATGTTCAACTTCCTGTGTCACAACCACTCTCTACGACCGAAGCAGAGGCAGACTGAATTCAGGCTCCTGGTTAACCACGGCGGCGCAGGAATGGGACCGCCTGGGGTCCGTTGTAGGGCACTCACAGGATGAGTGCCAGCGCCGTGCCAGCTCGAAGGCGGGCCCGGCAGCCGTTGCTGAACCCGTGGACAGCCACATTCATGTGTGTGAGTGGGGAGGAGAGACTGACGCCGTGTGCAGCAGCTGTCACGTGAAATCCGTGACTGGTCCCAAGAGCATGTCATTGTTCTGTTTTGAAGGGTATGTTTTCAGAAGGACTCTTGCATGGACAAGGCACCTACATTTGGGCCAATGGATTGAAATATGAGGTAAAGCATATAACACGTTATAGTTCTCCCTTGTAAATATGAGATTGAAGGGTCAGGTTCCCACAATTAAACATACTATTTTCCTAAAAGTGATTCAGCACATGGGTTAAAGAAATGCACAGAACCAAAGAATAACAGGTGAAAAGTAATTCGTTATGGCCCGGGACCCTCGGAGGTTCCTGTTAGCGGCGTCATAACAGGACGGAGGGCTCTGTGTTCTGTGCACGGTACAGCACACCTGCCTGTACTGGGCCTCTCCTACTTTTTACAGGTAGCTCATTATACACTCTTTTCTGTGCCTGCATTTTGAGCGATCAAGCCATAGCCATTCATGCGGCTCTACCTGTTTTTCCTGGCTGCTGTGTTCCGCTCTGTGGACTTCACTTAACCTGTCTTGCTGGGTTGAGGAAATATGTATTTAACTAGATGGCTAGAAATGAACTGCCCCCCCCGAGAGAGGGCACAGACATCACCTTCCACTCACAGCCTCCTTCGGGGTGGGTTCCAAGAAGTCCCAAGTTCCCAAGGCCAGGTGTCACCAGCTTGCTGCTCGGAGCACAGGGTGCACACAGCCTACCAGATATTTTTTTTCTACCTGGGCTTCTCGCCAGTGGAGGGATCCGGTGAGGGATGGTGGGGTATGTAGAGAAGGAAGGAGGAGGGTGGTTGCTGGGAGAGGGGGGGTACTCGGGGGGTCCACGGGAGGAGAGACAGGTACAGTGTCGGTAGTCAAGAACGCGTCTCATACGTCCCACTGCCTTCTTTCTGTCACTCTTGTGGCCGTTTTGCCTCAGGGGGAGTTTGTGAAGAACGTCCCCATGAACTATGGCACGTACACGTGGCCAGATGGCAGCACCTACGAAGGAGAAGTGGTCAACGGCATGAGGAACGGAGTTGGTATCTTCAAGTTCAGCACCCGGCCAGTGTCCTATGTCGGCCTCTGGTGCTGCGGCACGAGACACGGGAAGGTGGGTGCGGCAACCACATGCCAGTCACCTGGGCATCGACTGTTCCAACATGGAGGGCGGGAAGTGGGGGCTGTGGAGATCTAGCCACTTTGGGTTTATTTGTATTTATTTATGTAAGTGACAGGAGGGGACATAGTGAGACAGCCTCCTGCATGCTCCCCGACTGGGACCCACTGGCAACCCCCATCTGGGGCTGATGTCCTACCCAGCGGGGGCCATGCTCACAACCGAGCTATTTTTAGTGCCTGAAGCTGATGTAGTCAGACCAACCAAGCTATCCTCAGTGCCCGGGGCCATGCTCTAACCAAGCATGTGGGAGTCACTAGCTGTGGGAGGGGAAGAGGGAGAGAAGGGGGAGAGAAGCAGATGATCACTTCTCCTGTGTGCCCTGACTGGAGTCGAACCCAAGAAACCCATCTGCCAGGCCAGTGCTCCACCAGCCAGGACCACTTTTTGTTTATTGAGGTGAAATTCACATGACATGAAATTAACCATTTTAGAGTGAGCAGTTCAGTGGCATTTGGTGCATTCTCAATGTTGTACAAACACAACCTCTATCTTGTCCCAAAACATTTCACCACTCCAGAATAAACCCCATATCTATCAATATTAGGTAGTTCCTCCATAAACCCCCACCCCCAAACAATTTGCCTTCTGTCTCCTATGGGTTTACCTGTTCTGGACATTTCATATGAAACAGAATCATACAATATGTGACCTTTCACTTAGCATCATGTTTTTGAAGTTCATCCATAATGTAGGTAGTTCATTCCTTTTTACGGGTGAATAATATTCCACGGTGTGGCTGTACTGCATTCTGTTTGTCCATTCACCCACTGCTGCACATTTGGGCTATTTCCATCTTTTGGCTACAGTGAAAGTGCTGTTAATGAATGTCTGCAAGGATTCATTTGAGGACTTGTTTTTAGACCTTTTGGGTATATGTCTAGGCGTGAAATCACTAGGTCACATGGTATCTTGATACTTAACTTGAAGAACCACCAAACTGTTTCCCCACAGTGGCTTCACCATTTACATTCTCACCATTGTGTAAGTTATATTCGCTTTTAAGCAAGGTGGTTGTTTTTGATAGCATCGTGTGCTTTTGTATGGGATGATAATATACTGTAGCAATGTTTTTTTTTGTTTTTTGTTTTTTGTTTCTGAAGCTGGAAACAGGGAGGCAATCAGACAAACTCCTGCATGTGCCCGACCGGGATCCACCCGGCACGCCCACCAGGGGGCGATGCTCTGCCCATCTGGGGCATTGCTCTGTCGCGACCAGAGCCACTCCAGCGCCTGGGGCAGAGGCTAAGGAGCCATTCCCAGCGCCTGGGCCATCTTTTGCTCCAATGGAGCCTCGGCTGCGGGAGGGGAAGAGAGAGATAGAGAGGAAGGAGAGGGGGAGGGATGGAGAAGCAGATGGGCGCTTCTCCTGTGTGCCCTGGCCGGGAATCAACCCGGGACTTCTGCACGCCAGGCCGACGCTCTACCACGGAGCCAACCAGCCAGGGCCTGTAGCAATGTTTTTAGAAGGTGTCACAAGAGCCCTGGCTGAATAGCTCTGTTGGTTTTATTGTCACCATATAACTGAAGGTCATTCATTATATTTGTAACTATTTGATTAATAGTTACAAATATAACAAACATACTGAACCTAATGAATGCAGTTGATGATCCATGCCCTCATCTGGCACTTTGTCATTAAGGAGTAGTTGATTTGTGATATTATCTCTTTCTCCCTTGTTGTATACTTTACCATGTTCTTGATTTGCAAAATAGAAACATAACATGGATGATATATCTTGCCTAAGTGTGATGTTTGACTTCTGCATAGTTGAGGCTTCTTAAATTCATATAATATAATTTTAGCTTTACCTTTTAAAAAAAAGTTTGTTTTACATGGTTTGATGTTTTTTAATAATATTATTTATTTTAGGGTGCCATATATTACAATCAAGAGGGTACCTCTTGGTACGAGGGAACCTGGTTTCACAACACCAGAAAGGGCTGGGGGATAAGATGGTAGGTATCGCCACTCCTTGTTTTGGGTGTGGGGGCTCAAACGGTGTTCTCTTCGGCTACTTAAAGATAAGGTGCAGAAATCACAGAGAACACATTGTCTGTATAAGCAGGGTGGGATATTTAAATTAACCCCAAGAAAACCTCCATGGAGATGAACGTATGCTTCAGATAATTTAGAAAACCACCTCATTAAATGTCTAATGATACTATTTTACTTTATGATATGTGGAAACTGTCTTTGTTCTTTGTATTCATCATCGATCTCCGTGGTAAGTTTTTCATTTTCTAAAGAATGTTGACACATATGATTGATTTTTTAGATTGCGCTGATAGAATCAAAATACTTGGGGGGCAGACCCTTGCTAGGTAGCTCAGTTAGTTAGAGTGTCACCCCCACATGCTGAGATTGATTTGATCCCCGGTCAGGTCACATAGAAGAATCAACCAATGAATGCCTAACTAAATAGAACAACAGATGAATGCTTCTCTCTCTCTGCCTCTGTCTCTATCTCTCTCCCTTCCCCTCTCTCTAAAAATAAAATTTAAAGAGTACTTAATATAATATTTGGGGGCAAAAGATTAACTGTTTATAATACTACAGGGAATTATTTTTAAAGATTTAAAATCCTGCCTGACTTGTGGTGGTGCAATGGATATAGCACCTATCTGGAATGTTGAGGTCGCCAGTTCAAACCCCCGGGCTTGCTGGGAAGCAACTATGAGTTGATGCTTCCTGCTCCACCCTCTGCCTTTCTCTCTCTCTCTCTCTCTCTCTCTCTCTCTCTTACTTTTCTCTAAAATCAATAAATAAAATCTTTTTTTAAAAAAAAATCAAAGATTTAAAATCCCTGCTCTTATCCACTTTGCTGCCTTATTAAATGATCAGAAGAAAGTTTAATAAAGTGACTAAGATGATGGTTTTTTACCGACCACCGACTTATCCATGGAATTTAAATACAGGGAAGATTGTATGGGCAAGAGAGTTGGATTGCTTCGTGAGAGTTCAGGGAGAACATCTAAAATTCTTAGAGGTTCATGTATCTGAGATTAACTGGCTGTTGTTTTTGTTTGTTTTTGGTCCCAGTTACCCATCTGGAAATACGTATGAAGGTCAGTGGGAGAACAGCGTGCGCCACGGGGTGGGCACGATGCGATGGCTGACCAGGAACGAAGAGTACAGCGGTCAGTGGGAGAGGGGCGTCCAGGTACCCTCTAGGTGGCCATGGCGGCGTGTTCCCGGAGGCGGGCCCTGTGCAGACCCGCAGCGCATGTCACTTGATACGGTGTCCTGTGGTCATCTGAAATTCAAGCTCTGCTAAATTCGGACACTCAACTTATGATTTACTGGTTGAAACCAGACTTTTTTGTTTGTTTGTTTCTTTTTTTTTTTCTGTATTTTTCTGAAGCTGGAAACCGAGATAGACAGTCAGACAGACTCCCGCATGCGCCTGACCGGGATCCACTCAGCACACCCACCAGGGGGCGATGCTCTGCCCCTCTGGGGCGTCGCTCCGTCGCGACCAGAGCCACTCCAGCGCCTGGGGCAGAGGCCAAGGAGCCATCCCCAGCACCCGGGCCATCTTTGCTCCAATGGAGCCTCGGCTGCAGGAGGGGAAGAGAGAGACAGAGAGGAAGGAGAGGGGGAGGGGTGGAGAAGCAGATGGGCGCTTCTCCTGTGTGCCCTGGCCGGGAATCAACCCGGGACTTCTGCACGCCAGGCCAACGCTCTACCACTGAGCCAACCGGCCAGGGCCCAGACTTTTTTTTTTTTTAGTGCTGTTTTATTAATTACTTTTCTCTAAAGGTCTTCCACACAAGCTAGGTTCTGCCATTGGCGAATCCACCGTGCCTGTGTTACCTGTAAGGATGGAGACCATTATTTACGCATTAGAAGCTTGTACTTCCTGCACAGAAAAGAAAAGCTGTATGTGGTTAGTTTTATATATTTTATATAGCTAGGATTTTCTGTATTTTTTTTTTAGATTTTATTTATTCATTTTTAGAGAGAGAGAGAGAGAGAGAGAGAGAGAGAAGGATGGAGGAGCAGGAAGCATCAGCTCACATATATGCCTTGACCGGGCAAGCCCAGGGCTTCAAACCGGTGACCTCAGCATTCCCAGATTGACGCTTTATCCACTGTGCCACCACAGGTCAGGCGATATAGCTAGAATTTTCTGATGGTATCTTATATATAATAATCTGGTAACCAGGGAACTTTCTAAACTCAACATAATAGTTCTAGTCACGTTTTTGTAGGTTCCTTGGGATTTTATTTTATCTAAATATCATGTTGTCTATAAATAGTCACCCTTGTATCTTTCTAACCGGTGTGCCATCTATTTTTCCTCTTGCCAGTTGCCCACTGGCTGAGACCGCCAGTGTGATACTGGATAGGAGCGGAGAGAATAGACATCCCGGTATCGTTCCTGATCTTGGTGGGCAAGAATTATCTTCTGTCAAGTGTGATGTTAGCTGTAGGTTTCCGATAGATGCCCTTTATCAGGTTGAGGGACCTCTCTTTAATTTTTTAATTTGCTTACAGTTGTGTTTTTTTTTAACACAAATGGATGTTGAATGTTGTCTAATGCTTTTTCTGCCTCTAGTCAGATGATCGTGTGGATTTTCTTCCCTAGCCCGCTGATATGTTGAATAACATTCGTTGATTTTCAAATGTGGAACCAACCTTGCATTCCTGGGGTAAACCAGCTTGGTCATGATGATATTATCCTTTTTTGTCTTCTGGATTCCTTTCCCTAATGCTTTGCTGGAGAATGTTTATGTCTCTGTTCATGAGGGATATTGATCTTTTAGTGTTCTTTCTTTATAATATCTTTGTAACCTTTTAGTAATCAGGGTATTGTTGGCCTCCTAACATGAGTTGGAAAGTGTTCTCTTTAGTTTTCTGAAAGTTTGTAGAATTGGTGCTTTCTCTGTCTTAGCTGTTCAGTTGAACGCGCCAGTGAAGCCTTCTGGGCCTGCAGTTGTCTTTGTGGGAAGATTAACTATAAGTTAACTATATATTAACTATAAAACATATTTCTTTGGTAAATAGTGTGCTATTCAGGTTCCTCATTTCTTCTTCAGTAAGCTTTGGAGGTTTGTGCTATTGAGGGAATTTGTCCATTTCATATAACTTGTTGAATTTATTGTCATAAAGTTGTTCATAATATTCATTTATTGTTTTCACATATGTAGGATCTATAGGGGTGTTCCCTCTTCTGATATTAGTAAATTGTGCTTTCTTTTTTCTTCATTAGTCAATCTAATTTTGATACATATATATATATTTTTTTTGTATTTTTCTGAAGCTGGAAACGGGGAGAGACAGTTAGACAGACTCCCACATGCGCCCGACTGGGATCCACCCGGCACGCCCACCAGGGGGCGATGCTCTGCCCCTCTGGGGCGTAGCTCTGCCACAACCAGAGCCACTCTAGCGCCTGGGGCAGAGGCCAAAGAGCCATCCCCAGCGCCCGGGCCATCTTTGCTCCAATGAAGCCTTGGCTGCGGGAGGGGAAGAGAGAGACAGAGAGGAAGGGGGGGGGTGGAGAAGCAAATGGGCACTTCTCCTATGTGCCCCGGCCGGGAATCGAACCCAGGTCCCCCGCACGCCAGGCCGACACTCTACCGCTGAGCCAACCGGCCAGGGCCTGATACATTTTGTTTTAATTTTTGTTCTATTCAATATATTTTCTAATTTCCCCATGACTTCCTCTTTAACGTATAAATTATTTTGAAGTATGTTGTTTAATTTTCAAATATTTGGGTTTTTTTCCCCAGATATCTTTCTATCGTTGATTTTATGGCTTAATTCCACTGTGTTCCAAGAGCATACTTTGTTTGGCTGCATTTCTTTTAAATACGTTGAGCTTCATTCATTGTGTGGCCCAGAATGTGGTCTGACTTGGTGAACGTTAGATGTATTTCCACTTTTGCTGAGTGGAATGCTCTATAAATGTCAGCTATAGATGAATTTGGTTGTTCAGGCCTTCTATATCATTACTCATTTTCTGTCTACTTTTTTCTATCCATTTCTAAGAGTGTCGAAGGGTCCAAATTGTAGATTTGTCTATTTCTCCTTTCCGACCTTTCAGTTTTTCCTTCATATATTTTGAAGCTCTCCCGTTTTAGGTGCATAGACGTTTAGGATTTAGTAGTGGTTACCTCTGGGAAGTGGGATTCAGGAAGGGTCACTTTTTTTTGGTTTTTATCAATCTGTACTCTAAAAAGAAGTTAAATGTAAAATGATAGTTAAAATAATTCGTATCAAGCCAGGCACCTTATAGGCACTGTGTTCAATCTTATTTTTTTTGTATTTTTCTGAAGCTAGAAACGGGGAGGCAGTCAGACAGACTCCCGCATGCGCCCAACCAGGATCCACCCGGCATGACCACCAGGGGGCGATGCTCTGCCCCTCTGGGGCGTTGCTCTGTTGCAACCAGAGTCATTCTAGAGCCTGAGGTGGAGGCCATGGAGCCATCCTCAGTGCCCGGGCCCACTTTGCTCCAATGGAGCCTTGGCTGCGGGAGGGGAAGAGAGAGACAGAGAGGAAGGAGAGGGGGAGGGGTGGAGAAGCAGATGGGCCCCTCTCCTGTGTGCCCTGGCCGGGAATCCAACCCGGGACTCCTGCACGCCAGGCCGATGCTCTACCACTGAGCCAACCGGCCAGGGCCGCTGTCTTCAATCTTTACACCCAAACTTCAGGGTAGATGTTATTTCCATTTTCCAGGTGAAAGACAGACAGAGAGGGCCGGAATAACACGCCTTCGGTCAGAAGGCTGCTTAGCCGGGAGCCGAGCTGGGACTGACCCTGATTCCGTGTGGCGCTGTGGGCCATGCTCGCCTTCAGACGAGCCCTTGTGTTTTATCCACACCTCATTGTCAGTAGGTCCAAGTAAAGAGAGGACCTGTTTTGAACATGTCTCATGGAAATTCTCTTTCTTTTCAGAACGGTATAGGAACTCACACGTGGTTTCTAAAGAGAGTCCCCAACTCCCAGTATCCTCGGAGAAATGAATACAGAGGGAACTTCGTAAACGGGCGTCGTCACGGCTATGGAAAGTTTTACTACGCCAGTGGGGCCACGTACGAGGGAGAATGGGTTGACAATAAGAAACATGGCATGGTGAGTACCAGCCTGTGACGCTGACGTTGTCAAGATCATGAAGGCACTTGAAAGATGGAAGAGGCGTGCTATTCTCTAGCTCAGGGGTCCCCAAACTTTTTACACAGGGGGCCAGTTCACTGTCCCTCAGACCGTTGGAGGGCCGGACTATAAAAAAAACTATGAACAAATCTCTATGCACACTGCACATATCTTATTTTAAAGTAAAAAAAACAAAATGGGAACAAATACAATATTTAAAATAAAGAACAAGTAAATTTAAATCAACAAACTGACCAGTATTTCAATGGGAACTATGGGCCTGCTTTTGGCTAATGAGATGGTCAATGCCCGGTTCCATATTTGTCACTGCTAGCTGTCACAAGTGATATGATGTGCATCCAGAGCCGTGACGCGTGCGTCCCGCGTCACCGGAAGTAGTACTGTACGTGAGCGACGCTGCACTTTGCGGCGCGACCACATACAGTACTCCAGGAGCACAGGATGCAGACCACCAATGAAAGTGGTGCCCCTTCCAGAAGTGCGGCGGGGGCCGGATAAATGGCCTCAGGAGGACACATGCAGCCGCGGGCCGTAGTTTGGGGACCCCTGCTCTAGCTAGTCAAGTGCATTATCTGTTCTGCATGGGATCACTTCCTACTTTGTTAAGACAATTACATGAACTTTATAAATAACTACCAACATATCATCAACTTCCTGTACATTGAGAAATGATGTAATACGTTTGTGTTACATGTATACATCTGTTTGAGGGTGATTTTAGTGGCAAGTAAAAGAAAATCTACCTTAATCCTCTAGGAGTTATAAAGAAAAAGGTGGGCCTCTCTGTGTTGGTGTGAGTCAGCAACCCTGTGATGTCAGGGTTCCCCCCATCCATCCAGACGTCTCCTGCTGTGTCAGCCCCACCCTTACGCTGCCCTCCCCTCATCATGGCCAGATGGCCGCTGAGGTGCCCGACTTCACGTCCATGGACCACATTGAGCGGGAAAAGCAGAAACTCTTTTTCAAGAAGCTTGCCACAAATAATTTTAAAAAATTAATTAAAAATAAATAAATAAATAGTAAAAAAGAAGCTTTTCACAGATGTCTTGAGTTTTATTGAGCTGAACTGGATCATTGGTCCCTCTCTGAGTCAGACTGACTATGGGTCTGGGTTTGACAGATATAAAGATTGGGTTCCCCAGCCCTGGCCAGTTAGCTCAGTGGTAGAGCGTCAGCCTGGCATGTGGAAGTCCCGGGTTCAATTCCCGGTCAGGGCACACAAGAGAATCACCCATCTGCTTTTCCACCCTTCCCCCTCTCTTTCCTCTCTATCTCTCTCTTCTCCTCCCACGGCCAAGGGTCCACTGGAGCAAAGTTGGCCCAGGCACTGAGGATGGCTCCGTGGCCTCCACCTCAGGTGCTAGAATGGCTCCAGCTACAACAGAGCAATGGCCCAGATGGGCAGAGCATCGCCCCCTGGTGGGCATGCCGAGTGGATCCCGGTTGGGTGCATGTGGGAGTCTGATTGCCTCCCCGCTTCTCACTTCAGAAAAATACAAGAAAAAGAAAAAAAAATAAAAAGAATTTAAAGCTCCCCCCCCCAAAATGATTGGGTCCCTGTTCTGTGGTGGGTGCTCTGCTGGTCATTAGCACAGTTTAGTCAGACACATTCTGTGACCTAAGGTGTTTAAAGCTGGGACGAGGGCTTGCGGCAGGTACAGCCAGAAGAGCGGAGAGAGGAGAGGGGAGCAGAGGAGAGAAGGAGGCCCAGGTCGGGGGAGGAGGAGGGCGTACACAGTGACTCGAGAGTCGAGGACCCTGATGATGTGTGTGTGAACTAAGCGCTTCTCTTAAAAACAAACAAGCAAGCAAACAAACAAATGAAAAAAAAACCACTCAAAACTCTTGAGAAAGATCATAGTGCACATTTACCCATGTTTTTCTAAGAAAATTTTTCCTAAACTGCTAAGGTCATCTTTCTGTCTGCAGGGCCAATACACTTTCAAGAGCGGGCGTGTGTATACTGGCCCGTTTTCCAATGACCACATGGTGGAGCTTCCGGATCTTGAAGATGAGCTGGTCAGTGGCACAGACCCGGCCTCGGAACCCGCCCCCAGGAGCCCATACAGTAGTGCTGGTAAGGAGCGCTCGCCTGTCGGTTGAAAGTTCAGTAATCTATGTTATCCATGGGATCCACTCATCAAAATACACATCCTACTTCAGAAAACAGAAGTTTGCTGAGCAACTGTTTTCTTCATAGGTTTTCTTTTCTTTTCTTTTGCATTTTTCCGAAGCTGAAAATGGGGAGGCAGTCAGACAGACTCCCGCATGCGCCCGACCGGGATCCACCCGGCATGCCCACCAGGGGGCGATGCTCTGCCCATCTGGGGCATTGCTCTGTTGCAACCAGAGCCATTCTAGCGCCTGAGGCAGAGGCCACAGAGCCATCCTCAGCACCCGGGCCATCTTTGCTCCAATGGAGCCTTGGCTGTGGGAGGGGAAGAGAGAGACAGAGAGGAAGGAGAGGGGGAGGGGTGGAGAAGCAAATGGGCGCCTCTCCTGTGTGCCCTGGCCGGGAATTGAACCCGGGACTCCTGCACGCCAGGCCGACGCTCTACCACTGAGCCAACCGGCCAGGGCCTCTTCGTAGGTTTTTAAAAATACTCTTGTATCACACTTATGTGGAAAATTATTTTGCCATAATGGAGAAAGATGTTAGCATTGCCTTCCCCAGTGATCCCCTGTATCTGCCTTCATTTGCTAGAAATGATCAGGAAGATTGACGCCAGCGACAGCAGTTCCGTGTTAGGATTGGGCATCGAGCTGGACCTAC
The DNA here is from genome assembly GCF_036850995.1 of Saccopteryx leptura. Classification (NCBI taxonomy): domain Eukaryota; kingdom Metazoa; phylum Chordata; class Mammalia; order Chiroptera; family Emballonuridae; genus Saccopteryx; species Saccopteryx leptura. The sequence continues at coordinate 191,765,622 of NC_089508.1, read as the reverse complement.
GTTCATTGCTAAGTGTGTACCCTGAGGAAGACCAGCCAGAGGAAAAGAAGCAGGTAGAAACTCGTACTGTTACACATCTGCATTTTAGGCTTTTAAAAATGATTTATTTTTCAGTTACAGTTGACGCGCAATAGTATATTAGTTTTAGGTGTACAACCCCGTGGCTGTACATTATATAACTCACTACGTGATCATCCCGATAAATCTTGCACCCATCTGACGCCGTACGTAGTTATTTCAGTAGTACTGACTGTATTCCCTACCATGGGCTTTACCTCCCCGTGACTGTTCTGTAACTACCAATTTGTACTTCTTAATCCCTTCACCTGTATCCCCTCCCTCAATCTGCCCCTTCACCCCCGCCTCCGCCCACACGACAGTGTGCTCTGTATCTGCCAGTCTGTTTCCGTTCTGCTTGTTCGTTTGCTTTTTAGGTTACGCGTAGAAGCGACATCACCTGGCATTTGTCTTTCTCTGTCTGACTTATTTCACTCAGCACAGTACCCTCTAGAATCTCAGGCGTCCTCAAACTATGGCCCGCGGGCCGCATGCGGCCCCCTGAGGCCATTTATCCAGCCCTCCCACCGCACTCCCAGAAGGGGCACCTCTTTCATTGGTGGTCAGTGAGAGGAGCACTGTATGTGGCGGCCCTCCAACGGTCTGAGGGACAGTGAACTGGCCCCCTATGTAAAAAGTTTGGGGACTCCTGCTCTAGATTCATCCATGTTGTTGCAGATGGCAAGATTCCATTCTTTTTTCAGGCTGAGCCGTATCCCATGGTATGTATGGTACCACTTTTTCTTCATCTGCTCATCTATTGATGGATGCTTGGGTTGCTTCCGTATCTTGGCTATTGTAAATAACGCTGCAATGAACATACAGACGTACATGTCTTTGATTAGTGTTTTGAGATTCTAATTTTATTTATTTATTTATTTATTTATTTTTTGAGACAGAGAGAGAGTCAGAGAGAGGGATAGATAGGGACAAACCTACAGGAACGGAGAGAGATGAGAAGCATCAATCATCAGTTTTTCGTTGCGACACCTTAGTTGCTCATTGATTGCTTTCTCATATGTGCCTTGACCATGGGCCTTCAGCAGACTGAGTAACCCCTTGCTCAAACCAGTGACCTAGGGTCTAAGCTGGTAAGCTTTGCTCACACAAGATGAGCCTACGCTCAAGCTGGTGAGCTTGGGGTCTCGAACTTGGGTCCTCCACATCCCAGTCCGACGTTCCATCCACTGCGCCACTGCCTGGTCAGGCGAGTGTTTTGAGATTCTTTGGATAAATATCCTGAAGGGGAACTGCTGAGTCCCTCTTTGTCTCTTTTTTTTTTTTTTTAAAGGTTAAGATTTATTTATTTATTTTTCAGGGACAGAGAGAGAGTCAGAGAGAGGGATAGACAGGGACAGACAGGCAGGAATGGAGAGAGATGAGAAACATCAATCATCAGTCTTTCGTGGCGACACCTTAGTTGTTCATTGACTGCCCTCCCACATGTGCCCTGACCGTAGACCTCCAGCAGACCGAATAACCCCTTGCTTGAGCCAGCGACCCTGGGTCCAAGCTGGTGAGCTTTTTGCTCAAACCAGATGAACCCGCGCTCAAGCTGGCAACCTCGGGGTCTCGAACCTGGGTCCTCCGCATCCCAGTCCAACGTTCTATCCACTGCGCCACCGTCCAGTCAGGCCCTCTTTGTCTCTTGTCATAGGCTTAAATACCAGGTCTACCAGAAAGTTCTGTCTGTTTCTATCACAACAAGTTTTGACACGTAAGCACATGTTTATTTGGCGCATGTGTGCCTCTCTATTTTTATTACTTAATGTATACATACTGACGTAGCAAATTAACTAAAACAAAGTTGATTCACGTTAGTCTTATGTGTGAAGCGATAGTGTACCCATGGCTACTGATAAAGTTCATTTACACCACTGTAATTTTTACAAATTTCAACAAGGAAGAAATGCTACAGAAGCATGTAGAAATTTATTGAAAGTGTTTGGTGAAGGTGCAGTTTCTGATAGGACATGCAGAAGATGGTTTGAAAAATTCGAAACAGGTGATTTCGACCTTTCTGATAAGCCACGTTCTGGGCGACTTTCATCGATGACGATGTTGTTAAGACCATGTTGGAGAAAGATCCTTTTCTGACAATATCGGAGATCGCAGAAAGGCTTAATTTAGCTCAGCAAACCATTTCAGACCATATTCGGAAGATAGGATTGGTGTGGAAATATTCAAGATGGGTGCCACATGAATTAAGTCAGAAGAATTTGGATGATCGAGTCGTCATATGCACATCTCTGCTTGCTCGGAACAAAATCGAGCCCTTCTTGAACTGGATGATAACTGGGGATGAAAAGTGGATTACCTACGAAAACATTATAAGGAAAAGGGCATATTGTGAACCCAGAAAACCTAGCCCTTCCACCTGTAAACCAAATTTGACTCTGAATAAGAGAATGTTGTGTATATGGTGGGACATTCAAGGACCAATACATTATGAGCTTTTAAAACCGAATGAAAAGCTCAATTCGGAGAAGTATTGTCAGCAACTGGATAATTTAAAGACAGCAGTCCAAGAAAAGAGGCCAGCGATGTTCAATAGGAAGAACATCATACTGCATCATGATAATGCCAGGCCACATGCTGCTTTGGGGACTTGTCAAAAAATTGCAGAACTAGGCTGGGAAATTCTGTCACATCCACCATATTCCCTGGACTTAGTACCCTCCGACTATCACTTGTTTTTGTCCTTACAAAATTTTTTGAAGGGCAAAAAATTCAACAATGAAGAAGATATCAAACAAGCACTGGTTCAATTTTTCGCATCAAAAGATAAAACATTTTTCAAAAATGGGATATACAAATTGCCCTCACGCTGGCAAGAAATCATTAATAATAATGGCAATTATATTGTTTAATAAAGTATATTGACGGTAAGAAAAATCTATATTTTGTTTTATTTCAAAAACGGACAGAACTTTCCAGTAGACTGTATATTAATCAGGGTTTCCACAGTCCTAGGAAAATACCATTGATGATTGCTGTCTTTTATATGAGCGTCTTTTATATGCCCGATGGGAGGTAGCTGTGAGCGAGCAGGCGTTATGAGGAAATGGAAGCCGGATGTAGGGACTCAGTGAATTATTAGTAACCCAGATCCCCAGAGCTCAAAGGGCCGAGTCACCTTGACACCCAGACTGGTCTGAAGGCCTAGGCTGTGGCCACCCTGCTCAGCAGGACATTAATTCTACTGTGCATTGTTACGGGTTACTGAGGTTCAAGGAACCTCAAACCCTTTGAAATCATCAGAATCTAGGAATCCTTAGAGATGGAAAAATTGCGTGTACCTGGACCTCATGCACTTAGCATCTGGCAGTCATGCTCTGGTGTCTCTGTGTGTCTTCTGTGAAACTGCTGTTGAAGACGTTGCTTGTGACAAGAGAACCATTGGTACCTCGAAACTGCAAGGCATCTTTGCCCCTTGTTCCTTGCTCATTGCTGCCCCTTCTGGCCCCCAGGTCTTCGGGCCTCGGAAGGGACGTCCCCCGCCCCCCCTGTCTCCTGGTCAACGCTGTACTGCAGGCTCCTGCGTCACTCACTCCATCTGTCAAGATTCCCATTAAAAATAGGAACCTTTATTACTTTCTCTGGTTACACAGGTTACACATGGTACTTGTAGAAAATTTAGAAAATGCCGATAAGAAAAAGTAGTACAGAAGAGCCTTGAGGAACCCGGACAAAATCTTGTTACCATCTCCCAATGATTTTTTTCCTGTGCAAATCCATCTAGTCGTGGGTCATTTTGTTTATGTAATCTCTCTTTGCAGGTCACATGTAATGGTAGCTCTTCAGTGCCATGAAGGATATTCTGCCTCAGTATTCAGATAAACAAATATAGATATTGATTTACCAACATAAGAAGGGATCACATTGTTTCACCGTATATACAGTTTTGTTTCACATACATATTATTTGTACTTTGGAGTTCTATGTCGAAACATGGGTCTTTCTTTTTTTTTTTTTTTTTTCATTTTTCTGAAGCTGGAAACAGGGAGAGACAGTCAGACAGACTCCCGCATGCGCCCGACTGGGATCTACCCGGCACGCCCACCATGGGGCTACGCTCTGCCCACCAGGGGGTGATGCTCTGCCCATCCTGGGCATCGCCATGTTGCGACCAGAGCCACTCTAGCGCCTGAGGCAGAGGCCACAGAGCCATCCCCAGCGCCCGGGCCATCTTTGCTCCAATGGAGCCTCGGCTGCGGGAGGGGAAGAGAGAGGGGAAGAGAGAGACAGAGAGGAAAGCGCGGCGGAGGGGTGGAGAAGCAAATGGGCGCTTCTCCTGTGTGCCCTGGCTGGGAATCAAACCCGGGTCCTCCGCACGCTATGTCGAAACATGGGTCTTTCAAAACCTATGTACCGTATTTTTCGCTCCATAAGACCCACTTTTTCCCTCCAAAAGAGGAGAGGAAAATGCCCATGCATCTTATGGAGCGAAAAATACAGTATTTTATTAAATATTTTAATATACCATTTGGTTCAGAATATTTTTTTTTTCTTATTTTCCTCCTTAAAATCCTCGGTGCGTCTTATGATCAGGTGCATCTTATGGAGCGAAAAATTCGGTATTTGAAAAAATATACCTTGACTGTTTTATAATTACAAAAGTAACACATGCTCTTACAAAAATCCAAACAGAAATCTTTGACATAGAAAGTGAAAGAGTTCTGTAATTCCACACTTGAGGAATACCTTTAAAATATTTAATTATTAAAATCTTTTTAAAAAAAATCTTTAATGGTAATATTTCATAACATGAACATACTACAATGTAGTTAGCAAAATCTACTTACTTTTTACTTATTTATTTTACATTTTATGTGAGATGATTTCAGACTTACAGAAGAGTTGGCAAAAGTAATACCGTTCCCATATTTCTCTCACCAAACCTCTCCCGATGTTGCCTGTGTCACCATAGCACCTTAATCTAACCCAAGAAATTAACTTGGCTACAGCGCTAGAACCCAACTACGGACTTGGTGGTCCCCCAGCGCCTCCTAATGCCTTTTCCTGTGTCCCAGGATTGCCCCCACCCCCAGGGTCCTGCACTGCATTTCGGCCGCACGCCTCTTTGACCTCCCCCAGTCTGTCCTGGTTCTTCCGTCCCTCAAACAACCTTCAGGCTTTTTTTTTTTTTTTAAAGAACTTTTTTTATTTTTATTTTTATTTTTTGTATTTTTCTGAAGTTGGAAAGGGGAGGCAGTCAGACAGACTCCTGCATGTGCCTGACCGGGATCCACCTGGCATGCCCACCAGGGGGCGATGCTCTGCCCATCTGGGGCGTTGCTCTGTTGCAACCAGAGCCATTCTAGCGCCTGAGGCAGAGGCCACAGAGCCATCCTCAGCGCCCAGGCCAACTTTACTCCAATGGAGCCTTGGCTGCGGGAGGGGAAGAGAGAGACAGAGAGGAAGGAGAGGGGGAGGGGTGGAGAAGCAGATGGGCGCTTCTCCTGTGTGCCCTGGCCGGGAATCGAACCCGGGACTCCTGCACGCCAGGCCGACGCTCTACCACGGAGCCAACCGGCCAGGGCCTACCTTCAGGCTTTTGAAGAGCACTGGTCACTTACTCGGAAGAATGTCCCTCAACCTGGGTTTAGCTGATTCCCCCACACACACATGATTATATGTTTTTATGATCTGTTATTAGAATCATTTGGTCCAAAGGTGGGTGTCTTCTCTTGAGCAGGGTTCTGGATCATTCTCTCTTCAGCTGGGACCAGCAGAAGCCTCCCCGGTGTATCCTTTCTCCTCTGTGGCTGCCTTTGTCAGTTCAGTGTCACTGGTTAATCGGGGCTTCGGGGTGCGACAGGACAGAAGCCCGTCCTTCCAGCCTGCCTCTGTCAGCTCCCCGCGCCTCGCCATGCAGACATATTTTTTGAGCTATATTGCTAGATTCAATTTGCTAAGATTTTGTTGAGGATTTTTATACCTGTGTTCATGAGGGATATTTGTACGTAAGAGAATTTGATTGCTGCCATTCAGATAGGATGGCATCAAATAGAAGCAAGAAAGTAATTCCATTGTCCTGATAACAGCCTGTTTTGTACTGTTATTCAGAAATTGCATTTTATTGACCTGAGGATGGACGGGTGGGTGGGTGGGACAAGTAACATTTATTGAGCTCTCATAGTGACAAGAGGTAAATACTATTCGTGTTTGTTATCTCGTTTAATTTAGAAAGCAGGTGTTTCTTTTGCTTTTGTTCTTCTTGGGTAAGTTTCAGATGGGCATGGCCTTCTCTTTCCAGGTGGAATTTGCTCTCTTAAGAAACATTACAGAATTAAGGAGAATCTATAACTTCTACAGCAGCCTAGGATGTGAGCGTCTCATGGACAACACCTTTCTGATGACCAAGCTTCACTTCTGGAGGTTTCTAAAGGATTGCAAATTTCATCACCATAAAATAACTCTTGCTGATATGGATAGGGTATTAAGTGGTGAGTATTCCAGGTCCTTCACACTTTGATGCCAGTTAGGAAGTGTTGAGGAGTGAAGGCAGCGGTTGGGAGAGGTGTTGTAGAAATCGACCCATGGGCTTCTTTCTTCACAAGGTGATTAAAATGTTCTTGAAGAGGCAGTCTCGTGATCTAATAGTGACAGCAAGACCATTTACAGCAGGGGTCAGCAAAACAGGGGCCCACCCTGCCTGTTCTTGTAAATTAAGATTTACTGGGCCTGGCCAGTGGTGGCGTCTGGAATGCTGAGGTCCCAGGTTTGAAACCCTGAGGTCACTGGCTGGAATGAGGGCTCAGCTGGCTTGAGCGTGCGCTCACCAGCTCGAGCGCAGAATCATTGACACGACCCCTTGGTCTCTGGCTTGAGCCCAGAAGTCCCTAGTTTGAGCCCAGATGTCACTGGCTTGAGCCGAAGGTTGCTGGCGTGAGCCCTAGGTTGCTGGCTTGACCAAGGGGTCACTGGCTCGGCTGGAGTCCCCCAGCCAAGGCACATATGAGAAGCAATCAATGAACAACGAAGGTGCCACAACTACAAGTTGATGTTTCTCATCCCTCTTCCGTTCCTGTCTCTCACTCTTGCTTAAAAAAAAATTATTATTATTATTTGAACACAGCCATGCCCATTTGGTTACATATTGTCTATGGCTTCCTAAAACACCAGAACTCAGTGGTTGTGACAGAGGCTGGCCCACCTAGCCTAAAATATTTACTGTCCGGACCTTTGTAGAGACATTGCCTACTTCTGATCTATAGTAAAAACATGCTAAATTGTCGGGTCAGAAGCAGAGAGGGTCAGGGAGGGCTTGGAACAGTTTAGAAAAGGCTCTAGGTTGTCTTGGGGTTGGGCTTGATTTCAAATTAGAAAGTTCATGCAGTAAATTTAACTACTTTGAAGATTTTAAACCTTTCAGCTGAGTTTTGGGAGGCAGTTTCAAGTTATCTACATGAAAAATAAAATACTAGAACATTGTAATACCTCTTTACTTCAAATCGGAGTTTGAAACAGACGTAGAATCCATTTAGAATTACCAGCATTAATCAAAGTGTGGCTCAGAAGACTTTGAAAAATCGCTGGGACCCGGCATCTTAAGCTTCTTATAAAGTGACCAGACGCAGATCTTTCGAGGGAGACTTCATTTTTAGTTGGAAGTGGATCTGCAGGTCGGAGTCGTCTCTGGGGAGAAAAGGGACTCAGTTCTTGGAAATGGGTACCGGCATTCAGATCCTTGAATTGTGGATCAGGAGCAAGTAAGGTAGAAGGTTCTAGAAAACACCAGGCATCCTCTCCAGTTTTTCTTATTTTAGCCAGTAATGACATCCCAGTTGAAGAGATTCATTTTCCGTTTGCAAAAATACTTTTGAGGACATTTCTGAATTACCTCCTGCAGTTGGCCTACCACATTCATCACAAAGAGTTCCAGTAAGTACTCCCTCTGGGCCCTGTGCGAGGAGGGGGTTCCAGCGTCAGGCCCCTGGCCTTGGGCGCTCGTAGACCTGCAGGACCAGGACAAAGCCGTTCGCCGCCAAACCCCCAGATGCCAGCTGAGAAACGGGGACGCCCTCCAGCTGTCACTCACTGGTTTAATACTGCAGATAGTCCTCGGGTTTCGTTCTCAGTGGTCACAACCAGCTTCTCCTGAGGCCAGAATTTCCTGTCTGTCTCAGAGCAAAACTGATAGGTGGACCCTTCGCCCCTTCCCCAAATAACATCTGACCCACCGAGGTACACTTACGGAAACTGAGGCACTAATACGGCTGTCATACCGTGACGTAAATGACAGACGGTCTGTGGATTTTCCAGGTTTTCCCGCTGACGTCCCTTTTCTATTCCCGGACCTAATCCAGGATCCCACATTGTGTGAAGCCGTCATGTTTTAGCCCCCCTGCTCTCCGTGACTGTTTCTCAGACTTTGTCTTTTATACCCTTGACACTTTTGAAGAATATTTGTCAGTTATTCTGTGAACTGTCCCTTGAGTTCTGTCTCCTGATGTTTTCTCCTGATTACGCCGAACTGGTGGGCTTTGGGGGAAGTATGCCCAAGGGGTGAGCTGCCGTTCCTGTCATGGCCGGTCCGGGTCTCGTATCACGGGTGATGTTAGCCCTGACCACCTGCTCACAGTGGTGTCGGCAGGACCGCCTTCTGCACACGCCCTCTTTCCCCCTTTCTCTGCTGGTAGAAGCCAGTCCCTGAGCCCACCTCCCACTCTGAGAGGGGCGTTGCGGCCCACTTCCTGCAGGGAGGAGTGACGGTGGCGTCCTTTCTTTTTTTTTTTTTTTTTTTTTTATAATAATTTTATTTTTTTAATGGGGTGACATCAATAAATCAGGATACATATATTCAAAGATAACAAGTCCAGGTTATCTTGTCGTTCAATTATGTTGCATACCCATCACCCAAAGTCAGATTGTCCTCTGTCACCTTTTATCTTGTTTTCTTTGTGCCCCTCCCCCTCCTCCTTTCCCTCTCCCTTTCCCCCCTTCCCCCGTAACCACCACACTCTTATCAATGTCTCTTAGTTTCACTTTTATGTCCCACCTACATATGGAATAATGCAGTTCCTGGTTTTTTCTGATTTACTTATTTCGCTTTGTATCATGTTATCAAGATCCCACCATTTTGCTGTAAATGTTCCGATGTCATCATTTCTTATGTCTGAGTAGTATTCCATAGTGTATATGTGCCACATCTTCTTTATCCAGTCATCTATTGACGGGCTTTTTGGTTGTTTCCATGTCCTGGCCACTGTGAACAATGCTGCAATGAACATGGGGCTGCATGTGTCTTTACGTATCAATGTTTCTGAGTTTTTGGGGTATATACCCAGTAGAGGGATTGCTGGGTCATAAGGTAATTCTATTTTCAGTTTTTTGAGGAACCACCATACTTTCTTCCATAATGGTTGTACTACTTTACATTCCCACCAACAGTGTACGAGGGTTCCTTTTTCTCCACAGCCTCTCCAACATTTGCTATTACCTGTCTTGTTAATAATAGCTAATCGAACAGGTGTGAGGTGGTGTCTCATTGCAGTTTTGATTTGCATTTCTCTAATAGCTAAAGAAGATGAGCATCTTTTCATATATCTGTTGGCCATTTGTATTTCTTCCTGGGAGAAGTGTCTGTTCATATCCTCTCCCCATTTTTTTATTGGATTGTTTGTTTGTTTGTTGTTGAGTTTTATGAGTTCTTTGTATATTTTGGATATTAGGCCCTTATCTGAGCTGTTGTTTGAAAATATCATTTCCCATTTAGTTGGCTTTCTGTTTATTTTGTTATCAGTTTCTCTTGCTGAGCAAAAACTTCTTAGTCTGATGTAGTCCCATTCATTAATTTTTGCCTTCACTTCTCTTGCCTGTGGAGTCAAATTCATAAAATGCTCTTTAAAACCCAGGTCCATGAGTTGAGTACCTATGTCTTCTTCTATGTACTTAATTGTTTCAGGTCTTATGTTTAGATCTTTGATCCATTTTGAGTTAATTTTTGTACAGGGGGACAAACTGTAGTCCAGTTTCATTCTTTTGCATGTGGCTTTCCAGTTTTCCCAGCACTATTTATTGAAGAGGCTTTCTTTTCTCCATTGTGTGTTGTTGGCCCCTTTATCAAAAATTATTTGACTATATATATGTGGTTTTATTTCTGGACTTTCTATTCTGTTCCATTGGTCTGAGTGTCTATTTTTCTGCCAATGCCATGCTGTTTTGATTGTCGTGGCCCTATGGTGGAGTCCTTTCTAACCGCAGACACAGAAGCCCCTCGCTCTCCTTGTGTTTTACAAAGCTGATGAACGAGAACATTCATCCCAACGCCTGCTGCGTAAAAGGTGAGCGCAGAACCAGACCGTTCCACTGAACGCTCTTTCTCCAAAATATAATTTTGTGATCGTTTTTTTTTCCCCCAAATATTTCTTTCTGTGGTATTTTCAGGCAATTTATTCAGTGAGAGACAGCTGGCACTCTGCTTCCTGAATTACAGCGACAGGTGCTGGGAGGTATATACGGCGTACTGCCGGCCGAACGCAGAGCCGCCCCACGAGCTCACCATGAAGATGAGACACTTCCTCTGGATGCTCAGAGTAAGCGCTCACCGCGGACACTAGCCTTCTGTTCACAGGCATTCTGATTTCAGTTAAGGGCGAAAGACGCTAGCCGTGTTATGTGAATAGTGAGGTGAAGACCTGGGCTGAGTTTTCATAGCCATCAAACGTTTCCTGGGTCTCCTGTGGCAGAAAAGAGAAATTCCACCGGCCCGTGGTAGTGGGTGGCTGGAAACAGGGAGTGCCCGCCACTGTGCTTCCCACGGAGGGTTGGGGACGGTGCAGTCGGGGCCTCTGATGTCTTCACTAATGCAGACCTTGCCATTAAAGGAAGGTGGGATGGATATCATTTAAGAAAATTAGCATTCATCAAAAACGTAATTCTAGACCCTGGCTGGGTGCTCAGTGGATGGAACGTCAGCCTGGTGTATGGACATCCTGGGTTTGACTGGGAAGTCAGGGCACACAAGAGAAGCAACCATCTCCTTCCCCTTCTCTCCCTCTTCGCCTCCTGCAGTCAGTGGTTTGACTGGTTTGAGTGTCAGCCCTGGGCACTTAAAATAGCTCGGTTGATTTGAGCATCGGCCCCAGACAGGATTGCCAGTTGGATCCTGATTGGGGCACATGTGGAAGAGTCTGTCTCACTATCTCCCCTCTTCTCACATAAAAAAAAAAAAAAGTAATTTAAAAAAGTTACCAGTTTAGAAAATAGAACATCAAATTTATACAATATTCTCATACTATCGGTATTTTTTGTTTCATAATACTTTTGATTTATCTTGTGGGAAGAAAAATGCTAAAACTAAAAGCAAGGAATACCAGTAAGAGATAGACTGCTTTAAGAAATTTAAGTGTTGTCTATATATATGAAAAATTGACAACCTAGTGTCTATAGGAAAATAGTAGTTTTTGGGTTTTTTTAAAATTTTTTTAATTCATTTTTAGAGAGGAGAGAGAAAGGGAGAGAGAGAGAGACAGAGAGGAGAGAGAAACAGAGAGAGAAGGTGGGGAGGAGCTGGAAGCATCAACTCCCATATGTGCCTTGACTAGGCAAGCCCAGGGTTTTGAACTGGTGACCTCAGCATTTCCAGGTCGACGCTTTATCTACTGCACCACCACAGGTCAGGCAATAGTGGGTTTTTTAAGTAGGTGATTTTACACAGTGGATAGAGTGTTGGCCTGGGACGCTGAGAACTCTGGTTTGAAACCCTGGGGTTGTCTGCCTAAGTGTGGGATCATAGACATGACCCCATGGACGTTGGCTTGAGCCCAAAGGTCGCTGGCTTGAGCAAGGGGTCACTGGCTTGTCTGGAGCTCCCCAATCAAGGCACGTGTGATAAAGCAATCAGTGAACAACTAAAGTGCCGCAACTATGAGTTGATGCCTTTCATCTATTCCTGTCTGTCCCTCTTGCAAAACAAACAAAAAAAAAGTATGTGATTTTTATTTTGGGGTGGAATATTATATAGCTGTTGATTTGTTCACTTTCCCCTGTTCTTCACTGTCCTTTATAATTGAAGAAAGGAGGTCGTGTGTCCCTGCAGATTGGTCAGACAGTTTGGGCTGGCTGCAGCCTCCGAGTTGATGAGCTTGTTTCTCCTTGAGGTTAGAAGCCTGGTTGGATTCAGACTTTTTCCCCTGACAGAGCCACAGCGGTTCTGCGCACTTCCTGTTGCATCACACCCAACGCTCCCTCTCAGGGCCGCTGACACAGACCAGCGGGTTATACGGTGTCAGCACAATCCTTCCATCAGCTCTACCCCGTAAGCCTCTCTCTCATGACTGAGCAGCCCCGGGTGGTCACGGCTAACACCCACACTTCATAACGTGTCCCCCAACCGTAACTCTAATTCTGTCATTCCACCTGCATTGGTTAGCTGTGAATCCTATTTAAAGTCAAGAAGGTGACCTCATCAGCTATTTGATTACTCCGAAATCCAGCCCATCCAGGAAGGAGGGAGAGATGCTCTATTTCCCCTTTTTATTAATTTTCAGGATAAAGGTCTGTGTCCTAGTAATTCTTCAAAGGTGACTGGTAAACTTTTCAAAAAATGATCAACTCTTGGATTTGTACGTATTTCACGTGTTTTCAATCCATTGCCATCATTTCTTTGTTGATGGTCAAAGAGTCTCTTCAAGTCGGGACCTGTTACCTGAATCTATTGATGCTGTTTATCAGTTCTGAAAATTTCCCCAATGTTACTACTTGAATCATTGCTTCTGAACCATTTCTCTCTCTGGGACTCTAACTAAAATATTTTACACTTTATAACACTTTAGCCTCTATTTCTTTTCTCACATCCCATTCTTTTTTTATCTTTGTAGCATACTCAGCATTACTTTTTAAAAAGAATTTACTGATTTTTATAGAGTGAGGAGGAAGGAGGAGTGAGAAGGATTGACTCATGGTTGCTTTACTTGAGTTGTTCATTGCTTGCTTGTCGTCTTTGCCTTGACCTGGGCGAACCCAGGGTTTCGAACCAGCAACCTCAGCATCCTGGGTCGATGCTCTGTCCACTACGCCACCACAGGCCAGGCATCAGCATAATTATTTTGAGATTCATCCAGGTTGTACTGATAGTTCTTTTTCATTGCTGATTGTATCCCATTTGAATACTGCAGTACAAAGATATGTTTATGCGCTCACCTATGGCCACCTGAGTTGTTTACAGTTTGCAGCTGTAATGAGTAAAGACAGTATGGCCTGACCAGGCAGTGACACATACGATATTCTATCCAGGTTTATTTATTCTGACCACCGCCTGGTCAGGATAGAGCGTCGGACTGGGATGTGGAAAATCCAGGTTCGACACCCTGAGGTCACTAGCTTGAGCGCAGGCTCATCTGGTTTGAGCAAAAGCTCACCAGATTGGACCCAAGGTCGCTGGCTCGAGCAAGAGGTTACTCGGTCTGCTGAAGGCCTGCGGTCAAGGCACATATGAGAAAGCAATCAGTGAACAACTAAGGTGTCACAACGAAAAACTGATGATTGATGCTTCTCATCTCTCTCTGTTCCTGTCTCTCTGTCCCTATCTATCCCTCTCTCTGACTCTCTCTGTCTCTGTAAAAAAAAAAAAGACAGTATGAACAATTGTGTACAGGTTTTTCTATGGACACTTTTTATTTCTCTGGGTAAATGCCCAAGACTGTAGTTGTTAGGTTGTGTAATAAATATTTGATTTCTTTTTAAAACTGCTGTTTTATCTTTGAACCCTCCTATCGCATGTCTCATTTCTGCTGGTCATATTCTTAATTTCCAAAAGCTTTCTTCGTTCTTTATCTCTTTTTTCAAGCACTTATTTTTTTATTTTTATACAGGACAGAGAGAGTCAGAGAGAGGGATAGACAGGGACAGACAGACAGGAACGGAGAAAGATGAGAAGAATCAATCATCAGTTTTTCGTTGCGATCAAGCTGGCGACCTCAGGGTCTTGAACCTGGGTCCTCCGCATCCCAGTCTGAGGCTCTATCCACTGCGCCACCGCCTGGTCAGGCACAAGCACTGTTATTTTTTAAACCTGGATAGAATATCATTGTTTTCTTATGCCTCTGAACAAATGAGTGATCTGGGGGAGGGCGCTAAACGGAAAGTGTTTTTCTGCACTCCGCCTCTGTGCCCTCCAAGTCCTGTTCCCCCCGCCCCCATCTGGGTTTGGTCCTCTGGCTCTTGTGTGAAGGCTTTCGCTTTAGTGTGTGGTGAGCCTGGCTGGCCAGTCTTACATAGGACTGGGGCATGATGAGCTGCCCGGGGCCTCTTTGTGGATGAGGGGCACTTGTCACAGATGAGGTTAGATTTCATGGAGCAGCCAGGTCGCTCTGTCCTCCCCCGCCAACGCTCCAGACACCACTCTCTTCTCTCGGATGTTTCATTTTCCAGGAGAGGATTTCTCCTCACTCACTCCTGAGGGACGTAAACCTGGTTTCCAGTTCCTAGAACAGAGCGGAGGGGGAGGGTCCGTGGAGAGGCAGGGCCTTCCCAGGATGCCCTTCCACCTAATCCTTGGTTCAGCAGCACTGTGACGTTACACAGGACTGACTGTTCTCCAGGCCAGATGCGTTCTGGTTCACTATCAGAGAGCAAACCTGCCTTCTGCTCGAAGGTGGAAAGGGTCTTCACCTACTGTCACCTCGTCTCCGTGTGTTCAGCCCTCCCTGCCGTGGGACTTCCAGAGGTGCCTCTGCTCCCCGAGTTCCCACAGCGTCTGCTGACTGCCCTCCCCCCTCCAGCTCTTCGTTCCTCTGCTCTGATGAGTCCGCCACCCAACACGTTCCCACTAACAGAACTGCGCTGATACCTCACGTCCAGATTACCTACGTTCCCATTCTCTCTGTGCTGTAAAAGAGAGCCTCTAAAAGAATCTTCACTGTTACCTTTTAAAAGGATTTTAGGTTAGGAAAAAAAGAGGCGACTACTGATGTTAATCCAGAATGCTTTACAAAATTACCAGTTTTTTTTGTTTGTTTGTTTTTGTATTTTTCTGAAGTTGGAAACGGGGAGGCAGTCAGACAGACTCCTGCATGCGCCCGACCGGGATCCACCCGGCATGCCCACCAGGGGGCGATGCTCTGCCCATCTGGGGCATCGCTCTGTTGCAACCAGAGCCACTCTAGCACCTGAGGCAGAGGCCATGGAGCCATCCCCAGTGCCTGGGCCAACTTTGCTCCAATGGAGCCTTGGCTGTGGGCGGGGAAGAGAGAGACAGGAAGGAGACGGGGAGGTGTGGAGAAGCAGATGGGTGCTTCTCCTGTGTGCTCTGGCCGGCAATCGAACCTGGGACTCCTGCACGCCAGGCCGATGCTCTACCACTGAGCCAACCGGCCAGGGCCATTTTTTTTTTTTTCTGTATTTTTCCAAAGTTAGAAGCAGAGAGGCAGTCAGACAGACTCCCACATGCGCCCGACCGGGATCTACCCAGCATGGCCACCAGGGGGCGATGCTCTGCCCATCTGGGGTGTTGCTCCATTGCAACCAGAGCCATTCTAGTGCCTGAGGCGGAGGCCATGGAAGGGTCTCAGTGCCCGGTCCAACTTTGCTCCAATGGAGCCTTGACTGCAGGAGGAGAAGAGAGAGAGACAGAGAGAAAGGAGAGGGGGAAGAGTAGAGTAGCAGATGGGTGCTTCTTCTGTATGCCCTGACCGGGAATCGAACCCAGGACTTCCACAGGTTGAGCTGATGCACTACCACTGAGCCAACTGGCCAGGGCACAAAATTACCAGTTTTTAATATAATTCATTTCTGGTACATTTTCTTAAAAGTGTATCAATATAAGCTGACATTAAAAAAATATAGCTGTGTGTAATTATAGCCATTATGGTCTGATTGGCTGTGTTTCTTTTACAGGACTTTAAAATGATAAATAAAGAATTAACAGCAACCAAATTTGTGGAGGTCATAGCAGAGGACAATCCTTTTGTGTATGACGGAATTGACTACAACTGTGAACTTGAGGTCTGTAACGAGGTGACACAAGTGGTAATGATCTAATTCAGGCTGTTTGTTTTACCTTGAATACCAAGAACCAAGATTTGGTTGAAAGGAATTCTAACTCAAATACATAAAATCGTGTGTGTGTGTGTGTGTGTGTGTGTTTATCTCCTTGATTATATTAGAAACCTAGAGATTAACATTAAAAATACTTCTGCTGTCAGGACATGATGAACAAAGTCGAAAGAATATAAAGGTACCATATTATTTCATGGATAATTTACTGAGCAATTTAATACATATACACGTCCCGTGCTTTACATGTCATATACTCCAAGAGGCTGATTGATCTGCAGCGAATTAGGGATGAGGGTGTGGGCTTGTTAGCGGTTCTTGCAGCAGGCAGACTCCTTGTGCCAGTTAGTCCAGTGGTCGGCAAACTCATGAGTCAACAGAGCCAAATATCAACAGTGTAACAATTGAAATTTCTTTTGAGAGCCAAATTTTTTAAACTTAAACTATATAGGTAGGTACATTTCTTATCAAGGTAGCGCCCACATGTGGTATTTTGTGGAAGAGCCACACTCACGGGGCCAAACAGCCGCATGTGGCTCGCGAGCCGCAGTTTGCCGACCAGGTTAACAGACCCACCTTTGGGCAGGTCTCAGCCCATCAGACCAGACACCCTGGTGCCGAGGGGATGCTGAGCAGACCCCCTTGGAGAAGCAAGTTTTGGGTCTTCGCTGGAAGCGATGGCTTGTCCCTGGAAGCAGGCCGAGCTCAGGACCGACAGACATAAGAGGTGGTCGAAGCCAGTCCGCGCCAGCCATCTACACACACACACACACACACACACACACACACACACACGGACTCCGCAGGCCCACGTGCTGGGGCCGGGGCCACAGAGGGTGGCAGGGAGGGTCGCAGCTGCTGAGTGGATAACACTTGCACGTCACGGTTGGTGACCAGGTACCACTTTGCTAATTTTCAAGAAAAAAGGAAACGCTTTGGGAAATGACTGTTTTCAATTAGCTATATTACAAAATGTTTCCATCAAAGTAGGAAAAGTGACTTACAAATCTAACGCTAAAACATATAGCATAATAGGTTGTTATTCTTTTTTAGTGAGAGGAAGAGAGAGAGAGAGAGAGAAGCAGCATCAAACTGTAGTTGCGTCACTTTAGTTGTTCACTGATTTCTTCTCATCCGTGCCTTGACCTGGGGGCTCAAGCCAAGCCAGTGACCTCTTGCTCAAGCTGGCAACCTTGGGCTTCAAGCCGCGACCATGGGGTCATATTTATGATCCCACGCTCATGCTGGCGAACCTGCACTCAAGCTGGATGAGCCTGTGCTCAAGCCAGCAACCTTGGGGTTCTGAACCTGGGACCTCAGCGTCCCAGGTCAACACCCAATGCACTGCACCACCACCGGTCAGGCCATAATAGGTCTCTTATTTATTTATTTATTTATTTATTGTATTTTTCTGAAGTTGGAAATGGGGAGGCAGACAGACTCCCGCATGCGCCCGACCGGGATCCGCCCAGCATACCCACCAGGGGGCGATGCTCTGCCCGCTGGGGCATTGCTTTGTTGCAACCAGAGCCATTCTAGCGCCTGAGGCAGAGGCCATAGAGCCGTCCCCAGTGCCCGGGCCAACTTTGCTCCAATGGAACCTTGGCTGCGGGAGGGGAAGAGAGAGACAGAGAGGAAGGAGAGAGGGAGAGGTGGAGAAGCAGATGGGCGCTTCTCCTGTGTGCCCTGGCCAGGAATCGACCCCGGGACTCCTGCACACCAGGCTGACGCTCTACCACTGAGCCAACTGGCCAGGGCCTATAGTAGGTCTTTTAAATGAAGTAGGTTTGATTGCAAATTGGTATACCCACAATCCTTAAGCACTGAAGAGACGTCTTCTCTGGAGTGTAGGACTCCGAGTTGAGGTGCTGACTGAGCACAAGGTCAGGATGAACAAGACCATTTTCCTCTGTTTCAGCTGGTTTTCTTGGAATTCTTTGAAGCTCTCTTAAGCTTTGCGTTCATCTCCGTTACTGACCGAATGACTAAGTCTATAAGTTTTCCAAATGATGACTTCACTGTAAACAAACCTGGAAGAAGTTCTAGGACAGAAAATAAGGTAACGAGCAATATCTTAGCATGCAGAGCAAGAAATGGTTTTATTCTGGAATGGTTAAACCATCCTCAAAACTGTCCTCAGCTTTTGTAACCCTTCAAGAAATAATTTAAGACTTCTCTTCACATTTTTTTTTCTTTCATTTTTCTGAAGCTGGAAACAGGGAGAGACAGTCAGACAGACTCCCGCATGCGCCCGACCGGGATCCACCCGGCACGCCCACCAGGGGCAACGCTCTGCCCACCAGGGGGCGATGCTCTGCCCATCCTGGGCGTCGCCATGTTGCGACCAGAGCCACTCTAGCGCCTGAGGCAGAGGCCACAGAGCCATCCCCAGTGCCCGGGCCATCTTTGCTCCAATGGAGCCTTGGCTGCGGGAGGGGAAGAGAGAGACAGAGAGGAAAGCGTGGTGGAGGGGTGGAGAAGCAAATGGGCGCCTCTCCTATGTGCCCTGGCCGGGAATCGAACCCGGGTCCTCCGCACGCTAGGCCAACGCTCTACCGCTGAGCCAACTGGCCAGGGCCACATTTTTTTAAGTTAGAGAAAATGTATTTCCTGGCCACAACCCAAGAAGCAGACTCCTAGCCCCCCCCCCCCAAAAAAAAGTAATGAAGGTCAGAGTGCTTACAAACTTGCTGGGTGGGCTGTGAGTCTTACAATGCCCGAGAAGTATTGTTCTGAGATGTTTCGTTACAGGATGCAGCGTGTGCGAGGGTGGTGAGCCTGCCCCCGGGGTGAAGTGCTGAGGGACAGCTCCTGAGTGTGTGTGGGATGCCAGATGGGTCCCTGGGGTGGGGGGCCTCCTCACGGGGCTGGGCCCTGGCCTTCCCTGAGAGACTGTGGGGGGTTGGGGGCAGGGGCAGTAATTTCCTGAAGCCCAGATCCGGTGCTGCGCACCCTGAGACAAAGCAGTTTTGGGTGGGGGTTTCAGGTTGGTGGGCTCGAATGATTTCTGATTTTTGAGCCATTTATTTGGAGCCACAAGGGAGTCTTGGGGGCCAGGGCGCCCCACAGCTGCAAAATTCTTCAGAGCTGCTCATGCAGGAGCCCTCTCATTGTGGTTGGTCTAAGGACAGACACCATGAACCCTGGGCTGGACCTTGGGCCCTTCATGTGCTGGAAGCTTCCTGTTCAACTTGAACGGCTCAGGGTTCATCCCTGCAGCCAGATACGCCTCCTCCGGGCTGAAGACGTGACTGGGTTCCAGCTCTCGGCTCTGAGGGAAGTGCATGTCCACCTTAAGTCCATCCATGATCTTATGGATGGTGTCACCACGGCCTCTGGCCACTGATTGTGAACATTCTGGTCCAGGGATCGTCCTCAGACACCATCGGACCTGCTTCACTTCCGGATGTCGGTGTGGTGTTTCAAAATAAACAAACACTTACATTCATACAGGGGAGCGTGAGTCAGTGATGAAACGACTCATGACACACATAACACCACACATGAATCAAAACGAGTATGCTGGCTGAAAGAAGGGTATATGCTGCTGTGATGATACAAGGTATATAAAATTCTAGAAAGTGCACAGTAACCTGTGGTGACAGAAAAAGCATGTCAGCGGTGCCTGAGGGTGGGGACGGGGGTTTAGCAAGAGGCACAGGAAATTTTCGGGGGTGACGGATATGTTCACTGTTTTGACTGAGGTGGTTTCATCCATTAGGACACTATGTGTAGTTTATTGTAAATAGCACTTTATTAAAATTGCGTGGCCCTGGCCGGTTGGCTCAGTGGTAGAGTGTTGGCCTGGCATGTGGAAGTCCCAGGTTCAATTCCCAGTCAGGACACCAGAAGAAGCACCCATCTGATTCTCCACCCTTCCCCTTCTCCTATCTCTCTGCCTCTCTCTTCCCCTCCCGCAGCCAAGGCTCCATTGGAGTAAAGTTGGCCCAGGTGCTGAGGATGGTTCCATGGCCTCTGCCTCAGGCGCTAGAATGGCTCCAGCTGCAACAGAGCAAAACCCAGATGGGCAGAGCATCGCCCCCTGGTGGGCGTGCCGGGTAGATCCCGGTCAGGCACATGTGGGAGTCTGTCTGACTGCCTCCCTGCTTCTAACTTCAGAAAAATACAAAACAAAAACAAAAGAAAAAAACATGTAAAATCATGTGTATTTATGTCTGTCTCCACGGAAACCAGAAATTCTCTCACGGGTTTGTCCTTGCTTCCAATCCCCAGAACAGGAGTCTGGCCACAGTCATGAGCGAGGACTCCGATGCGACCGGGGGAGGCACCACGTCCTCTTCCAGCAAGATGGGGCTCCTGTTTGATTTCAGCAAAGTCAAGCTACCAGAGGTTTGTATTTACAGCGAACCCCAGAGACATAGCACGTGGTTGTGGTTTCACCACTGTTGTGCACCTGCTGTGTGAGGACGCTCTTCTCTGTGCTCGGGAATCGTGCCGTGAACAAAAGCCCGTCCTCTCGTGGACTGGACCTTCTAGTGAGATGATGACAGGTGCCCTCAGGAACAGCTAACACCCATGGGGTGCTTGCCAGGCACTTCCTGGGCACTCGCCCCCGCAATGCTCCCCGCAGCAGTTCGGGGCTGTTACCATCTGCAGGTGGGAAGCGGGGCACAGAAAGGTTAAGTGACGTGCCCACAGCCTCGGAACCAGGACGCGGAGGAGTTGGGGATCGTGCGCGGTGGTCTGGCTCCGGCTCTGCCGGTGAGCACGGCGCCACCGTACTTGACTCTTAGGGGGCAGAAGCGGCAGGAAGGGGCAGGTAGGGAGGTCTTCTGACGAAGTGACCTTCGAGCGTTCCTGAAGGAAGGGAGGTGCCCCCGTGTAATGACCCGGGGCTCACATTGTGGACAGAACCGGGCAGCAGTGGGCAGAGCCACGCCGCACGGCTCAGGAAGGTGCACGCTGGCAGCGGAGGGCCAGCCCAGGGCAGCGTCTGGCCCCGGTGGGGGAGGTGAAGGCCCCCGCCACCCCCCGAGCAGAGGGACCAACGGGCTCGCTGTGGCTTCGCTGCTGCCCAGTCAGGGAGCCCCCGGAATCATCTGAAGGCATTTTGAAAGCCATGGAGTCTGAGAGGGAAAGACAGGAGAAGATGATTGCAAGACTTTTGGCCAGAACGACTGGAATTAGAGTCACCATTGACCGTGGAGGGGAGACGAGATTGGGGCAAAACGAAGGGGTTGGTTTTGGACTAAGACACATGTCATCCAAGTGGTGACAGCAAGTGGCACGGCCGGGTACACAGATGTGGAGAGTGAGACCTAGCTGGAGACAGAAGTGTGGGTGCAAACAGCATGCCTATGGCAATTAAAGCATTAACATAGGAACGTCAGTAGGGTTAACTCTGTACAGTACTGTCTCAAATCTTTGGTTTCTTAGGGGGGGCTTGCAGTAGGTGCAAGAACTGTTACTCATTTTCTTAGTAGTATAAATGTCACTATTTTATACAGGTTAAAAATAGTCAAGGTAGCTTAAAGAGAAGGGCCTCATGAACAATTTTCTAAATTACTTATAATATAGAAAATTAGTTTTAGTCCATAATGATGCAGAAATAATATTTTGCTTTGTGATTATTTTAAATATAAAAGCGCAAGTCCGGGAGGTCTCTAAGTGATGACAGAATTTCCAAGATGAATTTCAGATGTCTAGGAAAAGGGCTAACCTCTCCTTTATCTCAAAATGGTGAGTATTTGAATTGTAGAACTTTAATTTTGACAAAACTGTTGCTTATAAATGATTTAGTTTATAAAAAAAATGTATGACTCTTTTAAAACAAACACGGTTTTATGTATGTATATAAAGTTAGGCTGGGCCCTGGCCGGTTGGCTCAGCGGTAGAGCGTCGGCCTGGCGTGTGGGGGACCCGGGTTCGATTCCCGGCCAGGGCACATAGGAGAAGTGCCCATTTGCTTCTCCACCCCCCCCTCCTTCCTCTCTGTCTCTTTCTTCCCCTCCCGCAGCCAAGGCTCCATTGGAGCAAAGATGGCCTGGGCGCTGGGGATGGCTCCTTGGCCTCTGCCCCAGGCGCTAGAGTGGCTCTGGTCGCGGCAGAGCATCGCCCCTGGTGGGCGTGCCAGGTGGATCCCGGTCGGGCGCATGTGGGAGTCTGTCTGACTGTCTCTCCCCGTTTTCAGCTTCAGAAAAATACAAAAAAAAAAAAGTTAGGCTGGTACTGCTGCTTCCAATTCTGCCGCCTGCTTGACCGAGTTCGCTTTGAAGGCGTGATCTTACTAAGGTTGTTGTTTTTTGTTTGTTTATGTTTTTTCAGTTTTATTGAGGTATAATTGACTTACATTGCTGTATAAGTTTAAGGTGTACAACATAGTGATCTGACATACCGTATTTTTTGCTCCATAAGACGCACCTGACCATAAGACACACCTAGAGTTTTAAGGAGGAAAATAAAAAAAAAACATTCTGAACCAAATGGTGTGTTAAAATATTTAATAAAATACCGTATTTTTCGCTCCATAGGATGCACGGGCATTTTCCTTTCCACTTTTAGGGGGGGGAAATGCGTTTTATGGAGCGAAAAATACGGTATGTGTTATGAAATGATTACCACAATGTTTAATTAATAGCCATCAAGTCATAGAGATACCAAAAAAAGAAATGTTTTTCTTATGATTTGCACTCTTAACGATAGCCTTCATGCTGCACATTGTATCCCTGCTGCTATTTATCTTATACATGGAAGTCTGCACTTCTTGACTGCCATCTAATTCCCCTTCCCCCGCTTCCGGTAACCACAAATCGGATCTCCTTTTCTATGAACTTTTTAAATGGTGGTGTTAGGATTACGTATAAGTGAGATCATAAGTGTTTGTCTTTCATTGCTTGACTTCTCTCACTTAGCATAATACCCTCAAGTCCGTCTCTATTGTTGCAAATGACAGGATTTCCTCCTTTTTTATGGCTGAACTATTGAATATATGGACCACAACTTCTTCATCCGTTCCTCTGTTGAATACTGGGGTTATGTGAATATTGTGAGTCCTGCTGCTATGAACAAGGCGCACAGATACGTCTTTGACCCTGTCTTTTCCTTTTCCTGTGGCTAAACACCCACAAGTGGGATTGCGGGATGATCAGGTCATTCTATTTTTAACATTTTGAGGAACTGCCACACTATTTTCCATAGTGGTTGCCCCAGTTTACATTCCTCCAGTATGCAAGGGTTCCCTTTCCTCTACAGCCTCACCAACATGTTGTTTCTTGTCTTTTTGATGATGGCCATTCTCATAGGCCTGAGGTACTATCCCAGATGGTTTTGATTTGCATTTCCCTGTTGATAAGTGACATGTGGAGCTGCTTTTCATGTTCCTGTTGACCGTACGGATGTCTTTGGAAAGAAGTCTACTCGGGTCCTCTGCTCATTCTTTTTTTTTTTTGGTATTTTTCTGAAGTTGGAAACGGGGAGGAGGTCGGACAGACTCCTGCATGCGCCCGACCGGGATCCACCTGGCACGCCCACCAGGGGGTGATGCTCTGCCCATCCAGGGTGTTGCTCTGTTGCAACCAGAGCCATTCTAGCACCTGAGGCAGAGACCATGGAGCCATCCTCAGTGCCCGGGCCATCTTTGCTTCAATGGAGCCTCGGTTGCGGGAGGGGAAGAGAGAGACAGAGAGGAAGGAGAGGGGGAGGGGTGGAGAAGCAGATGGGTGCTTCTCCTGTGTGCCCTGGCCGGGAATCGAACCCGGGACTTCCGCACGCCAGGCCGACGCTCTACCACTGAGCCAACCGGCCAGGGCCCCTCTGCTCATTCTTAAATTAGATTGCATTTTGTTATTGAGTTGTATGAGGTCTTTAGGTATTTTGGATATTAACCCCTTCTCAGACAGATGACATGCAAACATTTCCTCCATTCTGTATGTTTCCATTTTGCTGATGGTTCCTTTGCTGTGCAGAAGCTTCTTAGTGTCCCTCAAGCTTCTGTATGCCTAAATAATATAGATAATTAGTTTAGGACAGAGGTGCCTGAGTGGCAGTGCTGACTGCCAGGAGAGAAACCTATCGGAGATTTAACTAACCAGTGACACTGAGGGGGTCTCATTCGCTTTGGTTTTTAAAGATGCTCAAGTTAGGTCCTGGCTGGTTGGCTCAGTAGATAGAGCATCGGCCAGGTGTGTGAAAGTCCTGGGTTTCATCCCTGGTCATGGCACACAGGAGAAGTGACCATCTGCTTCTCTTCCCCTCCCTCTTTCTCTTCTCTCCCTCTTCCCCTCTCACAGCTAGTCAAGCATTGGCCCTGGGTGCTGAGGATAGCTTGGTTGATCTGAGCATCGGCCCCGGACAGGAGTTGCTGGGTGGGTCCTGGTTGGGGCACATGCAGGAGTCTCTATCTCCTCTCAACTCACATTAAAACAAAACAAAAAAAAGCCTGACCAGGCAGTGGCGCAGTGGATAGAGTGTCGGACTGGGATGCAGAGGACCCAGGTTCGAGACCCCGAGGTTGCCAGCTTGAGCACGGGCTCATCTGGCTTGAGCAAAAAGCTCACCAGCTTGGACCCAAGGTCACTGGCTCGAGCAAGGGGTTACTCATTCTGCTGAAGGCCCGCAGTCAAGGCACATATGAGAGGGCAGTCAATGAACAACTAAGGTGTCGCAACAAAAAACTAATGATTGATGCTTCTCATTTCTCTCGATTCCTGTCTGTCTGTCCCTATCTATCCCTCTCTCTCTGACTCTCTATCTCTGAAAAACAAACAAAAAACCCCCAAAACAAAACAAAAAAACAAAAACAAAAACAAAGGCTCAAGTTATAAAGAACAGAATAAAACCCTTATTCAGTCTCTCAAATTCCTCTTAATACAATGTATCCGTAAAGTCATGGTGCACTTTTAACTGATCACAGGAAAGCAACAAAAGACGATAGAAATGTGAAATCTGCACCAAATAAAAGAAAAACCCTCCCAGTTTCTGTAGGATGATGTGGCAGCATGTGCGCATGCGCAGATGATGACGTAACACCGTGTATACAGTGGAGCAGCCCACGGCCATGCCAGTCAAGATGTGGACGGTACAGAGGAAAGTTCAGTGAGTTCTGTGGCTCGCTAAATTAGAATCCGTGACCAAAGTGCAACGTGAATATCGGTGCGTTTATAACGAGGCGCCCCCACATAGGAATAACATTACTCGGTGGGATAAGCAGTTGAAGGAAACCGGCAGTTTGGTGGAGAAACCCCGTTCTGGTAGGCCATCAGTCAGTGATGAGTCTGTAGAGGCTATCCGGGATAGCTACCTAAGGAGCCCTAAAAAATCTGTGCGTGAGCCCACATTGAACTGCACAGGTATGGAACTGGGAGAGTTTTCCTTTTATTTGATGCAGATTTCACATTTCTATCGTCTTTTGTTGCTTTCCTGTGACCGGTCAAAAGTGCCTCATGACTTTACGGACACACTGTATATATTTTTTCATAGTCAAGTCACTCTATCATTCTGTCTGCTGACTGCATTTTGTCCTCTCCCAGCTGCTCCTCAGCCCTGTCCACAGTGGCCGCCACCTTCATGCCTCTCCTTCTGTTGGGGTCACCCAGAGCCTCATGGTCTTCTTACTAAAGAAGAACCAGGTATGTTGGGCTTGAAAAGCAACACACCATCCAACCACTTGGAAACTGAATGCAAACCAAACAACAAAAAGCCCCACCAAAACCAAATTTTAGAGAAAATAAAATCGCATTGCTGAGAATACTCAGAAAATTGAAATAGCTTAAACACCACCCAGAAGGTATGGTCAAAACCATAAAGTAAATCTATAGAAATTAAACGTGTTCGCTATCAAACAAGAAAACATCGTAACCTACACATGCAGCCCAGAACGAGGAGAGCAAGGAGAAAAGCATTAACAAAATAAACTCACAAGTGATATGTAAGAAAACAAAATATTAATGCTCATCAGGATATCTCCCAGACAGCCCCGAACTACCGGGGCACTGTCTGCCCAGAATCAACTGTTTTACACCCGCTCCGCAGCGGGTCTCTGCGGCCTCTGCCGCAGAAGCCGCCTCCTACGCAAGCCTGCGCTGTTCGGCTCGCAGTTCAAGGCTGCCCATTATTTTCTTAATGGGCACTTGGACACTGCCTTTAAAGACGATGTACTCAAATGCCAAGGGTCCCCCCGCTCCGAAACAGGGAAAGTGGTGTACATTTTCTAAAACTGTACTTTTAGGAAACAACAAAAAAGCAAGCTATTTAGAAAATAAAGCCCAGCTACCAGGAGACTCCAAGGAAATGCTGACAGTCACAGCTACGGCCGACCTGGTGATACGGCCTCGTCCCAGGTCGTCCGAGCAGCTACTTCAGCCCCCCCCTGTCCTCCAGGGGGCGGGGGACCCGCCACAGCGAGGGGCAGAGGGTGGGCATTGGCCCGGAGGTCACTGCAGAACTGAACGGATGTTCACGGAAGTCCCACCTTCTTGCAGAGCAGAAAGAACCACTCGAGGACGAACAAAACCACAGTCCCGCCCCGGGCGTCACCAGCGTGCACCCGGGCGTCACCAGCGTGCACCCGTGCGTCACCAGCGTGCACGTCTTCCTCGTGCACATCCTCTTCCAAGCACACAGGCACGAGGAGGCCCTCTGGGAGACGGCGAGGGAGAAGGGGCTCTGGCACACAGTGACGGCCACACAGCAGCCGGCGGAGGACGGCGAGCTGGAGGCCAGGTAAGGGGCGCGCCGCGCGGCCGCCCTCCCGCCACCGCACACAGTCCCCACCCTTCCTTCCGCGGGCTCTCATGACCAGGACACGGCTTCCTAAGAGCGACCTGTCCTCAGGGGGTCCCGACAGCCTATGGCCACCTGTTCTCTCTCCTGGTTGTCCGAGATGGTGGTGACATCTGTGTCCCCAGGCTCACACGAAGAGGCAGGGCGATGCGGTGGCTGAGAGAGACCACAGAGCTCGACTGCCTAGGTTCAAATCCCAGGTGGCCCTGGGCAGGGTCCGCCACTGTGTGCCTCTGTTTCCTCGTCTGTAAGCCGGAGACGATACCCCATAGGACCGTGGGGAGGATTCAGTGAGCTAAGGTTTGGAAGGCGTCTAAAACAATGACTGGCACCCGGGGGGAGCCCCGTAAAACTGCACACGCCCCTTTCTAGAGCCGCTGTCCGGGGACAGTTCTAGGCAGGCACGCTGGCCCCGAGGACAGACCCCTTCTTTCAGGGCAGTGGTGCATCTCAAGCCTGTAGGTCTGCTGAAGGCATTAAACTATTACATAAGAAAAAATACTATACTAAGAAGTATAGTATTTTCAAAAGGCTATTTACCAGCTGCTGGTTGTTGTAGAGAAGAATGGTTCACAAGTCCCTGTAGATATTTTCTAGGGATCACTTCGTTTCCGGGAAAGTGATAACTTAGTTTTGTTGGCAAAAACTATTGACATCAAGGTAGGGACTACTTTACACCCCACATATACCATAACGCTGGGAAATTATATAGGAAAAAGAAAAAACACCCTGCTGTTTGCTTCTGGTAATAGGCTGAATAGTTTGCGAGAGGAAGAAGCCAGAAGACCAGAGTATGAGGTGGACATCATGGTGATCAAGGAACCGGTAGAGGTCTCTTCCTCACCCGTCACACCGAGCCCCCCGAAAGAGGACACAGTGGTGGCCCAGTCCAAATCCATCATAACTAAGAGAAAGAAAAAGTAGAGGTTCCTGGGTGAGTGAAGGAGCCACAAGAATAAACAGATGGAAAAGGAGTTTAGAACCAGCGCACTGTCACCAACTTCCTGACCAGCACAGTTGTCTGACTTCCTGTCCCGGCGTGTCGGAAGTTGCACCACCTGGGCCCTCTGCGTTTCGGCTTTTTTCTAAGGCGGGGGTCACTGAAATGCCTGCATTGGACAACTGAGCTGAATGAAAATACATGTATGTGGGTAGTAAATGAGTGTCTATTCAGTATGATTTTTATTCAGTATGACTGGAGATCAAGCTTAGAATCTGATAAAACCCATCAGATACCAGCGGTGAGTAGATGCAGTTCACGAAACATTTCTTCAGGCTCCCTTCCCCAGAACAGCTCCTTTGCCCCTGGTAACCCTGTGTCCACGTCCCACCTGGCCTTCACACGCCACCTCGGACGTGGCTCCTCTCCTGCCCCTTGCCCACGAGTCACAGCACCGCAGACAACATGGTGTGGGGCAGAGGCTGAGTGACAGGACCAGGAGCTGGTGTGCCGTCGGGGTTAAATGAGTACTTGGTCTCTGCTAGAAAAATGTAAGAGCTAATAGTTTGTTTTAAAATTTATGAACTGCCTGACCAGGTTGTGGCGCAGTGGATAGAGCATTGGACTGGGATGCGGAGGACCCAGTTTCGAGACCCCGAGGTCGCCAGCTTGAGCGCGGGCTCATCTGGTTTGAGCAAAAGCTCACCAGCTTGGACCCAAGGTTACTGGCTTGAGCAAGGGGTTACTCAGTCTGCTGAAGGCCCATGATCAGGACACATATGAGAAAGCAATCAGTGAACTACTAAGGTGTCACAATGAAAAACTGATAATTGATGCTTCTCATCTCTCTCCGTTCCTGTCTGTCTGTCCCTGTCTATCCCTCTCTCTGACTCTCTGTCTCTGTAAAAGAAAAAAAAAAAAAAAGGCCCTGGCCAGTTGGCTCAGCGGTACAGTGTTGGCCTGGCGTGCGGGGAACCCGGGTTCGATTCCCGGCCAGGGCACATAGGAGAAGCGCCCATTTGCTTCTCCACTCCCCGCCTTCCTCTCTGTCTCTCTCTTCCCCTCCCGCAGCCAAGGCTCCATTGGAGCAAAGATGGCCTGGGTGCTGGGGATGGCTCCTTGGCCTCTGCCCGAGGCGCTAGAGTGGCTCTGGTCGCAGCAGAGCGACGCCCTGGAGGGGCAGAGCATCGCCCCCTGGTGGGCAGAGCTTCGCCCCTGGTGGGCGTGCCGGGTGGATCCCGGTCGGGCGCATGCGGGAGTCTGTCTGACTGTCTCTCCCCGTTTCCAGCTTCAGAAAAATACAAAAAAAAAAAAAAAAAAAATTATGAACCAATAAAAACACAATCTACAGCTTCCAAAGTAGCAGAAGGAAGGAAACCACCATCCAACACAAACCTGGGAAAAGGAAAAACAACAAAGAAGAAAGATGGAAACAGAAAACAGAAGATGGTGAGAGAAGTCCCAGGATGGCAGGAATCACCTGGCGAAACAGGCTCAACCCACCTCGTCCCAGAGGTACTTAGATTGGATTAAAAAATCGACATTCACTTCACTGCTACTCTTTACAAGGGAAACATCTTCCACACAAAGCCATACTGAGGCCCTGGCTGGGTAGATAGATCAGTCAGAACATCATCCATAAGCCAAGGTTGTGGGTTCAATCCTCGGGCAGGGAGGGCACGTGCAAGAACCAACTAATGGATGCATGGATGAGTGGAACAACAAAGTGCTGTTTCTCACTAAAATCAAAAATAAAATTTTAAAACCATATAGAAAGGATAAAATATTGAAAAAGGATGTACCCAGGTACCAGGAGACTCCAAGGAAATGCTGACAGTCACAGCTACGGCCGGCCTGATGATACGGCCTTGTCCCAGGTCGTCCGAGCAGCTACTTCAGCCCCCTCGGGAGACCCACCACAGCGAGGGGCAGAGGGTGGGCACTGGCCCGGAGGTCATTGCAGAACTGAACGGATGTTCACGGAAATCCCACCTTCTTGCAGAGCAGAAAGAACCACTCGAGAACGAACAAAACCACAGTCCCGCCCCGGGCGTCACCAGCGTGCACCCGTGCCTCACCAGCGTGCACGTCTCCCTCGTGCACATCCTCTTCCAAGCACACAGGCACGAGGAGGCCCTCTGGGAGACGGCGAGGGAGAAGGGGCTCTAGCACACGGTGACAGCCACACAGTGGCCGGCGGAGGATGGCGAGCTGGAGGAAAATCTAATCATGATGGTTAGACTAGCAAGCAATATTTTAAAGGTAGACAAAATAGAAATTAAGGCAAACATCTGCATTATATGGATAAAAATGAAAATGAAAAAGGACCAACAACCAGAAGGATGCAGGCTCAGGCGCATCTCACGTGCTGGCCTTGCAAAAGCAGCCTCAGGGAAGAAATCCTGAGGGAAGAAACGGGTCAGCAAGAGGAACATTCAGTAAGGATATAGGTAATTTAAGCAACTAAAAAATTCTGAACTAACACAGAAACCAGAATGCAACAGAAGAAACAATGACTACCTTTTTGGTAGAAATGTGTAAGTTTCAAATCGTACATCAGAGACCTACTCTAATTACACTGCAATTAATGTCAGTAATGAACGCACACTATTAAGCAAGCCTCAGATCATGGGAAACTGAACCCATACAATCTTAAGTAACTCCTGGTTAAGAGGAAATCGTGATGGAAGTTGTGAATTACGTAAGACATTCAAGAGACTGCCAGCTGATGCGAAGTTTGCCCCCTCCTCCCTAACTCAGCAGGCTCATGCGGGTCAGGGGAGGGGGAGTCTAGAGCCCCTGCTATTGATAGGACCAGGGTAGTTCCAGTGTTCTAAGACCATACCTGGCTAGTTTTCACCTAAACTTCGGGATGTCCCGACCACTAAGGTTAGCTTATGTTAAATAAAATTCAGCCGGCTCCATCCCAGCCGTCCGGCTGCATGCAGAGTGTGGTGACCTGGGAGTTCTACGTGACAGACAAAAATGCTTTATGTTTAAATCACACTGGGGCACCTTCACCAATAGGTCTAAAAATCACATCAGCACTCAAGAGAAAAACCAAGTCTAGCAATTACTTTGGGCAAATGCCTTAATTCACCACGTGAGGTGCAGTGACCATGGAAGGGACCCAAACTCTGAGAAGCTCTCGCTGCTGGTCCCCCCTCCAGGACGCGCCAGGGACCCGCTGGCCAGTGTGGTCTGTGAACAGGCGACAGGAGAGAGACTTGGTGCAGAACCAGAGTTTTAAAAACTTTAACAATTTATTAGTCTTATTTTCCAGTAAAATAGTCGCATAATGCCACAAAAGAATGGAATGATAGAGATGTAGCTGACTACCTGTAACCAATTCCACATAAATATTTAAAATCTAAAAACTTGAGGGGATCATCAGACTGAGTAGAAATTTGATTTCTTCAGAGCAAGTATTGCTTTACTATTGTCATTAATCCAGTCAATAAAATGACCAATAACTTGCAGTGGTAAACAAAACACTTGCTGAGTTGTTTTTCAAAAAGATGCTTCGGTGAGCCGTGATCGGTCAATCCAAGAAGAAGATGTTATTGAACTGTGTCGCGCAAAGTTTCTTTACTTCCTCTGCGAAAAGAACAGAAAACTGAGCAAGAGGTTTTCACATAAAGCTTATATAATAGATACATTAGTACCTTAAATTCTTCTGGAATCAAGCTGGGAATAAGGAAATGTCTGCATTAATTTGGACCTTATTTCTAAGAAGCTTACGTAGCAACGAGGCTAAACCGAGAGAAGAAACAGCCTCACGTGCCCACGAGACCTCGATGCTCTAACAGAGACACACTGCTTCCCTGGTCCCGAGAAAGCTCAAACCCGGCACCCAGTGTCTGACACCCACGGGTTAGCGGGTTAGAAGCGCAACTTCTAAAACCTTGAGAACTCTGATGCACACACAACACAACACTCCAGCCGCGGCCACACGGGCATCGCCGTCTTAGTGCCCCTGCACTGAGCCGTGTCTGCACCGAGGTTTCTACTGCACACGACTATTAGTCTGTGTTAATAAAAGAGAAAATTTAATATGCCCTAGAAGACATGCAGAAGGAAACCTCACACCTAACCTTCCTCATAGGTGGCACTTGGGGTGCATGCCCCCAACTGTCCACTCCATGCTCAGGGTCTCTTACAGAGCCACAGAGGGGCCGGATGCAGTAAAGGCGACACCCCCTTTCCTCCAGGGCAACAGAACTGCCAGGATCAGTCAGCGCAGCTGTTTGGATCACACTGAGCAGAGAACCAGAGCCGCTGCTTTGGCCCTTTGGCCGAGACGGAAGGACACATCCGCAGTGTCACCCTGCTCTGCATACAGGCAGGTGGCTATAAGCTGCTACAGGGACCTGGCAGCTTGGCACCAAAACGTGTCTTCTTATTACAGGAAATAAAAATGACCTGTTTAGCCGGACCAGTGGTGGTGCAGTGGATAGAGTGTTAGCCTGGGATGCTGAGGGTCTCTGGTCTGAGCATGGGATCACAAGACATGACCCCATGGTAGCTGGCTTGAGGCCCAAAGGTCGCTGGCTTGAGCCCAAGGTCACTGGCTTGAGCAAGGGGTCATTGGCTCAGCTGGAGCCCCCTGGCCAAGGCTATGAGTTGATGCTTCTCATCTCTCTCCCTTCCTGTCTCTTTCTCACTTAAAAAAAAAAAAAAAAAGACCTGCTTAGACACAGTAGATAAAGCCTGGGGCTTTTTTTTCCTTTAGCATTATAAAAAAAAAAATTTTTCTTTTGGGCAATGTCACGTTTCCCACGACACAGGAAAATTTCTCACATACTTTTTCGAGGAACTAAGCTACAGAAAACATAGAATGGATTCAGTGGTTTCCTTTAAGCAAAAGGGGCATCTGCTTAAAACCTCACAGGTCGCGATGTTCTGTTTGGCCCTTCTCAGTACAGTGAAAAGACAGCAGTTTTTAAATATCAGAAGCATTAAAATTCTGCTCACACACCACATCCTACTTACCATTTACTTCAATCAGGTTTGCATTTTTTTGATTCAAAATAACATAGAGCTCCCGCTGATCAGACTTTTTCCCAACAACCCAATAATCGCTCATGGCTTTCACAATGATCTCCTCGTCCTCATCCACCCTGCAAGACAACGGTTTCAGAGTGCCATCGTTTATTACAAATATAGCCAGACTGTGAAAAACAAAACAATCTAAAATAAGAAACAGGAAACTTGAGTCACGTGCGAGGGACCGGCGACGTCTGGGCGTAACCATCAGTCCGGAAGTGGCGCCCGGAAACGTGGTCTAGCGGGAGCCCCTTCAAGGGGCCCTGGGTTACTGGGTTTTGAAGGTGATTCCTTTCGTGTCTCGGGTCTTATTAGAAAGGGACGCCTTGTCGGAGGCGTGGTCAGAGGTACCCCGTGAATTTATCAGGAAGGGACGCCTTGTCAGAGGCGTGGTCAGAGGTAGGGACGCCTTGTCGGAGGCGTGGTCAGGGGTACCTCGTGAATTTATCAGGAAGGGGACGCCTTGTCGGAGGCGTGGTCAGAGGTACCTCGTGAATTTATCAGGAAGGGGACGCCTTGTCCGAGGCGTGGTCAGAGGTACCTCGTGAATTTATCAGGAAGGGGACGCCTTGTCAGAGGCGTGGTCAGAGGTAGGGACGCCTTGTCGGAGGCGTGGTCAGGGGTACCTCGTGAATTTATCAGGAAGGGGACGCCTTGTGGAGGCGTGGTCAGGGGTACCTCGTGAATTTATCAGGAAGGGGATGCCTTGTCGGAGGCGTGGTCAGGGGTACCTCATGAATTTATCAGGAAGGGGACGCCTTGTGGAGGCGTGGTCAGGGGTACCTCGTGAATTTATCAGGAAGGGGACGCCTTGTGGAGGCGTGGTCAGAGGTACCTCGTGAATTTATCAGGAAGGGGACGCCTTGTCAGAGGCGTGGTCAGAGGTAGGGACGCCTTGTCGGAGGCGTGGTCAGGGGTACCTCGTGAATTTATCAGGAAGGGGACGCCTTGTCGGAGGCGTGGTCAGAGGTACCTCGTGAATTTATCAGGAAGGGGACGCCTTGTGGAGGCGTGGTCAGAGGTACCCCGTGAATTTATCAGGAAGGGGACGCCTTGTGGAGGCGTGGTCAGAGGTACCCCGTGAATTTATCAGGAAGGGGACGCCTTGTCGGAGGCGTGGTCAGGGGTACCCCGTGAATTTATCAGGAAGGGGACGCCTTGTGGAGGCGTGGTCAGGGGTACCCCGTGAATTTATCAGGAAGGGGACGCCTTGTGGAGGCGTGGTCAGGGGTACCTCGTGAATTTATCAGGAAGGGGACGCCTTGTGGAGGCGTGGTCAGGGGTACCCCGTGAATTTATCAGGAAGGGGACGCCTTGTCGGAGGCGTGGTCAGGGGTACCCCGTGAATTTATCAGGAAGGGGACGCCTTGTGGAGGCGTGGTCAGGGGTACCTCGTGAATTTATCAGGAAGGGGACGCCTTGTGGAGGCGTGGTCAGGGGTACCTCGTGAATTTATCAGGAAGGGGACGCCTTGTCGGAGGTGTGGTCAGGGGTACCTCGTGAATTTATCAGGAAGGGGACGCCTTGTCGGAGGCGTGGTCAGAGGTACCTCGTAAAGTCACTGTTGATGTCCCCCAGAATCTTCATTAAATCCGGGTGAACAGACGTCAGCGACACGCTCGGCGTTTTCCTCATGTGAATTGTACTTTTTTCTGCTAAATTCATGTGGTTGAAGTAGATAAACTTAAACTGGGGCTCTTTTTCAGACCTGTGAAAACAGATCAGTGGAATGGTAACATTCTGAAAGGATTATCCAGACTATATGACTGTGTCGTTAAAACTTGGAAGTCGTGTGGCTAAGCTCTGTATTCTCAACGGCTGGGTCAAGAATCTCAGTTAAGACGCAATAGGCTCCTCATTCATTAGTAACGTACTTGATATTGTGAGGTATTCGATACGATGGAGTTTTCCAGAGAGCTGAAGTATACGTTTTTAAAAATCACGTATTTAAATCATTTTATGATTTTCTCAATAAAAGTAAAATGTTTTATAATGGCACTCGGCTATTCCCTCACTGTGCCCTCACTTAAGCCAGTCCTGGGTCTGGGTGCAAGCCTGAGAGGCTCAGAGCCTCCTCTGCTTACGTCAGGGCTAGCAGCCACGTTCTGGAGGGCTGAGGGTGCTGGAAATCCGACCTCCAGGTAAGAAGGGCTACTACTATAATACTTGACATCTAGGCGAAGAAAGAATGTGGATGATTTAGTTCCCAGGAAAATGAAGAGGGAGTTCTTATAAAAGCAGATTTTTTTTTTTTTTTCTTTCTGAAGCTGGAAACAGGGAGAGACAGACAGACTCCCGCATGCGCCCGGCCGGGATCCACCCGGCACGCCCACCAGGAGCGATGCTCTGCCCACCAGGGGGCGATGCTCTGCCCATCCTGGGCGTCCCATGTTGCGACCAGAGCCACTCTAGCGCCTGAGGCAGGGGCCACAGAGCCATCCCCAGTGCCCGGGCCATCTTTGCTCCAATGGAGCCTTGGCTGCGGGAGGGGAAGGGAGAGACAGAGAGGAAAGCGCGGCAGAGGGGTGGAGAAGCAAATGAGCGCTTCTCCTGTGTGCCCTGGCCGGGAATCGAACCCGGGTCCTCCGCATGCTAGGCCGACGCTCTACTGCTGAGCCAACCGGCCAGGGCTAGATTTTTTTTTTTTAAAGATTTTATTTATTCATTTTAGAGAAAGGGGGAGAGAGGGAGGGGAGGAGCAGGAAGCATCAACTCCCATATGTGCCTTGACCAGGTAAGCCCAGGGTTTCGAACCGGCGACCTCAGCGTTCCAGGTTGACGCTTTATCCACTGCGCCACCACAGGTCAGGCAGATTTTTTTTTTTTAAGTGAGAGGAGGGGGGAGAGAGAGAGACAGACTCCTACATGCGTCCTAACTCCTACATGGATCCACACAGTAACACCTGTCTGGGGCCGATGTTCGACAAGCTATCCCCAGGGCCCGGGGCTGATGCTCAAACCAGCTGAGCCACTGGCTGCAGGAGGGGAAGAGGGAAAGAATGGAGAGTGGGAGGGGGAAGGGTGGAGAAGCAGATAGTCGCTTCTCCGGTGTGCCCTGACCAGGAATCGAACCTGGGACGTCCAAATGCCAGGCTGATTCTCTATCCACTGAGCCAACCGGCCAGGGCCTAAAAACAGAACTTTCTAGTAGACGCCCTGAAACTAAGACAAGAATACTTACAAGAAAGACTGGAAAGACAAAAAATTTAAGAGGTGTTTGGAAAGAGTTGGAAATTTAGTTGTCTGGTAGACAAACTTCCACCCAGTTTCAATTGGACTTAAAAAGTTACGGCTGTTCCATCTAATCCAGTGGTTCCCAACCTTTTCTGGGCCACGGACCAGTTTAATGCATTCAGAAAATATTTTCACGGACCGGCCTTTAGGGTGGGACGGATAAATGTATCATGTGACCAACACAAGCATCAAGAATGAGTCTTAGACGGATGTAACAGAGGCAAACTGGTCATTTTTTAAAAATAAAACATCGTTCAGACTTAAATATAAATAAAACGGAAATAATGTAAGCTATTTATTCTTTCTCTGTGGACCGGTACCAAATGGCCCACGGACCAGTACCAGTCCGTGGCCCGGGGGTTGGGGACCACTGAGCTAACCCCAAACACACAGTCTGGCTTTGCTCTTTCCCTCGTTTATAAGATATAAAGTACTCTTCTCAAACTGAAATGATTTCTTTTTCTTATTTAGGTAGTTAAGGCAGGCAGAAGTGGCCTCTTCCCACTCCCCCTTCCACAAAAGATGATTATATTTAAAAACACATAGAAAATAGTGACTTGCAGTGTACTGTTAATAAAAAAAAAAAAAGCCCTCACATTAAAAATAACAAGGATCAGCCCTGGCCAGTTGGCTCAGCGGTAGAGCGTCGGCCTAGCGTGCGGAGGACCCGGGTTCGATTCCCGGCCAGGGCACACAGGAGAAGCGCCCATTTGCTTCTCCACCCCTCCGCCCGCCGCGCTTTCCTCTCTGTCTCTCTCTTCCCCTCCCGCAGCCAAGGCTCCATTGGAGCAAAGATGGCCCGGGCGCTGGGGATGGCTTCTTGGCCTCTGCCTCAGGCGCTAGAGTGGCTCTGGTCGCAACATGGCGACGCCCCGGAGGGGCAGAGCATCGCCTCCTGGTGGGCAGAGCTTCGCCCCTGGTGGGCGTGCCGGGTGGATCCCGGTCGGGCGCATGCGGGAGTCTGTCTGACTGTCTCTCCCCGTTTCCAGCTTCAGAAAAATGAAAAAAAAAAAATAATAACAAGGATCATCTTCATCCTACAAGCGTGTTAGTTATCAAAATTAACATCTAACAGTGTATTAGTTTGAATTAGCAAGCAGCCACATTTATCTAGTATCTTTTCCAAAGAGATAAAACGTATTCTTTTTAAACACAAAAGCATTTTTTTCCAAACATGAGATGATACACTCTTGCCGCCGCCCCCCCCCCCCCATGAGTAAACATTGAAATGCGAGATTTACATGTGTGAGGACCAGGTATGTGAAAACCTTCCCAAACTGCAAAAGCAAGCTAGGAATGGGTTATTTCACAGATTTCTTCAAAACGACTGATAAAAAAGGATTGTAAAGAAATGGCTCACATGACAGAGGTTCCTTTTCTCATAACTATACGTACTCCTCACACCTTCTCAAATTTAGTATTAGAACTGGCTAGTGTATGTGAAGGAAACAGAAACTAAAGACTCGCATCTATAAAATCACTGACGTGTGCGAAAATTTTCATAATACTGTAAAATACTGGAGAGGAAAACTGCTTTCCAATTGTTGGAGAATCACTATCCAAGGCCCCCTTTCTTCTGTGCAATCCTAAGGAGAGTTCATCCTATTTGCAGAATAGGAGGTGCGTGCGTGAGCCACACCTGATCTGTGGTGTGTGCTGATGAGTTACCCGAGACCCATCCCGTCTACCAGAAGCGCGCGCGCGCGCGCACACACACACACACACACACACACACACACACACACACACGACGGCCAAACTGGCCAGCCGTCTCCCGGGGAGCTGGGGAGGAAGGCAGCTACCCTTGATCACTCCTGACTTAGTGAGTAACCCAAAGTTGATTTAACCTACTTATGCGTCCGCTAAAATAAAACATCTGGCAGTCTCATGTCTTAGAACCAAGAGTTTGGCTGGTCAAGGGGCAGGTCAGGTGGCCCCCACAAGGCCCAGTTCACAGGCCTGGCTAGCACACCTCAACCCCACGTTCCTGCCGCAGTCAGGGGAGGACCAGCCCC
Source organism: Saccopteryx leptura (assembly GCF_036850995.1). Classification (NCBI taxonomy): domain Eukaryota; kingdom Metazoa; phylum Chordata; class Mammalia; order Chiroptera; family Emballonuridae; genus Saccopteryx; species Saccopteryx leptura. Next base: position 191,727,588 of record NC_089508.1, on the reverse strand, counting down.
AGGCGTCGTCATGGGGCAGAAAACTCAGGAGCACTTCCCCAGGACGCTCTGCAGACAGGACCAGACGGTGCACTGCCGTTCTCTGGATGCAGAGAAGACGTAAATGTTAACACCGTCCACATCCTCAAGGAAAAAACACCCCGATCTTCCAAGCCCAGGTAAGTGCTTGAAAATAAACACAAAGCAAAGTACAAACCCAGACACTCTTTTGTTGATGTGAAATTGCTCACAGATGTCGGATGCCAGCACTGTGAGCTGGGGCCCCACGATGCTGTCCAGTCTTCGGCAGAAGTCCAGCGTAGGCTGTAGAGAGGCTAGCAAGCAATTAAAAAAAATACCAGTGAGTGTTATCATACTTTGTGTTAAAATGGTCAATATTCATTTTATATCGTCTTAAGAATAATTCTGCCATCTTTACTGAATTAACAATTCAATCTAAACTTTTACTGGATCTGGGAAATAAAATAATTAAATGATCAGATCTCCCTGTCCACTCCCCTCCTCCAAATATAAGAGAAACGGAAAAATCAAAATTATCTTTACGATAAAAAAAAAAATTCACAGACCTATCCCACTGGGCATGCTGATTTAAGCACGTCCTACGGGGCGGAAAACGGGCTTGTCCACCCCAAGTAGACCTAGGAGGTCAAATATTTAACAAACATTACACAGCACTCACCGGCCACATTTAGTGCTTTTCAAATACTACTTCATTTGACCTTCAGAACCCCTTCTGAGACGGGTGCTACTGTGACCACTCCTGGTCAGGGAGGCAGAGAAAGGTGCCCAGGACTTACTGCTGACAAGTGGGGAAACCAGGACCTGCAGGGGTCCCAGATGGGGCACAGGCCTAATACAGCCTCTGAGTTGCTTATGACAACCTAGTTCTGACTTAGGAATGCACCATAGCACACTGTAAGGAGAAAAGCTTTCTTGGAGGCTGAAGTCAGATACAGGATGTACCTACCGTCAATCATAAAGCAGACGGCAGCACTCATGGCCTGGAGGGAGAACAGACGGGTTACAACGTGCTGCAGAAAGGAGGAGTCCTAACCCCGTGCTGTCCCCTCGGGCGACTCCTGACTGGGACAGACCAGCTTGATCAGGATACTGTTTAGTCAACTAGAGAAATCTGGGTAGGGACCGAGCATTAGATGATATTAAGGAAGAAATGCTTATTTCGTCAGGTGAGACAGCAGCAGGGAGCTACACTCAACAGATGTCCTTGTTAGAGCAGCACACTGAGGTATTCGGACAGAGAAACAGTTGTTACCTTATAAACGATTAAGTGGAGGGCTTCGTAAGTGTCGTCTGTATTTACAAAGATTTTGGGGAATCTGCATTTTGCTTCTGGATCATTAAGGTTCAAGGGTCCAGTCAGAAATCTGAGAAGTGAGCAGAGAGATGATTCAATTCAAGCAGGTGAATTATAAACGGGAATTTACAGGGTGGGTAAAAGTAGGCTGACAGCTGTGACCACATGAAACAGTTTTTCTTGTAGTATCATTTATTAATTGTATTACTTTCCACAGGAACAACTGTAAAACCTACTTTTGCCCCAGCCTGTATAGACGGGGTACATTCCTACGTAACATACAACCGTTTTTTTGGAAGGCAGACACTGCTTGGAAAGTACCAAGTCAGAATATAAAAATGTAATAGTATTAATTCACTGGAAACAAGAGAATTCCTTTGTTGATTATTGTCAACAAAAATAGCACAAGGGCAACTCAGGGTTCATGATTTTATGTTTACCAAGAAAGATAATAAAACCCAAAGCTGTGTATCAAAGAACAGAAGTCCTACCTTCCGTAGTGCTGAAGATTTCCTGGCATTTCTGTCCTTATGGGAGAATCCCTTCCTGCCAACTGTAAACACATGTAATGTTGAGAAATGACTTATTAGATTGTCTACTTTCAAAGCTTTGAGAAACAGCCTCCATATCTACGAGCTGGCTCCATGCCACTTTTTTCTGCATCAATTTCCCATAGTCCTGCCCACCAGAAAAGGGAAGATTACAGATAACTCATTTTAGCCAGAACGATCTTAACATAACTTCACTCCTCTACTCAGTGAACTGCTCAATGCTATTGCCACTGAACGTAACAAGACGAAGAAGAGCTAACACACCGGGTTTCTGTGTTAAAGTGATACACAACTAAATAGATCTCACTGAACATCGCACTGGTAGCGTGAAACGGAGCAGAGCTGCCCTGCCACGCCCACCCCCAATTCTGCGCGAGACACACATGCCTGCGTATCTATCGACGCGGTATTAGCACCCGGCCGTACCTCAGGTTCGATGTGCCTTGGAAACAGAGATGTGGTGAGGTATTTGTATAAAATTCTCATGTCGTCTTGCTCCAATCCACTCCTGAAACATCAAACACTGTGTTAGAAGCTTGGAACTGGTCTTGTCTTCCCGCTGCTCTATGATCAAGCTCATCCTTCTCCTTGCACATTATGCCAGGCAGTCCTTTGCTTTACCAGGGAGGCCCACGAGGGAAGGACTCCCACTTGAGTCCGGCACTAGACCCTGGGCTGAAGCCACTGCTGCGTAGTCTTGTGTTTTCTGCGCCATTTAAAGTAAAATGTCACAAGACTTGATGCTCCGGTTGGAGTCCACCCGGGACTCTTCAGGAAGCGTCAATAACCACAATGCTCCACTTCAGATCAAAGATCTCCCTCGGCTTTCGGGGCTGCAGGGCAATGCCATGCTCTTTCGCTCGGCATCCCGGGGAGTTCTGGATGCTGAGGACCAGGAACTGATGCTACTCTCAGAAGTGGAGTGGGTTTAAATTCTCTGGAGTTCAGTGTAGGCAAAAAGGAGGAAGAGAAAGAAGCCAACTCGGGGCAAACCATCTAACCTGAAATGAGGCAACAATGAACAGCATGTGGGAAGATTACTGTGAAACGAGCAGGCATCGGACTCAAATTGAAGTTTTGTTTTGTTTTGTTTTTTTTTAATTTTAAGACTTTATTCACTTTAGAGAAGAAAGAGAGAAAGGGGGAGGAGCTGGAAGCATCAACTCCCATATGTGCCTTGACCAGGCAAGCCCAGGGTTTCGAACCGGCGACCTCAGCATTTCCAGGTTGACGCTTTATCCACTGCACCACCACAGGTCAGGCCTGAAGTTTTGTTTTAGGTAGGAATAGAAATAGTTGATGAGTCTGTATTTGTGTTTTGTTTTTTTTTCTGTTCAGGATAATTTTAAAAATCGTGTGAGGAAAGCTACCTTCACATGAATCAAGCCTCCATCCCGTACGCCAGTGGCTGTCCCCTCTTTTCCCGCTAAACCATGTTAGAAGTGGTCTGTCCTGTCAAAGGAGTGCTTCCCGCCTCCCTGGACCCTCCGCTTTCTGTCTCTCCCCCTACCACCTTGCTCCTTTCCAGGTCCGACCCCACGTCTGGGCCACAGCTGAAGCCAGGAGCCCTGCACCCTCAGCCCGGTCTGTTCCGTTTCCTGCCCAGGACGAGGAGGAGTTCCGGGTCCACAGGGAAAACCGGAGGGGAAGCCATGGAAGGGAACACGGAGGCTGGTCCTGCCCGTGACAGCAACTCTGAAAGGGTCTCACAGCCAACCAGGCAGACGGAATTTCCAAATCAAACACACGGCAAGGTCACCCACTGTTTTTCTCTTTGCAGAAATAATTGAGATAAGGTGGGGGAGGGGGAGAAAAAAACAGCTTCTGAACTTTCTTTTTCCTTTTAAGACATAACTGAGTGTCAGGGGGGAGGGGCTGTTAAGGATCGGCTGACGACAGTGTATGAAGAACCGGGCGCTGGGCAGGTGCTTCCGTCGCTGCACCTCCAGTAACAGCGGCTGCTGGGCACAGCTGCCTGCTCGACACTCGAAATGCAGCTGGAAGGATGGGGGGGGGGGGATGTGCACTGGATCTCTGAGCTTTAGCACAAACGCAGCGCCTTACACAGGCGGCTTGCATTATATTCTTACTGGACGGTGCTGCTCTAGACCAGAGGACACTGCGCAGACAACCCCCTAGGACAGGAAACAGCGCAGCGTCCCTTAACGGCTCACCGTGTGCACTGCGGGCAGGGCTCTGGTCTCACGACGGCCCTGGAAACCTAATGCTAGGCGTGCAACACTTTGCGCTGGTTTTCTGGGTAGGACGGTTTTCTGGGTAGGTTTGCTGGTTTCTGGGTAGGTTTTTTAAAAGAAAAAAACAAAACCAGTGCGCTGCAGCCAGCTGTTCAGAGCACAAAGCATCAGCAGGGGACTCCCACTCTGCCCACGGAGAGGCGTGCCCAGGGGTAGGTCTCCACCAGCTCTGATCACAGCAACGCTCTCCTGTGTCTGCCGCCCTGTCCCTACCCCTGCTCCCCTACAGGAGCAGATGACGTCATGTCCTGTTATAGCTATGCAAGATGGTCCATCTACAAAAAGTTATTATAACTGTACGGCAATCTTCAACAATCTCAAATTAAAAAAAAAAAATCAAACAAGTTCTTTCTTTAGAACAGGGGTAATCAACTTTTTATACCTACCGTCCACTTTTGTATCTCTGTTAGTAGTAAAATTTTCTAACCACCCACCGGTTCCACAGTCATGGTGATTTATAAAGTAGGGAAGTAACTTTATTTTATAAAATTTACAAAGCAGAATTATAGCAAGTTAAAGCATATAATAATTACTTACCAAGTACTTTATGTCGGATTTTCACTAAGTTTGACAGAATAAATCTTTATAAAACAACTTACTCTAGTTCAATCTATCTTTTTTATTTATATTGATACTTTGGTTGCTCCGCTCCCGCCCACCATGAAAGCTGAAGCGCCCCCTAGTGGGCGGCAGGGACCAGGTGGACCACCACTGCTTTAGAACCAATAGGCAAACACACACATGAAGCCCACAAAACCCTGCAGTGACAGGCCCAGTGACTCAGGACCCATCAGTGGCTCAATGACAGGCCCAGTGAGTCAGGACCCATCAGTGGCTCACAGCGGACAGGACGCGGCCCTCTAGCGCTCAGAAGCGCACGTGCTCTCAAGCCTGAGGGTGCACCTACCAGATGAGCTGATCGTTGTAGAGAAAGGCAGTATACTTGACTACGCTCAGGCTTTCCTCCATCCTATTGATAAAGGACTGGATCTTCAAATAAGTCATTTTATCCAATGGGAAGAAGCTGATTCCACCAAAAATGTCAAGAAGATCACATGACTGCAGGTGCAACGTTTGCAAATACTGTAGAAAAAAGAAGGCATGGAATATTTACTAGTAAGTACACTGGATGCGGTCCTCTCTGACAACTGAAAACAACGCGTCCTGATCTAGAGCACAGTGCTAGGACACACTAGCAAACAGCACACTGACAAGTCAGCAAGTAGGGCCATAGGGACCTGTGTCTGAAATCAGTACCATTTTCAGAATAAGTGTTCATGTTTACTCGGTGTTGTGGTTTTATCTCTGAACTACTTAATTCCTTGTATTAGTGCTCTTCAAATTAGGTGAGCCTCATTAGGGAGGCACCCAGAGTTATACTGGACACCACTTAGGGCCTTCTTACACGTGGTCGTAGAAGGGCAATAAACCCAAGAACGGGAATCAGGGGAGAGCATGAGAGTGAATAATTAGCCACTGAAGTGAAAAAGCAAGAAAAGTAATTCACAAAAATAATTTAGAAATTGGTATCAAAGGGAGAAAGAAAATTGAGCACGATTCTCCCAGACGAGCTGAGTTTGGACAGAGGCGGGTGAGCTACGCAAAACTCAACTCCAGTGACGGAGAAGGGCTCCCACTGAGGGACGTTCGTGCGTCACTCCGCAAAAACCACACAAGGAACTGCTAACATGATAAAGTCTGTGTCCCGGCCAAAAACTTTCACCTTGAGCCAACACTGTTCAGTGGACAGAATCAATCGGTAAGAACGTGCAGCTCAGTGAAGAGTTTCAATTTTGCCAATTAACCAGCCCACCACACAGTAAGTTCAACTCTTTTCTTTTTTTACTTTTTTTTTTTTTTTTGTATTTTTCTGAAGCTGGAAACCGGGAGAGACAGACAGACTCCCGCATGCGCCCGACCGGGATCTACCCGGCACGCCCACCAGGGGCAAGGCTCTGCCCACCAGGGGGCGATGCTCTGCCCCTGGGGGGGGGGAGGGGTCGCTCTGCCACGACCAGAGCCACTCCAGCGCCTGAGGCAGAGGCCAAGGAGCCATTCCCAGGGCCCGAGCCATCTTTGCTCCAATGGAGCCTTGGCTGCGGGAGGGGAAGAGAGAGACAGAGAGGAAGGGGGGAGGGTGGAGAAGCAAATGAGCACCTCTCCTATGTGCCCTGGCCGGGAATCGAACTCGGGTCCCCCGCACGCCAGGCCGACGCTCTACCGCTGAGCCAACCGGCCAGGGCCAAGTTCAACTCTTGAGTCAGCTCACTCTGATCGCCGCAGGGGAAATGGATGAAGCCAAAAAATGTCTCCAGGAGCCATGCACCGATGCTAAAGGGCTCTGGTCCTACCCCCAGGTGAGGACAGCGAGTTTCCTCACTGGGCAAGTTCTGCCACAGTATATCTTAGGCTTTTGGCCACTTTCAAGTTCTGGGGGGTTTTTTCGTATAGAAAAAAGAAACTGGTCTGTATGGTTCTCTAAAGGTTTGTCTAAATAATATTCAAAATACTTACCCGATGGAAGAATTTCTCTAATCTTTCTTTTAGAAGCTTGACACCTCCATCTTCCATGGCTCTCAGAAATGTACCATTAAAAAGCTAATGGTATAAAAGATTTTAAAAAGTCAGTTTTCTATGCCCTTCAAGTACCCAGAATGACAAGTTCTTATACTTTTAGATGAATTAATTTGACTCACTTAATCCCCCAGTTTATTTTCAATATAGACTTTATTCACACGACAAAGCAAGAGTTATAAGTCACCAAAAACTTAACACACTGTTAAGTGCTATAATTTTTACAAAATCATCTAATCATTTTAATCTCAACTCATACCTAAGTTTAACTTTTTTTTTTCTTTTTTTTTTTGGACAGAGAGAGGGACAGACAGACAAGAAGGGAGAGAAATCAGAAACATCAGTTCTTTGTTGCGGCACCTTAGTTGTTCATTGATTGCTTTATCATATGTGCCTTGACTGGGGGACTACAGCAGACAGAGTGACCCCTTGCTCAAGCCAGCGACCTTGAGCTTCAAGCCATCGACCCCATGCTCAAGCCAGATGAACCTGCACACAAGCTGGCGACCTCAGGGCTTCGAACCTGGGTCCTCCGCATCCCAGTCCGAGACTCGATCCACTGCGCCACCACCTGGTCAGACCCTAAGTTTAACTTTATAAACCTGGACTGTCTTGTTTACCACTGGGGATACAATTTGTGGTCCAAGGCCAGGAAGAGAGAACAGAGAAGAGCTCAGGCCTCAGTGACAAGTGTCCAGACAAACTCAGTACTGTTCCAAAGGCTACCAACAGATACACCGGCACCTTCCAGTCATCTAAAGAGTTAAGAATCATGTAAACAGGGGTGACGGGCTAGCGTCCATGCAGAAGGCAGCCCGGCTTACCTTGTACATGCTGTAGCACTGCTGGAGAACCGAGCTGTAGACCTTGTCCTACAAACGACAGAGACGGAGCACAAATCTCAAGTTGAAAGGGAAAACAAATTCTGTGACAGAGCAGAGATACAGCGGCGCTTGGCAAAGCAATACAATGCTTGTAAAACTTGCTCCCACAACAGCTGTGTGCTGAAAACAGCAGTATTTAAACTCAATTATAAACCAGTAAGCCTAATTTTAGGAGGGAGTCAAACATAGATAACGAGGAGAAGGTATCAGTGAGACACGGTACATCCACATTTTCATAAGACTGTACTAATGTCAACAGTTGACAGGAAAGCCTCCCTTTGTGGACACCCTGAGAAACTTCTGCAAGGCAGCACAGCTTTCAAACTGACAAAACATGAAATAAAAAAAATATTACCAACAACTCTTCCTCTTGGTATTCAACAACTGGTTTTCCATCTTTGCTTTGCTTTTCAATGATAGGATTCCGAACAACCTATAAAATTCAGTAAACTGAAATTATACAATGGATCAATTATATGTGTTACATTTCCCCCCAAATTTAAATATTTGAGCATGCCACAACACCAAAAACACACTTCTCAAAACTTCCCTGAGAACAAATACGCCGAATGTGAATTTGATTTCAAAACTGCAACCAATTTTATTGTAATTCTACTTCGATGCAATAGCCACAAGACTTTTCTAAATTCCTAACAGTAAAAGATCACCCACAACTTTGCTATACAAATTCAAAAAGATGTACTGTGTATGTAAGTACCATGACCATCCAGAAATTTTCTTCTGGTTCATTGAAGAACTGTCTATTCTTCTGTGTATGTAAAGATTTTGCAGGTTTTGATGGGCTAAAGGTCCTAAAAGAGTTAAAAGAATATGTTGGGGACAATTCTCCAGTTTAAGTGGTAAGAATTCACTGACTAAGCTATGCAGAAGCACATTTAAAGGCATTACCTTGTAAACTGTACAATAGCTTCACATAATCCAACATTCCTAATTTTTTCATTCTTCTCTACTTCATTTGGATAATAAAACAAAATTTTATTTTCTTCCTAAAGTACAAAGAAACAGAACATTAAACTTTTTTTTATCTTAGCTCTTAAAAATGCTGTTTAATGTCAACCTCTTGTGTCATAATATGCTATAGGCAAAACAAACAAAAAAGAACTCCCAAAGCAAAAAACCCTTTTTTTAAAAAAAGAATGAGCTTGCCTGATTAGGCAGTGGCACAGTGGATAGAGCTCTGGCCAGGGATGCAGAGGACCCAGGTTCATAACCCCGAAGTTCCCAGCTTGAGCGTGGGCACACCAGCTTGAGTGCGGGGTCCCTGGCTTGAGAGTGGGATCATAGACATGACCCTGTGGTCGCTGGCTTGAGCAAGGGGGTCACTGACTTAGCTGTAGAACCCCCCCACACCACCCGCACATATGAGAAAGCAATCAATGAACAACGAAGGTGCCACAAGAAAGAAATGATGCTTTTCATCTCTCTCCCTTCCTGTCTGTCTGTCCCTATAATCTCACTGTGTAAAACGCTTATCAGACTGAAAGACAACTGTGATACATTAAGTCACATGTCATCTGAAGTAGCTCTACTAGACAACTATTTGGAGTTCTTTCCTCGTGCTAATTTGTAAAAAAATACACCAACGCCTGTAAGAAATAAGCGTGGGCGTGTGCAAGTGCATAGGCTAAAACCTCCCGCCTGCAAAATTAAACCCAGCAGGTTCACGGACACTTAGCCAGTCTTTTAAAGGACTGATCGGCTGCCAACAAAACCTAGCTCCGGATATCCTTTGAGGAAGTCACCGTCGCCAGCTAAAACATCAACACAAAACTCCTGCCACTTTATTTATGTAGGACTACATCGGAAATCCTTCCGAGGGTCCTCCGAGTCTGCATCGCTCTTCTTCCACGCTTCTCGTCGGGGACTTCCCGCAATAAAGACACGAGCTCGTTCTGAATCACTCCAGGATGAGCACAAAGGGAAAAAAGACTCAACCTGCGTGGAGGGATTCGTCTGAAGAACCTTCTATTCTAGACCCAGGCGCTGCCCCGGGACCTAAAACAGATCCCACCCGCGCGGTCCGGCCCCCCGCCGCAGGCGTCCTCACAGCCCCGCGCACACCTGGCGCCCGGCAGTCTCGCCAATGCGGCTCGAGGAGGGAAGAGTGGCAGGTGCTTCCCCGCGCTGGGCGGGCCAGGGCCGCCTCCGGGGTACGTGCACCCCGCGGCTCCCCAGCCGGATGCCCGCCCGGCGGCCCCACTCCGCCTACCTCTCCCTCGCGCGGCCCGAAACGCGGGTTGTAGATAAAGAAGCTCAGCAAGGCCGGCGGGAACTGCTTCTCTTGGGCGGTCCCGACCCCAGCCGCCGCTGCCGCCATCCCGGCCCGCCCACCACCCCCGCCTCGGGAGCCTCTGCGGGTCCGGAGACAGCCGCCGCTGGGAAACCGCACTTCCGCCTCGCTTGCGGCCGCCCCGGAAGTAGTCGCCACCGGCCCGGAAGTAAAAACACGCAGCCGAGTGTCTTTTTCTGACGCGTTCGTCTGGGTTTCTTCCTGGGTAGGCATTTCTTATGTTAGAGGTAAGGTAAAGGTGAAATTTATTTGCTGTTGTTTGCGCCCAGATTTGTGTCCTGGATAAAAGGAGAGGCCACTTGCTTAACGAAAAACGGATGGAGCATAGCTTTTTGTAGAAGGGAGCGTGGAAGCCCAAAAGAAGCCCCTGCGTTTATTCAGCCGGAGATGTGCACTTTATCTACAGCGTCCCGCCGAGCATTGAAGGGGTTTTTGTTGTTTTTATTTTTAAATCCCAGTTTGAGAGGCCTCAGATGACCATGAATGAAATAAACCGACAGGACTTTGCACTTTTCCTCAACTCCTCTGGCTCCAGGCAGAAGAAAAATGCCCCAGAGCTGAAGGCGCCGCCCTGGGGAGGCGCCGCGCGTGTGCCTGGCGGGACCAGAGCGTGGCTTCCTCCGGAGTACCAGTTCCCTGGGCTCGGCACACAGGGCATTGCCCTTTGCAGCTTTTGGAAGTCCCTTGCTTTTGAGTCCTGTGAATTGTAACACCGTTGGAATGGCTTGTTGCTTCTAGTAGTTGGAGTTCAAGCCCCTATAACCTACTGCTTGGCCAAATTCAAGAAGACCTCGGTTTTAGGCTGTCTCACGTCCACCCACTGTTATCGGTGTCAGTTCAACCAAGGAGTCCCCCATTTGGGGTACAGAGAAGGGGGAGAGAAGTTATTCAGTACAAACATCTCAACTGTGATACCGCACAGCTGTGGAACAGCAGGGCTGTGGGCAGAAGTGCATTAAGGTCGGTTGAGTCCCCGGGCGCAGAAGAAAATATTGGGCCCCTGTCATTGGAAAAAAGTGTCAAGTTGGGGTTTTGCGGGACCCTTCAGAAGTCGGGGCCCATGTGGGTGCACGCCTGGTGCACCCGCCCGTTAAATCTGCCCCTGGCTCTGGGGCAGTTCAGGTGTGAGGCAGCCCAGTGTTGTATTGATAGCTTGGCCCCTCTCTGGCAAGGTAGCTCTGGCTCCACAGCCCTCCACTCCAGCGAGACTCCGCTGCTCAGGTCCACTCTGGTCTGGCCAGCAAGACGACTTAGGCAGTACAGGACCACAGAGAGAGCCTTCCCCGAGTCAGAGGGAAGCTAACTTTAATATAGAGCCCCTGGTTCCTGATTGGGCTATTCTCATGCAAATGAGAACAACTAAACCTATTCTCATGCAAATGAGGGCTCCTAAACCTCAGTTTGGTCCAAAAAACAGCGTCCTGATTGGTCCTGATGGAAGCATCTGTTTGGTCAGTGAAAATGGTAATAAGGATATAGCTGTATAGTTCTAGGACAGGGAAGGTTACAGTTATATTGATTGAAGTAGGATTCCAGGAGTTTCTTTTTTTTTCTTTTTTTTTTCTTTTCTGAAGCTGGAAACGGGGAGAGACAGTCAGACAGACTCCCGCATGCGCCCGACCGGGATCCACCCGGCACGCCCACCAGGGGCGATGCTCTGCCCACCAGGGGGCGATGCTCTGCTCCTCCGGGGCGTCGCTTTGCCGCGACCAGAGCCACTCTAGCGCCTGGGGCAGAGGCCAAGGAGCCATCCCCAGCGCCCGGGCCATCTTTGCTCCAATGGAGCCTTGGCTGCGGGAGGGGAAGAGAGAGAGAGGAAGGAGGGGGTGGGGGGTGGAGAAGCAAATGGGCGCTTCTCCTATGTGCCCTGGCCGGGAATCGAACCCGGGTCCCCCGCACGCCAGGCCGACGCTCTACCGCTGAGCCAACCGGCCAGGGCCAGGAGTTTCTTTAGAAGAGTTGGCTCGGATGACAGGCAGGCAGTTCAGTGCAGGCTTTTCTCTGAGATGTGCCTTGTGCCAGAGGCCCCTATGTAGCAATGGTTACTAGTCCCTGCTTTTAAATTTGACCCAGTTAGGCCTTGGCTGGTGGCTCAGTGGATAGAGCTTCGCCAGTGTATGGACGTCATAGGATCCATTCCCCATCAGGGCACACAGGAGAAGTGACCATCTGCTTCCCTACCCATCCCTTTTCCTCTCCAGCAACCAGTGGCTTGACTGGTTCCAGCATGGCCCCAGACACTGAGGATAGCTTGATTGCTCTGAACACATCAGTGTCAGGTGCTATTAGCGCCGTACTCAAGCATCGGCCCCAGAAAGGGGTTGCTAGGTGGATCCTGGTCTGGGCACATACTAGAGTCTGTCTGACTATCTCCCCTCCTCTCACCTATTAAAGTTGGCTCAATTAGCCACCAAGAGCTCTTCTTGGTATTTTCTTTCTTGCAGTCAACAGTTGTCTGTCTCAGATGAAGTTTAGAAACAGGGCATCTTATCCAGCCTTGCAAAATGGATCTGCACATTAAGGGAGGCAATGTTGGAAATTGGACCTGGGACAGATCTGGGTACTTATCCTAGATCTATCACTCACTAGGTGTGAGACTTCTAACTGATTACCTAAACCTTCTCCAGCCTGTGTCTCATTTGTAAAATGACTAATAATAAATGCTTTCCTTGAAGAAATTTCACTGTAAGAATTAAATGAGAGTATGAATTGGACATCTAGTGCCCAGCATGTAATCATTATTCAGCAAATGATTATTATTACTTGCTCTTGAAAGACTCTCAACATTTGCAAATCAATATATGTGATACATCACATTAACAAAAGACGGTAAAAATCATGATTGTCTGAATAGATGAGAGGCATTTGACAAAATTCAGTATCCTATCATGCCTGACCAAGTGGTGGTGCAGTGGATAGAGTGTCGGACTGGGATGCAGAGGACCCAGGTTCAAGACCCCGAGGTCGCCAGCTTGAGCGCGGGCTCATCTGGTTTGAGCAAGACTCACCAGCTTGGACCCAAGGTCGCTGGCTCGAGCAAGGGGTTACTCGATCTGCTGAAGACCCATGGTCAAGGCACATATGAGAAAGCAATCAATGAACAACTAAGGTGTCACAATGAAAAACTAATGATTGATGCTTCTCACCTCTCTCCGTTCCTGTCTGTTTCTGTCCCTATATACCCCTCTCTCTGACTCTCTCTCTGTCTCTGAAAAAAAAAAAAACTTTAAAAAATATCCTTTCATGATAAAAATTCAATAAACTGGGTATAGAAAGGATATATCAATACATCAGCCTAATAAACGTCATTCATGTAGTGTATTTACCCACAGCTAACATCATGTTCAATGGTGAAAGGTTGAAAGCTTTTCCTCTAAGATCAGGAACAAGACAAGCCATTTTTAGCTACTTTTATTGAACATAGTACTGAAATCCTAGCCAGAACAATTAGGCAAGAAAAAGAAATAAAAGGCATCCAGTCATAAAGGAAGAAATAAAATTGTCTCTGTTTGGAGATAACATTATCTTATATATAGAAAACCATAAAGACCCCACCAAAAATCTCTTAGAACTAATAAAGGAAGTCAGTGAAGTTGCAGGATACAATATCAATATATAAAAATCAGGGTCTTTTACATTAACAATGAACTATCAGAGAAATAAGAAAACTATTTACATTAACATCCAAAAAAATACTTAAGAATAAATTTAACCAAGGAGGTGAAAGGTCTGTGCACTGAAAACTATAAAACACCGATGAACGAAAAGACACAAATAAATAGATATTCTGTGTTCAAGGATTGCAAGAATTAATATTGTTAAAATATGCATACTACCTAAAGTGATCTACAAATTCAAAATGCCAGTGATGATTTTTATAGAGACAGAAAACCAATCCTAAAATTTGTATGAAACTACAAAGACCTTGAGTAGCCAAAGGAATCTTGAGAAAGAAGAACAAAACTGGAAGCATGTGGTCCCTGATTTCAAAGTATATTGCAAAGCTGTAGTAATCAAAACAATATGGTATTGGCATAAAAACAGACATAAAATCATTGAAACAGAATAGAGAGCCCAGAAATAAGCCCATGCACATATGGTCAATTCGTTTATGACAGGAAGCAAAAATATACCATGGATAGAGGATAGTCTCTTCAATAAATGGTGTTGGGAAAACTGGATAGCCACATGCAAAAGAATGAAACGATCTCTATTTTGCACATATGTAAAAATCAATTCAAGATGGATTAAAGACTTGAACATAAAAGCTGAAACCATAAAACTAGAAGACAAGCAAGCTCCTTGCCATTGGTCTTGGCAATGATTTTTTGGATTTGAATCAAAAAGTGAATGCAGCAAAGTAAGTAATAAACTACCAAGCTTCTGCACAGCAAAGGAAACCATCAACAAAATAAAAAGTCCATCTATAGAGTAAGAGAAAATACTTCCAAACCACACATCTGGTAAAGGGTTACTATCCAACATATCAAGGAACTCATACAAACAATAAAAAAAAACACCTTCAAATAACCCAATTTAAAAATGGGCAAAGGACTTGAGTAGACAGTTTTCCAAAGAAGATGTACAGATGACCAACAGGTACATGAAAAGATGCTCAACATCATTGATAATTAGCAAAATGCAAATCAAAACCACAATGACATAGCACATTAATAATTAGCAAAATGCAAATCAAAACCACAATGACATCTGTTAGGTCTATCTTCAGAAAGACAAGAGATAACAAATTCTGGCCAGGACGTGGAGAAAGGGGAACCCTTGTGCACAATTATTGGAAATGTAAATTGCAGCCACTATGGAAAACAGTACAGAGATTCCTCAAAAAAAAATAAAAATAGAACTACCTTATGACCCAGCAATCTCACATCGGGTTATATAGTCAAAGGAAATAAAATCATTATCTATATGAGATATCTGTGCTCCTCTGTTCATTGTAGTATCAGTCACAATAGCCAAGGTATGGAAACAATCTTAAGTGTCCGTTGACAGATGAATGAGTAAACAGAATGTGGTACATATGGATACAGTAGGATATTATTCAGCCATGAGAAAGAAGGAAATCCTGCCGTTTGTGACATGATTGAGCCTAGAGAGCATTATGCATAGTGAAATTAGCCAGCCAAGGAAAGACAAATGCTTCATGGTATCACTTATAGGTGGAATCTTTAAAAAAAAGAAAAAGTCAAACTCAAAGAAACAGTAGTATAGTAGTTGCCATGGGATGGAGAGAGAGGGGAAAAGGGAGGGACTAGTAACGGGTACAACGTGGTAACTGTAGTTGATAACACTGTGCTGTATAATTGAAACTTGCTGAGAATAGAATTAGGTTTTCAAGCCCTGCCTCCCCCCTCCCACACACACAAAAGGTAAATATGTAAGGTAAGGAATGTGTTTCTTAGCTCGATGGTGGAAATCCTTTCACAAAGCATACGGACATGAAAGTATCACATTGTACATTTTAAATACATTACCATTTTACATGTCAATTATACCTCAATAAAGCTGAAAAAAGAATTTGTGAGCCCCAGTTCTGAGGGAATGGGAGGTAAGACAGGCATGTTTTTTTTTGGGGGGGGGACAGGGGTATAGAAGGGAGCACAGTTCCAGGTAGAAAGTCAGAGTTCCTGGGTGGGAGGCTCTGGATACGTTCTCACCTATATCAGGAGACCCCTGCTAACAAGAAAACTGAGCATCTACATGGTAGGACGATTGAGTCATTACTGTGGTCCCATTGTCCGGCCCAGTGCCTGCGTTAAAGGACACCACGTGTGTGTGTGTGTGTGTGTGTGTGTGTGTGTGTGTGTGTGTGTGTGTGTGTAATGGATGAGCTTTGGCGGTTAGGAACAGAGTGGGTGGAGACACTTCAGAGATGGGCTTTCCTCCTTCCGAGTTCTGCCTGCTGCAGAGCATGCCAACAGCGCTCAGTCACTGGCCAACCTCACATGCCAGCGCGTTCTCTCCTCCCTGTACTCCACTCAGTACTGAGCTCCGAGAGGAGGCTGCTGGGCAGAGGGCAGGGTGTGACAGACTCCTCCGAGGACATCTATCTGTACGAAGGGCCACTTCATCCCACTCTGTCGGTTGAAATAACAGATGTGTGCGTCAAAGATCCAATCCATACTCTGCTGATTTCGAGTCGATACTCTGTCATTCAGAGGTGACTGTCATCTTGAGGGTACACTTCTCTGTAGTGAAAATTGTCCTCAGTCTTCAAAAATGCGTGATTCTTTTTATTAAACAACGAAAAATCTGAAGCAAATTCTGTAAGTCTGTATTCAGTTGGTGAATAGGACCCACTAGGAAAAAATATATACCATTCATCTCTATGTATATTCTATATCATGTAATTTTTAGATATTTATTGCAGGTATTATGCTATGATGTAGCCATGTAATATATAGTCAGAGGCAGGGATGAGCAAAAGTAGGTTAAATGACCAGCCGTCATTGCCTAAAAGATAAATCATAAGGACACTGAATAATAAGAAGACAGGCCCTGGCCGGTTGGCTCAGTGGTAGAGCGTCGGCCTGGCGTGCAGAAGTCCCGGGTTCGATTCCCAGCCAGGGCACACAGGAGAAGCGCCCATCTGCTTCTCCACCCCTCCCCCCTTCCTCTCTGTCTCTCTCTTCCCCTCCCGCAGCCGAGGCTCCACTGGAGCAAAGATGGCCTGGGTGCTGGGGATGGCTCCTCGGCCTCTGCCCCAGGCGCTAGAGTGGCTCAGGTCGCAACAGAGCGATACCCTGGAGGGGCAGAGCATCGCCCCCTGGTGGGCAGAGTGTCACCCCCTGGTGGGCATGCCAGATGGATCCCGGTCGGGCACATGCGGGAGTCTGTCTGACTGTCTCTCCCCGTTTCCGGCTTCAGAGAAATACAAAATAATAATAATAATAATAATAATAATAATAATAATAATAATAAAATAAGAAGAATAAGAAGAAGACAAATAATACAAATAGATAATATAATAATGAATAAAATAATGAAGAACACAAGGATAAACTCTGTATTTCACATACTCACAGCTGAAAACCTACTTTTGCCCACCCCGTATGTATCTTTCTATCTTACAGGTCTGGGCTTGTTGAGCCAGAGAGCTAGTTCGACAGCCCCCTCAAGGCCGTTGCCTTCATCCACTGCCGAAGCTGTAAGTCAGGCAGTCAGGAAAGGATGACGGCCGTGAGCGGGGGAGACCGAGGACCAGCCGGAACCCACGACTGCGGACAGGAATTCAGGTCAGTCTCGCATCGCCGCCCCAACTCCGATCATAGGGTTCCTCCAGGAAGAGCTGGTGTCCTTTGTCACAGAAGAAAACACACACTTAGAACTGGACCCCACACCAGGGAAGGGAGCCTGAAGGTAGGTGACCACCCCCACCCCCCCATGGAAGGTAGAAACTTTGGCTGCTACTTCAAACCCACCCTCCAAATCTCAGGCAAAACGGCTCTTGTGGTTCCACCCTAACTGGGTACTACAGCCTAAGCTGGTGTACAGATTACTAAGCCACAAGGCAGCTCATGCCAAGATTTGATGAAGTGAGGTGGTACCCGGGTGTTGATTTTGCTGCATAGTCTCAGCTGAATGCCTGAAAATACTCTGCAACTTAAAAATTATTGAAGCTGTGCTTTCAGGTATTCATTGTAGAAGTCCTATAAAAATGATGTCGAAATTCATTCCCTGCCAAAAAAAAAAAAAAAGTTGCTTTTTAAAACCAGTTAAAACATTATGTAAATGAATAGCCTTTAGAGTGAATAAATTAACAGGCCTGGTGGAAACCATCCTGATGATTCCAATTTCATCTGTCGTCTTAAGTGTTTGCAAGGTAATGCCATACCTTAATATTAGCAGAGGAGATAGAAGATAGGTTTTTGCTTGAAATTGGATTCCTGAGTACTCATTACACAAAATTAAACTGCAGCCATTACATAGAATTAACTATGGAACTTGTACACCTGAACAAATAGGCAACTATTTCAGAAATCTTCGCTGATTTGCTATACTTTTTATTTGAGCTGAAAAGAACCGTGAATGTCTGCACATGTTTTTTTAAAAAATCATATGACTCTTATATAATGTGCTGTGCTGAAGCAAAATACCAAGTCATGTTTGAAGTATTTTAATCATTCTTATTAGCCTCAACAATTAAAACACATTCATGAAGCTGACATTGAGATTATATTCCATTAAATTATAAAGTACCCTACCAAACTATAAGCCAAAATGATAAGGAAGTAAAAATCCTCCAAATTAAAGTCACCGTGGTTTCCCTATTTTATAAGCAATCAGGAAAGATAACAGATACGAGGTTTTCAGCTCTGCAAACTGTGATGCCATCAAGACCCTCATTTTAAAGTCAAACTACATCATTTCACTGCTGAGAACACGCTCTCCTGAGGCAGGTCAGTGATCATCCACAAATGAGGAAAACAGAGAAAACAACCATGAAAATCAGGTTGTTTAGATGCTTGTCAGTTCCTTTCCTGGATTGTTGGAAATTTTATTTGGGGTTTTTCCAATTTGGACTTCACTCTGGATATGTTACATTTAAGATTTTGCCTGGCCTGTGGTGGCGCAGTGGATAAAGCATCTACCTGAAGTGCTGAGGTTGCTGGTTCAAAACCCTGGGCTTACCCGGTCAAGGCACCTAGGGGAGTTGATGCTTCCTGCTCCTCCCCCTTCTCTCTCTCTCTCTCTCTTTCTCTTTCTCCTCACTAAAATGAATAAGAATTTTAAAATCTTTTTTTTTTTTTCATTTTTCCGAAGCTGGAAACAGGGAGGTAGTCAGACAGACTCCCGCATGCGCCCGACTGGGATCCACCCGGCATGCCCACCAGGGGGCGATGCTCTGCCCATCTGGGGCGTAGCTCTGTCGTTTCCAGAGCCCTTCTAGCGCCTGAGGTAGAGGCCACAGAGCCATCTCCAGCGCCCGGGCCATCTTTGCTCCAATGGAGCCTTGGCTGCGGGAGGGGAAGAGAGAGACAGAGAGGAAGGAGAGGGGGAGGGGTGGAGAAGCAAATGGGCACTTCTCCTGTGTGCCCTGGCCGGGAATCGAACCCGGGACTCCTGAACACCAGGCCGACGCTCTACCGCTGAGCCAACCGGCCAGGGCAGAATTTTAAAATCTTAAAAAATATTTCTGGGCCCTGGAGTGGCTCTGGTCGCAGCAGGGCGACGCCCCGGAGGGGCAGAGCATCGCCCCCTGGTGGGCAGAGCGTTGCCCCTGGTGGGCGTGCCGGGTGGATCCCGGTCGGGCGCATGCGGGAGTCTGTCTGAGTGTCTCTCCCAGTTTCCAGCTTTGGAAAAATGCAAAAAAATAAAAAAATTAAAAAAAAATAAAAAATATTTCTGTGGCACATAAAATTACAGTTGAGTCTAAAAAAAGGAGTAGAAATTTCAGGTACATAATAAGTATACAAGGCTTTCATTATTTTGAGTGTGGGGTGAAGTTTTTAAAAAAATTGTAATATATTGTTACTTGGGCTTCATGACAATTAATGGGTAAATTCTCCACTTTGTGTTTATGACTAAGTTCTGCTTCTAGAAGGGCTTCGCTCTTACCTTTCTGTAACCCTATCAGAGGAGATAATGCTGGTAACGCTTTGCTCTGGGTCCTTTCCTTCTTTTCTCGTGACTGAGGTGCATATTGAATAGGACTCATTTAAAAATGAATGGCTTCATATGAAATTTACATAATAACTAAACTTGGCTGGTTATTGAAAACATTTTTTGTTTTCAAATCATACTTCACCAAAGATTTGGAAATGTTATGTTTCTGCAATATTTAAACCTAAAAAAATAACAACAACAACAACAAAAAGGTGCTACCTGACCAGGTGGTGGCGCAGTGGATAGAGCGTCAAGACTGGGATGCGGAGGACCCAGGTTTGAGACCCCGAAGTCGCCAGCTAGAGCGTGGGCTCATCTGGTTTGAGCAAAGCTCACCAGCTTGGACCCAAGGTCGCTGGTTCCAGCAAGGGGTCACTCGGTCTGCAGCAGCCCCACGGTCAGGGCACATATGAGAAAGCAATCAATGAACAACTAAGGCATCGCAACGAAAAACTAATGATTGATGCTTCTCATCTCTCTCTGTTCCTGTCTGCCTGTCCCTATCTATGTCTCTCTCTGTAAAAAAAAAAAAAAAAAAAAGTGCTAATGAACAAATATGATCAAATGCCCAGAGCTGTTATCACCTGCCTTCAGAGGTGGAATACTCACCCCCACACCCAAAAACACTCAAATCCAAACAACATGATGAAAAACTGATGCCAGTAAAGACAAGATTATTGCTTCTTTTAAGCATGCCACCCGACACTGTATGGGTGTTGGATACAGAGAGATGTCGCCTTTGATTGCTACTTCTTGTCTGTTGGTGGAGACTCTAAAATCAATTTCTTAAAACTGGGCTGGAAGAATGGAACATGACTATCTTTGAAATGGGCAAAAATAATTTGAGTTATACTTTCGTAACAGTAGACTGAACATAATCCATGAATAACTGACCGTCAATCTGTCTATCGAATATTTGTGGCAGTTTATCCTCTTGTATACATCTGTCCTCTAAGCATTTTCCCCAAGGCAATCAGAATGTCAGTGTGACCCCAGGACACAGCGTCCTGTGGGTGTTCCAAATAACCCTCTAGTCATCATTCCTACGCAGATGCCCTCCTGAGCGCCAGAAAAGAAATAAGAGAAACCCACATCTTCACCTCAGGTGGGAGGCGAGGTGGCCTTTGCTGGTCCAGAGAGTGTCGGGTGGCTTTCAATGGACTAGTTAAAAGCTCACAACCATCATTTTTAAAGCACCGCCATTCACATTGTTTCTTGGAAGCATGCGGTGGCCAGGACCCTCCAGGGGTCGTCAAACTTTTTATAAAAACCGCCCACTTTTGCAGTGCTGGTCAACCTTGTCCCTGCCGTGCAACCAAACAGCGCTGCGATTGGCCCGTCATGAAAGCTGGAACGCCCACTAGTGGGCGGTAGGGACCAGATCTACCAGTATGCAAAAGTGGGCGGTTTTTATAAAAAGTTTGACGACCCCTGCCAGTGTGGGCATAGGGTGGCAGGATCACTCTGAGTTACTGGGAGGACCCCTTTGCTTAGCAAAGCTAATGGAGTGAATCCAAAGTAAGGGAAGGGCCTGCGTGTCCAGGTGTGGCGTGGAGGCCAGGGCCACCTGGGGTCTGTTTTAAGAATCAAGGCTCCCAGGTCCTCAGCAGCAGCCAGGAAGACCCTCCGGCTGTCTCCCTGTGAAGCGGTTCACTGGTGCATCTGGGAGACGTTTGGGGAGGAGCTGGAGGTGTGAGGGGGAGGTAGCCCGGGTCCTGCCAGGAAGGCTGGGGCGGGGGAGAGGAGGGGAGTGCAGACGTGTGCAGGGAGAGGCCACAAACCAGGGGCTGAACATGAAATGACAGAGCCGTTCTCTGCCCCCCCCCCCCCAAGAGTTCTTCATTTCCCAGCTGCGTTTCCCCATTTGGATGCATTTGGAGACCACCTTCGTGAGCCTGTCCCTCCCACTACCATCTCCGTTATTACTCTCTCTTCCTCCAGTGGCTGTCCTCCCCAATGTCTCACACTCCCTTTAGCCTCACTCTAAAGTACTGAGACCGTGTGTTTGTGTGTTATTTTTCTTATGTGTATTAAAATAAGCGCATGGCTATTAAAATAAGAAGTGTTGACCCTCTCCTCTTGAAGTCATTCTGAGGCGCCCTAGTGGTCCACGTCCCCATCCTTGGACAAGAGGCTCTCACATGACCCTCTGAAACACAAGGGTTCAAAGTCACTGAGTGAGGTAGTGTGATGGAAGAGCCGAGGGCCTTGTGAGCTTGGGGGTTTGGGGAAAAGCTGAGTTTTTAAAGGAGCACCCAGAAAAATGCTTCCGTTCTGCCCAAGAGTCCTCAACCCGTGGGGTCAGCCGGAGGGAGCAGCTTCAAGCTGCCACCTGGAAACCGGCCTAATGAGAATTTCCTGGCTGGAGATCACCCCGCCCCGCCCGAGTGAAAGCCCTGTAACAGGACCCCCGCGGCTGGCCTCCGGTGTTAGGGTGTACCTGCTGCAGGCAGTATCAAATACGAGCCAGGAAAATAGTGTCTGAGGACCGGGAGGGGGAGGCGGCAGGAGGGTGGGTCAGAGCAGGCAAGTCTTGTTTTTCTAAGAAAAAACAAAGTTTCACGGCCGGTCTGTTTGTGCTCAGCTAGCCTTGCAGGCCTTAGCTTTACTGCCTACTGCAGCCTCACACTTTTTTCTGTCTTCCTTACATCTTTCTCATGGGAAATCTAACATCCGGTAGCAGAAAACACGTTAGCAAGAGTGGTTTTTTTCAGCTGGCTCAAATGTCTTCTTGTTAATTTCCGACTGGGATAAACTGCTGAGAAATCCTAGCTTGACAATGCCACTTATTTGTGAATTTGCTTTTCAACCTGTTTCCCTGTTGGCTCCTGCACAGCACAAAAATTGTTTGCTCAAGGCTTGGTAGGACCAGGCATCTGAGGTCCCCAAATTGCTTTCATCCATCTCCCTTCCTGAGGAAAAAAAACAACAACACACCCACACGTCACAGACGATGAGAAACATGTCTTTATTGGACGATTTTTAAGGGCATTGTCTGCTGAGGGCCTTACGAGAGTCGCTGGGGCGTACCCACCACCCAAAAGTCATGAGTGATTGTCTATTACCTCACTAAGATACCAAGCAAGTTGCAGAAGCATTTCAGGGGAGATTAATAAATAAATCAGGGGGAAGATGTGGGGGGGGTTCCCATTTTCCTGGGGGTTTGGAGGCCTTCCAGCTGAGTATGTCTATCTCCATAGTCTGGGATCTTTAAGAATGTACCATTTCCTGGAATTCTAGAACAGAAGAGGTGAGAAGAGAGTCAGTGGAGATGGCTCGGTACTTTCCGGACACGCGATGGCCAGTGGGAGTTCTGAAGGGGAAGGGGAAAGTCAGTGGAGCAAACTGTCCGGCCTTTGTTGGGTGGGCAGGGTCCCACGGGGGCTCCCAAGGAAGAAAATGTGTGTCACTGCGTGTGGGTCCAGGTAGCCGAAGTGTTTGTTCTTTCTGCATAGTCTAATTTTAACAAACGTCACTACTACCTTTGCAATAAGGCCCCTTGGATCAGAAT
Source organism: Saccopteryx leptura (assembly GCF_036850995.1). Classification (NCBI taxonomy): domain Eukaryota; kingdom Metazoa; phylum Chordata; class Mammalia; order Chiroptera; family Emballonuridae; genus Saccopteryx; species Saccopteryx leptura. The sequence continues at coordinate 191,704,563 of NC_089508.1, read as the reverse complement.
TTGTCAACCCAGTCACCCCTCTCTGGTAATGAGTGAACTGGGTACAATGGCTGATCACAACCTGTGATCTTTGAGCTTTTTGTTGAGTCGGTTTAAAACATAAATGGGAGATTTTCTTCTGTTCTATAGCTACATTATGCATTTTTAAGAAACATTCAATAGATTGAACTAACTTTTCTCTTTGAACCCTAACTGTACCCCCAAAAGTTTATATGACTAAAGGGTAACTGATGATGATGATAATGATGATGATGATGTATGGATACTACAGGTAGGAATTGGAAACTGGGGATTCACTCCCTACTTACTAGTAAGCTTTGCCGATTTGCCTCTTTCCCAGCTAGGTTGAAACAAATCAAGGTTTCCTTACCTGCACCATTTTTCTGAGTTATTATAGAAGCTACGTTAACTCCCATGTGGTAAGTTATAGTGGCGTTGCTTTGACTGGGTTTTTCAAATAAGGATCTAAAGTAGCAGGTTTAACTTTCAAATTAATACCACCATAAGGTCCACACGGAAGTCCTCCTGAGCCAGCATACGCACAGAGTAGCCAAAGAGCATGTAGGCAGCACGACAGAATCAGGTGAAAACAGTTCTACAGCCATGAAAATTAGGCTACATTGACTATCGGGCTCTGCACACAAAGGATGCTATTAGTGGTGTTTGAACTGGTTTATGTGTTCTCTGATATCGTCCAGTTGGTGAGCTAATATCCAATAAAATACATTTGTTTAAACCCTTGAAAGCTTAGGAGGCTTTCCTACTCTAGGCAATAGACCCTTGAGTATGAAACGCGTCTGAGAATGTCAATTCTTCCCTTATTCAGAGGGGCTGAAGAGCCTCGGGTGGAAATTCCTTGTGCTGTTTTCAAGGAATAATTTGCCAGGCAACGAGCTAGTTCCCCCAGTCAGGGGAAGGGTATTTTCTCGTTCATAGACAGTGACCAGCGGGACGAGCATCTATGGTGCATCCCCGGGCATTACGCCCGAGTCGTCCCTTAGATCATTGGCACCCGCACTTCTGTCCCATGTTACAGATGAGAAGACTGAGGCTCAGCAAGGTGAAGAAAGGGGGCTTTGAACCTCCATCCATCTGACCTCACGGCCCACGCCCCTGGATGCTCCCTGAGCTAGTCTTCTGTGCTGTGTGCAAGGGTGAACATACCTTCAGCCCCAATCTTTCCATCGCCATCGTTATCTGCAGCCGCCATCAGGGACTTGGTTTCCGACTCGGTCAGTTCTCTAGCACCGCTCTCAAACTTCTGGAGGAAAAACCTGCAGGACGACAGAGAGCCAGGGGGACTTTCTGAAGGACCACGCCTTTCTCCGCTAACCCTTTCTCTTTCTCTTGAAGCAGACAAACCCTCTGTTCTCAGCCACTGGGGTCCTCAGTCAAGGTCTTCGCAAGCAAAGGTTTCTTTCCATTGTTGTGGAAAGTTTTGACGGGCATTAGGCTTCTGAAAATTGCTTTCATTGTTTTATTGATAAGTCCATTTGCCAAAGAAAACCCCTATAACTGGTGAATTTTGACACATCCGGTCTTAAGAAGGTGCCCGTGTTTAGAGGTGCGTCCAACTGCCTCTCCTCCTTCCCTTTCCTGAGGCCCCCGCCGCATGACAGGTGTCAAGGCCACGGGAGAAAGACCGAGCAGACCGACCCCCACGGCACCCCAGCCCTGCCAGCGACGCCGGGCGCCACAGGGGCTTAGGACAAAGCTTACTTCAGTTCTTCTTCATCCAAGAATCCACTCTGGTCGTTGTCTATGAACCGGAAAACATCCTTCACCTGACTGGCTGACATCTTGGCCAGGCCTGATGTCTGGAAGAATTTTTGAGGTTCAAAAGTATCTGGGTCTGAAGAACAGAGAATAGGTTATTCTGGTGCCGCTGACTGGATCACATCCTGTGTTTGGGCCGATGTGCTGAAAACACGGGTTATTAAAAGTGCTTTTCATAATAGCATTGAGCTACAAGGATGCTCTACTCAAAAAACAGAACAAAAAACTTTTTTTAAGACAAAGAGGGCTGTGACTGGTTCAAGATTTTTAAGCAGCCGAGACTAGATGGCTTTGGGTGTCATTCCCCCCCCCCCCCCCCCCCGCATTCCCTCTCCACTGGACTTGTCCTTCTCCCCGCTGTCCTCCTCTCCCGGCCCATTTTATGGGCTGTGTCTTCAAGACTCCAGCATCCCTGGTCTAATCGGTGAAGGGAAAGGAAATCATTGGCGTCAAACGGGCCACCTGGCAGCCACTGACCTCTTTTCCCAGGCTGAGTCTCTCTCGCCTTACAGAAATGTCATCTTAGGTTCAGATCTCATCTCCTTATAACTTTAGTGAATTAAAAGCAGTTTTATTCTCTGGCCCCATGAATTTCTGACAAAGTTCCCACTTAAAAATTTTTGTGGCTTTGCCGAAAGGGCGAAGACATGAAGAGACCCCCTCCGTGGCCCGTTACCTTGGCACTCCTGCAGGGCCGCCGCGATGTCATCTGCACTGAGGACGTCTGTGATGCTCATGGTCCCACCTGTTCACGCAGAATAAACAACATCTGGTGAACGGCGAGCAGGAACATGCACGTCTGTGGGGGAGCCCGCCCTCTTCTGCCCACAGAAACTGCACATTTGTTGAGAATTTTTTCAACAACAACAAAAAAATTGGTGAGCGTGGCATTGAGTGATGGGGCTGACTATCCAAACAAAAGCCAACTACTGAGTAGACACCAGCCCCCTTTGTCTCGGGGCCCTCCCCTGAATGTACCCCAAAGAGGAAATGAAAAGTACAATCTAGAGACCAATGTGGTTTCATTTTCTTATAAAAACTATATTTACATAATTGATCACTTATTGTCCTATATGTGCTACCCCGAGGCGAACACGACTTGGTCACTGATATAAGCATCTACCCACCGTTCAGAAGTAAAGGCACCAGCCAGAGGAATGCAGTGCTGCAAATTCCACCTGGGAGAGGCTAGAGCATGGGCTGCCTGCAGCCCTTCTGCGGAAGAGACACCATTTCTGCTGAAGGGTGGGAACCGGCGACGGGAGAAGCCCATCTTCCCAGAGGTCAGAATCCTCCCGGCCGTCAACGGCATAGGAAAAGAGAAATCTGAGCACAGTGTGCACCAGCCTACTATGAATTCATGTAGGAAAGAAGAGTCTGGGGTCTGGCAGGTCCACCCGCTACTCACCGTTTTAGATTTTCCCTCAAGAAGAATCAGAAAACAAATTGTTGGAGGAGCAAAAAAAAAAAAAAAAAAAAAAAAAAAAGGCCGGCCACGCTTTTGCTGTCTTACTGACCTACCTTATATAGGATTGAAAAAGTGATAGTAAGAACCTCTTAGATTTCCTTTTCAAGGATCAAGTGGACATAGCTCGAATGTCTTGTCTTGCTAATTAAACCTCTTTTGTTTTTCTATTTATATCTCAAGGGAATGTGGGTGGGAACAGCCAATTTTTTAAAAAAACCTCAACACACCTTAACTAAGCAGCTTAACGAGCTGCTCTGGCGAAGCGTGGCGCAGACACCAGAGGCCCGGTAAAGTGGCTGGAGGGAGCTAGACACGTGGGGGTGCTCTGTAAACCACAAAGGGCGCCCCAGATGTCATCAGGAGCTGCCGCCTGAGGAACGTCCATTGCCAACCTCTGAACCTGCGGCTGTGAGGCCGGCCTCAGTCCAGAGTGGAGACTCAAAGTCGTTGTGTCAGATGGCCACACAGGACTTGTCCAGCAGATGGGTGGCACCTGGAGAGATGACTTTCCAAAAACGGCTTGACCGGGATGTCCCCCAGCTATGTCTTACATTGCACACACTAAAGAGGCAACAAGGGGAGGGACGCCAACCATTCCCAACCCCAGAGCTGAAGTTTTCAGAAAAAAATATGAAGCCCAGGCCCTGGCCGGTTGGCTCAGCGGTGGAGCGTCGGCCTGGCGTGCGGGGACCCGGGTTCGATTCCCGGCCAGGGCACATGGGAGAAGCGCCCATTTGCTTCTCCACCCCCCCCCCTTCCTCTCTGTCTCTCTCTTCCCCTCCCGCAGCCAAGGTTCCATTGGAGCAAAGATGGCCTGGGCGCTGGGGATGGCTCCTTGACCTCTGCCCCAGGCGCTAGAGTGGCTCTGGTCGCGGCAGAGTGACGCCCCGGAAGGGCAGAGCATCGCCCCCTGGTGGGCAGAGCGTAGCCCCTGGTGGGCGTGCCGGGTGGATCCCGGTTGGGTGCATGCGGGAGTCTGTCTGTCTCTCCCCGTTTCCAGCTTCGGAAAAATACAAAAAAAAAAAAAAAAAAAAAAAAAAATGAAGCCCGGACTTGAGACTACAGGATGCTTTGTTTTAAAAACTTATGTATTGCCCTGGCCGGTTGGCTCAGCGGTAGAGCGTCGGCCTAGCGTGCGGAGGACCCGGGTTCGATTCCCGGCCAGGGCACACAGGAGAAGCGCCCATTTGCTTCTCCACCCCTCCGCCGCACTTTCCTCTCTGTCTCTCTCTTCCCCTCCCGCAGCCAAGGCTCCATTGGAGCAAAGATGGCCCGGGCGCTGGGGATGGCTCTGTGGCCTCTGCCCCAGGTGCTAGAGTGGCTCTGGTCGCAATATGGCGACGCCCAGGATGGGCAGAGCATCGCCCCCTGGTGGGCAGAGCGTCGCCCCATGGTGGGCGTGCCGGGTGGATCCCGGTCGGGCGCATGCGGGAGTCTGTCTGACTGTCTCTCCCCGTTTCCAGCTTCAGAAAAATGAAAAAAAAACAAACAAAAAAAAAACAAAAAAAACTTATGTATTGATTTTAGAGAGAGAAAGGGATAGAGAGACAAGACAGAAACTTCGATCCGTTCCTGTATGGACCCTGACCGGGATTGAACCAGCAACCTTTGAGCATCGGGACGATGCTAACCAACTGAGCTATCTGGCCAGGGCTACAAGATGAGTTTTGCTCTGAGCAAACTATTAATTGAGTCTCCTATATGTCCAGGAGTGTGCTAGACTCTTTTTTTTGTTGTTGTTTAATTGTAGTAAAGAACATAGAACATATAATTTACGATCTTAATCACTTTACGTGTAGCTACAGTAGCTATATGCACATGGTTGTACAGCAGAGCTCTAGAAGGTTTTCATCTTGCAAAACTGAACTCTATACCCATTGAACAAGAACTCCCCATTCCACCCCCCAGCCCCTGGCAACCACCGTTCTACCTTCTGTCTCAAGGAGTTTGACTACATTAGATACGTCTATAAATGGAATCCTAGTGTGTTGGTCTTTTTGTGACTGGCTTATTTCCCTTAGCATAATGTCCTCAAGGTTCATCCATGTGGTAGCATATGTCAGAATTTCCTTCTTTTTTAAAGGCTGAATCCAAGTTTTTTTTAAAAATAGAAGACAAACCCCATGCTGAAATCAGAACTATTCAGTGGCTTAGACAATTCAGGAGCTCCGGACAGAGGCCTCAGACTCTTCCCTGTGTAATACATCCTGGACCGTCATCTTCAATTTGCCCCAAATATGTTCCCCTGCCCCCTCCCAGGCATTGTGCTTTAGCTAGTATCCTCAATGAAAAATTTCTCTCAGGAGCACCTGCAACATTTCTCCAATTACCAAGCCACAGGCCAGCACCATCTCTGTCCTGCCCCGTGAGGTGCCCCGGTGCTCACCAGCACTGTGCCCGACCCGGTCAGGCGCTCAGTAAGTATTTGATGAACAGATACAGAAAAACAGCAAAAGGAACTTGAAAAACAGGATTACCAGCCAACATCAACTTGCCCAACTCTTAAAAAAACAGTTTCTGAAAATAAGTCTCAAGGGTTTTGAGTTAGGTTTCTGACATTAAGTTGCTATAGAAACTCTTCGAGTCCCTTTTCTTCCACAGAAGGGTTTACGCTTGTCTCTAGAGATTTAAAAAGCGTTTCAAAAAATCTGCCCACTTAAATGAAACAGCATATGGGTTAAACTAAGACACTCCAGATTGCCATGTTGTTTTTCCGATAGAAAGTAAAGATAGCAGAGACCCAGTGAACACGTCATTGGAATCAGCTTAAATTCCATATGTGCAATCCGGCGTAAAAATGTTGATGCACACAGGACAGATCTTGTGTGGGTCCGCTAATACGAGGTAGCTGGGGTTCACAGAGATAGAAAGGAGAGGGCGGATGGCAGAGGCTGGGGGCGGGCATGGTGAGTACTGCCAGACGGGTGCAGAGTTTCAGTTTGGGAAGATGCGCAAATTCTGTGGATAGATGGTGGCGATGGTTGCACAACAACATGAAAAGCCACAGACACTTAAAAATGGTTAAAATGGTACATTTGATGTTATGTATATTCTACCACAATAAAAAAAAATGCTGATCCAGTAGTCTTAATTATGTTGGCCACCCAATTCACAACTGCTTCCAAGAAAGCGTAGAAGGAAGATTTGGAAGTAGATTTTCATTGGAGCCCAGCTCTGTCCTTTACCGGCCAGGGGGCTCTGGGCCCAGAGCCGTTTCCTCTCGAAAAGAGGAGTAATGCAAGCACCTTCTCTGTCAACTTCCCAGGGTTCCTTTGAGGATCAAGGGACCACGTGCAGATCTGCACACATGGGGAGAAGTTTCAGAGTCCCCTGTGGAATCCCACCCCTGTCCTGGGATGGCAAGAAGGTTTCATCTGTATCCATTCTGCTCGGTTGGTAGGGACTTCCGGAGTGGAAGGGGTAGATGTGGGGATCGGCTAGCCGTGTCTGCAGTGGGGAAGACAGACTGTGTATTTGAGCTTTGCCAATGGCCCTGGACTCTCAGATCACATTTCTGTCTCAGATATTTGATGCGGTTCCAGTCGATCACTATTCTAATCCAGATCCCCAATGTGCCTCTTAATCCCCAGACGTCCTCCACCCAGAGCCTTCACACTGATCTCCTGCTTCCTGCTTACTGTGCGGCCCTGGGCTGTCTCTCCGGCCATGCTGGCCCGACCCACTTCCTGACTCCCTGCCCGGCGCTAGGTATCCTCGCAGCCTGTGCCCACCTTGTTGGTGACAAATCTCTTGAACGTGTCTGAGGCCCACTTTTCCATGTGTTTGCCATTTCCGTGCCCTCCCAACGGATGTCGCCTCCTACACAGGCCTCAGCTTCACCTTCTTTCCGTACCTCACTGTCACCACCCTAGCCCACGGCACCATCATCTCTTTTGGGGACCACTGTGGTATATTCCCAACTGGCCAACCCTCATCCACTTGGACTCCCCTCCAACCTAGCTGGGTGGATCATTTTAAAGCCCAAGTGAGTTAGTGTCTTAGGGCTGCCATAGCAAAGTACCATAGACTGAGTGGCTGAGAACAAGAGCAATCTATTGTCTTAGGGTCTGGGGTCCGGAGTCCAAAATCGAGGTGTTCCAAGGCTCCCTCTGAAGGTCTAGGGGAGGATCCTTTCTTGCCCTCTCCAGCTTCTGGTGTTTGCTGGCCGTGCGCGGCGTCCCTTGACTTGAAGCTGTATCACTCCGAACTCGGTTGTCACATGGCCAACGTCTCGCTTTGAGTCTGTAGTCTTCTTACCAGGACACCAAGAAATTCAGTGGGATTTAGGAGATCCATATCAGGAAACCAGAGTCAAAGACGAAATATGTGAATGAAAGGTCTCCCTAGTGCTAGTACTTTTACCACTTAGGGAATTACAAGGGTTTTAGAAGCTTTGTGTAAGGAACTGGGAGAGACACCAATATATATAAGGTCTACCGGAAAGTTCTGTCTGTTTTTGGAATAAAACAAAAGGCAAATTTTTCTTACCGTCAATAAACTTTATTAAATAATATAGCCATTATTATTAATGATTTCTTGCCAGCGTGAGGGCAATTTGTATATCCCATTTTTTTTTTTTTTTTGTATTTTTCTGAAGCTAGAAACGGGGAGAGACACTCAGACAGACTCCCACATGCGCCCGACCGGGATCCACCCGGCACGCCCACCAGGGGGTGGCGCTCTGCCCACCAGGGGGCGATGCTCTGCCCCTCTGGGGCGTCGCTCTGTTGCGACCAGAGCCACTCTAGCGCCTGGGGCAGAGGCCACAGAGCCATCCCCAGCGCCTGGGCCATCTTTGCTCCAATGGAACCTCGGCTGCGGGAGGGGAAGAGAGAGACAGAGAGGAAGGAGAGGGGGAGGGGTGGAGAAGCAGATGGGCGCTTCTTCTGTGTGCCCTGGCTGGGAATCGAACCTGGGACTTCTGCACGCCAGGCTGACGCTCTACCACTGAGCCAACTGGCCAGGGCCTGTATATCCCATTTTTGAAAAATGTCTTATCTTTTGATGAGAAAAATTGAACCAGTGCTTGTTTGGTATCTTCTTCATTTTTGAATTTTTTGCCCTTCAAAAAATTTTGTAAGGACAAAAACAAGTGATAGTCGGAGGGTGCTAAGTCCGGGGAATATGGTGGATGCGACAGACATGCTTCTGTAGCATTTCTTCCTTGTTAAAATTCGTAAGAATTACAGTGGCATAAATGAACTTTATCAGTAGCCGTGGGTACAGTATCGCTTCACACATAAGACTAACGTGAATCTACTTTGTTTTAGTTAATTTGCTATGTCAGTATGTATACATTAAGTGATAAAAATAGAGAGGCACACATGTGCCAAATAAACATGTGCTTACATGTCGAAACTTGTGATAGAAACGGACAGAACTTTCTGGTAGACCATATATATATATATATATATATATATGCACATTCTATAAATATTATCTTACATCTACATGATGAGATCTCAAGGGCTCTGTGATATAGATACTCATTTTATATTATTTCTACATCAGCAATATTTATTCAATTAATTAATCAATCACTTAAACTAATAACTTTTATTCCTCGTGCCAGGCACACATAATAAGCACCCCATAATAATTTACTGAGTAAATGAATATGAAAACTGATGTCCTAAGAGCTTGGGCGAGTTCCCCAAGGCCAGACAGCTGGGAAAGTCAGAGGAAGGGTGGGGCTCCCACGTTCCTGGCTGTCATATTCAAGGCCCTGTCCAGAGACGAGCATGAGGCTTTAGAACAATCTCCGAGATTTGGACCTGGCTCCGACATCTGAGGTCTCCAGAGTTTTTGGGTGACAATGCCCCTTCCTGGCTTCCTGGAAGTTTGTCTTATTGGATGGCTTTCCCTGAGGTCTGATTCTCGGGGGGATGTGTACCCAGTACAAGGATCCCCCCAGCACCTATAATCGTGGGGAGGAGCAGGCAGAGAAGAGGGCCCCGGAGCAAGAGCAGCACCAGGACAAGGATCCCCCCAGCACCTATAGTCGTGGGGAGGAGCAGGCAGAGAAGAGGGCCCCGGAGCAAGAGCAGCCGCCCTCTCATCGTGTTGGGTTTAGTTGCAATTTCTCCTTAATTAACTCGCTTAGTGTCCATTAAATGTTACCTCCAGCCCAACCGTAAGCTGAGACGCCGATGCTCACATTTCTTGTTCATGAAAAAATCAGCCTTCTGAAGCATTTTGTTTCTTTTTCTCCTCTGACATTTCATACATGCCTGAGCAGTTTGGGGCTCTCCTGATATTTTCGCCCTTGGTCAAAAAAAAAAATCAATGAATCGATAAAATAAACCACAAAATCAGCCCGGTGGCAAAAACTCCAGGAAGGGGTTTTTCGTAGAGGGTAGAAAAAAAAAAGCATTCAGAAGCTTCTTGCCAAGAAGTCCTTGAGCGTGGAAGCCCCGGGCAGCTCCCCGCCACGGACACAGCGTGGGCTGCCCCGGGGGCTGGGGGCTGCAGCGGTGGCTGTTTGTAACGGGAGGGGGTGGGAGGGTGTGCTCAGGAATCCCAGTGGCCCAGTGGAGGAAGCTGCAGCAGCATAGCTAGGTCCTACAGTCGTTGTAACATTGTAAGACTGTGCCAACCTGTTTCCAAAGAAGAGTAAATTCGGGAGGGAAGACCCATTGAAAAGTAACCAAAGAGCCCATGAGAACTGCTCAGCACTTGGGAAACACACGCCTGTTCCCTCAGAGGCCGCGAGTTCAGCGGTGAGTGAGAGTCCCAGTTCCTCCATAGCCTCGCCAACACCTGACGTGGTCAGTCTCCTTCACCCGGGACATTTTCATCGGTGCGCAATGGCATCTTGTTCGAATCCGCATTTCCCTAATGACGGTGATGTTGAGTGTCTTTGCACGTGCTTGTGCTGTAGACTAAAATGTTTGTGTCTCCCCCAGCCCCAATTCATGTGTTGAAATTCATTGTTGATGGTATTTGGAATTGGGGGCCTTTGGTAGGAGATTAAGTCATGAGGATGGAGCCCTCATGAATGGGATTAGTGCCCTTATCAAAGAGACCCCACAGAGTCCCTCACCAACTTCTGCCATGTAAGCAAATGACAAGAAGCTGGTCGTCTGTGAACCAGAAAGCAGGCCCTCACCAGACATCAAATCTGTCTTTACCTTGATATCGGACTTTCCATCCTCCAGAACTGTGAGAGACAAATGTGTGTGTGTGTGTGTGTGTGTGTGTGTGTGTGTGTGTGTGTGTGTGTTTTGCATTTTTCTGAACTGAGAAGCAGGGAGGCAGACTCCTGCATGCGCCCGACCAGGATCCACCTGGCATGCCCACCAGGGGGCGATGCTCTGCCCATCTGGGGTGTCCCTCCATTGCAACCAGAGCCATTCTAGCATCTGAGGCAGAGGCCATGGAGCCATCCTCAGCGCCGCCTGGGCCAACTTTGCTCCAATGGAGCCTTGGCTGTGGGAGGGGAAGAGAGAGATAGAGAGGAAGGAGAGGGAGAGGGGTGGAGAAGCAGATGGGCGCTTCCCGTGTGCCCTGGCTGAGAACTGAACCCAGGACTTCCACACGCCAGCTGACGCTCTACCACTGAGCCAACTGGTCAGGGCCAGAATGTCTGTTGTTTTTAAGGCCCCAGTCTGTGGTGTTCTGTTAGAGCAGCCTGAATGAATTTTGACAGCTTCTTTGGCATTCAAATTGTGAATTAATTTTAAAGATAGGATCGATGGAAACCATGTTTACATGCTGATGAGGAAGACGTATTAGGCAATGAAAAGTTGATGATGAAGAAGAGGGAGCTGAGAGTAAGCAGAGGGATGTCCTTGAGAGACTGAGAGGGGATGGGGTCCAGTGACACATGGGGGGGGGGTTCGCAGAGCTCGGTCATGATCAGTTCATCTTATAGCTGAGGCAAGAAGGCAGAGTGTGTGGGTTGCAGGTGCTGGCGACGGGCCAGTGGGATCTGGGGGCAAACGGCTCTCTTCTGATGGTTTCTGTTTTCTCAGTGAAGGAGGGAGCCAGGCGACCTGTTGAGAACTAGGATGTGTTGGGCTTTGAGGAGCGAATGAGTGATGGGGGAGGCGAGAGAGAAAGAGCTGGGGTTGCAGAGGATGATTTCCTGGCAGCAGTTTTACTTGCAGGAGACGCTGCAGACTTCAACAACCTGCAAAATGTGACGGGCACTGTCAGTAGTTCGATACCACTGGGCATGACCTGGGATTCCCATTAACCAAATTTGGTGTCATCATGACCCAGTCACCTGATCTCGTCACCTTGAGCCTCTTTGTAAGTGCTCAAGGTGTTTTTTGGCCAGTGTCAGCACAACTGAGCAGTATGGTTCTCAAATAACTGAATTATTCATGTTTTTGACCTATTCTGATGAGAACTTTGCCCAAAAGGCTAAATTATTAAGCACCTGGGTGCGATCTTGGAGGCCGCTGTCTAGAGAAACCAGGACATGGTGAGTTTTCATGCTGACGTTGCTTCTTAAGGGAGTTGAGCCCTTGCTAACGATTCACAACTGTTCCCCAAATAAAAGTGGTGACGCCAAGTGTCATTAACATGACAGGACACAGAGGAGGCGAGAGAACCCTGACTCGTTAGACAGGAGAGAGCACCAGTCCTTAGCTGGCCCGAAAGCCAGTGTCCTTGAGCACGTCATGAATATTGTCGAGGGTGGCCACGCCACGCCCTTTCCTCCTCAGGCTGAGACAATTGTTTTTAATAAACATAAATCCCTTCTGGCAACAGAAGAAAATGAAGTTCAGAAAATAAAGCACATTTCACAGTGCCCAGGAGCTCATGAGAACTGCTCAGCACTCGGGCGACGCATGTCCAATGCATTTAGAGAAAGTGAGCTTGGCTCTACATTTAGACAAACAGATAACAACAGTACTGAAATCCTCCGTCCTTTTATTCACTTTTGGAAAACAGAAGGAAGGCACACATCTAGACGTGAGGTAAATATGCCAATCTTTTATTAAAGTTATAGTTGTCTGTTTTTGTTTTCCACTTGGATAAAGATTGTAATTGCACCTGACCAGGCAGTGGTGCAGTGGATAGAGCGTCGAACCCAGAGGTCATCAGCTTGAGCGTGGGCTCATCTGGTTTGAGCAAAGCTCACCTGCTTGAGCCCAAGGTCGTTGGCTCGAGCAAGGAGTCACTCGGGCTGCTGTAGCCCCATGGTCAAGGCACATATGCGAAAGCAATCAATGAACAACTAAGGAGCTCAGTGAAGAATTGATGTTTCTCATCTCTCTCCCTTCCTGTCTGTCCCTAACTGTCCCTCTCTCTGACTCTCTCTGTCTCTGCCACACACACACACACACAAAAAAAAAAAAAAAAAGAAAAGAAAAGAAAAAGAAAAAGAAAAGGGATATGATGGAAACAAAAGAAACTGATTAAAAAAAAGATTGTAATTGCTTCAGTCCCATATCTGCAGGGTAACTTGAAGCCTGTTCATAAATATAATGTTATATGTATCGGTGCACGATTTTCTATATTAGAACTCTAGGCTTTTCCTTGTTTGCTTTCGGGAATTTCTAAGGATGTTGGATATTATTAAAAGACCACATCATGTGCCTGACCAGGCGGTGGCGCAGTGGATACAGGGTCGGACTGGGACGTGAAGGACCCAGGTTCGAAACCCCAAGGTCACTGGCTTGAGTGCAGGCTCATCCAGCTTGAGCGCAGGGTCACTAGCTTGAGCCCAAAGGTCGCTGACTTGAAGCCCAACATCACTGGCTAGAGCCCAAACTCACTGGCTTGAGCAAGGGGTCACTCAGTCTGCTGTAGCCCTTCCTCCCCATCAAGGCACATATGAGAAAGCAATCAATGAAAAACTAAGGAGCTGCAACGAAGAATTGATGCTTCTCATCTCTCTCCCTGTCTCTCTGTCCCTCTCTCTGTCTCTTTGTCTCTGTCACATACACATACAATAAAAGAACACATCTGTGCCTTTTGAAGCATCTGTAAGTGACATGACACTCTATCTAGTTGCTTTATCATCCAGCATAAGAAAAGAGGGGGGGCTTCTGGGAGTAGATGGAACATGGTTAGAAACTTGATGGCGATAGGTGCATAGCAGTTAGTTACACTAGTCTCTCCATTTTCGCGTATGTTTGGACATTTACAAAATCAAGTTTAAAAACACACCGTAAGATCTGCTTCTAAACTGAATCTAGCTATAAGCAGGTTTTACTTTCTGAACTACACTGAAACTTCCATGCATTTCCTGTCTCTCCGACTTCATGTTTCGGTAGTTCCTGACTGACCCAAACCGAGGTGAAGCGAGGGCTGGAGTAGGTGTTTGCACACCCACGTTCCTAGCGGGTTATTCACAATCGCTGGAACAGGGACGCAGCCCAAGCGTCCACTGACAGATGAGCAGATGAGCAAACCGTGGTCTGCACAGAAAGGATGAAGCCTGAGGACATTATGCGAGGTGAGATAAGCTAGTGACAACAGGACCAATACTGTACAAGTCCCCCTGTGTGCCGTACGGAGAGCAGTCAGAATCGTATAACCAGAAAGCGGAACGCTGGCTGCCCCGGCTGGGGGTGTGGGGGAGGGCTGGGATTCTAAGTGCAGGCAGTGGTCGGTGGTGTGTATGAACCACCATCTGTGAATTGTAAAGGACTTGTGAAATGCTACATCTGCTGTCGAATATTAATAGTTCACTGCTCTGGGTGGTGGCAATTTAACCACACAAATAGTACACAAACATGTTTCTGGAAACTGAAGCTTCAGCAGAGTCCCCCTGAGTCTCAAAGAAGCCTCTGGGAGTGGAAATGCCCCAGAGACATAGGGGCACCATGGAGGGTCGTTAATGACCTGACTTACCGACCGAAGCCATTTAGAACCTAATTCATGGAGGGTCCTACTTGTGTGTTCTGCGGTTGGAGCCTCAAGAATTATAAAACATGGTTTCTGCCCTCAGGCTGCTTGAAATATAAGGGCTTTAGTAAATAATAATAATAATAATCTACAAAGAAAATGTGACTCACCAGTTCTAACAGCCAAGTGCAAATGATGTTGGTGAAGGCAGAGGAAGGTGTCAGTAATCTACATTATTTATTTGTATTTATTTTCCTCCTCCTCTTTCTTACTGTCATCATAGCAAACATGCCACAGAGTAAGTCCTAACCCCTAGTACCCTTATTTGTGCCCTTATTTGAAAATAGGGTTTATTTTTCAGAGGTAATCAAATCAAAATGCGGTCACCAGGGTGGGTTCTAGTCCAGTTTGGCTGGTGTCCTGATAAGAGGGAAATCTGGACACAGGCACAAACACAGTCGGAATGCCCTGTGAAGATGAAGACGGAGATTGGGGCGATGCAGTCACAAGCCAGGAAGTGCCAAAGACACCCCGGAGACTCCCAGAGGCCAGGGGGAGAGGCCAGGAGCAGACCCCCGCTCACAGCCCTCAGAAGGGACCAACACCCTGCCGCCATCTTGATTTTGAACTTCTGGCTTCCAGAGCTGTGAGACCCTATGTGAATGACAGAAGTCGTTCACGCCACCTGGTGTGTGGTACTTTGTTACTGCTGCTCCTGTAAACTAATACACCAAGTCCAAGTGACAGGGACTGTCTCAAATGCTTTCTGTGTATTAACTCATTTACTGTATTTTCCCATGTACAAGACACACCTTTTTTAGAAAAAATTTGAGGTCTAAAAACTGGCTGCGTCTTACACAGTGGTTGTAGATTTTTTTTTTTTTTTTACAGGGACAGAGAGCCAGACAGAGGGATAGATTGGGACAGACAGACAGGATCAGAGAGAGATGAGAAGCATCAATCATCAGTTTTTCGTTGGGACACCATAGTTGCTCATTGATTGCCTTCTCATATGTGCCATGACTGCGGGCCTTCAGCAGACTGAGTAACCCCTTGCTCGAGCCAGTGACCCTGGGTCCAAGCTAGTGAGCTTTTTGCTCAAGCCAGATGAGCCCACGCTCAAGCTGGCAACCCCGGGGTCTCGAACCTGGGTCCTTCCGCATCCCAGTTTGACGCTTTATCCACTGCGCCACTGCCTGGTCAGGCTGTAGATTTTTTTTATACTTGCATTTCCCGCTTTTTCACGTTTGTTTTTAAACTCACTGTAGAAGACAATGATTCATCATCAGACGCAGATGAGGACAGGATAATGGATGGGAGTTTTGACAGTGACGAGGAGTTGTATGAATTTTATGATGAATAAAACTTGAGTTCGATAACTTATGTAAGACATCTTTTAAAAATTGTGGGCCCCCAAATTCAGGTGCGTTTTAGACATGGGAGCATCTGACAGATGGGGAACTATGGTCATCTTCGCAGCAACCCTGTGAGGCTGCTGTTCTGCACCCCATTTTCCAGGGCAGGGCAGGGCAGTAGGCCTGGAGCAAGGCTCAGTGGGGTCACTTGGGCCGTGGGAGCGGGGGCTGCCCGCAGGCATTCCAGGGGAGCAGTGTGGGGCCGGAAGGGGAAGCGTCCGCTGTGGGCCCCCGGGAGGCAGCGATGAGGAGAGAGAGGGCCTTTCGGTGTAGTACAGTCGGATGTCATTTCATCTGGGGTGAGGCCCAGTCCCGCTGCCCAGGGGCCATCATGTTCAGCCTTGGATGTCACTGTTATTGCTCTGACCACTGTAGCATCCACCCAGAGAACAATTCCTCCCCCACTCTCTCCCTCGCCCTCCAGGTGGGCTCTGAAGGCCGCCCGTGGAAAGCCGTGGGCAGCGGTCAGTACCCTAACCACAGTCACGGTTGAAAAGCCCCCCCCCCTTGGAGAGCATCTAGTGTTGTCCTCTCAGTGCAGGCCCCGAGTGACCGGGGGACTTGCTGGAGGCCTCCCATAGTGGGTTGGTGCTCCATGAAAGAGCTAGTTTTACTGTGGCACGGTGACGCTCGAATGCCGGTGACAAGGGCGTGGCCGGAAAAGCTGAGGTACAGGGGAGTGTCTTCATCCTGGAATACACTTGAAAAGACAGATGCTTCCATTGATTTATTTACTTATTTTAGTTAGTTAGTTAGTTATTGTGACAGGGACAGAAAGAGACAGAGAGAGGGACAGACAGACAGGAAGACAGAGAGATGAGAAGCATCAGTTCTTCATTGCAGCACCTTAGTTGTTCATTGATTGCCTTCTCATATATGCCTTGACTGGGGGGCTACAGCAGAGCCAAACGACCTTGCTCAAACCAGATGAGCTCGCGCTCAAGGCGGAGACCTTGGGGTTTCGAACCTGGGTCCTCTGCGTCCCAGTCTGACGTTCTATCCACTGCGCCACCGCCTGGTCAGGCCAGATGCTTTCATTTAAATGGGTGCTTTCTCATTGCACTTGTCTACCCAGAGGGCCTGGCATGTCTGAATGGCAGAGCAAGTAAATCTGTGGGAAATTTTACCCTAAGCTGAACTCTGGGGGAAGAGAGATTATGTTACAGTCAGTGATATATCTTTTATCCTCATTCCTAGCTCCATTTTTTGTCCTAACCTCTGTTTTCCTGTTTTCTTTCCTACTTCGAATTTAAGCTGTAGGCTGTAAGACACTGTGAATCCATTTCTGAACACACTTGAGTCACAAATATGTAAATAATTAAGCAAATCTGTATCATACTGCTTAGAGGCAGAGCGGGCACTAGAATGCAGCACCGACTCTCTCTACCTGCCAGGCCACTGAATAATCATAGACGGTAACACTAAAGCCCAGTGAGCATTCAGCGTTTCCAATGACAATAACAACAGCTAACTTTAACCGGCTGTTTCTTATACCACCTGTTCTGAGTGCTTTAGGTGCATTGGCCTTGCAGTCCTCCACAGAGGGAGGAGTTGGCATTATCCTTGCTTTTCAAATGAGGAAACTGAAGCATGTCACTTAGCAGGAAGTACTAGAGCTGAGATTAGAGTCAAAGACGTCTGGCTCCAGGCCTTGGCCAGCTAGCTCAGCTATAGAGCGTCAGCCCGGCGTGTGGAAGTCCCAGGTTCGATTCCCAGCCAGGGCACACAGGAGAAGCTCCTATCTGCTTCTCCACCCTTTCTCTCTGTCTCTCTCTTCCTGTCCCGCAGCCAAGGCTCCAGTGGAGCAAAGTTGGCCCAGGTGCTGAGGATGGCTTCATGGCCTCCACCTCAGGGGCTAGAATGGCTCCAGTTGCAATGGAGCAACAGCCCAGATGGGCAGAGCATCACCCCCTGGTGGGGATGCCGGGTGGATCCTGGTCGGGCGCATGCGGGAGTCTGCCTCTCTGCCTCCCCACTAATCACTTCAGAAAAATACAAAAAAAGAAAGAAAAAAAAAGAAGTCTGACTCCAGTGCCAGAACTCTTAAGCCTTCCAAATGTTAACAAAGAATGGGAAATGGCTGCACAGCAGCCTGACATGTGGTGACGCAGTGAAGAGAGCATTGACCCGGAATGCTGAGGTCCCCGGTTCAAAACCCCAAGGTTGTTGGTTTGTGTGCAGGTGCAGGGTCGCTGGCTTGAGCAAGGGGTCACTGGCTTGGCTTGAGCCCCCCAGTCAAGGCACGTATGAGAAGCAATCAATGAACCACTAAGGTGATACAACTATGAGTTAATGCATCTCATCTCTTTTTCTTCCCGTCTCTCACTCTCTCTCAAAAAAAATCAATTAAAAAAATGTCAGCAGAATGGAGATGAGAGGACAGCATGGCCCCATCGTCCAGGCCTCTCACCCACTGTCCATCCTTTCTGGCTCATCCTTTCCTTTATTCTTTTGTCTTTGTTTGGGACCCCCCCCCCCCAAAGCAGACTCAACAATAAAGATCGAGTGCAAATAGTTTAGGTGGGGGGGTGACCCCAGGAACCATGGCAAAGGTGCAGAATGCATGGGCCACCCCTCCAGACACTCAGAAATGAGGGAGGTGGCCGACAGAAGGTCCATTCGGCCAGAGCCGAGGAAGCGAGTGTGATGTCAAAACCCCAGTCGGCAGGTGTCCGCTTGGCAATGGGAGGTGTGGCCGAGGCAGGATGTGGATCAACGATGAAGATCTGAGAGACAGGAGGGTGCAGGGAATGGCCGTGGACAGGCTCGGGCCAGTTCTCTCCTCACGGAAGACTACCTTCCTCCCCAGTGGGTCCAGGGCAGGGACAGAGGCCCAGCAGGGAGGCGATCTTTTTTTTTTCTTCACTTTTTAAAAATTGTGGTAAATATACATAACATTAAATTTGTCATCTTAATTATTTTAAATGTACAGTTTTGTGGATTAAGTACATTCCCATTGTTTTGCCACCATCACCACCATCATCTCCAGAACTCTTTTTTGTGTGTGACAGAGAGAGAGAGAGAGAGAGGGGGACAGACAGACAGGAAGGGAGAGAGATGAGAAGCATCAATTCTTCATTGCAGCTCCTTAGTTGTTCATTGATAGCTTTCTCATATGTGCCTTGACTGGAGTACAGCAGAGCAAGTGACCTCTTACTCAAGCCAGTGACCTTTGGGTTCAAGCCAGCGACCATGGGGTCATGTCTGTGATCCTGCACTCAAGCTAGTGAGCTCATGCTTCAGCCGGCGACTTCAGGGTTTCAAACCTGTGTCCTCTGCGTCCCAGTCCAATGCTGTATCCACTGCACCACCGCCTGGTCAGGCTCATCTCCAGAGCTCTTACCAGCCCAAACTGAAACTCTGTCCCCATTAAGCACCAACTCTCCCATTGCTCCCCCCCCACACACACCCCTGCGACCACCATTCTACTTTCTGTTTATAAAGTAAACGACTCCAGGGACCTCGTGTTAATGGAATCACGTATTTGCCATTTATTTCTAGCTTGTTTCACTTAACACATGTCCTCAAGGTTCATCCATGTTGTAGCAGGTGTCGGAATTTCCTTCCTTTTTAAGGCTGAATAATATCCCATCGTCCAGGGGCGGACTTGCTGCATCTGCTTTTGTTTTTGAGGTGGGTCAGCAAGGGTGGCACACCGGGCTGCCTTCACTCTAATCCTGGTGCAGATTTGGGGTGTGAGAAGCCCAACCTACCAGAACCCAGTTTTCTTCAACTGTGAAAAGAGATAAGGATGATAATAGTAGTGATGACAGGATTATTTTGAGAGCTATTTCAAATTACACACTTTGTATACTGGACAATGCCTGGTGCCTACCCAGCTTTCAACCATTTTTTGCCTTGTTTTTTTTTTTTTTTTTTTTTTTTTACAGAGACAGAGAGAGTCAGAGAGAGGGATAGACAGGGACAGACAGACAGGAATGAAGAGATGAGAAGCATCAATCATCAGTTTTTCGTTGCGACACCTTAGTTGTTCATTGATTGCTTTCTCATATGTGCCTTGACCGTGGGCCTTCAGCAGACAGAGTAACCCCTTGCTTGAGCTAGCGACCTTGGGCTCAAGCTGGTGAGCTTTTGCTCAAACCAGATAAGCCCTTGCTCAAGCTGGCGACCTCGGGGTCTCAAATCTGGGTCTTCCGCATCCCAGTCTGATGCTCTATCCACTGTGCCACTGCCTGGTCAGGATTTGCCTTGTTTTTGATACACCACATAAACAGAATGAAGGGTAAATAAAAATCACACAATCCTAGCAATCAATGTAGAAAAAATATTTGATAAAATCCAGCAATCGTTTATGTTAGAAACTCTTAAAAGTGGGAATTGGGAATACATAGCTCAACGTAATAAAGGCCATCTATGACAAACCCATAGCCGACATCATACTCAATGGGCATAAACGGCAAGCGTTTAAGGTCAGGAACAAGACAGGGACGTCGGCTGTAAAAATCAGAGAAAGGGGACGCATGCGTCCACCGTCCACCAGGGGTCGCCGCTGTCCGCGGTGCTGAATCCTGGCAGCGCGAGGCCGGCCTCCCGCCTCCACCGTCCACCGGCTCCCAATCATTTTGCCCTCAGCCGTCAGCGAAAGACCTCCAGCTCTGTCGTCCACTCAGTCCCTCCTTACTGTCCAGCTCCATTGGTCTTCCTGTGCCATTGCTTTAACTCAGCAACAAGAAGTTCCCGAATTATCCGGGCCAGCTCATCTCATCGGATGACGTGTGCCTCATCCCTGGGGTGGGGGTGGGGGTGGGGGTTCCTCCCACAGGAATTTCAGACCACCACGTTGGCATATTAATAAGGCCCAAATGACCTCCTGCTGCAGGTAATTGCCGTGTCCTATTTCCCTCTCGAAGGCTTTTTCCAGAGCTCAGGTGTGGCCCTGAGCGGGGCCGCTGTAGTGAGTCTGAGACCCGGGACCTGGGGGTTCCTTCCTCGGTTTGAATGCCCTGCGGGAACGTTTGCGGTTTCTGAGCAGGAATGGAGCGTGGTAAGCGTCCACAGGGCCTGAGCTGTCGTGGCCGCGGGAGGGAGAGGCCCATGGTCACTGTGGCCCACTCTAAAGGTGGGGGACAGCTCCTCTTGAAGCTGAGTCCAGGGTCGCTTGCCAGGTCCGAATGGGGGCTCAGTGGGGCCAGACGCTTGGACTCTTCAAGAGACTCTGAACGTGCAGATTTTTTTTCATACAAAATCTCCAACATTCTCGATGTGGGCAGTTATCATGTTTTTCAAACTGTGTGCAGCTGTCAGAACTCTCCAGGCGGGTCGGGGCCCGTGGGCGCTGGCTTGTAGCCTCTGATGGAGTCTTGTTACAGACCCTGGTCAGTGGCCGATGGCGAATACGCTGTGGCATGGGCCATGAGGAAGACCGGGGTTTCAGCTGCCCAGGTGCTCTTTGGTGAGGGACGGCCCAGAGTCCTGACTTCTCCAATGGGGTGGTATCTTTTGTCTGTCGCCCCCAAGAAACATCAAGTTGGCCTGCTGATGGTGCCACCATCCCGAGAAAGGTCAACCTCGTGCAGTCCTTCTGAGGGGCGGGGGAGGACCTGTCCTCACAGCTCAACAACAGGAACCAGAGCCAGGCCTGGGAGGAAAGAGTGTCCCTGAGCGTTGGGTCAGAATGTCCCTGATGCTCTTCACACCCACCCCGTGAGTGTGATCATGGCTGCGGGCTCCAAAATAGATGTGCTTGGCAGAGGGCCTCGGAAGGCGCTGAAAGGGGATTTCACACGCTGGGCTGATGTCTGCATGCAGTAAGGAGCCAGACACTCTGCCCCCGCCCCACCGTGTGTACTAGGGGACAACACTTCTTGTGGAGGTCCAGTTTGTCTTTGCTTCTGACCCCAAGCAGGCAGCTGGGTCAAGTCATCCTAAGGAAGTAACCCCGCCCCCCAATTTGGGAGTGTGAAATGCAGAGAGCAGCTCTCCCTGGCACATTTACCCTCCCCCACACACACACCCCAGACTTAACATCCGTGGAATGAACCAAGTCCAATTGTAACAAGGATGATATAGCCAAGGGCAAAATAATGCCGATTCTCTCTCTCTGCAGCTCCCCAAAGAGCTGAAAGCACACGTGAGTGCCCGCACCAACACGCGCACACCCCTTAAATCACTACCGTTGAATTTTAGAAACAGAACTGCTCAAAACAAACGAGGTTAATCACAGCAGCATTTTTCATGATTCTGAAATTTGACATCCAATCGAGGAAAGGGATTCATTCCCCTTGCCAATCCCAAGGAATGGAGCTCAAGACCAGTGCCCCACCTACTTCGTATCCCCGGTCTAATCTAGTTGTGGGAAGAGCCCTCAGTCTTGCGGAGAAGGGAGAAACACAGCCCGAGTGTCGCTGAAGTCTCTTTCTTCAGATACGAGGGGGGGAGCCTGATGGGTGTCAGTTCTGGAGGGAAGCCAAGGGGATGGGATCTCTGTTCTCTTCACCACAACAGCCAAAACTCCAACACATACAAACCACTGCTCCCCTACACAGGGCTTCTCAACCTCAGGGCTGTTGACATTTGAGGCAGGATCATTCTTTTTTTTTTTTTTTTTCTTCCTTTTTTTCTGCATTTCTCTGAAGCTGGAAACGGGGAGAGACAGCCAGACAGACTCCCGCATGCGCCCGACCGGGATCCACCCGGCACGCCCACCAGGGGCGACGCTCCGCCCACCAGGGGGCGATGCCCTGCCCCTCCGGGGTGTCGCTCCACCGCGACCAAAGCCACTACAGCGCCTGGGGCAGAGGCCAAGGAGCCATCCCCAGCACCCGGGCCATCTTTGCTCCAATGGAGCCCCGGCTGCGGAAGGAGAAGAGAGAGACAGAGAGGAAGGAGGGGGGGGGGTGGAGAAGCAAATGGGCGCCTCCCCCACGTGCCCTGGCCGGAACCGAACCCGGGTCCCCCGCACGCCAGGCTGACGCTCCACCGGTGAGCCAACTGGCCAGGGCCAGGATCATTCTTTATTGTGGGGGCCATCCTGTGCATTGTAGGGTATTGACCAGTATCTCTGGCCCCCGCCCACTAGATGACCCTATCTCTCAGTCTCCCCCCAGTTGTGACAACTATAGACGTGCCCAGATAGGACAACACTGCCCAGATAGGAGCACTTTACGGCATCTCGTTGGCATATTTGAACTGCTAGGATCACCACTCCTGAGCTTTGGGTCCATTATTAAGTAAAATAAGGGTTATGTGAACAAAAAGCACTGTCATACGGTGACAGGTGATCTGATAACCAAGACGGGTGATTCATATCCCAGGAGGGAGGGAGTGAGTGAGACAGCGTGAAATTTCATCACACTACTCAAAATGGCACAGTGTTTAAAACTTACAAAGTGTTTATTTCTGTAACGTTTCACTTCACAGGTTCGGACTGTGGTTGACTGTGGGTGACTGAAGCCGTGGAAAGGAAAAGCGTGGATAAGCAGGAATTACTACAATTATAAAGAAGGGGGCTGGGGTTGGCAGCAAGGGCGGTGCACACTGTAGGGAGCCAGGAAGGCCTGGGCAGGCAGGGTGGGCGGGGGCACGTGCTCTAGGAGGAAGGGTTCCAGCCTCTCCTGGTCCAATCCCTTCTTTTTTATTTTTTTATTTTTTATTTTTTTTTTATTTTTCTGAAGTTGGAAACGGGGAGGCAGTCAGACAGACTCCCGCATGCGCCCGACTGGGATCCACCTGGCATGCCCACCAGGGGGCGATGCTCCACCCATCTGGGCCGTTGCTCTGTTGCAACCAGAGCCATTCTAGTGCCTGAGGCAGAGGCCATGGAGCCATCCTCAGCGCCCGGGCCAACTTTGCTCCAATGGAGCCTTGGCTGCGGGAGGGGAAGAGAGAGACAGAGAGGAAGGAGAGGGGGAGGGGTGGAGAAGCAGATGGATGCTTCTCATGTGTGCCCTGGCCGGGAATCGAACCCGGGACTCCTGCACACCAGGCCGATGCTCTACCACTGAGCCACCCAGCCAGGGCTCCAATCCCTTCTTGCCATCTCCATCCAAGTCCCCTGCCTCAAGGAAAAGCCTAGCTCCTTATTGGTCAGGACCAGGGTAGACTGGAGAGAGCTTCTGGATCAGCCTATAGGAACAAGGCACGGTGAAGGGGGCCTGACCAGGGAGGGCAGGATGGAGACCCAGACAGTGCTGAGAGAGGGCTGGGAAAACAAGTCACCTGACTGAGAGTCTGGGACACAGGGAGCTGTCTTCAGATCCCTGCTGGCGTCACTGCCCCAGGGACCTTTAGCTCCCGGATTTATCACCCCCCCCCCCTCACCCAATAGCATGTTGGAAAAGACAGGTTTTTCTGCTTCACTGAAGTGGCTCTTGTCCTGGTCTAAGATCGCAAATGCTTTCCTGACAAGGTCAATGTTCTTGCTGGATAAGCCCACTTGGGAGAAGAAAGCTTTGTGGTTGAAGCTGCCAAGTTCTACAAGATACAGAGATCTTTAAGGGTTTTTTTTTTTTTCTTTTGTTTTTAACTTGAGATGTGGCCCAACCCAAAACCAGGAGCCCTGACCTCTGCCGTCTCCAAGAAAGTCCTTGTAAATGGGTTATAGGGGTGTGTGTGTGTGTGTGTGTGTGTGTGTGTGTGTGTGTGTGTGTGTATGTGTTTTTATTGGGGTAAAAATTCACCTAACATAATATTAAACATTTTAAAGTGTACAATTCTATGGCATTTAGTACATTCACAGTGTTGTACAAGCTCTGCCTGCATCCAGTCCCAAACCATTTTCGTCCCCCCAAAAGGAAACCCCGTACCAGTAAGCTGTTGTTCCCCATTACCCCCTTCTCTCTCCCCTGACAACCCCCACTCTACTCTCTATATTTAGGACTTGCCTATTCTGACTATATATACATAGATTTATACAATAGTTGTCCTTTTGTGACCTGTTTCCTTCACTTAGCATGTTTTCTTTTAAATTTTTAATTTAATTTAATTTTTAGAGAGAAAGATAAGGGCGACAGAGACAGAGAGAAACAGTGCTTTGTGGTCCCGCTCATCTATGCATTCAGCAGTTGATTCTTGTATGTACGCTGACCAGAGATCAAACCCACAACCTTGGTGCATCAGCACGACTCCCTAACCAACTGAGCCAGCTGGCCAGGGCCAGCATAATATTTTCAAGGTTCTTCCATGTTGTCATACAAGTCAGTACTTTACTCCTTTTCGTGGCTGAATACTATTTTATAGTATATATATACCGCATTTTGTTTTTCCATTCATCCAGGGGTGGGCATTTGAGTTCTTTCTACTTTTGTGCTATTGTGAATAATGCTCCTCTGAACGTTTGCGTACAAGTGTTCATTTGAGAGCCGGTTTTCAATTCTTTGGGGTACATACCTAGAAGTGGAATTGCTGGGTCATATGGTAATTCTATATTTAACTTTTTGAGGAACTGCCAAACCGTTTCCCACGGTGGCTGCACCATTTTACATTCCCACCAACACCAGCAATGCATGAAGTGAAAGTCACATCCTCGCCAACAGCTGCTCCTTTCTGTTTTTAGAATTATAGCCGTCCTAGTGGGCATGAAGGGACGCGGGGCTTTTATAGGATGTAATGGCATATAGTCATTAAGGAAATCATATCAAGTATCATCTTCTAGATGAGTCAAAGTGTCTAGGACTGGAAGTAGCCATCACATATAGTCTTTAAAATGTATATGCTATCTTTAGACATGATTGGATGCTAACAGCAACCCTAAGCAAGACATGCTGCAGACCTGGCCACAGATAACAAAGGAACCTCACTTCTTTTGCCAGAATAGAAACTTTCTCTAATTTACAAAGAAGTTGCAATTAAAGATGTCAGTGTTCATAATAATAGTATATAGAATTTATTGAGTGCTTAACCCCATGTCAGATAGCGATTGGGCATCTATTGTAGAAGTGACTTCTATTTTTATCTCCATTTTACAAATAAATTCCATGAAGCTAAATGGCTATTTAATGGGAGTTAAGTGGCTGTTCCATGTCCTAGAGTTGGTGAGTGGCCAAGCAGAGGCTGAACTTGAGCAGTCTGAGCCCAGGGCCTTTGCACATGACCAGGACCCTTTGCTACCTCTTGATACGATGTGCTCCCTTACATCCCGGATGCTACAAGAGGAGCCACGGTCTCTGTGTAGGGAGCAGGACCTGAGAGTCTGGGAGCCCAGCGTTGGCCCTGGTAAGCATCCCCTCTGAGCCTCAGTTTCCTCATCTGAAAGCAGAAGGATTGGACTGAGTGACCTAAGCCACATCTGCTCTGACACCCCAGGACACTCCCCAACTGGGAAAAAGAGTAGACCCCCTCACTTTTGCACCCGACAGAGCAGCGTCGATGTCCTTTGGGGAGATGGTATCGATCATCTCTGTGGCTAGGCTAAGAAGTAACAAGCACATATGAGTCCTTGTCCTGGAGTCTTCAACCTGCCCTGCGAACAGTCGAAACCAAAGCCAAGCCGGAGAGTCTGCGGTTTGGTGATGAGGGAGGCGTCTTCAGAAACAGACAAGGGAAGGAGGGGAGCAAGCCTCACCCTCGGGGCCTGTCCATCGCTGTGCTGGCACACCCATACACGTGGTCTGGGGACAGGAAATGCGCTCTTGGTCACCATCCCAGGGGCTGACTTGCACTGGCCCCCCCCTGCCAGGAGGGCCCCCACAGACTCTGAACCTAGTCCAGCACCGAGGCTGGAATCCATCCGTTCTGGTCGGCAGGTGCATTCTCTGTTTAATCAAGAAGAGTGGATCCCTGGACCTCGCTGACGCCACGCTGAGCTAATGCTTTGGAAATAGGGGCCAGGCTGGCAGCCACGGTGGGGGTGGGGGGGCGGGGGGGGGGGGAGGAAAAGCTTTTCTGCCTTGTCATTGTGACTCCCTTCACAGGAAGCCAGAAATAGCCATGCAGGGAACAGGGGTTCTGCCTGGGAATGGCAAGGGTCCCCCCAGAGAGCAGGTCTCAACGTGGCCTTTTTGTGGAACTCAAAAGAACTTATCTCGTTAACACGTTAGAGAACTTACAAATCCCTTTGTGTGTGTGGCCAGGGCAAAGTCCTCTTTTCTACAGTAAACTACGGCGCATCCCTGGGGACAAACCACGCTGCAGGCAGGAATGAATGCGAAGGGGGGGACAGGATGAGGGAGGGGTCCTGGGGCCGCCGCTCCCCTCTCCGGGTCTGCTTCAGGTAAGCCAAAGGTGAGGTGCTTCACATTTTTATATGGAGAAGGTATTATGGGGAACTAACACGGCTATTCCTTGGGCAATTACATCTTAATTCTTAAAAGACCACTCAGTTGAAAAACATGGTTTTCCCCCTACAGACCTCAGGGATGTCCCGATTGTCAGGTTACTGTGTTCTTCAGTTTGTTTTCTTCATCAATTAAGGTCATTGAAATTATCTTCAGTATTGGTTCACTTGGGGTTGGGAGAGTGTCTGTCTCCATTCGTTAGGAATGTAACAATAATAACATGATACAGAATTTATTCAGTGCCAGGCATCATTCTAAGTGTTGTGTATGTAAATTAACGCATTTAAACATCACCGCAGACACCAGGAGGGACGATTCCTATAAATACCCCATCTGATAGATGAGGAGCTCAGGCCCAGAGAGATGAGATGACTTGCTCAAGGTCACGGCCACCAGGAGTTCAATCAGTCACTTAGCCATTTGACAGAGACAGAGAGGACACATAGGGACAGACAGATAGGAAAGGAGAGAGATGAGAAGCATCAATTCTTTGTTGCAGCTCTTTAGTTGTTCAATGATTGCTTTCTTTCTTTTTTTTTTAATTCATTTTAGAGAGGAGGGGGGAGATAGAGAGAGAGAAAGAGAGAGAGAGAGAGAGAGAGAAGGGGGAGGAGCAGGAAGCATCAACTCCCATATGTGCCTTGACCAGGCAAGCCAGGGTTTTGAACCGGCAACCTCAGTGTTTCCAGGTTGACGCTTTATCCACTGCACCACCACAGGTCAGGCAATGATTGTTTTCTTATATGTACCTTGACCCGGGGGCTCCGGCAGAGAGTGAGTGACCCCCAGCAAGCTTGGGTTCAAGCCAGTGACCTTGGGGGCCTCAAACCTGGGTCCTGTGCATCCCAGTCCGACGCTCTATCCACTGCGCCACCACCTGGACTGGCAAATAGCTGGGTTTTTTTTTTTTTGTTTGTTTGTTTTTTTAAAGGATTTTTATTTTTTTTTAAATTTATTTATTTATTTTTACAGAGACAGAGAGAGTCAGAGATAGGGACAGACAGAGAGAGATGAGAAGCATCAATCATTAGTTTTTCGTTGTGACACCTTAGTTGTTCATTGATTGCTTTCTCATATGTGCCTTGACTGGGGGGGGGGGGCTACAGCAGACCGAGTAACCCCTTGCTCAAGCCAGTGACCTTGGGTCCAAGCTGGTGAGCTTTGCTCAAACCAGATGAGCCTGCACTCAAGCTGGCGACCTCCGGGTCTCGAACCTGGGTCCTCAGCATCCCAGTCCGACGCTCTATCCACTGCGCCACCACCTGGTCAGGCAATAGCTGGTTTTAAAGACAGGACTCAGATAGGTCTCGAACTTAGTGATCTGGCAAGGTGAGCTTGTTGACTGCTCCACAGGCACGCTGCACCTGTGAGGGAGGGAGGCAGTGCACCCGTGCAGGCTGTGTCTGCAGGGGCTGTTTCTCCCAGCTCATCTGGGAGGGAGTCCTGAGCTCACCAAGAAAGGGCCCCTTGCGGTGCTCAGGTCCACCCTGGCCCCGCCCTCCGGTTAGTCCCCGCACTCTCAGGGGCTTGACATTCAAAACCACTTACCTCCACGTTGCTGGCATCATAACTTGGCCTTCAAGATCCTCCTTGAGAAACACGGTGAGATACCCAAGCTTACCTTTGGGTGCTCCTGGGTGGGGCCCCACGGGTGTTCAAGGAGCCAGGTGCCCTGTGCTGTGGGATTTCCCACTTTTCCACAATGTAAGCCAAGTCTATATACAGACCCCAGACCTGGCATCCAAATTGGGCCGGCGTTAGACGGACCCCTGGATTCATCACTTCTTGCTATTTTTATCTTGAGAAAATGCATATATGTTTTAGCAAACAAAACAAGCTAAGTGGTTAACTCTGGGGAATGTGCAGAGCCAGGCTGAATTTCTTATGATTTAAGCAGAAAGCTTAAACTTCTCCTCAAGCCCAGAGCCAAGGACAAAAGACAAGTGCTCGGCTGTGCCCCAGGACGCAGGCCAGCGAGCCAAGCTGACCCGCCAGCAGCAGCGGGGAGCGGAGGGCCAGGGAGACTTGCTAACGTGTTCCCGCTGCGTGCAGACAGCGCCTGGGGAAGAAACAGCCCTGCGCTGTGCGGCTCAGGCTTTGTTTCTGGGAAAATGAACAGGAAAAAGATCAGTGTTGTTGGCCCTGGCCGGTTGGCTCAGTGGTAGAGCATCGGCCTGGCATGCAGGAGTCTCAGGTTCGATTCCCGGCCAGGGCACACAGGAGAAGCGCCCATCTGCTTCTCCACCCCTCCCCCTCTCCTTCCTCTCTGTCTCTCTCTTCCCCTCCCGCAGCCAAGGCTCCATTGGAGCAAAGTTGGCCCAGTCGCTGAGGATGGCTCCATGGCCTCTGCCTCAGGTGCTAGAATGGCTCTGGTTGCAACAGAGCGATGCCCCGATGGGCAGAGCATCACCCCCTGGTGGGCATGCCGGGTGGATACTGGTCGGGCGCATGCGGGAGTCTGTCTGACTGCCTCCCCGTTTCCAGCTTCGGAAAAATGCAAAAAAAAAAAAAAAAAAAAAAAAAAAGATCAGTGTTGTATGATCTTTGGAAGTGGAAAATTAAGGAAAGAACAATTAAAGGCGGGGGTTCCCTGATCTGTTCCCTCTTTGTCAGAAGAAGGGGGAGTCCTGACTCTCGAAGCCCCCATGAATGGCTGCCCCTGTCCACCCCTGAAGTTTCTTACTCATCCTTGGGTTGGCGATTGCCAGTTTAACATTGGCTTTATGAAAGGGAATCTTGCGCTTAATTTTTGTAGTTCAGAGGTTTCTGTTATTTAAAATTTTTTTTCTTTTGAATTATGTTTAAATACATATACCATAAAAGTTGCCATCTTAATCACTTTCAAAGTCCACAGTTAGTTCCGTGGTGTGAACAATGCTCACAGCCATTACCACCGTTTATCCTCATAGCTCTTGTAGATCTGACACTCTGTATCTTTTTTTTTTTTTTTTTTCATTTTTCTGAAGCTGGAAACAGGGAGAGACAGTCAGACAGACTCTCGCATGCGCCCGACCGGGATCCACCCGGCATGCCCACCAGGGGCGACGCTCTGCCCACCAGGGGGCGATGCTCTGCCCATCCTGGGCGTCGCCATGTTGCGACCAGAGCCACTCTAGCGCCTGAGGCAGAGGCCACAGAGCCATCCCCAGCACCCGGGCCATCTTTGCTCCAATGGAGCCTTGGCTGCGGGAGGGGAAGAGAGAGACAGAGAGGAAAGCGCGGCGGAGGGGTGGAGAAGCAAATGGGCGCTTCTCCTGTGTGCCCTGGCCGGGAATCGAACCCGGGTCCTCCGCACGCTAGGCTGACTGACACTCTGTATCTTACTCGCTTAGCATAATGTCTTCAAAGTTCATCCATGTGTCAGAATTTCCTTCCTTTTAAGGCTGAGTCCTACCCCATTGTCTGCATACATCACAGTTTGCTTATCCATTCCTTCACCCATGAACATTTGTATCGCTTCCCCGTTTTACCTGTTGTGAATAACACTGCTCTGAACGTGTGTATACAAGTATCTCTCGGAGAACCTGCTTTTAAGTCTTTTGAGTATATACCCAGCAGAGGAACTACTGGGTCATATGGTAATTCTATTTGTAATCTTTTGAGGAACACACTGTTTTCCATAGTGCTGAACCACACAGTGCCCAGGATCCCAGTGTCTCTACATCCTCACCAACAACTTGTCATTTTCTGTTTTTCCTTTTAAATACAGTAACCAGCCTGACCGGGTGGTGGCACAGTGGATAGAGTGTCGGACTGGGATGTGGAGGACCCAGGTTCAAGGCTCCGAGGTTGCCAGCTTGACTGTGGGCTCATCAGGTTTGAGCAAGGCTCACCAGCTTGAGCCTAAGGTCACTGGCTCAAACAAGGGGTCACTCAGTCTGCTGGAGCACCCCGGTCAAGGCACATATGAGAAAGCAATCAATGAACAACTAAGGAACCACAACAAAGAATTGATGTTTCTCATCTCTCTCCCTTCCTGCCTGCCTGTCCCTATCTGTCCCTCTCTCTGACTCTCTCTGTCTCTGCCAGAAAAAAAAAAAAAAAAAAAAAAGATGATGAGATTAAGCAAAGAAAAAAAAATTAAATACAGTAACCATCCTAATGGGTATGAAGTGTTAGCTCATTGTGGTTTTGAATTTGCATTTTGCTACTGATTAGCATTGAGTATTTTTCATGTGCCTATTGGTCATGTATATATCTTCTTTGGAGAGAGGCCTATTCAAGTTCTTTGCCCATTTTTAATCAGATTGGAGTTTATTTTTTGTTTTGTTTTTTGTTTTGTTATTGAATTGTAGGAGTTCTTTATATATTCTGGATATTAACCCCTATCATGTGCATGATTTGCAAATATTTCCCTATTCCATGAGTTGCCTTTTCACTCTGCTGATAACATCCTTTAATGCACAAAAGTTTTTAATTTTGAAGTATTCCAGTGTATCCATTTTTTTCCTTTGGGGCTGTGGTTTTTTTTTTTTGTTTTTTTTTTTACAGAGGCAGAGATAGACAGGGACAGACAGACAGACAGGAATGGAGAGAGGTGAGAAGCATCAATCATTAGTTTTTCGTTGCACGTTGTGACTTCTTAGTTGTTCATTGATTGCTTTCTCATATGTGCCTTGACCGCGGGCCTTCAGCAGACCGAGTAACCCCTTGCTGGAGCCAGCGACCTTGGGTCCAAGCTGGTGAGCTTTTTTTTTTTTTTTTGCTAAAGCCAGATGAGCCCGCGCTCAAGCTGGCGACCTCAGGGTCTCGAACCTGGGTCCTTCTGCATCCCAGTCTGACGCTCTATCCACTGCGCCACCACCTGGTCAGGCTGGGGCTGTGGTTTTCTTAACTTTTATTATTTATTTATTATTTTTGTATTTTTCCGAAGTGAGAAGTGGGGAGGCAGTCAAACAGACTCCCTCATGTGCCCAACTGGGATCCACCCGGCATGCCCACCAGGGGGCGATGCTCTGCCCATCTGGGGTGTTGCACTGTTGCAACTGGAGCCATTCTAGCACCTGAGGTGGAGGCCATGGAGCCATCCTCAGCGCCCGGGCCAACTCTGCTCCTGTGGAGCCTTGCTCCGGGAGGAGAAGAGAGAGACAAAGAGAAAGGAGAGGGGGAGGGGTGGAGAAGCAGATGGACACCTCTCCTGTGTGCCCTGGCTGGGAATCGAACCTGGGACTCCTGCATGCCAGGCTGACGTTCTACCGCTGAGCCAACCGGCCAGGGCCATGTGGTTTTGCTTAATTTTTAAAGAGCTATTTTCTTCCCCTTCCACCGGGATGCCAGCAGTAACTCCCTCACCAGTCCCCTGCTGCCACCTCTTCCCGCCTCGTCTCCCAGGCTCTGTCACACGGCAGCTCACATGGCAGCCAGATGTCCTTTTAAAAACAGAAGCCTTGGAATGAAGTTCTGATTCATGCAACACCATGGAAACAGCATGAAAACATTCTGTTGAGCAAGAGAGGACAAACAGTGTGTGATCCCATTTATATAAAATATCTAGAATAGAGGAATTCATCCACAGAAAGTAGGATAGAGGTTGCCAGGTGCTGGGATAGAGACAGGCATAGGGGAGTTATTGTTTAATGGGTGCAGTTTAATGCATCAAAATTTTGTCCTTCAATCTCAAGCCAGCATGGGAGGGTGCACCCTGGCCACCTCCCAGATGGTCTCCCAGAGCCCCATGAGATGGAGGAGAAGCTTAAATCACTAGGGTTATTTCATCTCCCTGTCAGGGGTGAAAATTTTTTGGACATATGTTGGACAGATAAAATATATTATGCTTACTTTGTTAAAGATGGCACTGCCCACATGGAAGCCCATAGCCCAGGTGATTGCTTGGGATGGGCGTGATTATATTAATGTATGTTGGGGGCGGGCTGTGGGCAGGTAGGATCCTTGTAGCCTGGGGCTTGGTTTTAGGACTAAGCCTTTCCCACCCTTTTTGATGTGGGGTGGTGCACTCTGATGAGGAATCCCATCATACCTCAGATAAGTGACTTTGTATTAGAGACTTCCCTATTTGTATAATGGATTAAAGGTTTGGATTTCTACACTATAAAGAGGGACAGACTGGGAGCTTGCTCTCGCAGTTCCTGAGATTAGCATTAGAGCAGAGAGAAGGTTGAAGAGCAGAGTAAGGCCATGTGGAGGAGAGGAGAGGCAGCCAAGTGGTGGAGTGCTGAAAGAGAAGCCAGTCAGTGCAGAGTTTGTGCAGAGAGAAGGAGATGGGGAACAAAGGAGAATGAGGCTAGTGAGCTAGAAACCTTTGATTCTAGGAAACTTGGATAAGTCAGTAGCTTTGTGAGTGCTGAATGGGTGGGTTTGGGGGCCCAGTGTGTGTTTTTACTTGCCTGCCGGGGGCAAGCTAGGATTAAAGATAATGGCCCACCAGTTCGTGGCTCTGTTGTTTCGTTACCGTCTGTCCAAATCCAATGAGAAGCTACATGGGCCAGGCAGCTGTGATGGTGGCCGTGGCTACTGACTTTACATCATAGATGGTTGTATGGTGAGGGGCTGCCATCGTGGCCACGCACATGCAGGTTCCCATTGGGTTCAGGCAGAAGGTAAAGAAACAGTGGAGCCAACAAATGGTGGGCCATTCCTTTATTCAAGTCTTCCACCGGCCGATGAGCAACACACAGGGAAACACTTCCCTTTCACTCAGAGCTCCCAAAGCCACTGACGCGTTCTCTGGTTCCACAACCAGGAGAATCTTCTCTGGTTTCTCCTAGAATCAAGGCCCCTCAGCTCTGGTTCCCCATCTGCACACGTTCTCCTCTCTGCACAAACTGGCTTCTTCCTCAGCACTCTGCATTCTCTCTGTTCTCTCTCTCCGCAAACATGGCTTCCTTCTTCTTCTCTCCTTCTGCTCTCCTTTTTCAAAACTTTCTGGCTCCAAAACCTCTCCTCCAGCAAACATTAGCAAAACAATGGCCCTTCCCAAGCAGGAAGGTAATTTGCAATTTCACAGACCACATATACCTGACACTGCCAGCCCCCAATGCAAACTATAAGGGAGCAAACATATAAATCACATTTTACAAACTTATTTGACCAACAATGGTGGAGATTGTTGTAAGATATTGAATATAATGAATGATGCTGAATTCTACACTTAAGGATAGCTAAAGTGGCAAATTTTATGTTATATATATTTTACCACTTAAAAACAATCAATAATGTACTAAAACCCTTTGTCTTGAACAGTTTAAATGGATGACTTGTATGGTACATGAATTATATTTCAATAAAGCTGGGTTTTATTTATTTATTTATTTATTTTTTGTATTTTCCTGAAGCTGGAAAAGGGGAGAGACAGTCAGACAGACTCCCGCATGCGCCGGACCAGGATCCACCCGGCACGCCCACCAGGAGGCGATGCTCTGCCCCTCTGGGGCGTCGCTCTGCGGCGACCAGAGCCACTCTAGCGTCTGGGGCAGAGGCCAAGGAGCCATCCCCAGCGCCCGGGCCATCTTTGCTCCAATGGAGCCTTGACTGCGGGAGGGGAAGAGAGAGACAGAGAGGAAGGAGGGGGGGTGGAGAAGCAAATGGGCACTTCTCCTATGTGCCCTGGCCGGGAATCGAACCCGGGTCCCCCGCACGCCAGGCCGACGCTCTACCGCTGAGCCAACCGGCCAGGGCCTGGTTTTTATTTTTTTTAATGGAAGCTTTGCCTGATATCAACGCCTTCCTGAGCTGAAATTTTAACCTGACCAGGCCCTTAGTGACCTGCCTCCTCCTCCTCCTCCTAACTTACTCATCAAACCACATGGGTCACTTTGCTCTTCTTCTGGTGGACTAAGGGCACCTGCACTCGGGGCCTTTGCACGTGCCATTCCTTCTCCTGGAGTGCTTCCCCAGGTATCTGCGGTATCTGACCTGCACTCGGGGCCTTTGCACATGCCGTTCCCTCTCCTGGAGTGTTTCCCCAGGTATCTGCGGTATCTGACCTGCACTCGGGGCCTTTGCACATGCCGTTCCCTCTCCTGGAGTGCTTCCCCAGGTATCTGCGTGTCCCACCATTGGCGTACGGCTTTGTTGAGTTCTTCTGTCAAATTATTGAATTTGAAGCGGGTCAGGGGTCCTTTAATCTTGAATTTATTTTTTGCTAAAGATTGGCAGCAACTTATGTAGCCTGTGTGGGTATCTGTGCTTTCTTCTGCCTGCCTTTCGGGGTCCACTAACGGTCCCAGGTCTCCCCCAACCATAGTTATTTAGTCTTCTGCTCCATCTCATGGGGCTCTGGGAGACCATCCGGGAGGTGGCCAGGGTGCACCTTCCTATGCTGGCTTGAGATCTGAGGACAGCCTGACCAGGCGGTGGCGCAGTGGATAGAGCGTCGGACTGGGATGCAGAGGACCCAGGTTCAAGACCCCGAGGTCGCCAGCTTGAGTGCGGGCTCATCTGGTTTGAGCAAAAGCTCACCAGCTTGGACCCAAGGTCACTGGCTCGAGCAAGGGGTCACTCTGTCTGCTGAAGGCTCACGGTCAAGGCACATATGAGAAAGCAATCAATGAACAACTAAGGTGTCGCAACTAAAAACTGATGATTGATGCTTCTCATCTCTCTCCGTTCCTGTCTGTCTGTCCCTATCTATCCCTCTCTCTGACTCTCTCTCTGTCTCTGTAAAAAGATCTGAGGACAAAATTTTGACACATCAAAGTGCTTGGCTGGCCAGGCCACTCCTGAAAGTTGTGGAAGACTAAAAACAGGCCACACGTCCAAAAGGAGGAGAATGTCAAAATAAATGATGGTACATCTACCAGCTGGGATGTTACGCAGCTCTTAAAAATAACAGCCATGAGCACTGCAGCAATGTATAGCAAATGTCCACAGCATTTAAAGTGAAATAAGCAGAACTGAAAAACTGTGTCTGTGCTGACTAGAACTATGTAAACACACACCTGCAGGTGGGCAAAGAGTGGACAGAACGTAGGACAGCGTAGAGCTGGTGTGGACGATTCTTCTTTGTTTCGCCCTTTGTGTAAGTGATGCAATTGACAGACGGAGGGGGAAAGTGCAGAGCCTCCCAAGGCGAGCGGCTCTGCAGGGAGGGCGACGGGGGCTCCCCAGTGTCTGCAGACTCTGCACACGGGGGCTGGGGTCCTCTGAGGGGGGATGTGTAGCTCTGGGACAGATCTCACGCTGCCATCTATCTGCACCTGCGTTTCCCCCAGCGTGAAACATGCCCCGCCTAGATTCTAGACAAGTGGGATATTTCTGCCATTGGTTTTGATTATGGCACCATAGACCTAACATAAAAACTGATCGTTTTAGCCATTTATTGCAAGTACAGTTTCGTGGCATCAAGTTCATTCGCATTGTTGTACAACCATTGTCCACCTCCAGAGCTTTTTCATCTTCCCCAAACTGAAACCCTGAGCCCATTAAACACTAACTCCTTCCCCAGACCCTGGCACCCACCCCATCTACTTTCTGTCTCTAAGAATTGGACTGCTCTAGAGACCTGTATAAGCGGACTCATACATCTGTTTTGAGGCCAGGGCAACCGAAGTCGTGTGGATGGGCCAGTCGTCAAACCAGGCTCCTGGGCGCCACCTGGTGGCCCTTGTGGTGGCATGCTCTGGGAGAGGTCCCAGGTGTGAGTTAGAGCAGTGGTCCCCAACCACCCTCCCACCTCCACCCCACTCCCCACTCCCTCCCCCCCACCGTGTACCGGTTTAATGTCAGAAAATATTTTCACAGACCGGCCTTTAGGGTAGGATGGATAAATGTATCACGTGACCGAGACAAGCATCAAGAGTGAGTCTTAGATGGATGTAACAGAGGGAATCTGATCATTTTTTAAAAATAAAAATAATCCGCGGCCCAAGGGTTGGGGACCACTGAGTCAGAGGGACCGCTTTGGCGGGCGCTCCTTACCAACCTATAAAGCGCAGCATTGTCGGGTGGCCCCCGGACCCTTGTAGCTGCACTTGCTGCCATTAGGGCAATGGCCATTCATTTCAGAAAACGCTTTCATTAACTTTCGGCTGCAACCATCGACCATCAAGGGTTTGCTGGCGTCTCCTGATGTCCCACAATGCTCTGGGCATTTAGGAGTATATCTTTATTGGAACCCCCAGAGCTCGCAGTTACAAAGCACTTGGAAACCCCTAGAGAGGAGAGGGCTTTATAACATGCCAGTGTGGACTTTGATATAGCATATAGCATAAGCCAATTCTTCTGTATGTCTCATAAATTTGTTTTACCCCAAAAGTAACATACATTTGTAGAATCATCTCTGCTCCCACATAACCAGAACTGACATTTGGGTCTTTACCCTCCCAATACATCCCTGTTCTATTCAGTTTTTAGGGGTTAGTTTCTTACAAAACCAGAGTGATTTTCTGCCAGGACCTGGGTTTGCAAACCCAGCTCTTCTGCTTAATTGCCATTGTGGGCAAATGAATGAATTTCTCTAAGCTCAGTCTTCTAACCTGTAAAATGGGAATATTAACTCCGCCTACCTTGTAGGGTCATTGGGAAATTTTCAATGATCTGATGCATATAAAACTCTTAGCCAGGCCCTGGCCGATTGGCTCAGTGGTAGAGCGTCGGCCTGGCATGCAGGAGTCCCGGGTTCAATTCCCGGCCAGGGCACACAGGAGAAGCGCCCATCTGCTTCTCCACCCCTCCCCCTCTCCTTCCTCTCTGTCTCTCTCTTCCCCTCCTGCAGCCGAGGCTCCACTGGAGCAAAGTTGGCCCGGGCGCTGAGGATGGCTCTGTGGCCTCTGCCTCAGGCACTAGAATGGCTCTGATTGCGGCAGAGCGACGCCCCAAGATGGGCAGAGCATCGCCCCCTGGTGGGCATGCTGGGTGGATCCCGGTCGGGCACATGCGGGAGTCTGACTGCCTCCCCTTTTCCAGCTTCGGAAAAATACAAAAAAAAAAAAAAACCAACAAAAAAACCCCCCAAAACAAAAACTCTTAGCCGAATTCATAGTAAGCAGCAGAATGTCAGCGAAGTATAGCATGGTACAATTATGACATGTTGCAACCCCCTTTCGTCACTTAGCACAACAAGAGCGTCTTTCCCATGTAGAGGAAAACTTAGTCTTTTCTTTCACCTGTGATCTCACTCTCCTACTCACAGAAAACACTTCACTTCTGAAAGTCTGCCCACTGACTGTGTGGAGGTTTTCCCCAACAATAAGCAGTTATTTCATGGCGGTTTCATCGCGTAGACGTGATCGGTCGTTAACTCCGTTTCCAGCCCCTCTCCCCTCTCTGGGGAGGGGTGTGGGGGGGTTGGAAATTCTAAGCTTTTAGTGATGGGTTGGCCTTTCTGGTGACCGGCCCCATCTAAGAGCCATCGAGGAGCCCACCCAGAGTCTCCTTATTAGAAGGAGAGGTGCTCCTGGTGCTCTTGTTACTTAGGGGCCTGGGAACCCCGTGCCAGGAACCCAGAACAGAGACCGGGAAATATTTTCCGTTATCTCACACTCGGTTCCTAAGAACATCATTCTTTTTTTTTTTTTTTTTTTTTCCATTTTTCCGAAGCTGGAAATGGGGAGGCAGTCAGACAGACTCCCGCATGCACCCGACCGGGATCCACCTGGCATGCCCACCAGGGGGCAATGCCCTGCCCCTCCGGGGGGGGGGGGCGCTCTGTTGCGACCAGAGCCACTCTAGCGCCTGGGGCAGAGTCCGAGGAGCCATCCCCAGCGCCCGGGCCACCCTTGCTCCAATGGAGCCTTGGCTGCAGGAGGGGAAGAGAGAGACAGAGAGGAAGGAGAGGGGGAGGGGTGGAGAAGCAGATGGGCGCTTCTCCTGTGTGCCCTGGCCGGGAATCGAACCCGGGTCCCCCGCACACCAGGCCGACGCTCTACCGCTGAGCCAACCGGCCAGGGCTAAGAACATCATTCTTAACGATCTCATATTCCCACCGATGGCTGCGTCCAATAACTCGTTTAACCTCCTTTGGATTCGAAGGTTCCTCACTGTTCCTCTTTAGACGCAGGGCATTTCTGGGAGTTGTTTCCTTTATTGGTGATTCCTTCACCTTTATGTTCAGGAAGATCCTCCCCTCCTCGGGATCAGATGAACAACCCCCTCAATGTGTCTAGTTTCTTAGGGCTCCATATTTTTAACTGGATGCTTGAATCCATTTGAACCGTATTTTGATACCACACAGTGAGAACCGAGAAGTCTGATTTTAGTCTTCTTTCACAGTAGCCTAACCCGTTGTCCCAGCCTCCTTTATCTGCGCGCCGGTCTCTCCTCAGTGACGGGCTGGACCCTCTTTGGTTGACTCTCAGCCTGTCTCCGTGCTGGCTCTCCACTGGGCTCGCTCTCTGGCCCCCACGTCCACGTGCTGGATTCGTTCATGGCTCCGGTGGCCGCGAGGCATCCCTTTGTTGAGTCCTGTGGGAAGCTAACCGTACAGCACCTGCCACGCACGTCAAGCAGGAGTCACCAAGCCCCGGGCTGTTCTCCAGCCTGCGCTGACTGTCTTTGCTCTCTCTTCCCATCCCTGAACGATCCTAGATTCCCATGAGCCCCAAACTCACGTTCCCCACGCTCAGCCGTATCCCTCCGCGGTCACGTCCATACTCGGGAAGCTCTCACACTGATGTATTCAGCCTCCTCGTGCGCAGCAGACTGTCTTCCAAAGAGGGCCTCGCCGATATATGTACCATCCTGCGTGCTCTTCCTGCAGAAACGGACTGGCTTGCCTCCGCGGACGGGTGGAGTCTGTGTGCCCTCCCCACGAGTCAGGACCTTGTGGCTGCCCTGTCCAACGGAGCACAGCCAGGGTGACGCTGTGTGTCTTCCGAGATGAGGTCAGAAAAATGAAACAGCTCTACTTGGCAATCTCTCTCTCTCCCTCCCTCACCCCAATGCTGGCCTTTTGGAGTTCTTTTTTTGTTTTGTTTTGTTTTGTTTTTGAGAAACCCGGGCCACACGTGGGTGTTCCGGCCCCAGCCCCAGCTAAGATTTCAGACGCTCCGGCCAGTATCTACTGGCAGACCCGTGAGCGGATAAGATGATTCCGGCCCCCGGCTGTCCAGTCCCCAGAATTCCAGCTGAGGACACAGACGTCGAGGAGCAAGGAGGACGGGGAAAACGATTGTTTAAAGAGTGCAGAGTTTCTGTTCGCGATGAGGAGAAAGTTCTGGAAATAGATAGTGGACGTGGTCGCACAACAGTGTGAATGTGCTTACACCGGAAGTGGTTAAAATAAGTTTTCATATGTGTAGTTTGCCACTAAAAAAAATACTGGCATCTTCTCCCCTGTGTCCTCACCGGGTCCTCCCCCGGTGCATGTCTGTGTCCCAGTCGCCTCTTAGAAGGACAGCAGTCGTGGCCCTGGCCGGTTGGCTCAGTGGTAGAGCGTCGGCCTGGCGTGCGGGGGACCCGGGTTCGATTCCCGGCCAGGGCACATAGGAGAAGCGCCCATTTGCTTCTCCACCCCCCCCCCCTTCCTCTCTGTCTCTCTCTTCCCCTCCTGCAGCCAAGGCTCCATTGGAGCAAAGATGGCCCGGGCGCTGGGGATGGCTCCTTGGCCTCTGCCCCAGGCGCTAGAGTGGCTCTGGTCGAGGCAGAGCGACGCCCCGGAGGGGCAGAGCATCACCCCCTGGTGGGCGTGCCGGGTGGATCCCGGTCGGGCGCATGCGGGAGTCTGTCTGTCTCTCCCCGTTTCCAGCTTAAGAAAAATCCCCCAAAAAAGAAGAAGGACAGCAGTCGTGATGGGTTGGGCCCGCCAGCCTGACCTCATTTAACTTAATCAGCCCGGGAAACAGACCCATGCTGAGTACTGGGCATTAGGACTCCAACACTCAGACTCGGGTGGGGATGGGGGGGGGGGACAGCATTCAGCCCCGGCAGCCCCCCATCCTGTTAGTGTGGGGTTCTAATTCTGAAATAAGCAGAGCTGTAGGTCTGCCCCGGGATGGCGGTTCCAGCATCTCCTGGCTCTCGGGCTGCGTGTCTGGACCCGGAGGAACCACCGGGTCGTTGAGGTGCGATGAGGGAGACCAGCCCGTTCCGCCCGGGCTGCGGCCTCCTGACGGCGCAGCGCCCCTGAGCCTGGGCAGGACCAGAGAGCGCCGGCAAAACTGTGCAAAGTGACGGCGGTTCGGACAGGTCCGGGCCGGCAGCGCCCACCTCCACACACAGGCCCGGGAGAGGGGAAAACGTCTGTTGGCCAAACAGAAAGGAACAAACCTTCAATGAATGAGTCCCCGGGAGCTGGAGGGGTGAGGACTGCGGGGAGATGGCCAGCAGTGCCATTCCCACCTGCGGTGGCCGGGGAGGGCCTCCGGGGTGCCTGGGCAGGGGAGCCTACGACAAGAAAGACCAAATGGGCGACGTGGCTTCCAGTAATGATGGGGCCCCAAAGAAAGGGCAGCCACGTGATGTGACAAGGTGGTGGGGGTGGCTCTTTGAAGAGGGAGTGTTTGAGCTGAGGCCTGAGAGTCAGGAGGGCAGAGTTCTGGAAAGATCTAGAGCAGTGTATGTAGACCTCAGCACGACGGGCCGGTCGGGCAGCACCATTCTTTGCCGGGAGCACGGTCCTGCGCCTTGTGGGGTGAGGAGCAGTCTCCATGGCCTCTACCTCCCTACGAGATGCCTGTGGCACCTTCCTTCATTCCCCCAAGTTGTGATGACCAAAAATGTCTGCAGACATCACCAAGGTGTCCCCCGGGAGGCAAAACCACCCAGGTGGCGGACGGCGTTCCTGGAACGGGGCACAACAAACATGACAGCGCTGAGGTGGGAACAAGCCAGGCCGGTGTTCTGGGAACAGAAGTTTCCAGAAATGGAAGTTTTCAAGGAAATGACAGGTCCTGGGTGGAGTCCAGTGAGGGAGGAGATGAGCAGAGAGGCAGGCAGGGGCCGGTCCACGGCTGTCGCAAGTGCCGGGCTTTCTTCTGACCACGGAGGGAAGGGGTGGAATGTGGCCTGACCTGAAAGGTCCCTCCAGAGGCTGGGGCTGGGGGGTGGGGGGTGGGGGGTGGGCATGGACTGGGGGACGAGAATCCTGGGGCTGCTGGAACAAGTGCCCACAGGCTGGGTGGCTCAAAACAACAGAAATGGATCCTCTCGCTCTGGAGCCAGAAGACCAAGAGTGAAGGTGTGGGTGGGACCGCGGGCCATCTGAGGCCTCAGAGGACGAGCCCTCCCTGCCTCTTCCAGCTTCTGGTGGCCCCGGGCACCTGTGCCCTGGCTTGTGGCCCTGTCACTCCAATCTCTGCCTCCATTGTCACATGGCCTCCTTCCACGTGTCTTTCTGTGTCCTCTCCTCTTCTTATAACAGGGGTAGTCAACCTTTTTATACCTACTGCC
The DNA here is from genome assembly GCF_036850995.1 of Saccopteryx leptura. Lineage (NCBI taxonomy): Eukaryota > Metazoa > Chordata > Mammalia > Chiroptera > Emballonuridae > Saccopteryx > Saccopteryx leptura. The sequence goes on along the minus strand of NC_089508.1, from coordinate 191,662,582 downwards.
CACTTTTGTATCTCTGTTAGTAGTAAAATTTTCTAACCGCCCACTGGTTCCACAGTCATGGTGATTTATAAAGTAGGAAAGTAACTTTACTTTATAAAATTTATGAAGCAGAGTTATAGCAAGTTAAAGCATATAATAATAATTACTTACCAAGTACTTTATGTCAGATTTTTGCTAAGTTTGGCAGAATAAATCTTTATAAAACAACTTACTATAGTTAAAATCTATCTTTTTATTTATACTTTGGTTGCTCCACTACCGCCCACCATGAAAGCTGGAACGCCCACTAGTGGGCGGTAGGGACCAGGTTGACTACCACTGTCTTATAAGGACACCATCATTGGATTTTAGGGCCCACCCGAAGTCCAGGATGACTCTGGCTCCAGATCCTTCTCTAATGATGTCGGCGAAGACCCCATTTCCAAAGAAGGTGACATGGTGAGGTTCAGGGGGAGGTAAACTGGAGGGGGTACTGTTGAGGAGGCAGAGGGGGCTGCTGCTGTCTTCAGACAAGAATTGGTGGGGCCTGGGCCACGGGGCACCAAGCAGATGGAAAGCCATGGGCAGGCCAGGCGCTTTACACAGCAGACATCACCACGTCTGACTGGCCATGCCGTGCCTGTGTTTGGCGCCCAGGCCCAGGCCTTGCCCCACAACACGTCCTTACCATGGGCAGGAGTCGGCCTCCACAGGCCCGGGGGGGTCAGGGCCACCCTTCTCCCTTCAGGGACCCAGTGCTGTGTTGGGGCACCTGCCCCTCCCTTCCCCCAGCACCCTGGGGTCTCCTGAGCTGGGAAGTTTCTGAGAAAGCACACTGTGGTCCCTAACTTCAGCCTTCCTCCTGAAGCTCTCCTGGGAGCATGTTTCTTCAGGAACAAAGATTAGGAGCCTTTTTATCTCTGGGCCAAGAGCAGAACAGAAGAATGCCTCCGGCCTTCCTGCGCATGCCGCCCCGGACAGCCGGCGCAGGGCTGGGCTGGTTTTTCAGGTTTTGGTCAATGGAGGGTTTTTGTTCTCTACAGAAACTAGACCGAGGGCCCGGCTCCCCCGTCCTAGTGGGCATATTGGGGCATCGCTGGCAAATGGGCCCGGGTGTTCGTGGCGTGCCCCTCCCCCGTGCCCAGAGCCTCAGTCCTCCTGGGAGTGGGGTGTAACCTCCAGGAAGGAAGCTCCACCAGCAGGAAGGCTCGCTCCCACCCAAGGTCCCTCTGGTGTGACAATTAGGGCCAGGAGTGGGTGGGGACCCCACCCTGCCAGCAGGCCTGGGGCAAAGAGGTGAAACTGGCAAGGAGAGGTCAGGGTGAGGGTGGAGTGGGGAGTGGGCAGGGCCAGGAGGAGGGCAGGGGCACATGAGAAAGGGTGCGTTAGGCCCTGGCTGGTTGGCTCAGTGGTAGAGCGTCGGCCTGGCATGCGGAAGTCCTGGGTTCGATTCCCGGCCAGGGCACACAGGAGAAGCGCCCATCTGCTTCTCCACTCCCCCCCTCCTTCCTCTCTGTCTCTCTCTTCCCCTCCCGCAGCTGAGGCTCCATTGGAGCAAAGATGGCCCGGGCGCTGGGCATAGCTCCTTGGCCTCTGCCCCAGGCGCTAGAGTGGCTCTGGTCGTGACAGAGCGACGCCCCCTGGTGGGCGTGCCGGGTGGATCCCGGTCGGGCGCATGCGGGAGTCTGTCTGACTGCCTCCCCGTTTCCAGCTTCAGAAAATTAAAAAAAAACAAAAACAAAACAAAAATTTAAAAAAAAAAAAAAAAAGAGAAAGGGTGCGTTGGTGCCACCCACCGGGAGCGAGTGATGTTGGTTGTGACTCGGGTGGGTCCTGTGTTTCCGCAGAACCCCGTTCTTTGTTTGAGCCGTCTCCGTGGGGTGTATGCTACTTGCATCCCCATAGAAATAGCTCTCCTCGGTGGCCCCCATCATAATGCAGGGGTGATTATGCCCATGTCACAGCTGGTCCCCAGGAGTCTCGGTCACCTGGCTGACCAGGATGTGTTCTGCTGGAAAGAAAAGAACACCTGAGCCCAAGTTGGGTTTAACCATGAAGGTCTCAATCTCACAGAACAAGGCGTCTGGAGGGGGATAAATGGTCGTGTCCCGCTGTCCGCCAGCGCTGCCAGGGCCAGTGGGTTGGTTGGACCTCAGGCAGGCTCCACGAGTGGTTCTGAGACGGCTGATGCCCTTTGAGTGTCCCTTCCAGACGCGTACCTTTCTCAGATAGTCTATTTTTTTCTGCTGAATGTCCCTTAGGAATAAGACATCTCGTCGCGCAGGATGACACCACACGGCCGTGTGTGAGCCAATCACTGGCAGGGACGCTGGAATTCTATGACTGGTAGAGACTAATCAGAATCCATCTGGTGGAACTAGGGCTGGTATTGGGGCTCCCCCCCCCGGTCTAGAATCCAATGAATACCTGAATAAAAAGTGGAGTCTGACTGGAAGGAGGAGGAAGGTGGGAATAGATGTTGGGGAGTAGTGGAGTCTGACCGGAAGGAGGAGGAAGGTGGGAATGGATGTTGGGGAGTAGTGGAGTCTGACCGGAAGGAGGAGGAAGGTGGGAATGGATGTTGGGGAGTAGTGGAGTCTGACCGGAAGGAGGAGGAAGGTGGAAATAGATGTTGGGGAGTAGTGGAGTCTGACCGGAAGGAGGAGGAAGGTGGGAATGGATGTTGGGGAGTAGTGGAGTCTGACCGGAAGGAGGAGGAAGGTGGGAATGGATGTTGGGGAGTAGTGGAGTCTGACCGGAAGGAGGAGGAAGGTGGGAATTGATGTTGGGGAGTAGTGGAGTCTGACCGGAAGGAGGAGGAAGGTGGGAATGGATGTTGGGGAGTAGTGGAGTCTGACCGGAAGGAGGAGGAAGGTGGGAATGGATGTTGGGGAGTAGTGGAGTCTGACCGGAAGGAGGAGGAAGGTGGGAATGGATGTTGGGGAGTAGTGGAGTCTGACCGGAAGGAGGAGGAAGGTGGGAATAGATGTTGGGGAGTAGTGGAGTCTGACCGGAAGGAGGAGGAAGGTGGGAATAGATGTTGGGGAGTAGTGGAGTCTGACCGGAAGGAGGAGGAAGGTGGGAATAGATGTTGGGGAGTAGTGGAGTCTGACCGGAAGGAGGAGGAAGGTGGGAATGGATGTTGGGGAGTAGTGGAGTCTGACCGGAAGGAGGAGGAAGGTGGGAATGGATGTTGGGGAGTAGTGGAGTCTGACCGGAAGGAGGAGGAAGGTGGGAATAGATGTTGGGGAGTAGCCATCACACCTGGGTTTCAGATCCTCAGTGAAAGGAAGGTGCGACACTCCAGCCTTCCTTAGACAGGCGGCCACTGAGTGTGAACAGGGGTGCCCCTCACAAGGGTTTGCTCTCTCTCTTCTTCGGGTCACTTATCACAGGGGACAGCCTCATCCAACTTCCTCACTGGGTCTGCCTTCACTTGAAAGAGAGAGTCAGGATGCAAAGTCTGGGGGTCCCCCAGACCATTCCCACCTCTGTTGTCAACTGCCAAGTTCAGAGGTCCCCAAGGCCGCCCTCTGTCACCATGTCTGCCTGTGCAAGGCTTTCCCAGGACCACCCTCAGATCTGATGATTAGCCAGAAGGGTTCACAGAACTCACTGAGAGCTGTCCCACTCGTGGCTGTTTTTTTTTTTTTGGTTTTTTTTTTTTTGCATTTTTCTGAAGCTGGAAACGGGGAGAGACAGTCAGACAGACTCCCACATGCGCCCGACCGGGATCCACCCGGCACGCCCACCAGGGGGCGACGCTCCGCCCACCAGGGGGCGATGCTCTGCTCCTCCGGGGCGTCGCTCTGCCGCGACCAGAGCCACTCTAGCGCCTGGGGCAGCAGCCAAGGAGCCATCCCCAGCGCCTGGGCCATCTTTGCTCCAATGGAGCCTCGCTGCGGGAGGGGAAGAGGGAGACAGAGAGGAAGGAGAGAGGGAGGGGTGGAGAAGCAGATGGGCGCTTCTCCTATGTGCCCTGGCCGGGAATCGAACCTGGGACCCCTGCACGCCAGGCCCGACACTCTACCACTGAGCCAACCGGCCAGGGCCGCAGCTGTGGTTTTAGTGCAACAAAGGAGACAGAGTAAAGCCAGACAATGGCAGAGACTCGTGGGAGGGGTCCAGGAGGTTTCCATGTGTGGAGCTTCCCGTTGTCGCCTCCCCATGGAGGCGTGGACCGTGCTACCCTCTCCCAGCCACATGTGACAATACACAGGGAAACAGGTGGCACCCCAGGAAAGACTCTGGACGCCAACTAGGGAAGTCCCCTGAACTTAGTGTCCCAAGTCTTTTTTTTTTTCATTTTTCTGAAGCTGGAAACAGGGAGAGACAGTCAGACAGACTCCCGCATGCGCCCGACCGGGATCCACCCGGCACGCCCACCAGGGGACGACGCTCTGCCCACCAGGGGGCGATGCTCTGCCCATCCTGGGCGTCGCCATGTTGCGACCAGAGCCACTCTAGCACCTGGGGCAGAGGCCACAGAGCCATCCCCAGCGCCCGGGCCATCTTTGCTCCAATGGAGCCTTGGCTGCGGGAGGGGAAGAGAGAGACAGAGAGGAAAGCGCGGTGGAGGGGTGGAGAAGCAAATGGGCGCTTCTCCTGTGTGCCCTGGCCGGGAATCGAACCCGGGTCCTCTGCACACTAGGCCGACGCTCTACCGCTGAGCCAACCGGCCAGGGCCGGTGTCCCAAGTCTTTACCGGGGCTCCATCAGAAGGACGTGGCTGACTCCGTGGCTGAACTCAACAATGTCCAGTTCCTCCAGAGGCCGAGTAATACTGTATGGATCAAAGTCCCCACCATAAATCACAGTGTTTGACTGTCCAGTGTGGGCTGCCCAAGGCCCCAGCGAAATAAAGACATTCTTATCAGGTAGGACACATAGAGGGCGTAGAGATATCTCCCAGGAGCCCAGGGCAAAGGCCAGTCCTTGCTTTGGGCGAGGTCAGTCCTAACAGCTGTCTTTGGAGGCCCTTGGAAACACTAAGCCAAAGAAAGATCAGAAAAAAAAAAAAGGCAGGTCCAAAAAACCCAAACTGAGTCCCCCAGAAACATCTGGGGCAGGGCTGGGGGCCACATCCATGGCCCTCTCATCACCTTTGCTTGAGCTTGGCCATCAGTGACGCCCTGGGCATCTTGATTAGGGGGCCTTCCTCCACAAGAGTTTTTGGTGGTTAAGTAAAAAACGAAAGGAAGACATTTAGGGGGTAGGGGGACCCATCTCCAGGCCTAAGGTTTTACAGGAGGGTGAGCAGAGACCTGAATGCTGCTGCCACCCCTCCCTGGTTAACTGTGGGTTTTGTCCCCAAGGGGGGTGGATGTTCATTTTTGCTGTAATTAGGTGAGAATTCTGTTGCAATCGGGTCAGTAATTGCTGCGCGGACACCAAAAGGCAGGCTGAGTGGCCAGCCCTCGGGGAACTCAAGCCGGTGGCCCCGCCCGCCTCCCCTGGGAGAGCGGCCCCAGTGTGCTTAGCTCAGGTGCCTGGGCTAGGTGCTCGGATTGAGGCTCCTTTATTGCATTTAGTCCTCACAACAGTCCAAAGAGCTGGGTCCTGAGAATCCCTGTTTACAGAGGGGGAGACAGAGGCTGGGAGAAGTGGAGCGACACGCCCACCCAAAGTCACACGGCTGGAGGTGGCAGGTCTGGGTTGGCGCCCCAGGTGTTTGGGGTAGCCGGAACTCCCTGAAACCCAGGCCTCAATCGTTAAGGTAGAAGACTGCACCCAAGCGGAGGCCTCTGGAGGCCAGCCGAACGGTTTTCCTAAAACACGTGATCCACACGCCACACTCTCCGGCTCGAAACCGTGTTTTAAGTATCAGTAGAAAATGTGGGGTGTAGCAAGGCCAGCAGAATAGGAGGCCATCGAAAAAAAACAGTTTGTTATTCACAGTTCCCAAAGGGGGGGCACACCATGCCATTCAGGGTCACACAGAGTCGGCCAGAAGGCAGGAGAGCCTTTATTACAGTTTCTCTGGAAGGAACAGGCGAGGCAGGGCGAGCCGGCTGGGCACCGGCTGGTTTGGATTACTTCAGAAGGCTCTGGGACACAGGGTCTCTCCGGGGGTGTGTGTGTGGTGTTCAGTCATGGGAGATGCAGGCAGGGGGACAGTGGCCCAGAGAGTAACAGCCCCATAGACTGTGTGGGCACTGAGCTGGTTGGTCTGCATGTGAAAGGCCAGCTGGCCCCTCCCAGGGTTAGTTAGCCATATCCTAAGGTGATAAAGGAATTTCCCGTCTTTCCCTGGGTTTTACTACAGAACATCGGTGTAGCTTTAAGACTGCGGGAGCCAACTGCCTGGCTGGGATTCCCAGACCCTCACCTGCCCTGTGACTCCGGGGAAAGTTATTTAATCCCTCTGTACTTTTGTTTCCTCATCTGCAAAATCAAGGTGGCAATCATACCTACCTCTCTGGGTTGATGTGATGATAAAATGAGTTAAGAGGTGGGCCACACACAGCACAGGGCTGGCTGCTGGCAGCGGCAGTGGTGCACCAGCCAACCCCACACTCAGAGGCTGCCCTACGCGGTTCCCTGCGGCTCTGCCTCTGTAACCGTGCCCGCATTCTGTGGTTCCACCTAGGACGTCTTTCCGCAGTCCGCCCATCTCTGGTGGTCTCTGCCTGCACCCCCTTTGCCCACCATTTTCCGCCTGAATGACCTGTGCTCTCCCTCCTGACACCTGTCCTTCCCCCTGTCCACATGTCTTTCTGAGACAGCGATTTCCTTTCCTTTGGGTAAACACCCAGCCGCAGAGGGGCTGCTGGGCCGTATGGGAATGCTAATTTTCATTTTCTGAGGACCCTCCACACTGTTTTCCATAGTGGCCGCACCAATTTACATTCCTACACACAATGCACAAGGGCTCCCTTTTCTCCACGTCCTCACCAACACTTATCTCTTGTCTTTCTGATAATAGGCATCCTAACAGGTGCAAGGTGATATAGCTCGCTATGGTTTTGATTTGCATGTCCCTGGCGATTAGAGATGTTGAGCGCCTTTTCATGTTCCTGCTGGCCGTTTGTATGTCTTCTTTGGGAGAGTGTCTCTTCAGTTCCTGTGCCCACTTTTTAATTGGAATTTTTTTTTTTTTTTTTTTTTTTTGCTATTGAGTTGTATGTGTTCTTTATATATTTTAAATATTCATTCCTTATCAGGTATACGACTTGCAAATACTTTCTCCCATTCCTTTCGTTGCCTTTCCATTTTGTTGACAGTTTCCTTTGCTGTGCAGAAGCTTTTTAGTTTGATGTGGCTGAATATTCTTTTGTTAAAAGTCCCCAGTATTTGCCCGCCCTCCCCCACCCCTCTCCTAGGCTGGCCCAGGCTCTGGGCACCTGTCTCCCAGGCCTCTCATTCACTGGGTGTATGGGCATCCCTTCCCCCATCGGGCCTTGGTAAGCACCGCCTGGTGAGCTCTCTCATGCCCCTCTCCTTGGAAAGGTGCCGGCCATGTTATAAAGTAGTGTACCTTAATTCCACGGGTTACGTAGAGACACCAAGGCAGGATACAGAAGAATTTTTAGGAGGAGATTTATTAATAAGCCGGCTGCATGCCTGACCAGGTGGTGGCGCAGTGGATAGAGCGTTGGACTGGGATGCGGAAGGACCCAGGTTTGAGACCCCGAGGTCACCAGCTTGAGCGCAGGCTCATCTGGCTTGAGCAAAGAGTTCACCAGCTTGGACCCAAGGTCGCTGGCTCCAGCAGGGGGTTACTCGGTCTGCTGAAGGCCCTCGGTCAAGGCACATGTGAGAAAGCAATCAATGAACAACTAAGAAGTCGCCACATGCAACGAGAAACTGATGATTGATGCTTCTCATCTCTCTCCGTTCCTGTCTGTCTGTCCCTGTCTATCTCTGCCTCTGTAAAAAAATAATAATAATAATAAGCCAGCTGCATATATATGACTTACACGGGGTATAGCTGAGCTGAATCGTGTGTGTGCAAAATAGCCCTGAAGCTAGTTATATAGACTTGATCACATACAGGTTGGGGGAAAAGGAGGGGGAGCATGACACAATCAGCTTACAACATTCGTCTATAGGATCTAAAAAAACATTCCTACATATTAAAACTTACAAGGTAACACAATAGTGATGTCGTTTTACATATCAAAGACATTCACAAATCTTTTAGTGTCTATCTCCTCATCCCTTTGTCTAGAGGTATATGTTACTCTCAGGACTCCAGGAAGGGAGGAAGAGTTAAAATCAGTGTAGGGTATGTAAATATTGTCTCTTATTGAAAGGGAAAGGAAGTTCTTCAGATACACTTTATTCTTTCAGAGAGCTATAGTTAAACTAAATGACCCAGTCACCCTTGTTAGCCAGGAAGCACCCACATCCTTCTTCCTCCATTCTCTAAAGAAAGGAGGGGCAAGAAGCCTGACTCTTCCTCTTTAAAATGGCGTTGCCGACACTAAGTTTTACAGTTCTTTGGTACCTTATCACAGTCACAACAGCAGTGTCACGTGTGTTAGTGTTATTTTTCTTTTTTTCTTTTTTTTTTTCCATTTTTTCATTTTTCTGAAGCTGGAAACAGGGAGAGACAGTCAGACAGACTCCCGCATGCGCCCGACCGGGATCCACCCGGCACGCCCACCAGGGGCGACGCTCTGCCCACCAGGGGGCGATGCTCTGCCCATCCTGGGCGTCGCCATGTTGCTACCAGAGCCACTCTAGCGCCTGAGGCAGAGGCCACAGAGCCATCCCCAGCGCCCAGGCCATCTTTGCTCCAATGGAGCCTTGGCTGCGGGAGGGGAAGAGAGAGACAGAGAGGAAAGCGCGGCGGAGGGGTGGAGAAGCAAATGGGCGCTTCTCCTGTGTGCCCTGGCCGGGAATCGAACCCGGGTCCTCCGCACGCTAGGCCGATGCTCTACCGCTGAGCCAACCAGCCAGGGCAGTGTTATTTTTCTAATGGCACCTGTATCAGGGCTCCTTCTGTAACAGAAAGACGAAAATAAGCTAACTTAAGCAAAAAGTGCACATCTTGTGTCGTTAACTGAACAAGAGGTGTGGGCAGCCACGTGCTGGAGCCGCTGACTGACGGTGCGCCCTTCTCCCAGCTCTGAGTTCAGTGACTGGGCCCTGGTGAGAGTATTTACATCCTGGAAATTGGCAGATGCTACGAACCTGGACCTTCTGCTGCACAAAAGTAGCCGTGGACTCCACATGAACAAATGGCCATGGCTGTTTCAATACAACTTTTCTTTTGGATCCTGAAATGCCGCCTCTGGCATTTCCCACGGCCATTGCCAAAGCAGAATCTCTGATGGCTGTTTGCTGAACTGAGCCTCTGGTTCATGTTCACGTGGAGGAAATCTCTGATGGACAGCAGCTCATCTCCTGGACTTAACCAGCGGCACCTTTTAATGTATTATATTGCCTGGCACTTTGGATGTGAAGAGTCAGTGTGGCCTGACCAGGCGGTGGCTCAGTGGGTAAAGCGTTGGACTGGGATGCGGAAGACCCAGGTTCGAGACCCCGAGGTCGCCGGTTTGAGTGCGGGCTCATCTGGCTTTTTTTTTTTTTTTTTTAACAGAGACAGAGAGTGAGTCAGAGAGAGGGATAGACAGGAACGGAGAGAGATGAGAAGCATCAATCATTAGTTTTTCATTGCGCGTTGCAACACTTTAGTTGTTCATTGATTGCTTTCTCATGTGCCTTGACCGCGGGCCTTCAGCAGACCAAGTAACCCCTTGCTGGAGCCAGCGACCTTGGTTTCAAGCTGGTGGGGTTTTTGCTCAAACCAGATGAGCCCACGCTCAAGCTGGTGACCTCGGGGTCTCGAACCTGGGTCTTCCGCATCCCAGTCCGATGCTTTATCCACTGCGCCACTGCCTGGTCAGGCCGGGCTTATCTGGTTTGAGCAAAAAAGTTCACCAGCTTGAGCCCAAGGTCCCTGGCTCAAGCAAGGGGTTACTCGGTCTGCTGAAGGCCCGCAGTCAAGGCACATATGGGAGGGCAATCAATGAACAACTAAGGTGTTGCAACGCGTAATGAAAAACTAATGATTGATGCTTCTCATCTCTCCGTTCCTGTCTGTCTGTCCCTGTCTATCTCTCTCTCTGTCTCTGTAAAAAGAAAAAAAAAAAAAAAAGTCAGTGTGGTGCCTCTTGAAAAGCCCTCCCCCCCACCTTGAGGAAAAGAATATGCAGGTAGAGCCGGCTGGCCTTGGGGAGCAAGTAGTTTCTGACCCAGTAGAAAATTCCCCCTACAACACCTGCTCCAGAGTTGCAGCTTCCTGTTGCCTTATCCCCAAGAGGAACAGGTCCTAGGCTTCATGACCAGGACAGGGGAACTATCTCCTGCAAGACTTGGGCTCTATGTAGAGTCATCATCCACAAAGAGAGAGCTTGGAGCTCTGTGCTTCTGAAGACCAACCGTTCCAGCTGAAACCGATGTTCCGGGGTTTGATGTTGCTGCATCTTCTGATCTTTCTGGGGTCTCTTCAGGATGCGGGTGTTGACCTCAGGCTCCTAGGGAGCCGGAAAACTTTGCAATTGGCCTCATTTCCATTTTTATTAAAATGTCTGCTTGCTCAGCAATTCCACTTCTGGGTCCACACTCAGAAGAACTGAACGCAGGGACTTTGGCAGGTATTTGCACCCCCGTGTTCCTGGTAGTATTATTCACACTATCCAAAGGGTGGAAACAACCCAAGTGTCTATGGATGAACAAATGCATAAGCAAGAGCAGTCTATCTGTACAAGGGACTATTATCCAGCTTTCAAAAGGAAAGAGATTCTGACACGTGCTACAACATGGACTGACTTTGAGGATGTTAAGCTAAGTAAAAGAAGCCAGCCCTGGCCGGTTGGCTCAGCGGTAGAGCGTCGGCCTAGTGTGCGGAGGACCCGGGTTCGATTCCCGGCCAGGGCACACAGGAGAAGCGCCCATTTGCTTCTCCACCCCTCCGCCGCACCTTCCTCTCTGTCTCTCTCTTCCCCTCCCGCAGCCAAGGCTCCATTGGAGCAAAGATGGCCCGGGCGCTGGGGATGGCTCTGTGGCCTCTGCCCCAGGCGCTAGAGTGGCTCTGGTCACAATATGGCAACGCCCAGGATGGGCAGAGCATCGCCCCCTGGTGGGCAGAGCGTCGCCCCATGGTGGGCGTGCCGGGTGGATCCCGGTCGGGCGCACACGGGAGTCTGTCTGACTGTCTCTCCCCGTTTCCAGCTTCAGAAAAATGAAAAAAAAAAAAAAAAAAAAAAAGAAGCCAGTCACCAAAGGATGGTTATTATGTTTCCATTTGTTTGAAGTACCTAAAGAAGTAAAATTAATAGAGAATTGTTAATGTGGTACATTGTATATTATACATGTGTTATATATATATATATTATGTATATTAATATGTTACCATAATAATAATTTGAAAATGTCTGCTTGCTCCGAGCCCAGTGTCTTCAAAGACTTTTGGCCGGACTAAATAAGTAACGTGTCAGAACATCTCATCAGCTCACTCAGGTCACTGATAATAGTAATCGATACAGAGGGCACAACCACACAATCCTTTGCTCTGTTCTTATCTAAAAGAGCCAGCGCGTATTGACTGGCCGGGAGACCTGGGCCATCAAACCTGACCTTAGGGCAGGTGCTGACTCCGCTTTGATGTTCTGAAATCACATAGCGTGTCTCGCCCCCAAATAAGCCAGCTAATGGCCCCAGCTTCCTTCTGAACGTGGGCACACACCCCAGATTGTAACAGAGGCACAACCAATGGAGTGGCGTCTCCACGTCACCTCGCTACCTTGCTCAAAAAGAGAGCCGAGGAACAAGACCCAAGAGCCACACCAGCCAACACCAAACAGTCACAATCTTTCAAGTAAAATGGAAAGAGAATCCATGGACTTTGGCCAAGCATCCCCACCAAAAATAAAACACTCCACTCTCCTAAGCAGATTCAATTATCTCTCTAAAAAAGGGCTTTTTTTTTTTTTTTTTTTTTTTTTTTAACACCTCCCAGCAGGCAGCAGATTCGGCTGGTGAGGATCAGAGCGCACAAGCAGGCAGCCAGATCCCAACGTGTAAAATAAAACACGGACTGGCTCGGCCAGAGCGGGGTGCCCCAGCGCCATGCTTCCCCGGGTTTAGAGATGGCTATCACCCGTTTGGTACCATCTGGAATATTGCCCGCCATGGAAAGCATATTGAAAAGAAATTCTTGGTGATTCTCTAATTGCCAAGCTGTGCTGCTGACAAAGTCTCTGTTCTTGACACGCTATTGTTCCGAGTTGAGTCTGTGAAATCCACCACCAGTTTAAAACACAAAAAATAAGCACACGAGGCCCTGGCCGGTTGGCTCAGCGGTAGAGCGTCGGCCTAGCGTGCGGAGGACCCGGGTTCGATTCCCGGCCAGGGCACACAGGAGAAGCGCCCATTTGCTTCTCCACCCCTCCGCCGCACCTTCCTCTCTGTCTCTCTCTTCCCCTCCCGCAGCCAAGGCTCCACTGGAGCAAAGATGGCCCGGGTGCTGGGGATGGCTCTGTGGCCTCTGCCCCAGGCGCTAGAGTGGCTCTGGTCGCAACATGGCGACGCCCAGGATGGGCAGAGCATCGCCCCCTGGTGGGCAGAGCGTCGCCCCTGGTGGGCGTGCTGGGTGGATCCCGGTCGGGCGCATGCGGGAGTCTGTCTGACTGTCTCTCCCTGTTTCCAGCTCCAGAAAAATGCAAAAAAAAAATAAGCACACGATGAAGAAAAAGCCCTCCTGTTACCTATAGATGAACTCAGGCTCATTATAGAAAAGTGAGAAAATACAGAAAGGAAAGAACAGAGGAAGACACATCCGTCGCCTAACCGTTCGGAGAGATCACCACGTTCTCATTCTAACTTCTGGTGATTTCCTTCTATTCCTTGTGAATCTGAATGAATGTGAACATGGGATCATGCTGGCCCCTTTTACTTAGCCTGGTGACACGGCCTTTTCACTTGTGACATGGTCACTCCCGGCCTGGTCGTTTGCATGACTCCCCTTTCCTACCTTCCAGGGCCTCTGGCCTCTGACCTTTGGCTGGACTATCTCTCCTGCCTGCCGGGCACTTCCCTTTCTCACCCTGCTCATTGCCGTGTGATTTTCCTCTCCACTAGAGTTCCTGTGCTGGCGCCCGTGCAGGGCCATTAAGCCCTTCTGGGGACCCAGGTCCCCGGCCAGCACTCCTGCCCTCCAAGGCAGCCTCTGCAGACAGCCGCCACTCGCTACCAGCCTCGGTTTAAGCGGCTCGTGAGGCCCCTGTATCTTTTCCATGAAGTTGTTTGTTTGAGGTGTGAAGGAATTTGCCGTCAGTTCTGCCCGTAAGAGTCATTAGCCCACATGGTTTCCATTCCTCGGCCATCTCAGGAAGAAAGCCACAGGGGGCTGTTCTCAAAGGAATCTGGGCCGTGGTGGCACCAGACCCGTGTACACACGGTGCCAGCAGAGGTGGACGAGGCTGTGTCCAGGGAGTCCCAGGGATGTCCCCCACACTGTACTGTCCCCATTCTCCATGGAAGGGCTAGTTGAGGTCTTCTGTCTTCTCACAGAGCGTCGGACTGGGATGCGGAAGACCCAGGTTCGAGACTCTGAGGTCGCCAGCTTGAGTGCGGGCTCATCTGGTTTGAGCAAAAAGCTCACCAGCTTGTATCCAAGGTCGCTGGCTCGAGCAAGGGGTTACTTGGTCTGCTGAAGGCCCGTGGTCAAGGCACATATGAGAAAGCAATCAATGAACAACTAAGGTGTCGCAACGAAAAACTAATGATTGATGCTTCTCATCTCTCCGCCCCTGTCTATCCCTCTCTCTGACTCTCTCTCTCTCTCTGTCTCTGTAAAAAAAAAAAAAAGAAAGACCTGGGACAGACAGTCCTGCTGCCCAGGTCTCCACTGCCCCAGGTCTCCACTGCCCCAGGGCTCCACTGCCCCATCTCCGCCATCCCACCTGGACTGGGATGAGCCTTACCTGTTCACTAGTGGCAGCTTCAGCCCTTCACAAGGAGAGGGGAGCAGGTGGGACAAAGCCAATCTCCCCCACAGGCGTGGGGAGGGAAGTGTGTGGCTCAAGTGGAGTCCGACTTACAAGGTCAGCCTCCTCATGACCTTTCTGCTGCCAGTCACTTACCGCCCGCACCCCATCACCCTTGGGAGAAACAAAGCTGTGTCTGTACAGGGTACACAGTGCCAACGCCAGGGGGTTATCCTGGGGAGTAACAAAGTAGAGCTTGGAATGTGCCTGGGTGTCACCTGCACAGGGCACATGTCTGAGCATCCTGGACACAGTCTGGAATGGTGTGTGCTCTGTCCCCGAAAATCTGTGAGAGGGACACGCACACTCAGCCTCCTGGAAGAGCTGTGGTTTGGGGCTGCCACCCGCACATGCACGGAACAGTGAAAAAGCCCATTTCTAGGCCCTGGCCGGTTGGCTCAGCAGTAGAGCGTCGGCCTAGCGTGCGGAGGACCCAGGTTCGATTCCCGGCCAGGGCACACAGGAGAAGCGCCCATTTGCTTCTCCACCCCTCCGCCGTGCCTTCCTCTCTGTCTCTCTCTTCCCCTCCCGCAGCCAAGGCTCCATTGGAGCAAAAATGGCCCGGGCGCTGGGGTTGGCTCTGTGGCCTCTGCCTCAGGCGCTGGAGTGGCCCTGGTCGCAACATGGCGACGCCCTGGAGGGGCAGAGCATCGCCCCCTGGTGGGCAGAGCGTCGCCCCCTGGTGGGCGTGCCGGGAGGATCCCGGTCGGGCGCATGCGGGAGTCTGTCTGACTGTCTCTCCCTGTTTCCAGCTTCAGAAAAATGCAAAAAATAAAAATAAAAAAAGCCCATTTCTAATAAAATTTTGTGATTAAAAGAAATAGCCACACACCCCTCTCTGCCATAAAATACTAAATCCACTGGGCATTAGAGAAGGAACCACACGTTCTGGATGAACCTGTTGGCAGATGGTGGAACCACCCTCAACAGCTCCGGGCACAAGCAGGTGAGGCACAGGGAGGTGCAGGAAGTCACCGGGCCTCCCTGACTCGGGCCCCAGCAGCTGGGGTGCAGGTGCCCGTGCGGGTGCGGGGAGTGCTGCCGGGAAGGCGCAGCTTCCTGCTGGGCACGGAGCCACAGTCAGGGCCAGGCACCAACCCAACAGTGACTGACCCCAGGTTCTGAGTGGCGGAGTCGAGAGGAGTCATTTCCTCACTCAGTGTCTTTGGAGTCACACGCAGCATTTGTTTCCCTGACGTTTGGGGACAGATGGAAAAGGATAAGCCCTCTTTCCGGTTGCCTCCATTGGGACACCACGGACGACAGTCAGACCAGACAGGGTGGCATGGTGGAAGGAGGTGGAGCAGCCCAGGCAGGCCTTGCCGGAGGGGCCTTCCTAGGGTTCCCTCTGATTCAGAGATTCCGGGCCTCAAGTCTCGAGATCCTCCTCCGGCCCAGTGCCAAGGAGAGGCCAGAGCATGGCGCAGCGCCGGCTGACTGGTGGGGGCGAGCCCACAGGCCCCTGCCTGCCCTGCCCAGCCGCCCTGGGCCCACGTGCCAGCCCCACCCTAGTGAGACTCCCACCTGCACAGGCAGGCCGCCTGGCACCCGCCGCCCAGCCTGCCCCGGCTGGCCCACAGGGACTGACGAGGGAGGTTACCCTGGAAACCAGCCTCGGTTTTACAGGCTCGGGGCAAGGGTCTCGTGACTGGCAGGGACGCTGAGCCAGGCAGGACTTTCCAAACACAGTCTTTTTTTTTTTTTAATTATTATTATTTTTTCTGAAGCTGGAAACGGGGAGGCAGTCAGACAGACTCCCGCATGCGCCCGACCGGGATCCACCCGGCACGCCCACCAGGGGCGACGCTCTGCCCACCAGGGGGCGATGCTCTGCCCCTCCGGGGCGTCGCTCTGTCGCGACCAGAGCCACTCTAGTGCCTGGGGCAGAGGCCAAGGAGCCATCCCCAGCGCCTGGGCCATCTTTTGCTCCAATGGAGCCTTGGCTGTGGGAGAGGAAGAGAGAGACAGAGAGGAAAGCGAGAGGGGGGGGGGTGGAGAAGCAGATGGGCACCTCTCCTGTGTGCCCTGGCTGGGAATCGAACCCGGGACTTTCTCACGCCAGGCCAACGCTCTACCACTGAGCCAACCGGCCAGGGCCCAGAAACAGTCTTGAATGCCACTCCCTGAGAGCAAGGACCTCATTTTCTTGTTCACCCCAGCGCCTGGAATGTAGCCCAACACATCACAGCCACCTCCTGTGTTTGTTGAAATCATCGTCGAATGATTGGTGAGGAGCAGATGTGACTGAGACAGGTGCCCTGCCCTAGCCCCACGCTGCAGACTGTGAGGGGGGCGTCGGTCAGGCACACGGGCATCAGCCCACCCGGGTCCCGGCCCTCCTTGCACCCACGGCCGCTCCCCAGGGGCTGCCTGAGATCCTGCTGGTGCCGCACTTCCTAGCGGCGGGGATGTGACCACACACTCTACAGGCGGGTTCCCTTCCTGGGACTTCCGTTCTGCCGGAGGGGGACAGGCTGAGAGGGGAAAGAGCTCTGAGGGACGATGCCATCGAGTAGAGGTCAGACAGGGCCGGGGGGGCCGGGGGGGCCCCTCTGAGGATATCTGGACCTGAGGAAGCCGACAAGCAGAGGTGGGGGTGGCACTCCAGTGTTGGGGGCGCTGAGGAGGGGGCTGGGTGGGGTGTTTGACGAGCTGCCAGGAGCCTAACTCCAGTGAAAGGCACATTCACGGAGGGAAGGACATGACAGTCTGCAGGGAACTGTCCCTGTGAAGTGTGTGGGTTTGCCCTACAGCCAGAAACGGAAATCAAGCTCCCCTGACCCCATTCCCAAGGGAGAAATGGGAGCGATCAGGGCCCCTCCCAGCCACCCGCCCACGTCTTCCCAAGTCCTGGGTCGCCACCACGCTCAGGGGGCTGACCCCGCCACACTCCCGTGTTCTCCCCTAACCCCCGTGAGGTGCACCAGACTCTTACCTCTTCCCATTAAGACTAACCTGTCCGGGGTCCTTCTGTCAGACAGCAATGGCCTCCACTTTGAAAAACCAGTGATAAAACATCAGAACCCAGGTTCCTTCCTTCATCCCTTTATTAAACTACCTTCTGTTTATCCTTGGGGTGGCTGCATAAGCGTCCCCTCCTGAGAGAAGCCTTCCTGGATCTCCCGGGCTGGTGAAGGCTGCGTGGCACGCACACTTTTCACAACCTTGCACCATCACAACAGTACATTCACAATGAATTGTGTCATCCGCGGTACAGTTTCTGCACCCGATGAGCACAAGTGCCGGGAGGGCAAGGACTGCGTCTGTCTTGGGCAGCAACAGCATCTCCGGGGCCCAGCAGTGATTGACGCACAGGTGAGGGCTGATGAACGGTGAGGCCTGGTCGGGGGGCAGCCCCCTGCGGAGCTGGCTGCGCTCATCAGGAGCGGCCAAGGGTCTCTGCAGAAGCTTGCAGTAGCTGAGTTAGTTGTAAGCATCTTCTTCTTCTTTTTTTTTGAATTGATTGATTTTAAAGAGACAGAGGAAGGGGGAGGAAGGGGGAGAGGGAAACATGGATCTGTTGTTCCACTTATTTATGTATTCATTGATTGATTCTTGTATGTGCCCTGACTGGGAATCGAACTCTCAACCTTGGCACATGGGATCAACGCTCTAACCGACTGAGCTACCCGGCCAGGGCTGGTTGTGGGACATCTTCTGATCTTCAAGAGGCTGAGAGCAGGGCTGAGAAGTGGGTGAAGAGCCATGGACAGCCACAGAAGAGCTGGGCACGTGGGCTCAGGACATAAAGAGCCACTGTGAGGGCCCTGGCCGGTTGGCTCAGCAGTAGAGCGTCGGCCTAGCGTGCAGAGGACCCGGGTTCGATTCCTGGCCAGGGCACATAGGAGAAGCGCCCATTTGTTTCTCCACCCCTCCGCCGCGCTTTCCTCTCTGTCTCTCTCTTCCCCTCCCGCAGCCAAGGCTCCATTGGAGCAAAGATGGCCCGGGCGCTGGGGATGGCTCTGTGGCCTCTGCCTCAGGCGCTAGAGTGGCTCTGGTCGCAATATGGTGACGCCCAGGATGGGCAGAGCATCGCCCCCTGGTGGGCAGAGCTTCGCCCCTGGTGGGCGTGCCGGGTGGATCCCGGTCGGGCGCATGCGGGAGTCTGTCTGACTGTCTCTCCCTGTTTCCAGCTTCAGAAAAATGAAAAAAAAAAAGAGCCACTGTGAGGGGACTGGACAGTGGGGAGGTCACCAGCCCCACCTTGGGAACCGTGTGCTAGGATGACTCAGCATCTGGCACCATTCTGGACTTAAAAGGATACCTATGCACCCCCTCCTGGGGCCCCCCGATGGCATATCTGACCCCAAGTCTTCATAGCAGGAGGGTGACCTTCCCACTATCAAGATTCACATCATGGGGCTTTCTCAGTACGTGAGGGGTTCAGCTGCTGGGCAGACCAAAGGGGGGGAAATGCAAGTGCTCATTTCAGGACGACCTGTCTTTCACAACGGAAAAATGTACTTGATTGAGCAACTGTTGCCTTCAGGAGAGTGTCTGTTTCTCCATCTCCACCTCTGTCTGCCTCTTCTCTCTATTCTCCTCTGTCCCCACTAGAAGGCAACCCTTCACAGGGCCTCTCACCTGAGGGGCGCACACGGGGCATTTTGGCCCATGCCTTGAATTCACAGAAAGCCTTCAATGAATGCTTTGACATCGGTCAGTTTTTTTTTGGGGGGGGAGGGAGTTGTATTTTTTTGAAGTGAGAAGCAGGGAGGCAGATAGACTCCACATGCGCCCAACCGGGACCCACCCAGCATGCCCATCAGGAAGTGATGCTTGGCCCATCTGGGGCGTTGCTCTATTGCAGGGGTAGGGAACCTATGGCTCGCGAGCCAGATGTGGCTCTTTTGATGGCTGCATCTAGCTTGCAGATGAATCTTCAATTAAAAAAATAATGTTGGGCCTGACCTGTGGTGGCGCAGTGGATAAAGCGTCAACCTGAAAATGCTGAGGTTGCTGGTTCAAAACCCTGGGCCTGCCTGGCCAAGGCACATATGAAGTTGATGCTTCCTGTTCCTCCTCCTTCTCTCTTTCTCTCCCCTCTCTATCATGAATAAATAAAATCTTAAAATAATAATAATTTTAATGTTAAAAATATTAAGACATTCTCATGTATTATAATCCATTCATTTTCTACCTCTCATGTTCATGGTTGCAGGTGGCTGGAGCCAATCACAGCTGTCCTCCGGGACAACACCAAATTTTTATTGGATAATGTATACTGTGCACGGGTTGTTGTATGGCTCTCACAGAATTACATTTTAAAATATGTGGCGTTCATGGCTGTCTCAGCCAAAAAGGTTCCTGACCCCTGCCCTATTGCAACCAGAGCCATTCTAGCGCCTGAGGTGGAGGCCATGGAGCCATCCTCAGCGCCTGGCCCATCTTTGCTCCAATGGACCCTTGGCTGTGGGAGGGGAAGAGAGAGACAGAGAGAAAGGAGAGGGGGAGGGGTGGAGAAGCAGATGGGTGCTTCTCCTGTGTGCCCTGGCCAGGAACTGAACCCAGGATTTCCACACGCCGGGCTGACTCTCTACCGCTGAGCTAACCAGCCAGGGCCTGACATTGGTCAGTTTTTTCTTTTTTCTTTTTTTTTTTTCTTTTTTGTATTTTTCTGAAGCTGGAAACGGGGAGAGTCAGTCAGACTCCCGCATGCGCCCGACCGGCACGCCCACCAGGGGCGATGTTCTGCCCACCAGGGGGCGATGCTCTGCCCCTCCGGGGCGTCGCTCTGCCGCGACCAGAGCCACTCTAGCGCCTGGGGCAGAGGCCAAGGAGCCATCCCCAGTGCCCGGGCCATCTTTGCTCCAATGGAGCCTTGGCTGCGGGAGGGGAAAAGAGAGACAGAGAGGAAGGAGGGGGGGGGTGGAGAAGCAAATGGGCGCTTCTCCTATGTGCCCTGGCCGGGAATCGAACCCGGGTCCCCCCGCACGCCAGGCCGACGCTCTACCGCTGAGCCAACCGGCCAGGGCCTGGTCAGTTTTGATGTTGAGACTTAGCAAGGACTTGAGCCAGCCTGCCTGAGTTTGGGTCCCACCTGTGCCATATGACCTTGGCCAAAGTACTTAACCTCTGTGTTTCTCAGTTTCCTCACCTGTAAAATGGGAAAAGTAGCTTAAGCCAGTCACGAAAAGCCACATATTGTTTAATTCCATTTATAGGAAATGTCCAGGTTAGGTCAGTTCATAGAGACAAAAATAAAGATTAATGTTTGACAAGGGCCAGGAGGAGAAGGGAAGTGGAGAGAGACTGCCGATCAGTATAGACTTTGGGGAATGATGAAAATATTTTATAATTAGGTAAAGTTTAAAGAGTTATTACTCATAAAGTGCTTAGAGCGGTGCCTGACACATAGAAAGTGATTTTTAAGTCGTTGTCAAATAGAACTCCCTTCCCAATGAAGGCGTACACACAGACAAGCTTGGAAAGGACATGTTCATAATACAATTTTAAAGTGCAAGCCCTTTGCAGAATCTCGATGTCTGTTGTGTACTTTTTAAAAAGTTTTAAATTTATTTTAGAGAGAAGGGAAGGGATAGAGAGAGAAAGAGAAACATCGATTTGTTGTTCCACCCATTTATGTATTTATTGGTTGATTCTTGTATGTGCTCTGACCCAGGATCGAACCACAACCTTGGTGTATGGGGAAGATGCTCTAACAAACTGAGCTAACCGATCAGGGCATGTTGTGTACATTTTATAAACCCTGCAATTATATTGTGGATAGCATCATTAGATTGCATTATAAATTATGTACTATATTAAAAGAGTTCATTTGTTAGACTTAAACATTAACAAAAATTTGAGCCTTGCTTCAGCATTTCTTATTTCCATTCATTCATTCACTCTTTCATATTTTTACCATATTAGGTGTGCCCCCCGAAAATGAGAGGTGGCTCAGGGCTCTGAAAGGCAAACACACCTGGTGAGCTAGCTGTCCTTGGCTCAGAGAGTTTTAGACAGAGGATCCAGAAGACAACAAAAGGCAAGGACTTCATAGAAAAGCATTTAGGAGGAGAGTTAGGATGAGGTATGAGACCTTTGATTGGCAGAGAACAAGGGAAAGACTGACTTCCAATCTGCACGGTCCTCTTATTTGCCTAAGGCTGAAGTAAAGTAATGAAACCACAGAAAGGGTTCAAGTCAGCAAGGGGCAGTCACTGAGACCCTATGGAGGGTGCCCTACAGCAAGACCACCAGACTGCAGAACAGGCGGCTCTCTGGGAGGAAAAGAGCCCTGGTTAGTACTGTTTGCCAATTTCCTCAGTGTAAATAATCACATTAGGGTTTATTTCAAGCTACACACATGATGTCACTGAAGTTGAAGTTGGTAAGAGGTGTGCAGAAGTACAGCATAATATAATATTTCTACTATACAACTGCAATAGATATAAATAATCCGAAAGCATAGATAACAGTAAAATGTGTTACAGTTCCTTGTACTGTCACCGTTTGGGATTCAATCCCAAATTTGTGCCAAAGGCTGTTTTCTGATCTAGCTGAAACTAAACAAAGCAAACCGTTTTTCACTTGCTTTATAAATTCTGGAAGTCTTCAACAGAAGCACTGGACAAAGGTGTGAGTGGTGAGATGGGTGGTGGGGCGAAGGTTGCCATTAGATACCCTCTGAGGAATGTGTACCTTAACCCCTATTCTGTGAAGTGGCGGGGGGGGGGGTCTGTTTAAAAAAAAAATTGGGGGCTTGCCCAAATAATAATGAAAGCTGCTTTGGGACTGTGCTCTGACATGTTGTGGTGGTGGTGGTGTACTTCAATTACGACGCACTGCAAACAAGCAGTTGACTCCTCCTGGTGCACAGCCAGAGCATTCCCTGGCTTCCTCAGACTCCAAGTTCCAGCTTCCTGATGGATGTCGAAGCACAACAGGGTGATTGTGTCTCTTTCCTAGAACTTTGCCTTCTGTTTGGTTCCCACGTAGAGATCAGCAGATAGCCATGGAGCTGTAACTCAGCATTTCCCATTCCAGTTATTTGTTTATTTAGGTGTCTACTGGCTTGCCTTAATCATTCAACAAATATTCCCTGGGCATATATGCTGTGTGTCCAGGGCTGGGTCAGCCCCACAGAAAGCTGGCATTAATATGGACATTTGAGGAATCTGGAGAATTGAGGGGGCTCCCCTGCTGCCAGTTGGTAGAGCCCCATCTGATTAGCTTCAAATCACTTCCTCTCCTGGGCTAGAGCGTATTTTCTAGAAAAGCCCAACAATTCCCCAACCTCCAGACCTCCCGTCATTATGTTACTTCTGCCTAGAAAGTGGTTTCTTCTCTCTTTCCACCTGTTGTTTGGACCTTGTCTCTTGGTGGGGAGAGGTCGACACCTGGGAGCTGCTCCGCCCTGCCACCCAGGACCAGGACCAGGAACAGG
This sequence comes from Saccopteryx leptura, assembly GCF_036850995.1. Lineage (NCBI taxonomy): Eukaryota > Metazoa > Chordata > Mammalia > Chiroptera > Emballonuridae > Saccopteryx > Saccopteryx leptura. The sequence goes on along the minus strand of NC_089508.1, from coordinate 191,640,217 downwards.
TGGCACCCTTCCTCTGGAGAATCCCTATTCGGAGCCAGGCCCGGAGCCAGCCCCTTGGAAACCCCAGCTGACACAGGCACAGTTCTTGTCCTCAGGGAGCTTACAGTGACAGAAACAATAAAATATGGTATCTGGGACAGCAGTCTACCCAGGGCGGGGGCGGGGCAACAGGAGACGTTAGTCATTTCTCCTGGGGTTGGGGAGCGGCCTTCCTGGATGACGTCATCCTCAGGTGAGTCGTGACCTATGGAAGGAAGAGGGCCAGGTGGTCAAGACGGGACAGGAAGGGGCATTCTTGGCGAAGGGAATGGCCTGAGCTCAGGAGCTGAGTCAGTGGGTGTGAGGGGAGAGGGATTCTATTCTTGTTAAGTTGAAATAAAAAACCCCAAAGCCCCTTGGTGGCTGATAGGATGTATAAGGTCAACCTAAGGAGAAGATCCTAAAACTCTGACACGTGAAAAAGGCAGAAGACAAAACAGGCCTACTTTAAATGTTTTAAAATATTGAGCAAAAAATTTACGGTGGATTCTGGATGCTTTTTATTGTCTTTTTTACACCTCCCTGTCTTTCTGAATTTAAAATAATTGCCGGTATTACCTCCTGCCCACGCACTCCTCTGTCTGCAGGGGGCGCAGCCGCCGACACCCTCCCTCCGCCAGAAAAATGGGCGGGGCCTCCCGGGCTCTGTGGAACTGACGATTGACCAGCTGGGCTGTCTATCACGGCTTCCCGCCCCCCTTACGTCACATGACGCGGCCCATCATGGCGTCGGGATCGCGGCTGCCCGGGCCCGCGGTTCCGCAGGGCTGCTGCTGTTGCTGCTGTTGAGAGGCGGCGGCGGCGGCGGCAGCGGCGGCGCGGGCGGGCTGGCGGGCGGGAAGGATGGTGTTTCCGTGGACTGAGCGGCGGGTGCGGACCAGAAGCCGGGCTGAGGTTTGGCCGAGGCGGCGGGCGCTCTGGAGCATTGGGCGCGGGCGCCGCTGAGGCTGTGTAGGGAGGCGGGAGCGACGGGCTGAAGGCGACCCGAGAGCCGGCCCCGGGGCCGCGCGGTGGGCGAGATGCCGGGGCCCCCGGCGTCGCCGCTGCCGCTGCCGCTGCTGCTGCTGCTGCTCCTGGACGCCGGCAATGCCTGGGCTGCGCCACTTCCGCAAACAGGTGCAGGTGAGCGGGCCCGCGGCGGGGACCGGGCGGCGGGGACCGGGCTGCGGGACCGCGGCGACCGGGGGGTCGAGGGGGAGGCAGTAGGCCGGGTCCGGCCTCGGCGCCGAGGGATCGGCGGGCCGCCGGGCCGGGCGGCCGGGGGAAGCCAGCGAGGAGGGAGGGTTCTGCCGCAGGGACCAGCTGCCTCTCCGGGGCCCAAGCGGGGGCGAGGCGATGCGGTGCGGTCGGGGCCGGGACCGACCCCCGCCCCGGCTGGACTGCGGTACTGGCTCTGGACCTGTTGCCTGGAGGTCCTCAACCCACATCCCTTTCCCGGCAGTTCTGCATCCCTTTCCAGATGTCACCTGCCTCCTGTGAGTTTCTCACGTCTTATACTGAGAACCATTTCTCAGCTCTGATCATCCTGAAATGCACATGGTGATGGGAGAGCTCTTCCGACTTTCCTTCGTTCCCTGCGACTTATTCTGAAGTTATATGTGCATCGGTTTTTAGACGCTGTGCTTTTTATCCGGATTGTATCTCTGGGGATGAGAAGGAAACACTACTATAAATATTTCTATTTTAGGAAGCCAGTTATGAGAGTAGCGGCCTTTGAATAACTATTGACAGAATGACCCAAGTGGGATTGAAGTTTCTATTTTAGCTAAATCAGTATGCTTTTCTTTTCTTTCTTTGCATTGTATCAATATCGTTTGTATTTGCGGTTTATTTTCCTAGACGCGATAAAACACCAACCCCAGAAAGCATCCCGAGATGGGTCATTTTTTATTAAAGGAAAAAAACCCCAAAAACTAGGCTTATTTGTAGTTATCATCTGCTTATTTTTGAAATGAAGAGAGACTGGAATTTCATATAGTTATAAAATTTTCGAGTTGGAACAGAAAATTTAGTTCAATTTCTTCATTTTCAGTTGAAGACATTGAGGCTGTGTGTGTGTGTGTGTGGGGGGGTGTCAAATGACCCTACCCAAGGTGACAGCTGAATTGTAGGCAGTGTCATAGCTAAAACCTGGGCCTTAGATCTACCTGGTTGTGTAATTCAAGCCTTTTAACTGTTTAGGAATGCTCTTGAAGTCAAGGGTTATTTTAGGATGTTGTTAATTGGGTACAGAATGTGGCAGTTACTGTCCCCAGAAAACACATATTTTTCAAACACATCTGCAATGAAAACTATGTAATTATTTCTAGAGCTACACCAGGTTATGTCATTGAGTGCCCTTTAGTTGAGTATTAACTGTTATCGTACCATATAATGCATTGCTAAATTTCTGCCACTCCCTTAGACCAAATATTTGTAAGGTGAATTCTGTTTTCTGATCTGATAAGAAGAGTGAGTATTATTAGAGATGTATAGCAGTGGTCTCCAACCCCAGGCCGTGGACTGGTACCGGTTCGCAGAGAAAGAATAAATAACTTACATTATATCCGTTTTATTTATATTTAAGTCTGAACGATGTTTTATTTTTAAAAAATGACCAGATTCCCTCTGTTACATCTGTCTAAGACTCACTCTTGACACTTGTCTCAGTCACGTGATACATTTATCTGTCCCACCCTAAAGGCCAGTCCGTGAAATTATTTTCTGACATTAAACCGGTCCTTGGCCCAAAAAAGGTTGGGGACCACTGATGTATAGGCACCTCAGGTAAGAGTCACAGAAAGTATCTGGGAAGTTATAAAAGACTATATGTAAAGGTGTTGATGTTGGTATTGGGAGATATTGATGATGGAATTGAAAATTAGCTCTGGGGTAGGATAGTGGGTAAAGAGTGGAAGGGATTCAAGAAGTTTCCAGATGGCTTTGTACTTAATTGAATATTTATATACTTTGAGAAAACAGATTCTGTGTAGGCACCTATAGAACTATGCTTTCCTGTAAACCTCTTAACATTTTTTAAATTTCATTCTTTTACTATTTTATGGATGTATAAATCATAAAATCTAAGTTTCTTGGAGTGCTGTAAAACAATCAGGAAAATTCTTTCATAAATAGAAATATGAACTCTTCTTTAAAATTTTTATTGATTGATTGATTTGAGAGAGAGAGATAGGGGAAACATCGATTTGTTGTTCCACTGTTTATGCATTCATTGGTTGATTTTTGTATGTGCCCTGCCCAGGGATCAAACCTGCAACTTTTGGAATATTGGAATGATCCCCTAATCCAGTGGTCGGCAAACTCATTAGTCAACAGAGCCAAATATCAACAGTACAACGATTGACATTTCTTTTGAGAGCCAAATTTTTTAAACTTAAACTATATAGGTAGGAACATTCCTTATCGAGGTAGCACCCCCCCGCATGTGGTATTTTGTGGAAGAGCCACACTCAAGGGGCCAAAGAGCCGCATGTGAGCCGCAGTTTGCCAACCAGGGCCCTCATCAACTGAGCTGCCTGGCCAGGGTGAAATATCAAATCTTGACATAAGTAAAGCATAAAGAAATATTTGGTGATTTATAGCTGCTTTTTGCAGGTTTCCGTTCGTATTCTGTTACTTGAAAAGAGTATGGTTAGACATGTGGCTGATGACAGGTGAGTAGAATTAAATTCTGTGGAAAAGATGCACATTCGCACATAGATTTGGGCGTTTGTATTTCCATCTAGAAGAAATTATTAATCCTGGTAGTGGAGATGGATTCTAGACCAAGGAGAAGAAAGAAACCTTTGAGTAATCCTGGCAAGTGAGCTCACTGGTCAAGAGAGAGGAACCCCTTTGAACATATATGGTAGATAAAAGAGCAGTTAAATGTTAAAACATAATAAAGCTCAAGCTTTTAATTACCTGGTGTTCTGTACTCCATGTGAAGGTAGGGCTGGCCATTGTCAAATTAAAGGTAGACCATTGCATAGCTTTTTTTGCCTCATTGGCCGTTCTCTTTCTACTTAAAGTTCAAACTGGTTCATAGCACCTTGAAGAAAGCATGGCTTATCAGACACAGGTTGGAAAAAAAATACTTGAATTTTATCCTTTGCCAGCCCATTTGCCTGGGGAAAGAAATGAGGCAGTTTACTAAAGTTCAGCATTTAAATAGAAATTCATTTATCCAGAGTTTCTTTGTCATCCAATATCATTTCTGGGTTTAGAAGTTGAAACAAGTATTTACCCATTTAATCATAATAAAGCTTTGTAAATGTGTTGATTGCCTTTGTCCATTAAGAGCAAGAAGGCATTTCTTGGTGGAATTTTATTTTGGGCCTCTCGTCTCTCTGGGAGCCTCTTTTCCCGAGGATCTGTATTTCTGCAAGGGCCCTTGTGATGATGCACACTGAGATCTTAGTGGCCCTCTCACTAGGAAGCTTCCATAGGGGAGAAAGTCTACTGTTTTCACACAGTTAAATTACTAACCTAAGATTACAGGTACATTCTTTTCTACAGATCATAGACACAGATGATTCTTAAGAAACATTTATGTGTCTTTTAGAAGATTCTCCAGATTCACATCATGAAGAAAGATCTGGTATGTGTGCAGGCATTCCTCTCAGTCCAGTTTATTAATATTAGGGTAGTAAGCAGTTAGACAAGGAAACAACTTGTATTGTTCTGTGGCATATTAGGTCACAGAGTACAGAGGAAGCTTTTAGCAGTTCCAGATAAAGGACCTCACGGAAGTCTGTGAAGCCGGTGGGGACTCAGCTCCTGATTAAACAGCAGCTTGTGAAACCGGGACTGACTCTCATATTAGATTAAGCAAACAGACTTGTATTTTGAAAAAGATGTCTGAAGTAAAGGTAGTGCTTTCTAAAGTGTGAATTTTTGTGTTTATTGTAACAGCTTCTGAGAAATAAAAAAAGTTTTTTCAATAAGCTTTCCATGCAGATTATTTCAGGATTTGGGAGTATAGGCTTAAGATTTGATTCAGGTTGGAATGTTGTAATTGCTTTCATTTGGTGATATTTTGGGGTTAACTAAATATGCTCATTTGCACATTAATAGGAAGTCTGTCCAACAGTTTTGTAGCCGATTAGCATTGAAGTTATCAAATCCCTACAGTTTTGCTGATACCAATGTGCTGTTTATGCAGCTCTTGAAATTTAGAGTCCTTGGGCCCTCTGTGTCCTCTGTGGGCTGTGTCACTTAGATAAGAGCTATACATATAATAAAAAGAGACTTTGTTGTGTAAATAAGGGATGGCCAGGGTTCTGAAACAGTTAAAGAAGTCCTCAAAAAAGTTCTTGTAGATGGACATGTTAAAAGAATCTAGTTTTTCAGTCTAGTTGAGAGTAAAAGTCACGAACCAGTCATGGGAAGAGCAGGTATTATAGACAGAACTTGGACTTTGGAGTCGGTCTGGGTGTGAGCCTTCCTGTGCCACTTCAACAGCTTGACGACCTTGGGCCACTTACTTGCTTCTTAGATCTCAGTTATTGAAATAGGATGGTGATAGTAATTACCTACAGGGTTGTTGGGCAGGTGAGGTAGAGTCACAGTGGTATGACACGTTGGGCAGTCAGCAACATGGATTTATTCTTTTGTTCTGATTTGTAAATTTGGGGGATTATCATAGAATTGACTGATGGTGGGTGGTATGGCTTCAAAAAAGGAACTCAAAGTGGAATGCCTAGAACTTGCTGGATTAAAAAACCTTTGTTACTCAAATATGGTGGGTGAAGAAGAGACCCTTTAAATCCAGCTTAAGAATGATATATAAACGATATTGTTACTTTTTTTAAATTGATTTTTAGAGGGAAAGGGGGGGCAGAGAGAGGGAGAAATAAGGAAGGAGAGAGTGAGAAAGAAAGAAACATCAATTGGTTGTTCCACTAATTCATACCATCATTGGTTGATACTTGTATGTGCCCTGACTGGGGATCGAACCCACAACATTGGCATATTGGGATGATGCTCTACCATCCAGGGCCTGGTATTGTTACTTCTTGAAATTCATAATGTTGGGGAATTACAGTAGAAATTTTAAAGATGATCTGGATTAGTCTACTTTTATGTAATAAACCTGGTTTTAAACATCAAGATGACTAAAGCAAATTTCATGTGAGCAGTTGCTGGTTTTAATTTAACGAAACTGGGCGCACTCTAAGTTCAGTTGATTCTAAACAAAATTATGTACTCGCATAAAGCACCCTTAAAGGCAGCCAGTCAACCGGACCAGCACAGGACTGAGGCTTCCCTTAGAAAATGTCATTTGGAGAGATAACTATAAGTATCTCGTCCTCTCTTTTAAAGTCATGTATTTTTGCAGTTTCCTAGCTGTGTTTTATTCTTTTTAACACAGACGTTTGTTGCTCAGACGTAAGGAAAGGAATATTATAGAAAGAAGCTGGACAGATATTCCTGGTCTAAAACAAGCTGCCGTATCTTGGGTTATTTTTAGATTTGATTCCCAACCTTTCTGTGAATCTTCATATGAAGAGACTGCTATAAGAGAAAACTGAAGAAATATGGTAAAACTGGTCTGTCAGAGCAAAATATTGGAATGAAGTATTTTTAAATTATAGCAGGTGACTAATTTAGAACCATGCCTTACCTTTACAGTTATTTGCCAAAAAGGACAGGTGTATCAGAAAAATAACCTCACTATTTCAGAAAACAAAAAAAATTTTTTGGCAAAGATTAGCACAGTGCAGAGATCCCAGATTTCATTTGACTTTGTTGTAATTCATGTGGGGAAAGTGAGAACTGTTGATGCCAAATGTCTCAGCTGCCTGAGAGCTCTTTGCCGCCTCAGTTTCCCTAAGACCTTTCCTCTTGCCTAGTCCTTAGAGATCCCTCCCCTAGGGAACTTCTAGAGAGCTTACTTGTGGGATAGGATGTTCCTTGGGGTGTAGGGTGGAAACACTGGAACTTAATTATATTTATTTTCACCTTTTAAAAATTTTGGCTTATGTGACTTTTTAAGGTATAGAATATATTGGTACACCAACATTTTTGTGGTTTGTAAATAAATAAATTTACATGAAATGGAAGGCATGTAAAGAGAATTGACTGATGGGTGGGCTGTGTGATCCAAAAAGGTTGGATTCATTATAGTAGTCTACAGTTCGCGTTTAGCGAATACCTCTTGTTTCTTTAAGTTCTGCCTCTTTCTTCACCCAGGTTACAAGGACTGTGTATAATAACATCCTTAGTATTTCTAGTGTCTGCACGGTATCTCACAGTTTGCAGATGATCAATGAAAGTTTGTGGCTGAGGATGATCAAGATGTGAGTTCACAGACCAGGTGTTTGTGTGTGTGTGTGTGTGTGTGTGTGTGTGTGTGTGTGTGTGTGTGTGTGTGTGTGTGTGTTAAAAGGAGAGGGTGTAAGTTTAGAGCCTATAATTCTTCTGTGAACCTTGTTTTTCATCCAGCTGTGAATGTCCACTGATATGTGAGGTACTTTATAGTTGTTTTACTTTTTTCACAATAAACTTTTTATTTTAGAACAATTTTAGACTTACAGAAAAGTTGCAAATGTGGGACAGAGAATTCCTGTATATCCTTTCTCAGACTTCCCTATTGATAGCATGTAACTTTAGTGTGTAGTACATTTGTCTCAAGCAGGAGCTATTATTACTAACACGTTGTTGTTAACTAAAGTCCATCCTTGATTCAGATTTCTGTAGTGTTTCCCTAAGTCCTGTTTCTGTTCGAGGACACATTACATTTAGTTGTTGTGTCCCCTGAGGCTCCTCCAGTCTGTTCTTTATTTGATGGTCTTGGCGGTTTTGAGAAGTACTGGTAGGGCATTTTGTAGAATATCCCTCTGCTGGCATTTATTTGATGCATTCGTCATGATTAGACGGGGGCTGTATGTTCTGGGAGGAACACCACAGAGTGAAAATGCTGTTCTCATCACATCATATCACGGTTACATGCTTTCAACATGATTGCCATCGGACATGTTATCTGAACTTTCACCAGCTAAAGGAGGTGCTTCTACTCCCTCTCAACAATTCCCAGACCCTCTGACTGTATTCTTAAGCCTGAGAGGTTTCCCTTCACGTGATCATCGGGCAGATGTGTGTTTTTTGTCAGCTTTCTCCACGGTAAAGTGACTTTTTCCTCCCTTCGCTAGACTGTTGTGTGCACGGCCCACACTTACATGGTGATGGGTTATACATCCCACCTCCAGTACTGTGTTATTTATTTTGCTGCCTAATTTGTACCAGCGTTGACCACTGGGAGCTCCTTCAGTTGGCTCCTTTGTCCTGTGTTTATTTTTTTTGTTTTTTTTTTTAAGCACCTCCGTACACTCTGGTACTACAGGAAGCCATAGGATCGTCTTGCATGCTCCCTGCTCCAGCCCAAGAATCATCTACTTCTCCAAACTGTTCCTTTTTGTTTGTTTGTTTTGATTTTAGAAAGAGGAAGGGATAGGGAGGGAGATAGGAACATTAATCTGTTCCTGTATGTGTCCTGCTGGGGACCAAACCAGCAACCTAGTTTGCTTGGTGGTGGCACCGTGGATAGAGCATTGACCTGGGATGCTGAGGACCCAGGTTGGAAACCACAAGGGTGATGGCTTGAGCACGGACTCATTCAGCTACAGCACAGGCTCACCAGCTCGAGTGCAGGGTCGCCAGCTTGAGCGTGGGATCATCGGCATGATCCCACGGTTACTAACTTGAGCCCAAAGGTCGCTGGTTTGAGTCCAAGGTCGCTGACTTGAGCATGGGGCCACGGGCTTGCCTGGAGCCCCCCAGTCAAGGCATGTATGAGTAGCAATCAGTGAACAAGTGAAGTGCCACAACTACGAGTTGATGCTCTCTTTCTGTCTGTATCTCTTTTTAAACAAAACAAAACAAAAAACTGGCAACCTCTGCACTTCGGGACAATGCTGTAACCAACCGAGCTATCAGCCAGGGCCAAACTGTTCCTTTTATTGCAGGGGTCCCCAAACTATGGCCCGTGGGCCACATGCAGCCCCCTGAGGCCATTTATCCGGCCCCCACCGCACTTCCGGAAGGGGCACCTCTTTCATTGGTGGTCAGTGAGAGGAGCATAGTCCCCATTGAAATACTGGTCAGTTTGTTGATTTAAATTTACTTGTTCTTTATTTTAAATATTGTATTTGTTCCCGTTTTGTTTTTTTACTTTAAAATAAGATATGTGCAGTGTGCATAGGGATTTGTTCATAGTTTTTTTAATAGTCCGGCCCTCCAATGGTCTGAGTGACAGTGAACTGGCCCCCTGTGTAAAAAGTTTGGGGACCCCTGTTTTATTGGATGGAGAAGGATATTAGAAACCAAGATCTGCACACTGGATTTGCTCACTGCTACAGGGACTCTTATAGTAGGGTTTAAATCTCTGTTTCCTAAGTCTAATCCTAGGTGTTGTGAAAAGAGAGAGTGAGTGAGAGATTTTTGGAGGGACAAAGGACCTTTTAAAGACAGGTGACTTGGAAGGGCCGTGCTCACGTTTCCTGTCTGTCACCCGACCCCCTGTTAATCAGCTAACACCACCACGAATACTCCACATCCCATGTTTGAGATATAATGATATTGACTGGAAGTTTTAATTTTCGAGCAATGACTGTTTACAAGGTAGATTAGCTTTACTCTCTCCAAGAGTAGCCTAATCTCAAGAATATGAAGAAAACCTCTTAGACTTAAGAATTTGAAGTTATTTTAGGGGGTCTGTCAGTTTTGGAAATTGTTGAAAGGGATTGTGGGCAGCTCCTTAAGTAGGTGAAAGTTAAGATCAAATGTCTGATGGCAGGTCTCTGGATGAGCATGGGTGGGAGACGTGTTTTGAATTTTTTACAGAGCTTTTCTCCCTCTCTCTCTTTTATTATGAAAAGTTTCAAACATACACAAAAGTAGAGGAAATAACATAATGCACCCTCATGTACCCATCACCCAACATCAACAATTTTTGATTTGTGGGTGTGTTGCTCGCCTGTACCCTTCCCACTGGCTCAGAACCCACTGTTTTCATGTAAACCCCAGCTATGTTATCAGTTCAGCTGAAAATGTTTCGGGGACACAGTAAAGATGTTTTTATAAAACAGGATCACTTCCTCAAGATCACCTAAGGATTTGTAGGAGTGCAGGTTTTGGAGCTCCAAACACATCAACTGGATCGGAATTCTGGAGGCTGGCCTGGAAATCTGCATTTTTTTTTAAATTTTTTTTTTCCATTTTTCTGAAGCTGGAAACAGGGAGAGACAGTCAGACAGACTCCCGCATGCGCACGACCGGGATCCACCCGGCACGCCCACCATGGGGCGACGCTCTGCCCACCAGGGGGCGATGCTCTGCCCATCCTGGGCGTCGCCATGTTGCGACTGGAGCCACTCTAGCGCCTGAGGCAGAGGCCACAGAGCCATCCCCAGCGCCCGGGCCATCTTTGCTCCAATGGAGCCTTGGCTGCGGAAGGGGAAGAGAGAGACAGAGAGGAAAGCGCGCCGGAGGGGTGGAGAAGCAAATGGGCGCTTCTCCTGTGTGCCCTGGCCGGGAATCGAACCCGGGTCCTCCGCACACTAGGCCGACGCTCTACCGCTGAGCCAACCGGCCAGGGCCTTGGAAATCTGCATTTATAATACTTTTCTGGTGATTTCTCTGCCCCCACTACACAAATATTTTGTCTTCTACTAGAGACGAAAGTAATAGCAGTTATTTAATATAAATCTGTTGGCTTGTGTAAATAGTGAGATTCAAGGAAGGAAGAACAATGTAAAATTTAAAAAATTTAAATTAATGTTAATGCTTAAAACCTGAAGAGGTGAGGTCATTGTTCCTGACCGCTGTACAGGAATATGATTCTGAAGAATCTTCCCGTGAAAAGTACCTGTTCTGTAATCACAAAGGAATTTAAACACTCCAGGGAAGAACACCCTTACAGCTCTAAATACCTTTGATTTTTTTTTTTTTTTTAACTTCATCCCCTTTGGAAGTCAGTATAAATAATAACCTCTTTATGTTTTATAAATATCTGGTATAAATAATCAGGAAAAACCGTGACCTGGTCGCCTGACAGTCAGATGTGGGCACTGGGAGCAGAGAACCTAGTGTTGTAGACATGCTGGCCGCCCACCCACTGCAGCCCGGCCTTGCAAGGAGTCTCCGCTAGAGCAGATGTAACTCGGTGACATTCCTGATCCCCCAGGCCGTATGTGTGCACACTGCCACGGAGGAGCCTGGGTCTTGACCTGTTCACTAGCTTACAAGGTTATTTTTTTTCCCAGGACAATATCATGTTCACATCTTCGGGTTGTTTTTTTGTTTTGTTTTGCAAGAGAGAAGGGGACAGAGAGACGGGAAGGGAAAGAGATAAGAAGCATCAACTCATAGTTGTGGCACCATAGTTGTTCATTGATTGCCTCCTCATACGTGCCTTGACTGGGGCTCCAGCCGAGTCAGTGACCCCTTGCTCAAGCCAGCGACCGTGGGGTCATGTCTGTGATCCCTTGCTGAAGTTGGTGACCTCAGGGTTTCGAACCTGGGTCCTCAGTGTCCCAGGCCAATGCTCTATCTACAGTGCCACCACCTGTTCAGGCTACATGTTGGGTTTTTAAAAGTTCATTTCTTCAAGCTAGTTGATTTGGGAAAAGTCTAGGATTTGTAGCCTATATCATATATTTCAACTAATACTTAAAAAACAAACAAACTAGCAGATGTATTTTGATGTTTGTGGTGATGTACAAAATGTTCTTATGATTAGCTAAAGAAGTAAACTACTGTATCTCTGAAACTGCTACATTAAAATGATTATAAAATCAGCTGGGTTTGATTGAGAACATAATAGGCTTATATACTAGTACAGATAATTCAGGACTCATTTTTGGAAATACATATGCTTTGAATAGGAGAAAACAATTTAGTTAAAAGCATCTATGATAGAAAACTTTGAGAAAGAAATAGTTCTTATCCCAAAGTGAAACCACTATAATTTAATTTTTAAAAGCTCTTTTTTTCTCCCTCTGTTCTCCATGTTCAAAGTTCATCCTGAAAACCTCTTTTATGACCTTTTTTACAATAGAAAACAGCAGACTTGAGTTTGATATGATGTAATTGCAACTTTAAATTTAGGAAATTAAAGGTCTAAGACATCTTGGACTTAGAAGATAGAGGAAAATGAGGTTGCAATCATTTTGCTCACTTAAAAATATCTATTTTAACCAACTAGTAATTGTGACATTTCATAGTTTCAGTTTTGATTGCAAAATAGGTGTTGCAATCTATTGGCTACCTCTCAGATAAGCCTCTAAATTTAAGTTTTATATATTTTTTACATTGCAAATTCTTCCTGGGAGCCCTCAGTAAAGTTAACCTGTATTCCCTTTAAGAGGAAGAAATTCTTCTTGGTCCTGTACTTCTCTAGAGTGGTTCTTTGTGTCTGTAGCAACTGTTACTTTCCAGGGATCCAGCCTGCCAGTTACAGTCTGGAGTTGCACTTGACTCTGACATCAGACTATTATTAAAACCCAACACCTGGACACTGATTGCTAGTGAGACACTGAAAAATAACAAACTTACCAAAATAGTTCTCTGGGAACACTTGACCAGAGGCCTGCTGCCAGGGTCTAGTCCAGAAATCTATAATTTAACTTATTCTTTTGAGAAAAAAATTAACTTGAACAAAAGATCTGATTACCAGTATTAATCATATAGGCCAGGGGTAGTCACCTTTTTATACCTACCGTCCACTTTTGTATCTCTGTCAGTAGTAAAATTTTCTAACCGCCCACCGGTTCCACAGTAATGGTGATTTATAAAGTAGGGAAGTAACTTTACTTTATAAAATTTATAAAGCAGAGTTCCAGCAAGTTTAAGCATATAATAATAATTACTTACCAAGTACTTTATGTCGGATTTTCGCTAAGTTTGGCAGAATAAATCTTTATAAAACAACTTACTGCCTGACCAGGCGGTGGTGCAGTGGATAAAGCGTCGGACTGGGATGCAGAGGACCCAGGTTCGAGACTCCGAGGTCGCCAGCTTGAGCGTGGGCTCATCTGGTTTGAGCAAAAAGCCCACCAGCTTGAACCCAAGGTCGCTGGCTTCAGCAAGGGGCTACTCGGTCTGCTGAAGGCCCGCCCGTGGTCAAGGTACATATGAGAAAGCAATCAGTGAACAACTAAGGTGTAGCAACGCGCAATGAAAAACTAACGATTGATGCTTCTCATCTCTCCCTGTTCCTGTCTGTCTGTCCCTGTCTATCCCTCTCTCTGACTCACTCTCTGTCTCTGTAAAAAAACAAACAAACAAAAAACTTACTATAGTTAAATCTTTTTATTTATACTTTGGTTGCTCCGCTCCTGCCCACCATGAAAGCTGGAACGCCCACTAGTGGGCGGTAGGGACCAGGTTGACTACCACTGATATAGGCACTTGCTAGACTCATAAAATTTTGGAATTATAAATCCTTTAAGATAGAACTTGAGAGCGGAGATACCAGTTCACAGGTGAAGGAACTGCAGCCCAGAGGAGGGGCGTAGCTGATTCAGTCCCATCCCGCCAGTCAGTGGCAGACTGATTGTAGAATTCGGGGTCCTAACGTTCAGCCGCCCTGTCCACCAAGTCCACTGCCTCGCACTGTTGAGAATACTCTCATTGGTGTGATTGCCACACAAATTCCAGTCATTTCTCTTCTGGATGAATTCTGTTTGCTCTCTGAAAACAGTGAGATAAAGTTCAAACACAGTTGTCATATAGTTGTTTCTTGAAGTATTGAAGGTAATTCTGTAGTGAAATTGAAGAAGCTGAAGCCCTGCTCCTATGATTAGGCTAAAATAAACCATTTGTTTTTAACTTTTTTTAGTCTATAAGAGTAATTTCGTTTGCACATGTGAAATGAAGTTGCACTGTTTAAAGGTGGTGAAATATATTTCTGATTTTTAAAAAATTGTAATGATAAATGTGTAGATATTCACTTGTAAACATTTTTTCTTTCTAGGATGTCTTTTAGTTGAATGGTGGCTTTCTTGAAATGAGCTCTCTTTTTGTTCATTTTTGTCTCTTCATTCTACTATGGAAAAGCCTTTATTTTTTTTGTTACATTTTATTTCCAGGCTTTCCTCCTCTCCACACACACAGACACACTCAGTTTTAAAATAGCATCTTCTCATGAATATAATAACTCCTCTTATTTCTGAGGATATTACGTATAGTGTTTCTTTTCTTTTTTTTTTTTTTTAAAAATCCCTGTATTGTCTGCTTCCTTCAAGTACCTTTGGGTTAGTCACTTGTAACTTTTTTAAAGAGGGTGTTTCTCCCCTATATGTCAGACGATCCTTTGGAAGTCTGCTCATGTGTAGGAGTGCGGGACAGCGATGGGAGTTGTCCTCTCATGCCACACTCCATCTCACATCTGCCACCAAGTCCCGGGCACACTCTGCTCTCACCCCTCTGCTGTTGTTGAGCATAGGCGCGTGCACCCTGTGTGCATCACGCAGGAGCTGTGTGACCTTGGAGAGGCGCCGTCCCCTCCACTGCTCAGTCTCTTCATTTTTAAATGGGGTTAATAATAGAACATACCTCAAAAGTTTGTGGGATTGGGTGAGTTTAGAATAGAGCCTGGCACATGGTAAGCACCATTCAGGTATTATTTATTTGTATAATCACCTGGGCCAAGCCACCATCATTCCTTTTTTTTTTTTTTACTAAATTAATAAATTTTACTTTATTAGTTGTGCAAACTGTGTTGGTTGATGGTAAAAGAATGTTAATTGCCCAGTAAATGTAAAGGCTGGACGAGCAGGATAAGGTGAACGGACGCGACCGGGCTGGCCTGGCCCGCTCCCTCCGGCGGGGTCCACCCTGAGAACACAGCCCTTGGAGACGGGGCACTGGCTCGTCTGCAGAGCAGGGCCAGAGCTGCATGGAGCAGATAGGCACGAGGATTCCCGCGTCTGGGACAGGGCTCCGCAGCTGGGACAGCATCCTCCCCGGCCGCTGCTCCCTCCCATGGCGTCCACCTTTCGCTTTGGACACCGGGGTTTGTTACCTCGCTGTGATGCTGTGCACGTGGTGGCAGGCGCTGCAGGTAGAAGGGTGGCAGCGCTGTCTTTCCCTTGTGACCAGCCCGTTCTGCAGCCAGGGCAGAGGAGCAGCCCCCCCCCCCCCGCCCCATTTCTTGCATGAAGTTTGGGTAATATCAGAAATGCGTTTTCCGATCACTCCATGTGAAATAACTAAGTCCCCATCTCCTGCCTTATTTTTCCACACGGCTTATCAGCCTCTGAGCGCCGTCTGTTTGTTTCCTTCCTTACTGTCTGTCTCTCTGCGAGCCTGGAGCCGTTTCCCCACTTCCAGGTGCCCAGAGCCTGTGGTAACGCCTGTTTCACAAGGACGCTTGGTAAACGTTTGGGGCAGGGAGGACTGCTGTGGCCGGGACTTGTTGACAGTGGGGTGATGCGGCAGCCAGTTGAGTGAGACACACCTGCCCTGTGGCGCTTTTATTACCTGTAGGTCTCTTATCTTGGGCTGGACATCTGAGTGTCTGGAAGACTTAGTTATGTTGGATTAAGTTGTCATTGGGTCTGTTTTTATGTATAATATGAAGACACATAAGTGGAGCATTATCATGACACCCTAGTAAACCTGTCACTGTGTGCTCTAGAACCTTGTCGAGGTCAGTATTGTAAGCAGCTTCTGGCTTAGTTATGAAGATAGTACTTAAAAAAGAAAACTTGACTGTGAATTCTCTGCACACATCCCCCGGACCCAGCCATCTCTGTGGTCAGTTCAGCTGTGTCCATGTGGATTGACTTCCTCTCTGAAGAGAAAACTTTTGAAAGATACATTGCCTAAGACTATAGTTCAGTCATATTAGCAAGAATTTAACTTAGACCTTACTTAACCTTAGGAAGCTAGAAAGCTTCTGAGATCATAGACTATCAAGGTGGTGTAGGAAATTAAAAAAAAAAAAGTGAGACATGTTTTTCTAGAACTTGGGGTCTGTCCTACCTGGGAAGTAAGGCGCACTCATCTAGGTTCTCCTGGCCTCTGGCCCTGCGTGCAGACATTGTTTGGGCTGACGCTGTGTGGTGACTCCAGTTCTGCCCTTGATTTGCTTGCACGTTTGTACAGATTTCCATGGGACGTTGTGTGGAAAGACAGAATGTTGTCTCCCCCAGACAGTAGCAGTGCACCGACGTGTCCAGTGTCGGGGCAGAAGCCCTGGGAACCGGCTGTGAGGTTCTTCTGGGACCAGAGGCTGCCTGTTCCTGACCTGGCTTCCTGGACTACAGGAAGCTCTGATTCAAAGCTGCCGCCAGCACATGAGCACAGTGTGGGGTCACTCCCCAGCGTACCTGTGCCTTCAGCTTCAGAGTCTAGTTCATAAAGTACTGTCTCTGCCATCATTTTCCCAGGGTGTGGGGCAGTCGTCTGACAAAAGTCATCTAAATCTGACATTCCTTCAGCCAAACTGCACCTCTTTAGATGAGAGCTCTTCTATGGTAGCTTCCATCCTAGTTAGTGTTTTTAAAATTGGGATGAAGCGAACCTTAGATAACAAAGTTTCGTGGAATAGACTGAGAGAAATGGCAGTTGCACATGAAATAATCTCATTCACAGTTATTCAGTCAGCACTGAGATTATAGAACCTTTCTGCAGAGTGAGTTGGCTGACCTTGAAAATCACTTTTGAACAGAACACTGATTAGCACACAATGCAGTTTGGTGTTCTAGGCTGTTGACACTTTGGCTTAGGGGTCTTTGTAATTTCTGATTTATCACTTAGATCAGGGGTCGGGAACCTTTTTGGCTGAGAGAGCCATGAACGCCACATATTTTAAAACTAGAAAGCCCGGTGGTCATACGAAATGACCGCTGTTCTAGATATTATAAATTGTAATTAAAATGAGTTGTGCAAAGGTGTCTGCTAATTCAAACTGAATTACCCAGGGCAGGCGGCGAGGATACCCCTTTGCTTACTGCCCCACAGGGTTTCCCCTTTCTACTTGCTTAATTGCTTAAAGTAGAGTGCAATGAAGGAAACCACTGGTGGTACATTTCTTAAGAGCCACCGCTAGCTCAATAAATAAAGGTGATTTAAATAATAAAATGTTAATTCACATGTCAAAGATCTCTTTGTATACAACATTTCTTGTGTAGATCTTTCCATCATTTTTAAGCTCACCTTGCAGAGGACCATCAATTATTTTTAATTTTACGTCCGTTCTTTCACGAACTCTTGAACAGGCAACATAAAGTTGACCGTGTCCAAATGCAGGCTCAGGTAAAAAAAATGCCAACACGCTTAAACTGCTATTTCGTTTGGCCCTGAGACTTATTGATGGTCGTAGCAAAGACAAGTTTTACAGGAAATTGTGTACGTCTCAATTGAAAGACGCATTTGCTCTGCCACTGAAGCAAGCCTTGTCTTTCTCTGCTCAGTGGTTTCTTTTTGTCGAGAAAGCCGTTTTTGTGCAGCTTTAGCTCCTTTTCTCTCCTCTTCAGTGCTGTATTTTCTAGGAGGCATTCTTAAAAGAAATTACGTTAAGACGTAGTTTTTATGTAAAACAGATGATTGCCAATGCAAACAAATGTTCACCTTCCTCCTGACCCACTCAATTTGTGTTCAGCCGTAGCAACTTCACCCCATTCACTAGTACAGTTACGCAAGCAACCAATAAGCTATCGGCGACAGACACTTAAGCCACATATAATAAAGATGTAATTCCGTGAGAGCCATACAACGACCTATGTTCGTTACGCATTATTCAATAAAAATTGGATGTTGTCCCGGAGGACAACTGTGATTGGCTCCAGCCACCCGCAACCATGAACATGATCGGTAGGAAATGAATGGATTGTAATACATGAGAATGTTTTATATTTTTAACGGGTTTTTTTTAATTTTTTTTATTCATTTTAGAGAGGAGAGGGAGAGAGAGAGAGAGAGAGAGAGAGAGAGAGAGAGAAGGGGGGAGGAGCTGGAAGCATCAACTCCCATATGTGCCTTGACCAGGCAAGCCCAGGGTTTCGAACCGGCGACCTCAGCATTTCCAGGTCGATGCTTTATCCACTGCGCCACCACAGGTCAGGTGTTTTTTTGGTTTTTTGTTTTTTAAAAAATTTGTCTGTGAGCCAGATGTAGCCATCAAAAGAGCCACATCTGGCTTGCGAGCCATAGGTTCCCAACCCCTGACCAAGATTAGATTACTGTTTTCTGATTAGAGTACTGTTTTCTGTCTGGTTGGGTATATTTAGTGCTGTTCTCCATTTTTTCTTTCTAATATTAGAACACATCAGGGACAGTCTAGATTATTTAACATAGATGTATTATGACATTAGGAGGCAAGGAAAACATTTAGTGACTTAAGATTCTTTGTATGGGAAACCTTTGTGCTAGGTGATTTTTTAATTTTGAAGTGTTAAATAGAAATGTGTGGTCTGCAGTGATTGTTTTTTTCTCCCAAGTAGTGTGATTAAGTCTCTGGGATGTAAAGCTACTTGTCAGCATGTTGGAAAGGACAATAGACTTATTGGTCCTACCCTTTAAAAAAAAGCTAAAACAATCTATTTTAGAGGTGGACTTGAGGTCAAGACCAATTTGGAAGATTGCTGGTCCTTAGCTTCCCTGCGTTCTATCAAATTTCCTTTGTCTAGTCAGCCCAGTGGCCACCAGTTTTCATTGTCAAGTAGATACATGAATCTCTCATGTGAATTTCCTGAGCCAAGAGGCTGGAGAAAAGAGAAGACAGAAGACTTAACGTATCTGACTTGCGGTAACAGTCGTACAGTCCTTTTCTGTTCCCACACTACTGTGTTCTGGGCAGAGGAAGAGGAAGGCCACATGTACTGTCCCTGTGTCCCTGGCACCATCGAGGAAGGATCCCTACCAGTGGGGATTGTGTTCCTAAATTAGTAACCTTACAGTGTTAAGGGATGCATTGGGTCACCCTGCATAACCCCTCCTCAGAAGGTACCTGTCTTTGGAGATGAGGCCTTTAAAGAAGTTCCTTAGTTGCTAATCCAATATGACTTGTGTCTTTATAAGAAGAGGAAATTTGGATGCACAGAGACATCAGGGATGTGCTCACTTGAGAAAAGACCGTGTGAGGACACAGTGAGAGGAAGCCACCTAAAAGCCAGAGGGGTCTCAGGAGGAGCCAACCCTGTCAGCACCTTGACCGTGGACTTCCAGTCTCCAGAGCTGTGAGAAAGTAGCTTTCTGTTGGTTGTCACCCAGTGCATGGTATTTTGTCATGGCAGCCTGAGCAGACTGACTCACAGTGTTCAGGCTGCCACAAACAGTCACAGCTTAGAAAGCGTCTACTAAGGTTCCTTTCTTTACCAGTTTCGTAGTGATGGCCCGTGGCCTTGGCCAGTCCGCAGTGGAGCCCATCTCCGCAGCCCAGCATGTCCTGGGCTCTTAGGAGAAAGGGACGACTTTGGGTTTTTGCTTTGCCGGCACAGAGTGAATCTGCCCACCAGCTTCCGGTGGAGTGAGATGACGTGGACAATGTGGTGTGTGAATGAATACTTGTTATCACAGGAGACCAGGAAACCCACTTATTTTAAAAAACAACAACAGTAATTATACTGCTAAACATGAATTGTAAAATGGGTATATTAAAAATGTTTGTGGCCTGACCAGGCGGTAGTGCAGTGGATAGAGTGTTGGACTGGGATGCGGAGGACCCAGGTTCGAGACCCCAACGTTGCCAGCTTGAATGCGGGCTCATCTGGTTTGAGCAAAGCCCACCAGCTTGGACCCAAGGTTGCTGGCTCAAGCGAGGGGTTACTCGATCTACTGAAGGCCCACAGTCAAGGCACATATGAGAAAGTAATCAATGAACAAGTAAGGTGTCACAATGAAAAACTGATGAATGATGCTTCTCATCTCTCTCTGTTCCTGTCTTGTCTGTCCCTATCTGTCCCTCTCTCTGACTCTCTCTGTTTCTGTAAAAAAAAAAAAAAAAAATGTTTGTGGGCCTAACCAGGCGGTGACATGGTGGATAAAGCATTGGCCTGGGATGCTGAGGACCCAGGCTTGAAATCCTGAGGTCACCTACTTGAGCGCGGGCTCACCAGCTTGAGTACAGGGTCACTGGCGTAAGCCCAAGGGTCGCTGGCTTGCACAAGGGGTCACTCGGTCTGCTGTAGCCCCCCAGTCTTGGCACATGAAAAAGCAATCAATGAACAAGTAAGGTGCCACTGTGAAGAATTGATACTTCTCATCTCTCTCCCTTCCTGTCTCTCTCTCTTGTGCCCTTTAAAAAAAAAAAAAAAAAAAGAATGTTTGTGGGAATTCTCTGAGTCCTCAGGAATAAGTGATCAACTACTGCTCACAAAAATTAGGGGATATTTGGCTCAGTGGTAGAGCGTCGGCCTGGCGTGCAGGAGTCCCGGGTTCAATTCCCAGCCAGGGCACACAGGAGAAACGCCCATCTGCTTCTCCACCCCTCCCCCTCTCCTTCCTCTCTGTCTCTCTCTTCCCCTCCCGCAGCCAAGGCTCCATTGGAGCAAAGTTGGCCCAGTCGCTGAGGATGGCTCCATGGCCTCTGCCTCAGGTGCTAGAATGGCTCTGGTTGCAACAGAGCAACGCCCCAGATGGGCAGAGCATCGCCCCCTGGGCATGCCGGGTGGATCCCAGTCTGGCGCATGCGGGAGTCTGTCTGACTCCTCCCCGTTTCCAGCTTCGGAAAAAATACAAAAAAATAAAAATAAATTAGGGGATATTTTATAGCTTCATATTTATTTTGAAATGTCCCCTAATTTTTATGAGCAGTATATTAAGACTAGGAAGAGCAGAACCACCCAAACAGTGTGCATTAGGGATGATGAGTAATAGGAGGAAAATATTTGTTGAGTAAGAGCATAAAATTATCAAAGGAGAGATACTTTTATAATGTTGTTTGACCCTGGAAGCCTCAGTTTGGTTAACCAGGAGATGAATTATGAGGTTCCCCCTCCCCACTAGCTGTCTCCCCTCCCCTCTTGCTGTCTCCCCTCCCCACTTGCTGTCTCCCCTCCCCACTAGCTGTCTCCCCTCCCCTCTTACTATCTCCCCTCCCCTCTTGCTGTCTCCCCTCCCCTCTTGCTGTCTCCCCTCCCCACTTGCTATCTCCCCTCCCCTCTTGCTGTCTCCCCTCCCCTCTTGCTGTCTCCCCTCCCCACTTGCTGTCTCCCCTCCCCTCTTGCTGTCTCCCCTCCCCTCTTGCTGTCTCCCCTCCCCACTAGCTGTCTCCCCTCCCCACTTGCTGTCTCCCCTCCCCTCTTGCTGTCTCCCCTCCCCTCTTGCTGTCTCCCCTCCCCTCTTGCTTTCTCCCCTCCCCTCTTGCTGTCTCCCCTCCCCATTAGCTGTCTCCCCTCCCCACTAGCTGTCTCCCCTCCCCACTTGCTGTCTCCCCTCCCCTCTTGCTGTCTCCCCTCCCCTCTTGCTGTCTCCCCTCCCCTCTTGCTTTCTCCCCTCCCCTCTTGCTGTCTCCCCTCCCCATTAGCTGTCTCCCCTCCCCACTAGCTGTCTCCCCTCCCCTCTTGCTGTCTCCCCTTCCCACTTGCTGTCTCCCCTCCCCTCTTGCTGTCTCCCCTCCCCACTTGCTGTCTTCCCTCCCTTGCTAGAGCTCCTTTCTTTGTCAATGTCTCTCTCACTTTTTTCTTTTCCTTCCCTTCTTTTCTCCCCACTTCTGATTGAATGCCAGGCTTTGTGCTGGGCCCTGGGAGTCACTGGTGGAGTGTTATACAAGCCTGGTCCCCACCCCGTTTAGCTTGTGGCCTCGTGGGGAAGACATATGGGGCATATGGGGCATGTAAGGCACTGGTGTGATAACCTCCCTGACGGGGAAATACAGGGCATATTATGGGTCCAAAGGCAAGGAAGGGGCTCTAACCTGTGGGAACAGTTTCTAAGTTGAAATCTGAATGGTGAGGAGGAATTAGTGGAGGGGTGTGTCAATGGGGTAGTTTCCTGGTAGGGGAGGGTGAAAATATCTGTGACGTAATGGGAAATACATATTTGGTCTTTGTCCCTCTTTCCTGGCACAGAGGTCCTAAATCCCTTGGAATTGCCTGAGTAATAGGGGTAACAAGCCCCTATCAACCATACCTGAATTTATGCTAATGACGTGACTCTAGGTGGACCCCAGATAGCTTTAGGATGGCTGGTGGCCAGAGAAACCTACCTTGTGATTAGAGGGTTCGAACTTTCAGCCTTACCCCTTGTGACTTGAATCACTTGGTAACCAAAGAGTAAATATGAGGAAGTTTCTCTTTATAAAAGTAAATCAAGTAACTGACTGAAGGAATGACAAAATTAGAATATCAGCATTTTGTGATCTCTAATAGATCGAGCATTGATCATTTCTTTTTTATCTAGGGACTTTAAAATTATTTAATCCAAAAATGGCTTTACAGATGACTCTTTAGTTAATTACATATGTGTTCAAGTTCTAAAAGAGGTTCTAGGAAGGGATTTATAATGGTTGAATTAATAATCAGGTGGTACTCCTGACTCACTCTGAGTCATTACCAAGAAACTGCATGCTCCAGATTACCTGTCTATAAAACAGATAATAGCTATCTACCTCTTTGAGTTTCTCAGGTTTTCTGCTTATTAAATCAAGTATTAGATATCTTTTAAGATGGTTTGAAACTGTAAAATGGCAGCTGATAGAATGTGTTTTAGAGATGCTAAGGATGTTTTAATTGGGGTCTAGGGGAAGCATACTATGTACCCCAAACCTCTAGTTACCCTTGTTCCCAGTTTGCAATGGGTAAAGCTGCCTAAATGAGACATTCCTATGATTGTTGGTGTTTTTCTTTAGTAGACAGTTGGTTTGACTGATGCATTTCTGAATGTGGTACACGGAGAGTGTTAAAGGAGAACTGTCTTGCTTCGTGGTTTCCTAACAGTTGTTATCGGGAACCCTCCTGGGACTCGGTAGTTTGACCGCGGGAGCATGGGGATTTTAGCAGTAGCTCCTCATGGCTAGAACGTACTTCCTCTCTGTGGCTTATGCAAACCCACCTTACCTTCAGCCTATGCTAGGTTGGTTGTAGTTCTTCATTTCATGGGTTTTTCTTCATTGGTATGTATATAGAGGTTTTTGTTTTTTTATTCAGTAAAAGGAGGAAAGGCAGAGACAGATTCCCACATGCTTCCCGACCGGGATTCCCCCGGGGAATCCCACTAGGGTGCCATGCTCTGCCCATCTGGGGTGTTGCTCCGTTGCTCAGCAACCAAACTCTTCTTAGTGCCTGAGGCAGAGGCCTTGGAGCCATCCTCCGCTCCTGGGGCCAACTCCCTCCAATTGACCCATGTCTGCAGGAGGAGAAAGCGAGAGAGAGAAGCGAGAGGGGGAAAGGTGGAGAAGCAGATGGGCACTTCTCCCATGTGCCTGGGTGTCGCGGTCCAGCCACGACAAGTCTGTTATGGGGTCCTCGAACAGGAAAAGGTATGGAATTAAATAAATGATAGAATTAAAGATATATACATAAAGATGGGTTCGGGAGGACCATACGGTGAGCAGTCTCTACTACTCCTAAGCCAATGCAATGGCGCCCCCAGAAGCACATCTGTCTTTATTCAGGGAAAAAAAGGGGTCCGTTAGCAACTCAATTGTTTCCAAGACAACTGAAAGACAACCCCCACCATACCAGTTAGATCTAACTTTACACCAAGAAACTAGCTTCTAGCCTCTTCTGGAGAACATGGGTGGGACAAGCAATAATCAGGTATAGCTCTCTGTTAACTGGGCAGGCGAGATGGGTGGTTAGGCCCAGCACCTGTCCCCAGGATATAAAAAACCCTGTTTATATTTCGGTCCCCAACACCTGGGACATCTGCATGCTGGGCTGACACTCTACCACTGATGCAACTGGCCAGCAAGTACAGCACTTGACACTAATCAAGAGAAAAATGTGGTAAATAGTTTTTGAAAGGGGTAAAACTGTAAACATTTTTACTTAATGCTACCTAGTAAGTTCCTTTTCAGGCAGTCATTTGTAGAATCCTTTCAGTGGGACTGGTGGACACTAAGGTAGAGTAGACCCTTGTATACATTGAGGAAATCTGAATATAGAGCAGCAGATGCCATTGTGGTATCTTAACAGAGATAAGGATGTACGTAGAGCAAATAAGTAAAACGGGTCGGGAACCTTTTTGGCTGAGAGAGCCATGAATGCCACATATTTTAAAATGTAATTCTGTAGAGCCATACAATGACCCATGTACGTTATGCATTATCCAATAAAAATTTGGTGTTGTCCCGGAGGACAGCTGTGATTGGCTCCAGCCACCCGCAACCGTGAACATGAGCGGTAGGAAATAAATGCATTGTAATACATGAGAATGTTTTATATTTTTAATGTTATTATTTTTTATTAAAGATTTGTCTGAGAGCCAGATGCAGCCATCAAAAGAGCCACATCTGGCTCACAAGCCATAGGTTCCCGACCCCTGAAGTAAAAGGTAGGGCAGAACTTGGCATAACCCATTGTTTTTAACACGGGTATTTTTCATGCCTAGTGACTCACAGGAGACAGTCTTATGAATCAGTTAATTGAGATGCCTTCAGGCAGTTCTGATCAAACTTGACAATAAATAGTGTATGATGATAAAAAAATTTATGGAAGGGAGGGAAAAGTAATTTAATATTTGCTATGTGGAGTTTGGAGGAGAGCCCCAGAAGTGTGAATTGTCTTAATTAACGGTGATGGACTTTGGTTGGTTCAGAGTACTTAGGTTAGTTAGGCTGTTTTTAAGTGTTAAAAGTTAACCTCATTGAGGCAGAACAATTTGGTGTCCTGGGAAGTGGGGGAGTTTACACTCAGTGCCCCTGAACCTGGAGTCTGGGGCCACTTTTCCACTTATCTGCCCTTCTCTGTGATGCGGAGCTGGCCACATTCCCTCACAGATGTTGTGGCGATCAAATGAAATCATACTGTTGTGTTTTATCAAAGCTCAGATATGATCGGTTATGACACACCTATATTTCTGTGTCAGTAAACAAGAAGAAACTCTGCCAATGACAATTAACTTTCCAGTGTAAGATGCACCTAATTCAGGGATGTTAAAATGCGGTGGACAAACTACATTTTAAAAATAAGTAAAATACAGTGTATATGAAAGTGCTTCACTATAATAAGCCTCAGGAGTCCTATTTAACTTTTGTTGTATGAGCTGGCAGGAAAACAAAGTTATGAGAATAAATACCAGTGTGAACTCACAGGCCAGAGTAGCTGGGAGAACCGGGAGAAGAGAGAGAATGAAGTGATCTTTCTGGGT
Source organism: Saccopteryx leptura (assembly GCF_036850995.1). Lineage (NCBI taxonomy): Eukaryota > Metazoa > Chordata > Mammalia > Chiroptera > Emballonuridae > Saccopteryx > Saccopteryx leptura. The sequence goes on along the minus strand of NC_089508.1, from coordinate 191,614,942 downwards.
CCTCTCCACTGTTAGAAAGTTGGCTCTCGGGCCTCATGTAGTTTAGTTTAGAAATGTACCCAGCGTCTAGATCAGGGGTTGGGAACCTATGGCTTGTGAGCCAGATGTGGCTCTTTTGATGGCTGCATCTGGCTCACAGACAAATCTTTAATAAAAAAAAAATAATGTTAAAAATATAAAACATTCTCATGTATTACAATGCATTTATTTCCTACTGCTCATGTTCATGGTTGCGGGTGGCTGAAGCCAATCACAGCTGTCCTCTGGGACAACACCAAATTTTTATTGGATAATGTGTTACGTACACGGGTCATTGTATGGCTCTCACGGAATTACATTTTAAAATATGGCTCTCTCAGCCAAAAAGGTTCCTGACCCCCGGTCTAGAGTTAAGGAATTCTTTCTCCCTGAAAGTTGACGTCCCTCAAGATTGGCTTTTGAGATGAATCACCACGTCACTTTGTGTTCAGGGTATGGATTTTCCTGTTTTAGATAGTGTTGGTTTAGAACTTGCAGATTCTTAATAACCCTTTGTTAACCTATATTATTTGTTAGCTCCGAGTCTGAGCCCTACTTGTAACAATGCCTGTTTCAACATTGCATTCACAAATAGACCTTTTGTTATTGAAAAGGAACTTAGTTCTGTTTACACTTGATTTTAGACCTCTCTGCTCTCAACTGAAGTCATTTCATATTCAAGAATGTGTTTTGCTCACGTAGGAGTTTGGATCAGTTTTTTTCTTCAGTACTACAGTTTGGAGAAAAGCGGTGGCATCGTTCATTAACTTGTTTTCATGCCACCCCCTTGGTGCATTTGAACACATAATTAGATGTAGATGAGGATTTTAAGGAAAAGCGTTTTTGACCTTAACCGTGGGGATCACTTCATAATGTGTATGTGTATCAAAACATTACATCATACGCCTTAAACTGACATCATGTTATATGTCAGTTATAGCTCAATAAAGCTTGGGAAATGTTTATTTCTTAGTAAAACACAAGTAGATAGTTTGCCTTAACAAACAAAATGCTTAAGCCCTGGCCGGTTGGCTCAGCTGTAGAGCATCGGCCTGGCGCGTGGGGGACCCGGGTTCAATTCCCGGCCAGGGCACATAGAAGCGCCCATTTGCTTCTCCACCCCCCCCTCCTTCCTCTCTGTCTCTCTCTTCCCCTCCTGCAGCCGAGGCTCCATTGGAGCAAAGATGGCCTGGGCGCTGGGGTGGCTCCTTAGCCTCTGCCCCAGGCGCTAGAGTGGCTCTGGTTGTGGCAGAGCGACGCCCCGGAGGGGCAGAGCATCGCCCCCTGGTGGGCAGAGCGTCGCCCCTGGTGGGCATGCCGGGTGGATCCCGGTCGGGCGCATGCAGGAATCTGTCTGACTGTCTCTCCCCGTTTCCAGCTTCAGAAAAATACAAAAAAATAAATAAATAAAAAAGCCCTAGTTGGGTAAGATGTTTTCCAGATAACTCCCCTTTGAAAGTGAAATGTAAAATGCTCTAGCTCGGAACTATATACCTTTTCTAAAAAAGGTTAGATAGTGAAATATGTTAGGCTTTGTGGCCCACAAGCAATGTGTTGCATATTGTTGTTCTTGTTTTAACAGTCCTTTAAAGATATAAAAATCATTCTTGGGTGCCCCTGGCCCCATGACACTGCCGTGCAGGAAGAGGCCGCAGGTAGGGTTTGCAGACCCTGATCTAGTAGGAAAGCTCCTGATTACGACCAAGGCTCCTCGGAGAAGTGGCTGCTTCTAACGCTGGAGTAAGGAGAGTACAAGAAGAGCCTGGAGCTAACTAATGCCAGCCAGTGAAGAAGTGTGGGGCATAAAGAAGAGGATGCGGGGTGTCCAGGAGGCCCGGTAGTCAACCGGAACGAGCTCTCAGGGCCAAAGCTGAAGCAATTTGAGTGACAAAATGATGATAATACTGAATTATAACCCCAAGACTGTAAACCAGATATCTGTGAGTCCATAACTACGTAAGTGAGGGAGAAGGAGCAGATCTTTCTGTCAGAAGAATTGCAATTAATAAATGTGGAAGGAATGAGGGAAATAGAAAATCCATTAGAACATCATAGTATTAATGGCTGCAGGCAAGATGCAGTAACAAATGAGAAAACTGGTGTGCAGACACCGAGTATTTGCACAGTCTCAGTGTGTCTCCCCCCAAATGACAATTAAATGTGATAGTTTTAACATGTATCTACAAATTCTGTGATGTTCTCCCTCCAGGAAGCTTACTTCCCTTCCCTGTAAGTGTGCACTGGACTTTGGGACCCACTTTTAAGGAAAAAGTGGTAACTTGACAGTGGTGAAACCCAGCAGAAACCACCTGGGCCGAGTGATCAAGGTTCATGTGCCCAGGAACAAGTCATGCCAACATCATGTGCCCTTGGTATGATGGGACGAGAAGGGCCGTTCACCCTGTGCTATTCTGGATTCTTCTGACATATCCATAATTCAGTCCCATCATGAGACAACCCAAATTATGGAATATTCTACAAAATAACTGATCAAATCTCTCCCAAAGTGTCAGTTATGAAACACAAAGACTGATTGGAAAAGATGAAGGGGACATGATGATGAAATGTAGCGTTGGTAGCCTGGGTTGAATCTGGAAAAGCAAAAGGATATTAATGGGAAAACTGGTAAAATCCGAAGACAGTCTAGGTTGAGTTAGTGGTGGTGACCAGTGTTACTGTCTCAGCTCGGATAAATGCGCATGGGAAAGCCATGCTAATGGTCCTGGAAGCAGGGGTTATGGGCACTCTGGATCGGCTCTGGAACTCTCCTGCCAATCTAAGATGGTTTCAAAACAAGATCTTTAAAAACCCTAACTTCTTATCCTGGATTGGTTATCAGCTTTGTCTTGAGCATTTAAGCATTATTTTACTAAGCCTTGGTTCCATTTACACTTGGTGGAAATATATTGATTCATTTATGAAAGCTGACTTTGGGATGTTTATGATGTTAATAGTACTAATTTCTCTTTCTAGGAGAGTCACCTGCTGCAGACGTTTCCTCCTCTTTTGTGATCCTGTCTGTGTGCAGTTTCATTGTATTAATCACGTTAATTGCAAATTGTGTATCCTGCTGTAAAGATCCAGAAATAGACTTTAAGGTGAGCACCTTGAAAGTAAAATTTTGAACCTAGAAGAGTATTTCCATTTTAAGTTCCCTGTTCACTATTGAAAATTTTACATTTAACTTCAAGCTATCAGTTTAAAAAGTTACATAAATATGTATGACTTATTTTTAAATCTTATTTATGCTACTATTTGGAGTTGGAGAACACAATTATATATGCTTTTTACTTGAAATAAGTATGAATTGAGAAAGAAATTATGGCCACATGTTCCAAATGAGTAAATAAATGTTCATATCATAGATGTTAGCCAATGTGTTTTAGGATTGCTCTCAAACTGGTCTATTAGATACAATATTGCTTTTTTTGATTTTAGGAATTTGAAGATAACTTTGATGATGAGATAGATTTCACACCACCGGCAGAAGATACGCCCTCTGTTCAGTCCCCAGCGGAAGTGTTCACACTGTCAGTACCGAATGTCTCGCTGCCAGCCCCATCCCAGTTCCAGCCTTCCGTAGGTAAGACCTGTCTACCTGTCATGTCTTCCTGAGTCATTTCTGAGAAGTGAGGCTGGGAACCTTGCTGCTGATCATAAAGCAAGCGGACTGTCTCCTCTGTGGGCTCGTTTCTCTTCTGCCCCCTGCTGAGGCTGAACGGTCAGGCCCCTTGCTTTTCTGCAAAAGCTGAGCCCTTTGCTTTTGGAAGCTGGATTCGTTACAAGAGGGGACTGGCCTCCTCAGTCCGTTCAGATGGAATGCTCAGACGGGGCCCCTGCCTTTGTATTAGTAGGCAGGCTTGTCTGCTGGCCTCTGCTGGGTGGACACTGCCATCTCCTGGGATGGCCTGTGTTTGGGAGGAGGGCTGTGTTTGGATTTGTTAATCAGGTGAACTTTTTATCCCAAGACAGGGAGGGACAGTCCCTGGGGTTTCCTACTCCACCATGAGACAGGACTCAGCGAAGGCCGGCGGGGTGGTGACTAGAGGTTGCAGTAGAGTGGCTGGGGTCGGAAAGAAACAGCGCAGTGCTGAGGTGGCCGGGGAGATCCCGTGATCACGAGGGTGGTCTTCCCGGGCGAGGCGTGTCCTCGTGCTCCGGGTATGCCGGCCCTGCGATCGCCCTAAGTGTGGGAAACTCGACTGCAGAATGTGGTCGTGGGGGGCTGCGTTCACGCTCTTCCCCTCGAGAAAAAGAAAGAAATAATAGAACAGTGCAAGGCGTTCAAGAACCAGGGCGGGATCCTCATTCAAAAATATGGTCAGCTTTAAAACTTGCAGCCATTTTGGCATTGTTAGTTTTAAAGAGATGTTTTATGTATTCATTTCTCCCTTTATTAGCACAAGCATTAACTTTATGTTGGTGTTGTACTTTACAGGCTGTATTAGATTAAATACTTAATATTTAATTTATTTCAGTTGAATACTTACATTTAGTTTGTAATGTTCTTTTCTTTTCTCCTACAGAAGGTTTGAAGTCTCAAGTTGCCCGCCACAGCCTAAACTATATTCAGGAAATTGGAAATGGCTGGTTTGGAAAGGTAAAGTGTCGTTCACTTTTATTTTTTTCCCCTCTTACTTGTACTGCTTAGAACTTAAAGCTGATTAAGAATTGTGCTGTGTGACATTCCATGTTCTCTCTAGACATTCTAGTCCCGATTGACTTTCCCCATTGCCCCCTGAACCCTCACGGGCATGTGGGCTTCAACATTCCTGGTCGGTAAGTTCTTCCAAGAAGGTTGTTTACTTATATGTCAGAGATTTTCCTAATTGTTGGCATAAGAACAGTAAGAAGGGTAAAGACACAGGCATTTTAGAAGCTTTTTATCCTCCACAAGTTAAACTATTTGTGTTTTTTTTTTTCCCTTTTCTCCTTATGACATTTAAACCATTTTGTAAGTGCAAATGGAAAGTATTATTATAATGGGGACCATCTCAAAGAACTGTTTTCTGTTTCTCATAGTGACCTGTAGTAACAGCATTTTGTTGCTTTTTTACCAGAGTGTTCAGAAGGAATAATTTTATTATAACAACTGTTTCCACGATGTAGCAGTCATTCTCTGTAGCTGGTTCCCAGTTGAGCAATGATTGCATCATAAAAGCAGGATGGTCAGGACGGGAAGATGTGTGTGCTCTGTACTGAAACATCTCGTGCTTCTTGTCTTTCCATGCAGAGTGTCTGTCAGGCCTGCCGCTTTCATGTCATACAAACTTTATTAGTTACCGAGTCCTCTAAGCCATTTAGCAAAACCGTTTACATATCACACGTACCGTGCTTGGGTTTGATGTGGAGGAAGATGGGGAGAGGCCTGGCCTGTGTCATGCTGGGACTGTGGCAGCAAACGAAATAGAACCCGTGTCCTGGCAAAGCTGAGTGTTGTAGTGTGGGGGTGGCCAGACAGTCACCAGCCAGCAGTAGGAGCCGGGCTGAGGGTGGCCAGCATGCTGTGATGAGAAGAGGTGCGGCCCCAGCTGGGCTGTCAAGGGAGCGTACACAGCACTAGGATAGTAGGAGCCGGGCTGAGGGTGGCCAGCATGCGGTGATGAGAAGAGGCGCAGCCCAAGCTGGGTTGTCAGGGGAGCGTGCACAGCACTAGGATAGTAGGAGCCGGGCTGAGGGTGGCCAGCATGCGGTGATGAGAAGAGGTGCGGCCCCAGCTGGGCTGTCAAGGGAGCGTGCACAGCACTAGGACAGTAGGAGCCGGGCTGAGGGTGGCCAGCATGCGGTGATGAGAAGAGGCGCAGCCCAAGCTGGGTTGTCAGGGGAGCGTGCACAGCACTAGGATAGTAGGAGCCGGGCTGAGGGTGGCCAGCATGCGGTGATGAGAAGAGGTGCGGCCCCAGCTGGGCTGTCAAGGGAGCGTGCACAGCACTAGGACAGTAGGAGCCGGGCTGAGGGTGGCCAGCATGCGGTGATGAGAAGAGGTGCAGCCCAAGCTGGGCTGTCAAGGGAGCGTGCACAGCACTAGGATAGCAGGAGCCGGGCTGAGGGTGGCCAGCATGCGGTGATGAGAAGAGGTGTGGCCCCAGCTGGGCTGTCAAGGGAGCGTGCACAGCACTAGGATAGCAGGAGCCGGGCTGAGGGTGGCCAGCATGCGGTGATGAGAAGAGGCGCGGCCCCAGCTGGGCTGTCAAGGGAGCGTGCACAGCACTAGGATAGCAGGAGCCGGGCTGAGGGTGGCCAGCATGCGGTGATGAGAAGAGGCGTGGCCCCAGCTGGGCTGTCAAGGGAGCGTGCACAGCACTAGGATAGCAGGAGCCGGGCTGAGGGTGGCCAGCATGCGGTGATGAGAAGAGGCGCGGCCCCAGCTGGGCTGTCAAGGGAGCATACACAGCACTAGGATAGTAGGAGCCGGGCTGAGGGTGGCCAGCATGCGGTGATGAGAAGAGGTGCAGCCCAAGCTGGGCTGTCAAAGGAGCGTGCACAGCACTAGGACGGATCTGATGTGGAGTCCAGAGACAGGGGAGTCAGGGGTGATCACTCATGGCTGTTGTTGTGAAGGATGTCGTTTGGTCAGTCTGAAGTGGCAGAGGCTGAGGAGAAGCAGGTGTGGAGCCGGGAGTCAGGAGCTCGCCTTTGGATGTGCTGGGTGTGAGATACTCTTCGGCATCCAGAGGGAGATATCAAGTAGGCAGTCAGAAATGCAGATCTGGGGTTCAAGAGAGAGGTTCCACACTGGAGACTGCAGTGTGGAGAGCTCAGTATATAGATAGTATTTAAAGGAGTGAGACTAGGCCTGACCTGTGGATAAAGCGTCGACCTGGAATGCTGAGATCGCCGGTTCGAAACCCTGGGCTTGCCCAGTCAAGGCACATATGGGAGTTGATGCTTCCTGCTCCTCCCCCTTCTGTCTCCCCTCCTCCCCCTTCTCTAAAATGAATAAATAAAATCTTTAAAAAAAAATAAATAAAGGTATAAGACTAAATGAGATCATGGAGGATGTGAGCCTAGGACTGAGCCCTGAGGCTCTGAAGCACAGAGAGGGACCAGAGAGGACGGCTGAGAAGAACCAGCCAATGAGAGGAAGAGATGCAGTCAGTGGAGCAGGAGTCCAAGGAGATGACGTCTAGTCTGTGTGGCTGACAGACCGAGTGCGGTGAATACCGGGAGAATTAGCGTCCAAGCAATGTGAGATCCGTGGTATCCTCAAGAAGAAGCATTTAGGGGGCGTAGTCTCGCTTGGAGGGGGCTCACGGGAGAAAGTGGAAATGGCATGTTTGGATGACTCTGTTGAGCAGGTTCACTCTAAAAGAACAGAGACATGAAACAGGAGCTCTTTGGGAAAACCAAGACGGCAGAGGAGTGGTGTCGTGAATAGATTCAGAGGACAAGCTGGACAGTGGTTGGGTTACTGTTGGAGGTCAGTGAGCTAGAAATCAAAGGATTGGCAGAGAAGTTAAAATTCAAGATTTGGGCCATAATATAATTATTAGCAAGGTCTAGACCTATGAGAGTGTTAGCTGAGATGGGGGGTCATAGAAAAAGATTACAGGGTGTCGTCGGGTTACCACACAGCTCCGTTCCTATGACAGTGATGTAACCCAAATTTTGGTGTAAGTCGAAACAAACCCTAGCTTAAGTCATTTACCCATTGTAACACAGTTGTAAAATCATAATCTAGAACAGGGGTGGTCAACCTTTTTATACCTACTGCCCACTTTTGTATCTCTGTTAGTAGTAACATTTTCTAATCGCCCACCTGTTCCACAGTAATGGTGATTTATAAAGTAGGGAAGTAACTTTATAAAATTTATAAAGCAGAGTTACAGCAAGTTAAAGCATATAATAATAATTACTTACCAAGTACTTTATGTCGGATTTTCGCTAAGTTTGGCAGAATAAATCTTTATAAAACAACTTACTATAGTTCAATCTCTCTTTTTATTTATACTTTGGTTGCTCTGCTACCGCCCACCGTGAAAGCTGGAACGCCCACTAGTGGACGGTAGGGACCAGGTTGACTACCACTGATCTAGAACATACAAACACAACTAAGTCACAGAGAAAGGAAAAGGACATAAATATACTGCACTGTACACTGTACTGTAGTAACAGAAAAAATGACCAAAAATGAGGGTAAAAAAAATCCTTTATTCCTGTGGTTGGCTTGCACACTGGAAGGGGCATTGCAAGGTGGGAGAGAGTGACCTGTTGGGAGGGGGAAGCTGGAGAGGCAGGAGAACCTGCAGAAGGTGCTGGAGACACTGGGTCAGGGGAATCAGGATTGCCTAAGGAGCACACAGGAGACGCTGGAGATGATTCTACCTGTACTAAGTTTTTATGGGAGTGAGCGTTGTAAATTCGAAGTGTATGTTGAGACTGTCGAACCTGAGGACCCCCTGTATTGGAAGTGTGGTCAAAGAACAGAGAGGTCACAGTGTTGAAGGACGTGTCCCTGAGTCTATTGAATACCAAGAATGGTAACAGTGGTGGTTGAAAGAGAAACGGTGAGCCAGATTATTGCAATAGTGTTCTATTATTCTTCCTCCTTTTTAAAATTGTCATCTTTTGAATGTTAGGCTTACTATATTAGCATAATTTTGGCTCTTTGAAATAAAAAATATGACTTAGTTAATTATCAGAAGTTCTTGCTCTGTTCATTCTGTTCAAGATTTTACTCTCTATTTCCAGGGCATTAAAATGAATCTATTTTATAAAAAGATAAACTATTTTAGAAGGAAGCCTTTAATTTTGATCATTCTTGAATTAAATAAAAACTTTCACTTCCTTATTATTTTAAGTTTAGAAATTGTATTTTGGAATGCCTTCACATCGTTCTATATCATATTTAATATTCATGTGTAACTCGTTATTATTTTTATTCTTGTTTTGTGTTCTGTTAATTTCAGTGTGATATTTCCCCCCCTGAGTTTTGACTAAGGCTTTAGTACAAGATAAAAGCCTGGTATAATTGGAATGCCATGCATTTTTAGCATTATAATGCAATGATTGTTTGTACTACATTGGCTATTTTCAGTTTACCTTCTCATATGTGAAGAAGACAAAAATAACAAAACTCAGTTGAAGTGTTTTTGAGAAACATCTAAGTTATGTTTGAACTGACCTTATAATTTACTCTTTTGTAATACTACTGATAATTTCCATGAAAGTAATACATTTTTAAGTAAATAGAAAAGAAATACACATAAATATATGAATGTTGTAAATACTTGATGGATGGTTTAAAACTGAAGTACTTTTCCAAGCTTTTTGTAAGGTAGTATTTAAAATAATAGAAGGCCATTTGCTTGTTATTTTCCTGTATTCCATTTCCTAGTAAACGAGACACACTTCTTTACCATTTTAACGGAAGTGAAATGAGAAACTGCTCTTTGGTTTTAGGTCCTGCTGGGAGAGATTTACACGGGCACTAGTGTAGCAAGAGTGATAGTGAAGGAGTTGAAAGCGAGTGCAAGCCCGAAGGAACAAGATACTTTTTTGAAAAATGGAGAACCTTACTAGTAAGTAACCGTTAATAGATGTTCTGTGAATGTAGTTCATAGTCTTTTGAAAAATCATATGTTTCAAAATACTTTTGTCACTGACCGGATGGGATGGTTCAGTGACTAAAGTGTTGTCCCAATGCACCGAGGTCGTGGATCGATCCCCGGTCAGATCATGTATGAGAAGCAGTCAGTGAGTATACAACTAAATAGAACAACCCAGTAGAACAACAAGTTAATACAGTACTTCTCTCTCTCTCTCTCTCTCTCTCTCTCTCTCTCTCTCAGTGGAAAAATTTAAAAAATTAATAATACTTCAGAATTACATAGTAAGTATATAAATGTTGAATCGCTGTATTGTACACCTGAAACTAATATAATATTGTATGCCAATTATACTTAAATTTTAAAAAAAATCAAAGGGAGCTATAGAACACAAGAGTTTCTGGGCAGGAAAATGATGGCATTCTAATCCCAAAAGTTAAGAAATAGAACAAGATTGTCAAGGTTCTTGGCAACAAATTGATTTTGTGACCCTAAGGGAGAATGAAAGATTGAGGTATATCAGCAAGATACAGATGCATTTTGGCCTTGGCGGTGGGCTCAGTGGTAGGGTGTCGGCCTGGTGTGTGGATGTTTTGGGTTCAATTCCTGGTCAGGGCACAAAGGAGAAGTAATCATCTGCTTCTCTGCCCCACCCCTTCTTCCCCTCCTGCCGCCAGGGCTTGATTGATTTGAGCGCATCCGTTCCAGGTGCTGAGGATGGCTTCGTGGAGCCTCCACTTTAGGCACTAAAAATGGCTCCTTTGCAAGAATGGCCCTAGATGGACAGAGCATCGGCCCCAGATAGGGGGTTGCCAGATGGTTTCCAGTCAGGTTGCATGCGGGAGTCTCTGTATCTCCCCTCTTCTCACTTAAAAAAGAAAAGATACAGATACATTTTGTTCATAATTGTTTCAAAATAAACAGCTTTTTTAATTTTTTTTTTTAAATAAATTTTTATTAATGGTAATGGGATGACATTAATAAATCAGGGTACATATATTCAAAGAAAACATGTCTAGGTTACCTTGTCATTAAATTATGTTGCATACCCCTCGCCCAAAGTCAGATTGTCCTTCGCCACCCTCTATCTAGTTCTCTGTGCCCCTCCCCCTCCCCCTAACTCTCCCCCTGTCCTCCCTCCCTTCACCCCTGGTAACCACCACACACTTGTCCATGTCTCTTAGTCTCATTTTTATGTTCCACCAATGTATGGAATCATGTATTTCTTGTTTTTTTCTGATTTACTTATTTCACTCCTTATAATGTTATCAAGATCCCACCATTTTGCTGTAAATGATCTGATGTCATCATTTCTTATTGCTGAGTAGTATTCCATAGTGTATATGTGCCACATCTTCTTTATCCAGTCTTCTATTGAAGGGCTTTTTGGTTGGAGGAAAGTATGGTGGTTCCTCAAAAAACTGCAAATAGAACTACCTTATGACCCAGCAATCCCTCTACTGGGTATATACCCCAAAACCTCAGAAACATTGATACGTGAAGACACATGTAGCCCCATGTTCATTGCAGCACTGTTCACAGTGGCCAAGACATGGAAACAACCAATAAACAGCTTTTAAAACAATTATTTTGACATTTTTCTTTTTAACTCTTTTGAACTAAATATTTTTCAAAAAGTTTGTATATGCTGTGGAAATTTTACAGAAATAGTATATAAGCTGGATAGGCTGAGGAATAGCTGGGTTATTTAATATATGGATTGAAATGCATATTAAGTTGTATATATAGCTTGCCTTTTTAAAAATGCTTCAAAGTGATAATTTATAAGTTTAAATTACTAAAATTAGAGGTTCTTCTGATAGGAGTTCTGTTTTGATTTTTGAAAACATTCACCTGATCGGCTTTGAATTACTTAGTCATAAGATAACAATAAACCTGTTAAGTTAATGTACTATTTTTGGCTTATTTATTTATTTATATTAAATGAGAGGTGGGGAGGCAGAGAGACAGACTTTCGCATGCACCCTGACTGGAATCCACCTGGCAAGCCCCCTACAGGGCAATGTTCTGCCCATCTGGGGCCACTGCTCTGTTGCTCAGCAACTGTGCTATTTCAGCACCTGAGGCAAGGCCATGGAGTCATCCTCAATGCCCAGGGCCAGATTGCTTGAACCATTTGAGCCATGGCTGTGAGAGGGGAGGAGAGACAGAGAGAGGAAAAGAGAGAGAGAAAGGAGAGAGGGTTGAGAAGCAGATGGTTGCTTCTCCTATGTGCCCTGACCAGGAATCAAACCCAGTACTTGCACATGCTGGCCCAACTCTCTACTGCTGAGCCAACTGACCAGGGCGGCTTATCATATTTAAATCATTATGAATGTTAAAATTGGGATTACTGTTTAGACAGTTTTGCTAACAGGCTCTGTGACTATTTTTCCCCCCAGTATTCTTCAGCATCCAAATATTCTTCAGTGTGTTGGACAGTGTGTAGAAGCAATTCCCTATCTTCTGGTGTTTGAGTTCTGTGACCTGGTAAGTGTTTAGTAGAAATGCAAGGGCAGACCTTCAAAAGGTTATACCTAAGTATTTTTGATAGCTAGAAATGTTGGATGAGGGAGTGCTTTCACTTCTGTCCCCCATTTTAAGAACTTTAGGAAGTATCCATTTATTACCTTTGATAATAGTATTAGTTTGTTTTATATTCTATCCCTTTGCCTAGCTATTTGCATGCATTACCACATTGAGTCATATTTCACCTCAGTTTAGGTGTGATTAAAATAAAACCCATGGAAATGAAGAAAATGTATATCAAGTATCTGGCAGAGCCGAGCTTGGACCTAGCTTTGCCTTCTTGAGAGCTGAGGTCTTAACTCCAACTAGGCATTTAAACACCTTCCCCACTGCGGGGCTCGGAGTCTCCTAACCTGTTGGGTACCCGTGACCTGTCTCAGGTTTTGGAAATAGTGAATGTATATAACATTTACGTTTTTAAATAATTAGATGGTTTATTTTCTTAACCTAAAATTAAATAGCCTAGTTTCTTAGCATAATATAGCATTGCTTATTAATTTGTTCTGATTTATATTTGGAAAGATTATTCTTTGTGCAGTTTTTTTATGAATAATAATTTTTATGTGAACATTTCCTATAAACATATTTTTTAAATTTAGGTTTTGATTAATTTATTTTTGTATCATCTTAGTTTTCAGAATGTTGAACTTCCTTAATCATGTTCAGAAAAGTGGGAGTATAGCTAAAATTAATCCCCTGTTAATTCAGAATATTTTTCAGCTGGTAAAATTGAAAGACAGCAGTAAACATTGTGAATTTTTGTTTTAATTCCTAAATATCATTTGACTGCTATTCTTAGTTGCAGGGCTGACTTTGTGATAGTGGTTAATAAAACTGTGTAGGTTTCAAGAGCACAGTTCTGTAATAGATCAACTGTATATTATGTTATTTGTTCACCACCCAAAATCAAGTCTCCTTCCATCACCATTTATTCCCCCCTTTGCTCTCTTCTACCTCCCCACCCACCTTTTCTTGGGTGACCATCATATTCTTGTCTGTGTCTCCGAGTTTGGTTTGGTTTGGTTTTTGCCCGACCCCTTGACTCTCTCACCCAGCATCCCACCCTCCTTCCCTCTGACAGCGGTCAGTCTGTTCTCTGTGTCTGTGAGTCTGTTTCTGTTTTGTTCATTCTATTCCACATATAAGTGAAATCATACGGCATTTGTCATTCTCTGACTGGCTTATTTCACTTAGCATGATACTCTCCATCCAACACACCACTGGTTTTCTCCACTCGTCTGTGGGTGGGCACTTGGGCTGCTTCCAGATCTTGGCTATTGTGAAGAATGCTGCAGTGAACATAGGGGTGTGTATATTCTTCCGAATTAGGTTTTCTAATTTTGGGTTTTTTCAGATATATTCTGAAGTGGCATCATGGGGTCATAAGACAGTTCCATCAAAATTTTTTTATTTTTATTTTTTTTATTATTATTTTTTAAAATCTTTATTTATTCATTTTAGAAAAGAGAGAGAGAGAAAGGAGGGAGAAGCAGGAAGCATCAACTCCCATATGTGCCTTAACCAGGCAGGCCCAGGGTTTTGAACCAGTGACCTCAGTGTTTCAGATTGATGCTTTATCCACTGCACCACCACAGGTCAGGCCATCAAAATTTTTTTAGAGGAGAGAGATAGAAAGTGTGTGTGGGGGAGGTAGGAAGCATCAACTCCTACTAGTTGCTTCTTGTCTGTGCCTTGAGCAGGCAGGCCTGGGGTTTCAGACCGGCGACCTCAGCATTCCAGGCTCTGCCCACTGCGCCACCACAGGTCAGGCCCACTTACAAAGTTTTGAGGAAACTCCATACTGTTTCCCGTAGGAACGGCACCAGTCTGCATTCCCTGCATTTCCTCAGCAACAGTGCACGAGGGTTCCCTTTTCTCCATCCTCGCCAGCACTGATTCATTGATGATAGCCTCTCTGACAGGTGTGAAGTAATCTCTCTTTATGGTTGTAATTTGCATCTCTCTGATTATTATCAATGTGGATCATCTTTTCATATGTCTGCTGGCCATCGGTGTGTCGTCTTTGGAGAAGTGTATTTGAGTCCTTTGCCCATTTTTTAAAGTTGGATTGTTTGGGGGTTTTTTGGTGTTGAGTTGTATGAGGTCTTTATGAATTTTGGATTTTAACCCTTTATCAGATGTGTCATTGGAGAATATGTCCTCCCATTCACTGGGTGGTTCTTTCATTTTGTTGATAGTTTCCTTTGCTCTGCAAGACTTTACCTGAAGAGATATACCAGAAAAAATTTTGGTACAAGAAATATCAGATTTTACTGTTTTCTTCTGGGATTTTTATGGTTGAAACACGTATTTTATGTGACTCTCCTCAGTAATATTGGGAGAGGGTTTACTCCTAAAAGCTGAACATTTGGAAACACCCTTGTCCCCACCCGAAGCTTTCATTGGTAGAGTCCATGACTGTTTTCAAGGAAGTTCACCATCCAGTGGTACATTGATCTACAATAAAATTTATAAAACAGTAATTGCTTCTCAAAAAATTAAAATAGAATTACTACATAATCTAGCAATTTTACTTCTAGGTACATAGAATTGAAAGCAGGATCTTAAAAGAGATTTTTGCATGCCCATGTTCATAGCAGCATTATTCACAGTAGCCAAGAGATAGCGTCAACTTAGATGTCAATCAAAGGATAATAATGAACAAAATTGGGTCTGTCCATACAATGGGATATTATTCTACCTTGCTAAGTGAAATAAGCCTAGTCACAAAAAGACAAATACTGTTTGATTCCACTATGTGAGGTATCTAAAATAGTCAAATTCAAAGACAGAAATTTGTAGGGTGCTTGCCTGGTGCTGGGGGAGTGGGGGGGTTGGTATTTAATGGGGACAGAGTCTCAGTTTGCCAAGACGAAGAGTTCTGTTGGATAATGGCGGTGCTGATGGGTGCACAACAGTGTAAATGTACTTAATGCCCCTGAACTGCACTTAGAAATGGCTACAGTTTTTAAAACATTGATAATTACCTATTATTTAAGGTGCTGTACCAGGTATTACCTACATTAGGAAAAGTCTAGAAATTCCCAGATTTCCTTGGGAAGTCTGTCTGTCAGTGCTTGGAATGGCGGGACTCATGTCAGAGTGAAGGCCTTTAATCCAGGGATCCCATTGCCGTGCCCAGTAGTGAGAGGTCACATTGGTCTCCGTGGGCAGTGCTGTGCTCATCAGCTCTAGGCCCTAGTCAGTGTCAAAGGTCTGCAGCAGGACTGGGGCCGCGACAGGGCACTGGCACTGAAGTCTGGGTGTCCGGCTCAGCGTGCAGAGACTACTGTCAGGAGTGGTTGCACAGGGTCAGCCCAGTGAGCCAGAGGGGACCTGCCGGGCAGAGGGGCATCACCCAAAACAAAACCACCCACTGGCGAGGGCCCAGAGGACAGAGCGGAAGAGCCCGTCTGCCGGGAGTGAGCAGCTGCAGCGCAGTGAAAGGAGCCACTATCTCCGTGTTCTCAGTAGGTCAGGAGCGATTGAATGAACAGGGCCTTTCACTCGTCACCGGGCAGTGATCGTGTTCAGCGATAACATCTTTTAAGTAGAAAGGGGAGAATATTTCTGCACTTACTTAAGTAATTCCTTGTAAGATGGAATTACCAGTCTGTTTTCAAAAACACTTTATCTTAGAATTTTTATGAAAGAAAATGAAAACTCTTCTGAGGGAGTCTGGCAGCGGGCCCACAGCCAGCGATACGCAGTGCCGGTGGTGCGGTGTTCGTGCGAGGAGCCCCCGTGGGGGTGTTCGTGCGAGGAGCCCCCGTCGGGGTGTTGTGTGTAACTGTTGCCATAGGGGGTACACAGTGCTGTCACATGAGCAGGGAGGCAAGGAGGTTGTTTTTGGGTAAGGATCCCTCATTCAACAAAAACATATCAAGCACCTATTAAGTACAGAGCGCTGGGCAGTGCCCCGGAGCACGGGTGAGTCACCTGAGCCCTGCCTCTTCTGCCTGCAGAGCCGGGCGGCCTGCCTTCGGGTGCTCGGTCTGCCGCTTCCTTGTTTGTCACCTACGAGAGTCACCTCATCTCTTAGTCCTCCCTTAGAAATCTCTAAAGTGGGCATAATACTGCCTGCCCCACACACTGCTCTGACCACTAATAAGATGATGAGCATAAATTGCTGGGCATATAGTGAGTGCCCAGGAAATAATAGCTATTCTTTTTCATTTTTAGTTAAGTTCACTCATCTGTTGATCTTCACTGACTGTTGAGTTGAGGTTTGAGTAGCGTGTATGGTAGAAATCTAACTAGAAACCCTAGCCAGACCCGTTGGGAAGGCTTTGCGGAGGAAGTGCGTTTGATCTGAGTGTGGGAGTGAGCGACTGGACTCCCTCCGCAGGAAAGGAGTCGGGACACAGTGTGAGGCGGGCAGGGGAGTCTGGGAGGCGGGTGGCGTGTGGATGAGGAGATAGGTTGGCATCTGCTGGGAAGGAGCAGGTGGGTGAGAAGCAACCACAAACCACTTTGGAAACCACACTGCCAGCTGAGGTGGTAGAGGATGTAGATTAAGTTGTCTCCATCTTAGTGTTTCTCCCTTGCCCCGCCTGGCTCCTGCCCTGGGCCCACGGCCCTGGCTCTTTGCTAGCAGGCTGTCCCGATTGCTTGATGCCAGGCCCTTCCTGCCCTCCCTGATGCCTGCTTCACTCCACGCTGGCTTTCCTGAGGCTGCTTACCTCATGGTACTGCCCACCTACTCTCTGTAGCAGATGCTGTGTCCTCTCTCAGGTCAGGTCATCACTGCGGGGGCACTGGAGTGCCCACTGGGAGTTGGTGCTCAGGGTGAACACAAGAGTTTTGATACTGCTCCTAGAAATTATAAAGCTATAGATGTGGCTTGCGTTGTTTCTGTTGGACAGCTCTGCTCTATAGTGTGTCTCGGAGACACGTGTTCTGAGATCCAAGTGACTGTGCTCTGAGTGAACTTCAGAACGATCCACACTCCCCGTCCCTGAAGTCAAATGTTTCATTTCCTGCTTAAAGAAAACCTTGAGCATAGTCAGTTAGATTGTACTTAAAGTAAAAGTCTTCCCACATTAACTGTCTTTGACTAGCTTTAATGTGCAAAGTAATGAAATAATAAATATAGAGCCCACTAAAACTTTGAAACTACAGATTTTCTCCAAAACTCATTATTAGTTGTTAAGTTGAAATAAGATGGGACTGCTCTGGGGAAAATGGTTCTCCCAACTTTATTTGGGAGGACATCTTTTAGAACCTGTAATAATTTTTTTTTTTATACTTTTCTGAAGCTGGAAACGGGGAGAGACAGACAGACTCCCACATGCGCCCGACCGGGATCCACCCAGCACGCCCACCAGAGACAATGCTCTGCCCACCAGGGGGCGATGCTCTGCCCCTCCGGGGCGTCGCTCTGCCGCGACCAGAGCCACTCTAGCACCTGGGGCAGAGGCCAAGGAGCCATCCCCAGTGCCCGGGCCATCTTTGCTCCAATGGAGCCTTGGCTGTGGGAGGAGAAGAGAGAGACAGAGAGGAAGGAGGGGGTGGGGGTGGAGAAGCAAATGGGCATTTCTCCTATGTGCCCTGGCCGGGAATCGAACCCGGGTCCCCCGCACGCCAGGCCGATGCTCTACCGCTGAGCCAATTGGCCAGGGCCAATTTTTTTCCTTTTTTTCCCACTCATTAAATAATTACAGTTGTCCCTTGATATTCCAGGACCTCCCGCAGATACCAAAATAAACAGATGCTCAAGACCTTATAAATATGGTGTAGTATTTGCATATAACCCATGCACATCCTTCTGTATACTTTAAGTTGTCTCTAGATTACTTATAATACCCAACACAACGTAAATGTTGTATGAATAGCTGTTATACTGTGTGGTTTTGAGAATAATAACGAGAAGAAAATCTACATACTCAGTGCAGCCATCGTGGGCCTAACTACATAGTACATGTCAGCAATAACTTTTTTTCTGAACATTTTTTTTTTCTTTTTTTTTTTTTTTTTTTTTTATGAAGCTGGAAACAGGGAGAGACAGTCAGACAGACTCCCGCATGCGCCCGACCGGGATCCACCCGGCACGCCCATCAGGGGCGATGCTCTGCCCACCAGGGGCGATGCTCTGCCCATCCTGGGCATCGCCATGTTGCGACCAGAGCCACTCTAGCGCCTGGGGCAGAGGCCACAGAGCCATCCCCAGCGCCCAGGCCATCTTTGCTCCAATGGAGCCTTGGCTGTGGGAGGGGAAGAGAGAGACAGAGAGGAAGGTGCAGCGGAGGGGTGGAGAAGCAAATGGGCGCTTCTCCTGTGTGCCCTGGCCGGAATCGAACCCGGGTCCTCCGCACGCTAGGCCGACGCTCTACCGCTGAGCCAACCGGCCAGGGCTCTGAACATTTTTTGATCTGTGATTGGTTAAACCTACAGATGGGGAATGTGGGCTATAAAGGAGAACTCTATTTGCCAAACTCATTCCGTTCTAGGTTCTAGAGACGCAGAACTGGACTGAGTCCCAGCCTCATGTACCTTTTTTCCACTGGGCAGGACAGAGAGGCAAACAAATAAAATGGCAGGAGGACCTGGGGTCAGGGAGGAGGCAGGAAGACCGCACAGGACTGTTGTGGTACTTTGCACGGGAGAGGATGGTGCCTGGGGCTCGTGTGACTGCAGTGGAGTCTGTGAAAAGGCAGTGTGATTCTGAATTCAGTGTGAAAATAGAACCAGGGCTTGGCGACGGCTGAACGTTGGCGTCTAGAGGCAGAGCAGACTCATGAATGGCGTCCTGGCTTTGGTCCGCGTCCCTGGGAAGGAGGCGCACGTCTGAGACGCGCAGAATGGTGGTGTCTCTCAGTGTGTGAGATTTGAAGTGCTTCTTAGGTTTTCCGGGAAAGGGTGTCAAGTCAGCAACTGGACAGATGAGTCTAGGGCTCAGGAGATGGAGGGCCAGGAAATGTATTTGAGGGATTGTTTTTTATCCCAAGCCATGGGCGGGTAGAATCACCCAGGAATGAGTGTGACATTGGTGAGGACGGAGGACTGAGCCGGAGGGTGTGCCAGCACGTACATAGATTAGTGAGAGGAGGAAGACCCAGGCAAGGGGTGGTGCCGTGGGGGAGAGACGGAGCAGTGAGCTGGGGGACGACAGATTCACAGGAGAGGGAGGCCGGGAGGTGGGCCAGCCAGCACAGGCAGGCGGTTGGGGAGGTTGTCTGGGAGGAGAGGAGGACGGGATGGTGGCCCGAGAGGAGGGGCAGAGGAGGCTGGTTTGGTTCTTTGTTGGATTCACCTGAGCGGCATATTAGCATTTGAAAGACAGGAATGGGCTCACCAAGAGATTGAGTTTATCCACTGTGCCACCACCTGGGATGCCGAGGACCCAGGTTCGAGGTTGCCAGCTTGAGCATGGGCTCATCTGGTTTGAGCAAAGCTCACCAGCTTGGACCCAAGGTTGCTGGCTTGAGCAAGGAGTTACTTGGTCTGCTGAAGGCCCACGGTCAAGGCACATATGAGAAAGCAATCAATGAACAACTAAGGAGCCGCAATGAAAAACTGATGATTGATGCTTCTCATCTCTCTCCGTTCCTGTCTGTCTGTCCCTGTCTATCCCTCTCTCTCACTCTCTCTCTGTGTAAAAAAGAAAAAAAAAAAAAAGATTGAGTTTAGGAGGGCACCAGGGTGATGAATCCGGAACAACAGTGAAGGCACTGAAGGAAGGGTGGGTAGAGACAGGGCGCCTGGGTGGTGGTGGGAAGGAAGTATGTGCAGAACTGGGGGGAGACGCAGCCTCAAGTCGAGGGGCAGGGACAGGGTCCCGGGGGCTGCCCTGTGCTGTGGGCCTTTCATCTCAGTGATGCTGCAGAGGTGGCGGTTGAGGCCAGTGATTCATTCTTTCATTCAAATTTTTGTTTAAAAAGTGTAACTTTTCCCTCCAAATCATCCTGTTAAACACAGAGAACTAAATTTTCAGTTAGAAAGCTATTTGTTTTATTTTTATATTGTATTGAAATGAATTCATTGTTCTTAGTATCCTGCAAAAACCTGGATAAAACTCTGATGGCAGTTTATGTTGGAATTTAAGAGGATACTTGTGAGTAACCCATTTAAAGGTCTATTACTCATTGAGTGACTCATTCAAAGTGATCTGTTCAAGTTGCTGTTGTTATCTGAGTTCTTAGTATAGCATTTTGCTGCCATCTAGTGTCATAATTTTTTCTTTTTGATGTTTTTGGGGGGAGGCGTGTTGGGGGAGGATCTGAGACATTTTATTTTACTTATTTTATTTTATTGATTTAGAGACAGGAGAGAGAGAAAGGGGGAGGAGCAGGAAGCATTAACTATAGTGGTTGCTTCTTGTATGTGCCTTGACCAGGCAAGCTCAGGGTGTTGAACCAGCGACCCCAGTGTTCCAGGCCAGTGCTTATCCACGGCACCACCACAGGTCAGGCCCTGAGACATTTTTAAAACTTAGATAATGGAAATTATTTTTCAGATTATTTTTCTGTCCTTAAGTGTTTTGTTTTATTTTTTTTAAATAGCAGAGCAAAGCAGAAATCCCTGTCTTCTCACTAAACATCACTAAACCATAAAACAAACCAGATGCCTAAATGCCCCTTTGTTTTAGATAGAATGAATCAATTTTTAGTACTAATTTAATATGAACATTTTTATTGTAATTAAAGGTTTTAGCTGATTTTTCTTTTAAATGGAGAGCTCTCAAGGATCTTTCTAGAACATAAATTTAACCGTGCACTCTGCACGATCCATCCCAGGTCTCCCTATGAGCCACAGGCTCCGCTGCTTAGTAAGTGCTGGTGCTGACCCTCACTCACCCTGGTGGGAGGTGGTTTTCCTGCAGTGTGCTGGCTCCATCGGACCCTGCGATGGGCTGCGGAAGGGCTTTCTGTTCCGCCAGCTAGAAACAGAGGCATGTTAACATTAGAGAGCAAAATCTTCTGTGGGTTATGTTTGTCTTCTAATGAAATGTGGGGAGTGGACTCAGTTGTGGAGAGAAGATCTTTTAAGAGCAGGGAGTGGTGATGAATATCCTTTAGATGACCTTGAAGGATAACTGCACCCACTCTGCTGCTCGTCTGCCTCCCTGGTCAGAGCACTGGTGGAGTGTGTGTGTGCCAGCCGCTTCTGTTTGTTCTGAGAGCCAGCCAGACACGGCACAGCATAATCTGCTTTTGTGTGAGGGCAATATTTACCTTAGATGGATATTTCTGGAAAGGGATTAGATAAGTGAATTTAAGTTGCCATTTCACTAGTAATATGAATAAATTAAGCTATTTATTTTCATATTTAGTTTCCATGTGGTCTACCTTATAAAAACCCCATCCCTGGTAAGCCTGGAGCGTTTTGCTGGAATTTTTCTAGGTTAATTGAATTGTCATCCAAGTCTGTCTTCATTCCTGCCACTCCCACGCTGGATAGAGTTTAGCCTGGGTGAAGGGGGAGGGCGTGTATTTTTAAAGGGAAGAAAGGTGTCCATTTCTACTGTGGAGCAGCTTGCGGTTGCAGTGGGAACAGAAGAGGAAGCGCCGTGTTTAGGGAGGAGTAGACGTGGTGAGCACACATGCTGGTCCTGAGGGAGCAGGTGCTTCCCCCCAGAGAAGTTCCCTGAAGACTGGGAGGACCCTGCATTCCCTGTGATGACGTCATTTACGTTCATTCTTACCAAATAAGTCAGTGTGATTTGCATACCGATTTAATTCACTCACCAAATAGAACTTTCTTGATAAGTTGGTCAACTGAAAAGAAGTGCAGCCCCACCATTTATTAGTTCTGTGGCTTTGGGCAAATTTCTTAACCTCCCTAAGCCTCAGTTCCACATCTGGAAAATGTGGATAAGAATTATTTGAGGTCACAAGTGTAACAACTAGCACAGTGCTTGGCACACTGCTCACCACCCCAGTGGTGCTGATTCATTAGTGTCAACATGATCACTCATGTAAAGAGCATCGAAACTGGGAATGGAGACAACTCAATTCTTGGAGGGACCTGGAAGCTACATAGAATGCACTTGGTATTAAATGTGGGCAGATGTTTCTGAAGGGATATTGTGTTTTAAAATTTTATTCTGGAAGGAATTTGATAAATTTACTATCTTTGGTAATAGTTATAAGAAATGTATTCTTTAATTGGTCAAGGAAACTTCCTTGGGAGTCTTTTCTTGACTCAGATATAAAGAAAATGGGAAGCTATTAGCTTGCTTTCTAAATTTTATTAACTGAGTATATAAAGCTTTAATTTGGAATTGACTCACATCAATAAATATTAGATCAGATGGTAAGGAGAGTACAGAAGATTTATTTCCTCAAAAGTGAATTCCCAAAACACACAGTCCTGAGTCAGAGTGAGTTGAAGCCGTGAAATAGAAGACAGTCCATGGGGCAGCCGTGCCGGAGGCCCTGGAGCTCAGTGTTGAATGTACATGTAGTGTGTCTGCACTGCTCTTTTCCTGCCACGCCGCTCGCCTTTGACAGGCTGCCTACCTTGTGAGGTTCTCTGCAGGGATTGGGACGTTCTTTCTCACGATGGTCTCTGTGCAGCACGGGGCCCAGGGGAGGCTGGCAGACAGCTGAGGCGTGGTACCACACTGCACATACTTGTCCCTCCTTCCCCTGTTCCCTCTGTTCTCTCCCTCCCCCTTGCTGATGGGCGCTTGGGCAGTGGCCCTCACCGTGTGTGATGCTCTCTGACCATGTGTCTCCGAGGCAGAGTGAGTGGCACCGTTTCTTTTCCTCTGTTATCTCTTAGTGCCTGGAACTTTTTGTACTTCTGCACTTAGTTTAAATTGTACATCATTGCAAAATAACCTTTTTTTTTTTTTTTTTTTTACTGTTTTATTTTACAAGTGTTTATATAACAAAGATAACACTAATGTTTAGTTAAAATGATCCTAAAAGGTGAATAGTGTTTTCTATACCTTGGAAGTATTTGGTTGAAGAATTTTGTAATTTGAAACTTGTTCAGTCTGAGATTCTTTATCAAGCTAAATCTAAGTGATTTCTAACAGACAGTCTTAAGAACTGAAGTCAGTTAAGGCCCGTTTTGTGGCCCGTTTGTTGTCTGCTTTCTCAACCACACTGGCCTGATCTCTGCAGGGTGATCTGAAGGCCTACCTGCGCAACGAGCAGGAGCACGTGCGGGGGGACTCGCAGACCATGCTGCTGCAGAGGATGGCGTGCGAGATCGCCGCGGGGCTGGCCGCCATGCACCGGCTGCACTTCCTGCACAGGTGGGTGCGTCCGCGCTGCGCCTCGCAGGTCGCGCGTGGGACCAGAGAGGCCGTGCAGTTTGTCCAAGGGCCCGCGAGAGGCTCTGGAACACAGGCTGCGGAGTCCACTCTCGGTTTGAAACGTAGAAGCTGTCATATGCTACCCGGTGTCAGCATGAGGGTTGAGTTGGGCTTCATTTAAACCAACACTGGGGAACAGAATGTCTTAATACAGCCTAAGGTCTAGAATTGTTTTCCAAATTTCAAAGAAGATACGTAGTTGTACATTGCTCAGCGCTGAGGATAACAGTCACAGTCTGCCTCCTGGCATCTCTCCTTGTGTCCTTTTCACATCACCTTTGGGTTCCGGTTCTAGCTGCCAGATCTCACGGTGTGGCCTTGCTGTTTTCCTGGGAGAGGAAAGGTCCTGAGAGCTCACGTCATCTTTTTGTCTAAGGCCCCAGCGTTGCTTCCTGGCCAGCGCTCCGAGAGGCCTGCCCCACTGGGCTGTAGGGTCGGGGGGTATGCGAGCAGCACAGCGAGCAGCACAGCGACCAGTGAACACATTTCTGGTTCTACTCAAATAGCTGCAGCTCCTTGGAGCACATTGTATTTTGTTCATTTTGGAGCACTGATGTACTTTTTGTAATTACAACAACAAAAGGCTCTGAGTCCTGCCTGAGATGATGGTTCTGTGAATCCAAAGGGAGGTTGCTGCTTGTTCTCCTCTAGCCTCTGGAGCTCTGATTTATGTTTAAATATATTTAGTTATTTCTCGGTTCTCCCAGGAAACCAGGTGGTTTCTCTTTAGTTGAGTTTAATTAAATCATTTAACTCTTATAAAGACCTGAAAAGGAATACCTATGTGTATTGACGTGAAGGAATGTCTATAAACTAACTATGTTTTTTTAAAAGGCAGGTTGGACTGGGATATATTTATAAATGACTCTACTTTTTTAAAATAAGGAAACAGTTGGTTGTATTTGTAGAGAGGTGTGTATGTGAACAGATACAGAAAAGTACCTGTCAGATTCTCAACATTACTTCATAGTAGGTAATAAGGAACATTGTTAACATTTTTCTTACATATCTGTATTTTGTTTGACTTGCATACTGAGATCATTCTGAAAAAGTGCTTTTTTTTTTTTTGTATTTTTCTGAGGTTGGAAATGGAGAGACAGTCAGACAGACTCCCGCATGCGCCCGACCGGGATCCACTCGGCACGCCCACCAGGGGGCGATGCTCTGCCCATCTGGGGCGTAGCTCTGTCGCAACCAGAACCATTCTAGCGCCTGAGGCAGAGGCCATGGAGCCATCCTCAGCACCCAGGCCAACTTTGCTCTAATGGAGCCTTGGCTGCGGGAGGGGAAGAGAGAGACAGAGAGGAAGGAGAGGGGGAGGGGTGGAGAAGCAGATGGCGCTTCTCCTGGCAGGGAATCGAACCCGGGACTCCCGCACGCCAGGCCAACGCTCTACCACTGAGCTAACCGGCCAGGGCCTGAAAAAGTGCTTTTTAAAAGACCCAAAAGAATATAGATTTCTTCAAGCCCAAGGTAGAATCCTTTACATGAAACTTCAAAATATAAAGACCTATTTGTTTTGTAATGGAGAAATCTTATGTTTTGTTTTTAATCTCGTAGGGCAGGTAATACATAGCGTATTTGTATTGTTAATCTTTTGTAAAACACAGATGATGATTACCTAATACCTGGTTTAGGAGTTTTTAGATTTTGGAAAAACAGATCATTGAAAAGAGTTACCATATTGACCCTGGCCAGTTAGCCCAGTTGGTTAGAGCATTGTCCTAATATGCAGAGGTTGCTGGTTCCATCCCTGGTCAGAGCACATACAGGAACAGATCGATGTTCCTGTCTCTCTCTCTCTCTCTCTCTCTCTCAAATCAGTAAAATAAAATTTAAAAAGTATCATATCAGAATCAGCAACCTAAGTTGTCAAAAAGCTAGAAATTGTGTGTAAAGCCCAAGTACGTTTTGAGTATTGTATTTTAAAAATTGGCAAAGATGTCAGATGAAATTATTTCCCTGTGAGTTTTTTCAGGTTACAGTTTTACTTTATTGAGAATCTTGTGAACTTTAGAACAAATAAAAATGATAAATTCAATCACATGGTTTGGATTTTTTTCAGGTACAAAAATTCAAGGGAAAGATTCTTGAAATCATTGACAACTGCTTCATCTTGTTTTAAAAAGGAACCATATTTCATGTAAAATTTCCATTTGGGGCAAAATTTTGGACTTTTAGTTTTTTATGTTTTTTCCCGGTGGTGGTGGTAGCACACTGTAGAGCTTTTTTTTTTTTTTTCTTTTTACAGAGAGAGGGATAGGGACAGACAGACAGGAACGGAGAGAGATGAGAAGCATCAATCATCAGTTTTTCATTGCTACACCTTAGTTGTTCATTGCTTGCTTTCTTGTATGTGCCTTGACCGCGGGGCTACAGCAGACCAAGTAACCCCCTTGCTTGAGCCAGCGACCTTGGGTCCAACCTGGTGAGCGTTGCTCAAACCAGATGAGCCTGCGCTCAAGCTGGCAACCTCGGGGTCTCAAACCTGGGATCTCTGCATCCCAGTCTGACACTCTGTCCACTACACCACTGCCTGGTCAGGCTGTAGAGCAGGGATACCTAAACTTTTTACACAGGGGGCCAGTTCACTGTCCCTCAGACCGTTGGAGGGCCGGACTATAAAAAAACTATGAACAAGTCCCTATGCACACTGCACATATCTTATTTTAAAGTAAAAAAACAAAACGGGAACAAATACAGTATTTAAAATAAAGAACAAGTAAATTTAAATCAAACTGACCAGTATTTCAATGGGAACTATAGGCCTGCTTTTGGCTAATGAGATGGTCAATGTCCTGTTCCATATTTGTCACTGCTAGCCGTAAAAAGTGATATGATGTGCTTCCGGAGCTGTGATGCGTGCGTCCTGCGTCACCGGAAGTAGTACTGTACGTGAGCGACGCCATGCTTTGCAGCGCCGCCACATACAGTACTCCAGGAATACTGTGTATATACCACCAATGAAAGAGGTGCCCCTTCTGGAAGTGTGGCGGGGCAGGATAAATGGCCTCAGAGGGCCGCATGTGGCCTGTGGGTCGTTGTTTGGGGACCCCTGCTGTAGAGTATATTTTAAAGTTGGAATTTAGAATATTTATTGGCTATCTCAAAGTCAGACTTTCTGTGTTGGTTAAATAATACAGCGCACATGTCCTACTGAAAGCTGTTACCTACCTTTGAAAACTGATAGCACCCCCGATTAAATTTTATTTTTACTCATTGTTTAAGAAGAGTCCTCTGCCTGGGACTTAGGTAGCCTGCAGTGTTGAAGTCGGACACGTGACCTTCAGTTATAGATCTTGCCATTTGTTACCAGGAATTCAGGTTTTTCGGGAATTTGAAAATGGCTGCGGTGACATTGAGCTGTCTGTCAGCGCAGTCCCTCTGCAGAGGGTTAAGCTCCAGTTAGGGTGGGAGTGGAGGACAGTGGTGACGCTTCCTTGGGAATTGGAGCAGGGTCTCTTTAGACCCGCGGACTCCCAACTCCTGTGTCCATCAGCCCCGCTCTCGCGGCTGAGTCATGTGCAGCCACTGACAGCCGAGGTCACAACCGGTGCTGCCGGCCGGCCCTGGGGAGTGAGCCAGTCTGAGAGGGCCTTTCAGGGCCGACTGCTGGCAGCCACCCCGGCAGACCTGTTTTTCTACTTGGAGGAAGAATACACTGGGTATATTTGTATTTCCTGACCAAAACCAGCCATTGACGTCAAGAGTTACCTCTGCTGTTAAGCACTTACACCTTGTGTTTTTCTCATCTTTAGCTTTGCATGGCTTAGGCTTAAGAGACTATTTATTTTTACCAATTTTGAATCAACTTATATCATCATCATCTTGAATCTGGATAACACTTCAACATTTTGAAAACATTTCCTGTGTATTTTTATTTTATTCTTGTAGAAACCTTGTGAATTAGTCCTTACAGGTACACCCCTGCTGTTTTTGTGAGGACACTGAGACTCGGTTGGGTTAGGTGACTGCCCAGAGTTGCAGTTCTTACGCGGTGGAGCTGAGACTAGCCTCAGTCTGTCTGTGGTGACAGGGTGGCTTAGGGTGGAGGTAGGGAGCTGGCTCAGCAGCCATTCCCCCAGGTTTACCAGTGTCTTCTTCCTCGTCACCTCTGGTTTCAGTTTCCCTTCCCGCAGATTATTAGTGAATGGTATTCGAGTTTCATAATGCCTTTTATAATGTGAGCTGAAGGCCTTGTGCACGTACCTTCCCATCTGCTCCTGACCTTCACATCTGAAATCTAAACAGGAGGGAGGATGCTGGGCGGTCCAGGAGGTGCTTGAAGGGCCCAAGGAAAAGGTGCCAGGCTCTTGCAGGGGCTGCAGCTGGCCTCGGGCCGAGAGGACACCCCCCCCCCCCCGTCGGAGTGCTTGTCTTTGGAGGTGGGGGTGGGCCTGGCTGGGTAGCTCAGTTGCTAGACCATTGTCCCAGAGGAGGCAGGGGTGGGGAAGGTGAGAAGGGTGTGTGTATAGAGACTAGAAGTGCTCCTTGCTGGTGCTCAGTCACAGAACCTCTGTGGGCAAAACCTACACACTGTCCAGGTGCAGCTGTCGGTCCAGTGGGCAGACTGCCCACCCTAAAGCGTTTTCATGTTTGTGCCATCAAATGGCGAACCACTCCTGCCCCCTCCCTCCTTTTTCCCCTTCATTCTAAAGAATAGGGGCTGATTCTCTTCTTGAGACCGGAAGTCTCTCTGTGGTTTGTCACAGTGGCGTCAGGGTGGACAGGTTTCCCTGGGGCACGTCCTCAGGCCTGAAGGCTTCTCACTGAAAGTCACGGTGTATAAACAGAATGTGTGGAGAGGAATTGAATGTCACTAAGGGGAAATTAATTGGAAGTTCAGATCAGCACACGTGTGTGGAGGGGCAGCCACAGGCAGGCACAGTGCTCTGACTGTTGATGTGTTGCCACTGACAGTTCCTGGTGGTGAAGGGTGAGGGTGCTGCTGAGACCAGTCGCCGTCTTGTCCCCCAACATAGTTCCTCCTGTTCTCTGGGCCTGCGTGTTCCTGTCACTGAGTGGGGAAGGTGATAGTCCCCACGTCAGCTGTGTTGTGGAGATTGAATGAGCCAATAGCACAGGTAAAGCGCTCAGAGAAACTTCTTGTGTAAAGTAAGTGCTTTGTGTAAAATAAATATTAGCTGTTGTTATATAATTGCATCTGCTCCCGTTGCGTTGCTTCAAGGTTATTGCTGTTATTCTCAGTGTATTCCAGACATGACTTTGGAAATGAAAATCTTTGAAAGTAAGAATTTAAGAATTAGTTTAAGATTTTGGTCTTTTATAGTCACATCAAGACAAATATTTTAAATTTTGGACTATAGAAATTCAGTTTTTGATGACTCTTATTTATGATTTAAAGCTATCAATTAGGTGTCCTTTTCTGTTTTAATTTAGTGGCCTTTTATTTATATGCCAGTTGATGATTTTAAAAATTCTAAGGGTTAAAGTGAAAATAAAAACATTTTAAGCTGTTGTCTGTATAGGAAGTTTCTTTAAGAAAAGTAATTTTTTCTTTTCAAATT
Organism: Saccopteryx leptura; assembly: GCF_036850995.1. Taxonomy (NCBI): domain Eukaryota; kingdom Metazoa; phylum Chordata; class Mammalia; order Chiroptera; family Emballonuridae; genus Saccopteryx; species Saccopteryx leptura. Next base: position 191,586,053 of record NC_089508.1, on the reverse strand, counting down.
ATGTGTTTTTGAAAATCAGCTTGTTCTTAAATAAACTATATAAGTAAGTTATTTTAAGTAACTCTTGAAAATAGGCTCTTTACCTCCCTTCTGGAAAAGTCGAGTTTGGAAGAAATGGAAGTAATTCGAAAAGGGCCTCCTTATAATGCCTGCACATCTTTGAAAAAGGAGTTAAAAACAAACATTTTTAATAAATGTCAATGGGGAGGGCCTTGAAGCTGTAACTTTATTAATCTTTACTAGACTCAAGTAATACAAATTATTATGAGAAATATTCTGGCAGTTAGACAATAGCATTTTAGAATTCTTCCTTGGTCACTCTTAGAATACTAGATGAGCCATCAATCTGGTATTAATGCTGGTCAAAGTACAGATATGGTCAGTGCTTAACCTTAGCAGTTATAGTTATTTACAAAACTGCCTGGTCATCTGCATTATTTAAGTCATCTAAGGATATGATCTATAATCCTTTTTTTGTAATGAGAGAATTTTGAAACAGCATTTATTCAGCAGAGAGCTCCATTGCTACTCAGAGGACTAGAGAAAGCCTTCTTCCACAGCAGTGGCCCGTCGTGTGTTCTGGTTGTAGATTGCCCTGGTTCTGGGGTTCACTCCGCTCTTTCTGTTTGCAGTGACTTAGCCTTGCGGAATTGTTTCCTTACCTCGGACTTAAATGTGAAAGTGGGCGATTATGGAATAGGATTCAGCAGGTACAAGGTAAGCCAGAGGTTCAAAGGTTCTCTCCTTAGTCTGATTTACTTCTTCATAGTCCTGAGGTGATAATATCGCAGGACAGCACTTTGTGTTTTTGGAAGAGGGATAAGAATCTTGGTGGTGTTGTCTTTTTGGAGAGGGGTTGGTTCCAGTTATTTTAGTGGGTGGGTTGGCTTCTGATGTGTGGTTTTCCTAAATCAGTGGCTGTGTGCCCGAGGTCTGGTGACAGCTTTCCAGATGCTTTAAGAGGTACAGTGAGTATAATTGATGTGGTTTGATGTTTGTAATGTTACCATGCACATGTGCAATATATTTATTTATTACCATGTATCTAATAAAATATATGTGTCACATAAGTATTTCTCCATTATATGTTCAGTAAAATTTTGGCTCAAATTCAGTAAGGTTGGGATTTAGGTTTTTAAACTGTCATAAACATAGCCCCAGAGGCAGCAAGAGGTAGATGAGGCCCTTAGTGTGTGTGCGTGTAGCCCCGTGGAAGGCCACCCTGTGATGTGTGATGCGGGCGCAGAAGGTGGCTGTCCTGGCGGCACGCTGTCAGGAGGCCTTGGCTAAGCCACTGGGCCTTCTTTTCCTAAGCGCCAACACGAGGGTAATATCTGTTCTGTGTTACAGGGTGCGCGGGATGCACCGGAGGGGCCATATTTCACAGTACTTTGTAACCAGAAAGTAGTATGCAATATAAGTTGCCATTTGTCTACAGAGTAGCTCTAGTTGCTGTGTACCAAGCACTCTGAGGTACCTGCTTGCATGATCTCATTTGATCCTCACCAGAGGTACTGTGAGGATCACAGTGTTACTGTGACTTGTCTTTTATTACAAGTCGGTACTGTATTACCTCATTTTACAGATGAGGAGGTAGGCCCAGCCTGTTTCCTGCCCAGAGTCCGGTAGCTGGTAGTGGTTGAACACGGGCTCACAACCCCGCCTGTCAGATTCTGAAGCCTGCGCCCTTATTAACTGGCGCCACGCCACTCTTCGGGGCGTAACGGCCAGCGATTCGCTGAGTCTGCGTCCTGTGCCTCAGATGCAGTGCACCCTCCTCTTCCAGGAAGGGTGACTGAGCGAGTGTTTGAGGCTCAGGCACCAGCTCGTGAGGCCCGGGAGGCTTCGGAGAAACCCTCACACCCACCTTCTGCCCAGAGAGCCTCTCTTCACGCCCACTTTCTTTTGGATTGACTATGTTTTTTCCGAAAATGACCTGGAACTAAATCATTGAGCTCATTAAAAAGTATAATAGAATTCAAAATTCTGTGTGCTTTCTAACAAAACAGGAGGATTATATTGAAACAGATGATAAAAAAGTTTTCCCTCTGCGATGGACTGCTCCAGAATTAGTAACCAGCTTTCAAGACAGACTACTAACTGCAGATCAAACTAAGTATAGTAACATTTGGTATGTATCGATTTTCCATTCTATTAGGCTTTTGTGTAGCAAAGTCCTAACCCTCCTGGAGTACTTTCGTCAAGACAAGTCACTGAATAAGATGTGGGGACACAGTGCCTGATGGTGTGAAAAAGGCAGTTACTGACACGGCCGTAGTCACAGTGCCGCAATGTAATTAACTTTTTGAATACTGCCTCTTACCTAGTTGACAATAATAAGCTCCCCAAAAACGAGATCCAGGTCCATTTTCTGTGCCTACGACAGGGCCTGGATATATGAAAGAGAATTTAATTCATGTTATATTGTATTATACAACATCAGATAATAAACTTATTCAATACAGTTTACTATTCAAACAGGTATTCTGGTGGGCATTGATCAAAATCGTGTAAACTGTCAGTATGATATATGTGTAATAAATAGTATTTGTTGATGTGAATGATGAAACCACAGAGGGGGCTTTGAACGGTTGTGTTATACTACAGTGTACAGGAGGGCAGTTAAATGGAAGTTGAAAAAATGTATCTACATCTAGGACTAACAATTTCTATAACAGCTTTCTAAATTTAGATCTATATTTTTTTTGTGCTATTGTCCTGCTTTTAAATTTTTTCTTTTTCTCCTCCTGCCTTCTTTTAGATATTTTTAAAACTGTTTTATTCCTCTTTGTTTGGGAGATGTATACTCTATCCCTACCCTTTTATTGGTTTCGCTAGAAATTATAACTTGTACACTTCACTTACCTTAGTCTGATGTTAGTTCATGTCTCGGCTCTGTTTCTGAATAATGTAAGGATTTCCGAATACTGGTTTTTAGCATCAGTGTTTGTATAGTTCTTCATTCCCCTCCTTTCTCCTTTCAATCTCAGACTTTCCATCTGGGGTTACTCCTCATTTGCCTGAAGTATGTCCTTCAGAACTTCATTCAGTGCAGGTCTACTGCTAACAGACTCTCAGCTGTTTGAGGGTCTGAACATACTTTTTTGTCCTCTTCTCTGAATATATTCTCACATGATGACAGTCCTTTTCCGTCAGCATATTGAAGGTGTCATTCTGCTGTCTTCTGGCTGCCATTGTTGCTCCTGAGAAGTCAGCTCTAAGTCCACCTAAGCTCTTGGAAAGTAATGTGACTTTTTCTCTATGGCAGCTTTTAAACTCTTCATCTTTTTTTTTTTATAGTTTCACTATGATTTATATAAATGGATGTGAATTTCCTATGCTTTTCTGCTTAGATCTGTAGATTTGGGGCAAGCTGCTTTGGCACTGAGATGCTTTGTTAGCGTGTGTATATGTACATGCGTGAATGTGCATGCATGTTGTGTGTGAGTGTAGGAGGATGTGCATGAGGGGTCGTCCCCAAGAAACTGTAAGCACAGAGCTGGCCCTTGGATCTGCGGCTCAGATTCACACCATCCGAGCAGTCCAAAAGATCTCACGCCGAGTACACAAAGCCCTGGGCTAGTGAAGTGCCCTGACGTGCAGAACACCCAGGTGCCCACAGAGGTGGCCTTCTCTGGAGGAGCGCTCCTCCATGCTAGGTTTCCAGGGTCCTCACAGGGTCTTAAATTTCTTCTGTATCCCCCACGCCCTCTGCCGCAGGCCCCTAGCGGTTCTGTGCCAGGGAGAAGGCGCCTCTTACGTCCTAAACTGGACCGAGAACTGTGGGTCCTTTTATTTCCTTTGATAGGAACGATTTGTCGGCTTAGACACTGAATATGCTGATTTTTTCCACTTTTTTTGTGCTATTAGTATAAGAGAATTTAATTTATATTATACAACATCAGCTAATAAACTTATTCAATACAGTTTACTATTCAAACAAGTATTCTGGTGGGCATTGATCAAAATCGTGTAAACTGTCAGTACCCAGACCTGGCTGGATATCAGTCAGTAGGAATCTTTTTAGAAAGACTGTTTCCTGGGCCACACCGGCACGTGCCAGCTAAGAGTCCTTGGGGGTGTGTCCTATATACCATTGTGTTTGTTTAAAGCTGCCCAGTTGACACAGATGGTCAGCCAGGTTCTGGAACCATTGCAGGAAATGGTGGGAAAGAAACAGAGACCAAGTAGAGGAGATGAAGAGTACATGTCTGTCTGACTTGAGCAGTAGAGGCCACTTCCATGGGGACAGGGCACTGGGCATGGGAATGAGTGGGACCAGTAGAGAGAAGGGGCATTCCTGCCTTTGGTAACAGCTGCACACCTGGAGTCACTGAGAGGCTAGGCAGGTGGCCCCTCCTAGCACACAGAGAGCTGGAAGAGTATTGGAGGGAAATCCCTTTATAATAGCGACATAGCCCAAACTACTCAAAAGTAACTGCAAGAGATGTAGGGGTCCCCCTGGCCAGGTAGCTCGGTTAGTTAAAGCATTGTCTCAACATGCAGAGGTTGCTGGTTTGATTCCTGGGTCAGGGCACATACAGAAACAGATCGATGTTTCTCTCCTCCTCCCCCTTTCTCTCCCCCTCTCTCCTCCCCTTCTCTCTCCCTCTCCTTCTTTCCCTCTTCCTTCTCTCCTTCTCTTCTTCTCTTCTTCCCTTTCTCCTTCCCTTCCTTCTCTCTCTCTGAAATTGACTTAAAAAAAAAAAGAAAAGAAAGAAATGTAGGGATCAAACAGGGAAGAGTTGTTTATGTAAAGATTTCTTTTAGATACATTTGATTTTTTTTACCTACCATAACATTTTTTTCTACCATAAAACTCGAATTATTTAAATGATGTTTCAAATAATTTCTTGATTTTTGAAGTTGATCATCATATTAGCTCCTCCCTGTAATTGTGCCTTTTATCTGTTTCACCCCTATTTGTGTGTGTGTGTGTATATGTGTGTTGGCCACAGCTATAAGAGTCATCCGTCAGTAGATAAGAGGAGGCATGCTTGCTGTGGTCCTCATTTCAATGAGTATTCTTTAAAATCATGTTCAAGAGCGATCTTTAATAACCTTTTCAGTGCATACCTTGTCCTTAAAGTTCCTAATGACTGTACAAATAAAAATGTGGATGTTAAAAAATCAACATCTAAAGGGAGAAAGAGATAACCACTTTCTTTCCTCCACAGGTCCCTGGGTGTGACTCTCTGGGAACTTTTTGATAATGCTGCTCAGCCGTATTCCAACCTTTCCGACTTGGATGTTCTTAACCAGGTGATCCGGGAGAGAGACACAACACTACCCGAGCCGCAGCTGGAGCAGCCTTACTCAGATAGATGGTTGGTGACTTCCTCTTTTGTCTTGCTGTCTTCAGGAGAGAAGGAAATCCTGTTTCCATGGGTTTTAGTTAGATAGTCCCTGTTTTTAAATAATAAATGTTATAAAAAAACTATCATTTGTACATTATTCATGACTTTTTTTATAATTAACTATTTTTTACAATTTAATGTTACTTTTGAAAAATGTATAGAACAAGCAGGGATATATGTATATGTATTACATTTAATAAAAAAAAAATGTGAAGTCTGAACTCGGAAATGTCCACAGTAAGGAAGTTTGCTATTGTGGAATTGTTTTCAAATGAGGCTGTTTATATAATTGATATCTACTATGAGAAAAAAAGCATAGAAATGATACTATTTAAATTGGCAGTTGAAACTAGGGAATCTTTGTACCAGTTCTTACTCCATTTCTTTTTTTTTGTTTGTTTTTTGTTTTTTGTTTTTTGTTTTTCCATTTTTCTGAAGCTGGAAACAGGGAGAGACAGTCAGACAGACTCCCGCATGCGCCCGACCGGGATCCACCCGGCACGCCCACCAGGGGCGACGCTCTGCCCACCAGGGGGCGATGCTCTGCCCATCCCGGGCGTCGCCATATTGCGACCAGAGCCACTCTAGCACCTGGGGCAGAGGCCACAGAGCCATCCCCAGCGCCCGGGCTATCTTTGCTCCAATGGAGCCTCGGCTGCGGGAGGGGAAGAGAGAGATAGAGAGGAAAGCGCGGCGGAGGGGTGGAGAAGCAAATGGGCACTTCTCCTATGTGCCCTGGCCGGGAATCGAACCCAGGTCCTCCGCACGCTAGGCCGACGCTCTACCGCTGAGCCAACCGGCCAGGGCCAGTTCTTACTCCATTTCCAACTAGGGTTGGGGTCATCTCTCTTCAGTCTGCACCCCGTGTGCCTGGCTGGGCCCCCGCACATGGGCAATGCTCAGCTTCCCCGATTGCTAGGACCATTGCACCCGGAATAACTTGACGTATATGCTATAAGTTTAATACTTTAAAGTTGTCTTCGCCTTCCTGTCTGTGCGGGCGACAGTTGGCACATTTGGCCGATCCTTGGAAGACCCAGTTCCTGGTGGCCTCTTCTTTGAGCTTCATTCTCTCTTTTCCCTCCGCCTTCAGCTCCTTTTATGATCCAAGGACACCATGTGCTGCAGAAGATGTAGTGTTACTGTTTATGGGGGTAATTAGAGGTGTCACAACAGCGCTTGTCCATGTGAATTCTCTAACTAAAGGGCGTAAATCTGTGTGTTCAAGGCAAGTGCCTTCTCTCCACACCAGATCCCTGCGGGGCTGTTCTCAGAGGGCGCATGTTAAAACTGCTTTTTCTACATTCAGCAGATAGTTTCTGGTTAAACAGCACAGGAACAGACAACGGGGCAAAAGAATTACAGCCATCCTTGGAAATGTCCTGAGAACACAAGAATTAGTGGTCAGACGTAGGATTTTTTTCATTTTCTCCTTCACCGTGCCTCGCCATGAACTGAGCACCTTCTTGGGGTCAGCAGTGATAAAGTGTAGAAACTTCTGGGGTATTGAGTTGGCTTAGGGGTTCCTTTAGAGCCTTTTCTTATTTTAAAAACCATTTATCATCAGTCTGTTAACTACCTCTCTTGTGTCACTCAGGTATGAAGTCTTACAGTTCTGTTGGTTGTCACCAGACAAGAGGCCAGCTGCAGAAGATGTGCACAGACTGCTCACCTACCTGCGTATGCAAAGCCAAAGGGACTCGGAGGTTGACTTTGAACAGCAGTGGAATGCTCTTAAACCAAATACAAACAGCAGAGACGCTTCCAACAACGCTGCCTTCCCAATTCTTGACCACTTTACCAGAGATCGGCTTGGTCGTGAGATGGAGGAAGTCCTCACTGTAACGGAAACCAGCCAGGGCCTGAGCTTTGAGTATGTCTGGGAGGCAGCCAAGCACGATCACTTCGATGAGCGCGGCCGGGGTCCCCCCGACGAAGCCTTGTCCTACACGAGCATCTTCTTTCCAGTCGAAGTGTTCGAGAGCTCACTGTCGGATCCCGGGCCCGGGAAACAGGACGACAGTGGCCAGGAAGTCCCTGTCAGAGCCCCTGGAGTGGTTCCCGTGTTTGATGCCCACAACCTTTCTGTTGGAAGCGACTATTACATCCAATTAGAAGAGAAAAGTGGTAGCAACTTGGAGCTGGATTACCCTCCTGCACTGCTAACAACTGAGATGGAGAATCCAGAAAGGACAAGTGAAGAGGCACCCCAGTTTCTGACACTCAGGAGTCTTGAATTTGAGGAGTCCAGTACAGATGAGGACTTTTTCCAAAGCAGTACAGACCCCAGAGACCCCAGCGTCCCTGAAGACATGCATGCTGCCCGGGGCCCCGAGAGCCCTTTCAACAACATATTTAATGATCTTGACAAATCGGAGGATCTGCCCAGTCACCAAAAAATATTTGACTTAATGGAACTAAATGGAGTTCAAGCCGACTTTAAGCCAACCACTTTCAGTTTGGAGGACCCCAAAGACTCAGTGATAACAGGCCACTCTACGAAAGAAAAGCCACGGAAGCTTTTTGACTGTGAGCCTCTTTGCTTATCGGAAAACCTTACGCACCAAGATAATCTTGATCCACTGAATGTGCAAGAACTGTCAGAAAACTTTTTATTTCTTCAAGAGAAGAACTTACTAAAAGATTCATTGTCTAGCAAAGAACATATAAATGATCTTCAAACAGAACTTAAAAATGCCGGCTTTACTGAAACTATATTAGAAACTCCGCGTAGAAATGCTTTAGATACCGAGCCTAAGTTTGCTGAAGATAAACCAGGCTTTTCTTTGTTGCGGGAAAACGTAAGCGCAAAGGGTCAAGATTCGGGCGTTGTGCTCGAGGACCACCCTTTGAGCGCCTCACTGCCATCTTCCCCAGAGGTGCAGGTGCTTCCTGCCTCCCTCGAAGTAGAAGGAACGCCTCGCAGTGTGCCTCCGGAAACGCTCCTCACGCAGGGTGAAACTGTGCCCGGGCATTCGGATGTCAGTGTCCATGACGACTGTCTCTGCCAAGAAACGGAGTTAGATCCTGTGACTGCTCCAACTGAAATCCCCTCTTCTTATGCCAAAACACCTGGCTTTGGCCACAGGTCGCAGGACTTGACCCACCAGAGTGAGGAGGCCTCAAGACTCACCCAGAATGACTCGGTTTTTGTCGATGACGTTTTTGCCAGTAAAGCGAGTGTGGGGAGTCATCTTCCAGAACTGAGACAGAACCTTCAACGCCGGCTGCCCTCAGAAGACCATCACAGTAACAGTGATCCACCGGAGAAGGACTTGGAAGCTGTGGGCACTTTGACTCAGCTGACCTGTAAAGATGCTCCAAAGGAGGGGGGCTCGGTGTCCGCCCTGTCTTCAGACTCCACCAGTCAGGACAGCCTGTTAGAAGACAGCTTGTCAGTGCCCGTCCCACCCTCAGAACCGTCGGCGGAGACCCCGGACTCTCTGGACTCAGTGGACGTGCACGAGGCTCTGTTGGGTTCCTTAGACTCTCACACTCCTCAGAGCCTCTTGCCCCCTGACAAGCCCGCAGACAGTGGGTACGAGACCGAGAACTTGGAGTCGCCTGAATGGACGCTGCCCCCTGCCCCTGATGGTGCCTCAGCCTCAGACGTGGCCACAGCAGGTGACAGTGGTCACGGCGACTTACCTCCTACCCCTGTCATTGTCGTCTCAGATGCAGCCGATGGCCACAGAGGAACCGAAGTGACCTCACAAACGTTTGCATTGGGCTCTCAGAGTTCATACCGGGACTCGGCTTACTTCTCAGATAATGATTCTGAACCTGATAAGAAGTCAGAGGGGGTCCAAGGAACCTCGGTGGCCGCCTTGGCACTGGTCACAGACCAGCCCCTGCCTGAGCCAGTCATCCATGAACCAAGTCCTGGTGCCGAGGACAGTCGTCTGGAAACCAGAAATAGCCAGCCACACCAAAGTTGTCTGTCCACTTTGCAAAACTCCAGTCTGCTGGAATCGAGAGAAACATCGGAACCAGCACCGGCTGATGTTTCTGAAGAGCTGCATGCTCCTGAAGACGAGGCTGGCAGTCCCTCGAGTTTGCTGAGCTCGGAGCCGAGCAGCGGGGATGACTTTGAGGTGCAGGAGGAGCGTCCCTGCGCGATCGCGTCCACTGGGACCAACACCAACGAGCTCCGTGCCTTTGCCACTTCCACCCTCTGCTGCGGCAGCCCTTCTGACCAGACGGCGGAAAAGCCCTTCTCCAGCCACCCGGAGAGCCCCAGGCTGAAGGAGCCGGACATGGAAGGGAAGTACCTGGGGAGACTCGGTGTGTCCGGGCCGCTCGACCTCTCCGAAGACGGGATCGACGCGGACGAGGAGGACGAGAACAGTGACGACTCGGACGAGGACCTGCGGGCGTTCAACCTGCACAGCCTCAGCTCCGAGTCGGAGGATGAGACCGAGCACCCCGTTCCCGTGATCCTCAGCAGCGAGGACGGGAGGCACCTGCGGAGCCTGCTGAAACCCCCGCCCAGCGAGGCCCTCGACCAGCTACCCGACGACTGGAAAAAGGAAAAGAAGGCAGTGACGTTTTTTGATGATGTCACAGTCTACCTGTTTGACCAGGTATGTGTTGCCTCCAAATTGTCATATTAGAGAATTCCAAAATGTGGTAAGAAATTGAGCGTGCTCTGTTTTCCTAACTCTCATTTTGAGGCCACAGTTTGCTTTTTGAATATTCAAAAAAAAAAGAAAAATTTAATTTGTGGTTGGTTGCCATGACAATTCCAGAATATGCAGAAATGTAGTTTGCACAGGGAACTCCTATTAAATTAAGGAAAGACATCCATGTGCTCTTCTTTGGTCTCCCTGCAGAGCCCTGCTGACGGTTACCCTTCCCAGACCAGATTTTTATAATCTGACAGTTGGCAGTAATACCCACACACAGCTACAAGCTGGAAGTGCCTGGCTCCTGAGTAGCCCTGGAGACAGAGCAGAGACAGTGCCTGTGGGGCAGCAGCAGGGTCTGTGGCCCTCCTGCCCGCCTTCCCGCTGTGGAGCAGGTGGCCTGCTGTGCCCTACTCAGTGGGCCCAGACTTGGCCTTTTTGAAAAATGAACCAATGTATAATTTGAACATTTAAAAAAAAATTTATTTGTGCCCTACTCATTTGGCTCAGTGGGTAGAGCGTCAACTCAGCATATGGAAGTCCCAGGTTTGATTCTCTGTCACACAGGAGAAGCAACTATCTGCTTCTCTCCCCCTTCTCTCCCTCTTCCCTTCCGGCAACCAGTGGCTCGACTGGTTTGAACTTCAGCCCCGGGTGCTGGGGATAGCTTGGTTGGTCTGAGTCCATCAGCCTCAGGTGCTAAAAATAGCTTGATTGATTCAAACATTGGCCCAAGATGGGGGTTGCTGGGTGCACCCTGGTCAGGGAACATGCGGGAGTCTGTTTTGCTGTCTTCTCTCTTCTCACTTATAGGACTAGTCTCTGTAGTCGTTGAATTTGCTTCTTGAATCGGCTGGATTATAAGTAAAGCTCAGCCACAGGCACATCTGTGTGGGATCCTTTTATGTTCCAGAAGGTGCAGGCGTCCATAGCCCTCCCTTTGTGTTAGTCCTTGGAACAGAGACTGTCACAGCCTCTTGTTCAGCATGTGCCTCATGGGCTCTGTTCTGCAGGCTACTTTTGTCTTTTCAAGAACATTTAAATGGACTCACATAACATATAACCTTTCGAGGCCGGCTTTTTCCCCTCAGCGTGTAATTCCTTTGAGACCCATCCAAATTGCATGGATCGTTGGTGCCTGCCTTTTTATTGCTGAGCGCGTTCCATGGTATGGGTGTGCCTCAGCCATCTGGGCATTTACCCGCTGAAGGACAGTTTGGTTTTTCCACTTTGGAGTTATTACAAATAAAGGTCCTTTGGAATGATTGTGTGCAGGTTTTGGTGTGGACACAGATTTTCTTGGGGAGGATAAGCACCCAGGAGTGATTGCTAGGCTGTATGGTAAGCTTCTGTGTTTAGTTTTTTAAAGGAAATAAACTGTTTCCCACAGTAGCTGTACCATTGTACATCTCCACCAACAATGTAGAAGAGACTGAGTTTATCCTTATCTTTGCCAGCATTGTGTGCTGTCATTCTTTTTTATTTTAGCTTTTCTAATAGGTGTGAAGTGACTTACATCTCAGTTGTGATCTTAAATCACATTTCCCTGTTGGTTTACTTCACGTCCTTATTTGCTATCTGTGTGTCTCTTCAGTGAAATATCTCATCTTTGCCCTTTTTCTAACTGGATTCTCTGTTTTGAGTTTTGAGAATTCTTTTATTTTTTATTTTATTTTATTTTTTTACAGAGACAGAAATCAGAGAGAGGGATAGATAGGGACAGACAGACAGGAATGGAGAGAGATGAGAAGCATCAATCATTAGTTTTTCATTGCGACACCTCAGTTCAGTGATTGCTTTCTCATATGTGCCTTGACCGCGGGCCTTCAGCAGACCGAGCAACCCCTTGCTCGAGCCACCGACCTTGGGTCCAAGCTGGTGAGCTTTGCTCAAACCAGATGAGCCTGCGCTCAAGCTGGCGACCTCGGGGTCTTGAACCTGGGCCCTCCGCATCCCAGTCTGACACTCTATCCACTGCACCACTGCCTGGTCAGGCAGTTTTGAGAATTTTTTTAAAATAAATTCGAGATATGAGCCTGACTGGGAGAGGTTTTTTGTTTTTGTTTGTCTTTCAAATTCCTTAATACATTTCTACGCAGTCAGTCATGTTGTCTACATAGAGGGACAGGTTTATTGTTTCGTTTCCCCTCTGGATGCCTCTTCTTTCTTTTTCCTACCATATCGCAGTAGCTGGGACTTCCAGTGCAGTGTTGAATGGAAGTGATACACTGACTTTGAACCCGATCTTAGGAGGAAAGCACTCAGTCTTTGATTATTGATTATGATATAGGGTTTTAGTAGATGCTGTTTAACAAATTAGGAAGGTTCTCTTCTCATCTTAGTTTCAGAGAGTTTTTACCCTAAGTAGATATTGAATTTTGTCAAATGCATTTTATACATCGGGTGGATAGTAACATGTGGCTCTTCTGTTACTATGTTAATATGGTAGCGGACATCGATTATCAATTATAGTCAGCCTTGACTTCCCGGCATGAAGCCCACTTGATTGCAAAGTTTTATTCTCGTCAGAATAAAATCCAGAATGTTGCTGGATTTGGTTTGCTGGTTTGTTGATGAGGGTATTTGTGTCTGTGTTCATGACATGTATTGATGGGTCTGTAGTGGGTTTTTTTTTTTTTTGGGGGGGGGTTGTTTGCTTGTTTGGCTGGTTGAGGGGTTTTTTTTCATTTTTGTTTTTGGGGGTTTTTTTTGGTTATTATTTTTGGCACTGTCTTTGGTTTTGGTATCATGGTGATGCTGGTCTCATAAAATAAGTTGGGGAATATTTTCTCATCTTTCTAGGGGAGATTGTGTAGATTTGTGATCTTTTTAAAGAACTGCTTTTGGTTTCATGGAGTGTCTTTTTCTTCATTTTATTTCAGCTTTATTGATTTCTGCTTTACCTTTTTTTTTTATTATTATTATTATTATTTTTTTGTATTTTTCTGAAGCTGGAAATGGGGAGAGACAGTCAGACAGACTCCCGCATGCACCCTACCGGGATCCACCCGGCACGCCCACCAAGGGCGACACTCTGCCCCTCCGGGGCAACGCTCTGCCGCAACCAGAGCCACTCTAGCGCCTGGGGCAGAGGCCAAGGAGCCATCCCCAATGCCCGGGCCATCTTTGCTCCAATGGAGCCTTGGCTGCAGGAGGGGAAGAGAGAGACAGAGAGGAAAGAGGGGGTGGGGGTGGAGAAGCAAATGGGCACTTCTCCTGTGTGCCCTGGCTGGGAATCGAACCCAGGTCCCCCGCACGCCAGGCCGACGCTCTACCGCTGACCCAACCAGCCAGGGCCTGCTTTACCTTTATTATTTCTTTCCTTCTGCTTGGTTTAGGTTTATTTTGCTCTTCTCTTTCTAGACCTTTAAGGAAAATGCCTAGAATTTAGACTTTTTCTTTCTGATATTAGCATTTAATGTTATCAGTTCCTCTCCGTGTACTACTTGAGCTCTGTTCCACAAATTTTAACGTATTTTCATTCAGTTCAAAATATTTTCTAGTTTTCCTCAAGGCTTCCTCTTTGACCCATAGATTATTTATAAATACAAAATTTTCACGCCTTCTGTGGGTTGGGGATTTCCCTTCAGAGTTGTTGCGGTCCTGTTTGAACTCAGTGTCGCGTGAAATGCAGAGTGGGCCTGGGTGGCTAGAGAGCTCCAGGGACTCTGGCTCTCGTTCTAGAAGGGGGGGTATCTTCTGACACCCAGAGAGAGGGAAGGAATCCCTTCTCTCCTGCTCCTAGCCCCGGGGGCAGCAGCTGGTGTGATTGTGGGAGGGTGTGATCCCCTGGGGCGAGCAGAACCCCCACTCTTCATGGTCTCGGCTCCGGGTGGAGCTGCAGAATGTGCGCAGTGGAGTGGGGTGACGGAAGGCCCGGCTTTCTTGCTGGAGGAACATAAAGGGCAGGCCCAAGACATCCATCAGGAAGTGTCAGGGACACCAGAGAGTGAGGAGCTCAGAAAAGCAACCCCAGGAAGTTGTTTCTGAGCAGGTCTGGCAGCGCTGGCCCGAAACAGTGCACTGAAGCTCTGAGACCTGAGCTGCCACCCCAAGGCCCAGTCTGGCTGGTGGGTGCACACGCACAGGACAGGGTCAGGAGCCCAGGCCAAGAGCTGTGGGGCAGGGGGGAGAGGTCGCCACTCACTGCTGGTGTGGTCTTTGAGTTCCGGCCTTCTTCCCCAACCAGCCTGCTATTTACTCCTCGGAGGCCCCAGATTGCTGCTTTGTGCCTTGTGCGGGCTTTAGGGCTGCGTTCAGTGGCAGAGACAGGCCGTGTGCTCCTGTGCCGCCTCCCAGGACCAGAACCCTCCTGCCTTTAGGATGAACGTGTCACAGCTGGACACTCAGACACGCGCGGCCTCTGCTGTGTCCCCCTCGTCGCCCTGGACCAGGCGTTTGCTGATGGACTGTTTGCTTGGTTTTTCAGGAGACGCCGACCAAAGAGCTGGGACACGGTGGTGCAGAAGCACACGGCCCTGAGCGGAGCAGCCCGGCCCTGGCGGCAGGTGCCCCCTACCTGAGCAGGTGCATCAACTCCGAGAGCTCAACCGATGAAGAAGGTATTTCATTTCACAGACGGGTTAAAAAGAAACAGAATGAGTGCATTGTGAACTGTGTAACTGTGAGGATAACGTCACCTCCTGCTGTAGATGAGCCTGTCACACACGGGGAGCCGCTCCGACACCTGTCAGGCCTGCCTCGCTGTTTGCTGATCTGCAGAGCGCACCTGTGTGTTTGCTTTCTGCTCTTGATCGGGAAAAGATCAAAGGAGAATGATGTCTTGTTTTATACTCGTAGGTGGAGGCTTTGAATGGGATGACGACTTCTCCCCAGACCCTTTTATGTCCAAGACCACGAGTAACCTTCTTGGTTCCAAGCCTTCCCTGCAGACGTCGAAGTACTTCTCCCCGCCGCCGCCGCCCCGGAGCGTGGAGCAGAGCTGGCCGCACACGGCCCCCTGCTCCCGGTTCTCCATTTCCCCTGCCAGCATCGCCAGCTTTTCTCTCACGCACCTCACCGACTCGGACATCGAGCCAGGAGGTGAGCGGTGCTGGGGTGGGGCCGGTCTGGGAGACGCGGCCCACTCGATCTGAATGCGTGTGAACCTGATGCTTTCCTGGCTGGGCAGAGGGTTAAAAATCCTTCCTGAAGCTCTCACCATCTCGAAAGTGTGCTCTCAGGGCCACATTCCCCCCTCCAGGCCCAGCACTCCGCAAGCTCAGTTCTGCCTGCAGGGCTGGGCGGCCTGGGCGGCAGGACTTGCCCTGCATGCGGGCCCCCGGCCCCTCCAGTTCTCTCTCCCCTAGAAAAGCAGCTCTTCCAGAAGCTTATGCTCTTGAGAACCCTCGGCCCTGGTTTTGGGATTGAGCCCAAATGCACCATAGCTTTTTTTAGGAATGTTGATTTTGCCATTAAGCCTTGGTCTTCGTGCGATACCAGCAGGCCTGGGTGGTGGGAGGTCCCAGGCAGGGCACATTTGAAGTCGTATTATCTGAACATATGGACCCTTTTGTCCCCATAACTAGATTGGGAGATAAATGTTAATAGGTACATTTTTTTATTTGAAGTTTACAGATCAAATAATAACTAGGAAATACAAAGAGCTTTTGTTTGTGTTTGTGTGGGGCCTAATTGTGCCGATTAGATAATGCCCATGACCCGACGTTCTGTCAGAGGGGCAGATGTGTGCCGCTCAGAGCCGATTTTCTCCGGTGCCCACAGCCGTGACGCTGACCCAGCGTGGGAGCTGAGCAGATGTGTTTGCGAGCCTGGCATGGCTCGGCAGGCGGCGGGGCCCACAGTGGCGCTGCAGTCCTTCTGCCGCGCAGGTCTGACGCTGTCCCGACTGTTGTTACCTGTGCTAGTCATTTAGAAAACCCAGCTTTGCCCTTGCTCTCTCCTAAACAGGAAGCAGCGAAGATGGAGAAAAAGATTAGCTGGATGCTGACGCACTCTCGGGCCCCAGGCTGCCTCTTTAGGGCAGTCCTGCGCTGCTGGCCGAGCCACGCCGTCCACGTGACGTCTGCTGACACGGGACAGGGAGAAGGACTCAGGAGGCGAAGAGGGAGCCGGCCAGGTGCCCACGGCCGGAGGCCCACCTGGGCGGTGTGGTCCTGTCTGGTGCGGTCTGCTGCCCCAGCAGCTGTGTGCCTGCAGCCGCCCTCAGCCTATGAGGACACTCGGGTCAGGGCGTCTGTGGGGAGGGCGGGCCCTGCTCGGGTGCATGGGGACTGTGGGCTCCTGGTGTTCCTGGTTTCCACGTGGTGTTCTCTGCGCCCACACCTGTGTGTCCCGTCTGTGTACAGGGGCCCAGAGGACGCACGGCAGGACTCAGCACCAGTGAGCCATATTTATTATTGTTAAAGAAATCACTAATTGCTTTCTGTAATTGCACTGTGGATAAATGTTCTAAGAGTCCCTGATATTGTACAGAATCTTAAATTATTCAAGGAAAATAAGGCAGGTCAAGCTGGTGCTACCCACTAGTTTGATTTTTTTTTCTGTTTTATAGTTTGTCTGCTCTGCATGGTACTTGTATAGCTTAAATATTTTGAATGTTATGCAGTCCTTAGAATTGTTGGAGTTGTACATATGGTACTCTTTTGTAAATGACAAATGATTCCGAATGTTAGTGTTTCATGTCCTTATAGGAAATATTTTTGATGAGTCCCAAAAGATTGCTCTTTTGTTGATTGACTGAAACCTGTGGTCCTTCCCTATAAAGTGATTTCCCTGTAGCAGATGAGGCTTCTCTGAGGAGCAGAGGCCTTGCAGCCTCTCTCTCTGATTCTCCCACCCCACCCCCCAATTTTTAAAACCCCTTTTAGTAAAACTCGACAGGTGGTACCCCCCAGAACTCAGTGCGGGTTAGACTGTGCAGCTCCCCTGCCTCTGCCCCCGGGCGCCGAGTGTGGCCCAGAGGGACTGCCCTCCAAGCCAGCAATGCATCCCCTTGATGCCTGCCTGATGTCTAGAAGCACAGACTGCTGTGGCTTCAGTGTCCTTGGAACTCCCTCCTCGGAAAGGAGGGGGCTCGGAGGGAGGAGCTGCCCCACCAGGGCCCTGGCAGCACCGGGCGGAGGGACCGATCCTACATGGAAACGCACAGCCTGGCTGTGAAGCTTTACTAACCCCAGAGCTGGATTTTCCCTCAGCCCCGCTCAGTCATGCCATGGCCAGGGGTGGCTGGTGTCTGCAGCCGAGGAGATGCCCTGCACCCTGCACTGTGAGGAGTGACTGGGGACAGCATCGGGGCCTCTGCGGCTGGCATGGCCTCCTGGTCGGAACCTGGGCGGCCCGGCATGGCCGCGTCCCCAGACGCCGCTGCACCCCTCCGGGTGCACCTGCCCCGACCCTTCCTCCTGCATGAAGCACCAAGTTCTCCCCTTGCTTGGAATGGGGCCCAGCGTATCCAGCACAACTCCATAATGTTGGCAACTCCTTTTCCACAGTCCCTGGGTTCTGCTCTGATGTCGGGCAGTTTCCAGGGGCTAGCGCAGCCTAGCAGCACTGTGCTGAGAGGGTCTCGGCGTGTCCGTCTGAAGCCAGCCTGCAGTCCCCCGCCCCCCGGCGGGCGCTTCCCCAGGGGTGCTCCCCCAGGGGTGCTCCGGAGCCGCAGTGCCTCCCGGGGTCCAGCCCAGGCTGACTGGCCGGGCCCTGGCGGGGGCTGCGTCAGACAAATCATAGAACTCAGTCCTAGGGTGAGATGCAGATGTGTGTACTGGCTAGAGTTTCCCTAGGAAGTTGTGAACTTGATTACCAGTTCTGGTTCACCCCACTAACTTTTTATACTAGCAATAACTTTCCAGAGCAAGAAAATTCGGAACGGAGAAAGAGCCCCCTTTAGCCTCCGCTTGCTGTGAACACGAGCACCACGGGGCAGGGGGCGGGGCGGGGCGGGGGCGGGGGCACTCTTGCGAGCTGGACCCTGTGGTGTGCACTTTGACAAGTTAATGGGTCGTTAGAAGGTGGTTTTGCCAAAATTGCCAAACTCTGAATTTCTTACTGTGGAGACTTCCTGAGTTTTCCGAATTTTTACATCTAACTTCCAACTTGATTTAGAGAGAAATGAGGTGATTATACTAGTTTTTTCAAAACATATAGGTATAAGGGGTTCATATTTAATGACTAAAATTGAGCAGATTCCTAGAATAGATAGTCTTCTTACACAGCCATCCCAGGCTGAATTTGATATTCTGGGGTTGTCCATTTTTCACTATGATAAAGGAGAATTTAACAACGCAATTCTCTTTTAATTTAAGTCTGTATCACTCTCATAATTAATTGCCAAAAAAAAAAGCATTTTATACACTGAGCTGGGGGTGGGGGGTTGGAGTAGTAGATCTTAGTGTGGGGTTGCATGGGAGGGAAGATTTTATATTTATAATAAACACGTGAGTGAACATGTTCTTTGGAAATTTCAAGCAATACACAGGAAATAAATTATGTACATTAAAATTTTCAACCCAGTTTTGAAATGTCAGCATGTGCTTTGTTGTTTTTTAGTTTTGGAGTTTTTTTTACTTGATTAGCAGTAGTGGGATTTCAAACAGCACTTGCTCTAAGTTATGCCATGAAGTGAACCAGTAGATTCTCTAGGTGGTATGTGTGAGGTTTGAAACACCTGGCTGACAACGACAATCTCTGGCCTCCCTCGGCACCGATAATCAGGTTTTAATTAGTCCTAATTTAATGGAGTTTAGGTATTTTAAATCCCATAATAAAAATAAATCTAACCTTCAATTCATTCCTAGCTAGATGTTTTGTGTTACCAAGCGACTCTTTTTTAATTCAGAAAGATAATTGCAGAAGTGCTCCTGGGCTCCTTGTGAAACTTGGACTGTGGTCTGAGGGGGGGGGGGGGGTGTTAAGCCATTCATCTTAAGGGTGAAGAAGGTCAACAACGCTGAGATGATAACAGACATTCATTCATGCTATTTTCAAATGTGCTGGAGACTGTTTCTATAGATAGGAGTTATATTTAAGACAAGTCTTTGTATGTCTTGCTGCCATAAATCATCTTTAAAAAAACCCTTTTCCTTTTAGTATTCTTTCCTGTGGGGTATTAGTAGGGCTGATGACTTGCTGCATGTTGTCCTGAGAGCCCAGGCGTGAGGAAGGCAGCTCCTGGTTTTACTTGACTCAGCTGGTCATCTGAAAATTCCATAAGCAAACCCCAGGTCAGGCTCCAGATGTTGGGCTTCAGGACATTATTAGCCTTGTGAGAAGTATCCTTTAAAATAAGAATGGCTGTACAGGGTTCTTTCAGATCTGAATGTCAAAAACAATATTCCTAAGTTGTGGTGGGGTTGGCTCAAGTTTCGATTATTAAAAAAGACAATGTAGTGCCTGACCTGTGGTGGCGCAGTGGATAAAGCATCGACCTGGAACGCTGAGGTCGCCGATTTGAAACCCCGGGCTTGCCTGGTCAAGGCACATACAGGAATTAATGCTTCCTGTTCCCCCCCCCCCCCATTCTCTCTCTCTTTCTCTTTCCAATCTCTAAGAAAAAAATTGAGTAAATCTTAAAAAAATTTTAGTGTATAAATTCTTAAGGATGTGTTGACAGTATTGAATTACCAACAACCTGTTATTTGAATGGCTTGAACATGCCTCAGTTCAAGTTCGCACAAGCCTAGATAGGTCTTAGTGATGGACCTGTGTATCCACTGTTCAGTTCCGTCCACAGAGGAGGACCCAAGGAGCAGTCACACCTGTGAAGTTTCCCTGTTTACTTTAACACAGTCATAAGAGTTACATTCACGGTAATGTAACAGTTAATGAACTCTCCGTTTAAATGGTGTACATTTTTAAATTGTAAGATTTTTACTGTATATTGATGCATAGTGTGATTCAATAAATTGCTTGTAATTTAAAAAATATTTAATATTCGAAATAAATATAGTTATATATTTATAAATTCTGTTGCTGTGCTTATTTTGTGTTTTTAAAGACTTTTATTTTATTTATTTTGAGAGAGGCAGGGAGAGGGAGAGACCAGAACATCAAGCTGGTCCTGCATATGCTCTGACCGAGGAATTGAACCAGCCACCGCCGTGCTCCAGGAGGACTCTCCAACCAGCCAAGCTGTCCTGCCAGGGCTTAATTTTTATTGATTTATAGAAAGAGAGAGGGGTAGGGGAAGGGAAAGATTTGCTGTTCCACTCAGCTGTGCATTTTTATTTATTTTTTTTGCTTCCCTTGTGTGCCCTGACCAGGGATTGAACCTGCAATGTTGGACACTCTTAACCGAGTGAGCTAACCAGCCAGGGCTTAAAGATTTTATTTATAGAGAGAGGATAGAGAGAAGGGTGGGGGTGGGAAAGATCAACTGTAGTTGCTTCTATGTGCCTTGACCTGACAAGCCCGAGGCTTCAAACCGGCAACCTCAGCATTCTGAGTTGATGCTTTATCCACTGCGCCACCCCAGGTCAGGCTCTTCTGTCTTTTTAACACTAAAGTCCAGGGTGGGTGGCCTGGCACCACCCTGGTCTCCCGATGCCCTTTTCCATGACAAGTCTAAATCCCCAAGCTCCTGAGAACACAAAAGATTGTAGAGTCACTGGAAAACCAAACTTTTATGTAATCTTTGTGCTGCTAGAAGTGTTATCTGTAATCCGAAAACTTCGCACTTGAGTTCCAGAAGCATTTTAATTCCTGAAGTCCAGCATCAAATGAGCTCTAAGCCAAGAGGCTAATCAGCTCAAAACCAGCCTTTTCTATGCCCTGAGCGACCCCGTCCCCCAGTGCCCTGTCCTTGCCCTTCCGGTCCGAGCTGCCAAGAGCCTAACAGGCTCTTACCAAGACTAACCATGCCTGGCCCCAACTCAGGTTACAGGGGCTCCCTCTTCGATCCTCAGGGAGTCGACGGAGACCTGTGAACCCCCGCTTCAGAGATGCCCCTGGTCCTGCGGGACACAGTGACGGGAGCCCAGACGTAGGTGCCGCGGACCGCGGGGTCTCACTGCGCCCCAGGTGCGGCCTATCAGCCCTCAGGAACCCCTGAGCCAGATGCTTTTAACACCCTTTATTGTGCCTGGAAACGGCGAGGAAACGGGCAGATCGCGATGAAGTCAAGCACGTAGGTGGCGGGGCGGGTGTGAGCCGAAGCTGCCTGCTGCCCCTGGAGACCTAAAACCAGTGATTTCTTTCCCAGTGACTTGGACGCAGGCGGTCACCCGGGTGCACCTAGACCCGCGCCTGCGGTGCAGCGGGTGCGGCTATCCTAAAGCCCCCCCCCGGCGCTGCCCGGTCCGCCGGAACAAGGGTTACCGGTTCGGGACGTGGCCGCTGCCGCTTTAAGAAACAATTCTCCTTCCTGGCTGGCCCCGTGTTCCGAGCCTTAACCCCGATGTCAGGTGCGGTGCGTGGGCTTCCTTCCCGCGCAGAAGGGCTCGCAGGAAGGCCCGCGTCTCCCTCGCGGCGGCTCGGGCTCCGCCGGGCAGACGGCTGCCCACGGGGGCGCGGCCCGGCTGGGGTCCGCAGGTGCGCCCCGCCCCCACGGACGCCGGTCCCACCCCGGCCCCGCCCCGCGGGCTCATTTACATGTGGCCGCGGCCCCGCCTGGGGCTGCTAAAGCGACGTGTCCTTGTCCCCCGTGGGCAGCCCTGGCGCGTGCGACCACGGATCGCCAGGTAATGGGTCTGGGGTTCGGGGGAGGGGGGTACCGCAGAGCCCGGGGTCGGGACCAGGTGGGGTCAGGGGAGAAACCTGGCTGACAGGTCTGGGGTTTGTCTCTCCGACTGGGACCATCCACGGTTGAGCTTCGGGGGCTGCTGCAGGCTCTGGCCACTGTCAGCCTCTGCTGACCCATATCCACGGCAGTTTTGTCTCAATGTTGTCCCTACATGGCACGTCCAGCGGGGCGGCACGGTCAGTGCGGTGGCCGGAATGGGCGCCAGTCCAACAGGGCAAACAGAGGGGCTGACCTGGGGCTAGGATGGGACTGCATCCCCGGATGGCCGGAGCAAAGTGTCCAAGGCCACCTGAGCTCAGGAGGCACTCGGTGTGGGGGCGGTGAGAAGCATGGCGCCAGACAAAAGTCCCGCGGTCAGAACACCTCAGCCAGAGGGAGGGGGATGTTCTGCGGCGTCAGCAGGAGATCAGACTGTGCGGGGGAGGTGTGCAGGGGGCAGCCCCGGGCTCTGTGCGTCAGTGGGAAGCACCCTGGGGGTCACTGTGCACCAAGCGGTCCCCTGCCATTGGGCAGGGCGGAGGCTCTCTTGGGTAGCTGCCTTGAGTGTCCACCGGCCTGTTGAGTGACCGCGGGGTGGCCTGTGTTCTGGATTTCAGCTCCAAGGACCCCCCTCAGAGCCGCCACGCCCTGGGACGACCAGTCTGAAATCATGAAGACCAAGAACCGGCCCTCCAGGCGCCGGGTGCCTCCACAGAACACAGAGGCCACCCCGGGGGATCAGACCCCCGACAGGCCCCAGCCGGGCTCTGGGGCCCAGCTGGCCAAAGGCCTGAGAAGCAGGACTGCGCGGGCACAGGAGGCACGGGCGGAGAGTGGGCGCCGGCGGCCGGGGTTATCCCGGTCGGCCGGCTGGCGGGAGAGCAGCGTTCAGCGGCGGCTGGAGAGCAACGAGCGCGAGCGGCAGCGCATGCACACGCTGAACAACGCCTTCCAGGCGCTGCGGGAGGTCATCCCCCACGTGCGGGCCGACAAGAAGCTCTCCAAGATCGAGACCCTCACGCTGGCCAAAAACTACATCAAGTCGCTGACGGCCACCATCCTGACCATGTCCAGCGGTCGTCTCCCGGGCTTGGACGGGCCGAGCCCTAAGCTCTACCAGCACTACCAGCAGCAGCAGACAGCCGCGGGCGGAGCGCTGGGTGCCACTGAGGCCCAGCCTGAGGGCCACCTGCAGAAGTACTCCACACAGATCCACAGCTTCCGAGAGGGCTCCTAGCGTCTGGCCCTGGTCCCACCAAGAGCCCCAGACTGGTGGTGACACCCCACGTGGACATGGCCCCAGTGGCTTCATTTCCCCTGAACACTCAGCTGCCTTTCTGGACCACGTCCTGGCCCCCAAGGTACAAAACCTGGCGGAGGCCCTGATGGCCCTGGGCAGCATGAGGCCCAGACCTCTGTGTAGGTCCCATGACCAGGCAGGAGTTGACAAGCTTTTATAACTAAATTCTCTTTACTCCTGACTCCCTCCTGAGGCAAGGGAGATTCCAGGAAAAGGTGTCCCTGGTAAGTTTCCCCAGTTCCTCCTAAGACCCAGGCCCAGGAAGAGACCTCCTCCAACCTGCATCAGAGCCTCCTCCTCTGGGGATGCACGGAGCGAACAAAGCTCACGGCCACTCCGGGACTGTGGCTGAGCTGAGATGGTAGACGTGTCTATCATTCAGCATCTGGCAGATAGAAATCCTAGTCAGATGACTTCAGATGAATTCGAAAGGGACCTTTAGAGGTCCCGGAGGGGCTGGGGGCTATTATCCGGCTTCCTCTTGTGTTGGGTGCCCCTGACCGTGGAGGGACTGAGCTGGGTGGGTCAGAGGGCCTGCGGCCTGGTGCTGAGGAGGCTGCAGACAGAACGAGGAGAGAGGACCCGAGGCTCTGGTTCCCCTGAGTAGCTGGGACTCTTGGCCCTGGCCTTTCAGGGAAAGGCTCTAAAGGTCCCCAGGCCTCCGTTAGGGTCCCACCCGGGTTTGCTGCTCACTGTCATAGCCGTCACTGACTGGATGGTCTGACAGGGCTTTAGGATGTGGGGCCCTATGGGGCTCTCGGCCGGGAAGGGTCTACGGTGGCAAGAGCTCCCCTCCCCCTCCCGGTGCCCTTCCACAGAGCAGGCCTGGCATCTTGGCAGGTCTCCGCAGCCTTGGGCCAAGCAAGCTTCCTTCTGCTGTGTTCCTGCCCCGCTGGCTTCGACAGGCTCGGCGACTTTGCTCTCAACTAGCTGGCCTCTCCCTCCCTCCCTTGTCCCTCTGCCCACAGCCAATGTGGGGAGGGGACAGGGCCCGTGGCAGCCTCAGGCAGAAACTATGGTGACAGGGGCTGTGGTGAGGGTACAGTCGGCCTGGCACATGGGGCTCGGTGCCCTGTACCCACAGCTTTCCCAGAGGTCCTACTGGGCATTGTGCGTGGGCGATGACCTGGACTGGGAGTGGGGCTGTCACAGCCGCGGGCTGTTCCTCTGTGGCCTCACCGTCTCGACCATGATGGTCCCGGGCCCAGCCATCTCATGTGTGTCTGGGCCGTGTGTCAGCCCTGGTGCCATCAGGACAGCAGGTGGCACCCCTTGGAACAGCCATTCGCCCCTTCAGTCCTAACTTACCTGGTCAGATGCTGGTGGGGCCCTCCCTGGGCCCCAGGGCAGACCCCTCTGGAAAGTGGCCCTGGGAGGCCTGGTGCGGTCCCAGCCCCACCGTCTGAGCTGTCCTTCAGCATGGGTCAGGCGGGGGCCCCAGGTGCTTAGGGACAGCCCCTCAGGCATGGCCACTCTGGAAGGTTAGTAGTGGTCAGGACAACCCACCAATGGGAGCTGAGGTTGAGAACAGCTCAAGACGGAACTCATGCGACCCCTGCTTGGGTGGCCTCCTGACTGAGCACAGAAAGGTGAGGCCCACACACCTGGTGGCTCTTGTTCTGGCTGAGCCAAGGCCGGAGCAGGGCGCAGCCATGTCCCTGAACTTGCTGAGTGAACCAAAACACTGAGCAAAAAGCACAGCAGAGGCTCTGGCCAGAGGCCACGCCCAGTGACCAGAGGTGGCAGGAGTGCCTGGTGGTCACCACGTGGTAGGTGACAGCCGTGGGGGCTCCTTCTCTCTCGGACTTGCACCTGCACCTCCTCTGCTTTGGCCCAGATGTCCAGTAATCTTTCACCCAGGGCTGGAGGGCTTCTGCTTGTCCTGTGGCCACATCATGAAGGACCCTTGGAGGCCTCAGTCTCTCTCTCAGGATGTTAGGTATGGGGAGCGCGGCGCGGGGAAGGTCTGTGACAGGCTGGGGAGGCCTGCTGCTGCTGAGTCTGCTCCCTCGACTCACGTCTTGAACCCCAAGCCCAGTGGGACTTTTCTGTCCTTCAAGGAGTCCTAATGTCAGAGTCCCTCAGGGGCCCTGAGCCCGGATTGCCGGGCCCCCGCCTGGGGCCACGGACCGGCCAGCAGACCAGATCTCCGAGGGAGCTCCCACGGTGGCAGAGATCCCATCCGGAGAGCAGAGAAACCAGAGCGGCAACTTCTCTGTCCGGGAAAACCTCCCTGGGACTGAATGGCCAGTGCCCCAGCTGTGATGGTGGTGAAAATGTTTCTTAAATGACCCAAATTTGCTTTTTATTTTTCCTAATGGCCCCTTTCAAAGTACTCATGAAATCAGATGCCATGTCACAAAATGAAAATAAAAGATTCCACAGCAGGCAGTTGCTACTTTTGCCCCATGCACTCTAGCAGGGGGAACTGCACGTTTCAATCATAATGTAGCAAAAAAAAAAAAAAAAAAAAAGGTCTGGTCATCTACACTCCGGTGTAAGTTTTTATTGAACAAAGAAAGCATCTGGGGAATAGAGATGGTTCAGTGACAGCTGGTGCTCAGCAGGAACGGGACAGTGTCCCTGGGAAAAAGGTCAGGGTGAGACCAGCAACAGTCACAGCAAAGGGACAGGAGGCTGCTGTAGAATAAACCCTTCCCGCCCAGGCGGAAGACCCGACGGAAGGACGAGGACAGAGACCGCCAACCCCACACGGTCCGCCTGGGCCCTGGGCCCACAGTCACGCCCCCTGGTCCCACCTGCACACACAGAGACCGCTGGCTCCCTCAGATGCCCCTCGGGAGGGCACCCCCAAAGAGAAGGGGTACTGAACTCTCCCGCCAGGTGTGCGGGGAAGCTCCCAGGCAGTGTCTGGTTGTAGGAAAGCAAACGTCACCAAATGGGGTATCGTCGGATTTTAAAAAGCAGCCCTGAAGCTGCAGAAGAGGAGGGGGCTGCTTGGGGGGGGGGTGCCGTCCTACCCGCCTAGCCCCCCTGCAGCACGAGCAGAGGTTAGGATGCCCCTATCCCCCACCACATCTGGGGAGGGGCCGGCTGAGGCACCCAAGGAGGGGGAGGGGCGGGCTCAGTTCTCCATCCGCGGGGGGGGGGGGGGGGGCACGCCCACCTGGGGAAGAAGAGGTCCACCAGCATTTATTTTCAACCAGCCAGCTCCTTCCTTAGCTCTGGGCCTTGTACCCTATTTGCAAGTCCCGTTCTGAGAAACGCTCTCAGCATGGGCAGTGGCCTGAGCCCACCGCCATTGTTCTGTGTGGGGATGCCTAGGGCTCAGGGGGCCCCTCCATGGGCTCTGTGGTCCCAGGGGCCAGAGTTCCTGGAAGGTTCCAGGCTCTCGGTTCTTGTCCTGGAAAGGCGAGAGGCGGAGGGGGGCAAGGATGGGCAGGCGAGGCCAGGGGGCGGGCCCCCACTCCACCCCCAGCGTCCTCCTGGCTGATAGGGACGAGTGTGAGGAACATCCCCGAGGCTTCACATTTCTGGGCTGCTCCTAGAGCCTCCGAGGCCACGACCTCTCCCCTGGTCCCCTCGGTTCACGGCCAGCGTCCACCTTGCAGCACTAAATGGCTCCCTCTGAGGGGAGGGCTCACGGACCAACGCTGACCCTTCCGACTGGACACCACACCTGCTTCCAGGTGAGGGAGGTGACCTCAGCAGCAGACAGGGCCCACGGCTTCCTGCGCGGCACTGGCCGCACTCGAGGGCCCGCTGTGGAGGCCCTGCTCGCCTGCTGGCTCCTGGGCTGTGCTCCTGGGGGCCCTTGTGGCATTGGCCCGGATGGAGACGTGATCCCAGCCTCCCTAGAAGGAGAGAACCATGTCACTGGGGCTTCAGAGGGGGTCAGGGGGCAGAGACCATCCTTCCAGACAGCTGGGACCCACGCATGCGCAACGTGCCCACGCATGCGCATCGTGACCGCGCAGCCCTGGGCCGAGGTGACCCCCCTGCCTGGCTTGCTCACCCCGATACCGTAGTCCCAGCCCTGCCCCTTGGGCTCCGGGGGCTGCACGCCTGTGCGATGGCACACGGTTCCCCGGCTCAGGCTGTGGCTCCCCTGCACTTTGTTGGCGATGACCCAGACCTAGAATGCAGACCGGCTGAAGGCCCGGCCCGGCTGGGCGGGCGGCGTGGGAACGGCCACAGGGAAACCAGAGCAGGAACCCCGGGCCCGAGTCTCCAACCCCAGCGCGAGCCTCCGCCCTCTGTCCCCTGGGCCCCAGACCTGGTCCAGGGGCCCCACGGACACGCGGCGCACGTTGTTGGACACGTGCTCCCAGCTGGAGCCCTGCGGGTAGCTGGGCGCGACCCCCTGGCGGTACCACAGGTTTCCTGGGGAGAGAAGGGTGCGACTGTGGTGAGGCCAGGGCACTGGGACCCACCAAAGGGTCCGCGCAGACGGTGCTCTGACGGCCCTCCTCTGCGTCTCCAGGCTCGCTGGGGCTTTGCTGACCCACAGCGAGAGAGAGAGAGAGAGGGGGGGGGGGGGGGGCTAGAGGGACCTCTCTGCCCGCCCCTCCCCACTCAATGCCACCCGCACCCCTGGGCTGGGCTGGCATCCATGTCTGCTTTCTACGCATGAGAAACTGAGGACAAGGAATTCTTTATACAAAAAGAGAGGACGGGGCTGGAACCAGAGCCCTGGGTCCCCATCCTGTACCTTCCCTTCCTCGCCTTGCTCAGGCCTGACAACTGCCCAGCAGGATGGGAGGGGAGGTGGGACAGAGAAGGCCTGAGGCCACACCGCAGGGCCACCTCTCCAGCCCCCAGTTGCCTGCAGTGGCTCCCAGGCCATGGGTCTGTGCCCTATGCCCCAGGCCTGGGCAGGGCTGACCACCTGTGGGGGGCTGGTGTGCCCCACCCTGCAGAACGTGGGGGGAGGGACCTGTTTGGAGGCTGACCCTGGCTGGGTGGCCTCTCATGGCGGCTTAAGAAGATCTCATGTCAGGGACCTGGGGGCTGGGGAGAGTCTCGCCCATCAGGGTACTCAGGGAGCCCCAAACCTCCCCCACTGACCACTGGGGATCAGGAACAACTTGCCATTCTCATCCACAGCGAACACGGACGTCTGGCCCACGGACACCTGCTTTAACCTCTGCTTGGGAGGAGATGGGATGAGGTACCAGCCATCACCTGCAACGGGAGGGTAGGACTCGGATGAGGCCGGGACACCACACCTGCAACCCCACACGCTTGGGAGCTTGTGGCCTCCTCTGCAGCTTGCGGGTGTGGGGGTGGGGGTGGGGTGCCCCGACCTCTGTGGTGAGCTGAGCGCCAAGCAGAGCTGACCTGTGCCCTGCCAACCTCCAACATCCTGGCGTCTCCCAAGGCACAAAAGAGGCCGTGATAGGTTTCCCGAGGGTGGGGCTGGAGGTGCCGATCTCATGAACAGGGACACGAAGGTGCCCAGCCCAGCATGCGGTGGAGAGCCAGCCCCTGTGGCCACTCTGCAAACCCAGGCCCCCAGCCCCGTGTGGAGGGCACGAGGCCCCAGCAGCCGCCCACTCGCCTGTCTGTTCCTGAGCCGCCTCCCCCATGCCGGACACTGTCTAGACATCCAGCCAAGAACAGGCCAACCTGGCCTGCCTCCGGGAGTAGCCAGAGTGGCCACCGTGAAGTGGGTCATGTGGCTTGGTGGCACTGGGTGGGGGTCCTCCTGCAGGTGGCGCTCACCAGCTGGCTGGGAGGGGGACACGGAGCCCCTGTAGAAGGCAGAGCCGTCCCTTGCCACCGCCCACACCTGGGAGCAGCCCCCGATGGAGACCGAGGTGAAGGGCTGGTCGGTGCCAACGTGCAGCCAGGAGGAGCCCTGGAGAACGAGTAGGGAGGGACCCTGAGGGTTGCCTGGGCTCAGCCTCGGCCACCCACCCCCCAGCCCCAGGTTCCGGGAGCCGGCTGCTCCTCCCATCCGCCAAACTCATCCTCAGCTTCTCCAACTACCTACGGCTGCTCCTCACGTCCGCCAACCTTATCCTCAGCTTCTCCAACTACCCACGGAGCCCAGTGACCTCCCTGGCCCACCGCCACAGCAGGAGTCCTATTTCTGGAAGACTCTGTCGGAGCCCTGGGGGTGACCACGGGGTGGGTAGGCCCACAGGTCCCCAGAGGCAGAGCCGGGGGGGTGCTCACCGCAGGGTTGAGCTCGGACACACCCAGGCGGCATAGGACGTCTCCCTTGTCGCTGACGGCCCAGAGGGCGATGCTCTGCTCACTCCCGTTGGCGCCTGGGCTCTCGGGGATGATGGACACGTCCCTGAGGGCGATGGGGGCCACCTCCAGCCAGGGCCCACTGGTCACCAGCTTGCATTTTCTGTGTGGCAGGGAGAGCACAGCTCTGGGCACCCAGGTGCTACTGCCAGCCTCGGGCCAGCCGCCCCAGACACATGGGGCTGCAGAAGGTGGCGGTCGGATCCCTGCTCCCCAAGGTGGCCTTGGGGGGCCCTGGGGAAGGCCAGGACACCCCTGCCCACCCCGGCCCTAGGTGGGCACCCCTTCCAGGGTGGGTGGCTCCACCCCTGCCCTGCTCCCTGCCCCCAGCCGGGCCCCCTGCCCTGCCAGTCCTGCTTACAAGAAGAGGCTGCCAATGACATTTCTCTTATTTGTTCTTGAAAGCAAACTCTTCAGAAACAAGAGAGCGTTGGGAGCCCGCGGGCACTTCCTGGGCTGACATTTACTTTGATTCCGTTTCTCCTCCCCTTGGCCTCCCGGTTCCTTCTACTGGGACTGAGGTCAGGGGCCAGCGAGGATGTCGGGGGCCGGGGAGGACCCGGTAGGAGGGGCCAGGCCACACCCCCCAGTTACCTTGTGCTCAGTCTTTACCTGGCCCAACACCTTCTCCTGACAAAATCCCTCATGGTTTTGTACCCATGGTATGAGCTGCAAGAGGAAGATGCTGAAATCAAGACCGCTTCCTGGGAGCTTGTGGAAAGTGACGCGTACGCACATTCCTTCCTTCTCCGCCTTTCTGGGCAAGGAGCCCCCGTGGGCTGCGGAGTGGGCTCCACGGGCAGCAGGTGTCACGGGGCGCGAGGCTCATCCTTCAAATGCCTCTAGCCTGGCCGGGCTCTCCTGGGGCCCGGATGAGGCAGCTGCCCAGCTGGCAGGTTCCAGCTAAGGGGGCTCTGAATGCTTGCCACCCCAGGCCCGACCACAGCCCTTCCAGGGAACAGTCGAGCTGAGTGCCCGAGGCCTCCGACACCTGTCACCTCCCGGGTCAGCTCAGAAGCCCAGAGCTGCGTCTCAGGCCCTGGCTGGGGCTCTCCTGACTCCGTCTCCCATTCGAATGTGGCTCGTGCACCGTGTTGCCGTGCCGCCCAGCGCCATGCACCACGGCCGGCCGGGGGGACGCCTAGCTCCACAGGCACCCTCGGCCTCCGGCTGCCCACATGGCGCCGACCTCACTCTGTGCTGCGTTCGGCTGACCCTTCACCTCCCCACCCCCCTCATGTTGGGCCCCCCGGGCTCATCACCCAGGGCCCAGCCCAAAGCTCCCCCAGGCCCTCAGCCCAGGGCACCAGGTCCTGGCTGGCTCTCTCGCAACCATGGTCCGGCAGTGTGGGGACACAGCAGGTGTCGAAGGAGCCACGGTGTCCTCCCTGAACCCAGCTACCTGAGGAGGCCGGGCGTGCTGGCCGGAACCCCCTGGGCCGCTCCCCACCTCTCTAGCAGGCCCCACGCCCTGCTGGAGCTGAGGCCGTACACAGAGCCTGCTCTTCAGCACTCCCAGGGCTTGAGGGGGCGAGGGGGGGGGGTTTGCGGCCATGCTGGGCAGTAGCGGCCTGCTGGGCCACCCTCCCAGTTCTGCCGCTCAGGGCAGCCCTGTGAGGGGCTCCTGATGCTAGGAGAGGGAGGGGGAGGGGGAAGGGTAGGGGGAGGGGGAGAGAAAGAGGGAGAGAGAGGGAGAGGGAGGGGGAGAGAGAGAGGGAGAGGGAGAGGGAGGGGGAAGGGGAGGGGGAGGGGAGGGAGAGGGAGAGAGAGGGAGAGAGGGGGAGAGAGAGAGAGGGAGGGAGAGGGAGGGAGAGGGAGAAGGAGAGGGAGAGGGAGGGAGAGAGAGGGAGAGAGGGAGAGAGGGAGAGAGGGAGAGAGGGAGAGAGGGAGAGGGAGAGGGAAAGGGAGAGAGAGGGAGAGAGGGAGAGGGAGGGAGAGAGATGCTTACGAAGGGAAGTCACTGGCGTACTGCCACCCCTCCTGGTCGGTGCCCCCAGGAACGCTGAAGTCCACAAACCAGTCAGACACCTGGGGAAGGGGCAGGTCAGTGCAGGCAGATCCCCCACTGCCGTCCCCACTCACCCGCAGCCTGGACTCACCCAGGTCCACTGGAGGGAGGGGGGCTTCGTGCCGGCCTTGGTGCACTCCTGCAGCCCCGTGGCATCGCTCCACATGTACCGGTCGGTGGGCAGACCCCTGTGCAGGATGAGGCGGGGTGTGTGTGTGTGTCTGTGTGTGTGTGTACACGTGTGTGTGTGCATGTGCGCATGCATGTGACCGGCTCAGGAGAGGCACTGGCCAGTGACAGACACATGCACTGGGACTACTGCATGTCTGAAGAGGTGGACTGCTGTAGGTCTGGGGCCACACTGGGCGTGACCCGACATCACGAGGACCCTGGACCGCAACCCACCCTGGGTCACCGCAGCCGCAGCGAGGGCTGGGAGCTCACCTCGCTATCTACACTTATCCACGTGCCAATCTATCTGCACGCACACACTGATGTCTGCCTCCCTGTATACACATTTATGTCTTGTGTTTTATGTATATTATACCTCTCAATACATGAGTTTTTTAAAATACACATTACACTTCAAGACTCAAGGAGAAAAAGCCCCTGCAAGCAGTAAGACCCTGTGAGGTCCACGCTGGGGGCCAGATGCCAGCTCCCACGCCCCACACTGACACGGGGCGGGATGTAGCTGTCCAGCTAGCTCTGTCGGGACTGTGGCCTGCGCCGGGTAGCCCCCGAAGCCTCCACAGCGGCTGGGTGCAGAGTCCACACTGCACGCTCACCTGCTGGTGTAGCCTGTGACAGGGTTCCAGCGCTGGTTCTCATAGATGTACACGCACTTCACGTCCCACTGGGTGTAGATGTTACCGGTACCGCTGGCCAGGCCTGGGGTGGGGGGGGGGAGAGGGGGCTGCCAGGACCCGGGCTGCACCTGCCCACTGGGGACTCAGGCTGCTGTCTGAAGCACCAAACGCCGCAGAGGCAGGTGTGGGGGTCAGCTGAGAGGGGTTCACAGCTCGTCTCGCAGGGGCAGGCCGGGCTGGGGTTTCTCTGATTAATCTGGGTTTGCGAAACCTTGATGAGAAGAGCCGGCTGTGCAGTAAGCCTCCCAGCCACACCCCCACCCCAGCTCCTCCATCTCACCCTCTGTTCTGGCTCCTCCTCTTCCCCCCTCGCCATCCCCCTTGCCTGACACCGCGCAGGTGTGAGGCGCAACCAGCTCACTCCTTATTAACCCTCAGTCACCTCCACGGGCCCCCATTTCCCCATTTGTGAAATGGGGACAGAGGTCATTCCCGCCTCACAGACCTCGAAGCTGTTGTTTCTGAGCAATGTTACGTCCCCGTGGTCTCAGTGGACCACAGCTCCACAGGATTACCCACCCTCCAAAGGGGAGCATGGGGCACGGAATGCCCAGTTTCAGGGCTTGCTTCTGCCTCCGCTTCCCAATAGGAGACCACAGGGTCCTGCCTTCCAAAAGGGCTCTCATCCTCCAAGGTGCAACCTAATGAGGACCTAGAGGCTCAGGAGGCCCGGGGCCTGGGCTGCCCCACAGAGGCCTCCCCTGCGAAACGAGGCCTTAGACACGGCAGAGGCCTTGGTTGCTGCCTTTCTAGAGCCTTCAAGGCCGGGAAGGCACGTGGGAGGCGAGGCCCAGGGTCCGGGCTCACACGCCTGGTGGGTTGGCCCCGGGACCCGTCCTCTGCAGAGGATGGCAGTGACAAAGGTCACCTGTCAGCCGGCTGCCAACTGAGTGTCAACACTGAGACAGCGGCCCTGGCACGGGGCGAGGAAGCCGGAGGGATTAGAGGGAACTGCTGGGAAGGCTTTGGCAGGGTGGGCAGCCGGTCCTGCCAACCTTGGGGCGCGGGCCACCCTCACCTGGGAAGCAGCCTCCGCCGTGGCCGCCCGTGTACACCCAGGCTGTGCCGTTGTAGCCGATGCCCCACACCACACCCCGGCCGCTGGCCTCCACCACCCGAAGGTGGCCTCCCATCTGCCGCCAGAACCTGGGAGGAGGAGAGAGAGGGCTGGAGAAGGGGTCCCGGCAGGGCCTCTGGCCCTCCCCCCTGGAGCCCTGGGGGCCTCGGATGGGCACGTCCCAGCAGGGAGCGGGGTCAGCTCAGGAGCCAGCGACAGCCGGCACCCAACAGTGACAGCGAGGTCCTCTGGGTGGGCGGAGTGCAGGGTGCGGCTGCCATCTAGGTCAACCTGCCATGGCCAAAGCCCTGCCACTGTCACCAGAGGGGGTCTGACAGTTCCAACTGGGCGCGGGCACACAGGGCCTCCGAGAGCCAATGACTGAAGGGCAGACAGACACGGCCAGTCCCCTCCTGGACAGGACCTCCTGGACTCATGTCTGTCTCCTTGGCGCTCATGGGCACTGGGTGACCTTCTGGGAGCAGTACGGGGAGCACATGTCACCTGCAGGGCCCTCCTCTGCTTCCCCATCAAAGTGGTCGGTGCCTCAGGACAGCTGCCCGCAGCGGGCAGCCTCACTCCACCCACTGGTTTTAAATGCTCTGCCCGCAGTGGACAGCCTCACTCCACCCACTGGTTTTAAATGCTCTGCCCGCAGCGGGCAGCCTCACTCCACCCACTGGTTTTAAATGCTCTGCCCGCAGTGGGCAGCCTCACTCCACCCACTGGTTTTAAATGCCCCTGACAGAGCCATGCCCCCCTTACCCCAATACACAGCAACTGGTGGGTGGGGTGACCTGCCCTGAGCCCAGCCAGGGTTCGTCCCTTTTGAGGGTCTTTGCCCAGGCCCTGAAGACTTGGGGCCTGTGCCTGGCCAGCAGGAAGCAAGGCCCTGTGTCGTCCTCCTGGGGCCCTTCTGGATGGAACCACAACTCTGGCAGCAGGGGTGGGCGTGGCCAGGGCCCTGCCGGCCGGAGGCACAGCCACTCACATCTGCTCGCAGGGCATCAGGTGCTCAGGGGCCTCCAGGTCTGGGCTGGGCTCACTCACGAAGATGTCCCCCTTGCAGGTGATGGACCAGATGGCCTGCGACGAGGGGCGGCCGTGGACCCTCCGGCTCTCACAGCAGGACAGGTTGAGCAGGGCCAGCTGGCATGGGCAGATGGCCAGTCACCACTGGGAAGGGCCGGGCAGCAGGCCAAAGCGGGGCTGCCCCTTGACCCCTGGCCTGTGGGGAGCACTGCCCACTCACCCAGTCGTTCATATCCTGCTCGGTGACGGCGGCCAGACGCACTGGCCACCTCTGCCGGGTCCTCTCCGGGGTGTATAGAGCGAAGGAGTGCTTGGCCTCATTGAGCACGGGGACCAGGACTGTCACCTCGTTGAGAAACACGTGCAGGTACTGTGCGAGAGGGCGGACAGCAAGGCTGTCAGCAGGGAGGGACAGGGGTGGCCTGGTTCACCCCCGGGGGCCGCAGAGCCAGTCCTCGGGGCCCTGGCCTGCAGGTTTCAGCGCTAGGCTCTGCAAGTTCCCGTGGGAAAGTCTAGTTCACGAGCAAATGCCTGGTTGAAGATGACGGGGCTGACTGGGCTCGAACCCCAGCCCCCGGAGGGGGGAGTGGCTTTATCTCCCTGCGACTGGTTTCTCATGAAACACCAGCCTGTCAGTGGCGCATACCCAGGAGATGGCTTTCTGGGACTGCCACACAGCTGCCTGCCAATGACGAGGACTCTGTCACCAGGGGCCAGACACAGTCCTGGGGGGAGGACCTCGGGGCTGGTGTCCCGGGCCCGTTCCTGCTCCCCCCGCTGGGCACCCGCACCCGTCGCACCCTGCCTGCCACAGCACCTTCTTCTCCTCGTGGACCATGTAGTAGATGAAGAGGATGCTGTCCCGGGCACCGTCGTGTCCCGTAAACTGCTCCAGGGCCACGCGGACGTCCACCCACTTGTGGGGCTTCCAGTCGCACCACCACTGTAGGCTCCCTGTCTTCACCCACACCGACTGCGGCACGGGCCCCGGAGGCCACGGGACGGTCACAGGCAGGCCCCCCGCTCTCCGACCCTGGGCCCTGTGTGTGCCCAGGACCCAGCACCCGGGGCCACCCTGGCCCCGGTCCTTCCGCTGCCTCCTGGGGGACTCCCCCCTGGCGCTCCCAGCTCCCCCACTTCACCCTAGTGACAGTGGGTGGGGTCAGGACACACCCGATGCCACTGACGCGGTACAGCCTGTGGGGTCCGCAGCTGCCCCTTGTTCTGGGTGGGTAAACTGAGTCTTGGGGAGGTTCTGTGCCTGGCCCTGTGTCCCACGGCGAGTCAGAGCTGGCGCCCCCACCCGGCCTATCTTGGGGGCCCCGTGCTGAGCCACCGGTGAGACTTCTGTGTCAACAGCCAACCCAGCCTCGCCCCTGAATGAGCCCAGCCGTGTGCTTCATGGAACGTCGGCCTCCCAACCTGATTGGGCTCCTGGGGGCTGGGAGACCACCCTCAACCCTGTCCTCCATTCTCAATGAAACACGGCACCACCCTGGCACGTGGGGACCCCCCCCCCCCTGCGGCAGGGCAGGAGGCACTGTGTGGTTCCCCACCTCCCTGCACTGTGTGGTTCCCCACCTCCCTGCACCTCCCACTGAGGTGCTGTGGTCTCTGGTCCCAGGGCTTACACTGCCCTTCAATGCAGTGGGGCCCAAAAAGAGTAAGGGAGGGGCTTATCCTTTCATTCTGGAACCTGTAAGGACCTGGAAGGGGCAGCTTCCCCTCGGAGGCGGGTGGACAGAGGGATGCTGCATTCTTCTGTCTGTCTTAGCCACCTCACCTCGGGGCTGGTGTACAGCAGGCACTCAATAAATGCCTGCTGGGAACAAGTGTGCCCAGGGACTACCCACCTGCTCCACGGCCTGCTCATAGTGTTGAAAGTTCTCCAGCTCCCGCTTGGTCCTTTCCGTGAGCTGCTGGAAGATCTGCTTCCGCCAGGCGGCAGTCTGGGCCGGCGTGATGGACAGGGACAGCGTCTGCACGGAGGGGGCCAGGCCTGCTGGCCGGCCAGAGCATCAGGGCCAGGTGTTCGGCCCGCCCACAGCTGGACAGCAGGCTGGAGTTCCGTTTTTGTTTTTAAATCAGCCCTTTCTTGTTAGAAAGCTATGGTCTCTATAAAATGCCCAAGAGCTTTCCCCATGCCGTTCACCCCGGTTGTCTCCCTGTTCAAATGGCCACCTCTGCTGGGACAGGGACAGGGACAGGGGAGTGGGCACTAGTCTTGGAGGCTAGACAGACTGTGAAAGCACAGGGCATGGGTCTGTTCCCCTCCCCAGGAGCACCTCTGGGGCGCTGGCCCCCACTGATGCCCACCCTTACCCGACGGGGCGGTGAACCACTTGAGCGCAGCATGAGCCTCCACAGAGCAGCCTCCTCCTGACACCCAGCCCCACAGCAGGTGGTCTTCCGCGCCATATGGCTCCTCCAAGCCCAGTGGGCACAGTCCCAGCGAGGAGAGGCCAGTAGTCTCGGCAGCAGAGTGGCTGCCCGCTTTCTTGGACTCTTTCAGGTCGATATTGGTCCAGGGCAGCTCGGCAGGGGTGGTGGCTGTGCCAGGGTGAGGGTCGGGCCTTGGGGTCTGATTGGCAGGGCTGGTGCCCTCCGAGGCATGCCCTGTCGTCTTGCCTGGACCTGGGCCTGAGGCTGAGCTGCCCCTGGGGTTCCTGGGACTGTCCAGAGACTCTGCAGGGACAGGCTGGTCAGGCCCTGGTCTCTCAGCATCCAAGGAGGCATCCGTGTCGCTCGGTGCACAGGAATCGCCACTGCCCCTCACCTCGTCGCCAAAGAAGCAGCCAGCGCTGGGGACAGAAGAGGGCAGAGCTGTGACTCCCCGGAGGGAGGAACACGTATGTACCTGCGGCTGTCAGCAGGCCTGGCTCATCTGCTCCACCCCTGAGAACCTGTGTGACCCCTGGGCAAGTCACAGCCTCTCTGTGCAACACAGGGAGCTTTGAACAGTCCCAACACCTGGGCTAGACCCATACCAATCAAATCAATATAGCTGGAGGTGGAGATCTGGCAGTAATATCACTTTTTTTTTTTTTATTGTGGCAAAATATATGTGATGCAAACTTTACCATTTTAAATCACACAGTGCAGTGGCATTCAGTATATTCATCACGTGCCACCACCACGATTACTAGTTCCATAAACTTCTCATCAGCCCAAATGGAAACACTACCCTCCCTCCCCTTGCTCGGCCTCCTGGCAACCACTCATTTGCTTTCCGTCTCTATGGATTTGCTCATTCTGGACACTTCATATAAATGGTATCACACACTGTGTGACCTTCTGTGACTGGCTTCTTTCACTTATTATGACGATGTCCAGGTTCACCCGTGTGGGGGCAGGTGCCGGTACTCCATTCCTTTTTATAGCTGAGTAATATCTTCTTGTGCGGCGAAACCACATTTTACTGATCCATTCGTACACCGATAGACATTTCGGGTGGTTCCCACCTTTTGGCAATGGTGAATAACCCTTGCTTCTATGCTTGCTTCTATAAACCCTCACGTACGTGTTTTTGTTTGAGCACCCGTTTTCAGTTCTTTCAGGTGTGTATCCAGGACTGAAACCGCACGGTCACGAGGAACTGCCCACCTGTTTTCCAAAGCTTACATTTCTGCCAGCAGCGGCCAGAGTTCCCGTTTCTCCGTATCTTGTCGGCGCTTTGATAGTTTCTGATTACAGCTGTTCTGGTGGGTATGCTGTGGCATCTCATTTTTTATCTTGATTTGAAATTTCCCCAGGGATTAATGACATTACGTATCTTTTTCTGTGCTCACTGGCCATGCACATATCTGCTTTGGAGAAGTGTCTATGCGAGACCCTTGCCCTTTTTTTTTTTTTTTTTTTGTATTTTTCTGAAGCTGGAAACGGGGAGAGACAGTCAGACAGACTCCCGCATGCGCCCGACCGGGATCTACCCGGCATGCCCACCAGGGGCGAAGCTCTGCCCACCAGGGGGGATGCTCCGCCCCTCCGGGGTGTTGCTCTGCCGAGACCAGAGCCACTCTAGCACCTGGGGCAGAGGCCAAGGAGCCGTCCCCAGCGCCCGGGCCATCTTTGCTCCAATGGAGCCTTGGCTGCGTTGCGGGAGGGGAAGAGAGAGACAGAGAGGAAGGAGGGGGGTGGTGGAGAAGCAAATGGGCGTCTCTCCTATGTGCCCTGGCCGGGAATCGAACCCGGGTCCCCCGCACGCCAGGTCGACGCTCTACCGCTGAGCCAACCGGCCAGGGCGACCTTTGCCCTTTTTAAATTGGGTGGTCTTTTTGTTGTTATCAAGTTGTAAGAGTTCCTTATGTGTATTCTAGATACTAACTAAGCCCTTGTCAAATATATGATTTGCAAATACTTTCTCCCATTGGACTATCTTTCACTTTCTGTTTTTTTCACTTTTAATTTTTATTGATTGATTTGAGAGAGAGAGAGAGAGAGAAAGGGGTGGGGGAATATTCATTTGCCATTCCACTTAGTTGTGCATTCATTGGTCTCTTCCTGTATGTGCCCCAACCGGGGACCAAAGCCATAACTTTGGTGTTTCGGGGATAATGCTCTAATGGAGCTAACTGGCCAGGGCCTCTTTTTACTTTCTTGTGTTCTTTGATGCACAAAACTTTTCATTTTGTTTGATGAAGTCCAATCTATCTTTACTTTTGTTTCTTGTGCTTTTGGTGTCGTATTTAGGGAACCATTGTCTGCTCTGGCCGGGTGGCTCAGTTGGTTGGAGTGTCGTCTCCATGGGCCGGGGCTGCTGGTTCAATCCTCGGTCAGGGCACATACAAGAATTAACCAATGAATGCATAAATAAGTGGAACAACAGATCCATGTTTCTCTCTCTCTAAAGTCAATAAATAAAAAAAATTTTTTTTAAAGAAGCTACTGCCCATTCCAAGGTCATGCAGATGTGGGGCACTGGTAGCTTCAGTAGCGTCTCAGCTGATTCCAACGTGCTGCTCAGCTTGAGAAGAACCAGCTGAGACGACTGAAGACTCAGGTAACTGGGAGCAAACCCTGCCCAGCTGGCCTCTGGCTGTCTGAGCTGGTGGTATAACGACATGATGACCACCAGGAGGGGTGGGGTGGGGGGCCCAGATGGAGAC
Source organism: Saccopteryx leptura (assembly GCF_036850995.1). Lineage (NCBI taxonomy): Eukaryota > Metazoa > Chordata > Mammalia > Chiroptera > Emballonuridae > Saccopteryx > Saccopteryx leptura. The sequence continues at coordinate 191,546,804 of NC_089508.1, read as the reverse complement.
AGGAGTGTGGTGGGCTGCGGAGCACCAGGCCGGGGTCCCATGTGCTGCACAACCAGGCAGGTCAGCACTGTGGGTACTCCCCTGGGGAACCGAGGCGACTCCCGGGGACGCTAAGTCACCTGCCCGCACTCTCACGGCTGGTGGGCAAAGCTGGGACTTGTGCACGCTAGACCCAAGGATCTCCACGTGCGACCCCGGAGCTGCAGCTGCACCTGCAGCAGCAGCCGCAGCAGAACACCTGGGCCCTCACAAGAAACGCAAGCTCTCGGCCGACCAGACAGGCGGAAACGGAAGCTGGGGGGCGGGGCCTGGGGAACACGAGGGAACAAGCCCGCAGAGGATTCTGGGGCGCGCCCAGGTCTCAGGCCCCAACTCCAGGGAAGAGGGAGCGTCCATCTTCTTCCCTGAGCACCCGCCCTGCAAAGACCTTGAGACTTCAGAACCAACGGGCCAGTCCTGCTCTGGGCCAGCCCAGGGCGCCGACACAGACAGACCTGCGGCCTTGCTCACCTGTCGCCCCCCACTGCCCACCCCCGGGGACAAGCTTGGACCGCAGGCACCGGAAGGGCAGGCCCCCCGGGCTGTGGCTTTTCCTGCCTGGGACGAGGTCCAGGGCCCTGCTGAGAGGCTGGGCAGAAGCCCCCTCCAGACACTGCCCACCGAGGCCCCGGACGGCCCTACCCCAAGCAGACGCGTCCATGCCCGGCTGCCCCGGGATCACCTGAGGAGACTGGAGGAGCTGCCGGAGTGTGACCGGTCCCACTCGCGGCTGGCGACAATGGCCTTCCACGTCTTCCCGCTGAGCTCGCTCGGGGTGACGCCCTGACGGAAGTACACGGCCCGGTCCTCACAGCCGATGCCCCAGACCTGGAACAGAGGTGCTGCTAGGGGGAAGGCCGGAGCCAGACCTGGGGGCCCCCTGCCTCGGGCGGTGCAGGTGGCGGAAGGGGTGGAGGAGACACCCCAAGGCTGGAGGGCACGTCTGAACCCGCAGTAGGACGCGTGCATCCTGCTGTGTGTTAGGGCTACATGGTGGATGGCATGGCTATGGCGGGGGTGACAAGGGTCAGATGCAGGAAGCAGAGCACAGAGGGTCGTGGGGGGGGAGGGCAGGGCCTGTCCGCTCCCCGGCCCGGGGCAGACCTGGCCTTTAAGGCAACCGGGGGCCGGAGGCGGTGGTGTGGGTGCTATGCTAGGACATGAAGCGCACCCATGTCCCTGTATTGTCTCTGGTGGGGAGGAAGCTGTTCCCCAGTGAGCCCAGAGGGTGGTCCTTGTCTTTCTTAAGAAACAAAACAGCCTTCTTCATTCTGACCTCATTTTCCTTGGGAAGATGGCCAGGAGGCCTCCTCCCCTCTGCCTCTGGGCACTGAAGAAGGTGTGCTGGACAGCTGATGGGCCCAGGGCAGGGGTCTGGGAATCAACCCATTCCAGCCCAGCCTTGGGGAGCCTGAAGGGGCTCCAGCTGGCCCAGAGACTGATGGAGCCGTGGTGCCTGGTGGCCTTGCTGGGAGGGCTTCGGGACCATGGTTACTTGGCCCTGGCCAGCCGGCAGGCCCTGAGCACACCAGCTGGCGCCTGTCTGGCCCCTGACTACAGCTGGGAGGAAGGCCAGTGCCACTTGGGAAAAGCTTCTGTCACCGTGCAACAGGGGGACGTGTCACCTTCACACGTTGTGTCTCAAAAATGGCCAACCCTCATTGTTTACCAGGAGAAGGCTACGCCGCATGAACCACACGGGTGATGTTTGTTTGAGATGCAGTGTCTAGGACATCAGGAAGATCAGTTCCGTCCTTCGCCTGGTGAGCTAATCTCCCCCAAATACTTCTCAACAAAACTCTTCCTGTCTGCAGGATGCATGTCCCTCCCCTGGATCCCTCTGCTCACTGCCACTGCTCTGGGGGCCCCTTGGGGGTGCGGCCCAAGACAGGCGGGGGCTCTGGGATCCAGGCGGAACCAGCCCCCTGGGTGCCCTCAAAGGCTGGGCGAGACTGGAGGCACTGGGACTCTCTGCCTTTGATGTCACTCCGACGGGATGGCGGGAAGCCTCAGGAGCCCCCATTCTGGGACCCACCTGAGAGAGCAGGGCGTGGAGCCACGCGCGTACCTGGTCGTTGAGCCCCACGTTGACCATCGTCATCTCCCCGACCATCTGGATCCAGCTGGTGCCGCAGGGATTGTGCGAGTTGACGCCTCTTCGGAACCACACCTGGAAGGCAGAAACAGACGCCTCCCTGGGGTGCCTCGGAGTGGTTCTTTTGTTTTGTTTTAACAAAAGCGCAGGAACAAATGAGTAACTTGATCCTCGGGTTCAGGCCACCCGTGAGCACATCACATCTTTGAGGAAGGACATGTCGACCCATGTGCCTTTTCTCCGCACCCTTGCCACATGCCCCTCTGGGCTGAGGGTCACCTGCCCCGAGTCATGCTTGTCCTGGTGGCTTCCTGTCCATTCTCTGGCTGTGGGCATGGAGCGTTATCTCCCCAGGAGACAGGGCTGCCTGAATCTTTCTAGAACCTTTTCCCCACTGGTTCAGACACCAGTGGCATCTGCTGGTACCAGGCTGGAGCAGCAGGTGGCGGCTGTTTCCCTGCAGTGAGAGCCAGCAGATGGGGACGGCTCGTGGGCGGGTGTGGTGGCCGTGGTGGTGGCAAACGACACATGTGGCATCTCAAATCCAGACTCTGACCTATGAGCCTGATGGCGACGCCCCGTTCCCTGTGCACCTCTGTGTGAACCCCACCTTAGCTCGTGCATAACCAAATATTTGTTTTATCACTGAGCAAACGGCTCATATTAATCATGTGCTGTGCGTTTAATCTGTTGCTCTCAGAGGGGGGCAGTGCGTGGGGGCCCCTGAGAGGCAGTCGATCTGCACTTTCTCAGGTTTTTAGCACTGGAGGTGGGTCACATGTGTGGGTGACCCGTCCCGCTCGATGTTAGGGGATGCCCTTGAAGTGGGTGGGGTTGGAGAGAGAACTTGTAAGCAACCTGAAATCAGCTTATTTTGTTGGCCTTGCCTCTGATAAAATAGAAATGGCAGGCACTGGACAGGAGCAAGGGGAGGCAATCAGCTAGCCGAGGGTTTCAGAAAATCAGCTTCCCAGTCTTGTTCTCAAGGGTTCAGACCATAAGAACAACAACAAAAAAAACCCCCAAAACCCCACACCACCCTCAACGTGAAATGGAGCCTCGGGGCCCAGCCCCCCGGGAACCCCATCTTACCCTCCGGTCCTTGGTGACGGCCCAGACCACGCCCACTCCCGCCGAGACGTGCATGATCCCATTTTCAGCGGTGGGAGGCTCCACTACGTCCCAGGAATTTCCTACCCAGCCCCAGAAGGAAGTGCGGGGTCCTCATCAGCAAGCGCGCGGGGGAGACGCCAAGCACCCCCCGCCTCTCCCGGTATGGGGCGTGTGGCTCCCACCTCTGGGGTTGTTCCTGTTGATTCCTTCCCGAACCAAGGCCTGCCCCTCCCAGAGCGTAGCCCACAGGAGGTCGTGGGGCCCACAGCTGATCTGGACCACCTCCCCTGGGGTGTCCACGATGGACCATGATGAGCCTTCCGGGTTGGGGTGGCTAACATCCTCTCTGTACCACACCTGGGAGGCGAGAGAAACCCACAGGCAGGGTCCGGTGGGGTCAGGCCAGGGCTCTGGAGGAACCAGGGCTCAATCTCACCTGCATCAGCACGTGCACAGGCCGAGCGTGGGGTCTTGGGAGAACAGGGGCCAGGCTGCCCTGACTTCACTCTGACCTCACCCTGCCCCAACTAACTGCCTTCGGGATCCTCGGGCCGGATGAGATGACCCCTCACTGCGGCTAAACAGTGCGACGCCTCGCTTTCTGACGTCCTAGGGGACAGACCGGCTCCCTTCATCTGCTGTGAGAGCCCCCTCCTCACTCACCCGAGTGTCCAGTGAGAACTCTGCTCCAGCTTGGGTGTCCTGCACCCCCTAGTGGTGACCACTCTCAGAACACCTGGCCGGAGGGGAAGCTGACCTCGGTGATTTACATAGGAAAACCACTGGCCAGTCACAAATGTCTAAAATGTCCACTTCCTTTCTCTTTAACACGAAGACAACAAGCATAATCAGACAGTTAAGACTCTGCCATGTGTTCATATTGTCCGCACTGTCTGGCTCACTGCATCTGGAGGGGCCACACGTTGCTGTGTGGTCCAGGAAGTCTGGGGGTCCCTCTGGGAGCTGTCTCCATACTGGGGACCATGGACTCCCAACCCTCCTCACCCCTACGGTCCGCACTGCAGACCCAGGTCTAAACCTCCCTTCTGCTCCCTGCTGGTTTGGTTTGGGGGCCTGTCTCCCCAGCTCCTCCTGGGGCCCAGGGTCCTGGTCACACCTTTTATGGACCGCAGGACTGGGGCAGGGCCGCGCAGGCCCACAGCCGGCCTGTGGTCACCACAGACACCGCTCCTGAGCCCCTGTTCTCCCTCCTCTCTGCTTCCAGGTGGTCGCGGCCCCTCGGTGGGGGCTCTGTGCCAGGCCAGCTCCCCACCATCATGCCACGTGGCTCACAGAAAATCGTGGTTGACCTAAGCCCCGGGCCCAACAGGACCCCAGAGGTAAGCCTGGTAAAAACCTGCGGTGACTGCTCCAAAGCCAACCAGAGAATTTTGGTCAATTTGTGGTCAAGAATATTGATTCGTCACAAAGCACACTCTATCACTGCACTCGGGACCATCCACGTTGCTGCTGCTGTCCGGGGTTGGTTTTATTCCTTTTAATTTATAAATGCTCTGAGAAAAGGACCTCTCCAAACATCCATTCACCCACCCATCCATCCATTCCCAATTACCTGTCCCCATTCACCCACCCACAAACAATACTTCCAGACACTGCTGTGGAGAGGTGCCACAGGGAGGTGGCAGGGAACTCTGAATCGGTCTGAGGAGACAGTATTGATGGCATCCTAGCCGAGGGTGGGCACTGATCAGTGCTTTAGGGGCGCAGAGGAGAGGCAGGCCGGAACAAGGCAGAGAATGCGAGGTCAGAGGCTTCTGGAAGGAGCAGGACCCAGTGGGTCAACAGGAAAGAAAGCTTCACAGAAAGGGTGACTTTGGGGACCCAGGCAACATGCCCCCAACTCAGGCTAACCCCGGCTGTGGGGACAGGAGGCACGGAGGTCTCGGGCAGCTCTATTCCTCCTCCACCTCTGGGAGGACAACGGAAGGTCAGCTTCTCTCTTTCCCCACTCCTGACGGTGGCCACCCCTCCCTCAGCCACCTCCCGCCCAAGGCGCAGGAGAGCACAGGCCTTACCTTTCCCTGCAGAGACACTGCCCACACGGACAGGTGGCCCACGGGCTCGTCTGTGACCTCCCACCCCCCTACAGAGAGGTCGTTGAAGGGTTCTTTGGGGTCGTCCTTTAAAGGGATCTGAAACAAACAGGTGCGAGGCGGTGGCGGTCAGTGCCTGTGGGCGCTTGGGCCAGTAGATGGCGCTGCTCCTCCCGGGTGGACACCCGCCCTGCAGCGGGGTGTGCCCTCTCCAGCCCTGGGCATGCTGCCGTTCATTCTCCAGCTCAGTGCACAACTGCCTGACTTCACAGCACGCACATCAGAACAGAGGGTTCCCGCCCCTGGGTCCCCTCCACCCTGCACTCCCTCTGTCAGCCACAGGCCCGAGCTGCTGTCCCCAAGTGGTTACTGCTGCCCCGGCACGAGAGGCAGATGCACACCCAGGGTCTTGGCTCTGTGTGCCCCTGGGTCCCCTCCACCCTGTACTCCCTCTGTCAGCCACAGGCCCGAGCTGCTGTCCCCAAGTGGTTACTGCTGCCCCAGCACGAGAGGCAGAGGCACACCCAGGGTCTTGGCTCTGTGTGCAGTGACCTGACCGCTGTGACTGTCCCACACCTAGAAGGGGGGCGATCACAGAGCGTGGCCCATGGCTCTGTGTGCAGTGACCTGACCGCTGTGACTCTGTCCCACACCTAGAAGGGGGGCGATCACAGAGCGTGGCCCATGGCTCTGTGTGCAGTGACCTGACCGCTGTGACTGTCCCACACCTAGCAGGGGGGCGATCACAGAGCGTGGCCCATGGGTCTGTGTGCAGTGCCCTGACCGCTGTGACTGTCCCACACCTAGCAGGGGGGCGATCACAGAGCGTGGCCCATGGGTCTGTGTGCAGTGCCCTGACCGCTGTGACTGTCCCACACCTAGCAGGGGGGCGATCACAGAGCGTGGCCCATGGCTCTGTGTGCAGTGACCTGACCGCTGTGACTGTCCCACACCTAGAAGGGGGGCGATCACAGAGCGTGGCCCTGTGGTGTAAGCCCTCCGTGATGTGGGCTGTCACCCTGAACTCTGGGCTACTCCAAGCCTGAGGTGCGTGGACGCTCCAGAAAGGTCTGGTGAGGGCTCGAGGCCTTCCCCTCACTTAAGGCCATGTCGGACCCCAGTCTAAGCCTCGTGTCCCTACGTTGGGAGGTTTGTCTGGGTCGTGGAAACCATACAAGAGCCAGCATGGCTCATCCGGCGGTGAGGAAGGAAGAAGTGCAGAGAGTGAGCCCCATCTGGGATCGGGCAGTGGAGGGACCAGGGTCAGGACAAGTTCTGCGCTGTCCTGGGCCAGTCTGGCCTGCCTCCCTCTGGCCCTCTCCCAGCTGAAGGGACTTGCAACGCCACACTGTTCCCAGAGTGGGGTGGCATTCCCTGTGCGTAGGTCGGAGGACAGAAGTGGGGGTTAGTGGGATCCTCCCCACAGCAGGAGCGCTGCAGGCCCCGCCCCCAGGCCACACGCAGGCTCTGACCTTGGCCCAGGCGTCCCGGGACTTGTATCTCCTGTACCGGATCCACCTCCGCCGCCGCACACAGGAATTCCACTTCTTGTCTCTCGTGTAGGTGGCAGGGAAGTCAATGGCGTATGTCCACCCCTGAAGGACAGGGCGCAGGGAGGGGGGCTCTATAAAGTCCTGCGGGAAGGAAGTGATCGGCCGGGGAAGCGGGGAGCAGGTGGAGAGAGGAAGAGCACGGATCCCCACCAGTGAGTGCTGTGCAGAAAGTGGGGAGCAAGCAGGGCGCAGGCCGGGGCTGGCCGCCACAGGACGCTGGGCACAGCACTGAGGGGGGCGGGGCCTAAAGCGTTCCCTCCCACGGGGCAGCTGCGCGGAACCGAGTTCACCTACCCCTTTCTCGGTGGGTTCCCCTGCAAAGCTCTCGTCCACGTACCAGTCGCACTCCCACTCCCAGTGCGGCGAGGGCAGTGCCACCCCGTCCAGCGGCCGGTGCTGGAGCCCACTCACGTCGCTCCACGGCCAGCGGTCACTAGGCAGGAGCTTCTCACAGAAGCCACCCACAGGGTTCCAGCGCTGAGGGCGGGAGGCAGGCACGGGCGTCAGGCCTGCAGGTGGCTGGGGAGGCCAGGCCCCTGCCAACAGGGCCCTCTGGCCCTTCTCCACGTGGGATGTGAGCAAAGGGCCTGCCCAGAACTCAGGGATCGGCCAGCCCATCGTCCTGACCCCAGAGACAGAGAACCGGATACAGGACACAGTGCCTCAAGGGGCAAGCAGTGGAGGGCGTGGCCTGTCCTGGGCTCCGGGACACCCCGTACCCTTGTGTGAACCTACCCAGCCTGTCTTGGCGATGACAGAGGCTCTGGTCTCAAGGACCCCGGATACTGCACAACTCGGATCTTTAGCAGAATGTGGGAACTGGCTGGAGTCAGGGGTGCGGAGGCTTTGTTTCCTAGCCAACCAACCAACTCAGCAACCCAAACGCGTCGCCCACCTGGTTCTCGTAGGCCTCCTCTTGGCGGCGAATGGGGACTTCACTGGCACACACGTACACGTAGACCTGGTTGTCGCAGGCGATGCCCCAGCAGCACTGCGTGGCCGCGCTGACCCGCTTGAACTCCAGCTGGGTGTCCCTGCAGAGCTCCCAGGACTGCCCGGCCGTGGACAGCGTGTACACCCTCCCGAAGAGATCCACTGCCCACAGCACCGAGCTGGGCATGGCTGTGGCGGCTGCAGGAAAACCAGAGGTGGCGGGCAAGGGTCAGTGTCGTGTCCACAGCCAGCTCCAGGCTCCCAGCCCCAGAGACTCCCAGCCCAGCCTGGCTCCTGCCACAGGTGGCAAAACGCAGTCCAGACAACAGAGGGGCACGTACTCCACAAATCACAGCCAGGGCTCAGCTTCCAGTCTGGGGCCCTTTTCTGTTCTTTGCTTTTCTTTCTCTCTAATTATGAGGGCTGCTTTCAAATATACAAAAAAGTACACAGAAAAAAAGTAACCCTCCAAAATTTAATGAATATTATTATTTGGTCATTTTGCCTTCAGGTCTTTCATGTCAAGGGACAAATGAGAAGTCATAGATTTTAGATGAATCCCAAACATACATGTGTCCCGATGCCTCCCCAGGAGGCCTCTGCCTCACAGTGGAGGTCCCCTTGCTCATGCTGGTTCCCTTAGACCAGGGGTCCCCACACTACGGCCCGCGGGCTGCATGCAGCCCCCTCCGCACTTCTGGAAGGGGCACCTCTTTCATTGGTGGTCAGTGAGAGGAGCATAGTTCCCATTGAAATACTGGTCAGTTTGTTGATTTAAATTTACTAGTTCTTTATTTTAAATATTGTATTTGTTCCCGTTTTGTTTTTTTACTTTAAAATAAGATCTGTGCAGTGTGCACAGGGATTTGTTCATAGTGTTTTTTATAGTCTGGCCCTCTAATGGTCTGAGGGACAGTGAACTGGCCCCCTGTGTAAAAAGTTTGGGGACCCCTGCCTTAGACCTTCCTATATGTGTCTGGTGGGGGCGACCACGAATGAGCCCGGCACCCCAGCCAGATTCTCAGTCCAGCAGGAGCCCTGCGGCCGTGGCAGGGGTGTGAGGGTCCCGTCTCTGCTCTCTGTGTGTGACCTCCCTCGCTTTCCCATTCCTCTCTTTCTGCCATTCTTCATTCCTGTTCCTTTTTCTATCGTCCCCTTTCTGCTTGGCAGGGTGTGGGCGAGGCAACCACTGCATTCTGCCGCTGGCCACCCACACGCCCCAGGCTGCCTGTGCTGCTAATCCTGGGGTGTAACTCCTGCAACCTTGGCTTCTGGAAGGGATGAGTCCCCCACCGTGGTAGGGCCACATGGCCAGACCCACGGCAGCCAAACAGAGCGGCGGGACAAGGGTGGCAGGGGACACCGCAGTGGGAAGCTCTTCCGCATAAGACTAAGCCTACCCCTGGGCCAGGATGGAGGGAAGAGCCCGAAGGTGAGGACACAGCCAGTCTGGTTTGGGAACCAGAGCCACCAGGAGACAGAGTCTGGCACCGCGAGCCGGCACAGGCTGCTCCTGCGGCACGCGATGCCTGTGGGTGCTTCCGGAGCTCCAGTGGCTCGAATGTCAACATGAGATGGGCAATGTCTGAAAACAAGGGCGCCCGCCACAGGCAAATAGGCTCTTTGGGAATAAAGTGTCTTACAAACCCCAAGAAAGAGAAGTGAAGAAAAAAAAGTGACAAGTTGCAAAAGATGTGACGAAAGGATAAGGAACAGAAGGGACAGGAGCCAAGCGTGAGAAACATCAGGACAGGAAGTGGAGGGAGGACCCAGGAGGGAGCCTGACCAGCTGAACGGAGCACACATGCCCCAGGGGCGCTGACGCAGAACTGCTGTCTGTCTGCCCAGGGCACCGGCGCCCGGTCACACACACGGGAAGTTGGAACACCAGATTTCTGGAGCCATCTGAAGACTGGCACCCGAGTCCAGTGCCTGAGCTGGGTCCCCTGGAAGAGCTGTGGCAATGCCCAGGTACCCCTTTACCCTTCCCCCAGGGGTCCTCGATCTCCCTGCTGGCATCTACACCATGGCTGAGTGCCCAGAACCGCCCCGGACTCAGACTGGGAATTTGGGTCCTGGCCACACCTCTTTCCAGCATCATCAAAAGTCCACTAACTTCTCTGTGCCTCAGTATCCTGAGCTGTAAAAGGCAAAAAGGAAACGTGACCAATTTACATGGTTGTGAGAATTAAATGAGATAATACAGCTACAGAGTGTATAATAGCGCTCAGTACCCAGCAGGAACTCAATGAGTGTTACCGATGTCATTACTTGGCATTTGCTACCACAAATTGCCACTTATCTTCTATCTCTTCAAAACAAAACAAAACATCCCAAGTCCTTTTCTGGTCAGCCTGAGTCTTCAGCCTCTTCACTTCCTGGGTCTCCAACACAGGGGGTCTCCAACTGAAGTTACAGATAACTACCGCTACCTACAGCCACCACACTGCCAACTCCCGGAGCTGAAACGGAAATACTGCTCCAGGGAAGACAAACATCACTTAAGTTTAAGTAAATAATCCTTTTCTTTCTTAAGGTTAGCAGTCAGGTCATAATAGGTGGACAGGTATGTGAGAAAGCAAATATCGTAAGATATCAGTAGTAGAATCTACATGGTGAGTGTGTAGGTGTTTACTGTGTAATTCTTTCCCCTTGGTTGTATGCTTGAAAATCCTCATCATACATTGTTGGGGAAAAAAGGTGTTTTTTGGGGGGGGAATGTTGGTTCCTATGGTGTTATTTTAATATAAATCCACACTTGATCTTAACCAAAATGTGGAGAGGCAATTTTTTTTTTTGTAATTTTCTGAACTGAGAAGCAGGGAGGCAGTCAGACTCCCTCATGCGCCTGATTGGGATACACTGGGCATGCCCACTAGGGGGCGATGCTCTGCCCATCTGGGGCGTTGCTCCTTGCCCCTGGAACTATTCTAGCGCCTGAGGCGGAGGCCATGGAGTCGTCCACAGTGCCCGGGCCAACATTGCTCCCATGGAGCCTTGGCTGCAGGAAGGGAAAAGAGAGATAGAGAGAGAGAGAAAGGAGAGGGGGAAGGGTGGAGAAGCAGATGGGTGCTTCTTCTGTGTGCCCTGGCCAGGATCGAACCCGGGACTTCCACAAACCGGGCCGAGGCTCTACTGCTGAGCCAGCTGGCCAGGGTGAGAAGCAATTTTAATATAAATCCAGTTTTTAAAGATACCTCTTAGCTGACAGTTCACTGTATTACATGACTATTTGGGTCAGGCTTATGCTGCAGATTGAGCTGAATGAATGGTAACTGACTTGTATTTGATACACTTTCCCTCAGAGAAATGACTAAGCAGTAATTGCCATACAGACATAATTGAACCTTCAGGGCACCTAATGGAAGACTACTGCAAAGAAAGGACGGTGGGGGTTGTGTTTGTAAACTCCCTTCAGAGTGGAGCCTGGGCTTCAGTCCCTCCCCAGCTGAAGATGAGGGGGGAGGGACATCCTACCTAGGTCGACTGCAGGCCCTTAGGGTGCCACCCCAACTCCTCACAGGCCATTACCTGGATGTGAGCTGATCGGGTAACCTGTCAGGAGGACCTTGGGTCACTGGGTCGGAGAACTCTTGAAAGAATGGTTCGAGCATTCTGGGGTCCTGTCATTGCTTTGTTTTATAAGGGTGAAGGGATGGAGTGGACATCTTTCAAGAAAGCAACTTCGGGTTCACTGAGGACTTTGGCACAGTGACCTCCAGTGGAGTTCAGTCAGTTCTGCTCACCACCCTCAGATGAAGAGATCTCTTCAGAGACCAAAAGTGTCTTAAGGGAGGGAGTAGGTGGGGTGGGGGAGCAGGATCACCGTTTCCAACGAAGCTCCTGGAACATTTACTTCCGGGAGTCTCTGTCTTAGAATTCTACCTGAACGGTTGTCTACTGGTTTGTTTTCCTATTACACCCCGTCAATCCCACCCCCTGGGCAAACAAGAGTCCTGGCAGCTAAAGTCGCTTACTGCCTGCCAATTGCAGGGGCTGTTGGAAGGCGACATCAGGGTCCAAAAAGGCGGGAGAAAACAGCAGGACATGCATGGTAGTAAGAATCCGTCCTGTGGAGCAGGGTCCGCCCAGATCCTGGGGCAGGAGCGCCTTCCCCGCAACCCCATCCCTAGCGCCGCGGGTGGGTCAGCTGGTTGCATTCCGGTTCCGTGCACTTGGGCGACAGGTGGGCACCCTGCCCGGCTACCAGTAGCGCCGTGGGAGCTCCGGGCCCTGACCATCTGCCTGCGCTAATCCCACGACAAGATTTGCTCCCACCACTGCCCAGAGGAGGGAAGGCGGGCTCCTCCCAGTGCGAGCCTCTGAACCCCCCAGGCTCCAGCAGCCCTCTCTCTTCTCACATGTCACTCCAGGACACAGGCTGGCGTGGGGGCATCACCTGGCCCTGCGTCCCGGGGGCGGGGGCGGCGCCCGAACCCCGGTGCTGGAACGAACCCCTGAGTAAGGGCGCAGCCCGCCCCTCCGTCCCTCCCTCCGGTCTGCTGTCGGGGCCATCGCAGCCGCCGGGGGAGGAGGCGCTGCCCCGATCTGTCCGCAGTGACTGGGGCGCCACTGCTCCACTCACCTGGGCCAGGGCGGGCGTGCAGGGTCGCTCCGATCTTTCCTCCGCAGACCCGAGAGCCGGCATGGAGGAAGCGGCAGCCGGGCCCACGCCTATTGGCTGGCTTCACCGTGACGCACAGGCAGGGCTCTCGCCATTGGCTGAGGCGCGTTGCGTCACTGGCCGGTCTTGGGGTCGCGGCGGGGTGGCGTGGAGGTCGGTGCAGGGAGGTTCGGGGCAGCGAGCTCGGCCGCCTGCGTTCGGAGAAGCGAGGAGCCACGCAGGACCCGGCTGTGCTCGCCCGAGGTCTCCGCCAGTCCCCCCTCGGGTGCTGGCCCTCCTTCCGTCAGGTCCCAATCCGCCAACCCCCCAGGTCCTGGCCCTTTTCCCCTCGGGACCCGACCCGCCAGTCGCCCCGGAGCCGGCAGGCAGGGAGCGGGGCGCGGCCGGGGCAGAAGCCGCCGTCTGGGTGGTGTGCTCGGAGTGGCCGCTCTGTGACCTGGGCAGAAGCGCAGAGTCCTGCGGGGCCCTGGTGTCTGGCGTGCTGCCCACGCACTGTCCGGTCCCCACTTCCCTAGAAGACGCCGGGCTTCCACTTCCCGTGTCTAGGAGGGTTCACTGCGTGTCCCTGATTAGTGCTGAGGTCACTTCTTCATGACCTTATTAGGCCAGTTGCACTTCCTGTTTTCTCAAGTGTCTCTTCGTTAGATAGTTGTCCTTTGTTTTTGTTTTTGTTTTTTTACCGATTGTAGTTCTTTCTATATTCTGGGTCCCAGTCCTTTGTTGGTCTTGGGTGTTGCATGAAATGGTGTCCTGATAAAGAGAAGTTCTTGATTTTAAAGTACTTGAATTGTATTTTTTCCTTTTTTTTTTTTCTGTAGAAATCCTCTCAAGGTCTTAGGGATATCATCTTCCAGAGGCGTTTGTTTTGTCTTTCACTCTCAGATCTGTAATTAGAGGGGCCTTGTCTGGGTTCATGCCTCTGGTCCTGGCATCTGTCCAGCCAGCTTCATCCCATTTACTCTCAAAAGTGTCTGTAAAATTTCCCTAAGCTTTCTCTTCTAGGGGAAGAGCGAATAGCACATCTTGGCTGGTTCTGATTCTGGCCGGGGTAGATTGCTGGCTTTTGGAATGGTGGGTGTGAGGAACATATGAGGGCGCTGTGGCAGAGCCGGCTCTGCGCCCAACTTGCACACCGACGGGGGAGGTGACATCCATCCTTGGTGCCCTGTCCCCTGGGAGAGCTGTGGTGAGCTCAGCAGAGCAGCGGCTGGGACCTGCTTCAGTGGTTCCTACCCAGGCAGATCCTTCTGTGGCAGCGGTCAGGGGAGCTCTGTTTCTGTGTTGGGAGGAGAGCTGAGGGTTTGGGACAGGGAACATCCCTCTGGAGTAGGTGAATAATAAACTTCCTGTGTGTAAATAAATGACTGTAAAACACAATGAAAGACATTTTAGGTATGATAGGTTTGTTTGGCAGGTTATATTTCTGGAGCCAAAATCTAAATTAACTAGTTATTAATTAATTGATTCTTTTTTTTTTTTTTTTTTTTTTTTTTTTTATTTTTCTGAAGTTGGAAACGGGGAGGCAGTCAGACAGACTCCCGCATGCGCCTGACCGGGATCCACCCGGCATGCCCACCAGGGGGCGATGTTCTGCCCATCTTGGGGCGTCGCTCTGCTGCAATCAGAGCCATTCTAGCGCCTGAGGCAGAGGCCACAGAGCCATCCAAAGCGCCCGGGCAAACTTTGCTCCAGTGGAGCCTTGGCTGCGGGAGGGGAAGAGAGACAGAGAGGAAGGAGAGGGGGAGGGGTGGAGAAGCAGATGGGCGCTTCTCCTGTGTGCCCTAGCCGGGAATCGAACCTGGGACTCCTGACGCCAGGCGTATGCTCTACCACTGAGCCAACTGGCCAGGGCCAATTGATTCATTCTTACTGATTTCAGAGAGGGCGAGAGAGAGAGAGAAACGTTGATTTGTTGTTCCACTTATTTATGCATTCATTGTTTGATTCTTGTATGTGCCTTGACCAGGGATTGAACCCACAACCTCGGCATGCTGGGATAATGCTCCAACCAGCTGAGCTAACCAGCCGGGGCTGTAGTATGTTCCTTTTACGTACGGATATTGCACAGATTATACTTGGTTATGAACATACTGTTCGAGTTTACTGTCAGTAGAAGCTCCTCAAACCAACCAGTAGCCGTCACATGGCGCAGTGCAGAGTAATGCACAAAGCAAGGGAAGGTGGGTCCTGTCTGAGAGGCTCCTGGCCCACGAGATCAATACCTAGGCCCCCTATGCCTCCTGGTACAGAAATGTTAGGGCTTAAATTAAAGGTATGAATGCAAGTTTTATTTGGCTTCCTGGAGCATAGTTTATGTTCAACAAATTAACCTGGGCTCTCTTATCTATTCCTGGCCCTTGTACTTTACTGCTGACATCAGTTTATCCTCCTTCACTCCTAATGATACAACTCAAATAAACCCAGATGGCTTGCAGCACTGTTTTTCAACTGCCAGACTGTGAAAGCTGGATAGAATATCAGGGTGGTTAAGCTATTTTGCAGATCAGCACAAAACTTCTGGCGGACTGACGGCGGTCCGTGGACCAGTGGTGGAAAACCACTGGGTTACAGTCTTCCCTGCCCTCTAACTATCTGTCTCCTCCATTGAACCTTTTCTGCTCCAGGGGTAAAGGTCTCTTGGCCAATCTGAATTCCCAACAGTGCCAGTGTCGAACCCAAAACACAGCAAGCGCTCCGTAAATGTTTGGTGAAGGAACGCTGGCCTCACTGTGTTTGCATGGCTTTGTGTAACCAGGCGGAGCTCCGACAGCTGTGTCTCAGGCATGGGTGACTGTCATTGACTTCCAGGCTGAGCCCATTGTTTGTCTGTGTTTTAGGTTTGGGGGGTTTTTACAGTTTTTTCTCTTAGAAACAAAAATATTGCTTTTTTACTTCATGACGTGCTGCCTGTATTTAAACATGTGGATCTGGACGTGCACATGAACTTTGTGTCTCACTCGTCTACAGTTGCTGCAAGTTGCCCTCTGCCAAAGATGGGGGAGAGGGAGGGAAACATCACATTTTTAGCTGCTTCATCTACCACCTTAAGTATCACAAGGAAAAGTAAGTTCTGAAATCAGTTTAATCAGCGGGTTGTAAGGAAGGAGCTTTGTACTGTGGGGACCACCGTGGGAGTCGGTCACTCCTGGCTGAGTGGTGAGAGGGGTAGCTGAGGCCAAGGAGCAAGGCGCAGCAGGCTCACCCCTGGACACTGGCTCCTGGGCTTTGCCAACAAGGGTGACTATAAGCAGATTCAAAGTAAAGAGACCATGAGCCACTTGCGATGAGGAGTTCACGTCCAGTGAATAAGCGATTCTACAGAAAAAGTTCAAAATGGACAGTGGTTAGCAAAGATAGATGCCACCAGAAAGAGGTCAGGGATGACCTCACCTCCTCCGTTGAATGCGCGAGAGCCCCTGGCAGCGGCTTTAGGAGAGCCACCGTGGCACACAGGTCGCTAGTGGGGGTGGGGGCGGAGTGGAGATGGGGAGATGCGTGTGCAGGCCAACCCTGCCGGTTGCTGCCTTCACTGTGATCTGGGGAGCTGAGGGGGGGTATTCAGTCCACTGATACAGAGTGAGGACCTGTCATGTGTTAGGCAGTCGTTAAGCTCTGGAAATTCGGTCTGAGTAAGTCACTCTCTCAGAGATCTCACAGCGTGGCCAGGAAGACAGCTGAGAAAACAGTTACAACACAGCATGTGAGGGGTTCGAGCGGGGAGCGTGCAGAGGAGGAGAGCACAGAGGCCTGGGGCGACTTGCCCTTGGTTCAGGAAGAGTCACCTTCATCTGAGGCTGAATGAGAATGGACAGTGGAAGAAGGAAGGTGGGTAGGACACGTGGGATAGTGGGGACTGGGTGGGGGATGAGGTGTGGCTGTGGAGGAGTCCGCTGGAGCAGAGGGGGGCCTGCAGCGGTGAGTCCTGCCGAGGCTGAAGCGTAAAGGCGCATGGGAGCTGCAGCAGAAGTGAGACTCCCAAGGGAGGCAGAGTCAGGTGGGGAGAGGCCAGAGCTCTGTCCTGTGGCTGACCACGGAGCTCTGGGCAGCCCAGCCTGGCGGCAGCCCAGCCAGCCCTCTGTCCTAAACACTGAAGATACATACAGTGACATCTGTCGTCCTGAAAGCAGCCCCCTGTCAATCATGGAATAGTGCTGAACCCAGTGTTTCTGAAATGTTTCTGGAACTCTGAGCAGCAGTATACATGGTCAAGTGCCCCAAACCCAAAGAAGCAGAGATCATAGTACAGATACTAGTGATATGTGAGTGCCCACGGGGAGCCAGCACCATTGGCAGTACTGTATGTGTACGTGCCTTCTCACCTCATCCCCCCTGCCATTCATTCCACAGGGGAGGGCACAGGCTCAGAGGTTGAGTGACTCACGTTGTAAGCGACGGAGCTGGCCTGGGCCTCTGCCTGGCCTGGGCGAGAAGTGGCAAGGTTAGGATGGAGAAGAAACAAGAAGTAAAGGTTAAAATAAAAAAAGCAGAAGTGGGAATGAGGATTATCAGTTGTGGAAAGGGCAGAAAAACAGGTCTCCTGACAACAATTGAAGAAAGTCAACTCTCCAGAGTCTGAAAGGATAGGGCATTGGTGAGGGGGGGAGGTATGGGAGAGGAACAAGGGTCCCTCTCTGGGTCTTCCATGACAGACCCTGAATTCCGGACAGCTGGTATTGAACTTCGTCACAGCACAGGAGCAGGGCAGGGACCATGGAGAGCTCCTAATTCAGCGCCTCTCTTACTGTGGAAGTGGAGGCCAGAGGGCAAAGTATCTATGAAGTATCACAGACAGAACAGAGTCATCGGCTTCAGGGAACCGAGTCCTGCCGACAGCGTGAGTGGGGCTGACAGCAGATTCTTCCCCTCCCACCTCCCGGCGAGAACGCAGTCTGCCCGCTCCTTCTGTTTTCATCTACTGATTTTAGAGAGAGGAACATCGACTTGTTATTCCACTTATTTATGCATTCATTGGTTAATTCTTGTTATGTGCCCTGACTGGGGATCGAACCCACAACCTTGGCATATGGAGACAATGCTCTAACCAACTGAGCTACCCGGCCAGGGCTGGGTGGACTCCTGGATTGCAGTTTTGTGAGACCCTGAGTGCAAGACCAGCTGAGTAAGCCATGCTGACTGCTGACCCACAGACATTGTGATAATAAATGTGCATTGTTTTAATCTGCTAGATCTGCAGTAATTTGTTGTGTAGCTTAGGAAACTAATACAGTAGGAGATTATGAACATATGGGTATGTTGTTTTCCCTGATGATAAAGTGATGCTGTGTATGTGTTTCTGTCTGTAAGTAAAAACAGGTGAACGCGTGGGACCAGGAAACAAAGCCAGTGGCCCCAGAACAAGCAGGGACTGTCAGCACTGGTGGTTACTTTTAAGAACCAGAGATGCCCGCCCCAGCGCTCACACACAAAGGCCAGGTAATGCGCAGGTTGAGTGAGCACTGTGTTCTCAGCTCGTACACTGCCCGGATGTCCGCAAGAGAAGACATAACCCAGAAACGGAATCCTTCATTTCTTGGCGATAGATTTTTAGAGGTCCTTGCTTATTTTATTATTATTTAAAAAAAATTATTTATTGATTTTAGAGAGAGGAAGGGAGAAAGACAGAAACATCGACCTGTTTTTGTAAATGCCCAGATTGGGAATCAAACTTGCAACTTTCGTGTTTCAGGATGATGCTCTAACCAACTGAGCTATCTAGCCGGGGAAGCCTTGCTAATTTTAATACAATACTAAGAAGGCAAACATAATTTAAAAAAAAGTTTTTTTTCTATTGATTTTAGAGAGAGAAGAAGGTGGGGAGGGAGAGAGAGAAGCATTGACTCATTCCACTTAGTTGTTCCATTTAATTGTGCACTGTCTGAGTGCTTCTCACACGTGCCCTGACCAGGGATCGAACCCGTGACCTGGTGCTCCAGGACAATCTCGATGCACTTAGCCACCCAGCCAGGGCTGGCAAGCACAAATTTTTAATAATACTAACAGATCAAGTCACTATTTACAGAGATAAGACTGGGTTAATCAATCATAAAAACCCAAAGATGGGTTATGTAATACCGCCAAGCTAGACTTTTAAAATGCATCATTTTAGGGGAGACACAAAATTGTAGAGAACGAAACCTATGTGAAGGGTTTAAGCTTAGAACATCTTTAATCTGATAGTGTTGGGAAGAGCAAACTAGACACAGCCCTAGCCAAGAATCAGCCCATCTGTCACCAAAATGCCTTGATTCAGGTGGTTAGGGATGGTATTCTTTTTCTTTGGGGCCTTCAACCTGGAAAATCTTCGAAGTACATATATGTATATATAGCTGTAACCTAAAAAAGGTATTTTTTAAAAAGTAGAGGAAATAATGACCACCATGTCAATTAAATCCATGATGTTGATATTTAGAGTAAGAAATTGGCTTTGTTAATGCTCTCTGTGCTTTCTAAGGTGTTTGCAATGCTCAGAAGAAGCAAACATGCCATATTTATCACTGTGGGTTGTGTCATTTAAGAGAGTTACTTTAGCCTGACCAAGCGGTGGCGCAGTGGATAGAGCGTCGGACTGGGATGCAGAGGACCCAGGTTCGAGACCCCAAGATTGCCAGTTTGAGTGCAGGCTCATCTGGTTTGAGCAAAAAAGCTCACCAGCGGACCCAAGGTCGCTGGCTCGAGCAAGAGGTCACTCTGTCTGCTGAAGGCCCACGGTCAAGGCACATATGAGAAAGCAATCAATGAACAACTAAGGTGTTGCAATGAAAAACTGACGATTGATACTTCTCATCTCTCTCTGTTCCTGTCTGTCTGTCCCTACCTATCCCTCTCTCTGACTCTCTGTCTCTGTAAAAAAAAAAAAAAAAAAAAAAAAAGAGTTACTTTAATATATTTGCAATTGTTATTTAGATGTGCAGGAAGATCCCACAAAGATTTGTAAAATTTGGTTCATTAGGCCTAAGAGCTTAAATCGAGCATTAAACAGTACAGGGATTGTGGATGTCCTCTCTGTACCAGATGCTCCTGGGACAGTTCGTAACCTAGTCAACCAAGAAGGGGGCTCTGGGATCTGCGTGGAGGATCTGGCCTTCCAGCTGGTGGACATCTTTTACATGGTAATAAGACAGAAGACAGATCATCAGCATCTTGGCACCTTGGTATCTGGATGGGTTTGCAAAAATTACCAAATGAGAAAAGCAAATCGTACAACAAAACATGGTGTGATCCCATATGGGGAGAAAGTCCATCCTAGTAAATTGCATATACATGTAACTAATGGAAAACAGTGACAAGATCCACGCTAGAGCCTTCCCTGTGACAGCTGTGGAGGGGCAGGGGACTCTCAAGTTTTACCTCATGCAGACACTTGGTACCCAGAGGCAGGAGCCACCCACTGCCCTGTTTGCCCCTGACAAAAATCCACTGAAGGAGCTGCAGTGACTGCCCCATCTTCTAGAAGAGGAGACTGCATCACGGGTCTCCTCGTTGGTAGGTCAAGGACATGGAAGACTAGAACCCAGGCAGCCTGGCCTCCTGGAGCCTAGGCTGAATCAGAACGCTGTGGGAGGGCCCTTCCCCCCTCTCTGCCTCAACACCAGTGAACTCAGGCTCCCGTGGAAACGTGCCAAGTGAGGGGTATGGGAGTTCAGAGCAGGGTGGGAAGGGTGCCTCTCACAGGGGCACGGGATCTCGGCTGGTACACAGAGGGGTGTGGACTTGATACTGCGGGCAGCGGAGAGCACTGAGGGTTCTAAGCAGGGAGTGCTGTGAAGCAGGGCTGAGCTAATGGCTCTGAAAGAGGATTCTTCTGATAGTTGGTGTGAAGTGGTTTCAGAGAGACTGGATATGACAGAGACCAGGACCTGCAGTCACAAGCTGGAAAGGAAGGCTGTGTCGCCTTTAAAAGGCAGAATGCACAACGACACCTCAATAAGGCTGTTTAAAAAATGAAGACAAAGAACAAACTACCGGTCCCGGTTCCCATATGTAGAAATATAGGAAGGGCGTATGTTTTCACTGAAACTAACGAGGGCCGAAGGTTGCTGACCGAAGTTTACTTGTAATCGTGAACTCGGGTGATAGCTCAGATTTGGAAGCGGATTCCTCAGGCAGTGTGTATAGTATGTAGCCTGCAGTTGAGAACTCTTCTGCATTTCACACCTGTTCCGATTTTGAACCTGCAGCGGCCACCCTGAAGGACTGCCAGCCGGGGAGCAGAAGCCCACAGAGGAGACCCCGCCGGCCCCTCCCACAAGCCCTTGCTTCTCTGGGCGCAGGCGCGGACACCCCCTCTACACACGGCGCCTGGGCACCTGCTTCCTCCGGGCAGAGGTACAGAACCGAGCTTCCCCTTTTCTTAGGGCTCCTTTGGAAGCGCAGAAGGAACTTGTCCTGGAAAGTCAGGGAAATGACCCACAAAAGCAGACGCGTGCATGATGGTTTCATTTGAGGGGGGCTTGGTCTGTGGAATCCAGGGGGTCTTTCTTGCCAAGTCATAGACAGGGCTGCAGTCCTCACCCCCACTTGTTTCTGCTGACGGTTTTTAGGGACGTAGGGAAAACCTGACACTGGGACTTTGTCTTTGGTGCCTGTTAAATTTTGTCCTCACCTGGCTGTCCCCATTGTCCCTACCTCTGATGGTTACAGTTTTTATCAAGGATCCCCTTGGCAGTGGTATTAAATGAGTAATTTCCCCGAAACTTTCCAGCTCCCCGAGTGAAATCCGGTAGGTGGCGCCGTGAGACTCCTCCTGGCGGTGGGACTCCAGGCTCAGAACCTGAGAATCTTCGCAGCAGGGCAGATTGTGAGGCTGCATTCTGTCCCCCGGGAGGCCGGGAGGCCGGGCCCTGCCCAGTTCCTTCTAGGCCACCCCACCCGCCCGAGATGGCTCCTCTCCCGTGGCTCTTTCCTCCTTCACTCCTTCATGTCGTTGGCTTCTGCTTGTCTTTGGCTGGAGCGTGAGAGGGCTTTTCCCAGTTGGGTCCTCAGGCTCCCGCTCTCCGCCCAGGGGCGGCACACTGAAGCCAGCTATGTCCACAGTGCAAGCAGCAGGTAGGAGCCATCGGACAGGGCCAGGGAGGGTGGGCAGGGTGGTCCTGGACAGGGGAGAGAAGGAAGGGATCTGAGAGGAGGAGAAGGGACGAGGGGACAGGAGGAGGCCCTGGGAGCAGAGGTGGCCTCTCTTCTTCCTGAGGACTCCTGTCCACGGCAGTTTTCTGAACCCCAGGCTCTATGAAGCACTACCCAGAGCCTCGGTTCCCTGCTTCACTCTGCGTCCTGCAGGAGAGCTGAGTTCTGCCTGTTGCTGCAAAGTAGACGAAGGGCTGAGAGAAGGAGGGCCGGCCGGGGCCCTGTGGAAATCACCATCTGGGGGTGGTTTACACAGGTCTTACCCAGGGGGTGACCTTTCCATCTCAACCTGGCAGTGAGCATTTGCTTCCCCCAACCAAAGAAGATGCCTGGTTGTCACCAAATTCAGTGCTCTGTGAATTGTAACAAGGTCACTTCAAGTTCACCGTGGGTTCTGTCATAAGCCATGGTGACAGATTTCAAAGGGAATTACCTTCTGTAAATCTGAGTAACTTCCATTGACAGAGGGAAGAAAAGTTTCAGTTGCAGCACACTTCCCCTGAGCGATACTCCGTGATCACAACCACCACAGCGTGAGATCCCAAAGAACATTAGTCAGCCTCCATGGGCATCTTCCCTAGGATCTGGGCACTCAAGGTTTATTTAAGACTGGGAATGGCCACCTATTTTTAGCCTAAGGAAGGACACTTCACAGTCTATGGGCCAGAGCTCAAGTCTGGAGGCGGGAGGACCTAGGCTTGAGTCCTCACTCGCTAGCCAAATGACCCTGGGCAATTAGATAGTTAGTTACTGAATAGCTACAGTGTTCCAGGCATTGGGGATACAGAGATAAGACACTATCCTGGCCTACAGGGGGAATCGCTGGACCTGATGCAGAGGGGATGTGGGCTCTTAACTCACCTGTAAATCTGGGGCAATAATATCTGACTGCCGTGGCCCTGATAAGAGAGCTACACAGTGTCCAACACGGCAGTGTCCAAGCCTGGCAGTTTCTCCCTTGAAGTTCTGTTTAGAAACGGGGATTCTGTCATTCTGGAAGGTGAAGAGGTAAAAGTGCCTCCTCTGAGGAGACGCAGTTCTGAAAGGATGTTGAAATCTTGGTGTAAGAACTGTGGCTCGTAGAGGAAAAGTGACTTGCTCAAGTCACACAGGGAGTTTGTAGAACAATCCAGATGGGAACCAGGTGTCGTTCCAACCACAAGCCACTTGCTTTTTATGCCTCAATATCCAAATTTAGCTGAGGTTTTCTTGGGACTCCCCCTGCCTCCAATCACAAGGTCTTGGAAAAGCACCCTGTACTGTTACTCTGAATATGACAGAGATAAAAGGTGTTTAAATTAATTTTGTGTGTGGTTGCGGCAAACGTGTTGTCTTCCATGTTTTAGCCTCTTACTAGTCTGTATGACGTCAGTACACCTATGAATACTGCAGGGCTCTTCAGGGCTTTGAGTACAGCTGCTTGGAAACTTACTCAGCCAGGAACTTGCCATCCTCAATTTACTCTCTGTTTTTGTGAGAATTGCTAGCAAATGTTGACCTAAGGAGATGATTTCTAGGTTTTATTGCACAAGTAGTGCGGTCTATGGGCAGAATTATAGCGCGGATCACTTCTTAGAGAATGGAGGGTGTACTATTGATTTTAACGTAGTAACATATATATTACTTGTGATAAGACTTACCTTGTGACTTGGCATGAAGTTGTATGTCACGTAGAAATGTCTGTGCTTAAACTTATAAAATATTTAGAAATATTTGCCTAATAGAATTGTAAGGCTTACCATAGGCTTACTATAAAACTTAAAACTCAGTGTTTGTCTAAGGTAAACATTTAGCAAACATTCAGCAAATATTTGGTGAGACCTTTCTCTGAGTTGGGCACTTATAATTGGTTACAGCCTTAGATTTTGAAATAATATTTGCTTCCTTTTTTTTTTTTTGCCACAATCCCAGCCATGTGAGATGCTAGCTTATATGCGCAAGAAGCTCATGTGATGGGTTATTAGCCCTCCTCGAGCCTGCCGGGAAGGGCACGCTCCTTGTGTGGGTTTCCTCTGGCTCCACTGCCCCGCCAGGTCCCCTGCTGAGTGCTCTTAGCAGAAACACGTACACGTGGCACTTAAATCATATTCACTTTAATGGAAATGGCAATACCAAAATTTCTTTTAATGGAGGCATGGTATAAAAATAGATGAAGAGCAGAATTTGAGCTAACAAAAAAATATGGTCAGAGGAAGGTATGTTCCAGGGCTTCAAGAAGAATGTATTTCGACCCTGGCCGGTTGGCTCAGCGGTAGAGCGTTGGCCTGGCGTGCGGGGGACCCGGGTTCGATTCCCAGCCAGGGCACATAGAAGAAGCGCCCATTTGCTTCTCCATCCCCCCCCTCCTTCCTCTCTGTCTCTCTCTTCCCCTCCCGCAGCCAAGGCTCCATTGGAGCAAAGATGGCCCGGGTGCTGGGGATGGCTCCTTGGCCTCTGCCCTAGGCGCTAGAGTGGCTCTGGTCGCAGCAGAGCGATGCCCCGGAGGGGCAGAGCATCACCCCCTGGTGGGCAGAGCGTCGCCCCTGGTGGGCATGCCGGGTGGATCCCGGTTGGGCGCATGTGGGAGTCTGTCTGACTGTCTCTCCCCGTTTCCAGCTTCAGAAAAATACAAAAAGGAAAAAAAAAAAAAAAAGAAGAATGTATTTCTGGGCCCTGGCCGGTTTGCTCAGTGGTAGAGCATCAGCCTGGTGTGTGGAAGTCCCGGGTTTGATTCCTGGTCAGGGCACACAGGAGAAGCGCCCATCTGCTTCTCCACCCTTCCCCCTCTCCTTCCTCTCTGTCTCTCTCTTCCCCTCCTGCAGCCAAGGCTCCATTGGAGCAAAGTTGGCTCAGGGGTGCTGAGGATGGCTCCATGGCCTCCACCTCAGGCACTAGAATGACACCGGTTCCAACGGAGCAACGCCTCAGATAGGCAGAGCATCGCCCCCTGGTGGGCATGCCAGGTGGATCCTGGGCGGGCACATGGGGGAGTCTGTTTCTTTGTCTCCCCACTTCTAGCTTTGGAAAAATACCAAAAAAAGAAAAAAAAATGTATTTCTGTTAAAATGGCAAATGGTGGCTGACTTTTCTTGTGCACCTTGCATGGAAGCAGTCAGTACACTGTGATCGTTAGGGTCCGGCCCGTGTGCTGGTGCTGGGTTCTGAAGAGCCACCTTTCCTGGCTGGGAGTCATCTCTGTGCCTCAGTTTCCTTATCAAGCCATTGGGGGATGTCAATGCCTACTTCATGGGACGGCCGGAGGACGAACTGAGATAGAAAGCATGCTAGCCCTGGCCGGTTGGCTCAGCGGTAGAGCGTCGGCCTAGCGTGCGGAGGACCCGGGTTCGATTCCCGGCCAGGGCACACAGGAGAAGCGCCCATTTGCTTCTCCACCCCTCCGCCGCGCTTTCCTCTCTGTCTCTCTCTTCCCCTCCCGCAGCCAAGGCTCCATTGGAGCAAAGATGGCCCGGGCGCTGGGGATGGCTCTGTGGCCTCTGCCTCAGGCGCTAGAGTGGCTCTGGTCGCAACATGGCGACGCCCAGGATGGGCAGAGCATCGCCCCCTGGTGGGCAGAGCGTCGCCCCTGGTGGGCGTGCCGGGTGGATCCCGGTCGGGCGCATGCGGGAGTCTGTCTGACTGTCTCTCCCTGTTTCCAGCTTCAGAAAAAAGAAAAAAAAAAAAAAAGAAGAAAGCATGCTGTAGGCGAGGTTATCCTGGTCTCCCTGTGCAGTGAGCATGGCCAACCTCAGTCAGCTCTTACACCGGGAATCCTGGCTCTCTAGCCTGGGTGAGCACCCTTCTCCTCGCTGACTTTCATACCTCCCCTCTTCTCAAACCCCTTCCTCTTCTGTTCCCAGTCTCAGGTGCTGACCTGCTTCCCATTTCATACAGAAAACAAGCCATCAGGAGAGAGCAGCCCCTCCTGTCAGCCACCTACCAGCACCGGGTGGTGCCCAAGCGTCACTTCCTCCCGGTCTAGACCCCGCCCCCTTTTGCCGCCTCCTGTCCTCTTCCTCTTCTGGATCGGATTGTTCCCACCAGCTTGTCAACAGACTGTTACCTTTCCCACCTCCTAAAACAAACTAGCAAACACACACAGAAGCTGGTCCCCCTGGCCTCACGGCTCTGCTCACCTCCACTTGCCCACTCTGGCACCGATGTAAAAATCAGTCTGACCAGGCGCTGGCGCAGTGGATAGGGCGTCAGACTGGGACACGGAGGACCCAGGTCGAAACCCTGAGGTCGCCGGCTTGAGCGCCGGCTCATCTGGTTTGAGCAAGGCTCACCAGCTTGAGCCCAACCAAGGTCGCTGGCTCGAGCAAGGGGTCACTCGGTCTGCTGTAGCCCCCTGGTCAAGGCACATATGAGAAGCAATCATTGAACAATTGAGGTGCCGCAACAAAGAGTTGATGCTTCTCATCTCTCTCCCTTCCTATCTGTCTGTCCCTATCTGTCCCTCTCTGTCTCTGTCACACACACGGAAACATCAAATGCCACCCACCACCTTGTCTGCCTTACTCTGTTCGCCCTGGCCCCTGCTTATTCTACCCCTCCCCCAGCCCTACTGCTCTCCAGTACTGCCCACCCCGTTAAAGCGTGGCTTCCACAAGGCAGAATGTCGCCAGTTTTGTTGCATCTCAGGCAAAATATGTGCTCCAAAATATTTGTCGAGTGGGTGAACGGCTGTAAGTGACTGAGATTGTCTCGGACCTTTTATCGTAGGTTGATCCTTCACAGGTGCCTTCCTGCGTGGCAGCCCTTGGGTTAGGTACCACTTCTGGATAACGCACGCTCCAAGTAGCAGGTGCGAACTCGGCCTCCTTCCTCCCCCTTCAGCCTGCCTCTTCTGATCTACACCCTGGCTCCGGCACCGCTGTAACCTGAGCATCCTGAGTCTTCCAGTCCACCCAGGAGGCCATCAAGTCTGAGTGGGTCCTTCGCCTCTTCCACACCTTCCCTCCTCTCCATCTCTGCAGCTGCCCCTTCTCCTTGACCCACCCCCCATTTCTTTACTCCTTACACTGCGGCCAAAGTCACTGTTCTGATGCTTCTTCTCCCCGTTTATAAATTTTTATTTATTTTTTGTTTGTTCATTTTAGAGAGGAGAGGGAGAGACAGAGAGAGGAGAGACAGAGAGAGAGAAAGGGGGAGGAGCTAGAAGCATCAACTCCCATATGTGCCTTGACCAGGCAAGCCCAGGGTTTCGAACCAGCGACCTCAGGATTTCCAGGTCGATCTATGCTTTATGCACTGTGCCACCACAGGTCAGGCTCTTCTTCCCGTTTAAACTGCAGTTCTGCTATAAGCTTTTATAGGATGCCACCCCACCCCCAGTATCTGGACCTGCCTCCCCCATCCGGCCTCACCCTGGCCTCCTGCACATGCTCCCTGGGCTCCAGCCACACCAAGTGACTCAGAGTCTTGGCAGGCCGTGGGCTGCGGCATACCCTTTGGGGCTGCAGTTCACTCTGCTCAGAATGCTTATCCCTCGGTCTCCCAGGCCAAGTCACCACCGGCCCTCCAGGCAGGGAGGGCTTCCTCTGTGGCACTCTCAGATTCCCGGGGCTCATAGGCGCCTCTGACCCTCTCTCTGCACCAATGTCGTGCGCTTATTGTCCGATTCCCTACCAGGCTCCTTTTTTTGTGTTCCCGGTCAGTCATCTCTCTCTCCACCAGGCCTGTCATGGTGGAACCAGGGATAGCAGGTGACACTCAGTTTGCTGGATGAATGAAGGGGAGCATCCTGCTCTGTCATTTAGCAGTCACTGTCAAAGTGGTGTTGGGAAAGCCCCAAGCCTCACTGTGTCATTCACTAATAAGGATTTCCAGCCTGGGGGCCCCTCTGGGACGGGGTGGGGAGATCAATTTTTGGAAGAGAAGGGAGCCAGAGGCTACAGATTTTGTGGAGTTTGATTAGCAAACATAGGCCTGTGAGGAAGGGGAAATTAACCATGAAACTGAAGGGAGAGCTGCCAACTTACATTTATTTAGTTTGACAGGGCAGAACATCACTGGGCTAGCTGATGCTGCTTGTTAGCAGTTTGCAAGGCAGGGAAGAACGGGCTCCCATGTGGGTGTCCACAGCTGTGCCGGTGTTAGGAGGTCTGACTCAAGCCCACTTTTCCTCACTGGCTAGTGAGGTATGGCATGGGGTTGCACCCCAGTTTTCGCTGGCAGGGGCTCTCACCTTCAGCTGCTTTGACCCTATGATTCATGTCTCACAATTGCTCCAAGGAGCCCAGGGCCACGCCACTCCAGGCCAGGCCCTTGCCCGACCCTGAACGCCTTAGCCACTCTCAGCCAGTCTCTGTTCTTGACCTGGCTCTCCCTGGAATGCTAGCCACACCCTTACTGGGTCCACCCCTCATTCCTCACCCCCAGGATTGGCAGGATGGTGGGAATGGGCTTTTTAAAATAATTATTTTTTTTTATAGAGACAGTGAGTCAGAGAGAGGGATAGACAGGGACAGACAGACAGGAACAGAGAGAGATGAGAAGCATCAATCATTAGTTTTTCGTTGCGTGTTGCAACACCTTAGTTGTTCATCGATTGCTTTCTCATATGTGCCTTGACCATGGGCCTTCAGCAGACCGAGTAACCCCTTGCTGGAGCCAGTGACCTTGGGTCCAAGCTGGTGGGCTTTTGCTCAAACCAGATGAGCTTGCACTCAAGCCGGTGACCTTGGGGTCTCGAACCTGGGTCCTCTGCATCCCAGTCGGATGCTCCATCCACTATGCCATCACCTGGTCAGGCGGGAATGGGCTTTTAGGAGCTAACCTTGTAATAAAGAAATATGACGATGTTGATCCTGCCAAAAAGGACTCTTCATGGTTAATTGGGATCAAATTAATAACCCAAGTCTAGCAGCCACTGTTACATCAAGGTCCCTCACACGCCCTGCATTTCAGGGAAAAAGCTACAGACTGGTCTTCCAGGTCTCCTGCTGTGTCTTCTTAGCCCAGCTGGGCTGATCCTCCTAAGAGAGCACCTCGGATCAAAATTGGACCAATAGGACTGAGACTTTCTCCATCCAATCAGAGCTGCGCAGCTGTATCCTTATTAGCATTTTCAGCTGAGCAATCTGCAACTCCATCCAACCAATCGGGACAGTGCTCTTTTGGACCAGTCAAACTGAAGATCTGGAGTCCTAATTTGCATGAAAATGGACCAATCGGGGATGGGGGTGGGTGGGAACTTCTATATAAATTAGCTTTAAGCCGTGAGCTTTCAGCTAGTAAGGTGAGGGGCGTGAAGCTTGCAGATCTTTTTTTAAGTGTTATTACAAACCAATTAAGCATTAGGTGTGACAACAAAAAGGCTTTGCCTGAGCAGGTGGTGGTGCAGTGGATAGAGCGTTGGCCTGGTTGAGTACAGGGTCCCTGGTTTCAGCGTGGGATCATAGACACGACCCCATGATCATTGGCTTGAGCCCAAGGTTGCTGGCTTGAGCAAAGGGTCAATGGCTCAGCTGGAGGCTCCCCCCCCCACCCCCCCAGGCACATAGGAGAAAGCAATCAATGAACAACTAAGGTGCCGGAACTATGATGTTTCTCATTTCTCTCTTCCTTACTGTCTTCTGTCTCTTTTGCTTAAAGAAAAAAAAAAAAAAAAAAAAAAGCTTCAGTGAGGGAGCCTGACAGTCTTCTCCTGAAATGTGTGTTACTGTATTTTCCCATGTGTAAGACGCACATTTTTTGGAAAAATTTGGGGGCTAAGAACTGGGTACGTCTTATACAGTTGTAGATTTTTTTACTTGCATTTCCTGCCTCTTCGCACTTGTTTTTGCGTTCATGGTTATAGATGAATAAAAGTTGAGTTCAATAACTTTATGTACTACATTATTTTTTTCAAATTTCGGGCCCCCAAATTAAGTGCGTCTTATACATGGGGAAATACGGTAGGTCCCCTCTTCTGAACCTGTCTCTGGTGTGTAAATTAGGAATAACTCCTGAGTTGCTGTGAAAATTAGCAAAATTGAGAAACAACAATGGGACAGTGCTTGTCACACAGTAGGAGCCCAGTACTGTATTTGGGGTTTTTGTCCTAACAGAACGGGAGTTATTTGTAATCTGTATTGGAAACCACCGTTTGTCAAGAAACAAACCCCAGTTGAGTGGGAGCAGGCCGGGTTCCGATACACGCCGGCCTTTTTCCTGCAGGAGTTTGCTCCACTGACTCTGGCCACACCCTTATTGGGATCCCGTGTGACTAAGTATGCGAAGCCCTGGTACCTCGGCTGGGGCGGTGACATTCACAGGGCGGCGGGGGTACTCGAGTAGCCAGTATTCTTCTCCAGGCCCTCCCGGCCCCAGGCTCCTGACCCGTGGTGGGTGGGCCCGGCCCTCGGAGATAGGTGGGCGGCCCTCGCGCTGGGCTGAGTGTCAGCGGGCCATAAAGGTCATCATGACCCTAGGGCAGCGTCTGCGTGCGCGCTCCACATCACGGTGGGAGGTCTGGGAGTCGTGGATGCCAGGCAGGGAGACCAGGCACTAGGGTGACCGCCAACAGGTGGCCTGCAGGGAGGTCCCGGGCGGCCCCTTTAAGACGCTGTTCCGCCGGGCGCTGCTCCCCCGCCCGCAGCCGTGCCACGTGACCCGGGTCTTGTGACTGGCGGGGGGAGGCGCGGAGGGGAAGCCCGCCCGCCGCCCGCGCTAGGGGCCATCCCCGCCGCCGCCGCCGCCCGCCCGGAGCGGGATCCGCCGCTGCGCCGTCCGGGCGTCCCCGCGAGTCGGCGCCGGACAGGGAGCCGGAGAGGGAGCCGGGCCGGGCGCGGTGGGCGCCGCCCGCCATGGACCACAAGCCCCTGCTGCAGGAGCGGCCGCCCGCCTACAACCTGGAGGCCGGCCAGGGCGACTTCGCGTGCGGCCCGCACGGCTACGGCGCCATCCCCGCCGCGCCCCCGCCGCCGCCCTACCCCTACCTCGTCACAGGTGGGCCGGGGCCGGGCCGGGGCGCCGTGCTCCGGGGAGCGGGGCAGGCTGAGCGCGCAGGGCGCCCCGGGAGCCAACTTGGGGCCGAGTCCTCCGGCGACCTTTAACCCCACACCAACTTTTCTCCGGGCGCTGCCCGGGACCTGCGCGCGGTTCGGGGAACGCGGAGCCGCAGGCTCGGGCGAGGGTCGGGGAAGGCGCCCGCACCGGGAAGCCTGTTGGGCCCCTGCGTCTGGGCTCTGCCCGAGCGCCCGCAGCCCACTTGGGGGGGGCGGGGGGCTGCACGCCGGAGGCCCGCTCTTCCCGGGAAGCCTCCCAGCCCCGTTTCAGATGAACTTGATTAACGAGGCTCTGTCTGCACGTTAGCACCTGATAAAACGCCTAGGAAGCCCTGAGTGGGGGCAGCTGTTGTCTTGATTTTGAAAAGGAGAGGGTTTTGTGGCGGGGGAGGAAGGAAGGGCAGGAGTGGTTCTCCAGCTCCCGTGTTTTCTCCCGACCCTCTGCTGACGTGCCTTTCTGCCCGTAGGGATACCTACCCACCACCCCAGGGTCTACAACATCCACAGTCGGAACGTCACCAGGTACCCTGCCAATTCCATCGTTGTCGTCGGAGGCTGCCCGGTCTGCAGGTATGTCACAGGCCTGGGGGCAGGCACCCAGAAGCCTCTGAGAACGCGCGCACACACACACAGTCCCGTAAAGGCAAAGTCATTGGGGTGCTCAGTCTGGACTTGAGAGAAACTGTGGTGGGCAAGAGTGGGCCCAGTCTTCCTGAGTCTGAATGTGTTTCCAGGGCAGCCGGGTGGGTTCCGTTTCTTGGAGAGTTGAGTCATTGTGTCTGGAGTGAATGGGGTACAGAAATGTTAACAGTTCTGACAGTCTCTCATCCCTGGTTCTCTGGAAGGTGGCGGAAGGTTTCCTTTTCCCAGGAAGGGGTTATTTGAAGCGTGTGTGCAGGGGAGCCCCGACTCTGGTGGCATGTTCAAGAGCTGGTGGTCCGAGGGAGGGACAGCTCTCAGCGCTGCTTCGTGCTCGGCAGGGCTGTTAGCTGAATCGGGATGGAAACCCGTGGTTCTTTCTCCTGGGCAGGAGTAGTATTTCATGTCCTGAAGTGGAGCCTCCCAGTCTTCTCATGACAGTTTCGGTGGGGCCTGAAGTACAGCTGGCTAGATGCTTGTTCCACGTGGGTCCTGAGGTTTCAGACTGAGATACGACCTGGTCCCTGCCCTTGGTTGCTTCGAGTGCTTGGACAGTTTAGAAAGTCGGTGCAAGGACTGACTGTTTGTTTTCTGTCTGGGAGGAGGAAGTTCAAGTCTCTGAAATGGGATTGAGAAACCCTGGTTTACACTTAGACTTAATTTCAAAAGCATATGTAGAAGGCCCGGAATGGAATCAAAGGGACATTAATGATATCGGAGTCAATTGGGACAGCGGTGTGGCCGAGATGGGGGCAAGAGACTGGACCCCCTCAGTGAACCGTGTGCCTGATGAAGGGGGACTGTGGGCAGGGAGAGCCCCTGGAGCTGTGTGCCTGCCACAGGACCCCATTTGTAAACTCAGGAAGGGGGTCTTCTGAGGCAGCTGGGGAAACTTAGGCCTTTAGAGAAGGTGAAGGGGGAGGTGGAGGGTGGGGAAGGCAGGTATTCCGTCTCCTGAATGCACCTCGCTCTGTGTGGCACCAGGGGGCGTCAGAGCTGTTGAGGTTTGAAGGGATGTGGGTAGACTGGAGGGGCATGGACTGGGAGGCTGGTCATACAAGGCGGGGCAGGGCAAGAGCTGAGGCCTGGTCCCTTGTACAGAGCCATCTGGAATCTTGGGAAGTTGCACAAAAAGGTGGGTGACGGGAAACCCGCTGTGTTTGGCGGAGGGTGGCCCTGGGTGCTCAGCCCTGGTGTGCTCACAGCTCTTCTGCTGCCACTGAGTCTAGCAGGAGGATTCGAGGGCCTGTTTTTTGGAGGGAGGGAAGGGTGTTCAAGCAACCTCCCATTTTAAGCAGGAGTGCAGGCTGGCGTTGCAGGGAGGATCAGGAAGGCCCAAAGCAGAGGGCCCTGGCTGGGATTTCAGCGTGTCCCCACCATGTCTGACCACTGCCTCCCAGCAGTGCTTCCCGAGGAGCTGGGTACAGATCCCGGCCCCCCGGTCACTAGCTGGGCCTGTTTCTCCACCTGGGAGGTGGGGATGTCTGAGGGTGGTTGGTCTGTGAGGTTCTGGTTTGGCCCAAGCCCCTGAGTTCAGAGGAGTGGAAACCAGCAACAAGGCCCTAGTGGCCGGTGGAGGCCGGGAGCCAAGGTTGAGATGTCCCCAGGGCCGCGAAGGGTCTAGGACACTGGCTGGGCTGTTGGGAGGGGGAGCATTTCCTGATAGCTCCCCTCCCCGAGGGTGGGAGGCCTATGCCTTCTGCCCTGAGCCCCGTCAGTCCGAGTCAGGGCCGCGGTCGGGCTGTGCCCTCCTCTCTGGGGAGGGTCTGGAGCTGGCTGAGGGCAGGGGCTGCGTTTGGAACCAGGGTTCTTGCAGGTTGGAATCACCATCTTCCTGCCTCGGGGCAGGGGGCAGGGGGCAGGCAGTGAGGGGGGTGGGTGCTCTGAGAACAAGTTTGGGGGACCGAGCTGGGAGCAAACACTGACTCCCTCTGAGGCCTGTCCTCCTGGGGCCCTCCTGCTGGGGGAGAAGCTGGGTGCCAGCAGTGAGGGGCCTGCCTGCCGCTGGTTTCTCCACAGCTGGGTCCCGAGGCTGCGCTCTCTCTGCAGTGGTGTGGGGGTGCGCATGCCAGTCCTCCGGGAGAAGGGAGAGGTTCCCCTGGGCGCCGGCCATGCGGCCACTGTCTGCCTGGCATCGGAAGGCTGGGAGACGGGCCACTTCTCAGTGACCACACCGCTGCCTCCCTTTCCGTCCAGCCCGCCAAGCTCCGTCCCTTTCCCTCCTTGGCAGCTTGGCAGGAATTCGCTGAAGTCACACGGCTGACTTCCTCTGAGTGAGGTCTGTGTGCGAGGTGCTGCTTGTCACTCTGCCATGTCTAGCCTTCCCTCAGGCAGCCTGACTCCCGTCTTCTCTTTTTAGCCGACTGCATGAGCATTCCTGTAGATTCCAAAAGATGAGTGTGCGCCTCATCTCACCCCATCGGCTGCCAGGCCCCTGGGCCTCTTTGAACTGGTCCTCCCGTGGGGATGTGGCGCCTCCTAGAGGCAGGAGGAGGGGCAGCACCGTGGGCCGGGGATCTGGGCCTGGCAAGGTGGGTTCACCCTGGGCTTTCCACCTGCTGAGCAGGGGTCAGGGGCTGGGATGGGGCGGGAGCAGCAGGTGTGGGGCATGGCCTGCGCCCCCCCTGCTGGATGTCATTGGGTATTTAGTTTTGGGGGTGACCATAGGGGTAGGAGGGAATCCAGGAACAAGTGGGATCTTGGAAACCAAGTCAGAGGCTCAAGGAACAGCTCTCAGGGTCCAGGATGGTGGCTCTGGGCGGTCAGCAAGGGCACTCTGGTGACCCTGGGAGAGTTCTGGGAGCAGAGGCGGCCGCGAGCACGTGACACAGGGCACGGGCTGGCAGGGCGGACGGTGGAAGGCCGAGAGGAGGGGCCTGGGACAGAGCCTTGGGGAGCTGGCTGTGGCTGGACCAGCTAGAACACAGATGGCCGGGATGTGCCCTGCCCCTGTCACAGCCCTGAGGGCTGGCCTGGCCTGCGGGGCAGCAGCAGACACAGAAGCCTGGACTCCTGTTCCGGGCTGTGCAGACTGTGGTCCAGGGCCGGCTGTCCCCTGCTGGTCCTCCAGGCCTGGCTGCCCCTGGACCGAGCCTGGGTGGCCCACAGCGAGAGGCCAACCCCGCTGTCCGGTGTGCCCCACAGGTCCCCCTTCACGCAGAGCTGTGCCCGGCATCCTTGGGAGGTCAGGGGGCAGACGATCCCGTGGCTCCTGTCCTGGCCAGGCCCGGACTCGGCTCTGAGGTTCCCTGGTCACTGGGCTTGTCCCCAGCTGCCCGGAGTGGCTGGCTGCTCTCTGGTCCTGAGCACTGCCCCTCCGGGCACAGGGGACATGGGACCTGGTCTCTGAAGGGACTGGCTTTGGGCCACCTGGAGGAAGGCCTCCTGGGGGCTGTCCTTGTGTGAGGGCTGCTCAGGCGCAGGGGTGGGCGGCCCTGGGGGCTGGCCCCGTTCCACCAGTGGGTGCCCGGACAGGACCGGGCCCTCCTTCCTCTGGGCTCCAGCTTCCTGCAAGGGGCCCAGGGAAGGTACCTGGTGGGCTGCTGTGGGGACTCAGGTGGGAAGGACAATGTTCTTCCTTGGGTGCCTGGCCTTGGGGTGTTCTGGGGACATGTGGCCTGCAGGGCCGCCTCCTCTTCACCTTGGGGCCCACCCAGGCCCGATCTGCGTGCTTGTCAGTGGAATCAAGTGGCCGCTTTCTCCGGAAGGTCAGTCAGGAGTTAAATGAGCGTTTTCAGGAGTTCTCCAATTCTCCAGCTTCCAGACCCTCCCCTGTGCCCACTTCCCCCACACAGCTCACAGGGGGTGGGGGTGGGGTTCGGCCCCAGTGGAAGCCTCCTGTGCAGTGTGTCTGAGCCAGCTGAGACACTCACCCATCTAGGGCTGCTGGGGGCTTCTGGGTTTTGGAAAGGAAGAGTGGGTTGTGAGGCCGATAGGGGGCAGCATGTCTTCCCCGGGCAAGGGTCTCCCCACCCCAGGCCTGAGCTGGGAGTTCCCTCCCACATGGGGTCCCCACAGCACCAGGCACCCGCATGTTGCATCAGGATTGGCCTCGAGACCAGACTGTTTCTCAGTTCAGAGTGTTCCGGATTTTAAAAAGCTGTAAACGACACCAATACTGCTTTTGAGGTCTGGGGCAGTCGGTGCTTGTAGTCAAAACATGAATATTTCTGTAGCAGGGTACAAATATTCAAATTAAGCGGATAGATCAGTGCAGATCACGTGGCTGCTGGTGAGTTTGCTGGAAACTTAGGAGAGCAGTCTTTCAGAGCGTTTTGGTGTTTGGAATGGTGGGTGAGATGTGTAGGCCCGGGCCGCAGGGCTGGCACCTGAGGACTGACCTCGGTTTGGGGTCTGGATAGAGAAAGAGGGAAGAGGCAGGTGGGGGCTGCCACCTTGGATGTTTGACCGAAGAGAACAGCGGCAACCAGTCAACTGGACAGTGCACGTGGGCGGGGTCACGGGGAGACCACAGCAAGCTGGAAGGCAGAGGGGACACACTGGGTTCTAGGCTCCACCTCCTAACAGTTATGATTGTCATGTGAGCTGACATAGCATGTCCAGTACAGGTGGGCACTTGGCCAGGTCGTCACAGTCCTCTGGGCCTCGTTGCCCTGGAGGGGGTGCTGGGCAAGCGTCCCCTCTGAAAGGTCCTTGGCTGGCGCAGGGTGCTCAGGCGGGAGGCCTGGTTTGCTTTGCCCTCCGCTTCTCCCGTGCTCTTGGGGGAACACAGCAGGGATGTGGAGTTTGCACGGGGGGCCAGCGCTGAGTGGGCCGAGGCTGGCGGGCCACCTCCAGCTGCTCTGGGATGGGCCCGATTTGCATCATTAGTTGTAGGCACTGTTGGCCATGACTGAGGACAGAGGTGTGTGTCCAGCTGTGTGTGGGGACACAGCTGGTGGGCAGGACTTGCCTGAAGCCCTCATCCCTTCCTTGGGCAATGGGCCTGAGGTGCTTTTTCAGCTGGCTCTTGTGCTGCCTGTCCTGACTCGTGGTCCGTGAGGGTCCTGAGGCTGGGCCGCGTGGTGTGGTGCTGCTCAGTTGGGGGTCTGGACCCTCAGGGGCAGGGCCAGCCACCAGGAGGGCTGAGGGACCAGGGCCAGCCTTTGTAGTACTCAGAATACAAGACATAGGAACTGCCAACACGCCCTCCTGAGCAGGTGGGAGGGAGGTGGGGACTGAGTGTGACTTCTTGCTATTAAAAACCTAAAAACCAGACTTCCTCTTAGCCTGGTGTGTGTGTATACACACTGCTCACACAAGTTAGGGGATACTTGATCACTTCGTATTCCTTCTGAAATATCCTAGTTTTGTGAGCAGCATGTATTTCTTTTCCAGTCTGGCATAGTTCTTCCCGACTCCGTGTTGCAGGAAGCAAGCGCTGGGGTTGTGCAGGCCGCGCTGGCCGGCAGCTGTGCACGGTGGCAGCCCTCACGTTGGCCTGTGACTCGGGGCTGCAGCAGCTCGGGCATTTTGAGGGGTGGGAGCCCTGTTCTGGCACTTTTCACCTTGACAGTTGTTTGCTCTTCTGTTTAAAGCTTCGTCCTCTCCACACAAGGTGGCGCTTCCGAGTGTGGAGGGCACAGGAAATCTTAGTATTCGCCAACAGCGGGCTGAGGGGCGGGAAGGGGACTTGAGACGGACCAGGGAGGCTGGGGTGGCATGCGGGGAAGGGGCACAAGAAGGGGTGTTGAGGGGCCTGTGACACGTCCTCCCCACCTGCAGGTGACCTTGGCGTGTTGGGCGAGGCTGGAGGTGCCCGGGTTCCCAGGGAGCAGCTGGGTCCTGTGAGCTTGCTCTGGCTGCCAGGTCTGTCTGGTGGGAGTGAAGCATTTCTTCTTGAAGCTGAGCTGGCTATTGTACTTATTTTAATTTCAAGGCATGTCCAGAACTTTCAAAAGTAGCCTGAAGGGTAGAGGTGGCGCTGAGCACACAGCTTACTTCCACTTTTTTTTTTTGTATTTTTCTGAAGTTGGAAACAGGGAGGCAGTCAGACAGACTCCCGCATGCGCCTGACCTGGATCCACCTGGCACGCCCACCAGGGGGTGATGCTCTGCCCATCTGGGCTGTTGCTCTGTTGCATCCAGGGCCATTCTAGCGCCTGAGGCAGAGGCCATGGAGCCTTGGCTGCGGGAGGGGAAGAGAGACAGAGAGGAAGGGGAGGGGTGGAGAAACAGATGGGCGCTTCTCCTGTGTGCCCTGGCTGGGAATTGAACCCGGGACTCCTGCATGCCAGGCCGACACTCTACCACTGAGCCAACCGGCCAGGGTTACTTCCACTTTTGGGGCCTTTGAAAAGGACCCTTGAATCTGAGTGGTGGCTTTAGGTCTCTGACCTGTAGTCACTGGCACATGATTTGGGTGGTATCTCCTTAAGGTGGTTTAAGAATTACATATTGTGTACATTTAAGGTCAACGCGACTCTTCTTTGAAACAAGAAGCTTTGAGATGAAATATTTGAAGATAAGTGGTCTTTCAGAATTGTGTGAATGTGGTTGATTTTAGTCTTTCACTAAAACCTGTTGTCCCCCTCCCAATATAAAAATCAAGATTCTAACACTATCCCTATTTTTGAAATTTCTCTGTAAGGGCTAGAAAACTTCTACACAGAAAATATACTTAGTTGTTTTCAGAGATGCAAGAATTTTTTATAAAACCAGTATGTGCTGCTGCTTTTGTAGATTATACGGAGCCCTCCTCCCGTTCTGGGTGGTGGCTGGTGGCAGGCCTGTCCTCTCTGCACAGGGAGGTGTGCGGGGCCCTAACCTGGGGGCCCTCCTCTCTCTCTCTCTCTCTCTGCAGAGTCGGGGTGCTGGAGGACTCCTTCACCTTCCTGGGCATCTTCCTGGCCATCGTCCTGTTCCCCTTCGGCTTCATCTGCTGCTTCGCCTTGAGGAAGCGGAGATGCCCCAACTGCGGAGCCAACTTCACCTGAAGGAGCGGCCGGCTCCCCACCCACGGCCTTTTCTAGTGTAAATGTCGTGTGCATAGCTCTAGCTGATGAAGCTTCAGGACTGTTTTGTAAAGGGAGGCGGGACGGGTTTGGCCTGCGAGGGGTTCACGGGTACGGGTCACGGAGTGTGGACACAGCGACACTGCTCCCAGGATTAACGACAACTCAATAAAGCACTGCTTTTATTTTTTTGCAGTCTTCAGTTTGAGAAAGGTGAGAAATACTGTTTTAAATAAATGAGATTCATACCATTGTTCACCGGGTTCTGCTTATTTAGTGTCTGCACACTGCCGCTTACAGAGTTTTGTTAGGAGAAACCAGGGACTAGACAACATACCCGTCATCAGCTGCAGCGTGGTTCTGTTCTGTTATTTCTTGACAGCGTTTGTAGCTCAAAAATGTTTTTAAGTCTATATTTTATTATAATGAAACATAATACCTTGACATTTACAGAGATGCACCTCAGTGCCAAGGACAAGGCTAGCCCTCCCCTCCCGTCCTGTGTGCGGCCGGGAAGTGACCACTGGAGTCCCTTCTGTGAAGGGTGGGGGAGTCAGTGGGCCTACACATCCCTGTAACAAGCCAGAAGGTAGAGGTGGGGCGGGGCCTCTAAAAACCTGTGTGGGGTCCTGTATCCCATTCCCCTTCTGATAGGCTTCATTTTTTGATAGAGAGGACAGACGAGGGATGGGAGGGGACAGGCAGGATGGATGGGTGGGAGGGAAGGGACAGGGATCGGGATCAGGGGATGATGGACGGGAGGGTTGAGGAGAGAGTTGAGGAGAGAGTTGAGAAGCATCAATTCCTTGTTGGCGGCACTTTCTTGGTTATGAGAATCATATGTGCCTTATGCCTTGAATTGGCCTTCATCATGTGCCGTGACCGGGGGCTACAGCAGACTGACCCCTATGCTCTTGCTCAAGCCAGCGAGCCTTAGCTCAAGGCAGATGAGCTGCGCTCGAGCCGGCAACCTCGAGGTTTCGAACCTGGGTCTTCCACATCCCAGTCCGATGCCCTATCCACTGCGCCAGTGCCTGGTCAGGCAACAGACAGGCTTCTGTGAGCGCTCTTCTTCCCTAAATGGTGGGAGGAGCAGCAGGCCGCTTACTGAGTTTGAATGTGGTTTCTTTGCTGGCTGGATGGAGCATCTTCTCAAGACAGGTGTTGCCTGACACTGCACTGCCTGAGTCCTGGGGGACTATCGGGGTCATCGCCCTCCTTGGTGACCCAGCCAGGATGAGGATAGGACAATGACCCTAAAGTCTCACACTGCTTTTACCTGTAGTTGTCTGGCCCACTTCAAGCTTACAGAAAGATGCTATCATTTACGGTAAGACCAAAGGACCTCTGTGAGCAGCAAGCCCCCTTCCCGGCCCGCACAGCAAGTGGCCTGGTGTGACTTTTACTCAGGATTCACCACTCCTCCAAAACAGAGCCTGATCCCTAACGGCCACTGGTGCACCGGGCCACCTGCCCCGAGTCCCCTCCCCGAGAAGCCCGGGGCCCGACGCGGGACAGCAGAGCTCAACGCGGACCCTCCCAGCCACCAGATTCCCGGGGAGCCTCCTGGCTTTAGGGGCACTGCTTGTGTGTTGGTACCTGATGGGAAGGTGTCAGGGTAGGTCGGTGACAGTGGCAGCTTTCGTCCCCTAGCTTAGCGAGAGCACCCTGGTCTCCACACGTGGACTCCTTAGGTGCACGTGTGACCCTATGAGCCAGGCTTGTGTGTCATGGCCTGGTGGGTTTCCACGGGTCACTCTGGTTGGTTACTCAGAACCATCAAGGTCAGCAGCTCTCGGGCACGATCGAATACTAGGTATTACAGCTGTGACAGGGAGACGTCTCAGCGCTACAGCCGAGTCTAAACCAGAGGGGATCTCTCCATCCTGGGGAGCTCTGCGTTTCACTATGCAAAAGTTAAAAATTAAATTTTATATAATATCCTCATAATTTATATAGCTTAAGATTATTCTTCAGATAAACATCATAATGATACTTAAGAGCAGGTGCAACTGTTCTCTTTTGCATTCAGGTGCAGAAAGCCAGTCATGAAAGCAGACTATCCCGTATTCTATTTAAAAAATAATCATAGGATATTTAAAGAACGATCCAGTAAGGACTGGAACCAAACTTACGGCTTTTTGAACAGAATAGGAAGAAAATACTTTAAATGATTGAGTTGGTCACTTGATTTATCTTAAAGACAGAAATGTATAAACCCAACTATGTGAAACTGCATATTGATTGCTCAGGTAGAATACATTTAAAATCAGGCACCCTCTGGTGAAGTGTTACAACAGTTACAGCAAAAACCAACCTATCATTTTGCAAGTGAGAACTTAACATTAGAAGATCCAGAAGAATTCCTTGGCCATGTTTTCATCGAATGATTGGTGCTGATCGATCATTTGTCACCGTTGGTCGGAGTTTCACAGTAGCAAAGGGGTTTTCTCCACTGTGGGGAAGAAGGAAAAATGTCTGCAGAAATATCACATGGGGAATTAGGCTTTAAAGGAGCTAAAAACTATTGTTCCTGTTCTCTAAGATTATATTCCTTATGTAAATTCAGATAGCATTTTCTAACTAAGCCACCTAGTAGAGAGCTGTCCGAAAGTGCAAACATTTTGGACACAGGAGAGCTTAGGTCTCTGCAGTCCTCTATGGGAGAGTCAGGTAGGACAGCCACCTGGGCCAGGCCTGGATTAAGTTGCTAAGTGCAGCATGTGATCAGGAGACTGCCCTTCCGGGTCCAGAGAGACGCCTTTGTAGACTGTGATGGGAACAAGGTGGCCACATTCTCCTGACCCCACAGGCCTGGCCTCCTGGGGACACCACTGCCAGGTCGCTGAGCAGCAGGGAGGGCAGCTTGGCAGGGTTTCCTGGAGAGAGTGAACATACCTGAGGAAGGGATGCTTTGCAGTCCCATTTGTATTATCCTGTGAGAAAGAGAAAGGTGGAGTTTACGGAAGGCTCATTTTATTTTATTTTTTATTTTTTACAGGGACAGAGAGAGAGTCAGAAAGAGGGATAGACAGGGACAGACAGGAATGGAGAGAGATGAGAAGCATCAATCATCAGTTTTTTTGTTGCGCATTGCGACACCTTAGTTGTTCATTGATTGCTTTCTCATATGTGCCTTGACTACAGGCCTTCAGCAGACCAGTCCCTTGCTCGAGCCAGCGACCTTGGGTCCAAGCTGGTGAGCTTTTTGCTCAAACCAGATGAGCCGGCACTCAGGCTGGCGACCTCGGGTCTCGAAACTGGGTCCTCTGCATCCCAGTCTGACGCTCTACCCACTGCGCTACCGCCTGGTCAGGCCGGAAGGCTCATTTTAAATAAGACCCGAAGGTAAAGGCATCTAAACCACTAAGGACTCTTAAGTTACAAGTGTTGAAAGGTTTCCTGGAGTCTCAATTCCTTTATCTGCATATCTACATTCACTTGAAAGAATTAGTATCAAGAACAGAAAACATTTTAAAAGATGGCGAGAGACCCTCCTACGTGTTGGGACATCTCAGACCTGGAGGGGACAGGGCCTGCTGCTCCTCGCCACGGCCTTCCAGGTGCAGAACC
This sequence comes from Saccopteryx leptura, assembly GCF_036850995.1. Classification (NCBI taxonomy): domain Eukaryota; kingdom Metazoa; phylum Chordata; class Mammalia; order Chiroptera; family Emballonuridae; genus Saccopteryx; species Saccopteryx leptura. Next base: position 191,505,136 of record NC_089508.1, on the reverse strand, counting down.
TGGGGGCCATCCTGGGTGAAGCCGTGAAAAACTGAGTAAGAAAACCTTGTGGGCTTCCGTGCCCACGGGCTGGTGCCGCCTGCCACCCAGCGGTCCTGCAGGCACGTCCACAAAGTGAGGAAGAGAGGAGGCGAACGAGTCCACGCTGTCTCTGTCTCCAGGGGCCACCTGAGCCCTGCAGGTGCCCAGCCGCCCTCACCAGCACTGGGCCTCACCTCCCACGGGGCCAGGGACCAGGTGTGGCGCCTCTTGCCCTCACTCCAAACAGCTCGCAGGCTTTAGGAATCCACCTCACAGCTGGTCTGAGCCCGCAGGGCTTGCTCTGACGGCTGCCCAAGAGAGGGCAGCGTGCCGCTGTCTGACCAAGGGGCGCCAGGCGACCTGACCATCCCGAGAGCTCAGGACCCCCTGTGGTCGGGGTCCAGACCACTGAGCTTGGACTTCACGGTGCCAGAAGGAAGCCCGGACCAGGGCTCCTTGGGAGAGTCTACTGGGTTTTGGACCTACCGGCTCTCAGGGCTGAGGGCTAGGGACACTGGGCCTGCTGTCCATGGGCCTCTGAGGACCTCACACCTTGACCTTGAACCCCAGGGCCAGCAAGGTCATCCTGACAGGGAGCGCCAGCACCCGGAGGCAGAGTCCAGAGACTCCGCCTTCCTCACTACAGCACCGAGGAGCGGCCTGCTGAGCGCACGCAGCCGGCTCTGAACGGGGTCTCCCACAGGGCACGTGCGGCCCCCCGCCGGCCGGAGCCAGCATTCCTGGTGTAGCGTGCATATGACATGACGATTTAGGGAGCAAAACACACCAGGATGCCTGTGTCACACAATCCCACTCGTGCTCAAAAGGACTGCCTGAGCAGAAAGCCCAGAGCGGGGCCCGGGCCCAGGCCGGGGAGCCCCACGTGCGGAGGTCCCGGGGCAGGAGGAGGGGCAGCTGAGTCCTCTCGGCCTGGGAAGTGCACTCCCTGCCAAACTGGGTCCCCAGGCTTGGTCTCGCCGTGACACACTGGGAACCACGTCGTCTGCGGGACCGTCTCCCATGGGTGTCACGTCTGAGGGGGGCTCTGCCCTGATCTAGCAGCCAGAACCCCACCGTCTGAGCACCAAGGCAGAGCCTCGGCTTGTTCCCAGAGGCCCCACCCCCACGGAGCTTTAGAACAGGTTTAGGAGCCTTGTGTCAGCGGGCTGCTTAGAGAACAGCTGCTTAGAGAACAGCTGCTCAGAGAAGAGCGTTGGAGAGGAACAAAGGTGGACAAGAAACACTAGTCTATCTCGAAGGAAAGCGACAAGAAGTAACAGTGCCGAGGACTAAGTAACCTAAGCTGACAGCCTGAAGCCGCCCAGTGTGGGGCTGAGCACAGGGTCATGTTCTGGTTCTCATCTGGAGCTGGTCCCAGCTCTGTGAAGTCCCTCTGCACGGTCCCCAGGCCTGCCTGCTCTCTCTCCTCTCCCCCTCAAGGCCCCCCCCCACACTGGACACGGCACTGCCCTCTGCGATCAGCGAGGAAAGCTCGTGTTAGAGCCGGCGTGTCGTCAGCCCCCCACCCTCCACTCCCAAACCTGAGCACAGCACAGCCCAACCCGCCTGCTCCCAGCTGACTCAGGGAGCCCTCGGAGGGACACCCGGCCCATCTGCTGCCTCAAGTTCTGGTCTGAGCCCCCCCCCAACAGTGTCCCTCAGGCCGTCAGCAGGGTTCGGGGTGTCCTGGTTTCTGCACCCCCTGATCTGGTCTCACCCTCCGTTGTCTGGCGAAAGCTGCCGTGACCAGCAGGAAGGGTTTCTTTCCATAGGTCCTTCCTGGTGCTCTGTCCCTGGACCTAGCTGGCTCCGTATGCCTCCTGCTGGGTCCAGGAGCCACCGCTCGTCCCTGTCCCCACAGCACGTGCCTCAGCCACACCAGTGGAGCTGCTGCTCAAGGCCGCGCAGCCAGTGGGCAGGAAAACCGATCCTGCACACGCCACAGGCCTTCCCCCAGCGGGCAGCGCAGGTGCTCGCCTGACGTCCTCGCCTGCACGTGCTCGCCCCCACATCCTCGCCTGCACGTGCGCGCTCCCACATCCTCGCCCCCGCGTCCTCCCCCCACGTCCTCACCCCCGTGTGCTCGCCCCCGCGTCCTCGCCCCCGCGTGCACGCCCCCACATCCTCGCCTGCACGTGCTCGCTCCCACATCCTCGCCCCCGCGTCCTCGCCCCCACATCCTCGCCTGCACGTGCTCGCTCCCACATCCTCGCCCCCGCGTCCTCGCCCCCACATCCTCGCCCGCACGTGCTCGCTCCCACATCCTCGCCCGCACGTGCTCGCTCCCACATCCTCGCCCCCGCGTCCTCGCCCCACGTCCTCCCCCCACATCCTCACCTGCACGTGCTCGCTCCCAGGTCCTCCCCCCACATCCTCGCCCCCAGGTCCTCCCCCCACATCCTCGCCTGCACGTGCTCGCTCCCACATCCTCGCCCCCGCGTCCTTGCCCCCACATCCTCGCCTGCACGTGCTCGCTCCCACGTCCTCCTCCCGCGTCCTTGCCCCCACATCCTCGCCTGCACGTGCTCGCTCCCACATCCTCGCCCCCACGTCCTCACCCCCGTGTGCTCGCCCCCGCGTCCTCGCCCCCGCGTGCACGCCCCCAGGTCCTCGCTCCCAGTCCTCGCTTGCACGTGCTCACATTTGACAAAGCAAGGCTTGGAGGTGCTGGGCCCTCTGGCTGGGCCCACACCTGCGGACGTGGGCACGGCCTGGTACACGTTCTGTGTCCCCACAAGAGATCACCAGGGCACAAAACCAGGTGCCGATGGAGACCAGGCATGTTGTTAGGAGAGTGGGACGGGCCACTCATGGGACAGTAAGGACAGTGAAGGCCTTGGCACCACACAGCAAGACCACCCACAGCCGCTGACGGTGGCCAAGCAGGGACAGGCAGAATGAAGGACACCTTGTGGTTTCCCCTACCCCCACCCCCTCAGCCCGAGTTGCTGACTCACACGGTATCTCTATTCCACCCAGGTTTCTGCATGGGGGCCCATCACAGGCCCACCGGCCTTGAAGGGTACCAGCTGGTCCCAGCTTACAGGTCCCGGTCAGCTCAGATCACCCAGCACAGCCCACTCCCCAGGGGGCAGGCAGACACTCAGGAAGAGGGACCTCTACGGCCCCCAGTCAGGGTGAGGTGGGCCCCCACTCTGCAGAGGGCCGGGCTGGTGCCGAGTCGGCCCTGAGAGCATGCTTGCTGCCGGTCCTCCCTGGACTGCTGCCTCCTCCTCTCTGCAGCTGGCCAGAGGTCAGCTGTTATCTGCAACAGGAGCAGCCCGAACGCTCGTTCTAAACATGACCGCAGATGCCAGTTCCCAGCTGTGGGCTGGACTCACCTCCCAGTTCAGAACCTCTGACCTTCTTAAACTGAGGACAGACGCCCAGCCAGAGAAAAGCCGACTGCCCTGGCTGGGTCACAGGCTCTTTCTGAGACCAAGGTGCCCACTTCACGGAGCAGAGTAGACACAAACGAGGCGGCTCACAGGGCCCGCACGCAGGCAGAACTTCGCCCGTCCGGCTCAGCACAGGCACGCTTTGAAACGAAGGAGGGCTTAGTTGTTCAACAGCCTTTCAGAGCCCCGTTATCTGATCATTTTACACAGCATACAGAGAACAACGTGCTTCAGGCCCGGAGGGAGAAGACTGTCCCAGGTCACAGGGCAGCTGGGAGCGCTGGCTAGGCTGGTGGGTTTAGGAATGCTCCATCCCACGGTATGGGGTGTTTAGTGTACTGAAGTCTAAATGACCTGCTGTCTAAACAAAACAATGTGTAACTGAGAGTAACTGACAGTTGCTTATATGTAAAAGCGACACGTAAAAATACTTTGCTGGCTCCCAGGACTCCCTGCATTTGGCTGAGAGAGAGCATACTTTTCGCCAACATCATCAGCTGGTTTAAACATTTCAGTTTAGGAAAGAAACGATCAGTCCCGTTGGGTGGAAGAACTTTTGAGATACAAAATTCCAGGGCTGTGTCCCCCGCCCTCGAGGGCTCCTGGGCAGGGTTCCCGCGCGGTCTGTACTTCCCGGCCACCTTGCTCTGAATCCGGTTTTTCAATGGAACACTGCTCTCGTTTGTGTGATCTACACCTAACTCATGGCAACCACTAGCTGTATGACCAGATTACACTTAAACAAATTTAAAATGAAAAATTCTGGCCTGACCAGTAATGGCACAGTGGAGAGAACGTTGACCTGGGACACTGAGGTCCCAGGTTCAAAACCCTGAGGTCGCTGGCTTGAGCATGGGATCGACATGATCCCATGGTCACTTGTTTGAGCAAAGGGTCACTGGCTTGGCAGGAGCCCCCCAGGCAGGGCACGTATGAGAAGTGATCAAGGAACAACTAAAGTGATACAACTATGAGTCCATGCTTCTCATCACGCTCCCCATCTCTCTCACAAGAAATACCAAATAAAAATGCCGCCCCTCAGTTGCACTACTGACTTTTCCGGTGCTCAGCTGCCCCTGTGCTCAGTGGCTCCTGTCCTGGACGGGGCAGTTCTGGGACATTTCTGTCTGACCCATAATTCTCCAATGTCATTTGTGAAGAAGCCCTTGCTGTCACTCCTGCTCCCTGCCATGCAGGAGACTGGGTGCCTCCCGCTGCTGCTGCCTGAGGCTATGAAAGACACGGTTCACCTTCCCCCGGGTGATCTCGTTGGAGAACTGGTCTGTCCTCCCTGCAGCAGCCTGGACCTCCTGCTGACTCGTAGTGATCACATGTGCTAGCTCACGTGGAAACAGGCCACGTTTTTAGGACGGCTCCTGCTCCGAGAGTCCCCCTGTGCAGCGCTCACAGATGAACCAAGACTACCAGTAGTGGTGACAGTGAGGACAGAGCTGTGCAGCTCCCCCCATGAATTTTTATTTATTTATTTTAAGACTTTATTCATTTTAGAGAGGAGAGAAGGAGTAGAGAGAGAGAGAGAAAGAGAGAGAAGAGGGGAGGAGCTGGAAGCATCAATTCCCATATGTGCCTTGACCAGGTAGGCCCAGGGTTTCGAACCAGCGACCTCAGCATTCCAGGTCGATGCTTTATCCACTGCGCCACCACAGGTCAGGCCCCCCCCCCCCATGAGAAGCAGGGTGATGGCTACCACATGCTCTGCAGAGAGGGCCACACCACAACCGAAACAAAACGCAGTTACCACACCAACTGGACTTCGGACGGTGCCCTGGGCGTGTTTCCGGAGGAAGGCTGGCAGGCTGGGTGCGGTGGCCACCTGCCCCCTGACCTCCACCCCCTCCCTGACCCCTGAGCTCTAGCAGAGCAGCTGCACCAGGCCGGGGCACCAGCGCATGGGCTGGCTTCCTGTTAGATCTTGACCCCCAACTATATTTTTCTGAAGCTGGAAACGGGGAGGCAGTCAGACAGACTTCCGCATGTGCCGGACCGGGATCCACCCAGCACGCCCACCAGGGGGCGACGCTCTGCCGCAATCAGAGCCATTCCAGCACCTGAGGCAGAGGCCACAGAGCCATCCTCAGCGCCCTGGCCAACTTTGCTTCAATGGAGCCTTGGCTGCGGGAGGGGAAGAGAGAGACAGAGAGGAAGGAGAGGGGGAGGGGTGGAGAAGCAGATGGGCGCTTCTCCTGTGTGCCCTGGCTGGGGATCGAACCCGGGACTCCCGCACGCCAGGCCGACACTCTACCACTGAGCTAACTGGCCAGGGCCTTGACCCCCAACTGTAAATGAGCCCTTGGCCTCAGCCCCGCAAGCAGGCTCCCTTCCTTACCCTTCAGAACGCCGACCTGACCGGTGTTTGTCCTCACACTTGCTCAGCACTAAGTCTGCCCGCCCCGCACTCCCCGCCAAGCACACGGGCACTGTCAGGCGGGCGCCCCCCGTCTGCCCTGAGCCACCCTCCCCGCCCCGCCCCCCCCCGCCAAGCACACGGGCACTGTCAGGCGGGCGCCCCCAGTCTGCCCTTAGCCACCCTCCCCGCCCCGCACTCCCCCGCCAAGCACACGGGCACTGTCAGGCGGGCGCCCCCAGTCTGCCCTTAGCCACCCTCCCCGCCCCGCACTCCCCCGCCAAGCACACGGGCACTGTCAGGCGGGCGCCCCCCAGTCTGCCCTTAGCCACCCTCCCCGCCCCGCCCCCCCCCCCCCGCCAAGCAAACGGGCACTGTCAGGCGGGCGCCCCCAGTCTGCCCTGAGCCACCCTCGCCTCCGAGCTGCCGCCTCTACTGTGCAGTGTACATCGCAAAAAGCACCCAGCACGTGCCCTGCTCGGGAGTGTTAAATCTATTCCTTCCGTCTGGAAGCTCGTCTTCTTGACCTGTCGGGGGGCTCCCTGCCATGCAGGCGTCAGCTACAGGGTCACCCTCTCAGAAAGCCTCTGCTGTAGCACGCCCCCCTGTCTCAGGGCTGAGGGACTGACTCCCGGCTGCAGGGGTGCTGCTGGCATGTGGCCCTCTGTTCACAACATCTGGAGCCCGCCCAGGCCTGGCACTCAGACACCGCTGTCAAAGGAATGACAGCTGTCCCCTGACGCGCTTACAGGGCCGCTCAGGATGAGAGCTGACACACATGTGATGCCCACACAGCACGCGGCACCAAGCAAACACTTCTTCAACATGCAGATGTGAGGTCACCACGTTTAACCTTAAACCTTCCTTCAGAGAGTAACAGGGACATTTTAGAAAGTGCAGAAAAAGGTGACTTACGCGACGAAGGGATTGCAGCCATGACCACAAGCGAGGCAAGAGTAAGGCCTGATACAAGCTGGCAAACCGGGCACCTGCTGAGCGTCAGTGGCGGCTGATGGGTCAGGCAGAAGCCGGGGGTCCGGAGCGGGGAGTGGCAGGGCCGTATGCCAGTGAAGGGGGTCTCCGGGAGCAGCAGAAACCCCGCCTCCACGCTCCGGCGGGAACGACCACGCCCCCAGACCCCTACACGGGACCTGGGTCCACGGGACATTGGCTCTACTCACAGGAGGTGTGGTTTCCGGCCCGGACACTGGGGCTTTGAAGGTGGAAGTAGCCCTGGAAACATCTCCCTTCTCCGCAGCTGTTCTTGCGGACAGGCACTCCAGGTAGTCCGGCGGCGGGATGGCCACGGCCGCGGACACCTTCTCGGACAAGTCCACCGTGCTCACGCTCCTCACTGGGGCGGGGCTGCCAGCCCAGACCAGAGGACACAGTCAGGGCGGATCCCGCCGCCGGACACAGAGACCCAGCACACCTCCCGATCACAACTACGGCAGACTGAGCCCGGAAGGGTGAGTGAGGGCGGAGGTTACAGCACACACACCGTGTGACAGTTACCATCTGGAGGGGGGCCCAGATTTAGGGGCTATCAGGCAGAGGTGCTCAGGGGGCTCTACCCGCCCATGTAGTTCAAAGCACGGAGCAGGCCGGCCGGCCCGGGAAGCAGAGGGAGGGAAGGACTGACGAGGGACCCGGGAACAGCTGTGTGCCAACGGCTGGCAGGAGGGGCCCATAAGGAGCTCGAGGGGGAGGCTGGGGAGGCAGAAGAAAACAGAGGGCCAGGCCAGGAAACCCCGAAGGCGTGTCAGCAGCGTGTCCCCAGGGTCACAGGCTGTATGGCCCTGAGGGAAAGGTGGGCCTGGAGGCCACGTGGGTTGTGGGGCCTCCCGAGGGCTGGCCGGTGGGTCTGGGGTGTGACTTCCCCGTGGCCTCAGTGAAGCCCGTGGGACAGAATCTCTAGGAGTGAGAGAGGAGTGGCAGCCTCCCGCTTGGTCCCGTGATCAGGGCTTTCCCACAGACACAGAAAGGGTCCTGAGAACAGCAGGCTGAGCTTCCTGTTGCTGGGCAACGCGAGCCACAGTCCGGGCCTACCTCGGCGAGGGCGCTCTCACTGTCTCCTCCGCGTTTTCTTCCAGCGGCTTCGTGTAGGAGGACGGGAACCAGCCCCTCCTACGCGTGAGGGGCGAGAAACAAGAGCTGGGTGTGCCATCAGCCGCAGACCAGTGAACAGTACACACACCCAGGACAACCCAGGGGCTGACGGGTCCATTTTCACCACGTGACACAATGTGTATTTTATCAATATATATAGTGTTAATTTTATTTGGATTCCCTTTATCGTTTGCCCTCTGTATTGGTCTTATTTAATAGATGAATAATCTACACAGAAAATCAATTTAACATACTGTGCACACAGTCATGGTTGAATTCAGGATGCATTTAAACTACATGCTACGTCCCAAAGTACATCTGATCTGCAGAACATCCTGGAGAAATCAGCCACCTTTTATTTACTGATTGGTAAAAAGATTTAGGTACTGATTTTAGGGAGGAGAGAGAGGAAAGGGGGTGGTAGTGGGAAGCATCAACTTGTAGTTGCTTATCGTATCTGCGTTGACCCGGCAAGCTTTGGCTTCTGACCGGTGACCTCAGCATTCCAGGTGGCGCTTTATCCATTGTGCCACCATAGGTCAGACATTCACTTTTTTTTTTTTAAACAAACAAACAAAAATCAAAATTGGCCCTGTCTGGTGTCAGTGGATAGAGCGTCATCCCAGGCTGCCGCGGTTGCGGGTTCAAGTTAAAAGAATAAAACGAAACATCAGAGGACAGTTAACCTCCTTTCCGAGGCGACCTCAGGATCTGATGCTCTGTTCGTGCACCAGCCTTCCCTATACTCGCGCACGTGCCGGGGACAGCCTGGGACAGACAGACGGACCGGGACGCGGCCGCCTGAGACTCACGCTCTGGTGGCGTCGTTCTCCCCGTAGAGCCAGCCGTCCTTGTCCTCGGCGATGAGCACGGTGAGGATGTCGCCCTGCGCGAAGCTCAGCAGGGTCTGGTTGGTGCCGGCCGTGTGTGGGAAGATGGTTCTCACCTTCTGCTTCTTCATCATGTTCAGTCCAGTGGCGACAGAAACTGACCGCTGCAGACTGGGGTCCTCCGAAGCAGCTGCCGGAAACGAACGTGGCAGGGACGGCTCTCTATTGAGTGACAGCCCAGCCCAGCCCAGCCGGGCAGGGACTGCACAGAGCACAGGCGGAGCCCGGCCCGGGGCCTCCCCCGGGGATCCTTCCGCGAGAGGTCACACAGGGGCTGCAAGCGCCACCCGCACTCGGCCTCGCAGGACGCTCAGGGGACCCTCCCCCACAAACCGCAGGCGGGGGCCCACCCGACCCGGGCCACAAAAAGCAGCAGGCAGCTGGGAGCGCTGCCGTGAGCACGGGCACCTGCATGGAGACCCCAGTGACCGGCCCACGCTCTCAAGCCTCCGCGGGCTGCCGGCACGGGGCAGAGCCGGGCACCCGCAGCAGGCGGCCTGGCACCCCGGCCAGTGTGTGAGGCGCTCCGTTCTGTTTTGCACTGTGTCTCCATTCAAATACTGACTGACACCTGCCGCTCCCACAGAAACTGGCACGGAGCTACTTGATTCCGGTCCGATTTTGCAAACCTAGTATTTACAGCAAAAGATCTCCTTCTGCCTCCTTCCTGCAGTCTTACTGACAACATAACCTGCTTTCTCGCACTGCTCTCTAGTTACCTGAGCGGTGCCGAATCCACCAGTGTTTTATTTCGCTTTTACCGAAAAGAATCATGTGAGTGACTGGGATGCGTGCAACATTATCTATTTTAACTTTATGTTGCAAGTAACTTGTAGTCCTTCCTTCAAAGGCAAATGACTACAGATTATCTTCCCAGCTGCCACTCAGCAGTCTCTCTCCCCCAACAGCTGCATGTGGGTGACTCGGGGTCTCCAGCACAAGCTCAGATGCCATGGCTTTCACACGCAGGGCCCTGGGAGACACCGCAGATGGAGACAGGCTGGCCACCAAGACAGTCCCCAGGGTCCCGGGTGCCAGGGACTCTGCTGTAGGCAGAGCTTAGTCTGACCAAACCCTTTGAAATGTCTGCAAACAATAACTGGTCTCGGCCCTGGCCGGTTGGCTCAGCGGTAGAGCGTCGGCCTAGCGTGCGGAGGACCCGGGTTCGATTCCCGGCCAGGGCACACAGGAGAAGCGCCCATTTGCTTCTCCACCCCTCTGCCGCGCTTTCCTCTCTGTCTCTCTCTTCCCCTCCTGCAGCCAAGGCTCCATTGGAGCAAAAGATGGCCCGGGCGCTGGGGATGGCTCTGTGGCCTCTGCCTCAGGCGCTAGAGTGGCTCTGGTTGCAACATGGCAACGCCCAGGATGGGCAGAGCATCGCCCCCTGGTGGGCAGAGCGTCGCCCCATGGTGGGCGTGCCGGGTGGATCCCGGTCGGGCGCATGTGGGAGTCTGTCTGTCTCTCCCTGTTTCCAGCTTCAGAAAAATGAAAAAAAAAAAATAAAAAAAAAAATAACTGGTCTCAATACATTGAAATATAATCAACGGAGTTCAGAAACTTAAGCAGTTACAACTTACGCTGCCAGAAAGCACAATGTGCCGCTGTTCGAGAAGATGAAAGTCACTGATTGCAATTCAAACTGAGCCAACTAGTAAGATTAATAACCGTAATTTTGTCACCTGAACTTTTACAACTTGTTATATTGAAGAAAAAAAAAAGACACTTTATTTACAATTGACACCAAATACGGGACACAGTGGGAGGCTCTCTGCACATTATGTTCTATTTTTAAAATAACACCTTTCAATAGACTACTTCCTCCTGTACACACCCATCAGTACAGAGAATGAGTATGTGTCAGAAGCGCGTCACTGGCACAACGTCTCAGAGTTTTACCATAAACGCTGACCTTCATTGGCTCTGGGGTCTGAGCCTGCCCACGCCAATGCCGGACGCGTGCCACACACATGACGTGAGCCACACACACACACGTGCATTTATCTCTACCTCTCGATACATGTATCTAAAATATTTAAAAATTTTCAAGTTATTTTAAAAGGAATGTCTTACCTGAATTCTGTGCAACTGTTGCTGGGTTATTAAACATATCGATCAAAGGGCTGGTGTTCGCTCTGGCTGACGGCGCTGGGGGCACCTTGGGGGAACATGTAGATGGAGGGTCACGACCTTTCCCAGCCCGTGCGGTCCCCATCAGCCTAGTATGAGCACGAGACAGCAGCGGGATCACAGCTCCCCGGACCGTCTGCGGTACAGGCTTTCACCGCCCCTTTCCCCCAGGTTCTCTTAGTGACTGGAGGGCTGTACCCGTTCTGAATTATTTTAAGAATACCACTTTTTCCCCCATTTTTGTCTTTTTTTTTTTTAAAGCAGTTATCTTTAAAAAACAAAGCAGTGACTCCCCCACCCTCTCGCCCCCTGGCAACCACTGATGTCTGTTTCTACGGCTTTTAGTATCTCCACCTAAAAGCGTGGAGCGTACTAACGCTCAGGTTCACAGAAGAGCAAACCGCTCAGACCCACTATTTTGGTGACTTTTTCCCCCCCTGAAGTGCCTTATATGATCAGAGTTCTGCAAATCTATTCTCTAAGACACCTGTTATGTCCTTCACTGAGGTTAAACTTGGGAAGCTGGAATCATTACAATTCAGAACAGTAACAATAAAGTTTCTAAAACAAAAGAGGACAGAGCTGCACATAGTAGGAAGCATCTGCACAGCTAATCCCGACTGCACTAAGTGAGGAGAGCTGGCCTGCGAATACAGGGGGACCGTGGCTCCCACTAACAAAGGCAGCCTTGGCCCGGCACGCAGATCGTATTGTAAATACACAACTGAAACCTCAGATAACCGGCTCCTACCACATTGCTTCTCTCGGTCATTGGGGAAGGCTGCGGCGTCCAGGAGGCTGGGGTGGGGAGAGGGGTCTTTATTTCTTCTATCATGTTGATGATTTCCTCTGGTACTTTGGTGGCATCGCAACAAGTTTTCTGCCACCTGGGCAGTTTGGAATTGAGTAATTCTGCAGACTGTAAATCCAAAGGAAACAAAACTGAAGACAAATGCATACTGTTTAAAGAGCTGACAAAAATGCCATCAAATAGTATCACTGATCACGTATCACCAGAAGGACTGGAGTTAAGTTCAGTGAGCAGTTTAAGCATCTCGGAGTATCTGCTATTTGCTGAGAAGGATGCAGGCTTCTGTTCTAGAAGCATTTATCCTCTTCCTCTGTGTGAATAGAGTTTATGACTAATACAAGGATAGTCAATGATTAAGAACAAGTTCAAAAACTAAAAAGGAAGGGCGGAGCAATCTGTATTAACCACTGCTTTCCCTGGGGCCCAAGAAATGCCAGCCAGCACCTGCTCCCTCCCACTCCTGTAAGAGGCGCCTCCACGGGGCCACAGGGCGGGGGCGGACTCAGACGCAGGAGGACTGGGCTGACGTGTTCGGGCAGTGACTCAGACCTGTGCTGGGACCGAGGGACTAGCCGAGCCGAGGGGACGCTCTGGTCCTCCGGGCTGGCACCCCCGGGCTCTGCAGAGGGGCTGGGCTGTGTCCCATGCCCTGGCAGCAGAGGCGCTGCTCCTCACCACTGGGGGTTCCCCAAATGCCTTTCAGGGCACCCTGGTTTCCAAGGCAGCCATCTGGTTGGGAAAGGGAAGTAGGGAGCCTTTCCTGAAGCTGTTTCCATAGCAACCACACCGTTCTGTGTTCATCAGGTGTGGGCTGGGGGTGTTGATGGAAATCCGAAGCAAGGGCAAAGCGCCTCCCCTAAACCCTTTCAGTCCTGCCTGTCACCCCGACACCCCCAGTGCTTGGCCTGCTCTACCCAGGAGCCACTGGAAGGGCTAGGGTGTGTCAGCAGAGGTAAGAGGAGGCACAATGGGATTTTCAGACTTGAGTACAGAAAGACGCAGATTTGGTTTGTACCACTCTACAAAGCCTCAGTGGGGCCCAGGGCTCCGTGGGAGAAAAGACTGCCAACAGCTGGGGCTCTTGGGGAATCGGCCAGGCTGCCTCACGACAAGGTGGGCGCTCCAGTGCCGACAGGGTGTCGCCAGAGGACAAGGCTTCAGGGCTCCTCCTACACCCCCCAGCGGGACACCCTCACCACGGCAACCAGCACACCCGCACTTTCCGACAAAAGGCCGACACCCCCCCAGCAGACACCCTCACCACGGCAACCAGCACACCCGCACTTCCGACAAAAGGCCGACACCCCCCCAGCAGACACCCTCACCACTGCAACCAGCACACCCGCACTTCCGACAAAAGGCCGACACCCCCCCAGCAGACACCCTCACCACTGCAACCAGCACACCCGCACTTCCGACAAAAGGCCGACACCCCCCCAGCAGACACCCTCACCACAGCAACCAGCACACCCACGCTTCCGACAAAAGGGGTCGCCTCTGACAGCAGTCTTTCCTATAACAAGTTTAGATCTAGGTAATGTGGTGGCAGAATATTCTTCAAAGTTGCAAAAATCTTGATAGATTACGTAACAGCATACGTACAAGGCCAGGAAGCTGCCTTATACTCAGGCTCTCACACAGCATCCGGGATCACAGAGCACTGTCCACACACATTGTGATGAATAACAATGAATAATCTACGTCCATTAGGGCTGCTTCCGGGTGTTTACATCAGCCTAACAAACTTATTTCTTCAAAGGGAGGAATGGAAACTTAGCCCGTTTGGTAGAGGTTTCTGGGGACGGGAGCTCACGGCCACACAAGCTGAAGGAGGGCAGTGAAGCCAGGTGCCCAGCTGCGAGACTGTGGCCACCTTGAAGAGGCAGACCGGAAGCTCCGGCCAGCTGTCCCGAAGCCGTGACAGCTGGGGTTTGTGGCCTGGACACAGTTTCCAGTGACACCACAGACAGGGACCCTCAAGGGGAGCAAGCACCTCAGACCTCTGGGGGGACACTCACTCTGTGCTTCTCACAAAGCCTAAGCCCAAGGCGCGTTCCGGAGAGCCGGAGAAGAGCAGACTCCCGGGGGAGAAGAGGGAAAAAGTGCCCTTTCTCAATCATTCAATGCTATTTTCTGAAAGATTTTCAAAATGGATGTATTCTAAACTAATTAAATATGATAAAAGCTGCCATTTGACATTTCATCTACATTTCTAAAAGTTTACGTGTTCAAGCTGGCCAGATACTATGTGTTTGAAATCTTCCCGCTGGGGCGTGCGGGGGGGGGGGGGGGGGGGGGGGGGGGGGGAGCGGGGCGGGGGCGGGGCCATCGCAAGGGCGCCCAGACAACAGGACCCCGAGGCACGCGGCCGCGCCCACCTGCACGTGGTGGCGCTGCAGCAGGCCGGCCACGCTGCAGTGCTTGTCCACTAGGAAGCAGAAGCGCCTCTTCTCCTCCAGCAGCGCTTCTTTGCAGCCATCCGCAATGAATTTCTGAATCTCACTCTGGCGAGAAGTAACGGTTTCTATGTACTAGGAAAAGAGATAATAATTACACAAGTGTGACGTGAGGAATCAAACAGCTACACAGCCTGACATTTATCTCCTCCCACCTGTAAAGTTGGTTTATTTTGACAGAGGAGCCACGACTAAGCGCAGATAAACATTAGACAGAAATAACAAAGGTGTAACCTGACCTAAGCAGGCAGCATCCTTCTCGTTAGGAACCCTGACTCACACATGGGGTTTATGGGGCCGCTCTGTAACGCCAGAGGCCTTACATTCCACTGGGCAATCTGCACAAACTACTACTTGGTCCTCGGGTAAGATCGTGTTCTACTGGAAAGCTGTGGGCTTGGAAACCGGAAACTTCGAGTTCAAACCCCAGCTCCAAGTGTCAACCGTATGACTGACCCGGAGCCCCATTTCTCTAGCTGCAACGTGGGGACACCCAGGCTTCCTCCCCGAGTGAGGAGAAAATGCCTGTTTTCAGGAGGACACGGACTGATTCTCCTTACCTCTGGGAAACTGCAGCAGCTCAGACTAGGTCAAAATGCTTATTTCTAGCTTCAGGGGCAGCCCAGCACTAAGTGGATACAGAGGGGCTGACTGAGGGGCCTGCTTCCCGGTAGACGGCACAGACCATCAGCGACAAAACCAAGTCGGCGAAGAGCTCACCTCAATTTCTTTGTGTTCGTATTTGAGTGCATTGCGTCCTCCTTGACTTTTCCTTCTGATCTTCTTCAGTTCGGCTTGAGATTTCTCCAAAGAATCTAACTTATTCCTGTGCTCTGTTTGGTATCTTTTCAGAGTGGCCTGCAAGTTAAATGTTGCACTCACTTCACTGCAGCGGCCGATAGGAACCCCCAGGCAGAGGTGTGTTACATTTCCACTGGGCGTGGCTGGCACGCACCCCCACTCTTCACCCCTTCACCCTCCCCACCCCCGTCATCTGGCGTGATCCCCCGCACCTCACCCCACCCATCACCTGGCACGGCCCCTGCACACCCTGCATCCCCCGCCCTCACCTGGCGTGGCCCCTGCACACCCTGCATCCCCCGCCCTCACCTGGCGTGGCCCCTGCACACCCTGCATCCCCCGCCCTCACCTGGCACGGCCCCTGCACACCCTGCCTACCCCGCCCCTCACCTGGCAGGATCTACACAACCCGCCTCACACCCCACACCCCCTCACCAGGCGCAGCCCCGCACACCCCGCCTCACACCCCACACCCCCTCACCAGGCGCAGCCCCGCACACCCCGCCTCACACCCCCCTCCCTTCATCTCTCAGGCGCGCTGCTCTGTCCTACAGTTCTGGTCCCACGGCGGGCTCCTGCCCAGAAGGGCAGCTCCCAGAGGACAACAACGCCTTTCCTTCTCTTTTTTCTTCTGGCCTCAAAGGCGCTTGGACATTGGGTGGTAAGTGCTTTGGTGAATAAACCGACAATATCAAATCTCATATTCCTGTTTTATGACTTACCATTTCAAGACAGAAAATGAGTAGGTACAACCACTTCTGGTTATCTGGGTGCTGTGCAACCGTTTTTTGGAGCCTAAGAGACCTGGGTTACAATATGGGTTCTTCCCTCACTTCCCATGTGACCTCAGCAATCACTAATTCCCCTGAGGTCCATCTTTGCCCTCTACTCTCTACAGGGAGGATAACACGACACCTCCACGACAGTTTCCGTAAGGACACAGATCTGACGGTGCGTGTCAAATGCCTGGCATCACTGCCCGCAGTAGTGACAGGCGGTCCTGCAGCCTTCCTCCAGGTACACAGCGCATGCGCATGCGGGGCGTGGCTTACTGCCACCGGGCGGCCTCCCGAGAGGAAAGGGGGCCCTGGGTGGCACTGGGGGGGGGGGGGCTGGCAAGAGCCCTGTGTGCTGGGGCAAGGGGCAGGTGGCAGGAGAAAACCGCTGGAACTGACAGTGCCAGGCGGCAGCAGGAGACCCAGCTGGAGCGGTCTCTGACAGCCAGACCTCGAGCCCCAGACGGTGTCCTCCCAAGCCCCTCCCCCCATCGTGTGCAACAGCTGCCCAATACAGGCTCAGATGCCACCAACGTGCGTGTGTTCTCTGAGAGCAATGCTTTCCAGAAGTGGTCTGATTCCTTCCAATATTTGTTCTATGTTTTTCAATAAAGATCCCAAGTGTTAGCAAAAACAAGCCCACTCAACCCCAGGGGACCTTGTTAGCCATGTGCATCTGTGTCCACACTCAACACCAAGTTCCATCCGTATCTGCTCACACCGTGGGGAAGGTCCCTTCGGGCTCAGCACCAGGCAAGACCAGGCCAGCACAGCCCCTTGCCCCGCCCCCCAGCCCCACCCACGGAGGCAGGACAGAACCAGGTACTCACGTTCATGTATTTCACATCAAGTTCTGTCTTCTTCTCCAGCTCTTGTATAATCTCTTTATGGAATGTTTTGAACTGTTAACAACAGATGATAAAAAACTAATACCAGAGTTGAGACTTTAAGTGAAATAAAATTTAAAAATAAACACATCTTGTAAATATAAAAAGAGTTCACA
Source organism: Saccopteryx leptura (assembly GCF_036850995.1). Classification (NCBI taxonomy): domain Eukaryota; kingdom Metazoa; phylum Chordata; class Mammalia; order Chiroptera; family Emballonuridae; genus Saccopteryx; species Saccopteryx leptura. The sequence continues at coordinate 191,488,379 of NC_089508.1, read as the reverse complement.
TACATTTTCTTTAAAACTCTCATCAAGTTTCTGGTGGGTACTTGAAATCTCTATGAGGACATGGCCTGGGAACAAAACCAGATGTTAGGGGAAAAGCCACCTTGCGGTTTTTGTTAAGAGACAAAGTAAAGCAGTGAAGTCCAGCCCATTGCTGCCCTCAGAGCCTGTCAGCGTCCCGTCCCCGACACCCAGACCGCGTCCCCACAGTGGGGGTGGATGCCAGAGGGTTGTAGCTGATACCAAACTCACTCCACAACATCAGTCATCAAAAGAATGCCAACTTCATAGTAGGACTCATTGTTCTATGTTCACTCATTCCCTGAGCCAACTTGACCTGGTTTAATTTTTAAAATTGCTTACAAAAAGTTCTCTTGGTCATTACAGTTACGATCTATAGGAACAAATGACTTCTCTGCCTCGCGTCTCCTGGGACCACGCCAATACTCGGGACATCTCACATGACAGAAGACAATGTTCCAAGACCAAAGAGCCTTATTCCAAAAAAGCAGCAAGATGACCACTTTATCTGCAAAGCAAAGCTCTGCCTCCGAGAAGTCCCAGGTTCGATTCCCGGCCAGGGCACACAGGAGAAGCGTCCATCTGCTTCTCCACCCCTCCCCCTCTCCTTCCTCTCTGTCTCTCTCTTCCCCTCCCGCAGCCGAGGCTCCATTGGAGCAAAGATGGCCCGGGCGCTGGGGATGGCTCCTTGGCCTCTGCCCCAGGCGCTAGAGTGGCTCTGGTCCCGACAGAGCGACGTCCCCTGGTGGGCAGAGCGTCGCCCCCTGGTGGGCGTGCCGGGTGGATCCCGGTCGGTCGGGTGCATGCGAGAGTCTGTCTGTCTCTCCCCGTTTCCAGTTTCAGAAAAAAAAAAAAAAAAAAGCTCTGCCTCCTGAACTCTGATAAAGGTGGACGAGAACCTCTTGCTGCCAGTTTATCCACAGGAACCAAACAGGTCCGATAGCGAAGAACTGGGAGAACCAGAGGATCATACGGGACAACCACCAGACCATACCAATCCACACAATGTGCCGGGCAGACCACCCCACGGTCCAGGGGACAGATGGAAAGGGATTCTTCAGGTGAAACAAAGGTTGCACCTGAGGGAGAGGTAACACGACAAGGGCAGCAGGACAAGAGGAAGGAGAGAGAATCTGATTGGACGGTGACTCCAGCCACCTCCCACCTCAGATGGTGACTCTACTATGCCCTGTCCTCCAGACCTTTTAATTCACCTGACTTTGAAACGACTAGTCCAATCTCTCCCTCATCTTCAGTCTCAGAAATTCAACCCCTTTCTGGACACGTCTGCTTGGATGTCCTAATAGGCACCTCATCTAAAAGTAAACTCTCCCTCATTTCCAGCCCCAGCTCTTGGCTGCCTGCCAGCCAGTCATGCCGGTGTGACACCCAATGACAAGGACTCTTTCCTTTGTTCGGGTGCTGCCATCGTCTGGGCCACTTCTAGGGTAGAACCATGCCCCTTACTCATCCTGCTGCCTTGGGTAACCAACGTGCCTGCCCTTCCCCACCCAGGAGAGAAGGACACGGGCAGTCTATGTTCCACGAGAGGTGGAGGACTCTCCCCAGTCTGCCCACCTTCAACACACTGGAACCCGCCAGCCGGACCTCTAAGGAGCCCCTTCCCCATCTACGCTCTTGTCATTTCTCTTGGCTCCCAGCTCGTTCTGTTCTGGACTTTCTTCCTAACAGATGCCAGGGATCTTTCCAAATGCAATGTAACCTGTCACTCCCCCAGACCCCTCCCTGTGTGTCCCAGATAAACAACTCCTCAGCATGAAGCCAGCCCACTGTGAATAGCGCTGCTTCAAATAATCATGGCAGGCCCTGGCTAGGTTGCTCAGTGGACAGAGCGTCGTCCTGGTGAACTAACGTCATGGGTTCGATCCCTGGTCGGGGCACATAGGAGAAGCAGTGAGTGCATAATTCTTTCTTTCTTTTTTTTTTTAAATTTTTTATTTATTCATTTTAGAGAGGAGAGGGAAAGACAGAGAAAGAGAGAGAGAGGAGAGACAGAGAGAGAGAAGGGGGGAGGAGCTGGAAGCATCAACTCCCATATGTGCCTTGACCAGGCAAGCCCAGGGTTTCGAACCGGCGACCTCAGCATTTCCAGGTCGACGCTTTATCCACTGCGCCACCACAGGTCAGGCTAGTGAGTGCATAATTAAATGGAAGAACTAAGTGGAATGAGTTGATGCTTCTCTTTCTCTCCCCCATCAATGGAAAAAAAAAAAATCAAGCTCCTCTAAAGATATAACCTTCTAAGGTTATAGGAACATAGCCTATAACTGGAAGCATGGTGTGCTTCCGGGAACCTCTCACAGAGGAGCCTGCTGGGTAACTGAGAGGGAGGGCAGACATATCTCCATCACTCGGGCCCCCTTGCCAAGTTATCAAAATACCCCCTCTCCATCCTCATTAATACTGACTTCATTTATCCCACAACTAAGTTCTCCTAAAGTTCAACATGAAACAAAGTGCTTCACAAAGGAAGCCCTCGCCTGACCAAGAATATAATTACATTAATATTGCTTTAGATCATTTAGTCATTTCAGACATTGAAATCATCTCAGTTACTTGAACATTTGTTTTAGACCCATAAAGAACTCCTGCTTGGAGAAGAGAAACAACAAAAAGCCCACTTCAATGATCTGAAGATCAAGCAAGCATTCTATTCTTGGCAAACTGGATCTACTTAAAAATTTCTGCTTAAATCTGTCAGAGTGAGTTAAGAGCTAGAACCAAGGCATTCCCACGTTTTCCTTCCATCATGAGCTTGATTTCGACCATCTAATAATAAGGTGGATCTCTCAGAAGCATGTGCCAGTGTGGGCGCTGCTGAACTGGGTGCTCTGGCCTAGAGGCCCCCCCTCCGCATGCCCCCCACCCCAACCCTGTCACTCTCAGCCCTTCCACCCCAGCTCCTCCCAGCAGGCTGCGCGGTGAAAAGCCCGTTCACTCTGCAGCAGGACAGACCACCTGACCCTGGCCTTGTTATTCCTGCCCCGCACCACGCCCGGAACTTACAACGCCAACCTCCTGGCAGCGGCCACTGAGCCCTTGGCCATAAGAAGGATTAAAAAACATCCTTGCTGTGACTATGCAAACTGCCAGAAGTGTGTCTTGACACAGAAAATTAAAACGGTCTTTACGTTTAACCTACAGAAGTTTATTCTTCAACACCTCGTGTCACTTTATGTCTGAAGCTGGTATCACACACAATTGTTTACTCTCAGCCCTGTAACCTACTTTTTCATAATTTCATAATGAAAAGACCTGTAATTTTCATAAATTACATTTAAGTAAAAAAATTTTTTTTTTGAAAAAAAAAATGGGTGGAGTTGAGAAAGCAGAGCCCAGATTCTAATGGAACAGAACTAAATACACACCCCAACAGGAGTTAACGTGCTGGTCCCAGAGGTCACAGCGCCGTCGGTACTGAATCTACCATTTCCCTTTTCCCCTCCTGGGAAAAACATTTTGGGAAGAAACTCGTCGTACGAACAGTAATGTGACTCAATCTGAACATATTATATTCTTAAATAGCAATATTACAGGAACTTAAATATGTATTTTAAAATCATGAACTTGATGTAATTAAAAGTCAATTATCTGCCACCAACTTTCCCCTAAAAGTCATATAAATAATAACTAATTTTAGAAACTAGGAACAAATCTGTCCAACATTTTTTTTATTTTTTTTTATTTATTTATTCATTTTAGAAAGGAGAGAGAGAGAAGAGAGAGAAGAGGGGGAGGAGCTGGAAGCATCAACTCCCGTATGTGCCTTGACCAGGCAAACCCAGGGTTTCGAACCGGCGACCTCAGCATTTCCAGGTTGACGCTTTATCCACTGCGCCAACACAGGTCAGGCCCCAACATTTTTAACAATATAGTATTAAAGGTATATATTCAGATAATAGGCAGTGTGGACTTAAATTCAAATGAAAATTAAATGACTATTGGTATAAACACATAGTTTTCATCTGAGATATAGCTTAGTCATTGGACAATTAATCTATCACCCACTTCCTCATTAATTCACAGTATAAACGTATAAACGTAGAGGAACTGAGCGGAGACTACTCCTCATGGACCCCAGGACCCCAGAACACATGCTGCACACAAAGACATCAGTGTTTCTTTCCTGATCATGGGTAATCAGGATGCTTTTATTGTCTCAAGAGAGCGCAGTGCCATGACGGAGCCACATGCTACTTCCTCATGTCACTTCAAGTAGAATCAGACACTAACATGACAGGGTGGAGGTCAACCCGGCCTGAAGTTATACTGTACGGATTAAAGCAGAACTGACCCAACGTGTCAGAGGATATACTCTTTTCTGACAACTTCCCCAATAGAAATGTGATGAGGAGAAGAGAGAATGGAAACAAGAGCTAACTGCACACAGATGGGAGATGTTAAAGACACACGTATGTGGTCTACAGATTAGAGTCACCAACCTGGAATTAGTACAGAGGCAGACTATGTCACGGACATATGACCCAGCTTGAAAAGGCTTTGCCAGCACCTAAGAATAGCTCCCAGTGGCTATTTAAACTCAGTCCCCAGATGGAATCGGAGGTGCCCTCCTCTGGTCTGTGTTGACACTGTACCAGTCAATGACGTGCGGCATGAAGGGAGAACGCCAAGCAAGTCATAGGGGAGCACCGCGGCTACGTCGTAGGGGAGCACCGCGGATACTTCGTAGGGGAGCACCGCGAATACGTCATAGGGGAGCACTGCGGATACATCGTAGGGGTGCACCGCGGACTACGTCGTAGGGGAGCACCCTAAACACGTCGTAGGGGAGCACCGCAGAACACTCCTCCAGAGGTCCGGCCTCTGACTTAACCGACTGCAGCACCAGGTCTAGTTAACGCCCTGTGCTCAGACTACTGCTATTCTGCCAGGGATCCCGATGTAGCCCATCTTATGAAAACAAGTGGGACAGACAGGAGTCACACAACAGAATTACGATTACGTGGTGTTCTAAGGTTCCTTCGTGGTCTGAGGTGGAGGCAGAGTGCCACTAACACCTGACCTTGATAAGAAAGGACACACGCCTGACCAGACGGTGGCGCAGTGGATAGAGCATCGGACTGGGATGCGGAAGACCCAGGTTCGAGACCCCGAGGTCACCAACTTAAGCGCGGGCTCATCTGGCTTGAGTAAAAGCCCACCAGCGTGAACCCAGGGTCGCTGGCTCCAGCAAGGGGTTACTCAGTCTGCTGAAGGCCCACGGTCAAGGCACATATGAGAAAGCAATCAATGAACAACTAAGGTGTTGCAACGTGCAATGAAAAACTAATGATTGATGCTTCTCATCTCTCTCCATTCCTGTCTGTCTGTCCCTGTCTATCCCTCTCTCTGACTCACTCTCTGTCTCTGTAAAAAATAAAAAAAAATAAAAATTAAAAAAAAAAAAAGAAAGGACACACATTGAAAACCTCCAGGGCAGTACCTAAAAGAACAAACTACCAAGCTAATGGGGGGCGGGGGGGGGGGGCGGCAAAAAGAGGATGAGAAGAAATGAACAAAAGAGAATAGAAAGCAAAAATGTAATAAATTACAGTCCAATTAAAAGATGAAGATTAGGATTAAAAAAGCAACAATACCCAACTTTATTCTGCTTTCAAGATATCTTAAATACAGACACAGAACGGTTGAAAGGGAGAGAATGGAGTAAGATATACGGCAGACAAATCATGAACTGGGAGAAAATATTTACAACACAACCAATAAAGGACTTGTACCCAAAATATATAAAGGACTCTTAAAACTCAAACAATAAGAAAGCAAACAATTAAAAAAGAGCAAAAGATCTGAATAGATTACCTCACCAAAAAAGACATACAGATGGCAATAAGCATGTGAAAAGATGGGTCTACATCACATGCCATTGGGAACTGGAAACGAAAACAACTATGAAATGTCAGTACTTACCTATCAGAACGGCTAAGCTCCATAAAACAGACGACATCAATTGCAGACTAGGATGTGGAGCACTAGGAACTCACAGTTATTGCTGGTGGGAATGAGAAATGGGGCGCCCACTCTGCAAGGCAGTCTGGCAGTTTCTTACAAAGGCAGTCTTACCATTACCTGAATCACCTGAAATCTTATGTCCAGAGGAAAACATGTATGAGAATGTTTATAGCAGTTTTATCCATATTGCCAAAATTAAGCAACCGAGATGAATGGATAAGCAAACGATGGTATAGCCATGCAACTGAATAGTGTTCAGAGGTAAAAAAGAAACGAACTGTGAAGCCACAAAAAGACATGGAGGAAACTTAAGTGCACGCTTAGTGAAAGAAGCCAGTCCGAAAAGGTGACATACTTACAACATGACATTCTCAGAACTACAGACAATGACATTCTCAAGACAGTTGCCAAGCATGGGGGGAGGTGGGGAGTGGATATTATAATATAATGGTAGGTGCATGTCATTAAACATCTGTCAATTCACAGAACACAAAGAGTAAACCCTAATGTAAACTACAGATGTTAGTTGATAATAATGTATTGATATTGGTTCTTCACTGATAACAAATACATGACACCAGTGCCAGATACTAAGAACAGGGGAGACTGGAGGGAGAGAAGAGTGTGTGGGAATTCCGGGGAAGCTCTGCTCAATTTTCTATAAACCGATGACTGCTCTAAATAAATAAACACGGTGAACTAACAACAGCAACAAACATCCCAGCAGCCATCTGCAACTGGCAGCAATGAGGAGCCAGCCCCTTGCTCTGGGGACAAAACACGCAGTGCTTGATGTTTCTGGAAGTTATCCCTGGACAAGAACTCAATGTGATTCTTAGTTCCCTGTGTGCCCCCAGTGCCGGTCTGGCATATGACAGGTCTTAAAAGTCTGGTCAGTAAATAAATACACGGAACAAATGAACGAAAGGGTAACCGCAGTGAACAGGATCAAGTACAGGGGCAGCAGTTCAAAAAAACTCCAGCAAAAGCCCGACCCCTCCAAAGGTGACATTTGTAGTACCGATTTTATTTCTGTAATAAATATCGTATTTTTGTTGTTGCTGTAGTAAATACGATATTTACCAATAGAAATTGCTACAGGACAAGTTACTTCTGTTGAACCTGAATGCCCGGTCATCCCTTTGCCATCCTTTCCCTCCCCCACCGAAACAGCTATTTTTAGGTGAAGAGAGAGGCTTCTGTGAGACAGCCTTTGGCGTGTGGGCGCCCGGCATCTGTCCACGTGACCCGGGGGCCCGCCAAGCGAGCCCCCAGGCAGGACCGGCACCCGCACGGAGCGGTTTCCAGCCTCGGAGTCGTTGGGAACAAATTCCTGGCAGCTCTTACTTAACCAAGGTTTACTGACACAGAGGTCCAGTCTCAGAGGATCCTGAATCACAAACAGGATAATTCAAAAAACAAAAAACCAAAAATGAAACAAGTGACATTTTTGTTTACAAAATGTTCAGTTTGCCAAACAAGAGGCTACGAGACCAGGCGGTGTGGGTGCAGCACTGGGGGCTTGGCAGCCCGCGCTGCGAGGATTACGAGTCCGAGCAAGGGAGCCAGGCCAAGAGCGGACACACACAGACGCCCAGTGTCCGAGCCCTTCCAGTCCCCGGTTTCCTGTGCAAAGTGGGAGAGGAGGGGAGAGGAGAAGCAGAAAGGACCAAGCTGGCGCGTCTAGACCACTTCTTCCGCAAGTCTGGCCATCAGAGAGAAGTGACGTAAGGAGGTAGCCAGACAGCAACAGTCAACTCTCTCTTTTCTTTAAGAAAGGGGATGACTTGAGGTTTGAGGGAAGAATGAAAACCAGCAAACCCTGTGTGACTGACATATGAATTCTTTTTTTTTTCTTTTTCTTAAGTTGGAAACGGGGAGGCAGTCAGACAGACTCCCGCATGCGCCTGACTGGGATCCACCCGGCATGTCCACCAGGGGGCGATGCCCTGCCCATCTAGGGCGACACTCTGCCACAATCACAGCCATTCCAGCACCTGAGGCAGAGGCCACAGAGCCATCCTCAGCGGCCAGGCAAACTTTGCTCCAATGGAGCCTCGGCTGCGGGAGGGGAAGAGAGAGACAGAGAGGAAGGAGAGGGGGAGGGGTGGAGAAGCAGATGGGTGCCTCTCCTGTGTGCCCTGGCCGGGAATCGAACCTGGGACTCCTGCACGCCAGGCCGACGCTCTACCACAGAGCCAACCGGCCAGGGCCGACATATGAATTCTTAATCTGTATGCAAGAAACGCTTTAAAAATAAAATATTCTGGATATTATCAAATCAAGTCTTGTCAGCCGGGTAGAGCACAAGTGTAGAGTAACCGAGATCTAGCCTTTCTATACCCATGGTGGATACCTAGTAGAGGTGCTCTCTGGAAACTGTAACTAAATGTCATGTCAAGGAGCCCGGAGACTCAGGGCTCAGGTGATGATCCTGTCATTAATAATGACAAATTGATTCGGAGAACAAATGAAACGTTTATTACCATTTCAGTTTTGCTTACTAGCAAACTAATTTAGCCTGCCGGCTGTACGCCAGTGCCTTCAAGTTCAAGTACAGGATTTGCAATGAAGAACAATTACTTCCCAAGCAGGACTCTGATGTACTACTCTTAGCTAAAAGGACAATGCCGACTTATTCAAATTTATCAATTATATAACACACAGAAATAATTTATCAGTTTTACATCCCTATAGAAATTGCAAGTGATTGTTTTATTTACATCTGAATGTAAAATACAGCACTAAAAGATTAATTCTACAAGCTATTATACCAAGTGAGGTAGGTTAACATTAATAATTCATCTTCCTTTGTCAGTGATTAGTAGACTAAGGCTAAAATATAACCATTTTGATACTAACAGAAATGAAAGCAGAGATACTAATAATGAATAAGGCCGGTAACTAGTTATTCCTTATGGTATCACTAATTAACATTTCCATTCAAGCTTAAAACTGCTACATTTGGAATTTGAAAAGTTCGTCATGAATGTTAAAGAGGACCCGAAGTCACCAAGACGCAGACAGTGCACAGGGAGAGAGGGTCCTAAGCGAGTTTCAGTTCAGTGTTACTGAGTAAAACCATCTTACGTACTAATAAAAAATTTAATGTTTATTTTATTGATTTTTGAGAGAGGAGAGAAGAGAGACACAGGAACATCAGTCTGGCCCTCTATGTGCCCTGACCAGGGACCGAACCGGCAACCTCTGTGCTTCGGGACGATGCTCTAACCAATCTAGCCATCCAGACAGGGCCCATCTTACATATTTTAAGTGAAGAACTTTTTCAACCAAACTATGGTTTCTTTTGTTGTTTTATTTAAATCAATCCCTTCTACTTGAACAAGTTTAAGAACAAAACAAGGCTACAGATTCCAACTTTCAGTCAAAAGTTATTTTTTTCCTTTGATCTAAGACCATACCCCCCACGTAAACATTGGGTGATCCTCTTCTGATGTGGATTTAGGGGAGATTCCACAAGCTTTAGTATCCATTTTTAGTATTACATTTCTTTTTTTGAAATTTTATTTATTCATTTTTATTATTAGAGAGAGAGGAGAGAGAGAGAGAGAGAGAGAGAGACAGAGAGAGAAGGTGGGGAGGAGCTGGAAGCATCAACTCCCATATGTGCCTTGACCAGGCAAGCCCGGGTTTCGAACTGGCGACCTCAGGGTTCTAGGTCGATGCTTTACCCACTGCACCACCACAGGTCAGAGCTTACATTTCTTACTCCACACTGACAACTGACACACAGACCAAGAACAAACAGAGTAGCCCTGTGCTGTCGCCCAGTTCAAACGCCATCCTCCTTCCCCCTCAGAGCGGAAGATGACAGACTGGCACCAGCACGACCCTGTGGGGTCCCGAAAGGGAGCGACAGCTGGCAGGGACCTGCTCCTCCCATGCCCAGCGCTGTGCTGCCTGCCTGCCGTACGGAGACGACCTCAGTCAGTCCTCACGGCCTAAGAGGGAGGGTGCTATCCCTCTCCTCACGCAGAGGAGGGGACTGAGGTGTTCCGGTGACTTTCCCAAGGTTACACACATCCAGGCGGTGCGGTCCGAATCTGAACCCACATCTGATCCCGAGCCTGCCCTTTCAACCACTCTGCAGCCTCGATCACATGTGCGAAGGAAAACCCTGAGGAAAGGAAATCTAACTTTCTCTACCTGGCGCCCGAGGATGGAATGATGCCCAGTATATGCGATTCACAAGGAAGGGATGTCTACTCAATTAGAGTGTTCATTGGCTAGAACACTTGAACTATCAGGGCTGCTTTCAAAGGGAACGGCCACCTGTGGGGCTGGGCAGCATCAGAGGCATGAGTCCATCGGCTGAGGGCCGGCCCAGTCACTAGGCCATTTCAGCCCAGTGTGTTTGGGTCTGGCAGGAAGTCACACCAAGGTGGTGAGACTACTCCCCAAAGTACCAGACCCGTGAAAACCAGTCCCTCTGCGGCCCACCTGTCCTGGCCCGCTGACACAGAGAGAGGAATTAACTCCAAGTCAGACAGAGTGGTCCAGGGGCACCTGGCTGGATGAACCTGAAATTCTGAAACACTACAGGAAGTAAGGAGGCATCAACACGTGATTATCTAGCCTTGACCTGGGGTGGCGCAGTGGATCAAGTGTCGACCTGGAGTGCTGGGGTTGCTGGTTCGAAACCCAGGGCTGGCCCGGTCAAGGAACATACGAGAAGCAACGAGCTGATGCTTCCTGCTCCTCCTCATCCCTCTCTCTCTCCTCTCTCTGAAAACAATAAATAAAATATTAAAAACCATGATGACCCAGTCCAGATGGCAGGGAGCCCCACTGCCTGGCATACATGTAACTCCCACTGGAGAAGGGGCACAGGGGGAGGGCTGGGCTGCCTCTGACCGGCGGGCCCTGCTCCCTGGGGCGGGGAGGGCTGGGTGTAGGCCTCCCCACATCTGGAAGATGGTCATGTAAACTGATAGCCCCTCATAGGACCCGGCGAGGATGAAATGAGAACGCAGAAGTGAAGCATCTGACCTGATGTGACCCTGAGTAACTGCTGGTTTGGGGCTGAGGGAAGCCACAGGGCACGGAGAGTTAAGTATCAGTGTCGCTGGGCAAGCAGAGCAGGGCCCGTCTTGTTCCCAGGGACAGAGAGCTACACGTTCACACAATGGACGCCAGACTCACATTTCCAGCTGCCACATCGACGCTTCCACTCAGTCTAACGGGCACCCCAAACCTAACACGTCTGAAAGCAAAGCCTGCTGACCCAACACCACTGTCCTCCCTCCTCCACGCCTGACATCAACGCCCAGCAAGCCCAGCTGTCTCCCCCTTCCCTCCCATCATTCCTTCTCACTGGGACTGCAACAGCCACAGCCACCTCCCAACCCGTCTCCCTCTTTCCACCAGCAGCCAGGAAGAACCTTTTAATAAAATGTTAAGTCAAACCACAGCACTCCTGAGCTCAAAACCTTCAGAGGCCCCCCAACCCCACCCAGGCAACCATCCTACCATGAGCCACAAGGCCCTACTATGAGACCTGCCCCCACCTTGAGCCTGCTCTGCCTCAAGGACTCATCGCCCCCTCTCTTCCCTTCTTAACTACATCTCAACTGGCTTCCATGCTGTGACCCAAGCTGAGGAGGCCTCAGGGCCTTTGCACTGCCAGCCCCCACAGGAACGGTCTCCCCAGACATCGCTCCCTCCCTACTGCGTGTCTCTGACCGCTCTACCCAAACTGGGCCCCACCTGCACCTTAGGGAGCAGGGACTTTGATGTACTGATTTATCTGTAGTGACTAGAACAGTGATTCTCAGGTAGTAGGTGCTCATGTGAATGAATAGCATAATTTAAATGAGGAAAGAAAAATTACTGCAATCCTTTGATTACTGAATATTTAGTTTTACGTGCTTTTCAGAATACCATAGAATGACTTTTGTTTTTCCAGTTAAGGAGCAATTTCTCAAAAAAAAAAAAAAAAAAAAAAAGCTAAGAAGAGACAAACTCTATTAATTCACCCCTTCACCAGAACAGGGACTCCACCTTAGTACCAACAGAGGAAAAATTCAAAGAAGTGAAATGTAGGTAGCTGTCAAAAATAATAAGTAAATGAATTACTTATGAAATCAAATAAATATGCACAAATAGCTAAATTTTAAAAAGCAATGCACAAGTTTTTGTACAACCACAGGTGTTAATTATGTAACAACGTAATATATCGTATGAAACTGTTTATTAGGTTCATTAAAAAAAAAACAAAATAAATTTTAATACTGATTATAGAATGAAAGTACAGTTCTAGACTTCATAAAGGACTAGAAGCTATTTCAAAATATGAACATGCAGTGGGAAGCTGGGCAGGATTAGGCAGAGCCTAAAAGCAGAGAAGGTGAAGATACTTACTCACATATCTGTGCAGAGACAAGAGGGACCTCAGTGAGTCACACATTCCTGTCGGTACCACCACGGGAGCCGCGGCCTGCCGGCCAGGGCCTGTGTCATAAATACCTGCCCCACACACACCAGCTTTGCCGCTCTCAGGAGTTACAGGGGCGGGCTCACTCTGGACTGTGTGAGTCCAGTTTGTAGTCGTCAGGAGCCTGCCAGGTAATTTGCCTCGGTAGTCACCTTGTAATCGTTACTTCATCTGAACCCATGCTCCTAAAATATTAGTCAGCTTATAGTAACTCAGAACCTTTCAGTCCTAACCATACAAATTCTTGCTTGAAATGAGACATGCAAACAGAATCCGCAGCCTCAGCACTCAACATCACAAGGCTCCGGTTTGACTCTGCACCTGTCACCTCTCACCACCCCTTTCATGAGTCCTAAATCTCAGGCAAACTGAAATGTCCTGTCCTCTTTCTGTTCCCTCCACCGGAGAAAACCATCCTTTCGGCCTGCAATGCTGACCGTCAGGAATGGTAAAGCCTCCTCTGACCTCCTCCACCCTATGTGCGGGGTGGTCATCTGTTCCCGTGACACCCTGTAGTCTCTGTGCCTCTCCCCTGGCCTGTGGTCCCGTGTTAAGCCATGTATGTGTACATTTTCATAATCTCCCTCGCCCTCACTATGCATGTTGCAGGTGTCTTTTGTGTGTGTGTGTGTGGCAGAGACAGAGAGAGTCAGAGAGACAGACAGACAGACAGGAAGGGAGAGAGATGAGAAGCATCAAGTCTTCGTTGCAGCACCTTAGTTGTTCATTGATTGATTTCTCCTGTGTCTTGACCGTGGGGCTACAGCAGACCGAGTGACTCCTTGCTCAAGCCAGCGACCTTGGGTCCAAGTTGGTGAGCTTTGCTGAAACCAGATGAGTCCACGCTCAAGCTGGCGACCTCGGGGTCTCGAACCTGGGTCCTCCGCATCCCAGTCCGATGCTCTATCCACTGCACCACCACCTGGCCAGGCTGTGGCAGGTATCTTGAAGGTGGGGACCAAGTTTATTCATGCTGTAAATGACAGCCATGGCTTCAAGAGAGACTAGAGAAACCTTGTTCAGAGTTAGAATGGAAGAATCTGATGCTCTCATCTGACATACTCATTTAGTCGATCAACAACATTCCAAATCTGTCCCTCACGTCCTTGTCTCACCAAAAGTGTCACTGCGCGGGGCAGGGACAGCACATCTGCTATAGCTGCTACCACCCCACCCTCTGGAGCACCCCTACAACAGACGCTGCGAAAGGACCGCACCCCCCACCCCAGAGGACCGCTGTGAGAACTAAGTCAGACTCCTGAATTCTGTATTTCCAGTAATACCAACATTTACTGCGTTGCTCATGCCGAGTCGGGCCAGCGAATCCTCTGCACGGGGTTGTGCTGAGGACGTAAGGTGGCACGGGTGGGACGTGCTATAAAGCCCAGAGCCACCTGTGTGGCCAGGAGTTCTGAGCAGCCTGGGCTCCAATCCAGGTGTTTGGATTTCTCCTGCGCTGGAGAGCAGAGGAGAAGGTCAGGCTGGGATGTCGGTAACACGGCTGCTGGCCCAGTGCACGTGCTAGGGGGCGGGGAGGCGGGGGAACGGGCCCCCTGAACTGGGACATTCTCTACTAATGTAGTTAGTGTGAACTCACTTACACACTGCGTATTGGGAACTTCTCAAAGGGGGCACACTTAAGGTTTTGTGTGTGTGTGGGCAGGGTTGTGACAGAACACGCATAACCTAATGTACCAATAGTGACATTTAGTACACGCACAATGCCGTACAACCGTCACCAGTGTCCAGGTCACACATTTCCACCCCCCAAACTGGACAGCCTGACCCTCTGAGCAGTCACTTCCCATTCTCTACCTGCCCTGCCCCTGGCAGTCACCAAGCTGCCTCCTGTCCCTTAAGGATTTGATGACTCTGGAAATTCCATATAAATGGGAGTCATACAGTACGTGACCTTTTAAATCTGGCTGCTTTCCCCGAGGATGTCGCAACGTGTATCGTCAGTACTTCATTTCTCCATGTGTGGATACACTACCTTTTCTATCAGCTGCTGGACCCAGGGCTTGTTAACACCTTTCGGCGACTGTGACTAGTGCTGCTGAGTCTGTACGGGTGCAGCTGCCATGCCTCTTTTTATTTTTTATTGTTTTTGTACTTTTTATTTTTATTTATTTATTTATTGGTATTTTTCTGAAGTTGGAAACAGGGATGCAGTCAGACTCCTGCATGCGCCCGACCAGGATCTACCTGGCACGCCCACCAGGGGGCGTCGCTCTGTGGCAGAGTCACTCTAGCGCAGTGGTTCTCAACCTGTGGGTCGTGACCCCGCCGGGGTCGCGACCCACAGGTTGAGAACCGCTGCTCTAGCACCTGAGGCAGAGGCTCCACAGAGCCATCCCCAGCGCCCGGGCAAACTTTGCTCCAATGGAGCCTCGGCTGCGGGAGGGGAAGAGAGAGACAGAGAGGAAGGAGAGGGGGAGGGGTGGAGAAGCAGATGGGCGCTTCTCCTGTGTGCCCTGGCCGGGAATCGAACCCGGGACTCCTGCATGCCAGGCCGACGCTCTACCACTGAGCCAACTGACCAGGTCCTGTCATGCCTCTTGAACAGAATCTAAGAAATGACGTTGCTGGGTACGGCACCTCGGTTCAAATTCAGAGGGACTAACTAACTGCCAGGCTCCCTCTTACATTCCTGCCGGCGAGGCCTGCGGGTTCCAATCTCTCTCTGTCGACACTGGTTACTGTCCGTCTTTGTAACTGCAGTCGCTCTGCGGGGTGTGCACCGGTGCCCCACTATGCTTAGGATTTGCATTTCCCTAACGGCCGACAGCGTTGAGCATCTTTTCATGTGCCCATCGGCGTCTTCACTTTCAATAACTCTCCAGGA
This sequence comes from Saccopteryx leptura, assembly GCF_036850995.1. Taxonomy (NCBI): domain Eukaryota; kingdom Metazoa; phylum Chordata; class Mammalia; order Chiroptera; family Emballonuridae; genus Saccopteryx; species Saccopteryx leptura. Next base: position 191,473,074 of record NC_089508.1, on the reverse strand, counting down.
AAGAGGACCAGAGGAAGCGCATCCACTCCTCCAGCTTCCAGAGCTCCACTTGCACCAACAAGGAATCCACCTCGTCCCAGCCGAGGCCGTCACCGTCCTCTATGACATCACGGCGGGCTTGGGGGGGTGTGCCTAGACAGGCCTCACTCACGTCCCGATTCTAACCTCTCCTGATCTTTGGCGTGTCCCCCTTCCTCAGCCTGTCACGGGGCCACATCCCTCTCCTGGCATGCTTTCAGGCCCCCTGCCGGCCTGTGTTTGTGCTGGAACTCCGCGGTTTTACTTCTGACACATACTTGAAGGCCTGGCACAGTGCCACACATAAAACAGGAGACTGCACACTTGTAAGAGGATGAGAGTGGCTCTCGTGAACAGAGACGGTGGCGGTGGTGAGGCCGAGTCCCTTGCGTCCCCTGAGCCACCCCCCCACCCATGACCAGCTGTTCTGTGGAATGGCTGACAGCATGAGAACAAGGACCCCCTACAGCCTCCCCGTCTCGAGTTGACAGGACACTTGATATCCTTCAAGAAGAAAGACCAATTTAAATAATTGTGAAAACTGGGTTTAAACAAGATCATTGGCTCTTCATGCACTTCAAAATTCCGAGTTAAGAGAACGGGCAAGTACAATAAACTGTAACAAGAAAAACAGGCAGCAACACAGCAGGTTACACTCAGGATGTGTCCATCATGTCGTCGGGAAGCAATAAATGTTAACCTGACTAATGTCGATTTGGCAACTTAGCTTTTACATCCCTAGTACTTTTTTAAACTAATTATAGTACATCATTTCCACATTTAGTTACTTCAAAGCTGAGAGGAGTGCTTTTCTTTTAACAACTCATGATTATGTCTGAAGGAAACACAAAATACTGACTAATACATGTTAAGTCAGTTTCAGACTACATGATGCTGTGCTATTTACATGATCTTTTATCCGCTAAACGACAGTGGGCAGGATTACCCTGACTGCCTCAAAATAAAGCATGTCAGAAGCAGCACATTGGCCCTGGCCGGTTGGCTCAGCGGTAGAGCGTTGGCCTGGCATGTGGGGGACCCGGGTTCGATTCCTGGCCAGGGCACATAGGAGAAGCGCCCATCTGCTTCTCCACCCCCCTCTCCTTCCTCTCTGTCTCTCTCTTCCCCTCCCGCAGCCGAGGCTCCATTGGAGCAAAGATGGCCCGGGCGCTGAGGATGGCTCCTTGGCCTCTGCCCCAGGCGCTAGAGTGGCTCTGGTCGCAGCAGAGCGACGCCCTGGAGGGGCAGAGCATCGCCCCCTGGTGGGCAGAGCATGGCCCCTGGTGGGCGTGCCGGGTGGATCCCGGTCGGGCGCATGCGGGAGTCTGTCTGACTGTCTCTCCCTGTTTCCAGCTTCAGAAAAATACAAAAAAAAAAAAAAAAAAAGAAGAAGAAGCACATCGTTCCGACAGGTAGACAATTAAGCGGAGCAGCCCACAGCCATGCCAGTCGCGATGTGGACGGTACAGAGAAAGTTCAGTGTGTTCTGTGGCTCGCTATATTCGAATCCGTGACCAAAGAGTAACATGAATATCGGTGCATTTATAACAAAGCGCCACCACATAGGAATAACATTACTCGGTGGGATAAGCAGTTGAAGGAAACCGGCAGTTTGGTGGAGAAACCCCGTTCTGGTAGGCCATCAGTCAGTGACGAGTCTGTACAGGCTATACGGGAGCCCTAAAAAATCTGTGCGTGAGGCCACATCGAACTGCACTGAATAGGTATGAAACTGGGAGAGTTTTCCTTTTATTTGGTGCAGATTTCACATTTCTATCGTCTTTTGTTGCTTTCCTGTGACCGGTCAAAAGTGCACCATGACTTTACGGACCTGGACACACTGTAGTAGGTACTTCACAAGGCTGTAACGATAAGTGGAGGAGTTAATATCTGTTAGGTGCTTAGACCAGTGCCTGGCAGCTGGCAGGGGCTGTGTTCAGCAAATAAAATAAATTCCCTATTGACTGTTTTCTGTTTTTGCAGAATGAATTTTAATCCACTTAAAGTGAGTCCAACTTGCAACTAAAACATAAATGGTTTTGGCCAGTAATAACTGCTTTGGCTCAACTTAGCTCTCTCATCAACTCCGGTATGAATTCTTTTATTTTATCTAGACCTTAAGAATATATTTGTAATGTTTTTGTGACTTCTTAACACTTCTTTTGAAATATTTCAGATTTTTTTCTCTTACTTTTAAGACCTAAGGACTGACAAGCTGAATTGTATCAATAAGGCAAAACTATAAATATTTTTAAAAATTGCATGACCTATAAATAGTCTATCAATAACAAAAGAAAACCTATGATTTCCTATGTTCCCTGGTGGTGAGGGAATAAAAATCTTCTGTTTTGGGCCCAATTTAAGAAAATGGCCCAAGCAATTTAATAATTGATTCAAAATAATGTAATGGTTGACTAAACAGGGACAAAATAACAGTCTAAATTTATGTAATGGTGAGCCGTAAGGACCTCAAAGCAAATCTGTAAACTCCCCAAAGAAAGTCTCCTGTTATTACTTGAGAAATAAATGAGAACAAGCTTTATTTTCCTATGCTTTAAAGATGTTAAATCAGGTTCAAAGCTTCTTTTAAATATTTTGCCAAAACATTTTCCCTGACCATGTGTTTTTCTTTTCTACCTCTTCAATATTTTTGAAGTTTTTAAAAATAAATGTTGTTTGATTTGGGGACAAAACTGGAAGTTTTGCACAAATTTCAGTTTCCTCTTTTAAATGAGTACAGTTCCTTGCGTTGAACTGTGCACATGTGATAAGATTTATGTGTGTGACAACAGGCACACACCCTGACAACCTGAGTCACGTGAATTATTATTCCTATGCCGTATTATTTAACAGTTAAAACACCGTGGGTTAAAATATTTTACCTGCCAAATCCTGACTACAGACCTCTGGTTTCTGTCTCTTTGTTGTTTGTTCACTGCTCCCAACAAGGCAAGATGATTTTGGTTTTGTGGGTTTTTTTGTGACAGAGACAGAGAGAGGGACAGATAAGGACAGACAGGAAGGGAGAGAGATGAGAAGCATCAATTCTTCATTGTGGCCCCTTAGTTGTTCGCTATTGCTTTCTCATCTGTGCCTTGGTGGGGGGATCGAGTGACCCCTTGCTCAAGCCAGTGACCTTGGGCTCAAGCCAATGACCTTTGGACTCAAGCCAGCAACCATGGCATTATGTCTATGATCCCACACTCAAGCCAGTGACTCCGTGCTCAAGCTGGATGAGCCTGCGCTCAAGCTGGCGACCACGCAGTTTCGAACCTGGGTCCTCTGCTTCCCAGTCTGATTCTCTATCCACTGCGCCACCGCCTGGTCAGGCAAGACGGTTTAACTCTTGATCTTCTTCTTTTTTTTTTCCCCTGTATATTTCTGAAGCCGGAAACGGGGAGAGACAGACAGACTCCCGCATGCGCCCGACGGGGATCCACCTGGCACACCCACCATGGGGCGACGCTCTGCCCACCAGGGGGCAATGCTCTGCCCCTCCGGGAGGTCACTCTGTTGCGACCAGAGCCACTCTAGCGCCTGGGGCAGAGGCCGAGGAGCCATCCCCAGCGCCCGGGCCATCTTTGCTCCAGTGGAGCCTTGGCTGTGGGAGAGAGACAGAGAGGAAGGAGAGGGGGAGGGGTGGAGAAGCAGATGGGCGCTCCTGTGTGCCCTGGCCGGGAATCGAACCCGGGACTTCTGCACGCCAGGCCGATGCTCTACCACTGAGCCAACCGGCCAGGGCCTGATCTTATACCACCGTGGTTGTTAGGATCATACTGTTCATGTATATCATACCGAAGCACCTAGACTGCAGGTGGGAAGAAACTGCTTTGTCTTTGGAGAAAAAAGATTATCAAATCCCTCACAAGATCACTCAGTCTTCACATTTGAGATTTTGTATGACACTAACGGTCTTCCACCATCACGGTAAGGACCTGTAACGGGCCAGGTCTTCTATAGTTTAGGCCTTAGGGCTAAAATTCTGTTACAACCACTCAGCTCTGTACTGTAGTCTGAAAGCGGCCATAGACAACACATGAACAAATGGCCACGTTCTGGGCATACAATTTTATATGCAGACAGGTGCTGGCCAGCCCCCTGGCTCTAGTTTGCTCATTCCTCAGTTAAAGTGCAACTGATACAAGGTGATGCTGTAGCAAAATAAATTTGAAGGAGATTTCAAAATGTATGTCAATTCCTACTGTAGTCTCCAGCATATAAACGACTAGAATTTGGTATTTCTCTTGAATCATTAATATTTTCCTATCACTTTTAATTATAGTTGAAAAAAAAAAGCAATGATACATTTTCTGAATATTCTCTACAAAATGGAACAGACTACTTACTCATAAAGGACCTTTTATTTTTAAGAGAAAACGATCATGAAATGACTATTTTGGGGGAAGCTTGTGTATCTGGAAGGTTTATAGAAAATGAAAACCTGCCTTTATTTCTTAACTTTCAGGTAATTAGAATGACTTATAAATTTTAGATTTTTAAAGTATTTTCCATAAAGTCTGAATCACTTTCCCTGCAAAACTTTCGGAATGCCTTTGTTCATATGGAGACAAAAGAAAATAAAGGGGCCATTTCTACTGCTGTGCAAATTCTAAATAATTTACAAGAATTTTATCAAATGGCAAGCCATAGGACATCAATTATTTTTATTTTTTAAGAAGTAAACTATATTATTTAAACTGGAGAAGCCGCACCATTGCTTGGTATGTTCCGTTTTCATTTCTTGGTAACTTCCAATAGCAAAACTTTAACACCCTCCACAGATGACCCCCAACACGGAAGAGAACAATAAGATGACAATGAAACCCTTACAGGAAGAATACTTCAAGAATGAGAATCAGGAGGTACAATAATAGATAGCATCATCTGAATTTCAGGCCCTAAAGAACTTCATGCAATGGAACTACTGCATAAACCATAAAAGGAATCAAACCATAAAAGCAAAACTACATTAAAAGTTAACTTGCAGGCCCTGGCCGGTTGGCTCAGTGGTAGAGTGTCGGCCTGGCGTGCAGAAGTCCCGGGTTCGATTCCCAGCCAGGGCACACAAGAGAAACGCCCATCTGCTTCTCCACCCCTCCCCCTCTCCTTCCTCTCTGTCTCTCTCTTCCCCTCCCGCAGCCGGGATCCATTGGAGCAAAGATGGCCCGGGCGCTGGGAATGGCTCCTTGGCCTCTGCCCCAGGCGCTAGAGTGGCTCTGGTCACAACAGAGCGACCCCCTGGAGGGGCAGAGCATCGCCCTCTGGTGGGCAGAGCGTCGCCCCCTGGTGGGCGTGCCAGGTGAATCCCAGTCGGGTGCATGCGGGAGTCTGTCTGACTGTCTCTCCCCGTTTCCAGCTTCAGAAAAATACAAAAAAGAAAAAAAAAAAGTTAACTTGCAACTTCAATAATTCAAAGATAGCCTGACCTGTGGTGGCACAGTGGATAAAGCGTCGACCTGGAATGCTGAGGTCGCCAGTTCGAAACCCTGGCTTGCCTGGTCAAGGCACATATGGGAGTTGATGCTTCCTGCTCCTCCCCCTGTTTTCTCTCTATCTCTCCCCCCCCCTCTCTCTAATAAAAATGAATAAATAAAATAAAATAAAAATAATTCAAAGATAACCCAATAAAAAACTAGCAAAGGTTGTGAACAGACATTTCTCCAAAGAAGATATGCAATGGCCAGTAAGAACGTGAAGAGAGGCTCGAGATCATCAGCCACTAGGGAAATGGGAGACAATATTCAAATGAGGTATTACTTCACCTCACTCAGATGACGAAGGAAAAGGGCAGACAACAGCAAGGATGCAGAGAAACTGGAACCCTCACTCTGCTGTGGGAATGTAAAATGGTGCACTCACTCTGGAAATGTCTGGCAGTTCCTCAAAAGGTTCAATTTAGTCACCCCATGAGCCAGCAATTCCACTCCTAAGTATATAACCAAGAGAAAGAGAAAAGCATAGGTACTCACAGAAGCTGTACATCAGGGGTCCCCAAACTTTTTACACAGGGGGCCAGTTCACTGTCCCTCAGACCGTTGGAGGGCCGGACTATAAAAAAAAAACTATGAAGCCTGACCTGTGGTGGTGCAGTGGATAAAGCGTCGACCTGGAATGCTGAGGTCGCCGGTTCGAAACCCTGGCTTGCCTGGTCAAGGCACATATGGGAGTTGATGCTTCCAGCTCCTCCCCCCTTCTCTCTTTCTGTTTCTCTCTCCTCTCTCTCCCTCTCTGTCTCTCTCTCCTCTCTCTCCCTCTCTGTCTCTCTCTCCTCTCTCTCCCTCTCTGTCTCTCTCTCCTCTCTAAAAATGAATAAATAAAAAAATAAAAATAAAAAAAACTATGAATAAATCCCTATGCACACTACACATATCTTATTTTAAAGTAAAAAACAAAACAAAACGGTAACAAATACAATATTTAAAACAAAGAACAAGTAAATTTAAATCAACAAACTGACCAGTATTTCAATGGGAACTATGGGCCTATTTTGGCTAATGAGATGGTCAATGTCAGGTTCCATATTTGTCACTGCTAGCCGTAAGGAGCGTTATGACGCACTTCCGGAGCCGTGACGCGCGAGTCCCTCGTCACCGGAAGTAGTACTGTACACGAGAGACGCCCGTGCTTCGCGGCGCCGCCACATACAGTGTTCCTCTCACTGACCACCAATGACCACCTTCCGGAAGTGCGGCGGGGGCCGGATAAATGGCCACCGGGGGGCCGCATGCAGCCCGGGACCCCTGCTGTATATGAATGTTGATGGCAGCATTATTTCTAATAGCTAAAGGGTGGAAACAACCAACCCAAGTAGCTAAAGGGAGGATAAATGGATACACCAAATGTGTTGTACAGATACAGTGGAACACTAACCATCCACAAACAGAAAGGAAGTGCCGATCCATGCCACCGCCACAGCATGAATGAACCCTGAAACCATTATTCTAAGTGAAAGGCACCCGTCACTAAAGACCACATATCCTACGTACGATTCCATTTATATGAAACGTCCAGCATAAGCTAATCTAAAGAGGCAATTAATGGTGGCCTATGGCTGGCATTGGGGGTGAGCGGGAAGGGACTGCTAACAGCTATCGTATTTCTTCTGAGGATGGTGAAAATAATCTAAAGCTGATTGTGGTAGTAATTTTAAATCTTGTGAGTATAATAAAAACCACTGAACTGTGCACTTTAAATGGGAGAACTGTATTGTATGTTAACTATCTCAAGAAAGCTGTTCACAAACAAACGGCTTTTATTTATGTGGGATAATGAAGACATCTTTATTGCTTAAACTACTATTAGTTGGGTATTTTGTTACTTTTGGGCAAAAACATCTTAAATTGTTCACATATCATCGGGTGAGCGGATGCTGAAAGCCGGGTATCTCATGGGAAACACCCAGAACTAGAAATCGGAGATATAACTGCCGCAGCCGCCTCACTAGGCTGAGCCACAAGACAAAGGAAAAGCCCAGTCTGTTTCCTCCGGCAGTGTTTAACCACCCTGTCCAAGCAGGAAGAGACAAACACTTAGCTTGGCCGCCTTGACCAACATTCACAATGTATTTGGCCAAGTTTCCCAAGTTGAATCCTCTACAGATTTCTATGAAGTAAGTAAATATTTCACTCAGAGTCTATTTTCTTCACCTTCTCCCAAAGTACAAAAATATCAGAATTCAACAGAAGTTTCATGTAAAAATCTGTATAAGAAATGTTATGTGTTCTATAGTAACATTAAAAATATTTTAATTCAGCCTGACCAGGCGGTGGCGCAGTGGATAGAGCATCGGACTGGGATGCGGAGGACCCAGGTTCGAGACCCCGAGGTCGCCAGCTTGAGTGTGGGCTCATCAGGTTTGAGCAAAGATCACCATCTTGGACCCACGGTTGCTGGCTCAAGCAAGGGGTCACTTGGTCTGCTGAAGGCCCATGGTCAAGGCACATATGAGAAAGCAATCAATGAACAACTAAGGTGTCGCAACGAAAAACGGATGATTGATGCTTCTCATCTCTCCCCGTTCCTGTCTGTCTATCCCTCTATCCCTCTCTCTGACTCTGTCTCTGTAAAAAAAAAAAAAATTAATTCACATCAAAATAAAAACTACTTTCAAAATCCAAGTTTTAGAAATGATAGGAATTCTTCAGCATCCCATTCTTCATCTAGGGTCATATTTTTAAACAAAAAAAATTTAAATGATAGGGTCTTCCTGTGCAGGTAAACAATGTCCTTTCCAGAGACAGCACTCTTAAGGAATGACCATTTTTAAATGACTCATCTTCACATATGTAAGACCTCTTTCACAGTTTTATCCAATGGAATGTATCACTTGTTTCATAAGAAAGGTTATGCATACCAACACCAAGAGTCAGTAACTCAATCAAATCTTCTTGAAAAATAAGAAAAACACAATTTACCATATATCTACCTCTTTTGCTATGAACTGCCCACTCCAGTTCCATACATGGAATTTAAATGGATATAGGGTATTTTAGTCTACACTTTAATAAAAAAACAAAAACAAACAACTAAGCAACGCAAAAGTTTAGACCTCTAAAACTCATTTCCATCCCCTCTGAATAAAATACACATCCACTGAAGCTTCACCATTGCCACACATTTTCCTTACCGAAACTGAAGTTTTAAAAGCCTGTGTTCCTAGCAACCTGGTTGCTGTGGAAACAGCCGAATCAACATTATGAACTCACAGCGGAGTACAACGTGGTGCGGAAGGAACAGAGGTCTCATTTAAACAGCGACAAGAATCATAAGACAAAAAGGAGATATGGAAGGAAGGAGTCAGAGCACCAAACGCTTTAATGCCAGGGTCACACATTCCCCCCACCGTGTCCAATGCAAACTGGGTGTTTTGGGGACTCTGTAACCATCTCAGCCATCCCTCAAATGTCGCCGTGTGTACTTCGTTAAACTGACCCCGCTGAGGCAGAGTGGTTCTAGGTCAGGCCTCCCCAGAACACGTGGAAGTTACGGCACCACCAGGACCCAGTCAGGGAGGGTTCTGAAAATGTTCTGGGTGTAGCCGATTCCGTTAAATACCGCAGTACTGACTTATTCATCCCAAAGCAACACTTCAGGCTTAGGCTGTGTCTACAGGTTTCAAGGCTCCGGATCAATACTCCAAGCACAAAACTTGTCTGAGGTGAACGAGCATCCAGACCCACAGCACACCGGGCAGCCCGGCCTCTGACCCGGCACTGTGCTCACACCGCACGGGTGTTCCTCTGCTTCCACGGGGCGGTGAGGAATTGTCCTCAAGATGGCGGATGTAGGAATGGGGTGGATGACCGGAACTTCCGGTGCAGGTTCCTACGCCCGTCCCCGGCTGTCCCTTGCCACCTTTGACTTGGCGACACACCCACTTTCCTTGAACCACACACACTTTACCAACCTCTCCCTCTGGCTTTCTGAACCTTCCAAGTTAGAACATGTTGAAGCCAGAACTTTTACCCTTTGCAAAATAAAACATAGTCAACAAGTTTTAAAAACTGATGGTGATGTGTGGGGCTATTAAAAAAAAACAACAACAAAAAACCCCGGACCTTTGCCCCCTTCGGAGATGGTACAGAGAGAACTGGCTCTGTAAATAGAAACCCAGGTTCTCTGGCAGCTGGCACCGCCGCGGGTGTGGCTGCCCTCCACGTGTGCACAGGAGACCAATTCATACCAGCAAGACCGGAAAAATCACAACCAAGAGCAACTGTGGAAGCCACGAGAGCCAAGAACAGACCGCCAAGGACTCGGACTCCGTGAGGTGAGTCACAGGAGACAGTCCTGCCAGGGCCGGAGGCCCGGCCCCATCTCCTTCAGCTCAGAATGTAGGTCAAGGATCCCGGGGCTTTGAGCTGCAGGGGGAAGGGGGGAGAGGGAAGAGGGAAGGGGGAAGGGGGAAGGGGGAAGGGTGGAGCCCAAGACTCAGAGGCAGAAGCCCACTGCCCAGGGACCCGGGGGCCGGGCACCAGCTGTGCCCTGCGCTGCCCCCTAAGCCCCACTCACGACACACCCCAGGACTCAGGCCGGAAGTGGACATGCTGGAGCGCTGGGCGAGCTCTCCTTTCCGGCCCACTTCGCACGCTCTTCCCGGCACTACCAGGGTGAAAGGCTCCGGGGAACGCGACTTAGGTCGGGTTTACGCGTAATGACGGTCAGCTCACCCAGCTCTGTCGACACAAGGGACCCGGTGGCGATCTCACCGATCTTGGCCACTCCATCGTAGTAGGCTTTTCCCGCCAGGATCATAGCTAGACAGGGAAGGCGACACACAAAATCATCACTCAGACAAGGAAGGGAGGGAGGGAGCGACACAGATGCTACTTTCAGGGTTCCCTCAGTCCCTCCTGCTGCAGCCGGGTCTGGGCTGCGACAGGGGTGGCTCTCAGAAGGCAGGGCTGGGGCATGGTAGCGGTGCCAGGGGCAGAGGCCTCCGCCACTGGTGAGCTGTGGGGTCTTCGTCTCGGACCAGCGCTGGGGAACTGCCCAGAGGAGGCCCTGCCTGCTCCTGATGCCAGTGCCAGAAGCGGTGGGTTCCCAATCTGAAAGTCACAGCCTTTATGCTCTACATATGCAAGTGTGGGAAATTGTAGTTATTTCCTAAGGCTGAGGACAACCTTAAAGTATAACCATTAAAAAAGAACAATAAGTAGCATTTATGTAGACTTCCCAAGTCACTACACTTAAGTTGTCTAGCAGTCGACAACACTGACGGGGGTCAGTGCCTGGGTCAGTGATGTTATCCTGCTTCACCGAGGGGAGGGGAGTGGAGATAGTCTGAGATATCCCCAGGTCAGTGGCAAGTCAGAGGGAGTCCACACCCCTCCTGCTCAGGTACCGCATTTCCTCAGCTAAATTACAGTGTTTCTTTTTTGACTCTTTGGCCTGAGAACTGAAAGAGAGATGACTCCACCTAAAAACAAGCTTGAAGCCAGTACCCTGTCAAGTTAATATATGTAATATTTCAGTATGAAGATTTTAAATTGCCAAGGCACTGACAAGCTGAAAAACAAATTTGTGGGAGACAGGATTACACAATATTTAAACAAAATTTTTGGTTTGAACCCACACATGGAAGTGAAATTTTTCATTATCTGTTGACTTACATTTGAAACTCTTTAACGTTCTTAAGTCTAGTAAAATATCCTTGTTTTTATGATAAAGTTGAATTAACTTTAAAAAATCATACAACTTATCCAGAATAAATAGAATAACATTTTCATAACTTTGGCCCCTTCTGTGAACACATTAAGATATTTTTCTACCACTTATTGTTTTAAGAAATGAAGCCTGTTAGTTCTGTTTTATTTATTTAAATTTGGGGGGTTAATAAAATGATATAAATGACAGGCGTACAACTTCATGATATGACATCTATCTACTCCAGTGTGTACTCACCACCTGAAGCCTGGTCTCCTTTCGTCACCATGTGTCACCATGTGTCCTCCCCCCCCACCGCCCCCCCCGCCCCACACACACTCAGCTGTTGTCTGTACTTACGAGTTTGTTTATTGCTTTTGGTTTGTATTCCACTCGAGCAAAATCATTCGGTTCTTGCCCTTTCCCACCTGACTTATTTCACTTAGCCTAATCCTCTCAGGATCTACCTATGTTATTGTAAAAGGTAGTATTTCATATATTTTTTTTAAATTTTATTTATTCATTTTTAGAGAGGAGAGAGAGAGGGAGAGAGAGAGGGAGGGAGAGAGAGATGAGAGAGACGGGGGGGGGGGAGGAGCTGGAAGCATCAACTCCCATATGTGCCTTGACCCGGCAAGCCCAGGGTTTTGAACCAGCGACCTCAGCATTTCCAGGTCGTCGCTTTATCCACTGCGCCACCACAGGTCAGGCGTATTTCATATTTTTTTATGGCCGAGTAGTACTCCATTGCATATATGTACCACATCTTTATTCAATCATCTTCTAAAGATACTTAGGTTGTTGCTGTGTCTGGGCTATTATGAATAATGCTGCAGTAAACACAGTGGCACACACATTTTTACAAATAAGCGTTTTCAAATTTGGGGGGTAGATACCCAGAAGAGGGATTGGTGGGTCATACGGTAGTTCTAGTCTTTAAGGTGTGAGGTGGCATCTCATTGTGTTTTGATTTGCATTTCCCTTGTAACTAGTAACATTGAGCATCGCTTCCTGTTATCAGTTGGCCACCTGGATGTCTTCCTCGGAAAAAGGTCTGTTTGGGTCCTCTGCCCAATTTTGATCAATTGCTTTTCTTGTTGTAGTTCAGTTGTAGGAGTTCTTTATATTTTTTATATAGTTTGAAAATATCTTCTCCCAATCAGCTGGCTGTCATTTATTTTTGTTGATCGTTTCTTTGGCTATGCAGAAGCTTTTAAGTTTGATGTAGTCCCGTTCATTTATTTTTTCCTTTACTTCCCTGGCCTATGGAGTCAAGTTCACAAAACCCCTCAGAGACCCAAGTTCCATAATTTAGTGCCTATGTTGTCTTCTATGTATTTTATTGTCTCAGGTCCTACATCCAGTCTTTAATCCTTTTTTGGATAATTTTTTTTGCATAGTATCAGATAATAGTATAGTTTCATTCTTTTGCATGTGGCTTTTCAGTTTTCCCGACACCATTTATACAAGAGACTTCCTTTTCCCGGCGGTATATTTTTGACTCCTTTGTTGAAAATTAGATGCCTATATATGTCTACGTTTATTTCTGGGCTCTCAATTCTCTTCCACTGGACTTCGTGTCTGTTCTTCTGCCAATACCATAGTGTTTTACTTACTGTAGCTTTGTAGTATAGTTTGAAGTCAGGGAGCGTGATACCTCCAGCTTTGTTCTTTTTCCTCAGCATTGCTTTTGCTATTTGATGTCTTTTGTGGTTCCACAGATTTGAGTACTTTTCTATTTCTGTGAAAAAATGCCATTGGCATTTTGATGGGGATTACACTGAGTCTATGTATTGACTTAGGCAATATGGCCACTTTAACAATGTTAATTCTTCCAACCCACAAACACGGAACACCTTTCCATTTCTTTGTATCTTCTTCAATTCCTTCCAACAATGTACTGTAGTTTTCAGTACAGGTCTTCGCCTTCTCTGTTAAGTTTATTCCTAGGTATTTCATGCTTTTTGTTGCAATTATAAATAGAACTGTTTTATTTCTCTTTCTGGTATTTTATTGTTAGTATATAGGAACACAATAGATTTCTGTATATTTGTTTTGATACTGCAACTTGTTTATGTTTATTGTTTCCAGTGGATTTTTTGTGGAGTTGTAAGGGTTTTCTAGATAGAGTCATGTCATTTGCAAATAGTGACAGTTTTATTGCTTCATGCCCAATTTAATGCCTTTTCTTTCTCTTGCCTGATTGCTCTGGTTAGAAATTCCAGTACCACGTTCAATCACAGCGGCAAGAGTGGGCGTCCTTGTCTGGTTTCTGATCTTAGGGGAAAAGCTTTCAGTTTTCCACCACTGAGTATATTAGCTAAGCATTTCTCATCTAGGGCCTCCATTATGTTGGGCTACTTTCCTTCTGTACCCATTTTATTATTTTAATCATAAATGGGTGTTGTATCTTGCTAAATGCTTTTTTCTGCATCTATTGATATAATCATCTGATTAGCTTTTATTTTGTTAATGTGTTGTACAAGATTGATTTGCAGCTGCTGAACCATCCCTGCATCCCTGGAATAAACCCCACTTGATCTTGATGTCTTATATATTTAATGTATTGTTGTATTCAATTTGTACTATTTTCTTTAGAATTTTTGCATTTATGTTCATCATAGATACTGGCCTGTAATTTCTTGTTTTGTGCTGAACTTGCCTGGTTTGGGTGTCACGTTTATATTGGCCTTCTATGTATATAATGAGTTAGGAAGTATTCCCTCTTCAATTTTTTGGAAAAGTTTGAGAAGACAGGTAGTAAATCTTCTTCTTTGAATGATTGGTAGAATTCACCAGGAAAGCCATCCAGTTCCAGACTTGTATTTTTCAGGAAGTTTCTGATTCCTGTTTCAATGTCCTTACCAGTAATCAGACGACGTAGGTTTTCCAGTTCTACCTGGTTCAGCCCAGTAAGGTTCTATAGCTCTAAGACTACGACCATTTCTTCCAGGTTGCCAGATTTGATGGCATACCGCCTTTCACAGTGTTCTGGTATAATTCTTAGTCTTCTGTAGTATCCATTGTTAACTTCTGTTTCATTTCTGATTTCTAGTCGTTTTTCTTGCTTCCTTAGTGAGTGCATTTTACTTGAATTGAAGTATCAACTTCCACCCTTTCACTTGGAGCCTATGTTCTTGTTTGGAGCCGAGATGAGTCTCTTGCAGGCAACGAATAATTGGGTTTTGTTTTTTAATCCATTCCACTGCTCTACCTTTTGATTGGTGAGTCCAGTCCATTGACATTTAGGGTGATTACTGATAAGGGCGGACTTACTGCAGCCATTTTATCTTTTCATTTCTGGTTGCTCTGTTTCTCCCTTGTGATTCTGTCTGCTGTTTTAGTTAGGCAGTTTCTATGATTTTTTTTTCTCATTTCCTTTTTGTATGTTTCATGGCCTCATGCTGGACTTCTGTTTTATGGTTGTGAAATACCTCATCCGAACACTAGTCCTTTCTCTTCCGATTGCCTGTTTTCATTCACTTGTAACTGATCAGTCCTTTTCCTCCCTTTTATGATTTTGTCATAAATTCTCCCCCCCCCCTTTTTTTTCCTTCTTTTTGTATTTTTCTGAAGCTGGAAACCGGAAGAGACAGTCAGACTCCCGCATGCGCCCGACCGGGATCCACCCGGCACGCCCACCAGGGGGCAACGCTCTGCCCCTCCGAGGCGTCGCTCTGTCGTGACCAGAGCCACTCTAGTGCCTGGGGCAGAGGCCAAGGAGCCATCCCCAGCGCCCGGGCCATCCTTGCTCCAATGGAGCCTCAGCTGCGGGAGGGGAAGAGAGAGACAGAGAGGAAGGAGAGGGGGCGGGGTGGAGAAGCAGATGGGCGCTTCTCCTGTGTGCCCTGGCCGGGAATCAAACCCAGGACTCTCGCACGCCAGGCCGATGCTCTACCACTGAGCAAACCGGCCAGGGCCATAAATTTTCCCCTTTTATGTTGTTAATTCATTAACCAAGTTGTAGTAGTTATTTTAATGTCCCTTCCCCCCTTTAACCTTTATATTGTAAGTGTTTAATAACTTATTTTGAAGATTTGCAGTTTTCTCTCAATGTCTGTTAATTTTTGGGGGGGTGGTTTCTGAAGTGAGAAGTGGGGAGGCAGAGAGACGGACTCCTGCATGCAACTGACCCGGATCCACCCGACATGCCCATTTAGGGCGTTGCTCTGCTGTGGCCAGAGCCATTCTAGCACCTGAGGCAGAGGCCACAGAGCCATCCTCAGAGCCCAGGCCAACTTTGCTCCAATGGAGCCTTGACTGTGGGAGGGGAAGAGAGAAACAGAGAGGAAGGAGAGGGGGAGGGGTGGAGAAGCAGATGGGCACTTCTCCTGTGTGCCCTGACCAGGAATCGAACCCGGGACTGCCACATGCTCTACCACTGAGCCAACTGGCCAGAGCCCTGTTAATTATCTTACTCAAAGTTTTTCATACATTTTTTTTTCCCAGCAGAAGAGTTCCTTTTAGCATTTATTGTAATGCAGGTCTTGTGGTAGCGAATTCTCTCAGCCTTTATTTGTCTGGAGAAACCTTCTTTCTCCTTCATAGCTCAAGGATAGCTTTGCTGCATATGTTATTTTTGGCTGATGGTTATTTTCTTTCAATATTTTGAATATTTCCTTCTACTCTCTCCTGTCTTATAACGTGTCTACCGAGAAATCTGATCATAATCGAACGAAGTTTACTTTGTAGTTTAGTACTTTTTTTCCCCTGGCTGCCTTGAGAATTCTTAGTCATTAATTTTTGACAGTTTGAGTAACTTATATCTTAGAGAAGGTCTTTTTGTGTTGACATAATTAGATATTCTCTTAGCTTCCTCTATTCTAAAATGCAGTTCTTTCCAGAGGCTTGGGAAGTTCTCATAAATTATTTCCTTGAGCGCACTTTCTCCCTCTCTTTCTGATACACCCACTACCCTCAGGTTGCTCTTTCCAGTGTCATCAGATAGTCCCTGTCGAGGTTTTCCTTTTATTTTCTTAAACTCCTAGCTCTCTTCTTCCTCCTGGCTCCTCTTTAGGTTTATATCTTTGAGTTTACTAATTCTCTCTTCCACCTGGACTGCTCTATTTCCAATACTCTCTGATGCCTTCCTCATTCCAGTTATTGAGTTCTTCAGCTCCAGGATTTGTTTGGTTCTTTTTTTTTATAGTTTCAATCTCTTTGGTGAAGTACTCCATTTTTTTTTTTCCATTATTTTTATTCCTGAGTTCAGGAAACGACTTTTCTGGGTTTTCTTGTATATTCTTGAGTTTCTTCATAATTGCAATCTTGGGTTCTTTGCCACTTAAATCACTGTCTTCCATGACTTTGAGTTGGTTTCCGGGGAAGTTTTCATTTTTTGCTATGCTTCCACGTTGCCTCTGTTGCTGCCGGTATTTGAAGGGCTGTTTCTCTGCCTGAGCACTGGAGGTGGTGCTCTCTTGTCTAGATACTGTTGTGCTTCAACAGTGCAGCAGGTTGACAGGTAGGGTACTTTGTTTTTCCAGTAGATGGTGCTATATTGCAAGTTTTTGTTTTCTCTTACTTGCACTGTTTGCATCTCTGGGATCACGGTGTCCTCTCTGTGACCAGCTCACCTCGGTTATGGGGGCACCACCACTGCGGTGGGGAAATGGTTTTGTAAGCTCCCAGAGCCACCTCCCTTTCCGGCTGTGTTTTTGGCTTCACCAGGCTCTGCCGGAGTGCGTAGGGCAGAGGAGGCATGTCTGCGATCTCGTGGTTCTGCCCGACCCCTCCCAGTCACGGCTGTCGGCATCACCGTGTTATCTACAGATTCCTGGCCACCTCTCCCATTCCGCTGTGACGAGGAACACTGAAGGGAGATCCTTTTTCAGGGAGAGGAGCTCTTACACTGCTGCCCAGCTCCTGCTCAGCTGCCGTGCCAGCTGGAGCAGCGGTGGCAGGCCTGCCTGCAGCTGTCCCCACGCGTGACTCTTTCAGGTGTCTGGGTGTTGAATGGGGCACCCTTTGTTAACAGCTCTCTGACTTGTAAATTTAAGAGGAGAAACAATGGAGTCTTCTTACTCTGCCACAATGCTGAGGTCACTCTCATATTAGTGCTATTTTAGTGGCTGACCAAGTACTTCATCAGTCTAATCTACGTATATATTTCTCAGGTAATTTTTCCTTAAAATAGGATTTCATTAGGCTATAGTTTTGCTCAAAAACCTTCAAGGGCTTCCTACTGCTGGAACAGTAAGCCCACACTGCACAGAATTCATGACAGATTTTTACATAACGGCCTTCAATGAATCACACCTCCCAGAGTTCCCAGCCTGTGTAGCCCCTATACATGAATGGGTGGCTTGGTCATGTGACTTGCTTTGGCCAATGAGGTACCAGCAAGTCTAACTCCCACAGGGGCTTGCGCTCTTCAAGAAACCTGCTATGTCTGCAGGGGGGAGACCGAGGGGTCCAGAGAACGGCATTGCCTTTACAGGATATTAAGAAATAATAAATTATTGTTGTCTTAAGCCTCCATGTTTCGGGCAGTTCCCTACGATGTTACACTGAAATGCATTAATAATCTGACCCTCTTCCACCACATATTTTAGTATTCCCCAACAGTCTCTCCCCCGTGCTCACCTGGCGTGGATACTGGCCTTTCTGCCTGAAGTACTCGGACGCAGCCGTCTGCCTGCTGAAACCTAACATCCGTCAACTCGCGCAGCTCCTACAAGGCCTCCTGCCTGCTCACCTGCCATCCCCACGGCTCCAATTCCAGCGACCTTGCTCGTCCCACGCTCTTCCTTAGCTGCGCATGTCACCCTGAGTTATAACCTCACTGCTGACTGCACACCTGGCATCCTTAACCGTCCTACAAATCCTCACCAAGGACTTCACACATTTGTCTACATTTCTCAATGGCTTCAGTGAAAAGACCAGATGGTCTACAGAAATTCTGGAAACACCTTACCAAGTGCTGAATAGTCCCCCAGGGGTGTTAAAGTGACAAGCACCCTCAGGGAGAAGCCTTTTCGGCAGGAGGCTAAGCGGCAGGCTACTCACTGAGTCGCCTTGTAAAACGCTGCCCCAGAGAGGCACAAAGGCTAGAAAGGAAGAAAAAAAAAAATCACTGCAGGTCACGATGATTTTCTTCACAGGGGCATCGGAAGCCATGACTCTGCAGCCTTGTGACTAAGCCGTCATATCAAGGCAGTCAGCTGGCTCCTCGGAAGCGGGAGGGGCACCCGCAGAAGTCCCCGAAGTCACTGATACTGCAGGAGGGCGAGGAAGAACCAATCCCAGGCCTGGTTCACTTCCTGACACTGGAAACGTCTGGCAAACAGCACAGAGATCCAGAAGTAAATAAGCAGTTTGCTTTTCCAAGGACTGCAACAATAGGGCACCCATCATCACAAGGCAGGTCAGCACCCCCCACCCCCCAATCTGGGGCATGCTCTTGCGGAAGGAGTGTGAGGCCACAAGTGTATTTTCAAAATACCAAGAGGGAACACCCAAAGGCCGGGCATGGTGAGAGAGAAAAACCAGAGAGATAGAAAAGACATAAAACTTGACCTGAAGGCTTTTTCAAATCTAACCATTAGAAACCTAAGTGTTCTACTTTTGTTCCTCGGTGGTCTTCGTGAACCAGGACCTGAGTATTTGGGGGCTGATGATTGCTACCAAGGGAAAACCGTTCTGACCATGTTAGAATTTGGTGACTGAAGTTTTTAAGGTGATTATCGACAACATTCACCTTTAAGTAGGAAAATGCATGTGTAGATGCGTGTCAGCCTCCTCAAATGAAACCTCTTCAAACTAGCAAACACCTCTGGTTCTCAAAGAGAGAAAACAGCCAATGTTCACATTCATTTAAAAGAAAGCACTCATTCTAAATTGAGAATCTAAGTTCAACCCTTATTTTAGATGGTTTTCCATTCAGGCTAGAGTTTTACTGCTCATGTTACTATCCAAAGTCATACATCCTAAGGCAAGAAACTCTTCTATACAAATAAAAGGAGAATACTTCTTATGCTGCAGGATACTAACATAAATATTTTAAGTATGTTATTAGTTCATAAATATTTAGGTTGAAAAAGAAAACATGTTTATGGCAATGATATTAAAGATCGAACCATTTCAAATCAGTCAATAAAATATGATCTGATAATTAAAATACATAACTCACAGCAGCTTATTATTCAATTTACTCATTTCAAATATACTAACATCCTATTATTGCAAAGTTCTGTAGATTAAATTATTTGTAAATGTTTTCCACCAATTTCAAGATAGTTTAAAAATTCAATATTGAGCATTTAAAAATAATTAAGTAAACTATTTACTGAATGGCTTTTATATGTGCTCTATATTTATAAATTTAGAAAACAGAAAGACTTACCATTAACAGCTTTTTCATAATTTTTCCCTAGGTTTATTAAGTTCCGTAGCCGCGGATTGAATTGTTCCATAACATTCTGACAAACAAACAAAACAAGCGAATTAATACAGTAAGCGGACAGTAGACCCAGTAACGTTAGATGGTTGACCATGTAGCCCGGGATGCCTGTGCACACTTGGCTTTACAGCCTACAGGTCATGGATACTGACCTGAGAGTGAAGAGAGCCCTTCCTTCCTGGTGGACGGGGCAGGGTGCTCGCCCTCCCTAGGTGTCCCTGACCCCGGGCTGTCTTCTAACTGCCCACAGGTCGCCTAGATCTGACTGTCAACGGAACGAGGAGCCGACAGGCTGTCTCTGCAAAGCAGACCCCGCAGGGGCTGTGAGCCCATCAGCTGGTGCCGCCTTTTTGGGTTTAAGCAGCTCATTGGTTGTCATTCGAGTGGTGGGGATTTCATTACGTGGGCAATGCTTCCGCTGTCACCTAGGCAGAAATTTCCCAGAGATCTCATTTTGCCTGTGCCAAACTACCAGGGGAGGGGGTGGGGGAGAGCGTGGCTGATAGCTCCAGGATACTTGCTTTTAGGTGGTCACTGGCTTTCCCCCAGTAACCACTTTATTCGGTACTTACAGGGTAACCACTGTGCACGAAGTCCCGTGCACAGCAGTGGATGGGAACACGTGGTTCCTCCCCCCGCCCCATGGCTTTCATGGTGCCACAGCTCTCTGCAAATGTCACGTTTTTCATAAACTTAGAGACAAATGCTATGACAAGTATAAGGCAATTATTTAGAATGTTAGTCTAAATTTAAAATATCCTAAATCTGAAGCCCAGACAGGAATCATTCCTAAGGGACTCTGACTTGAGTGCAAACACGCAGTGACTGAATAGATTTATTCCACCTACGAACCACAAGCTTCACGTCACAGTATCAATCATTCCAGACTACTCAAGTCTCCTCAGCCCCTCTCCCAAAATGTGTAACATTCCCGAGACGACCAGGTGATAAAAAGAATGAAAAACTAAGCAACACTCAACAGGGCAGCTACTTGACACAGGCTATTCGGGAGACAAAGGGTCCACTGTCAAACAGTGATAAAGGCTCATTACCAATGCCCCCCCCCCCCTTACCTCTCCCACCCCCGGCCTTACTCCCAAGAGTACTCCCAACTATGCTGTTCTTCTCGTACTTATGGCCTTCATTTTAAGCAGTAGTCTAACGTCTCGCTTTTGGGCAGTAACTACAGGCTTTCTGCGGCAGGAGGTGCGGACGTGGCTCTTCACCCCACCCCGCTCTCCTTTCCCCGGTCCTTCCCACACAGTTAAACGGCAATTTCCCGGTAAGTCAATAGTCAGGGTTTGGTATTACTTTGTAAATATTGGTCACTACAACAAAGCAAGGAATGTACTGAGGATTACAGTTCCTTTCCTGGTCCAGCCTTTTTGTTTCTCCTGGGAACAACAACCGTCTCAATACCTCCTCACCCTATGCTTAGTTTTCTGTATGTCTACCTTCAAGTTTCCCCACACACTCTGTCGGGATCTATCGACAGAGCCTACCAATAGTATTCTTCAAACACACAAAGCTGTCAGCCAATCTGCCATTCCATCCACCTCACCCCCCCACCCCCCGCCAGAACTTCCTCCAAGGACTCTCCGTCCTCGAGCTCAGTGTGGCCTGAGTGTCCCTGCTATACTGCTGGCTTTGCGTGTCCCCTTCTGGTCCCTTGGACTAGAGGTCTCATGAACTGGATTCCACATCTTCTTTTCTTTTACTCCTATTTACCCGAGCTCACTCTCCAATGACCTAAGAACTGATGTGTGAGAGGTAAGTCTGAGTACCCACGTGGCTGAAATTACCTTTATCTTGACATCTGATTGACATTTTGCAGGCAAGGGTATTAGAGAGTGAAGTGATTTTTTCTTAGAATTTTAAAGATGCTGCTCCACTATCCCGTTTTGCTATCAAGAAATAGGCCATCATTTCTTTTTTCTATATATATATTTTTTTGGGGGGGGAGGGAGCTTATCTCTGGAAGCCTTCTCTTTATCCCTGTGTTCTGAAACCATGTAATGGTCGGTCTCAGTGCAGGTATTTTTTTTCATTTATTTTACTGGGCACTCAAAACACCCTAATTTATAGAGAAAATTATGTGCTTCAGGATTGAAAAATGTTCCTGTGTAGTTCCTCATCTCTTCATTCTTTATGGAGCTCTGATGAGGACTTTACACCTCCTGGAATTATTCTCCAAGGATTTTTCCTTTCCTTCTCAATTTTCCACCTTTTATTCTATATCCCTGACAGATACCCTCAAGTTTACATTCCAACTCACCTATGTTTTAAAAACTTTTGATATATTTTCAATTTGGGCTCTGTCAAATATTTTTGATTATTCCTTTTTAAAAGCATCTTGTTCTTGTTTTATGGATGCAATATTGTCTCTTATTTTAATAAACTGTAGTTTGGGGTATTTTCTTCCAGTTCCCCATGCTACTTCCTCCCTCATTTATTTCTTCTCATTGTTTGGTATCCACCTGTCTCTTGTGTTGGAGGGTCTCCTCAACTGCCTGCTGCCCCTGATCAATTGGGGTTTAGGAGAAAACCCTAAAATGCTGGCTGGAAGCTTGCAGGTGTGGGTGCGTGTGCAGGGTGGCTGCGGCCTCACAGGCTTCATGTGGAATGACGGACAGCAGGTCAGCTGAGGACAAACGGGCCATGCAACAGTAACCAGAGGCCATTGGGTCATTCCAGAGATGTTTCTAATTCCCAATCAGTGGGTGGGTGGGGGGAGGGGCAACCACCAGGAGGTCCACTTTCCCAGTCAGGAAGGGGGTTGGGAATTCCACAGTTTACTGCGCTGATTTTTTTTTTTTTGTATTTTTCTCAAGCTGGAAACAGGGAGAGACAGACAGACTCCCGCATACGCCCGACCGGGATCCACCCGGCACGCCCACCAGGAGCGAGGCTCTGCCCACCAGGGGGCAATGCTCTGCCCCTCCGGGGCGTCGCTCTGTTGCCACCAGAGCCACTCTAGCGCCTGGGGCAGAGGCCAAGGAGCCATCCCCAGCGCCCGGGCCATCTTTGCTCCAATGGAGCCTTGGCTGCGGGAGGGGAAGAGAGAGACAGAGAGGAAGGAGAGGGGGAGGGGTGGAGAAGCAGATGGGCGCTTCTCCTGTGTGCCCTGGCCAGGAATCGAACCCGGGACTTCTACACGCCAGGCCGACGCTCTACCACTGAGCCAACCCGCCAGGGCTTACTGAGCTGATTTTTGCTGAATCCCTGCGTTTTACTCAGCTGGTGTTTCCCAGTCGGTGTACTGAGGTTAAATCTCCAGTCAGCCGGCAGCAGTGGTGGCTGGGGTCGGGAAGGGAAGGTGGCAGTCGAACGACCTTGTACAACTCCTGTTGCAGAGTGAAGGCTCAGTGCTCGGCTCCGCTCTGCTCCGCGGGTTTTCTCAGGGGAGTTACCACTCCTCTACCCATTCTCTATCGCCCCAAATTTCTTTAGGCCTTTGGTCAACTGATAATTTTCTTTCTCAGGTCTCTACACTATGGATTGACAGGGTTTTGTGTTGTATTTTTAAAGTTCTTCTGCCACCATTTTAACGTATTCTCATAACAAAAGGGTAGAATAACACATGGTCCGTCTCCCATGCTGCACTGAAGTCCACTCACCCTGTGTCAGGCGAGCCAGCCAACTGACGAGCCTCACTCACGACAGCAGCCGCGAAGCCCGCAGCCGCGAAGCCCGCAGCCAGCGCCTCGCGACCTCTCTGCCGGACGGGAGGCCTCCTCTGCACCTGAACTCGGAACCTGCACCCCCGGCTGCTCCTTCTACCTCTTTCCTCAACTTCCTTGTTTGGAACTTTTTATTCTGAAATCGTTTAAGATTCATAAGGAGTTGTAAAAATTGCACAGAGAGTTCTGTTGTGTGCTCCCCCCAAGGATACCTTACGTAACCACCGCACAGTATCAAAACCAGGACACTGACACTGGTACGCTGTTAACTAAACTGCAGACCTCATTTGGATTTACCAGTTTCTGTATCACTCATTTGTTTTAAAGAGAGGCAGTGTTTCTATTTATCACATATACAGATTTGTACAACCATCACCACAATTACACAGAACCGTCCCATTAACACAAAACATCTCTATCCTCTTCCCTTCACAGCCACAGCACCCCCAGCAAGCCTCACCCCTGGCAACCACTGATCTCAACCACTATGACGGTGTCACTGTGAAATGTTATATAAACGGAGTCATGTGCCCTTTTGAGATTGGCTTAAAGCCCTTAAGTACCATCCAAGTCGTTGAGTGTATCAGTAGTTTCCTCCTTTTCCTTTTTTTTTTTTTTTGCTAGAAGTATTCCGTAGTAAGGAGGTACCACGAGTTCCATCCCTTCACCCACTGCACATTTGGGTTGGTTTCCAGTTTCTGGCAATTTCAAATAAACCAGATAGGACAACCACACATAATGGGTTTCTGTGTAACTGTAAGCGTTCATAGCTCCGAGATAAACCTGAGATTTCAATTGCTGTGCCATACGGTAGGGATATGTTTTACTTTATAAGAAACTGCCACATGATTTTCAAGAGTGGCTGTGTTTTACATTCCCACCAGCAATATATGAGATTTCAAACATTTTTAAAATCTAATAATTTTGTTAGAAAATGGTTACTTTATCATGAAAAGATAAAACTATTTTTCAAATATCTCACTTAAAAGCCTTACAATAATCTTATGAGACCAAGTCTAGAGGGTAAGAATATGTTTTTTTATTTTATTTTTTCATTTTTAGAGAGGAGAGAGAGACAGAGAAAGAGAAGGGGGGAGGAGCTGGAAGCATCAACTCCCATATGTGCCTTGACCAGGCAAGCCCAGGGTTTTGAACTGGCGACCTCAGCATTTCCAGGTCGATGCTTTATCCACTGCGCCACCACAGGTCAGGCAAGAATATAAGTTTTAATAAAAAATAAAGCTAGGTTTAAAATATTAAAAAAAAATTTTAATTGATCTGAGGGAGAAAGGAAGGGAGGAAGAGGAAGGCAGAGAGAGGGAGAGGGAGAAACTATGATTTGTTGTTTTGCTTATTTATGCATTCACTGGTTGATTCCTGTACATGCCCTGACTGGGGACCAAACCTAAGACCTCGGCATGTTGGGGCAACACTTTAACCAACTGAGCTACCGGGCTGGGGCCTCATTTAAAATTCTTACAATAATCTTATGAGGCTGAGTCTGGATGGCAAGAATATGAGGAAACTGATGCAGAACTAGCCCTGTCTTCTAGCATATAAGAAGTCACAAGAAGAAGCCCAGATCTTTGCTCTGTCTTAAGATTATTCTTAGTTTAGTGTATTCAAATAAGGGGAAAATATAATTTGATGTATTTCTATAATTCTTGAAATGGTGACATATAACTTATCTAAAAAATGTCAACAACAATGAATTAATGATAACTTTCAAAAATTAACATCAAGCATAAATCACTATCTAAAAATGATTCTACTGGGGAAAAAATGTTTAAGACTTGAGAGTACAATCAGTTCACAGAAAATAAATACAAGAGTTTTTAAGCTGGAAAGTTCAACATATACGTCAATTCTTTCTTATTTAGGTTTAGCTACAGAAATTTTTCCCCTGTAAAAAATCTGGCCTCTTTGAACAGTGGAAAATCCATTTCTATGCTGGCTCTTGGCCATTCATTTAGTGATTTTAACTGAAGTACATGTATGTTTAAACTCAGAAACAGAAGAGCAGTGCTGCCTCGTGTTCCGCGACCTGTGAGATTCTATCGCAGCAGTGGGTGTCTGTGAACTGAACGGGTCCCATATTTTGGGGAGAGGACAGCAGCTGGGTCAAAGGTCAGGCTGTATCACGGCTTGTGAAGACCTGAATTTTTTACAGAGCCTACTAACAGTTAGAGAGAATCACTAGTAGTAATGAACAAACCCCATTTTAATTTAAACCAGGAGTAAAGGGTTTAGGATACCAAGTATAAAAACAAAATAAATTATAAAAGGTAGTAACAGGCCAGGAAGCCCTGTTTTATTATTATACCCAATAACAAAAGCTTAGTATGCATTCCACTAGTTACTGCCCGGCAGGGAGGGTAATTCGCCAAACTCGTTTCAACCAGAATGTGTTATTTCCATTCAGAGAAGGATATGGCTAGTCTAGACTGAACTGAAATGACTGGCAACCTGACCGGTCTACCTTCTCCAGTTCTCACGTGAGGAGGGGCTGGTTCCATGGCACAATCTCACCAGCACTGGGGACTCGGCGGGGAGCTAGTCCACACAAAATGCTGAGCAACAGGCCACTGGGATCCTACAGGCGCTATTCACCAGGTTTCTAGCTGGTCCGTATCTCTCATGCATTCCCCCCCCCCCTCTACTTCTGTGGAGTGACAGACCATAATTTTAAAATGAATTATATAGCCTGACCAGGCGGTGGCACAGTGGATAGAGCATTGGTCTGGGATGCGGAAGACCCAGGTTCGAGACCCCGAGGTCACTAGCTTGAGGGCAGATTCATCTGGTTTGAGCCAAAACTCACCAGCTTAGCCCTGGCCGGTTGGCTCAGCGGTAGAGTATCGGCCTGGCGTGCAGAAGTCCCGGGTTCGATTCCGGGCCAGGGCACACAGGAGAAGCGCCCATCTGCTTCTCCACACCTCCCCCTCTCCTTCCTCTCTGTCTCTCTCTTCCCCTCCCGCAGCGAGGCTCCATTGGAGCAAAGATGGCCCAGGCACTGGGGATGGCTCCTTGGCCGCTGCCCCAGGCACTAGAGTGGCTCTGGTCGCGACAGAGCAGCGCCCCAGAGGGGCAGAGCATCGCCCCCTGGTGGGCAGAGCGTCGCCCCCTGGTGGGCGTGCCGGGTGGATCCCGGTAGGGCGCATGTGGGAGTCTGTCTGACTGTCTATCCTCGTTTCCAGCTTCAGAAAAATTAAAAAAAACCTCACCAGCTTGAGCCCAAGGTCACTGGTTCGAGCAAGGAGTTACTCGGTCTGCTGAAGGCCCACGGTCAAGACACATATGAGAAAGCAATCAATGAACAACTAAGGTGTTGCAATGCACAACAAAAAACTAATGATTGATGCTTCTCATCTCTCCATTCCCGTCTGTCTGTCCCTGTCTATCCCTCTCTCTGTCTCTGAAAAAAAAAAAATTAAAAATAAATAAATAAATAAATAAAATGAATTATACAATCTTATGATGGCCTTAATGGCCTCACCACTTTTTCTTGCAGTTTTGAAAAATTGTTACTTGTACCCACCTAGAGCATAATGAATACAATTCATTTATGCTATGAAGCATAAATGAATACAATTATGACTAGCTAGACAGTTAAACTGAACTAACTTTAAATTTCGAAAACTTGGTTTTCTCTATTTCTTTTTTCACTTCTCCCTACAACCAAGGACAAATAATTTGATATTTGAGTGCTTTATTTTTCTCAGTTGAAAAAAAATGTGGGTAATATTCACCCTGGCATAAGCTTCAAAAATGATTTAAGACTCTCTAAAAAAAAAAAAAAGATTTAAGACTCTCTATATAAATATTGTTTTATGACCTGATTCAGG
This sequence comes from Saccopteryx leptura, assembly GCF_036850995.1. NCBI lineage: Eukaryota > Metazoa > Chordata > Mammalia > Chiroptera > Emballonuridae > Saccopteryx > Saccopteryx leptura. The sequence continues at coordinate 191,445,985 of NC_089508.1, read as the reverse complement.
TAGTACGTGTAACTCATGAAACTTTCCAGATTATTTTGTTCTATGCAACCTCACACAAATTAAAATTAATTCAGCAATGTTGCAAATGCTTAAACCAATCAAGGCATAATTTAATTGCATGCGACAAGACCATCTGCTAAGAAGGATTACATATTTAAGAACATCTCTAGGTAGACTTCATTTGTAGAAAATCTCACTTCCTCCTTCCTTGTGGAGTTGAAAGCCGCTGTACTCGACTAACATTGTCAATACTTGATTATGTCCCCGCCTTTAGGGAAAATGTCAGTGAGTAAACGTGGCAAAAAGGCAGCAGCTTGTGGGCTAACAGATGGCGAGAAGAGCCGTGTTTTTCGTACCCATCTTGAATGGGGTGCACAAGCCAAGTAAAGGAAAATTAGACAACTGAGATGGTTTTTGTTTGAAGAAATATCAAGTTGGGGCAGAAATACTAGGATTCAAATATATAAACACCCCAAAAATGTCTCCTATCAGTCAAATGTAGAAAGGTTTTGGTTCCCCTTCAGCCTGTATGGATATATTTTTGCTACTAGCTATCAATGTGCATTACAAATCAGTCTGTATTGTCTATAATGTGTAACACGCTATCCCCAAAGCAATGGGCCTGGGGCTGGTGTGGGGAATAAGGAGACACGACGTGAAAAAGAACTTTGGTCTCCAGTCCTTGAGCAAAATCACATAGCCACCCCATTAAGCCTCAGTCTCTTCCCCTACAAAATGGGAGTAACAATCATTTCTACTTCATGAGGCCTGCGGGGATTCAATGAGATAATAACTAATGCTTATGGAGCACTTCCTATGTGTTCTTCCAAGCACTTGACACTTAGTGCATACCATATCAGGTGTAGTAAATTATCCCCGCAAGAGCTCTAAACTGTTAGTCCAGTCTTCAAGTGAATGAACATTCCTGTTTCCACAGATGTCTCCAGGCACCTCAAATTCTGCTCTGTAACATGCAAACAAATGACACTGGCTCTTCCACTCCAAGTGTCACCTTAGGATGAGAGAGACCATGAATACAAAAACCGCTAGAGAAGTGGGCAGTACATAGGACATTGAAAATGTTACCTGCTTTATTCAGTTAAGAACATTTTATTCCTTTTTCCATCTGAGATACATTTTGACATTTAAGGGGTGCTACTATGTTTCAGGCTCGAAGTCTACTATTTCACACGGGTTGTCTCACTAGATCCTAACAACATGACTACTATTATCCCCATTTTACAGACCAGACACCAAATCTTTGAGGCATTATATCTAAAAGCCTTGCGGGAGGTCCCACAGGCAGCAGGAGCGGTGTCAGGCCCCGGGGAACCTTCCTACGAATCTTTGCACTCACCCCTCGGCCTCAGTACATGTTCCTTAAAGCAGTGGTCCCCAACCTTTTCTGGGCCACGGACCAGTTTAATGTCAGAAAATATTTTCACGGACCAGCCTTTACAGTGAGACGGATAAATGTATCACATGGCCGAGACAAGCGTCAAGAGTGAGTCTTAGACGGATGTAACAGAGGGAATCTGGTCATTTTTTAAAATTAAAACATCGTTCAGACTTAAATATAAATAAAACAGAAATAATGTAAGTTATTTATTCTTTTTCTCTGCGGACTGGTACCAAATGGCCCACGCCCGGTACCGGTCTGCAGCCTGGGGGTTGAGGACCACTGCCTTAAAGTGAGCTATGCAGCAAAGTGAGCTAAAAACGCTTAGGATGGAGCACCATTTCAGTGTAAGAAATTATGGGGAGTGTCTACAATACTTTCTTTTCAGAAGCTTTCTTGTAATCTTGCTCCTGCTCTTTTGATGGCTCTAATTAATCTAACAGCATCACAATATAGGGGACCAATTCGGCCCGGGCAAACAAGGAGGGGAGGAAGAAAAGAAAACGAAGATTCCCAGACTACCTCACAAGAATAATGGAAACCATACTGATTTCCTTTGCTGAAAAGGAATTAAAATACTACAGAACTATAGTACAAAACCACATGAGGTTTTAACCACCTCAGCCAAGTCTCATAACCCTTTTTTTTTCTCCCCAGAAGGAACTGCTAATTAAGACTGTTAACCTTCTAATTTACCAAGAAGTATTTTATACTTTTATACACACATGTATACTAGTCATAATTAACATATAATGTTGCTTTGTGCAGTTAATAAATGGCATCATGTAATAATTTCACTTTTACATCTTACTTTTTTTATTTAACATTACGCCTCTGAGACCTGTCCAGCTCAGTACATACTGACTGACTTTATTCCTGTCTAACTTATGTATGGTATCCCAGAAACTGCAGAAGAAAAAGAACCCCCAAGAGAATTCAAGTGAAGCGTTTAGCAGAAACTTCTGTAGACCTCAACAAGCTCCTTAAAAAGTTTCAAACAGGGACGCCGACATGAAAAAGGTTTTCACTACTAGGAATGTGCAAGGTGAATCTTCTGCTTGTCAGCAAGTCGACGTTGAAAGAAGGAACAAAACCGACCAGCACCAAGGACAGGTTTCTGAAGAGTGGCACCTGCTCCTGACGACCCTCAGGCGGGCCCCTGAGGACGTATTCCAGAGGAAGGCCCCGTCAGAGGGGAGCCAGCTCCCCGCAGGTCATTGCCCGTGAAGCCCTCCCAGTGGGACAAGGTGTGGAGGTGGACGGTGGACGGTGGAGGACAGCGATAACGATGACCTTGACCCTGATCCTGACCCTGACCCTGTGTAGGCCTAGGTTACTGTGCGTGTCTTAGTTTTTAACAAAAAAAAGTTTAAAGTTATAAAAAATTTTAAAATAAGAATAAGGCTTTTAGAATAAGGTTATAAAGAAAAAATTTTTACACAACTGTACAATATATTTCTGTTTTAAACTAAGTGTTCTAAGAGTCAAAAAGCTTTTTAAAAAATTGCAAAGTTTATCAAGTAAAAAAGTTACATTAAGCCCTGGCCCGGTTGCTCCGTGGACAGAGCGTGCTGAGGTCATGGGTTCGATTCCAGCCAGGGAACAAATAAGCAATCAATGAGCACACAACTAAGTGGAACGAGAGTGATGCTTCTCTCCCTCCACCGCCCGCCTAATCAATGGGGAAAAAAGGTACATTAAGCGAACATTAATTTATTATCGAATAAAATAACCCTATTAAAAATGAATTTAAATGTTTTTATTTTTATTTTTATTGATTTTAGAGAGTGGAAGGGAGAGAATGAGCATGAGACAGGAACATCTGTTTCTGGACCGTGACCGGGGCGCAAACCAGTAACCTCTGTGCTTCTGGACAATGCTCTAACCAACCGGGCGATCCGGTCAGCCCAAGTGTATGGTATTTATAAAGCCTACAGTCAGTAGTGTACAGTAATGTCCCAGGCCTTCACCTTCACTGACCACTCACTCACTGACTCACCAGCAACTTCCAGCCCTGCAAACCCCATCCGTGGTAAGTGCTCTTACACACCTGTTATCTTTTTTTATATTGCATTTTTACCTGACCTTTTCTATGTTTAGATATGCTTAGATACACAAATGTAATACTTGCCCTTGGGTTCCAAATGCCTACAACGTGCAGTACAGTGACGTGCTGTGCGGGTCTGTAGCCTAGGTGTGTGGTAGGCTGTATCATACAGGCCTGTGCGACTGATGTGCACACGGTGACGAAACTGCCGAGTGATGCCTCTCTCACTGTGGTTCCCTTGTCAAGCGATGCGTGACTGTAAAAGCTATCCTCCACTCTCATGTCTATCACAGATGTCAACAGTGACTTGTCATTTTAAAGACAGGTGGGTATTTCTTGCCATCAAGCAGGTCTGGGCTGTGGCCACTCGGCCTTCACCCCATCACTGCTCCGGGCACAAGGGCTCCCTTCTGGGGTACTCTGGGAGCAGGCCAAACCCAGCCCATCACACTGCTCTCCCGCGGGAAAGCTCTTCTCCTGGGGACCCACCCAGCTGGGTCTCGGCTCCAAACCTCTCACAGACACCTCCCTCCAGCCTCCCCTCCTATGGAGGGTGGCAGCTCCAGCCTCCCCCTCTCTCGCTGCTCTATGCTTCTCTTTTTTAAAAAGGCCTGTCACTACCTCACCTAATATTACTATCTGTTTACTCCGTGTCTTTAGTGGGAACTGCCTGTGCTTGAAGGCCAAGGACCACTGCAGCGGCAGCACCAAGAACCATCGAATGCCCCGAGTGCACTTACTCAGCAGCCGCAGTTAGATAAGAAATGTAGCATACGTGCTCATGGATGAATCAGCTGCATGATGTGACTTCAGCTCGTCTGAACACACTGCCACACACACAATCATCCAGGGGGCCAAGTAGCCTCGAAAATCGGGGATGAAGCCCTGGTCCGTTGGCTCAGCGGTAGAGCGTCGGCCTAGCGTGCGGAGGACCCGGGTTTGATTCCCGGCCAGGGCACACAGGAGAAGCGCCCATTTGCTTCTCCACCCCTCCGCCGCGCCTTCCTCTCTGTCTCTCTCTTCCCCTCCCGCAGCCAAGGCTCCATTGGAGCAAAGATGGCCCGGGCGCTGGGGATGGCTCTGTGGCCTCTACCTCAGGCGCTAGAGTGGCTCTGGTCGCAACATGGCGACGCCCAGGATGGGCAGAGCATCGCCCCCTGGTGGGCAGAGCGTCGCCCCATGGTGGGCGTGCCGGGTGGATCCCGGTCGGGCGCATGCGGGAGTCTGTCTGACTGTCTCTCCGTTTTCAGCTTCAGAAAAATGAAAAAAAAAAAAAAAAGTGATTTACATTAAAAAAAAAAAAAGAAGAAGAAAATCGGGGATGACATAATGGGGCCACCGTTTTCAACTTAATTAGCTCACCGTTTTAACAGCTCCAACCAAGGGTCACAAAAGCTGCAAGGTTCTGCCCTGTCTCGACCTATGAAGTCGTAATGGGCTTACAACGTCTGAAAACACCACAGCTTTCCTTTGTGAATTCTGCTTCCCAACCCTATGGTTTTCCCAAGCTGACACTTCAATGATTTAGGCATTAGACAGTAATACGGCCCTTAGAAAGTACCTTGTTGGGAACAACTTAAATGCCCATCAGCTGGTGGACAGATGAAATGTTGCTACATTCATCCGTGGAATATTATCCAGCCACCAAAGGAAACAGACAGAGCTAACACACACGGCCAGCACAGAGGAACTCCACCGTGCTAAGTAAAAGAAGCCAGTCACGAGAGACCACGAATTGTATGACTCCAGTTTTACGAAATGTCTAGAAAAGTCAACTCTACAGAGACCAAAACTGTATCAGTGATTGCCTGGGGCCGAGAATGAGACAGGCACAAAGGACCTTCTTTGGGGGATGAAGGAAATGTTATCAAGTTGGACTGTGATGATGGTTATACAATTCTGTGACTATACTAAAAACAAGTGGCTTGTACATTTAAAATGAATGAATTTTACATTCATAGCTCATACCTCAATAAAGCTATTTCTTCTCGACCTGCCAGAAAAAGTGCTCCTGGTCTGCAAAAACATTTATGCCCAGGTAGCTATCACAGCACCTTTCCCTCCCATGGTGAAAATCAACTGGACCCATTAGTAGAAAAAGATAACCCAGCTATTTTGAGACAGATCTCCTGCTGGATTAGCAGTTGTCTTTCCAGGTGTGAGAGGGGAAGGAGCTTGGCATATGTGTCTCCAGGAAATAAATTAAGTTTTGGTAATTACTGTGTCCTGCTAAGAGACTTTCATAGGAAATCTTCAGCCCCCAGAGAAAACGCTCCATGAAAACTTTCCATGACTTAATCACTGTCCTGCCTTCATTCTTCCTTTCTTTTACCCATAACCCAGGCTTTGGTTGATACAATGTTATTTCTGCCAAAGGGTCCTTCAGAGCGCAAAGGGCATGCTAGAAATGAAGCCAGGAGGCCTGCAGGGTTACACGGCTCCATCCTTCACAACATGACCGAGCATGAGAGGCCCCTGGGCCAGAGGTCAGCAGGCACAGAGCCACCTCTTTGGGCTTCCCCTCTCCTAGCGTGTTCTCAGAGAGTTCTGAAAACACCTACGAGATCCTGAGCTCCTTAAATACCCGCCAAGTGATCAGAACCAGTGCGATTACTCCGAAAGGTGTGTACAGCGCCACATCGATACGCTACTAAAAGCACACCTCCATTTTACTTCTTTGTTTAAAGAAAGAGATTTCTGTGACACACTCCACTTCCCCTCTTCCCTCCTCATTTAGGTGGCAGGAACTATTCTGAAGCAGAAGTATAATCAAGCAAAACTTCAAAATTCTCCTTTGTTGTTATCCAACTTGCCGAAGACTTCTTACAAATTGCCTTAAAAAACAAACAAACCAAAAAACACCTCCTTAGCCCTGGCTGGTTGGCTCAGCGGTAGAGCGTCGGCCTAGCGTGCGGAGGACCCGGGTTCGATTCCCGGCCAGGGCACACAGGAGAAGCGCCCATTTGCTTCTCCACCCCTCCGCCCAGCTACCACACACTGGTGGGGAAAAGCAAGAAGTGTGCCCTAGAAACTGTTCAAACCTCGTGGCAGAAATTATCAAGCGTATCTAGAAAATTAAGTCCCAGAGCTCCACCGCCCAGTAAATTAGTGTAAGAATATATGTTCTCAATTGTTATTTTTTTTTTTTAAATGAGGGAGGGAGAACTAAATTGCAGGCAATCTGAGTTCATGACCATCTGATAAAATTACCCGGAGAAAAACTAATGGTCTAAACCTCGTTTAATACTAGAAAGTCTCATTCTACTTTTAACACTAGACAAAAGTTTTACAGTTGTCTGAGGGGGGAATCATTTGAAACTGCTTTTCCTTGTAGTTTAAGTGCAGACGATTACACTGGGTCCAAGTCCAGCAGGTCCTTTGACTGCACATAGTTATACACACACACACACACACACACACACACACACACACACCACATTTCTTGGAAGTGCCAAGAAAGCTTTGGGGCTGAATGCAGGCATTCCTAAACCTAGCAATTAGCAAGATATCAGATATTGTAACAACACCCAGTCCACACTGGCTCCCACTGGACAGGAGATTTAGGGACCCTGTCCCAGAATTCAAGCAATTTTTGGACCTTAAACTTCAGAATAGTGAGAGGGAAGTGAAAACCACTTCTTCAAATTCCAACTCTGATAATACGAGCATCCATTTTTGCTTGGTGCATAGAGGTACGTGTTCTTGTTTGAAAGAATGGAAACACAATCCTTCCTATAGCCAGCTCCATACCAGGACGACGACTACTGTAGAACTTTCCATCAGAATCTGAAAATGTGCTTCTTTTCTGGTATTTTCGTGTGTGTGTGTGTGTGTGTGTGTGTGTGTGTGTGTGTGTGAGAGAGAGAGAGAGAGAGAGAGAGAGAGAGAGGGGACGGATGAGATCACAGCAAGTACTAGATAACCTGTGCATTTACAATTCACTCCACCATCTCTGTCAAGTCCTTCTCACATCTGGGCCTTCGAAACAACATAGACTTGTTCAATCTTTACTGTCCACCTACAGTGAGCCGAGTCCAGCCCCGCACGGGCTCTAGAGCACACTAAGATAAATGAGGACAGGGCCAGGCTCTTGAAAAATAATGCACGGTCTGTTAGGGAGACAGGAGTGAAAAAAAAAAAAAATACCAAGGTAATCCAGATTAATGTGACAAAAATAAGAAATGCAAACACCTTTAGTGTTTCTTACTTGAATATCACTTAGAAATACATAACTTTATCACAGGCAAATGTCACAGGTTAAGGAAAGAGCAACTTTAGTTGCTGGGTTTTAACTAGCTATCAAAAGACACACACTTTGAAGGCTATGCAGCATACTAGACTGTTTGGCTAAGGGTTCCCGCCTGCCTAGATGTTTTTAAAAGGCGTGTCACGGAATAAAGAGCAAGCAATGAATTTACAGGACAGAATGTCTTACGGGCACTATCATTTGTTTAGAAAGCCCCCAAATATGTATGTAACAGGTGATAGGAACTTTCCTAGATCAAAGTAAGTTGCTGATTTCATATAGCAAGTGACATTCATTGTTTTTTGTGGTTTTTTTTTGTGTATTTTTCTGAAGTTGGAAACAGGAAGGCAGTCAGACAGACTCCCGCATGCGCCCGACTGGGATCCACCCAGCATGCCCACCAGGGGGCGATGCTCTGCTTATCTGGGGTGTTGCTCTGTTGCAGCTGCAGCCATTCTAGCACCTGAGGTGGAGGCCATGGAGCCATCCTCAGCGCCCGAGCCAACTTAGCTCCAATGGAGCCTTGGCTGCGGGAAGGGAAGAGAGAGAGAGAGGAAGAAGAGTGGGAGGGGTGGAGAAGCAGATGGGCGCTTCTCCTGTGTGCCCTGGCTGGTAATCGAACCCGGGACTCCTGCATACCAGGCCGACGCTCTACCACTGAGCCAATTGTTGTTGTTTTTTTAAAGTTCACCAGTTCTTTCCAAATGTCTCTAATAATAATAACACATGGAATAACTCTAGAAAAGTTCCCTCAACCAGATTCCATGAGAAGGGTCATTCTGCTTTGTATGAAAATAATAGTCCTTACTATCTGAGCACTAAACCCCAAAATAATTTAAAAATGGGTCCAGCTTATTACTGATATTTCTCAGATACCAGCAAGGGGAAGCAAAACTTCAAAATTCTCCTTTGTTGTTGTCCAACTTGCCGAAGACTTCTTACAAATTGCCTTAAAAAACAAACAAACCAAAAAACACCTCCTTTTTGTTGTTGTTTTTTACAGACAGAGAGAGAGAGAGTCAGAGAGAGGGATAGACAGGGACAGACAGACAGGAACGGAGAGATGAGAAGCATCAATCATTAGTTTTTTGTTTCGCATTGCGACACCTTAGTTGTTCATTGATTGCTTTCTCATATGTGTCTTGACTGCGGGCCTTCAGCAGACCGAGTAACCCCTTGCTCAAGCCAGTGGCCTTGGGTTCAAGCTGGTGAACTTTTGCTCAAACCAGATGAGCCCACGCTCAAGCTGGCGAACTCGGGGTCTCAAACCTGGGTCCTCAGCATCCCAGTCCGACGCTCTATCCACTGCGCCACCGCCTGGTCAGGCAAAAAAACACCTCCTTTAGAACGTAACCTGCATGTATTGATATATTATCCCTTTCCTTCTCTCTTACAGTATTTCCATTATGAGACAAAATAGAGTCCAGAGAAATCTGGGAGAGAGGGTGGGGCAGGGGCAAGGACACAATTAATTGATGGCGCCGGGCAGGCCGAGGTGGAGTGGAAAGGCCCGAGATACTAAAATTTGGCCCTGCTGTCCTCTCATAAGGACAGACTGTCTTTCCTGCAGGGTGGGTCCCAGTGGTGACCACTGCGCTTGGCACAGCTGTGATGCAAAGGATGTTGAGAGGAGGAGTGTAGGTGGCATAAGCCAGGCACATCTGTAACAGGTGCTCAAACCAGGGAAGCTATCACTGTGAGCACTATCTTAGTCCCGATGACAACAGAGTAGCTGAGGGTTTTAGTTACAACTGTGTGATAAGCATAGATCTTCAGTGTTTATTCAACAGATGGTTGAGTTCTCACTGTGCAACAGCACAATGAAGGCTTAAAAAAAAAAAAAGAAAGAAAGAAACCCCCAGAACCTCTCAAGGAGTGGAGAGCTCACTGACAGAGAGGAAATTCTGTCAGTAACTGTTCAGTACTCTTTGATGCCTGCTCAGCTCTGCCTCTGTGTCAGTCACCCCGGGAATGAGATACCAGGGATAAACAGTAAACAGATGAAAACGAATGCTCTTGTGGTGGTTACAGTGTAGCAAACACAGGCCACCACCTGCTAACATCTGGCACCCTGCTCTAAGTGCTTTCCCGTATTACCATATTTAATCTTCACAACCACCATAGGAGGGGGGTACTGTTATCACCCTTACTTTGGATAAGAAAATTGGGGCCCAAGGGCAAGTGGAGAAATATGACATTAATCAAGTATGTACAAAAATCTGGGATAGCAGGAAGGATGGATCGGCTAGCTGCAGAAGTTGTCTTCTCAAAGGGCCGGAATGAGTGTCTAATAGGAGCAATGCCTTGCATGTTTCAAGTCGTTTTCACATCTTGAAATACAAAGCACTGTCAGACACAGTTGGTGCCTTGCACCTTAACCATGAAGCCCAAGCTGTGATAAATGCTATTTAGCCTATTAAAACCATTCAAGTTTTATATAAAAAAAGAAAGAAAAGAAAGAAAAAAAGGAAAAATCACAGCTCTTTAAGTATAAGGAATCATCATTGTGATTTTCCTGATTTTCTTTTGCCACTTGAGTTCTTGCAGCCAGAAATGAACGGGTCTGTTAGCTCAGGTCCCAGGCATCTGTCTCAGATAAGCACAGGAAGGTGACCAGGGCCATCTCCTGTACTTCTCCTTCTCCTCCCGCTATTAGCAGGGGGTTCCCTTCTCATAACCCAGGGCCAGGGAAGGGCGGAGGGAGAGGAGCACTTCCGGTGCCTGACGGCTGACTCATCATCTGAGATCTGTCCTGACCCCTAACCCCAATCTCTCTCATGTTTACTCTGGGCCGTGTGTTCTAATCAGCTGAACTTTTATCCCTACTTACTTTGGGCAGGCTGTTACTCCTCTGTGCCTTTTCCTGCCCTTGTCTTCACTGCTTTTGCACCTTTTGAGGCTACTGCTGCTTGGCGGCACAGTGGATAAAGCATCGACCTGGAATGCTGAGGTCGCTGGATTGAAACCCCGGGCTTGCCTGGTCAAGGCACGAACAAGAAGCAGCTACTGCAAGCTCATGCTTCCTGCTCCTCCCCGCCTCTAAAATCAATAAATAAAATCTTAAAAAAAAAAGAAAAAAAAAAAAAGCACTCCCTACAAGTCAAAATTAAAAGGGTAAGATTTTAAATTAAGTTGCTCTCTGAAATACTAATTTGCAAAATGGAGAATGGGAATGGTACATATTACCATTTAGTTTAGTTTTTTAGAACTTTTTATCCATTAAAATGGAATCTATAAATCAATGTTTTTTTAAAAGCTTACTTAATGCCTGACCTGTGGTGGCGCAGTAGATAAAGTGTTGACCTGGAAATGCTGAGGTCACCGGTTCAAAACCCTGGGCTTGCCTGGTCAAGGCACATATGGGAGTTGATGCTTCCAGCTCCTCCCCCCTGTCTCTCTCTCCTCTCTCTCTGTCTCTGTCTCTGTCTCTCTCCCCCTCTCTCTCCTCTCTAAAAAAAATAAATAAGATAAAAAAAAAAAAACTTACTTAAACATAAAAATCATCCACACACAGAAGAAAATGTAAATACTCCAGAAGGTAGACTACAAGTGAGAAGTAAAGTCTCCTTTAACTTTAACTCAGGAGTTAACAACTACTATGCTTTGATAGTTTTAGTGAAGGAACTGCCATTGTGTAGGAACTTTTAAACCTGCAAAGTACCAAATAAATAAAAGCAACACACCTGAGCACCTTCTCCTGCCTGCTCCTCCCCCGAAAGCACAGGTAGCTCTCTAACAGAAGGCTGAGAACCCTTGGTTAGGTATCCGTGGGGTGTTCTTTTATTTTTGTTCCCTGGGCTGGGAAACACATTCCGGAAATACTTTTCATTTAGTTTTGAATGAGAAAAACCAGCAACATTTTATCTTATTTACACATCTCCACTTTATCTACAATGATTTGAGGCAGCCCTTACAACCAGAACACAGTTCCCCCCCAAAACGATAAACTAGAAAGACACTCAAGGTCTGGAAAACATAAATAGAAAGATCAAGTCAAGGTTGAGGAAAATAACAAAAGTATATAAGCCTGAAAGGTCAGAGAGCTGTAATTACTCTGTACACGTCCACACGTACAAAGTTTATGGAGGAAATTATACCCAATAGTGGTAGACACAAAATATCGAGTCTTCTCCTGGCCAACATCCATAAACTACTGTATGTTACAAGTATGCCTGTTTTACTACTGTTCAAAAGTCCTCGTGGGGTTATAGAAAAGGAAGTGGTTTGAAAAGGTCCACTTCACTGGTTGGGGTATGTTTTCTGGAGGGACTTTTGCATTGTGTTGTGTAGCAAACATGCTTGTACCTACAATCTGACCCACACTCCCTCCTGGGGATTTAGCTTAAGGAAGACTCCAACAGATCTGTGCAAAGCTTTACCCGCAATGATGTTCCCTGCAGTGCTTTAACAGCAAAGTACCAGTAACGATCTTATGCCGAGCAACCCAGGACAGGATCAATAAATTATGACAAAGAGCGGAGTTCTGTAGAGCCATCAGAACAAGGCACAGAATTACTGATGGACATGGAAAGATGTACTGAAAAATATTTTAAAAAGAGGGTCAACAAGAACGAATACTGTTATCTCTGGGCTGTGGGTTTCATGACTTACTTGCAGCATAATAAATACTCAAGAGAAATTTTGGAAATTTTCTGGCATCAGAGAAAAATACGGTTTTGAGAAACAGATTAAAACCGAAACACACACACAAAAATATGAATGTTGTAAATGCTAAGAGGGATAATTTGGGGGACCTGTTCTCAAGTATGTACAACCTAAGTGGGGAGAAGTCCCAAATTAAAAACATTAGAAAGGCCTGACCAGGCGGTGGCGCAGTGGGTAGAGCATCAGACTGGGATGCGGAGGACCAAGGTTCGAGACCCCGAGGTTGCCAGTTTGAGCGCGGGCTCATCTGGCTTGAGCAAAAAGCTTGCCAGCTTGGACCCAAGGTCACTGGCTCAAGCAAGGGGTTACTCAGTCTGCTGAAGGCCCGCGGTCAAGGCACATATGAGAAAGCAATCAATGAACAACTAAGGTGTTGCAACGAAAAACTAATGATTGATGCTTCTCATCTCTCTCTGTTCCTGTCTGTCTGTCCCTATCCATCCCTCTCTATGACTCTGTCCCTGTAAAAAAAAAAAAAAAGCACAAACCCCCCCCCCCAAAACAAAACAAAATGGATAAATAAAAACATTAGAAAGTACTAGCCTTTAAACTTCCTGACTCAACAGCAACTCACTAAAGTTCTTTTTAAAAACTAGTCGATCATGCCTTTAACAGTAAAGTAGGAACAGTGTCAAGAAAAGTCACATAGAAAATGTAAAAGGTACTTTCATTAATACTCAATTAACAGAGGAAAACTCAATTAACCTAACTCTGCATGCCCCCCAGCCATTCCAGTTTGTTCAAATATGGCTCATCTCCGCCAACACCTCTTACACAAACCTTTTGATGTGTTCAGCTATGATAGGTTTAGAGTCTACGAAAGTTTACTTTGTGTTTCATTCTACTGAACACCACAAGCGTAGGCCTGTCTCGGAACCCCGTTCTCAGGTCTTGGTTCTGTCCTTCTGACATTAAGTAACTCATACGGACATCAGGCTTCTGCTGAGGTTGCGGATGTCTGGTAAGCGTGGGTCAAACCGTTTTGTTTGTTTTGTTTTTCAATTACAATTTTTCATTTGCTTCCTTCCACCCATCAGAGTGGCCAAAGTGAAAAGGAAAATATCAACTTCTGGCGAGGATGCAGAGAGCAGCAGGCACTCTGACACACTGCTGATGGGAATGTAAACTGGTACAATCGCTTTGGAAAACTGCCCGGCCGTTCCTACCAAAGCTAAACATTCAAATACCTCATAACCCAGCAAATCCACGTCTATATATACGGCCAAGAGAAAGGAAGGCCTATGCCCAGGAGACACGTACTAGAATGTTCATAAAATCTAGGGGAGTCTGAAAACTATCCGAATGCCTCTCAGGAGAAGAGATAAAGTGCGATTTATCCACATAGCAGAATACTATCCAGCAAGAAAGAGCGAACTAACTACAATCACTCCAATAACATGGACGAATCCGATGAGCACACCGAGTGAAAAGAGGCAGACAAAACAGGCCAAACTAATTTCTGTGCTCTCAGAAGTTAGACGCCCTTGGGAGGGGTGCTGGGACTGGGAAGGAGGGATGTGAGGGGCGTCCACGGAGCTGGTCCTGGTCCGCTTCTTCTTTTTTTTTTTTTTTCATTTTTCTGAAGCTGGAAACAGGGAGAGACAGTCAGACTCCCGCATGTGCCCGACAGGGATCCACCCGGCACGCCCACCAGGGGCGATGCTCTGCCCACCAGGGGTCGATGCTCTGCCCCTCCGGGGCGTCGCCATGTTGCAACCAGAGCCACTCTAGCGCCTGAGGCAGAGGCCACAGAGCCATCCCCAGCGCCCAGGCCATCTTTGCTCCAATGGAGCCTTGGCTGCGGGAGGGGAAGAGAGAGACAGAGAGGAAGGAGGGGGGGAGGGGTGGAGAAGCAGATGGGCACTTCTCCTGTGTGCCCTGGCCGGGAATCGAACCCCGGGTCCTCCGCAGGCTAGGCCTACGCTCTACCGCTGAGCCAACCGGCCAGGGCCCTGGTCCGCTTCTTGATCTGGGTACTGGTTACACAGGTGTGTTCAGTTTGTGATAATTTAGTGACCCACACACACCAAAGTACACCTTTCTGTGCGTATATTATAGTGTAATAAAGCCTTAGCAATCAAAAAGACTTTTGCAAATGCCGACAGCAGCCAATGTTTGTGCCGCTTTTAGAACCACTTTTACTTTGGAATTGCAGAGGAAAACAGCTGTGTGGAATGCTGAGGAAAACAAAAATCCAATTTGTTGCAATTCCACAGACATCAGGACTCCCTTGCAAGTCTCCCAGGGGCTCGTTGCAACAGACGTGCAAGGCAAGAATTCATACCCAAAACTGGAATAATGTCACCAATGTCAACTTGGAAGCAACCTGACACTTGCGAACGGTATCATGTGTCCAAGTGGTCCCAGTCTCCCAGGCTTCGTAATAAAGGTTGCTGCTCTATCTGCCGGGCAATCATGTTATCATAGTTCTAAAACCTCTTTCTAACCAAGAAAAAAATGTTATGACAGAAAAAGATATCTATTGTTTGGCTCTGTATTTCCATTTTCCCCAGACAAAAGGCGACGACATGGGGCCCGTTCAGCTTAACAGTGGTGCCTGGCAGCCTTTCTGCCTGTGCCCAGCACGTGACTTTGCTATCCCCCTTTTTCTAATCACCATGGTGCCAAGAGCAAGGTGGCTGGGCTTTTGCAAATCCCATTTTATCTTCAGCACACCCGAAGACAGCAGTGTGATGGGAACGGACGAAGATGATCAGACATCGTGTAAAGTTCCAACAATAAACCTAACAGGCAATTTTAAGCTTCAAAAGCTAGACCTGTGCAGCACAGGCCACACTGAAACCAACCAGGCAGGGACGGTCACTTACACATCCCCAACTAAACCCAAGTGGAGAAAATGAACCATCAAACCAGTGGTTCTCAAAGTGTGCGCCACGGCGCACTGGTGTGCCCTGTGGTATTCCAGAGAAATATGTGCCTGTTGGGGGCCAAAAAACCAACAGAGTTTTTGGAGTTTAGATTTTTGGGGGACAGAGGTGTGGGGAATTAGCTGTAAGCTGACAGTTTGCCCAACCCCCCACCTCACTTGCCTGATTAGGTTGCAAAAGACTGTTAAGTTGTGGTGTTGGATTGTTTACACTACCCCCCATGTTCCCCAGAAAGACTGGAGGCAAGTTTCTTCTAGCCTTTGTTTGGTGTCAAGTTAAGATGATATGTATGGTGGGGGTTTTCTGCACTCAACACAATTAAGAGTAAAAAGAGGAATTCTTCAATGTATTGGGGAGGAAATGAGAGTTTGCCTTTCAATATATGCCCAAACATTGAAGAAATTGCTAGGACACATCAGGCTCATGTTTCTCATAAACATAAGAATGAAAAAACTTGAACACATTTGCACCGGAACCAACCGAATTTACTAAATCTTACTAAGAGTGTAGCTATATAAATAAAAAGATAACTTTTTTGTCGTTTTTTAATTTTTAACTCCTTTAAACAAACTCTAAAAAGCATAACTCAAAAAGGTAACATAAAAATGTTTTTTTAATGTCAGAATAAATTTAATTTTGTCGTATTTATTTCATTTAATTACCATAAAGTCACACTTGGACTTTATATTTTTTTCTTTAATATTTGACTTAGTTATTATAACATATTTCTCAGACATCTGTATATAGTGTGCCTACAATTATTTGTAGGATTTTAAATACGCCCCGACTTCAAAGAGTTTGAGAACCACTTACATTAAACAAATAAACAACACCTAGCACACATCCCTAGATTGTTTGCTTTATCTAGTGAAACCAAAGGACCTTATTTTCTTTTTCTTTTTTTCTTTTTTTTTTTCATTTCTGAAGCTGGAAACAGGGAGAGACAGTCAGACAGACTCCCGCATGCGCCTGACCGGGATCCACCCGGCACGCCCACCAGGGGCGTTGCTCTGCCCACCAGGGGGAGATGCTCTGCCCATCCTGGGCGTCGCCATATTGCGACCAGAGCCACTCTAGCGCCTGAGGCAGAGGCCAAGGAGCCATCCCCAGCGCCCAGGCCATTTTTGCTCCAATGGAGCCTTGGCTGCGGGAGGGGAAGAGAGAGACAGAGAGGAAAGCGCGGCGGAGGGGTGGAGAAGCAAATGGGCGCTTCTCCTGTGTGCCCTGGCCGGGAATCGAACCCGGGTCCTCCGCACGCTAGGCCAACGCTCTACCGCTGAGCCAACCGGCCAGGGCTATTTTCTTAAAAAAAAAAAAAAAAAAAAAGAAAGGCCTGACCTGTGGTGGCACAGTGGATCATGTGTCAACCTGGAACACTGAGGTCGCAGGTTCGAATCCCTGGGCTTGCCCAGTCAAGGGACATACAGCAATCAATCAGTGAACAACTAAAGTGAAGCGGCTATGACTTGCTACTTCTCACTCCCTCTCCCCTCTCTGTAAAATTAATAAAGTCTTTAAAACAACAACAACAAGGTTTTGTTGAAAACATGCCAGTGATGATGAAGTATCAGAATGACAGAAAATGTGGGTGACATCTGAGATCACCACATCAAAAAAAGGTATTTGGTCTGTGCATTTGTTAGTCTCTAAAAACTAAATTACTAGACAAAAACAGGAGGGGCAGAGGTTGGCAGGGTAAATGGCATGTGGGCACTGGCCACTCAAACAGGCTTTGGGACTCAGTCTCTCCATGGTAAACAAATGACCTTGACAGCAGATGTATATTTAGAATGAAACAAACACTCTATAAAGTGTCAAGGCAGGGTGGGAACTTGGCATAAGATAGGTGCTTACTAAAGGTCCATAAATTCAACACACACGCACACCTACTATGTGCCAGGACCTGCTCTAAGTGGTCAAATACAACGAAACAAAGCCCTTTCTTTTGGGAGCTCACATTCTAGTTGGTGTGGGAAGAGAGACCAACATAATAAATATATTATACCCTAAGGCAGTAAGAGCTCCGAGGGAACAGGTAGTCAGGTAGGGTCACAAGATGGATGACACTCGCTGTCTGCAATTTTAAACAGTTGTTTGAGCAGGCCTCCCCAAGAAGGTTCCTTCTTTCTCTTTTAATCTTCCCCCTTCACTGCTGCTTTAGCGAGAGGAATGTAGGTATGACATCGCTGGATGATGTCACACTCATCCCTCCTCAATTTCCTAAGACTGACCAAATCTAACTTCTAGGAAGGTTGTGGTTACTCTTAATGAAAGACTTTTTTTTTTTGAACTTTATATCATTCTCATGCCACTAAACCATATACATATACTCATCAGAAAACCACGCAAAGTCACAAGCAAGCTGCAAATTATGGGATATACTACAGACGGAAGTGTGGGAAAAGGGAAGAATCTTTGGTTTAATTCTTCATTAGCAACAATAACATTACTTGACATTTTGGGGCTTATTATCATGCCATTTGTTTGTGAGGCCGTAAAACACATATCCTCCTGGGATTCAGCGTGGCTCTCCAGTAACCATTTGTCTAAGTATATATTTAGAAAACTCTGCAAATGTGTAAATATTTAAAGATATTTAATACTGCATACAGAAGATCGCGCTACTTTACAATCCCCATTTTTCTCTAAAGAATTTACCCCTATTTCAAAGTTGGAGAAATCTGAGTATTTAAAAAACAAAAACAAAAAAAACCAAACAAGCAAGTCATAAAAATCTCATTTGCAGGCGGCTTTTGTAAACACACCCGGTTAGGTTATGGTTCAATTAGTAAAACACTGTAGATTGCTAGGTAACAAAGAAGGAAGTCTCCCTCCCTCTTTTTTTTAAGACCTAGCTAGACTCATGAACACACTGCCAGTAGATTTTTACCATATTAGGCTTACACTGTTTTCCGTTTTGGTAGTGGGGAAGCGGCCTGGCGAACAGGAACCCCAGGAGCAGGAGGTGAAAGATGTCAGTCAGGCTTCCAGTTAGACCCAGGAATGTAGAATTTCACTGTGCACTTCTATCACAGCCAAAGCAGGAGCTAGCTAGCAGCATTCATGTCACAGATTGTATATACACTTGTCTGGAGCTGTAAGTTCTTTTTTAATTTATTTAAAAAATTTTTTCCATCGATTTCAGAGAGGAACAGAGGGAGAGGGCAGAAGAGAAGCATCAGCTCATTGTTTCACTAGGTTGTCCCATTTAGTTGTGTACTCATTGATTGCTTCTCCTAATGTGCCCTGTTCCCTGACCGGGGGTCAAACCTGTGACTTCTGGTGCACTGGCTAGAAGCTTTATCCACTGAGCCACGTGGCCAGAGTAAACGGAAAAATCTTATTCCATCATCTCAACACAAAACAAAGGACCCTAAAATATTAACAAGGAAATGGCGATTAAATCCATCAATAGGCCTGACCTGTGGTGGCGCAGTGGGATAAGGCGTCGACCTGGAACACTGAGGTTGCCGGTTCGAAACCCTGGGCTTGCCTGGTCAAGGCACATATGGGAGTTGATGCTTCCTGCTCCTCCCCTTTCTCTCTGTCTCTCTCTCTCTCTCTTTCTCTCTCCCCTCTCTCTAAAAATCAAGAAAAGTAAAAGATTAAAAAAAAATCCATCAACAACCATCTGTGAGCGTTTAGCATGTTTTAAATCACCCGGGAATGAACAGCCATGAGGGATGTACTGGTCTCTGTTCTTCAGTGTGGGATAACTTCGCAAACTATGCAAACTATTTACATTGCCTGACATCTACAAATACATGTAAAGTAACCCAAAACCATGAACCCCACACTTTTCCCTTCCTGCCCCAGTCCCTTGGGTGATGTGACATGCCCACGTGATTGGCATTGGAGGCACTACTGTAATTGGGTATAACTGAGTCATCCCTGAAAGTGAAAGTCAGGAATAAGTGGAGGAGAAAAGCAAAGCCAAGTTACCTCGGAGCACCTGACTGCTTGTCTCCAGTTGATTATCTCCTCTCAGATAGCAAAGATAATGTGCCAGATTCTTGGAGGGAGAGGGGCCAGGAGGAGAGGAATCTGTCTGCTCACTTTTTAAAGCTTTGGTGGCCCTACGGAATCTTGGGCTCTGCCTCAAATTTGCAATGATCTGCATTCCTCAATTACATGCAGTTTTTCCTTAACTGATAAATCATCAGAGTAGCTGCTACTCCCCACCCCCAAGTTTAACTAAGACTGTTTCATTTACGCGGCTTGAAAAGGCACCACTGCGGCCTGACCCGGCATCTTCAGGAAGTTAAATATTAACGACCCCAATACAAATGTAAAACTTTTAACATTCTAATTTCCGGGGTTTCTAAACCCCTCTGTTAAGGAAACACATAAGAAACAAGATTTTGGTCACAGTGACGTCATGAGCCCCACAATACTGTGTCCGCGGTGCCCAAGTATCTACAGATTACAATTCCCAGGTTACAGCACTTCTTTTTATTCAGAAGAAGGCAATTAAATTCTTGGAACTTCTCAAGATGGATTATGAATATATTTTCATGCTCTTTCCAAATCCTTAACCTACAAAAGTCAACCAACCCTTCTTCCTTCAGGAATTCATTCACACAGACCTTGCAAATCTAGACACCACGTTTTAGGGTTACCACCACCACCAAAAAGTCTATAAAAAGGATCACTCTGTGGGCCTCAGAAAGGACTATAAATAAATTTGGAAAAGGGTGAAAAGTCTCCGGGGTTCCACGAGCCTAAGCCGCACGTAAAACAAAAGTCGTTTTGTGTTCTATTAATAGCAGATGATTACACACGTATCTTATTTCCATGGGAATTCATTTAGGAAGGACTTAAAACTTCCTCCGCGGGCCGCTAATCCCAAGTCTCTGTCTGTTACTGGAAGAGTCGTGTCATGAGGACTGTTCAGGCTCGGAGAACGGCCACCACGGCGCCCCGCGAGGTCCGGTCAGCGGGACGGCGCCCTCGGGCGTTCCTCCGACCCCGCGGACTTTAGGGGACGGCCCGTGCGGAAGGCCGAGTGCAGCTGGTCGGAGGGGCGGCCCCGGGGAAGCGCGCGCAGCGCCGGTCCCGGGGCTCCGGTTCGGGACTCTGGTCCCGGGCTCCGGTGCTGCCCCGGCTGTGAGGAGTCGCTGGGAGCCGCGCGCGGCCCCCGACACGGCCCCGACCGGCCCGCCCTCCGCCGCCTCCCCCGAGGCCCCCGGGCGGCAAACGAAGCAGCTCCCGGCGAGGCTCCGACGGCTGCAGCGGGGGGCGGGGAGGGGAGGCGCTCTCTGCGTCCCGGCCCCTCTGCACCCACGGTCCCGCGTCCCGGCCCCTCTGCACCCACGGTCCCGCGTCCCGGCCCCGGTGCACCTTCCGTCCCCCGTCCCGGCCCCGGTGCACCCTCCGTCCCGCGTCCCGGCTCCTCTGACCCCCCGGCCCCAAGCCCCGGCTCCGGCCCGCGTACCCGGTAGGTGCTCTCGGTGAGCCGGTTCACGTCCTCCGGGCCCTTCGACATGGCTGCGGCCGCCGGGCGCGCGGGCAGGACGCGGCCGGGCCTCGTGGCCGCCCGACCTGGGACGGCAGGAGCTCCGGGGCGCGACGGAGGGGCCCTCGAGGGTCGGCCGCCGCCACAGCCGCGGGCCCGCGAGCGCCGGCGCGCGTCTACGCCGCCGAAATGTCAAAAACTCGCAGCGCCGCCGCCCCGCCGCCGTCGCCGCGGAAGACCCGGAGGAGCGCAGAGGCGCGGCCTGACGCCAGCTGGACAGGCGGGCCGGGCCGGGCCGGGCGCCCCACCTGAAGCGGCGGGGTGGGCGGGGCGGCACGGGGAGCGCGGCCAGGGTGGGCGGGGCGTCCCACCTGCGGCGGCGGCGGCGGGCGGGGCCTCTGTGGGCGGGGCGGCACGGGGGGGAGTGCGGCCAGGATGGGCGGGGCGTCCCACCTGCGGCGGCGGCCGTGGGCGGGGCCCCTGTGGGCGGGGCGGCACTGGGGGGATGCGGCCAGGATGGGCGGGGCGTCCCACCTGCGGCTGCAATGGGCGGGGCCTTGGTGGGCGGGGCGGAGGCGCGGTGGACCACGTGGGCGGGGCGTCCCTCACCTGTGGCGCTCTGGTTCGGAGGCGGGCAGAGGGCAGAAGGAGGCAGCCAACCTGTGCCCTTTCGCTTCCGGCGGGAAGCCCCTGGTGGCGCAGACACCGTAAGTCCTGGGCTCAGTTCCGCTTGGACAGATCCAGCGCTGGGCGATCAGACCTCTGTGGTCCTAGAACCCTCTTGGCTCCCGCACGGAGCCGGTCTCGGAGGCCCCGAGACCACCCTCTCCGCAGGCTCTCCCTTCCTACTCCCAGCCCTGCCTTTTGCGGACCGCGGGGAGAGGGGCCCCCGTCCACCACTTGCCTGGATTTCCCCTCTTGCCCCCTCCTCGCGCCACCCTCTCGCTGACTCCAAAGATCTGAGGGACCCCATGGCCCGGGTTTCCATGGACGAAGAAAGGGAGCCTACCATGTGCAGTTTGGGAAGCTCCTCATAAAGTCAAACATGAACAAATGCCAAGATCTGGTTACGGGAATGGGAGTGCGTGTTTAAACTCTACGTTAGGAACGACCTTTTAACTCAGTGCAATTTCACCATGATATTGACAAGATTCAGAAA
Source organism: Saccopteryx leptura (assembly GCF_036850995.1). Classification (NCBI taxonomy): domain Eukaryota; kingdom Metazoa; phylum Chordata; class Mammalia; order Chiroptera; family Emballonuridae; genus Saccopteryx; species Saccopteryx leptura. The sequence continues at coordinate 191,424,126 of NC_089508.1, read as the reverse complement.
TCCATGCCGAGCTGAGGTGTGGAGGCAACTCCTTTCAGGACTCAAGAGTCTGAGCCGGTGCAGTGGCTCCTGACAGTTCCTGTTCTGTCTCTACCCCGCCCCAGCCTATACCCTATACCAGGCGTCTCCCAGTCGGAACCACCACTTAGCCTCTGAAACATTCACTCAACAAACTTGGTGGGAGGCGATAGTCTCATTTTTTAAAACTCTTATCTGGGTGCAATTGCATCTTTTATGGGCTGTTAGGATAAGAGGCGTCTCAGCTGCTGCTGTGATAAAGTTCACTAGGAAATGCAGACAAAGAAGGCACTGTGTGGCCCAGGTGAGAACTCCAAGTGTATGAGATGCTGCTGGACTTAGAACAGAAACAGACACTTGGACTCCGGGGCGATGTTATCAGATTTGCAAGGTATAAAATGTATCACGCTTAGCAACCAAAAGGTTACATGTTCTTGGATGTTGGGGGAAATCAATCTAGGTTTCGGGCAGCTGAAGCAGCTGCCTCCTATTTTAACAGGTTCCTAGCGTTAGGCTCATAATATTTGCCAATTGGGTTTGTACTTGCCAATGGAGATATACTTGTGTCCTTATAATCACCTCCGTTAAGAATTAGGGTTCTCAAAAATCTCCATTTTCATTTAAACTTGAAAATCACTGCCTTGCCTTTGAAGATCACCCTTTAGAACAGGGGTCCCCAAACTTTTTACACAGGGGGCCAGTTCACTGTCCCTCAGACCGTTGGAGGGCCGGGCTATAAAAAAAAAACTATGAATAAATCCCTATGCACACTGCACATATCTTATTTTAAAGTAAAAACAAAAACAAAACAGGAACAAATACAATATTTAAAATAAAGACCAAGTAAATTTAAATCAACAAACTGACCAGTATTTCAATAGGAACTAGGCTCCTCTCACTGACCACCAATGAAAGAGGTGTCCCTTCTGGAAGTGCGGCGGGGGCCGGATAGATGGCCTCAGGGGGCCGCATGTGGCCCGCAGGGCCGTAGTTTGGGGACCCCTGCTTTAGAACTTCCCTCTGTGCCTTCTGATGGATGGGGTCATGTGACCTCAGCTGCCAGGCAGTCACCTGAGGAGCTGGGAAGAGAGCAGAGGCTTAACCTTTAGCGCCCTAAGGCTCAGCAGTGTGATTTAGAGCCAGAAGAGACAGATTAACAAACCACCATAAAACTGGAAAGTATCTCAGATGGCCCGATTTGATTGCCAAAGTTGGAATTTGATCGATCGACCAGGTTCATAATGGTATGCAAATCTTCAGACATTTGGCCATTTAAAAACTCTTCCTTTATAGAAACAATTTCCTGGTCAGGACCAATCTGCTCCTTTAGAAGTCTTCAAGAAGCATCAGTTCTTGGTTGGTACCGACCTTAAGGGTAGTGCCGTTCAGCCCCCCCGGCTCAGTGCTTGGCACACGAATGCCTGGCAGGTGTTTGTTGAACAAAAGAACAAGTGAGGGTTGATACGCTGGTCTGTGCCCAGCGCTCTGCTGGGGCCGCAGGAGTGCAGACTGAACAGGGCTTGACCCAAGCCCGTAATATCGTGTGCAGGAGGCAGAATTTCAGGGGCACGGCAATGGCAGCTGCAGCAGAGGTGCAGTCAGGCGTGCTAGAGGTGTCACAAGGTGGGAGCACTCTCAAAAAGGCCACTCGCATGCGGTTCTTTAAAGTATGTTTGTGAGTTTCAGGTCAACATCTTTGTCCTGAGACTTCATGATGCTCAGAGTGAAGGGAAGTGAATCAATAGAACGGAATGACTCAGGAGAAGGCAAGGAGTGGCCTCTGGCTTTAACAGGTCTCCAGATCGATGTGGTGACATCACACTCTGACCCGCCGGGCCTAAGCTGCCTCGGACTAGGGGGAAAAAAAAAAAAACCTAACAAGCAAACACAAACCAGTCTTCTCTATGTGCTGAGACAGCCCTGTAGCAGCTCTCCAATGGCCCAGAACACAGACCTGAAGAAGAGGAAATCGGTAGCACACCTTCCCCGGGCCCGACGACCAAGGTTGCTTTCCTCCTCGGTTAGATCCTGCTTGAGATGAAATAATCAGAAGTCCTGTTTACGTTAACAAAAGTTGTAACACGCAATTGCCGGTGATAATATCAGTGAGGTTTTGAAAAGCCACGCTCCAAACAGGCTGTGGTTTTGAGGTTGATGTCTTCTTCGGAACTTACTGTGGGGCCTGTTGAGGGGCTCTCTGCCGTGAGGGGCACCCTGGGGTGTCCACGAGAATTCTACTGTCTGTGACAAAGGAGGTCCCTGCTGATAACAGTCATTTTGGCACATTCCTACATAACATACTAAGAGAGAGGATGGGAAAGAGAGGCATGATTTCTATACACAGCTAAACTATCAGGCAGGAAGGAGTGCTTTTATTATGAAAAAGCAAATGGGAATTGAACACTCATTTACTTTCTTGTAACTTTCTTCCAATCCAGGCAGCACTAACTTCTCCAGCATGCCCAGCTCATTTCTGCTGCACAGTTTTTCCCTTAGCTGTTGCCTCTGCCTAAAAAACATTCTACCCCCCTCTCCCGCCCTCACAGCACAGCCTTTTCTGGTCATGTGGATTTCAGCCCTAATCACTCAGATAAAATCCTTATCAAAAGTCTGCTGGTCCACGAACATGAATGTTCTTCCATTTATTTAGGTCTTCTCACATATTTTTTAAACAATGTTTTTTTAGCTTTTAGAGTATATGTTTTGCACTTTTTTGTTGTTGTTGTTCAATTTATTCCTAAGTATTTTTCTCATGCTATTGTTAATGAAAGTGTTTTCTTATTTTTATTTTCAGATTGTTCATTTTGAGTGTATAGAAATAGAATTGATTTGTGTATATTGATCTTGTAACCTGCAACATCGCTAAACATGTTTTTTTTGTTTGTTTTTTTAGTGAGCATTTAGCGAGTAAGAGAGAGAGAGAGAGAGAGAGAACAGGAAGGAAGAGAGATAAGAAGCAACAACTCATAGTTGTGGCACCTTAGTTCTTCATTGATTGCTTTCTCATATGTGCCTTCACTGGAGGGCTCCAGCCAAGCCAGTGACCCCTTGCTCAAGCCAGCAATCCTGGGCTTCAAGCCAGCGACCACGAGGTCATGTCTCTATGATCCTGCACTCAAGCTTGTGAGTCTGCGTTCAAACTGGATGAGCCCATGCTCAAGCCAGCAACCTCAGGGTTTTGGATGTGGGCCCTCAGCATCCCAGGCCAACAGTCTATCTGCTGCACCACCACCTGGTCAGGCCTAAACTTGTTTATTAGTTCTAATAGTCACCAGACTGAGGAATTTCCCTTTACACTTCATCTTAGCCAGAAGGTCGAGAAACAATGGAAATTCCTTTCAATTCTTAGTTTACTGAATGTTACCATGAAAGGGTATCAGATTTTGTCAAATGTTTTTTCTGTGTCTATTGAGATGATCATATGGTTTCTGTCCTTTATTCTGTTGATGTGACATATTATTACAATGATTGATTTTTCATCTGTTGAATCAATCTTCCATTTCTGGATTAAATTCCACTTAGTCATGGTATTTATCCCTCTATATTATCGCTGGATTCAGTTTGCTAATATTATATTTTGCTGGTGATGCCTGTGTCTATATTTATAAGCAATAGTCATCTGTTATTCTCTTGTGAGTCTTTGGTTTTGATATTAGGGGTAATAGCAGCCCTATAGAAGGGGTTGAGAAGTGTTCCCTTATCCTCTGTTTTTGGGAAGACTTTATGAAGAACTGGTATTTATTTTTCTTCAAGTATTTGGTAGAATTCACCAGGGAAGCCATCTAGGTTTGAACTTTGCTTTGTGGAAAGGTTTTAAATGACTAATCCAGTCTCTTGTTATATAGGCCTTTGTTTCGTTTTCAGAGTGTTATTTCCTTATGGTTCCTATTCCTTCGTCTCTTTAATCATTTACAGTATTCTTTTATAGTCTCTACCAGGTGTCTCTGTGTGGTTTCTGTGTGTTTTATCTTGTTTGGTCGTGTGTTGTGTTATTCTGCCACGGTTGTGCCTGCTGGTTCTCTGTCGTGGTGGATTGCGTCCTTCTCCTTGTTATCATGAAGCCACCTTTGGTGGTGATCCATTTCCTCTGTAAGAAGAACCCTGTGGACCTGAATTGTAAAGTATTTCTCCAGAAAAGTTTTGCATTATTTCCTGGCAGGCATTCCACGGGGAAGTATAAAATATAGACTCTGCCCCCCCCCCCCCCCTGACACAGGCTCAATGAGACAAGTTCTCTTAGGATGTTATTTTCTCCTAATAATGCTTCAGTTAAGTCAAACTCCTCTGTCCTTCCCTCCTGCCCCTCCTACTGGCTGACGTGCCGTCTTCTGAGGTCCCCCACCTGTGTAAAGGGGCCATAGTGTCTACTCTCCACCTTGCACAGGTCTCAAGTCCTTACACCCGTGAAACAGGTAACATTTGAAACGTCCAACCGTTTGGGCCCACTTCCGGCTCCAGTCCTGCCATCCGCGCCCCCGAGGTGGCCACATCATCTGTTCCAGGGCTTGGTTTTTCTCCTCTTTGTGATTTTTTTGGACTGGAGAGGTTTCCTTTTTTTTTTTTTTTTTCCTTGCAAACTCAGCTATGTGTTAAAATATTTCTGTTACCTCTGACCCATAACTTCAAATGCTCGTAATCGGAGGAATCCTGCCTTTTCTGTCTACCCAGAAGCCTGAAAGGCCCTTTGTCGGTTCCACTTGAGACAGCGCCTAGAGCGATAGGGCCGGGCCGGGAGGCCGGGGATCGTGTTCCCGTTCGCCTCGACCCAGTAAGTGGGACCCGGGCAGTAGGACCGGGCCAGGCGTTTTCCACTTTTTGGCCCCAGTTTTTTCACCTCTGAGCTAGGGTAGCTGGTCTTCAAGTTACTTTTAATTTTAACATTAAAGGAAAAAAAAAAAGTTTTGTCTTTTTTACACTGTTCCCAGCACTGAGTCTGAAGGCTGTCTACCTCCGGGTGCGGGTGACCCGCTGGGGAGAGAGGCTGTTCGCCAGGGGCCAGGATAACCGGAACGTCCTTCACTTTTCCAAGGGCAGGAAGGGAGAGACGCAGGGTGGGCTGTTGTCCTGAAAACGCCTCGGAGATTTGGCTTTCATGGGGGGAAACGGTCGATGCGTGGAAGGGGATCCCGCCAATCTTCGTTGGCCTTGTCTTGATATTTTTTTTACCCCCGTGGGAAAACGTCAGCAGAGAAAGTTCCAGGTTTTGCTTTCCTAAGCAGATTTGTTTTCTCTATTTAGCAAGTTCCAGGCATTGACCGCATCGGCAAATTTCCTCTTTTATAGCACTTAAATCATTGCGCAGCGTACCCAATACTTTTTCTTGATCCACGGGTGCGGTACGTTCCGGGACACGTTTACCTTCAGCTGGGGCTTTTCTTGAGAGGGAAGACTTGGGAAAAGACACTCCGAATTGCTTCTACAGAAATCTGTTCAGCCTGAGGAGCAACAATTCTCATTTTCTGCCCTATGGCCTTCCTCACCGCGGTGAAGGCTGAAACTGGACTGCCAAGCAGTTCCCTAGAGTGAACAGCAGAGGGCGGGAAGGGGTGGAAAATAGTGAAATACTCTTTTTCCATGAGGATGAGTCGATTTCCAACACTTTCTCTTTCAGGGAGAGTAAAGGCTGGCCTTTGATGAACGTTTTTATTGTTGTTGTTGTTGTTTGTCTGAACCTCCCACCTGTCACACACCTGCGTTTGTGTCCATACACCTGCCAGGTGCCACCTCACCACACAAGCAAGCCCTTTCAACGTTGGGCTCTGGCATTGCTAGTGCAATTTTCCCAGAAAACAGCTCAGACCTTCTGTAACCTTTCCCGGTGTCTGTCGCTGTGCCTCTCTGCTCTGACTCTGAATTTCCGTGGGTCTATGAGAGCAATCCATGATGAGAGAATGTGAGTTTTTGCTCAAAGGGGAAGTATTAGCTCCCGAGGATCTTGAAATTCAGCATGAAATGAAAATTTCCATTAGGCAAATGCATGCAATTATAAATAATTAAGCAAAAGCCTTGAGCGGTAATTTATGTCTTTCTTTAAAAATGTCCCCAACATATTGACATTGAGCAGGGAGCCCAAGAAGGCTTAGGAATCAATGGAAAGTCTGCTGAGTGCGAGAGGCAGGCTTCACCACTTAAGCCGGTGGTAATGTCCCATGAGTCTCTAATCACTATAAAACTTTTAGCGTGCATTTGGCTATGATGTCAGGCAGCACGCGGGGCCCGGGAGTGGAAATCACAACTTCGCGGTGGAAATGAAGCAGGAGAGTAAGAAGCAAAGAGAATTCCTTGGCAAGTGGAATGGGGAAACTGAGGCAGACAGCTGATTCAAGCCGACTCACTTGCCTCCTTCTCCCTTAAGCATTCAGCCCTCAGGACAGTAGAGTTCTGACCCACATCAAATGATCTTAGGAACAAAGTCTCAGCCAGGTCAGTTGAGCACAGAGAAGAAAGAGTTTGGGTCAAACCAGAGATAGCATCTAGGCCTCATTTTGTGTTTCAGCTCCAGGCCCAGAGAAGCAGCAAAACCAGATGGAGTCATGTCATGGCTGACCTCCGGATCAGCTGCAGTGACCACTGACCCTCGACTCTAGTGCCAGCCAGTCAGCAGAGACCCTGACCATGAACCAACACAGCTGGAAAGCTGATGAATATTCTCTTCTGAAACTTCCTCTAGGGTTCTTGCCTTTAGAAAACAGATAAAAACCCTAAGGCAAATAACCCAGTATGTGCTCTCTCTCTCTCTCTCTCTCTAGAGCATACCCCTGCCTTTCCCCCTTCTTCTTTTAGGTATGCATCTTTTGCTTTCTTTCTCCTAAGCTCCACGAGCCCTTCTTTTGCCTCTGTGACTTGTGTCCTGGGTCCACGCAGCCCAGCGGGCTCATTTCTATTACCTCTGACTTCCTAAATAAATTTTCTCTTTCACTAGAGTTCTTAGCTCTGAATTCTTTCTCAGCCGAACTCAAGGCCCGCGGTCTAACACCTCTTACTAGCAGAAAGTGCTTCACTATTTTAATAGTCTTCAGTAGGGTGCACTGACCAATGAAAAGCATGCATTCTGTGCACTAGTTGTTGTATTCAGATTCATTTAAAGTCTGTAGCTGCTGTATAGCCTTGGTAAGGCAACCAACAGACCTATGACTGCAGGTATTTCATCCCTCTTTCCTCGGGTAGGGGCTGGAGAGCAAAAAACCCATGATTTTCCTGTTCTCCCTTGCAGCTGGGAGTGGCAGAATAGATATAGTTCTATTCTGTGTCTAAGAGAGAAAGTAAACAAAGGTCTGCTGAGAGGATCCAAAGTGAGACAGCTGGGTTCAGACAACCCCCTAATAACTTCCTAGGAAGCAGATGTGATGTCTGTGTAAGAAGTAGCCATCATCTTGGCCCTGGCCAGTTGGCTCAGCGGTAGAGCGTGTGGAAGTCCCAGGTTTAATTCTCGGCCAGGGCACACAGGAGAAGTGCCCATCTGCTTCTCCACCCTTCTCTCTCTCCTTTCTCTCTCTCTCTCTCTCTTTCCCCCTCCGCAGCCAAGGCTCCATTGGAGCAAAGTTGGCCTGGGCGGTAAGGGCGGCTCCATGGCCTCTGCCTCAGGTGCTAGAATGGCTCTGGTTGCAATGGAGCAACGCCCCCTGGTGGGCATGCCGGGTGGATCCTGGTTGTGCATATATGCAGGAGTCTGTCTGTCTGCAGCCCCCCCCCCTTCTCATTTTGGAAAAATACAAAAAAAAGAAAAAAAAAGAAGAAGAAGTAGCCACCACCTTGCAAGCTTGGAAGCAGCAGCAGCGAATAAGGCTGGAATGAACAAATTGAGAATGGTAAGTGGAGAGGGAGAGAAGGGAGCCCGACAGCGTCAGAGAGCACAGCGTTCGTTTTGTGTTCTTTGCAGCTGAAAGCCTTCACGAGTGACATATATTGTTATTAAAATTGGGAGGAATGTGAGATTGTGTTGAAGTCCACATACACAAATGGAATGAATCTCCCAATGAAAAATCCAAATGGGGAGAGATGGCTCTTTAAAATTTTAATACATTTCGATTTCTTTATTTGGGAGATAACCATATTTTGGAGATAAAACAAAAAGACCCATGGACTGCCAAATAAGAATAAAATTATGGAGACAAAGCGGGGAATGTTATTACCGTTGGGACACTCCCGGGGAAAACCTCCGATTATCTGTGAGTTCATTTCCTTAGGCTACTTGATAAAAACACTCTTATTTTACTTTTTTTGAAGAACATCATTTTACACCCACTTTTCCAAGAAAATAAAATGTTTCTGGATCATTTTTCAAACCTGGCAAATAAAAATCTCGTAAGGACTAATCATCCGCTTTGCTTTGGAGTCAGTTATTGTTCCCACAAAACAACAACAGCAACAACAATGACAGTATCCCCACGGGCGCCGGGTAGGAAAGCATTGCTGCGTTATTATTAGCTAAAATGATGACCCGTCTCTGGACCTGTAATTGAGTTCATAATTCTTGGAAGATTTCTCCTCACGCAGTGGTTTTCTCCCAAACGTGAAAGGAGATGAGATTTTATGGCACCATGTCGTCCAGAGCTCCAGAGGTTGGATCTTCGATACTCTGCAGACAAAACACTTGTGTGTCTTGCATTTCCTCTCATTCTGATTGAACTCGATGCTGGGTGATGGAGTAGACTCTTTTTTTTTTTTTTTTGGAGTAGACTCTTGAGTGTAGACTCAGTGAATTCTCCCTCTGGGTAGAAATGGCAGCTGGGAGGAGGAAGCATTGGTGCTTTGTAACGTTTCCAAGCCATGGTAAGCGTGACATTGACATCAGAGTAGCCCTATACTCCGGGGTCTGTCCCCTTTGTGCATTGGTGATGGGTCTCCTCCACCACTGAGATGAGTTAGGGCCCGAGGGCAGGGTGCCTGACTGTAAAGCCAGTATCCACGGCCACCATCACAGCCACCTGGCCCATGCAGGTTTGCATTTGATTCGGACAGACTGTAATGAAACAACGGAACCAAGAACTAGTGGACCATTACATTTAATCCTAGCTCGCACCGGTGGGCAAGAAATACACACAGTGGGAAAACACTTCCCTTTCCATTCAGGGCTCCCAAAGCCACTGACTTATCCGAGTTTCCTAGAATCAAAGGTTTCTACCTCACCAGCCTTATTCACCTATGTTCCCCATCTCCTTCTCTCTGCACAAACTCTGCACAAACTGGCTTCTCCTTCAGCACTCCGCCATGTTGGCTGCTTCTCCTCTCCTCCACATGGCCTTTCTCTGCTCTCCTCTAGCATGGGCTCCTCTGACCCATTTTATATTGTAGAAATCAAAACCTTTAATCCAATATACAAACAAGAAAGTCTCTGATACAAAGTCACTTATCTGAGGCATAATGGGATTCCTCATGAGAGTGCACCACCCCACATCATGCAACAGTCAAGGGCGTGGGGAAAAGCTTAGTGTTGAGAAGATCTTAGTATTAAAAGGGTGGGAAAGGCTTAGCGTTAAAACTAAGCCTTAGGCCAGGGGTCTCCAAACTATGGCCTGCGGGCCGCATGTGGCCCTGAGGCCATTTATCCGGCCCTGCCACACTTCCGGAAGGGGCACCTCTTTCATTGGTGGTCAGTGAGTACTCCTGGAGTACTGTATGTGGCGGCGCTGCAAAGCGCAGTGTCGTTCACGTACAGTACTACTTCTGGTGATGCGGGATGCACATGTCACGGCTCCGGAAGCGCGTCATATCACTTGTTACTAGCAGTGACAAATATGGAACCGGCCAGTGACCATCTCAGTAGCCAAAAGCAGGCCCATAGTTCCCATTGAAATACTGGTCAGTTTATTGATTTAAATTTACTTGTTCTTTATTTTAAATATTATATTTGTTCCCGTTTTGTTTTTTTACTTTAAAATAAGATATGTGCAGTGTGCATAGGGATTTGTTCATAGTTTTTTTTTATAGTCCGGCCCTCCAACGGTCTGAGGGACAGTGAACTGGCCCCCTGTGTAAAAAGTTTGGGGACCCCTGCCTTAGGCTGTAACGACCCTACGAGCAAACATATATATCATATTTACAAACTGATTTGACCCACACTGACATAGTGGGCAGGGTGAAGGTCTTGTGAAGTTAGTTTCTCACTCGGTGAAAACGATCCCTGGGTGACTTGGATCAAGTCATATCGTGTTCCCGAGCCTCCATGTCCTGATCAATAGGAGTGGGGGGGGGTGGACAGTACCCCAGATGACCCTGAGGGCAGCGAGGGGCCTGCTCTCCCAGGTGGCTCTTGCTCAGAGACACAGCCACCCAGCCAGGCTCCTCCTCAGAAGACACAGGGGTGATGAGCAGCTACACAGGCTGGGCAGTCACCCTGCTCCTGGGGTTGCTGGCCAGGAGGTGGCCCGGTGTGGCTGGGCAGTCACCCTGCTCCTGGGGTTGCTGGCCAGGAGGCGGCCCGGTGTGGCTGGGCGGGCTCCGTGGAGACGGCCAGAGGATCCTGGGTTTACTCTCTGAGGCAGCCGCCTGTTCCCCGCCCCTCCCCTTTCTGAATCCGCCTTTGATCGCCAGATCACTCCATCCCTTTTCCCCTGCCAACAGAGATTACAGCTCATGCTGGGATTGGTTGGCCGGCTCTGTCACCGGCCCCCTCTCCCTTCAGGCACCCCTCTGGTTGGTGAAGTCACATGGAATTCCCCCACTCCTCCCAGGTTGCGCAACTACTGTGCAGATGCATTTCAAGTAATTGTTATTATCACCATCATCACCATCACTTTTTTTTGCAGAGTTAACACTTCTCTTTTTCTTTCTGGCTCACCTGGATCTAGCCATCCCAGAAGCCGATATTATTTTCCCCCATAAGGTATTTATTTCTCCTTACCTTCCCAACCCTCCACCTTCTGGCAACCATCAGCTTAGTCTCTGTAACACTTTTTTTAAAAAAAAATTTAAATAATTTTTTATTTTTCAATTACAGTAGACATACGTTATATCAGATTCAGGTGCACACCCCAGTTGTTAGACATTCTATAACCCACTAAGTCAGGGGTCCCCAAACTTTTTACACAGGGGGCCAGTTCACTGTCCCTCAGACCGTTGGAGGGCCGGAGTATAAAAAAAAACTATGAACAAATCCCTACGCACACTGCACATATCTTATTTTAAAGTAAAACAACAAAACGGGAACAAATAGAATATTTAAAATAAAGAACAAGTAAATTTAAATCACAAACTGACCAGTATTTCAATGGGAACTATGCTCCTCTCACTGACCACCAATGAAAGAGGTGCCCCTTCTGGAAGTGCGGCAGGGGCATGGCCTCAGGGGGCCGCATGTGGTCCACGGGCCGTAGTTTGGGGACCCCTGCACTAAGTAATCTTTTTTTTTTTCTGAAGCTGGAAATGGGGAGAGACAGTCAGACAGACTCCCACATGCGCCCAACCGGGATCCACCCGGCACGCCGACCAGGGGCGACGCTCTGCCCACCAGGGGGCGATGCTCTGCCCCTCTGGGTTGTCGCTCTGCCACCTGGGGCAGAGGCCAAGGAGCCATCCCCAGCGCCTGGGCCATCTTTGCTCCAGTGGAGCCTTGGCTGCGGGAGGGGAAGAGAGAGACAGAGAGGAAGGGGGGGGGGTTGGAGAAGCAAATGTGTGCTTCTCCTATGTGCCCTGGCCGGGAATCAAACCCGGGTCCCCCGCACGCCAGGCCGATGCTCTACCGCTGAGCCAACCAGCCAGGGCCCACTAAGTAATCTTCCTGATAAATCTAGTACCCACCCGACACCGTACGTAGTCGTGACAATAGTACCGACTATATGTTCCCCGTGCCGTACTTGACATCCTTGTGACTATTCTGTGACAACCAACTTGTACTTCTTAACTCAGGGGTCGGGAACCTTTTTGGCTGAGAGAGCCATGAACGTCACATATTTTAAAATGTAATTCTGTGAGAGCCATACAACGACCCGACCCGTGTACGTTAGGCATTATCCAATAAAAATTTGGTGTTGTCCCGGAGGACAGCTGTGATTGGCTCCAGCCACTCGCAACCATGAACATGAGTGGTAGGAAATGAATGGATTGTAATACATGAGAATGTTTTATATTTTTAATGTTATTATTATTATTTTTAATTAAAGATTTGTCTGTGAGCCAGATGCAGCCATCAAAAGAGCCACACCTGGCTCGCGAGCCATAGGTTCCCGACCCCTGTCCTAACCCCTCCACCTTTTCCACCCTTTATAACACTTGTTGATTCATTACATTTTGGTGACCCACCCAATCTGAATCACCCACCTTTAGCAGTTGCTATGGTAGAGAAGGGGACAGCCATAGCTGGGTCAGGCGACCAGGCCGAAAGACACTATTCCTGGGTCACCAGGGGCTCCCAGGTCACCATTGGGAGGAGACTACGTTGGAGAAAGCCAGGGGAATGCTGTGACCTTGGGACTGCTAGGTCTTTTTCCGACCTAGTTTTGCCTGCCTCTCCTTGGAGTAGTACCCCTGTCACCTCCCTGCCTTTTGCAGTCATGGCTCCTGGCCCGATTTGGCGGCCTGAGCCACCAGACAGTAAGCAAATCCTCCTGATGCTTGCCGTGCGTCTTTGGACAAGACGCTTCCCCCCCCAGTGCGGAGCCCTTGAGAAATGGTGATGAGATGCCGTGAGATTTACACACATGCTCCCCTGACAGAAGCTGCTGTCTGGGCTTCCCTCCAGCTTGGTTCTCCCAAGACTGGGTCCCTCCGCCCCGGAGCCAGCCAGATTCTCGCCTGTCTGGGTGGCTCAGGGCATGAGTCACCTTGACCAGCAGCTTGAGTCACACCGATCAGGAAGCCCCACGGAGGTGATATCATCGGTAAGGTAAACATGACCAGTCACAGGTATGGAGGCAGCTCTGTTTGCCTTGGAGATACAGGCTGCCCGCTGCCCCCACCCTCACCCCCACCCCCTGCCCCGGCTGGGCTTCCGCAGGGTGGGAAAAGCACACCAAGCCCGTGGGCGTTAACCTTGTCTGACGATGCGATGACGCATCTGTGAAGGGATCCAGGAGGCTCAGGGACTTTGCTACAGTGATGGGGTGGGGTGGGGTGGGGGGTGGTGTGTTCTTGTCTGCCGCAAGGGGCCGCTAGGCAGGTGGCAGCTGTTCCTGAGACCCAGTTTGCTGCTTGAGGCTGGGCGCTGTCTCCCCAGGGTCGCTGATTTTCAAAGCCCAGACAGAGAGGTCCCCACTGCTCTGCTCCTGTTCTTGTACGTCTCAGCAGAAAGACAGTGGGTCCCGGAGGGCAGGGGCGGCCCCTCTCATCGTGGGCGCCTCCTCACTGCAGGAGGAGCTTAAACCAATCTTCTCCCCCTTCTACGCTGAGTCCCCACAGGGGACTGGAGTTTCTTCAGGGTCACGTCATTCCTGGGTCATTCCTGGTTTCGGCATGCTGCAGGGCCCCAGGCTCTGGCCCAGCCTGGCCACCTAGCTGGTGTGGCAGGAGTCTCTTGGTCCCGCCAGGGCCAGGGTGACAAAGGGTGACAAGGTATAGGATCTGTCCCCCTGCCCTGGGGGCCCTATCATAACCTGGGGCCGATGGAGAGGTCGGGAATACTCAGCCAGCCTTGATTTTAACATTGGAAATGTTGTTCACCGTTATCTTTTTTTTTTTGCACTAATTTGGATTTTTCCAAAATGTTACAGGGAGATATCTGGGTTTATGAACCAACGTCACCCCCATAAATTCAATAACAAAAAATTTTTAAAAAATGTCTTGATGACCGAGTCATTTGGCACGCTCTTCGGTTTAGTGCTGAGTCAAGGGTCTCGCTCACCTCACCTGTCCAGTCTTGTTCCTTCTGAACCAGCCCTGGTGGGTCACTGTCTGAGAACCAGTGAGGCATGGAGGGACAGAGGCGGTGGTTGCCCCAGGCAGCCCAGCCCTGGAGTTCCACCTTGCCCTGCCCGGAAGACGGAGAGACTCGTCTGACTTCCTGGTTTCTATAGACATGGAGCCACGTGGGACAGGAAAGGGCCAGGTGTGTGTATGCTGGCCACCCTCACGGCCCTCAGTGCCCACTAGATGGCGCGCTGGCTGCACAGGTGAGAGCGGCACACCTCCCCTAGGAGAGTCCAGCTGCTTCTTCTGTAAGACCCTTGCCAGCGTGGGCAGTGCCTGTTCATTGTGCCTGTGGGGACAGGCAGCCCAGTTCCAAGGTGAGGAGACTGAGGCACGGAGAGGTGAAGCGACTCGCCTGCTATCCTTCAGTCCCTCATTAATATTGATTGCGCGTTCTGGCGTGATACCTGACACCCCCCACATCTTCACCTTCATGGATCAGTCCTTGATCCGTTTTAAAGGTACCTTGGCAACCTGGGGAACCCTATGGGACCTCTCCTTGGAAAACGTTTGGAAATAATTTCATGAGCTTCAAGAATAGCACAGGATCCTGACTGGGCGGTGGCACAGTGGATAGAGCGTCGGATTGGGATGAGGAGGACCCAGGTTCAAGACCCCGAGGTCGCCAGCTTGAGCGCGGGCTCATCCGGTTTGAGCAAGGCTCACCAGCTTGAGCCCCAAGGTCGCTGGCTTGAGCAAGGGGTCACTCGGTCTGCTGTAGCCCCCCAGTTAAGGCACATATGAGAAAGCAATCAATGAACAACTACAGGAGCCGCAACGAAGAATTGATGCTTCTCATCTCTCTCCTTTCCTGTCATTCTATCCCTCTCTCTGTCCCTGCCACACACACAAGAACCTCCTTCTTACATTTTTGCAGTATGTGTGTTTGGTTAGGATTAGAGCCCAAGAAGAGATATGTGGGGACACATTGAGAATATGAATCTGGAGTTGGGAGAATATAAATTTGGGAGTCCTTCTTGGGAAGACGGTGTCAACAGTTAAACGTTTGAAAAAACACTTTGGTTGGTCGTAAATAGAAACTTTCAAGTGCAGCATTGCACAGAGGACTTTCAGGTGAGCATTATGGAACACGGTGTGGTGTCAGGGAAGAAATCGTGTTCTCTTTGCTTTAAGAGTGTCAAGGTCATGGTCCATTACATCATGCAATGCTCCCTCCGTCATAATAAACTTCATCTTTTGCTAAGTCCCACAAGAAGGCTCTGCTTTCCCTGAGGAACTGATATGTTTCCTCTTTTCCCAAAATGGAAGTCAAGGAAAGGTGGTGTCTCTTTTTCCTTCAGCTGCCAAGGAGCTCAGAGCTGAATGCTCAACTCAGCTATAGTAACATATTAACCACTTGGGTCTGTAGAACCTGCATATTGGCGTTTTTTATTTTTCTTCACCTTGACTTCCTGCTTCTGATGCCTAGTTTTCATTTTTTAAATTTTTATTTCTGAAGTCGTCTCGAATCTACACGAAATGAGAAAGAGTGTAAAATAAAGAAAAGGAATAAACATAATTGAATAAAGTTGCTTTTTAATAACAACACAACTCATTTTTTTTAAGTAAAAAAAGATATTGAAAATTTGTCTCTAAAGCAATTTTCCAAACGCAGAGTCTTATCTTCCAACTGACTTTCATTATAATATTGAGAAATGTGTTCCTCGGGGACAAAGCATTCTCCTCCCAAAGCGCTGTAAAAACCTCACTTTAAAATTGCAGCGAATATGTAAATTCACATATTTTAGAGAAAGAAGTTATTGTAAGATACTGAGAATAATATGCAAAATAAGCCACAAAATACAAATGCAAAAGAAGGACAGTGTGTGTGTGTGTGTGTGTGTGTGTGTGTGTGTGAGTGTGTGTGTGTGTTGAGCACAAGGATCGAGCGATCGCTCGATCGCAAGGCTGCAGGAGAAAGGATGTGCGTTTTCTTGCGGGGCACGCCGCTCTGCGGGACTCCGCGCCCGCGTTCTCCCGGAGTCCACCCCAGCCGCGTTTCTCAGACGCCAGCCAGCCTCACAGGCCTTCGCTTTGCCACATACCTGCTTCGTTGGTCTGTCCGTATCGGTTCTTTGAGCCAATTCCTCTTTTAAACTTCAATGCATTTAAGGAGGGTAACCGTTTAAATACTAAGACGGTCGGTGCGATTTCAGAGGTTCGCTGTTTTCTTAATGCCCATTAAGAGCAATTTGTAAGTGTTAGAATGAAAAGTGATCTGGTGTGCCCCCCTTGGAAGCTCCTCTCAACCCCCGTGCTGCCCATACAACAAGCGAGGGGTCCTGTCCTGGCGGGGAGCTCCAGACCAGGCTGCTCCCAGCCTTTGGAAGTAGCCAGTGGGTCTTGAATACACCTGGATACACTAGGCTGAAGGAAGGGAGGAGGGCCCTGGCCTCAGGGAGGTGCCCATGCAAATGATTCAGCAGAGAGAGGGGAACACTCCCCCCCTCAATTCAAGAAAAGAAATGAGGTGAAGTGGGGACACTTCTGCTGGAACACACCCATCAGAGCCCTTCAGAGTGACTGCTGAATGGAGACGCTGAGAAAGGTCTTCCGAAAGCCAGCTTGGGGTGAGGACACTCCGCTGCCCTGTGGTCACCATCCGTATCTCTTTCCCTTCCGGCTCCTCCTACCTGTTCCGATGCTCACCCATCGTGGCCAGCGGTGGAAATGGCGTGGTCGGCTTCCAACGGGGCACCTTCACTCCTGGCTTCTTAACAGCTGTTCTCAACCATGGTCCCTCCACCAGCAACATCACCCTCGCCTGAGAACTTGTTAGACATGCAGATTCCTGGGCCCCGCCCCAGAGCTACGGCCCTCCAGGGATTCCGATGATGCCCGTGTTGGAGAACCACTCTCCCTGGAGCCCCGTGGTTGTACAGTAAACAAGGGGCTGTCGGCGAGGAGACCCGAGTTCTGAGACCGGTCTGTAACTCATTAGCTGTGACCTAACACCAAATCGCTCTGAGTCTCAGTTTCCTCATCCGTACCACGAGAAGGGCCTGTGCCTGAGTGGTTCCCAGCCCTGTTGGCTCATCAGAACCACGTGGGCAGCTTCTCAAAGTCAGACACTGCTGCACCAAAGCACCCATCCGCTAGAGTTCTATTTCCATGAACCTAGAACAGGCAAAAATTAGTCTGTGGAGGGACAGTCAGAGATGGTGGTTGCCTGGGGGGGGGGGGGGGGGAAGAGGTGGGGTGCATTGATGGGCAAGGGGCAGGAAGGAAATTTCAGGGGTGACGGTGCTGTTCTCTCTCGACGGTAAATATGGGTTGCATAGGGGTATGCATTTGTCAGAATTTACTGAATGGTACGTTTCAGGTTTGTGCATTTTATTGCATGCATACTTACCTCAAAAGAAAAGAGAGGACTGTAAACAAATTTTGGACTCTAGTCAATATTTGTGCTGAAGTGTTTGGGGGTGAAAGGCAGTAATGTCACAACTCATTTTGAAATGCATCGAAAATAAAGAGATGTGGCCCTGACCGGTTGGCTCAGCGGTAGAGCGTCGGCCTGGCGTGCAGGGGACCCGGGTTCGATTCCCGGCCAGGGCACATAGGAGAAGCGCCCATTTGCTTCTCCACCCCCGACCCCCTCCTTCCTCTCCTCTGTCTCTCTCTTCCCCTCCCGCAGCCAAGGCTCCATTGGAGCAAAGATGGCCCGGGCGCTGGGGATGGCTCCTTGGCCTCTGCCCCAGGCGCTAGAGTGGCTCTGGTCACTACAGAACGCCCCGGAGGGGCAGAGCATTGCCCCCTGGTGGGCAGAGCCTCGCCCCTGGTGGGCGTGCCAGGTGGATCCCGGTGGGGCGCATGCGGGAGTCTATCTGACTGTCTCTCCCAGTTTCCAGCTTCAGAAAAAAAAAAAAAAAAAAAAAAAAAAGAAAGAAAATAAAGAGATGGCTTGTGGGATGGGTAGAGGGAAGGAGAGTCGGATAGCTATGCAATAAAGTGAGTATAATAAAATGTTAATTGGAGAATCCAGGTGGTGAGTTATATGGGAATTTACTATAAAATTCTTTCAATTTTTTTTATTAAGATTTAAAATTTTATAATAAACCGTTGGAGGAGAATTCTGATGCCGGTACCTTGTTGCCCACATTGATTAAATCAAGATCTTTCCTAAATTAAAAATTCTACCACTGGAGGGAGATACATTTCTTTCTCAAGGGTAACAGGTGTTACGTCGCTCACATTGGGAGCTGGTTTTGGGTTTTGTTCCTGACAGTGAATTTATGGGACTCTTCCCACAGGTGACAATAATGGGGAAAGCACAGGTTGTGCCCCTGGGCTTTGTCGTCATGGCTACTGTTGTCAGGGCCGCCCCAACCCTTTAGTGGCGGGCACACGGTGCCTCGGCCGCCTGCCGCCGGTTCCCCAGGTGCAAGTTTGGAGATGACTCTGCTAGACCATTTCCACTCGCCTCGGCCACCACGGGGAGCTGTCACCCTAGCCGTTGCTTTAAGCTCCCACAGTGTGAAATGACGGGGTTTCCCACCGACGGCCACGCAGGGCTACTCCCATCATGCCTTGCTCGCCCCGTTCACTCCGCCGCCCTCAAAGGATCAAGCCTCCGACTCATGGGTTCCCTCCCCCCTTTCCAGGTTTGCACGTCCTCTAATCTGACTCAACCCGCCTGCCCACACCCCCGTCCCTTTCGCCTCCTCAGATTGGAAAGACGGCGTACGAGACCTACGACCTGCAAGCCCCCTCGAGCCTCGGCCTCTTCTGGGAGGTTCCGCTCCCGCGTACCTGGCTCACCGCCGTGTCCACGCGTGACCATGCGGACCCTTTCTTTCCTTACAGCCCCGTCTCGCTCCCCAACCTGCAGAATTGGAGCTGGGCTGGTATCCTCCATACTTTTCATGGCTGCTTCTGAGACATTTTTCTTGCTTTCTCATTCAAAACCAAGCCATGTACCTGCTGTCCCTCTTGGTGACTGACTGCCATCTGTTGGTCTTCTGGTCACTCACTGAAGATTCCCACTCCTGGCCAACGGTTTCCTTTGTCCTCCCGTCTTATTTCAGTGGCCCACGTGAATGGCCGTCCCTACCCCCTGGTCTCTCGCTTCCTTCCTCTCCTCCAGTGATCTTTCCAACACTCCGACCGGCCACCTCTTCCTATGGCCACACCCGGGACCCCTCGTGGTCTAGAAGAGAGAGCCAAGCAGCCCCCCACTCCCACCTCCACCCCCACTAGCTCGCTGGCCGCATCCAGAGTTCCCACGATCTCTTCACTGCATGACTCCCTTCCTTACTTGCGGTCCTTTATTTATTTTTATTTTTATATTTTTGTATTTTTCTGAAGCTGGAAACGGGGAGAGACAGTCAGACAGACTCCCGCATGTGCCCGACCGGGATCCACCCGGCACGCCCACCAGGGGCGACGCTCTGTCCACCAGGGGGCGAAGCTCTGCCCCTCCAGGGCGTCGCTCTGCCGCGACCAGAGCCACTCTAGCACCTGGGGCAGAGGCCAAGGAGCCATCCCCAGTGCCCGGGCCATCTTTGCTCCAATGGAGCCTTGGCTGCGGGAGGGGAAGAGAGAGACAGAGAGGAAGGAGGGGGAGGGCTGGAGAAGCAGATGGGCGCTTCTCCTGTGTGCCCTGGCCGGGAATCGAACCCGGGTCCCCCGCACGCTAGGCCGACGCTCTACCGCTGAGCCAATCGGCCAGGGCCGCGGTCCTTTATTTAATCAACCCCCTCACCTCTCTCTCCTGCCCTGGGGCCCCGCTGTGAGCACACCCCAGCTCGCTGACACACACACACACACACACACACACACACACACACACACACACACACCGGCCCCTATCTTCCCACACCCAGGTGGCTGAGCATCCGTGGGGAGCATCGTGCCATCTGCTGGCCTCCCTTCACTTCAGACTCACGCTCAGGGATGTCACGCGGGTGGGCGCCCCATGCGGCCCGGCGGGCTCGCCCCTCTCCCTCTCTCGCTCTCCCACTCTCTGTGACGATGACTTCCTGCCGCCTCGCTCTCCTCCAGCCCCTGCTGTCCTCCGTCTGCTGCTCGGAAGGAAGCCCACATCGCCGCCGCCACCGGGAGTGGAGGAGCCAGCGTGAGCGCTCCCGTCTGCCTCCTGCCGTCTGTCTGCCCGTCTCTCTCCAATGTCACGGTCACTGCGGAAGAGTCCTTCCTGCCTCCTCTGCGACGCCCGCTGACCCCCCAGCTCTGGCTCCCACCACCCCTTTCTTTTTTGTATTTTTCTGAAGCTGGAAACAGGGAGAGACAGTCAGACAGACTCCAGCATGCGCCCGACCGGGATCCACCCGGCACGCCCACCAGGGGGCGTCGCTCTGCCGAGACCAGAGCCACTCTAGCGCCTGGGGCAGAGGCCAAGGAGCCATCCCCAGCGCCCGGGCCATCTTTGCTCCAATGGAGCCTTGGCTACGGGAGGGGAAGAGAGAGACAGAGAGGAAGGAGAGGGGGAGGGATGGAGAAGCAAATGGGCGCTTCTCCTATGTGCCCTGGCCGGGAATCGAACCCGGGTCCCCCGCACGCCAGGCCGACACTCTACCGCTGAGCCAACCGGCCAGGGCCACCACCCCTTTCTTGCGACTTGGCCTCGTTGCTCTCACGTGGACCCCTACATTCTTGTCAACGGGAAGCTTCCCTGGAGGGCAGACAACTGGCTTTTTAGTTGGCGACTCAAATGCCACTCAGCTTTCTGTAAGGAGGAATTTTCCAAGTGGCCACCTGCCTGGGGACGGGCATGGGGGCGGGGGCTACACTCGGTACCCAGGCTTTCGGGTGACCCTGGTCTTTTATCCGTGAGTGTCCTCCTCAGGGTGGCTTCCCGCCGTGAGTGAGTTCTGACAACCGATAGGAAGCCAAAGGTCCTAAGACGCTGGCGAGCAGAAACCCAGGTCAGCCGAGCCCTCTGTTTGCAGCCTTCTGGGGGCCGAGGGAACTGCTGAGGAAGTGGAGGGTGCCGAAGGAAACAAAGAATTATTATTATTATTATTTTACCAGCAATAAACAATCACCGTGGGCGGATGACTCACTACCAGCGCTGACCGTGCTGTGGGGGCGGCAGGCCCACGGTGGGGGGGGGGCAGTTTCTCCTCCTGTGACCCCCGGGGCCGCAGCTCGCTCAGGGTGCAAGCTCCCTTTTCTTTTTCCAGACTTCCTCTCTGGTATGTTTCTGGCCTTGCCTACCTCTCGTTTCTTCCCCGGGCATCGCTCAGTCTCCTTTCAGATTCTTGTTCATTTATATCTCACTCCCTTCCCTTCTTAAAAAATTGATTTCTCCATCCACCCACTTCGTTTCTGCTTCCTGGAATTGTTTACCAAGGCAGCAACATGTTAATATTGTATAAAACACGCCAGGAAGTGTCAGTACACAGAGAAGAACACACCCGTGTGTGGCCCCGGCAGCCCCAGGAGCTGTGTGTGGCTGGAGGTGGGTGGGCCGGGTCCAGGAACACCCTCGGGGTGCCGGGGTGCCAGGGGCAGCTTCAGGCCATGGTGGGTTTGCTCAGCTGGAGGCAGAGTTCACAGGGCAGGAGTCCAGAGGGCACCCAGGTGCCCCATGCGGGACCACTGGTTAATTAACACTGGACCCCTTGCCTTGGGGTTCGGGTGGGTTGAGAGGTGGGCAAACAGCACCTTGAAGAGACATGGGTGAGAGAAGGGGCATGGGAACAGAGCAGGGCTGAACCCCCTGGGGAAGGCAGCTCACACCTGGGGTCATGGAGCTGTTCTAGAACCTTCCACGGCACTGTTCTTTTCTCCCTCACTGGCCCATGGCCTCGGGGTGGCTGAGTGGGTGAGGAGATGCAGACACGGGAGAGATTTCCTGGGTCCTCTTTCCCTCCCACCTGATAGGTTCCTTGCTAGATAGGGGTTAGGGCTTGCCCTTCAAGGGAAATTTGTCCATTGTTCCGAGTTTGAATCCTGCCTCCACCACTTTACAAGCTGTGTGGCTTTGGGAAAGTTACTTAAACTCTCTGGGCTTCAGTCTCCTCCTCAGTAAAATACCTTATTCATAAAGGTTAGATGAGGCCATGTTTGTACAGCATTCGGCAGAGTACCTGGCAGATGGTAAACATGGTGTATGTGTGTGTTCAGTAATAATCGTCTCCTCTAGGCACTGGGAATACGGGAATGTTCCTGAGCCTGTTGTCACCCTGAAAATAAGAACTCAGAGTGAGAAGCCACAAACAGCTATTTGGGATCCAAAAAGAATAGCTATTTGGGAGGCACTGATTCAGGCAGGGGCCCAAATAATGTTCCTATTACGAGGCAGAGGCAGGGGTGTTTATGAGAAAGGGCCAGCGACCAATTACATCAATAGAAGGAATGCATTTCTTTTTTTTTAAATTTTTAAAATGTATTCATTTTAGAAAGGAGAGAAAGAGGGAGAGAGAGGAGAGAGACAGAGAGAGAAGGGGGGGAGGAGCAGGAAGCATCAACTCCCATATGTGCCTTGACCAGGCAAGCCCAGGGTTTCAAACTGGCGACCTCAGCATTCCCAGGTTGATGCTTTATCCACTGCGCCACCACAGGTCAGGCCAAAGGAATGCATTTCTATAGGTGCCATGAGCTAACATCTCTATGAACATTTTTTTTTTTCTTTTTTTTGTATTTTTCCGAAGCTGGAAACAGGGAGAGACAGTCAGACAGACTCCCGCATGCGCCCGACCGGGATCCACCTGGCACGCCCACCAGGGGCGATGCTCTGCCCACCGGGGGGGGGGGCGATGCTCTGCCCCTCCGGGACGTCGCTCTGTTGTGACCAGAGCCACTCTAGCACCTGGGGCAGAGGCCAAGGAGCCATCCCCAGCGCCCGGGCTATCTTTGCTCCAATGGAGCCTTGGCTGCGGGAGGGGAAGAGAGAGACAGAGAGGAAGGAGAGGGGGAGGGGTGGAGAAGCAGATGGGCGCTTCTCCTGTGTGCCCTGGCCGGGAATCGAACCCGGGACTCCTGCACGCCAGACTGACGCTCTACCACTGAGCCAACCGGCCAGGGCTGAACGAACATTTTAAAGAATTGATTTGAGAGAGAGAAAGAGAGAGAGAGAAACATGAATTTGTTGTTCCACTTATTTATGCATTTGTTGGTTGATTCTTGTCTGTGCCCTGACTGGGAATCGAACACACAACCTTGGTATATCTGGACGAAGCTCTAACCAACTGAGCTACCTGGCCAGGGCCTGAACTAAATAATATTCTAAACAATGTTTTTAATGTTCAGCCTGGTGGTCATCAGTCCAGGAGTCATAATGTCTGCTCTCTTGTTATCTTTGCAAACAGTTGTTCGGGACACAGTGTTGCCTTAGGCCCAGTGCCAAGGTTATACTGCTGTTTTAACATCCGAAGGTTTAAGGCCTACGACGAGCAAGGCAGTTCCTGGGGGACGGCACTCCAGCTCCTTTTTAAAGTGGCTCCGTTTATATTTCTACTTTTATTTTTTTACAGCATGGAATCTTCATGTGTGTGTGTGTGTGGGGGGGGGGTGGAGACAAACAATAAACATGAGAACAAATAAATGGTGTAATTTCCGTGTTACGAAGAACGTTAAACCAGCACCAGGGCAGAGGGTAAGTAGCCGGTGGGGGGCAGGGGCGGAGGGGTGTTATTTTAATCACGCTAACTAAGGAAGGTCTTCTGCAGAAGAAGGGGGTACCTGCATGGAGACCCTAAGTGATCACAAGGATCAGCCCTGGAGAGATCAGAGGACTGGATTCCAGGTCACGGAACAGCATGTGCAAAGGGCCGGTGTGCTGGAGCACGGGGCGGGGTGGGTGGGTGGGGGGAATGGGAGAGATTGTCTGTGAGGATGGAGAGAGCGGGCTCAGGTCCCATGGGGTCTGGCGGGGCCCAGGAAGGACTAGAGGTTCTTCTGTAATTCCAGTAAGAAACTGTGATAGTTTCCTAGGGTTGTGGAAACCAAATACCACAAACTTGGTGACTTAAAACAGAAAGGTACTCTGAGAGTTCTGGAGGCCAGAAGTCTAAACTCAGGGTACTGTGCGGGCCACTATCCCTCCAGAGGCTCCAGGGGAGAGCTGTCCCTGCTTCTTCCTGCTTCTGGTGGCCGTGGTGCCTCCCCCAGTCTGTGGTTGCATCACTCCAATCTCTGTCTCCGTCTCCACCTGGTTTCCTCCACCTGGTGTGCGTGTGTACCTGCACCCTCTTCTCTTCTCAGAAGGACACCCCTATAGCATCTTGAGAGCCTTAACCTAATCACATCTCAAAGACTCTATTTCCAAATAAGGTAACACTCACAAGTATTATAATTAGACATATCTTTCTTGGCGGGGGGGGGGGGGGACACAATTCCACTCACCACAGAGGCCACTGGTAGTTCAGACAGAGTGGTGGTGTGATCCGACTTCCGATTTCACAGGGGGCACGCTGGCCACACTGTACGGAGAACAGACCTAAGGTGGGGAGGTGAGTTGGGTGGGTTGTTGCAGGCTGCTAGGCCAGAGATGACGGGTGAGAAAGAAGGAAGGCTTTCTCCTATTGGACTTAAACAATTTCACAGGCCCCCAACCTCAGACAAGGCCACTCTGTGACCACGATGGATCAAGACAGCCACAAGAGCCCTCTGAAATCATTTCTGAACACAGGCAAAACCTGGACATCATCCAAACCAGAAAATTAACCAAACATCCTCCATCCTGGCTAATGTGACTCCTTTAAAAGCAAAACAAAACAAAAAACAAACAAACCAATCACAGCTCTTGCTTTGCCCTTCTCACCTCCTGGCTAAGAATAGTTAAGATGCCCAATCATGGCATCACCCTTGATCCTCGATAGTGCCCAATCCAGAGCCAAACCCTGCTTCCCTGAGCCCTCCCCAAATCATACAGCAGAAGCCCCAGCCGGGTTCCAGGTCCTGACTGCCACGCCCTCGGTTTCGCCATTGTGTGTGTTCACTCTCGTCAGATCGAGTGAACAAGCCCAGCCCCAGCGTTGATCATCTTGAGGTGTGCTCTGGGTGGTCTCTGGTGGAAGGGCGAGGTGGGCTTTGCGGGTGTGCAGCCTGAGCAGTCCACAGCCCAGCATGTGGAAGGACCCTGCACTGGGTTTAAGGCCATGCTTCCGCCATATTGCAATTCTTGCTACTTTTTCGAACGAGGGGCTCCCCAAACGTTCATTCTCCACCGGGCCTGCAAGTTCGGTGGCCTGTCCTACTGAAAAGCGTTGGTGGCGGTGGCTGCTGCCAGAGTCCTTGTGGTCGAGAGCAGGACCTAGGTGCTAGTTTGGATTCGGGAGGATGCAAGGACGAGAGAGAGGAGTCCCGAGATTGGGGCTGGGTGCTTGTGTGTGTGTGTGTGTGGGGGGGGCGTCTCACAGGAGGAAAGACTGGGTGGTCGAGTCAGGAAGGTTTTAGAGTGGGAAGGGGGACTCAAGAGTCTCAATCTGGGCCCTGGCCAGTTGGCTCAGTGGTAGAGCGTCGGCCTGGTGTGTGGAAGTCCTGGGTTCGATTCCCGGCCAGGGCACACAGGAGAAGCGCCCATCTGCTTTTCCACCCCTCCCCCTCTCCTTCCTCTCTGTCTCTCTCTTCCCCTCCCGCAGCCAAGGCTCCATTGGAGCAAAAGATGGCCTGGGTGCTGAGAATGGCTCTGTGGCCTCTGCCTCAGGCGCTAGAATGGCTCTGATTGCGGCAGAGCGATGCCCCAGATGGGCAGAGCATCGCCCCCTGGTGGGCAGAGCGTCGCCCCATGGTGGGCATGCCGGGTGGATCCCGGTCGGGCGCATGCGGGAGTCTGTCTGACTGCTTCCCCGTTTCCAGCTTCAGAAAAATACAAAAAAAAAAAAAAAAAAAAAAGAGTCTCAATCTGGTGAAAATAGACTTCCTATCCCGTGCTAGCAAAGAGACACGAGATGTTACATTTCCTTTTTAAAAAACAGAAGAGTCAATATTGTACGACTTACAGTTTTTGCGAGATATTACCCGTGAGGGAGGAAGAGAGTTGAGTGAAGGGCCCGTGGGATCTCCCCGTACCATTTCTCACAACGGCATGCGACTCTACAATGATATTAAAAGGAAAAGTTTAATTAAAAAACGTGGTGACCCACAAAATCGAGACGCTCGCGGAGGGATCGGCAGCCCCGGGAAGGGGTGACCCACCTGTGCGCGCATCAGCTTTGAAACGTGCAAGCAGTATGGGGGAGGGGGGGTGCTGCGCGCGCTGGTGGCCGTGTGCGGCGTCTGAGGGGACAGCAGCAGTAGCCGTGACAGCTGAGTGTCCTTCCTCGCGTTCTCGAGTTGGGGGCTGGTGGGTGGGAAGCCGCTCCTTTCTGGAGACTCTGCCCAGTGACGGGTTGAACGTGCCTGAGGAGGAAAGACCTCCGAGGAAAGTGACGTGGGCGCTGGGCTCCTCTAGCAGTTAGTTTCAAGGTCACTTCAACCGGCGGGCAGGCCCCGGGGTGCTTGGAACCCGGAGATGGTGAGCAGCGGCGGGGTCCAGGATGACTTCCGTTGGCCCCCACGTCTGTGCTTTATTAGCCAGACTCAGCTCCCTCCTGGGGCTGGGGGTTTGGGGAGGGGCCGCTCATCTTGATTATTCGCAGATTTATTCACGGAACTCCCCACACATCTGGATGGGAAGATAGGATTTGTCCCCTAGAGGAAATGGTTAAATGAATCGCTAAAGCACAAAATGTTCCTGTAAAATTGCTTCCATATTTTATTAGACGCAGATGAGCATGAATTATTTTTTGGGGAAGCCAACAGGAGGGTTTGCAAACTTGGTGCCTGCCTTTCCCGTAAACAACTCTTCCGTGCCTGGATCATCAGGGAAAGGCTTTCCTGAGCCATGGGGTGCCCTCTGTGTGCCAGGTGATGCAAACTGCATTGCAGCTGCAGGAATCGTGGTGCAGGTAGACTTACCTTCACGAGACCCCAGCGGATGCACAAGGTCCTTGTGAGAGAGGAGCTGACGCAGGGCTTTACTGTCACGAGAAAGACACCTGCTTGGGGGAGGCACTCTCCCTTCACATATCTGGGGGGGCCCCGGCTGCAGAGAAGAAGGCATAAGTCCGTACCCCTCTCCACAGCAGGAAATGCTACTTCACATTCAATTCCTCTTTCTTCAGACCTCATGTGTGTCAAGGTGTGAAATTTCCTGGTGGGGGTGGGGGTGGGGTGGGGGTGGGGAGAAGGGATCCAGTCATGCAAAAGCTGGCTTTTACGTTGAATGGATATTATCGGTTGGTCATGCTCCGTGTGGCTCTGCCAGCTGATCCGAGCTGGGCATCTGAAGGGGTCTGGTTTTTGCTCAAGTGCCTCTGAATCCAGTTGGAATGCTTTTCCTCAAGAAATCTCCCTCGGCACAGATCCCATGCGCCCCGGGATGTTAGCTTGCAGTGTCCCTGATGGCCCTAGCAGCTGTGGGTCACCCTCTGTTCAGCGAGCCCCCACCGGGCCGTGTTGTTGGCGGCCATGGCTCCTATCCTCAGCTCACACCAAGCTGGCAGAGACCAACCACCCCTCTCCCTCACCTCCTCTCTGCGGTGGCCGAGGGCTCATTGTCAAAGTGTCCCGATCACCGAGGCTTCCAGCGATCTCACCAGCCGTACTGGTCTGCTCAGCTTCCAAATGGGGGAGGGGACACGAACGGTATTTATTCTCCTGTCCCCCGGCTCCCCCACTCCTCCAGCTGGGTGAGCTTGAGCAAGGGAGTCCCCTTTGCTTCCCCCAATTTGTGGGCAGAGAAACTGCTTGGCGAGCCCAATAACGTGCCCGAGGTCACCCACCCACCAAGTGGCGAGATTGGATTTGAACTGGCCGTGCTGCCCCTACACCGTGGCTTCAGCTGTGCGTTGGCCCCGTCCGAAGGCAAAAAACCCAAACAAACAAGTGTTGTACGAAGTGTATTGGAAGCCTGTGCAAGGAGGCGCACGGGCAGGAAAGGGTGCCCTTAGCCGTGTCTGTTTTGGGGGGAGCTACCTGGTAAAGGAGAATGACCCACCCGACATGTCTGAGGACTCCGTTTATGATCGAGTCAGGAAGACAAACCGGCTCTTCTCTTCATTCCGAACAGCAGGCGCCTGGCCCGGTTAGAGACTCGGAAAACAGAGCTGGCTAAGGAACAGGCATGCAATCTAATTACTCTTTCAATCCAGATGGAGCAGTGGGGGCTGGGAGGGGGTGTCTAGTTCTTACGGACTGAGTGCTCATCAGAAGCCCCTTTGGTTTCAACTTTCAAATTCACACGGAAAAAAAAATTTTTTTTTTCTAGAAGATCCACTTCCCAGAATGGTATAGAATAAATATAGCTGCACCTTGATTTGACGAGTTGAGGGTCCTGTGGTGTTTCTGGTTCAGGGTTCTACCCCTGAAGCCTCCGCATCAGAAAGACCCAGGCTGGAGGTGGGCTCTGTCACCTGCTGGCTGTGTGGCTTCGGGCAGGTCACAGCTGCGTTGAGCTGCGGTTCTTCCGTCTGTAACCTGGGAGAGAGCAGACTTTGCTTTATGGGGTCATCCGAGGGCGTTGAGAAACTCGGGTTAAACAAAATGAGCTACCTTCTTACCTTGACTTTTGTATTATTTATTCTTTTATTTTTTTAATTCATTTTTAGAGAGGAGAGAGAGAGAGAGAGAGAGGGAGGGAGAGAGAGGAGAGAGAGAGACAGAGAGAGAGAAGTAGGGAGGAGTGGAAGTATCAACTCCCATATGTGCCTTGACCAGGCAAGCCCAGGGTTTCGAACCGGCAACCTCAGCACTCCAGGTCGATGCTTTATCCACTGCACCACCACAGGTCAGGCATATTTATTCATTTTTTAATGTTTATTTTATTGATCTTAGAGAGCAAAGGGGAGAGAGAGAGAGAGAGACAGGAACATCAATCTGTTCCTGTATGTGCCCTGACAGGGGATCGAACTGGCAACCTCTGTGCTTCAGGATGATGCTTTCACCAACTGAGCTATCCGGCCAGGGCTTACCTTGACTTTTATATCACCATGCCAACACGAATTGCTATAACCAACCACACAATAGGGTACCGAAGAAGATAGGACCAGACATCGTTTGAGACCCAGATGAGGCTTGTCCACTAGTCAGGGATCTCCAGAGAAACAGAACAGGAGACATTATAATAACTTACATAGATTTATTGTGAGGCCTTGGCTCGTGTAATTATGGAGACCAAGAAGTCCCATGATTGGCCATAACTACACACTAGGGGTCCAGAAAAGCTGGAGGTGCAGAAGAAGAAGAGATGAGATTTTTCCAGCACAAACAGGGAGGCAAGAAAGGAGGAATTCAGCGGTGGGATTCAGCCGGTTCGCACTGGTTCAGCAGAACTGATACCTGATTTTTTGTTGAGTTTGGTGAACTGGTTGTTAAGATGGCACTTGTAATTTGGGTTCTCTCTAAGGTGGGTGCCTGGGCAGCCACCTGATGTGGAAATCACACATTTACATTCCTTACTCTTTTTTTAATGCTCATCTGCGCAACAGCGTATTCTAAGCGCCCGTAGTCATGTTCATTCCGTCCATGGGTAAAAGAACGGGCCCCACTCCTACAGTGAAAAGATGGTCAAGGATAAATCACACAGCTGATGATGCTCAGATGAAAGCAAAGAAAATTGTAAGTGAGGACGCCAAGCAAGAAGCAATATGGAAATATCTTCTTTTTTTTTTTTTACAGAGACAGAGAGAAAATCAGAGAGAGGAATAGACAGGGACAGACAGACAGAAATGGAGAGATGAGAAGCATCAATCATTAGTTTTTCGTTGAGCATTGCGACTCCTTAGTTGTTCATTGATTGCTTTCTCATATGTGCCTTGACCACAGGCCTTCAGCAGATGGAGTAACCCCTTGCTTGAGCCAGCGAACTTGGGTCCAAGCTGGTGAGCTTTGCTCAAACCAGATGAGCCCGCGCTCAAGCTGGCGACCTTGGGGTCTCGAACCTGGGTCCTCGGCATCCCAGTCTGATGCTCTATCCACTGCGCCACTGCCTGGTGAGGCAATATCTTCTTTCTTTAAAAATTATTTTGTGGCCCTGGCCGGTTGGCTCAGTGGTAGAGCGTCGGCCTGGCGTGCGGGGGACCCGGGTTCAATTCCTGGCCAGGGCACATAGGAGAAGTGCCCATTTGCTTCTCCACCCCCACCCCCTCCTTCCTCTCTGTCTCTCTCTTCCCCTCCCGCAGCCAAGGCTCCATTGGAGCAAAGATGGCCCGGGTGCTGGGGATGGCTCCTTGGCCTCTGCCCCAGGCACTAGAGTGGCTCTGGTCTTGGCAGAGCGACGCCCTGGAGGGGCAGAGCATCGCCCCCTGGTGGGCAGAGCGTCGCCCCTGGTGGGCATGCCGGGTGGATCCTGGTCGGGCGCATGCGGGAGTCTGTCTGACTGTCTCTCCCCGTTTCCAGCTTCAGAAAAATACAAAAAAAAAAATAATTTTGTGATGGAGACAGAGAGAGGGAGAGATAAGGACAGACAGACAGGAAGGGAGAGAGATGAGAAGAATCAATTCTTCATTGCAGCTCCTTAGTTGTTCATTGATTGCTTTCTCATAGATGTCTTGGCCAGAGGGCTCCAGCTGAGGCAGTGACCCCTTCCTCAAGCCAGCGGCCTTGGGCTCAGGCCAGTGACCTTGAGCTTCAAGCCAGCGAGCTTTGGGCTCAAACCAGCGAACATGGGGTCATGTCTATGATCCCACGGACAAGCCGGAGATCCAGCGCTCAAGCTGGTGAGCCTGCGCTCAAGCCAGTAACCTTGGGGTTTTGAATCTGGGTCCTCTGCATCCCAGTTCAATGCTCTATCCACTGCACCACTGTCTAGTCAAGCTAGAAATATCTTAAGTAACAATTTTATTGCTTTTTGTCATGTATTATTTAATATTTTTTATTAATATTTTAAAACTCTTATACTCTAATTTTGTGTACCTCTTTTATTGTTCTTATTTAAGTATTAAACGCATGAAACAAAAACCACCTTTCGGTATATCATTATTTTATACTTAAAACCGTCATTAGGGTGAATTCCTCCTTCCTCTGCCTTTCGTTCCATTCAGTCCTCAGGGGACTGGAGGAAGCCCACCCACATTGGAGAGGGCTGTCTACTTTACTGCGTCTATCGGTTCAAATGCTAATCCCATCTGGAAATACCCACACGGATGAACCCAGAAATGATGTTCAATCTGGCCACTCCAAAGCCAGTCGCAATACCATGCAAAATTCACCATCACAGCTTGGAAGCGTTCTTCTTCCCATTTATGAAATTGGAGACCCGGTCTTGGGTGGTTCAACTCATTTCCTGGAGGATGGGAGGAAATTTTGAGAGCTCCTGGGGCCCAAGTTAGGGCAGAATTCTTGAGCCATGAGCGTAGATCAATATATCTTTTAGCCTGACCTGTGGTGGCGCAGTGGATAAAGCGTCGACCTGGAAATGCTGAGGTCGCCGGTTCGAAACCCTGGGCTTGCCTGGTCAAGGCACATATGGGAGTTGATGCTTCCAGCTCCTCCCCCCCCCTTCTCTCTCTCTGTCTCTTCTCCTCTCCTCTAAAATGAATTAAAAAATATATATATATATATCTTTTAACGATTTTTATCTAATGGGTGAGTTTCTTCGAAGGCCATGTCACATGGGGCCCTGGAATCATTTCAGATTACATTTAGAGAGTGACCGTCAGAACTTGAGAACTCAGGTGCTGTGTTCAGTTGCACCTCCAGTTGAAATAATCACCTGAGATCTGAGTTGTTGCGTAGAAAGAATGTGACTGGCCTTGGTCCCAGGTTCCTGGGAAGAAGCTTCTAAATCCTGGGAATTTCTGTGATTTATGATGGGCCCCTCTGATCACACCTGAGTTTCTGTTATGGAAATACCTCAGGATGGGGACTGGCCGCACCAGAAAGACTAGCAGCTTGGGGCCTTGAGCGAGGTGACAGCAGCACCCTGCTACGGTCTGAATGTTTGTGCCACCCCTCCTCAGTGGAAATGTTGAAATCTTTACCCTCAATGTGATGGGATTGGGAGGTAGGGCCTTTGGGAGGTGGGAAAGTCATGAGGGTGGAGCCCTCAGGAGCGGGATTAGTGCCCTTATAAAAGAAACCCCAGTGCCCTGGCCGGTTGGCTCAGCAGTAGAGCATCGGCCTGGCGTGCGGGGGACCCGGGTTTGATTCCCGGCCAGGGCACGTAGGAGAAGTGCCCATTTGCTTCTCCACCCCCCACCCCTCCTTCCTCCCTGTCTCTCTCTTCCCCTCCCGCAGCCAGGGCTCCATTGGAGCAAAGATGGCCCGGGCGCTGGGGATGGCTCCTTGGCCTCTGCCCCAGGTGCTGGAGTGGCTCTGGTCACAGCAGAGCGACGCCCCGGAGGGGCAGAGCATCGCCCCCTGGTGGGCAGAGCGTCGCCCCTGGTGGGCGTGCCGGGTGGATCCCGGTCGGGCGCATGCGGGAGTCTGTCTGACTGTCTCTCCCCGTTTCCAGCTTCAGAAAAATACAAAAATAAATAAATAAAATAAAATAAAAGAGACCCCAGCGAGCTCCCCAGCCTCCTCAGCCGTGCGAGGACACAGTGAAAGGATGGCCGTCTGAGCCAGGAAGCGTGCTCTCACCAGACGCTCAATCGACTGGCTCCACGATCCCAGACTTCCAAGCGTCTGGAGCTACGAGGAAGGAGCGTCTGTTGTTTATAAGCCCCCGGTCCGTAGCATTTTGCTATAGCAGCCTGAATGGACTAAGACACAGCCTAACCTAGGGGTCTCAAACTCAACTCAGCATGTGGGCCGCAGAGCAAGATCACAGCCGTTCAGCGGGCTGCACTAGGTCTACAAAAGGCAACTGTTACGCAACACTTTTCTCACTGCAGTTGAAAACAAACAAACAAAAAAATCAGTACAACAAGCACAATCGTACATGCAGTTTACTCAGTGTCACAAAACGACCAGAAACTGTAGTTCGCATCACAACTGCTGTTAACTAAGCTAATATCTAGCTAGGATGCTAGAGAAATGAAAAATACAAGTAGGCCCCTAGGCTTACTTAATTTTATCCAAAATATTTTGAACTTCGTGGATTAGTCTGCAGGCCGCACAAAATTGTTCGGTGGGCCGCATGCGGCCTGCGGGCCGCGAGTTTGAGACCCCTGGCCTAACCTTTGGGGCTGAGGGAGGGGGGCTGGAGACTGAATTCAATCATGTGGCCAGTGATTAAATTAGCCATGCTTACAACGAAACCCCAATAAAAGCTCTGGATGCCGAGGCTTGGGTGGACATTCCTGGTTTGTTGAACACGTGGGTGTGACACATCCCGGGTTTCACGAGGAGAGGGCACGGAAGCTCTTCGTTCAAGACCCTCCCAGACCTCACCCTGCGGGACTCTTCATTAGGCTGGTTCTGGTCTGTATCTTTTATAATAAAACGGTATTAAGAAGTTTAGCACATACCTGAGTTCTGTGAGGCCTTCTAGCAAGTTATTGAGCCTGAGGGAGGTCGTGAAACCCCCCCCCCCTCCCAGAGCGTGGCCAGTTGGTCAGAGCTGTGGGTGGCCTGGGGACCCCAGAACTTGTGGCTGGTGTCTTGTGGGGGATCTCGCCCTTGAACTTGTGGAATCTGTGCTAACTCCAGGCGGGGGTTAGGGTCAGGACGGCGTGGGAGTAGCGACTGCAGAGCCGTGAGAACGTCATCCCTCATTTCATTTCTTTCAACCGAGAAATATCGTTCGAGAGCTTACGTGGTGTCGGGCGTGGGGGAGTGGGTGCCACGCTCTCCGCCGAACTGTTGAACGTCACGTTGCTACAGGAATTCACGAAGCTTAGAGTATACCGCTGTTGTCAAAGGGGCGGCGTGGTAAAAAATATATATACTGAGATAGATCAGCATGGCTATTTCTAGGAGGCACAGATTTGAAGGACCAGATTTTCACATCAACTCATTAAACCAAGGGAGTCTAAAAGCTCCAGGAAGGGAAGGGCTGGGAAGTAATTTTTAGCTTTGCTTCAGGAGCGGTTCCATTTGTTCAGAACTCGGTGTTGTCTCTGGATGGAGCGGGTGGCAGACGCCCTCGCCTGTGCGGAAGGTCTGGCGTGTGCCTGTTGTGGTGAGCTCGCTCGCTGCGGGGGCAGCTTTGAAAGACTGAGCGCTGGGTGAATGGTTAGCAGCACGCTCCTGGGGAGGTAGGGAGGGCCAGGAGTGGCATTTCTGCATGGCCTGGCCTCCTGTGCCCTGGCATTGCTTAGACCCACCCCTCAGGGGCTAGTCAACAGTCTGGGGGTGGGGACAGTCCGGCACCTTCTTCAGGTGTGGCAACAGGAAACATCCCACAGACAACAGTCCCCCAAGAGGAGGGGCTGGCTGGCTGCACCTGCCTCTCCCAGCACCGGACAGACCCTGGGGGCTGGAGGAGTGCAGACTTGAGGCGTCTGATCCCTGGGCGATGTCAGATTCCCCAGCTGCAGTGTTCTCTGCCTGCCTGCTGAGGGTCTGACAGCATCTCCGGAGGGGACACGTGTGTGTGCAGGTATGTGTGTGAGTGTGTGTGAGTGTGTTTGAGTGTAGGAGTGCACGTGGGAGTGTGTGATCGCGTGTGTGTGAATAAGGATGCGTATGTGAGTGGATGTGTGTGTGTGTGCATGTTGCATGTGTGTGTGTTTATATATGTACGTTTTAAGTTTGCATGTGTATTTGTAAGCATGTGTCTGGGTGAGTTTGAATGTGAGGAAGGAGTTGTGAGTGTGAGTGTGCGTGTGAGCATGTGTGTGCAGGTGTGAATGTGTGTCAATGCAAGTTTGAGTGTGTGTGTATGTGCCTGTGTATGAATGGTGTATATGTGCCCAGATGCCTTGTGAGTGTGAGTGGGGACCTGTATGCCTGAGTGGGTGCATATGATTGGGTATATGTGTGTATGGATTGGTGTCCAAGTGTGTCTGTTTGTCTATGACTGTGTGAGTGAGTATGTGTAATATGTGAACGAGCGTCTGTCAGTTTATAGGTATGAGCGTGAGTGTGCATTTGTGAACTTGGTGTCAGTATAATAAGATGGCAATCCTGATCCACCTTTCTCCCAGGAGGGGCTCGTTCTCAGGACAGAGGATAATGAAAGGTCCATGCTGGAGGAGGGTGTCAGGACGGAGACGCAGGAAGGACGGAGGGACAACCCAGGTGGAGGGAGAAGTGACTGGCCCGGAGAGAACTTCACGGATAAGCTCCAGGTAGGTGCTATAGCAGGTGCCAGTGGTGTGAGGCCGGGAGAAGAGAAACAGGTGCCTATGGGAGAAATTTCGGGAAGTTTCCATGTGAGGTATTGTGTGAAACCCTGGCCCTCCCCTCCGACGAAGCCTGTCCTCAGCCCTGGCCGGTTGGCTCAGTGGTAGAGCGTTGGCCTGGCGTGCAGGGGTCCCGGGTTCGATTCCCAGCCAGGGCACACAGGAGAAGCGCCCATCTGCTTCTTCACCCCTCCCCCTCTCCTTCCTCTCTGTCTCTCTCTTCCCCTCCCGCAGCCAAGGCTCCATTGGAGCAAAGATGGCCCGGGCGCTGGGGATGGCTCCTTGGCCTCTGCCCCAGGCGCTAGAGTGGCTCTGGTCGGGGCAGAGCGACGCCCCGGAGGGGCAGAGCATCGCCCCTGATGGGCGTGCCGGGTGGATCCCGGTCGGGCGCATGCGGGAGTCTGTCTGACTGTCTCTCCCCGTTTCCAGCTTCGGAAAAATACAAAAAAAAAAAAAAAAACAAGAAAGATCTTCCTCTGTAGGCTCTGTGCCGTGACGGGTCCGGGAGGGCAGCCCGGCGTATCTGGTTTGCACAAACGAAAGAAGGTCTGAGAAGAAACCCCAGGCCACGCCCCCAGCAGCACAGGAGCGGAGTCCATGGCGAGTCCGCAGGATTCCACCCCCAAGAAGCGCTGGGCTCAGTCCCGTTCATTTAACCCAAAGATTTTGAAACCACTGTCTTTTTTTTTTCCCCCCCCTCCAGAGAAGGTTGAAACAGACTTGTAATCTATCACCTGGCATTCTGCACCGTGCACAGGACTTTTGGGGAGAAGGAGCAGGGCAGTGCAGGCGGGGAGCTGTCACTTGTCCGCAGGTGCAGAGCGCTGAGTCAATCCTGGCGCCTCGTTCAGCACTGGTCGTCAGTCCCCGGAAGGCCTTCTCCTGTTTTATTCACTTCATTCCTATTTCTCTTCTTCATCTGCAGTCCCCGCGCCCAGGTCCCTCCTCGGGTCGATGCCCCAGGGGTACCTGTGTCTGAAAAGATTTGGTCTTGCGGATGCGCTCATTTTAAATGCACAGAAACGGCGTGTTCTTCAGCTTGTTTTGCGTCTTTCTTAACACTGGATTTTGAGACCCACGGACCTCGCCGCCCCTCTGGTCCCCTCTTCCGATGGCTGTGTGGTCTGTATTCGCTGTGTGTGATCCGTCTGTTCTCTAGGGTGCAGTGGGCAGGATGTCCTCTGTGTCCCGGTCACCCCTCCGGGCCCACCCTGTCCCCTGCCCCACCTGCTCTGGGCCCTGCTGGCTGCCCCCCAGGGGCCTCAACAACAGGCTCCTCTGCTCTCTCTGGCTTTGGATTGGGTTTGGCCAGGGAGAAGTCCCAAGGGGGTGCTCAGAGGGAGAGGAGAGGGGAGACAGAAAGGCGGGCAGGGTCTTGATTTCCTGGGATCCTTCTGGCCGGGGTCCTTCCGGCTGACTGGTCCCGTCCCTCAGCCTCGTCCACAGGATTCATTCTCTCTCTCCCTCCTTCTCTCTCTCCCTCCTTCTCTCCCTCCCTTCCTCTTCCCGCTCTGGGTAACAGCTCTGCTGCTCTGAAACCGGGGCACCTGCACTAGCTCCGTTCCCCTGTACCCACATTTTTGTAAACCATCCCTTTGTAAGTTAACACTCCTCTAATGGTCCTAATTTGGGGGTGCCGCCTGTTTCCTATAGGGACCCTAGTGGGTCCAGCCTGGGTTCCCTACACCACCTGCCCCAAACAGGGATGTGACGGGCATCCATGGGGGTGTCCCCTCTTAGAGCACGCAGGGGGCCGATTCTGTGACCCTTCAGGACAGAGCCCAACACCGTGTTCCGTCAGGGGCTCCCCGGAGCTGGCCCAGCCTGTGGGGTGGACGCTCCCACTTCCCCACACCCCACCCTTGTCTGGTATCATCCTCATTTCTATTTTTTTTTTTTTTTTTTTTTGCCAGTCGGGTGGATTGAAAGTGGTGTCTCGTCCTGGCCTTAACTTTCATGTACTTGTTAGCCATTTGGGTTTTGATGTTGCCAGTTGATGCCTTTTATCTTATTTGAATTTCTTGACTGTGCATTCATGTTTGTTCTACTGAAACATGACCTGGGGGAGTGATGTGAAATCATCAAGCTTGCCTTCTGTATGTGATAGAATAAAATGTTTAAATGAGACGGGAGGAGCCAAATCGTGAAAGAAGTCACCACAAGCCACGTGGGGGAGCGTGGTCCTGGAATTTAAGCCAGGGAGTGGACAGCCGCCAGGGGCCGGGCCCTGCTCCTTAGCTTCCGGAAGCCAGACCCACTCACGCTGCAGCCGGGACAGCTCAGGGGGAAGGCTGGGGAGGGTGGGGAGGTGGGGAGGCTACAGGTGGCTCTCCGCTTTCCAAGGCTCTGAGCCTAGAAGCTGCCCATGGGGGAGGCGGCCAGCCCCCTGCATGAAGAAGTAGTCCTCGGAGGAGAGGGGGTGGGCATGTCTGTGGCTGAGGATACAGAATCCAGTTCTGGGGTGGGGGACCCTTCTTGGCCGCTTCCAGCTTCTTTTTTCTTTTTTTTGTATTTTTCTGAAGCTGGAAACGGGGAGGCAGCCAGACTCCCGCATGTGCCCGACCGGGATCCACCCGGCACGCCCACCAGGGGGCGATGCTCTGCCCATCCGGGGCGTTGCTCTGTGGCGACCAGAACCACTCTAGCGCCTGGGGCAGAGGCCAAGGAGCCATCCCCAGCGCCCGGGCCATCTTTGCTCCAATGGAGCCTTGGCTGCGGGAGGGGAAGAGAGAGACAGAGAGGAAGGAGGGGGGGGGTGGAGAAGCAGATGGGCGCCTCTCCTGTGTGCCCTGGCTGGGAATCGAACCCGGGACTTCCGCACGCCAGGCCGACGCTCTACCACTGAGCCAACCGGCCAGGGCCTGCTTCCAGCTTCTAATGGCTCCTGGCATTGCTTGATCCTCCTCAGCCTGGAGGTTCCTCGCTCCCCCACCTCTGCCCCTGTCTCCACACGACCTTCCTCCCCGCGTCTCTGTGTCCTTTCCCGCCTCTTGTAAGGAGAGGCACACTGGGGTAGGGTTCGCTGCGACTTGGTATGACCTCAACTCTACCCTTCACGACATCTGCAAAGACCCTGTTTCCAAATAAGGTCACATTCTGAGCTGCTAGGTGGACATGGATTTGGGGGGGAACACCGTCGGACCCATTACACCTTCTCAATGTCTATCAGTCAGTAGACAGATCGGAGGGGTCGGGCATTCCTGATCGCTGCCCCTGAGTAAAATACGTCCCGAAGCCACCGCCTCCTTCACTGTTGTCTAAAAAAAAAGAGATAACAGGCCCCAAATGGAGTCACTTGTGTTAAGGTTGTACCTCAACAGACTGAGACTTAATACCTAACCAAATTACACTTTCAACCTTTCCCAGAATGTGACCTTTAATCACTAGCCAGGCGGTCGCCAGATAAAATGCCTTTCACTCCCTTCAGGAGGGAGACCTTGCCTGAAACAAAATGTCCTTTGCTACTAATGTCCTTTGTTGAATGTGCTAAAAAAAAAAAAAAAAAAGAGTTTGGAGGTTTCAGCTAAAAATAAATGATAAAAACTTCTCCAAGGGCCTTGGCATTCACAAATTGGGAATGAACACAGCTAGGCAAAACCCCAGAAGTGTTCCCACCAAGAAAGATAAGGTGAAATGTCTTACCATAAAAAGTACGTACATTCTTTTTTTTGTATTTTTCTGAAGCTGGAAACGGGGAGAGACAGTCAGACAGACTCCCGCATGCGCCCGACCGGGATCCACCTGGCATGCCCACCAGGGGGCGATGCTCTGCCCCTCCGGGGCGTCGCTCTGCCGCGACCAGAGCCACTCTAGCGCCTGGGGCTGAGGCCAAGGAGCCATCCCCAGCGCCCGGGCCATCTTTGCTCCAATGGAGCCTTGGCTGCGGGAGGGGAAGAGAGAGACAGAGAGGAAGGAGAGGGGGAGGGGTGGAGAAGCAGATGGGCGCTTCTCCTGTGTGCCCTGGCCGGGAATCCCGGGTCCCCCGCACGCCAGGCCGACACTCTACCGCTGAGCCAACCGGCCAGGGCCAGTACGTACATTCTTGAGAGTTATAGTCCTGCATTCTTAGTCTCAGGATCGGTCCGGGAGGGTGGTCAGATGTCAGTCAGTCCGAATGATGGACACCAGGTGGTCCGGATGACCACCAGGAGGTCTGGCCCCGTCCAGTGGTCCAGACAGTGGCTGTCAGGTGGAAGGTCCATGTGAGTCCTTCCGGGGATAATCAGACAGACGGTCATCTGGATGGGGGTGCAGATGTATCCACACAGGCACCGAGGCAGGTCTGGAACATTCCATGACGTTCCCAGGCTAGCTAGAACCAGAAGGGGGTCTCTCTCCACAGGCCTCCACCTTCCTAACATCCCTGATTTTAGCGGCTTGGTCAGAATGACGCTGCTGTCCCTACGCATTCCCTGTCGTCACTCTTTCCTCATTCTCTTTCATCCCCGTTCCGTCTCTAAAAACCTCTCCTTTCCCGCAGTCTGGCGGACAGAGCTGCTTTCTGTTGCTAGACGGGATGCCGGGCCTCTTATGAATGGTTAAGTAGAGCCAATTAGAGCCTTCCCATCGCTCTGGCTGAATTTTTGTTATTTAACACGGAGAATCCTCGCGCTCCCGGGGACCCTCCTGTTGTCCTCAGCCCTCCGGGAAGAGGCTTCATCTATCATTGAAGGTCTAAAGAGACCGTCTGAGCAAGGACTAATGACTGAAGCCCGGGGACAAGGTGACAAAAGTGTTCCCTGCTCTCTCTTTTTTTTAAAAAAAATTTTTATTTTATTTATTTATTTACAGGGACAGAGAGTCAGAGAGAGGGACAGATAGGGACAGACAGACAGGAATGGAGAGAGATGAGAAGCATCAATCATCAGTTTTTCGTTGCGACACCTTAGTTGTTCATTGATTGCTTTCTCAAATGTGCCTTGACCGTGGGCCTTCAGCAGACCGAGTAACCCCTTGCTGGAGCCAGCAACCTTGGGTCCAAGCTGGTGAGCTTTGCTCAAGCCAGAGGAGCCCGCGCTCAAGCTGGTGACCTCGGGTTCTCGAACCTGGGTCCTTCCGCATCCCAGTCCGACACTCTACCCACTGCGCTACCGCCTGGTCAGGCATTCCCTGTTCTCTTGATCCCAAGGAAGGTTCTGAGAAGAGACCAGGATGCTCCGCAGAGGGGTTAGAGGAGCTCCACCCCAGCCCACCCCCTTTGGCCATCCCAGCCCCAAGCGAGAACCAGGGAAAGCCCGGATGACAGA
Organism: Saccopteryx leptura; assembly: GCF_036850995.1. Classification (NCBI taxonomy): domain Eukaryota; kingdom Metazoa; phylum Chordata; class Mammalia; order Chiroptera; family Emballonuridae; genus Saccopteryx; species Saccopteryx leptura. Next base: position 191,383,847 of record NC_089508.1, on the reverse strand, counting down.
CCCTTGCCAAGGGAACAACGCTGCCGCCCTCGCTAAGCAAGATTAGGGCATTGCCTTTCGAAGGGCAAGTGGTTTCCTTCTCCAGGCAACTTGTCATTCTTTTGTTCAAACAATCTAAGCACAGTTGGATATTAGAGAGGGGAGTTAGTACCCTAAGAGTTCTGAGCCCGGAGGGACTGGGGTTCCCTATTCTTGGCCCTACTTATCGCACCCCCATCCCCACCTGCTGCATCTCTTCTAGACTCTGGCACGGCCTGTGGGGCATTATCTGTCAGCACTACTACACAGGCTGAGGCCCGGCAGAGGGCCTGTGTCCATGGGCTGGCTTGGAGGATGGATGCCACTCCCCCAAGCGTCAGGCAGGAGGGACGGGTCCTTCTTCCCCATCCTCCAGGCCCGGGCCGGTGGGGGGATCAGGCAGAGGTGGTCTCTGGTTCATGGTGGAACCAGCACAGCCTTTGACAATCCCAGTGGTCACTTGCGCACCATGACGGGGATGGAAGAGGGAGAGCCAGGTAGATAGGCCGCTCACCAGGGAGGCAGAAATGAGAGCAGTTCTTAGTTCCTGAGTCCAGGTGGGGGCGGGAGAGGGGAGCTCAGCCTCCTCCTTGGGGCAGCCAGGGATGAGCTTCCCGTGGGACCAGCAAGGTTCAGGCACCTGCTGCACTGGGGTCTGTTAGGGGGAAAAAGAGGCCCGTGGCCTTTGGTAGTCAAAGGACTCAGCCCCAATAGCAGGAAGTGATCAAGGTGACTGTTTCCTGGCTCCGGCCCCACAAAAGACCTGAGGGGACATCAGCAATGGCCAGCTGCTTCCCGAGAGAGTCCTGACATGGAGCGATGATGGTGACATTCCTGGACACCTGAGCAGCGGATGGAAGGGGTGCAGAATGAATGGGGAGGGGGTCTGGGTGTGGGGGCAGCCCAGCCATTGAACCCCCTTTGCTTTTGCTGCCTGACCCCTGAAGCCCTGCCCTGTGCATTCCTAAAGCCCCTCCTAAGCCTCTTGGTGGGAGCTGGGTCCCCCTTTCACTGTGGGAACTGGACACCAGGACCTTCCTTTCCCAGCAGACCTTGCAGCCTGAGCACGTGACTCAGACTCGGTCAGTTAGGGGTGTCTGCTGTGACCTGAAGAAGAAAGATGCTGGGGAGTTTCTTCTGGGGGTGGGGCAAGGTGGAGTGAGTGCCCCAGGTGAAGAAAGGCAGCAATGGTGGCTTCCAGCCCAGTGAAAGCAAACCTGGTATTTGAAGCATCCCCTCAACCCACCCCTGGGGGCTGGACGCCTCGTCCTCCCTGCCCTGACTACCCAATCAGCTGTGTGACCTTGGACATAGCCTTCCCTCTCTGTGCCTCTTTCCTCCTGTATACTGGTGGTGGTGGGGGCTGGCGCAGGGGGTACAGGGGGGCTGCCTTCTCACCTTCTCTCTCTGGGTCTCTGAGTTTGGTCCAGCGTGCAGGTGGCCGCTCCATGCTGTCGGTCCCTGTCCGGGAGGCAGGCTGGAGTCTATCAGTAAGAAGCATCAGGATTCAGGCAGGGCCTTGGCCCACCCAGGAAGTGAGCTTGTATGTTTTCCTTTCTCTCCTAGCTTTGCGGAAGGGGGATGGTGTGGGTGGCCCTGGACGCAGGAGGGAGGAGAGCTCAGGGTTGCAGATGTTGAACCAGGGCCCCAGCTGAGGAAAAGTAGAAGGATTCGAGGGGTCATGGGACAACTTCAGGGAGTCCCCGAGGCCAGCCCAGGGCACAAAAGGGCCAGGTGAGGCTCAGGAAACATCAACCGCAGGCAGGTGTAAATAATGCAAAATACTGCAGCTACTCACAGAACTTGCTCTGAAGGGTGCTTGTGGATTCTCTTTGATGTCTCTCTGCACCTGTGGAGTGTCTGCTTCAAGTCACGTGCTCCCCGCCTGCTGGGGAAGGTGAGACTCCAGGCTTGGTTGTTTGCAGTCTGGCTCATGGTCAAGCGGGTGGCCCCAGAGGCAGCCAAACATCTTGACTCCGGTTTGTCCCCCAGTGTGTCCCAGCCAGTTGGGGATGGCTGGCACGGCAGCTGGGGAGCCCCTTGCCCACACTGGCCACGGGAGGGCCATCCGTTGGCGTTTCAAACTGACAGTGTGCGTTCAGGAGAGAGACACCACCGGAGTGTTCAAGACAGAGTGAATTTGTTGGTCGATCAGAGAGTGGAGATGTCCAAGGGTAAAATGAAGCAACTCAGATTAGCAGTGCAGGAGGCAGCAACTCTCCAGACCAAGGGAGGGAGTGGTTTTACTGGAACTTGGGATCTGGGGCCTTTTGGGGGAAGGTGGAATCATGGCAGAGGTCAGGGACCCTGTCAGGAGTTGGGACCAGGGAGGAAGGGAGTGTCAGAGCTACAGGGGGGAGGAGCCACGTTAGAGACGCCACTCAGAAAGAGGTTGGGGACAGACCCTGGCTTCTCCCTTCATCCTACCCTCCAATTAAAAAAAAATTATGTTGGCCCTGGCCGGTTTGCTCAGTGGTAGAGCGTCAACCTGGTGTGCAGAAGTCCTGGGTTCGATTCCCGGCCAGGGCACACAGGAGAAGCGCCCATCTGCTTCTCCACCCCTCCCCCTCTCTTTCCTCTCTGTCTCTCTCTTCCCCTCCCGCAGCCGAGGCTCCATTGGAGCAAAGATGGCCCGGGCGCTGGGGATGGCTCCTTGGCCTCTGCCCCAGGCACTAGAGTGGCTCTGGTCGCAACAGAGCAACGCCCCGGAGGGGCAGAGCATCGCCCCCTGGTGGGCAGAGCGTCGCCCCCTGGTGGGCGTGCCAGGTGGATCCCGGTCGGGCGCATGCGGGAGTCTGTCCGACTGTCTCTCCCCGTTTCTAGCTTCAGAAAAATACAAAAAAAAAAAAAAAAAAATTATGTTAAAATACGTATAAAATTTACCATCTTAAACAGTTCAAGTGTACAGGTCAGCAGTGTTAAGTACAATATATGCACATTTTCGGGCAGCCGTCACCACCGTCCATCTCCAGAACTTTCCCACCCTGCATGACTAAAAGTGTATCCCCAGGAAACAACAGTGGCCTCGGTGGGGTCCCGGTCTGCACCCCACAGTGGGCGCCTGGTGGTTTGCTCTTCCCAGCATCCTGTCCCCATCCTCCTGATGACTCTGGGTTTTCTCTAGGGATCTCCCCGCCCCTTTTCTTGTGGCTTAGATCAACCTGACACCTCTCATCCCCACACTCATTCTGTAACCCAGTGGTTCTCAACCGTTCTAATGCCGTGACCCCCCAATACAGTTCCTCATGTGGCGGTGACCCCAAACCAAAAAGTAATTTTGGTGGCTACTTCATAACTGTAATTTTGCTACAGTTATGATTCGGAATGTAAATACCTGATATGCATTATGTATTTTCCGATGGCTTTAAGCGACCCCTGCTGGGGTTGCGACCCCACAGGTTGAGAACCACTGAGTGTAACCCATCTTCCTGGTCACAGTGACTGGCCCTGAGACGTTAGCTGAGTTCTTGGACCAGAGTGACCATCTTCTGCTGGACTGACGAGGCTGTGAGGGCAGCGCATGGACCAGGCCTGCCTGAGGAAGAAGCCAACAGAGGGGAAGGCACAGTCGTGGGCCCCGGCAGAGAGTCTCGACAACATTGTTTCTATGGCCTGGTGACCTCTGTGCCTGACGCCCCCTCTCACCCAGGGTGATAATAAGAAGTCCCTCTTTATTTATTTATTTTTTTGATTTTTCTGAAGTGAGAAGCAAGGAGGCAGACAGACAGACTTCCGCATGCGCCCGACTGGGATCCACCCGGCATGCCCACCAGGGGGTGATGCTCTGCCCATCTGGGGTGTTGCTCTGTTGCAACCGGAGCCATTCTAGCGCCTGAGGCAGAGGCCATGGAGCTATCCTCAGAGTCTGGGCCAACTTTGCTCCAATGGAGCCTTGGCTGTGGAAGGGGAAGAGAGAGATAGAGAGAAAGGAGAGGGGAAAGGGTAGAGAAACAGATGGATACGTCTTCTGTGTGCCCTGGCCGGGAATCAAACCCGGGACTTCCACATGCCAGGCCAATGCTCTACCACTGAGCCAACTGGCCAGGGTCAATAAGTTCCCTCTTTTTGAAAGGCCCCGGGTGTTGGGATCTCGGTCACCTTCCACTGGAAGTCATGATTAATGCATGTGCCACGGGCCCACGTGCTTGCTCTGCACACCTTCCCGACCTGGTGTTGGTATCAGCTCTGTCGGTCTGCTCCCCAGGACGAATGCTCCCTGTACGGTAGGTGGTTTGCACGGAGATGAGCAGACCAGAAATGGGGGGAATGCCACCTGGGGGATTTTGAGTCAGGAGGGTGCACTTTTCCCCGTTCTGAGGCTTGGTAGGTGGGGAAGGTGGGATGTGCCAGGTTGTCAGGCTCTTTGTCTGCTTTGCCCGGCTTTGGGCCTCTGGTGAAGGCTGTGTGTGTAGGGGGAGGGGTTTTCCTCATCAGACCAGGATGACAGAGCGGTTTCTTTTCTTTCTTTTTTTTTTTTGTAGGGACAGAGAGAGAGTCAGAAAGAGGGATAGATAAGGACAGACAGACAGGAACGGAGAGAGATGAGAAGCATCAATCATCAGTTTTTTGTTACGACACCTTAGTTCAGGGGTTGGGAACCTATGGCTCGTGAGCCAGATGTGGCTCTTTTGATGGCTGCATCTGGCTCGCAGACAAATCTTTAATAAAAAAAAAATAACGTTAAAAATATAAAACATTCTCATGTATCACAATCCATTCATTTCCTACCACTCATGTTCATGGTTGTGGGTGGCTGGAGCCAATCACAGCTGTCCTCCGGGACAACACCAAATTTTAATTGGATAATGTGTAATGTACATGGGTCATTGTATGGCTCTCACAGAATTACATTTTAAAATATGCAGTGTTCATGGCTCTCTGAGCCAAAAGGGTTCCCGACCCCTGTGCCTTGACCGTGGGCCTTCAGCAGACTGAGTAACCTCTTGCTTGAGCCAGTGACATTGGGAGCTGATGAGCTTTTTTTTTTTTTTTTTTTGCTCAAGCCAGATGAGCCCGTGCTCAAGCTGGTGAGCTCGGGGTCTCTAACCTGGGTCCTCCACATCCCAGTCCGACATTCTATCCACTGCGCCACCACCTGTTCGGGTGACAGAGCTGTTTCTGTTTGTGAAACAGCCACCCAGCTAAAAGAGCCTTTCCCGGTGACAGAATGGAGCGCCGAAGCTCAGCTGTGGCGGGGTGGCCCAGCCCTGGCCGAGGCGGGCACCCAGGAGGGCCACCACAGGGCACGCGGCGCTTTGTGCTTCAAAGGACAAAGCTGGAGGGAAGCCTGAGCAGCTCGGCGTCCCGTCCGTCAGCTCTGGTACCTTCTCCGCCCTCCCCGGGCACTTTGCAGATTCAAAAGCTATTCTGCAAGTAGCAGCACATCCGATTCTCTTTAATGCACTTCCCAGACAGCGCAGATGTGCATCAGTGAAAGAATGTTCTCTGAACCGAAGTGCTTCCGTGGGGCCTCACGATCCTCTCTCTCCCTCCGCGAGCGCGCGCCGGGGCAGGGCCCCCTATGAATCATGCATTGTTTCCCGGGGCGGCTGCTCACCCGGGTGGCAGCTCCCGCTAAGAGGGGGTCGGCGCTGTGCGGTGTGGGAGGCGGAGGGTCAGGGACTCCAGCTGGGCGTGCGGACAGGCAGCAGGAGAAAGCAGACCCTGGATGGGGGAGACGGATGTGGGCTCCCCGGAAGAGAAAGCTGGCAGCGTCCAGAGCCCCGCCACCGGTTTACGTGGCGACGGGGGCCCTGGCGACAGCCCCTTCTGCACACGTCCATATGTGACAGACTTTATTCTAATTGGAGGATCTGGCACCTGAAACAGTCCCATATGGAGCCGGGGAGTGGGCTGGGGAGGGAACCGACAGAGAGGAAAAGAAACGAAGCTCAGGGTGGGGGGAGACATCTTCGCAGGTGATGAGACCACAAAGAACCCCGCTAATGAGAGACGCAGGACCATTCGGCAACTCCCAGATCAAAACGATCGCACAAAGCTCATTAGAACACACGAAGACATTTATAAATTAAGCCCTGCGATTGCCTGCCCCTAAAAATGTGTCAGTCACACAGACAGATGACTGAGGGGGACGTCTGATGTGTCTGCCGTTCGCAAAAAATAAAAAATAAAAAAATACATTATTTTGATTTTGAGGGGGAGGCACAGAAATTTGTGATTTAACTTTTAAAGCAGTTTTCAAAGTTTTTTTCCTGTTTTTAAAGCTTAAAAATCGTCCCTAGGAAGGAACATGAAGACATGTGTTATTTAAAAATGGAAGTCTCGGCTCTGGCTGGTTGGCTCAGCGGTAGAGTGACGGCCTGGCGTGCGGGGGACCCGGGTTCGATTCCCGGCCAGGGCACATAGGAGAAGCGCCCATTTGCGTCTCCACCCCCCTCCTTCCTCTCTGTCTCTCTCCTCCCCTCCCGCAGCCAAGGCTCCATTGGAGCAAAGATGGCCCGGGCGCTGGGGATGGCTCCTTGGCCTCTGCCTCAGGCGCTAGAGTAGCTCTGGTCGCAGCAGAGTGACGCCCCCGGAGGGGCAGAGCATCGCCCCCTGGTGGGCAGAGCATCGCCCCTGGTGGGCGTGCCGGGTGGATCCCGGTCGGGCGCATGCGGGAGTCTGTCTGACTGTCTCTCCCCGTTTCCAGCTTCAGAAAAAATACAAATAAAAAAGAAAAAAAAAAAAGGAAGTCTCTTCCCTCAGTGAAATGAAGAAAAAGCTTGGCTGCACCAGCCACGTGGGTAGTCCCAACAGTGGTGGCAGGGGGCGTGCTTCACTGTGGGGCAGAGGTCAGATCCAAGGTCCGCTACACTGAAGGCTCAGGGGCTGAACACTGTCCTTCCAGCTTCTTTCTCTGGCTGCTGAAAACCCACCTCCTAGGCAGTGCTCCTGTGAACCTGGGGGGCGGGGGCACCTACTGGAACGAGACTCCAGGGAAACTAGCAGGAGTGGATCCAGGGTTTGAGAGCTCAGACAATGTGAGGGATTCCCTTTGGGGTAAAAGAGTACATAAAGACCATAGAAACTTAGGTGTTGTGTTTATTTAGGAAATCACCACCAAGGACTGGAGCCCTGAGAATGCCGGGCCCTTTCTTTTGCTGATTCCAACCTGCCTTCTCCCCCCCTCCCCCCCCACCCCAGAAGGCTCTACGACTCCCAGCATCTTCCGGCTCTCGCAGGAGCCCAAGCCAACGAGGGGTCCTGATATCGGGGCTTCCTTAGCTTTACTAAAAATCTGCCTCTGGGATTAAGGCTGCCCAGAAAAGTCACATCTGCGCTCTGCCTGGGTGTGTGAGTGAATGAGAGGCTGCAGGATTTGGAAAGACCCAGAACTCCTTTGCTCTGGTATTTGGCGGCAGCTGCCTGGAGGCAGCCTGATGTCACTTGGCAATTTTAGTTGATGAAATCTGGCCGATCGAATCATACCCCGTCCAGAGACAGATCACGTGGACAGAGGGGAGCTGGTAAAGCCAGGGCCCGGTGACAGTAGTGCGCAGAGCCATGCAGCGGGGGCCAGGCTGGAGGCATCGTGGCTAAGATGTTGAGGGTGTCTTGCCAGGGCTGACCACTGGCATGGGAAAGGGAGCCTCAGGCCACCGGGGCCCAGAGCCTCTGCCGGATTTACCTCACTCTGTTTGTTTTGACTCCAGGCTAACTGGGTGAATCTGGGGGCATCAGAGTCATTCTGCAGAAGAGACATGGACAGGAGTGTGGTGGTTAGGGGTGGGGGTGGGGGGTGGGGTGGGGAGGGATACAAAGAAAACTGGATAGAGGGTGACGGAGGACGATCTCTCTTTGGGTGATGGGTATGCAACAGAACTAAATGACAAGATAACCTGGAAATGTTTTCTTTGAATATATGTACCCTGATTTATTGATGTCACCCCATTAAAATAAAAATTTATTTATAAAAAAAGAAAAAGTCATTCTGCAGGAGGCCTACAGGATAAACAAGAAAATGCAGTTAGCCTACAAGAAGGTCTGTCCATTCAGAGTGGCCAGCCAATGGGCACGGGGTTCATCCGAAGGAGAGAAGGTCCTAGCCTGCCCACCTGCAGGCCCGATGTATGCATCTCATGGGGCAGATAACTCAGTTGGTACTGCAGCTTTATTTATTCTTTTCGTTGAACTTGGTTCATGCCAGTTTACCTCCCCCCCCCAAGAGAGATGGAGCCATCTCGCTGTGCCCACAAAATCAACGTCTGGTGCAGAGAGCGGGCTCGATCAACATCACCCGAATGAATGAAAAATTAGATTTCTGAGCGTGCTGGGGAGGACTGAGCCCAGACAGTGACCTTTTCCCAAGAAAATGCTTGCCTTGCACGGCCGTCTTCTCCCTCTGTCTCTTCACGTGGTGTCTGTCTCTACGTCTGCGTTTTCTCCACGGGAAGACACACGGGCCATGTTGGATTGGGGCCTACAAGGATGACCTCCTCTCAACTAATTACATCTGCAAGGGCCACATTTCCAAGTGCGACCACATTCTGAGGTGTGTGTGTGTAGGGGGGATTAGGACGTTAACATATGAAATATGGAGGTCACATTCAACCCGTAACACTTCTGGTTCCTCGCCCCCCTGCCCACCCCCCCCGCGTGTTCTTTTCCTTGTTTCTTTTTCTGCATAGCTCAGTCATCCTGGAAGATGTAGAAAAGGTGGGGTGTCAGGGTGACCTTGGCTTGCCCTGCCCCAACCCTGCCCCATCTTTACTGCTCCCCTGTGGACCCAGGTCCCTCCCCTTCTTTCTCCTCCCACTTTTGTGGTCGACCCCCCCCTTCTTCCAAGTGCCTCCCAGTCCCACAGGCTCCGCCCTCTTCCTGTGGGCCCCGCCCCAAGCTCCGCCCCTCGCTCGCTCCACTTGCTTGTCAGTGTCGGTGCCCAGTCTGGGGGTCGCTGCTCCCACGAGGTCCCTAGGATCCCTCTCTTCTGTGTCCTGTACTTCAGGTTACCATCTTCCTTTTCCCTCTGCACTGGGTTGTTTCCAGAGTTAATGAGACCAAGTGGGTTGTTTCCAGAGTTAACGAGACCAAGATGCCTTTTCAGAACTTTTGGGGGCTTCAGGAACGTCCCTTTAGAAAGGAGGTATGCCGTAGGGGAGGCTGGCGTTCCCTGAGTCGGTAAACGATTCCTTCAAAGTTGTCGGGCTGAGCCAGCTCCTCCCGGGAGGAGCGCTTCTGCAGGGATACAGTCTGCAAACACCGACTGTTAGAAGCTTGCCGCAGGGCCTGGGGCAGGGAGGGGGTGTGCGGCTCCCTAACGCAGAGGAGGAATGATAATGACAATAACAGCTCCCCTCTAGGTAATTTACAGAGCTGCATTCACCACCGACATCTGATTTGATCCTTATCAGAAACACAGAAAGCAAACAAACCCACAAAAAGCAAACAAACGAGAAAACCCTTGGGCATGGATTCCATCCCCATTGCAAAGACCAGAAACTGAGAGGCCAGCTGAAACCAGGTCTGTCTCTTTAGAACAAGGAGATGAGAAAGGGAACCGGAGAGGTGACCTTGAGGTGGGACAGGGAGTTGGCGTCCTGGACTGGAACCTCAGGAAGGTGGGGGACGTGGAGTGAAGGGTGCTTAGCCATCTGGTCCACGATCAGCACCTTGACATGGCCCAGGAACTGCTGCCTGACCTGAGTGGGGCCCACCAGATTCTCATCTACTGAACAGGAGCTTCCCGTGGACCCCAGACCCCTGGCTGAACTAAGAAATAACCCTCCACACTCTCCAGGTGTCTTTTTTTTTTTCAGAGGCAGAGATAGACGGACAGACAGACAGGAACAGAGAGAGATGAGAAGCATCAATCATCAGTTTCTCGTTGCGCGTTGGGACTTCTTAGTTGTTCATTGATTGCTTTCTCACATGTGCCTTGACTGTGGGCCTTCAGCAGACCAAGTAACCCCCTGCTGGAGCCAGCGACCTTGGGTCCAAGCTGGTGAGCTCTTTGCTCAAGCCAGATGAGCCTGCGCTCAAGCTGGTGACCTCGGGGGTCTCGAACCTGGGTCCTTCCACATCCCAGTCCGATGCTCTATCCACTGCGCCACCACCTGGTCAGGCTCCAGGTGTCTTATTTGAAGAGGCAAGAAGGTCAATAACCTGATCAAAACTGTCCACTGACCAGACCCAGGGAGCAGCTGTCTCGGGAAACCATAAACGGAGATGAAGGATGCCTTTCTCCAATTGGGTTGGCATGCTTTATGTGTGATCACTCTTATGACAACAGAAGGTATATAAAAACACTCAGTTACTGTTTCTTGGAAATAATAAAACAACTTGGAGGGACTCGTATGCCAAGGAGTCTGAAGATGAATGCCCGGCTATAAAAGAGGACTTGCTTCATATTTCATAACTCTGCGGTTCAGCTGCCTGGCGGGTGAGCCACGGAAAGGGGAGATTATGTCGGGAACGTGGAGCGATGCATCCAGGAGTGTCAAGATCAACAACACTCAGACTTGAATGAAGGAAGCACACACACATCACAGTCTTCTCCCTTCAAATATCCTTTTGGGGGATAGCAGTTTGAGGACTGATTGAGTATAAAGTGGAATAATTATCAGCTACCCCTGTATACAGAGGAGATTCATGTTAAGTTCCTATAGTATGTGTTACATGCCGGTTACCCGGAGATAACACAATTAGCTCTGTGTTACATACAGGTGGGGAAACGGAGACTGGGACAGGCACAGGGACTTGTCCGAGGCCTCCGAATAAACAAGAAAACAGAGACAGGATGGAGGTTAAGAACTGGCTAACTTCTAAGTCTGTGCCTAGTGGGACCATCATAATATCATTGTTTAAAAACTAACTTGCTCTCTTCAAACTATTCTTTATTTTTTATTTAATTTATTTTTATTTTTTTAACTTAAAAAATTATTTATTCATTTTAGAGAAGAGAGAGAGAGAGAGAGAGAGAAGGGAGGAGGAGCAGGAAGCATCAATTCACATATGTGCCTTGACTGGGCAAGCCCGGGGTTTTGAACCTGTGACCTCAACATTCCAGGTCTATGCTCGATCCACTGCACCACCACAGGTCAGGCTCAAACTATTTCTTTAAAAACATGTCATTTGAAAAGCCCCCCTTCAGAAGACTTGGAAGCAAAATCTTCTGTTACAAAAATAAAATCAAATTTTAAAAAGCAATTCATTAGGACATAATGGGATATATTCTTTTAAAATTATTTGCTCACATTAGTTTTCTCTGTACTCGCTAATTTTAAGTATTTTTTAAATATTCAACAAAAACATCTAAAGTGATTCATTTAATTAACAATGGTAACATCTCAGTGTTTAATATATTTTCAACACTTTCTAAAGCAATGTCTTACTTTGGTGTCTTCCCCCGCCCCTCCTTTCCTTTTCTATATAAAATTAGAAGTTGAGTTAGAAGACCTGGAAATGCAGGGTCATTGTGGAGGTGAGGCTCTCCCCAGAATATTTTATTCTACTTTCTGGAGTTGATTTTACACCCAGTTTTACTGAAGTATAATTGAAGTGCGCTAAACTGTATGTTTTAAGTGTATAGTTTGATCAGTTTAGATATGTCTATATCAGTAACCATCACTACACTCAAGAAACGGTTGATTGGTCTTTTAATTAGTTGGCATTTTTTATAAATTTTTTAATAAATAAAAGTATACCGTATGCATTCTGCTTTTGCCTGGCTTCTTTCTCTCTGTACAATGATTTGCATTGTTATGTAGCAATAGTTTGCAGAGTGACTTTCCATTGTATGGATATACAGTCATTTCTTTCTCCACACACCCACTGATGTACGTTTCAGCTGTTTCCAGTTTCGGGCTCTTGTGAATCAAGCTGCTCTGGACACATGTATGAGTCTTTGTGTGGACACAGATTTCATTTCTCCTGGGTAGTCACCTAGAAGTAAAAAGGATGGATCACATGGGGGGGGGGCGTATGTTTAACTGCTTAGGAAAACCATCAGCCTATTCTCCAACATGGGAGCGTCGTGGTCCGTCCCCATCAGCGGGGGGAGAGGGGTCCCACGGACCCACATCCCTGTCCACTCCTGAGCCGATTCTGACGTGTTGTTTTAACTTCTTCCAGCGAATGAACTATGGGCTTTTTTGATGATTGTCTATCTCTAAATCCCACCGGTGTTTCCCTCCAAATGCCTCTCCTTGCTTGTGCCCACTCTCCAAGAGGGTCCCCTCCCACCTTCATGTTCCCTCCTTCAAGCCAGACTCCGCGGGCCAACCAGAGGGGGCTCTTCAGGACGCAGACCTGAGGGTGCCCTCGCCTGGATGACAGCCACGTCCGGGCTTCCCAGCCGTGGGAACTCATTGCTCTCGGGATACAAGCACAACCCCGCACGACCTGCTCGCCGGCCTCATCCCGTGCCCTAATTCCCAGTGACCAGTTGTCCTTCTGTTCTTTTAGTGGCTGGATTCAGCTGGAAGACCTGCTTTCTTTGGTTCCTACGTGATGTGCCTGCCCACATGGTTTTTATTATTTAAAAAAAAAATCAGAATAAATTGTCAACATTAAAACCCTTAATGGGCTAGCACTCCCCAGCACGGCAGAAGTAAATTGGCGACTGCCCCTTCCACACAGGGCGGGCGCTGGCCCCAGCTAACCACGCCCCGCCCTCTTTCTTGTGCTTGTTCCCCTCCCCTCCCCTTTGCTAAATTCACACCTGCTCCTCCTTCAGATCTAACCTAAAATGGGGGAACCTCTGCATCTCCTGCCCTCCTGCCTCCAGCTCAGGGGACACCCCCCCCTGCCCCACAGGCAGGGCAGTCTCCCCACTAAGTACCTGCGATGGGGCCACGCCCCCTCTCCTTCCCACACTTGACCTTGTGAAATGGGTCTGCTGACCGCACAGGTCTCCGGGGACGGGAACACAAAGCCATTCCGGTCCCCTGGACGGCAGTTATAGCAGCCCCACCACCGAGAGGAAGAATGTTCATACCAGCTTCTGATGCACGAAATAGGATTTTCACTTCTGCCACAATGGAGGCCGTGGGGGGGGGCTCTGTTTCTCTCTCTCTTCAGAACCCTGGATGGGAGGTGGCCTCTCCAGCTGGTTACTACTAGCCACATGTCGCTATTTAATTTCAAATTAAAATAAGATTAAAAAAAATGTGGTTCTCAATGTCATGAGTCACATTTCAAGTGCTCAACAGCCACATTTCAAGTGTGTCCACTCTCCTAGTTGGTCCCCTTCATCGTGGAACGTCCTCTCAAACGGCATTGCCTCAGGCCTAGGGGCAAAGGCAGGTCCCAGAAAGGAACAGAGATAGGACAAGGGAGTGTGGATGGAGTGAAGGGTGGGGTCCACAGCAGAGACCCTCTAGGCCAGGGGTCCCCAAACTACGGCCCACGGTCTGCATGAGGCCCCCTGAGGCCATTTATCCGGCCCCCACCGCACTTCCGGAAGGGGCACCTCTTTCATTGGTGGTCGGTAAGAGGAGCATAGTTCCCACTGAAATACTGGTCAGTTTGTTTATTTAAATTTACTTGTTCTTTATTTTAAATATTGCATTTGTTCTCATTTTGTTTTTTTACTTTAAAATAAGGTATGTGCAGTGTGCATAGGGATTTGTTCATAGTTTTTTTTATAGTCTGGCCCTCCAACGGTCTGAGGGACAGTGAACTGGCCCCCTGTGTAAAAAGTTTGGGGACCCCTGCTCTAGGCATTGAGTCGGAGACATCGCACGGTGGGAGTGGGTGTGCTGGCTGTGGGGACCGTAGGAGGAATAACTGCAGAGGTAGGTCCTCTCCCAGCCTGCTTTTGGGAATTCAAAATGTTGGCCTCATCCTCCAGCCTTGCCAGGCATTCCACGGATGTGGCAGTCAGTTGGTGGGGTCACTAATGAGGCAGGGGACACGTGTGGGGCCCTGCCCCCCCAGCCCAGGGGAGACTGCCATGGCGGCTCCCTGAATTTCCGCGGCGGGTGTCGAGAGCACAGGCCGTTTCATTCTTCTGTCCTCACGTGTCCTTCTAAGCGCTAAATGATCGGTGATACATCGGAGCCCTGATTGTTTCTGAAGGGCTCTTTTTACGAGATCGCCGATAAAGTTCTAAAACAGCCCTGCCCATCTGGGGAATGCTAATGCCAGAGTCTGTCAGAAGTGTGTCAGAAGAAATTCCAGCTGGGTGAGCATTTAAGGAATGAGATGAAGTCAGCGTTCGGAGACGATGGATTCGATGGCTGGGTATGTCACTGTAATAACGATGGATAATAAATGACCGGGGAAGCTGCTCTAACTCACAGACCCGGAGAGGAGACTAGCGAGAAAAATTTATGGCCTTGTCGAGCCGGGGGAGAAAGAGAATGTTTCAGACGGGTCCCGGTCTTTTGAAGAGAAACCTTCCTGAAGAGGCGCTCTTTCAGGGGGAGAAAACAAGAAGCCTCTTGTTCAACCCGTGTGGAAGTTACCCGGAGACAAAGGATCTCAGGGTATTATTGACAGACAGTCCCTCCACCCAGCCCCACCCTTCTTCTCCAGGCCGGTGACCCTGGGTTCCGTGGGCCATCGCCAGGGTGAGAGGGGCTATCTGCCGGAAGGGGTTTGAAGCGTTTCACAAGTGCAGGGAATCTGCTGATTGAAGGGGGTCCCGGGGTCGCCTCCTCAACACCCGTTCAGAACAACCAGCAGAGCGTCGGCCTAGCGTGTGGAGGACCCAGGTTCGATTCCCGGCCAGGGCACACAGGAGAAGCGCCCATTTGCTTCTCCACCCCTCCGCCGCGCTTTCCTCTCTGTCTCTCTCTTCCCCTCCCGCAGCCAAGGCTCCATTGGAGCAAGGATGGCCCGGGCGCTGGGGATGGCTCTGTGGCCTCTGCCTCAGGCGCTAGAGTGGCTCTGGTCGCAACATGGCGATGCCCAGGATGGGCAGATTATCGCCCCCTGGTGGACAGAGCGTAGCCCCTGGTGGGCGTGCCGGGTGGATCCCGGTCGGGCGCATGCGGGAGTCTGTCTGACTGTCTCTCCCCGTTTCCAGCTTCAGAAAAAAAAAAAAAAAGAAAAAAAGAACAACCAGCAGAAGAGACAAGAGTCAGAAATCAAACCGGCCTCAGGTCTGCGGATTGATGTTGGTCTTTAATCCTTTATTCATGGTCTTCCGGGGCATCATCGGCCAGGCCTGTGTAGGAGGGTGCCAGAGGGCACAGCTGCAACTGCTCCCTCCTTCCCGGGCCCTTCTGGGTGAGGCCTCTTTTTCTGTCCTGAAGATGGTCATCTTCTCACTGTATTCTCACATGCAGACAGACGGACAGACGGACAGGCAGGCAGACAGACACACACATACACACACACACACACAGAGATCAGGTGTCTCTTCCTATTATAATGACATCAGTTCTATCATATTAGGGTCCCCTTTAACTTAATTACCCCCCTAAAGACCCATCTCCACTGTCTCTAGATGAAGTTGTGACTTCCAAGTATAATTTCTGAGGGGGACACGTTCAGTCTAAAAGCACTATCCCTGTCTCACTCTCCTGGGGTTTTGGGGTCACCTTCTAGAATACCACTGGCCTTGAATCCGTATCTCGGGTTTGCTCTGAGACACAGATCAAACACTCCCACTGCTTCTCAGACTGTCCTCTCTAGACTGCGGGTCCCTAACCTGAGCTTGGCACCCATGTCCTGCCCCCAGCACCTGTCGTGAAGGGGATGGGCTGCTGTGATGAGTCCCCAGCTCCTGTCAAGGACTCCTGGCCTGAGGTGGCCTCTGTCCTCCTGGCTCCCAGCTATATGCTGGGCCCCCTGCCTCTGTGTTGACCCCACTGGGGATTTGGATGGTCACCGCTGGCCTGAACCTCCCGGGAGGCGGGGAACTGTCCATAGGGCCAGTCACGAGACTCTCACCTCTGAGTCCAGATGTGGACAATAAGGAGAGCAATGGAAGGCCATTTTGCTGGCCTCCACTGGCGGGCAGAGGTCTAAGCTGTGACTGGGGAAAAAACCTGCTCTGGTGGCCCCTCTCAGGCCCTGGCCCAGCCCAGCCCCTCCCTGGGGCAGAGAGGAGGATGCTGTCCTTCTCCCTCAGGGCTCCGGCGTCCTGGAGGGCAGAGGCCTCTCCGAGCTGTGTGACTGCTCATTCATTATGGATGCTGCCCTGGACTGCCCTCCTGGGCAGCTCCATCCAGATGTAAAATCCAATCTGGTTTCTGAGCTGCAGGAACCCGGTGCTGAAGCTGCGTGGACAGTGGTGGATTGAAAGGGAGAGAAATGTTCCTTCCTGACCGACCCCCCCCCGCCCCCCCCAGGACCTGGCTATTTGGATTCTGGAGCTTCAATTTACGGCGCATCGGTGGCCTGTTTGACTGAAGGTCTCTCCCCCTCCATCCTCCTTGGCCTGCCCGGTATGTTCGCCACGGTGAGTCTGGGTGTTGAAGACGGAGGTAAAATGGTTAGCCTGTGTTTTGTGCACAGATAGGATGAAGGTGGATGTGTGTCCATCCACCAGCCACCGGCCACATGTGGCTATTTATATTAAAACTAAGTAGAAGTTAAAATTCATGTCTCCGGTCGCATTGGCCACAGGTGAGTCCTCCGTAGCCACAGGTAATGGGTGGTCACCACACCGGGCGGCACAGATGTGGAAGATGTCCACTATTGTAGGACGCTCTGTTGGCCAGTGCTGGCCTAGTGCGTTCAGCACTGCCGGCCCAGTGGGTGAGCAGCTGGAGTTCTCGGCTTTCCCGGAACCAAAGAGCCCTCTGGGGGCTTGTTAGAAACGTAGCTTCCTGGGGGGGGCAGCCCTCAGCCCGACTTCGAGTGGCCTCCTCCCGTCCACTCTGTCCCTGCTCTGTCCCCACTCTGTCCCCGCTCTGCTCCGCTCCTGACCTCGTGCTGGTCCTTCTTGGGCTCCCAAGGTGAGACTGGTCAGAGAATGGATCTTCCAGCCGCGGACAACCCTACCAGGGCAGGGGGCAGGGAGGGGAGGTGGGTGTCCCCTGCCGCCGCCCCTCCGCAGGGCCTGTGTGGAGCCAAGGGTGGTGCCGGCCTGGGGCTGTGCCTGAAGCAGGTCCCACGTGCCCTGGGAGGACAGCCGGGGGGTCTACCCAGCAGATTGGACTGTTACGGGCTGAATTGTGTGCCCCGCCCATTCCTCTATTCCGGATGTGACTGTTTGGTGAGAGTGTCTAAAAGCAATGTAGCGCCCACCCTTCCGGTTTCACAGGTCTGCGGTGGGCCCAGGAATAGAGTTTTAAAAACACCCAAGATAATCTTTTAAAGCCTTTCATTTTTAAAGCGTTTTCTCTACAGAAAAGCTGCACAAAGAGGAGAGAGTCGGCACACACCCTTCCCCCCGGTCGTTGCCAGGTTACCTGACCGCAGCCTGTGGTGAGACCCAGGAGTCAGCCGGGCGACAGCCTCCCAGCCCCACCGCGCGGGCCCTGTTCTCCTCGCAGCCCTTTCCGCACTGATGCCCTCTTCCTGCCCTCGGATCCCGCCCGGAACGCGTGGCGCTTCAGTGTTAGTTCCCTTTGCTCTTCTCCAATCTGAACTCCTCTGGTCATTCTGCTGCGTTTGGCCATGTCGCCCTGGGAGACCCTCAGCCATTGACTTGCCCCTGGAGACAGACAGGGAGACACTGGGGACCTGGGGCGCACGCAGGCTGGGCAAGTGCTGATGGAGGGGGGGAGGGACCCCGGAGAAGGGTGCGTCAGGGGAACAGGCCTCCTTGGTGTGCGTGAGGGCATGTGTGTGTCCATGTGTGCACGTGTGTGTGTCCATGTGCACGCAGGTGTGTGTGCATGTGTGCGGGTGCATGCGCGTTTGCAGGCATGTCTGCGTACACGAGAATGAGCATGCACATGTGTGTGTGTGTGTGTGTGTGTGTGTGTGTGTAATGCAGGTGCATTAATGCAGGAAAATCCCCCAGAGAAAACCCAAGTCTCCTCACTCCCCGATAAATATTTAATGGAATTATAAAAGAGTAATGTTAAAAAAAAATTTTTTTAAACAAGCGGAAATTAAATGTATACATCACGAAAAAGCAGGGGCGGCCAGCAGGCTTGTGTCAGGTGCTTCGACACACCCTAAATCCTGATGATTCAGGGCAAACTGTCACCATTCTGGAGACGCTGAGTCACGTCAGGTTAAGTATCTGTGTTGAAATGTGAGAGCAGCCGCTGAAATGCCAGCCACAGAGTGCAGGGCCCCTGGAGGGGTGAAGGGGCGGGGAGGGCACGCGGGAACCAGGCCACGTTCACCGAGACGCCCCGGGTGCGGGCCCTGCTCTGAGTTCTCCCGCAGGCTTCTGCGTGAGGGTTGCTCTTTTATTTCCCATGTCCCCGATGGGGAAGCAGAGGCACCCGGAGGTCAGGGAGCAGCTGTGGGCGACCAGCACCAAGAGGACAGGGGTTCCAGGCATCATGGCTCGGTGACCCGCATCTCATCATCGCCGCTTAGAGATAGGAAGAAGCGAAGGAATGCAGGGAACACGGAAACCCATCCAGGGCTGTTGTGGACCGTTAATGGCAAAAAGCCATTATAGATTTGAGGCTTGGCAGGGGGCTAAGTTCTCCCCCCTTTATCTCCATATTTGACTTTGATGCTGAGTATTTGCACCCACTCCACTTCCTTCCTTGGGTTGCAGGAAGCAATATACATGCCCTTCCTCTGACTCTTTATTTGTTTCAGATGTTTGTAAATTTCACTAATGTATCTTGTTTTTGCCTTGGGAGAGTTCCTGTCTTAGCCTTTGATGTGCAACTTTGTATCAGGGTCCTTGATTTGCATAGGTCTATATAATAAAGCGAACTGGGGCTATGAGACACTCAGATACTGCCAGGCAGTTTGAAGAGTCCTCCCTGTCCCATCGGTTTTGTTTTGACAAGTGTGTTTCCTCAATTCCGCACCGTTATTTGGAGCCGCGCTGGTCTGCGGCACAGGGTGGATGGTCTTCCCGACCTGAGTGACCAGCTGCTGGGAAAGGAGTGTCCGCCGAGGTCACGGAGGAGCGAAGGTGGACGGGGTGTGGGTTGGTGTGGCCCCTCCCCCAGCCATTGCCCCAAACAGCCCCTCACCCTAAGTGGCCCAGTGGCCCTGGCAGTGGCAAAGAAGTGAAAACAGAGGCCCCTGGGTGTCTTTAATAACAGAAGAGACGAGTCACTGTAATAAAGCTGGAGACCACTCAGGACTCACCTCACCTTAGCAATCATTGGAAGAACAGCAGCTTCCGGATGGACAGACGGATGCCAGGGGCTGCTCTCGGGAGCCCAGAGCCCAGGGCTGCACCCTGGGGAGGGGACTCAAGGTGGGGAGCAGGATTGGGAAGGCACCTACTTCATCGCTGCTCACCCACCCGGATGGCCACTCAGCGCTCGTTTCGAGATTTGTTGACGTGGCGTTTGCTTCTCTGCCACATCAAACGAGTCTGACCCTCCCTTTGAGGGTCGGCCAGAGATGGACAGAACTGCAGAAGAGATATTCACTGGCCTCGCAAACAGTGTGCTCTCCGTTCCGCAACGAGACGGTTCAGGTATCTGCAGGCGGGTGTTTCTTTACCGACCGCAAAAGTAACGTACACCCCTTATAAAAAGCTTGGCAAGGACCTGACCGGGTGGTGGCACAGTGGATAGAGCATCAGACTGGGATGTGGAAGACCCAGATTCGAGACCCTGAGGTCGCCAGCTAGAGCGCGGGCTCATCTGGTTTGAGCAAAGCTCACCAGTACCCAAGGTTGCTGGCTTGAGCAAGGGGTTACTTGGTGCTGAAGGCCCACAGTCAAGGCACATATGAGAAAGCAATCAATGAACAACTAAGGTGTCGCAACGAAAAACTGATGACTGATGCTTCTCATCTCTCTCCGTTCCTGTCTGTCTATCCCTCTCTCTGACTCTCTCTCAGTCTCTGTAAGAAAAAAATAATAAATAAATAAAAAGCTTGGCAAGCGCAGAAAAGGGCGAGAAAGAAATTCCAAGTTACCCATGATCTGGAGCCTGTGACGGCCAGCACTTCGGGATGTACAAACACGATTTTAAAACATGGGAATAGGCAACATTTATTTCACATGCTATTTATCTGTACAATATAGGTGTTAGATGTATTTAGGAATACTGTGAGAGCAGCCGCAAAAATGCCAGCCACAGAATGCAGAATGTGGCTTAGTTCCATGGGGAAACCATTTTTAAAAAGGAAACACAGTGCCTGACCAGGCGATGGCGCAGTGGATAGAGCGTCGGACTGGGATGCAGAGGACCCAGGTTCGAGACCCCAAAGACGCCAGCTTGAGTGCGGGCTCATCTGGTTTGAGCAAAGCTCACAGCTTGAACCCAAGGTCGCTGGCTCCAGCAAGGGGGTACTCGGTCTGCTGAAGGCCCGCGGTCAAGGCACATATGAGAAAGCACTCAATGAACAACTAAGGTGTTACAACAAAAAACTAATGATTGATGCTTCTCATCTCTCTCTGTTCCTGTCTGTCTGTCCCTATCTATCCCTCTCTCTGTCTCTGTAAAAATAAATAAATAAATAAATAGGAACCACAAGATCATTAAGGGCCATGTGATTCACTTTGGGGGACGTGAGAGGGCTGAGATTGCGGGGGAGGGGACTCAAATGAACAGGGTACATTTTTATGTTAAATACGGTGATAGGTACTTGGGTGTGTATTGTTCTTTAAACTATATATAAGGGTTCTCTACACCTTTTGGCATCTGATGTAGTCGGCAATGAAAGAACTTTGTTTTATGGCATTCATTTGTCCCCTGCTGAGTGCCTTCTATATTCCAGGCATTGGGATCCCTTGTGATGGACACAGACAAAGACCTCACCCTGGGACCATCCGTATGAGCGGCAGGCAGAGGCGAGAGTGATCAGGAGGGCCCTGGACCGTCTGTAATTTTCACAGGATGGTCAGGGGTCCTCGTGGAGAAGGTGATGTTGGAGGAAAGACTTGGAGGAGGGTGCCACTTGGGGGGAGTCTAGGGAGAGACCATCCCAGGAAGAGGGGACAGCCAGTGCAAAGGCCAGGGGGTGCGGTGTGGGGGTGCTGGCTCTTTCTCGAAGTGAAACGGGCATCATGGGAGGGTCTCGAGCAGAGAGCTGGTGTGAGACCTGGTGAGGGGCTCATGCATAACTGAGAGAGAGAGAATCAAGGGCTGTTCCGACCAGGGGGTGTGGAGACATGGTCGGATGCTGGGGCTTGATTGAAGATGGCGCCCGCGGGACTCCCGGCTGGATTAGACGCGGGAGAGGTAGAGGAGTCGATGCCACCTCCTCGCCTTAGACTGGACAACGAGGAGGATGGGTGGAGCGGTGATGTGCCCAGGTGAGGAATTGGTGGGAAAGTCAGCGGAGGTAAGAGAACCCCGGAGGCCGAGGGAAGGGGCACCAAGAAAGAGGGGTGCCGCCAATGGGGCAGATGAGATGAGGATGGAGAATCAACATGTGATTCAGCAACCTGGGGTGGCGGCGACCTTGACAACCTCACGGTGGACATCATGGGCTAAGAAACGGCCATGCCTGTATATACCCAAGTCCTTCACCCAGGTGCCTGTGGCCGTGACTTCTGTGGAAATAGGGTCTTTGCGCATGGAATTAAGGTTCAGATCTTTTTTTTTTTAAATTATTTATTTATTTATTCATTTTAGAAAGGAGAGAGAGAGGGAGAGAGAGGAGAGAGACAGAGAGAGAAGAGGGGGAGGAGCAGGAAGCATCAACCCCCATATATGCCTTGACCAGGCAAGCCCAGGGTTTTGAACCGGCGACCTCAGCATTTCCAGGTCCATGCTTTATCCACTGTGCCACCACAGGTCAGGCAAGGTTCAGATCTTGAGACGAGATCACCCCGGACTTAAGGTGGACCCTAAATCCAGTGACGCCTATCTTTCAAGGGAGAAATGGAGGGCAATGAAGAAACAGAGAGGGGAAGGCTGTGTGACCACGGGAGCCAGAGACCAGGATGATGCGTCTTCAGGTCAAGGAACGCCGACGGTTGCTGCAGCCCCCAGAGGAGAGAGGAGGGGCTTGGAGCAAGGCTTCCCTTAGAACCCCCCCCCCCCCCCCGGGAGAAACCGACCCGGCCAAGAGCTGGAGTTTGGACTTCCGGCCTCCGGAACGGTGAGAAACCAGATTTCTGTTGTTTGGGGTCATGCAGTCTGTGGTGCTTGTTACAGGAGCCGTAAGGGTGGAGTGGAGGGTGTGAGCCTGCCACGTTGAAGATGAGGAGGAGAGGAAGGGGGTGGCCGGGGTCAAGACGGGGTGCAGGTGCTGGTACAGGTGTAGCTGAGGTGGCGGGGGTCCGGGGAGGGGGTCTGGGGAGGCTCCACATCATAGAGTGGCCACCTTGGCCGGTCTTCTCATTTTATCTATCATTTCGAAAATTTTAAATATAAACCAATGGATAATTGAAGACCGTTCCATTATTCATCATCTGTGGTGCACTTCCATGGCTCCCCTGAAATGCCCTGGGCGTCCGGGCACCATCACCAGGACGGCTGCCTCTTCCAGGAGCCCGGAGGAGCTCTCGGCCTCGTGCGGGCTCCGTGCGGGTGGACAGGTGCCCCCGGTGCCCTGGCCCCGAACCAGCAATCGATTCCCGGGGCCGAGGGAGCCGACAGCTGTCGGGATTTCAAGCAGCCGGCTCAATCGTGCAATGTCCTCACGTAGATGATTGAAATTCCAGAATTTAATCATCACGCTTGACATAAACACGAGAGAGGGGTGGGCAGGGGTACAGGAACACGCAGAATGGAAACAACGTGGACCGCCAGCCCCGGCCCGAGGCGGGAAGTGCCGTGTGTGGCCGTGGCCGGGCAGAGAAGGTTCTGGCATTGGAGCCGATGGCTCTGTGCGGCTGACACCCGGGCACCAGCCGGTCCGCTCGGTTTGGTTTCTTCCGGGAAGTTTTGGCTGTGCACACAGTTTGCTGGCCACCCCAGCTCATCGCCCCGAGAAAGCCATGGCGTCCTTGTATCCGTTCAGACCCTCATTCCATCATCATCCGTTGAGAAGCCTTATCTCACACCTGTCCTGCACCGGGTACCTTGCTCTTGCTTAGTGTCAAATAAAACAATCGATTTCCAAATAATGTGTCCGCCAAGGCCAGGTGATTGGGTAATTGGCTGGGGGTGGGGGGTGTGTGTGTTCAGAGTCCCTGTGAATTAGATAGAGGTCCTTGTGCAGAGAAACAAATGTGCATGGTTCAGCCTCGGCTGGAAAGAGCTTTCAGTGTGGCTTCTTGGGAACAACGGGGAGCCATCCATCTACCCTGCATTCCTGCAGAGCCACTTCTTGGGGGGCTGCCAGGCCTTCAAAATACTTTCCCTGCTGAATAAAAAGACTGGTGCTCCAGGGCCCCCGTTCTGATCAGGGCTGCAAACATCTTATGCCTCAAAGCCAGGCAGCAGTGCCCAGCCCCATAATCTTGTCATCTCTCTAGGCTTTCGTGTTTCTGACAGGGCTGCCCCACCAACGAAAACCCAACAGGTTATAGCCCTGGCAGGTTGGCTCAGTGGTAGAGCATCAGCTCGGTGTGTGGATATCCTGGGTTTGATTTCTGGTCAGGGCACACAGGGGAAGTGACCATCTGCTTCTCTCCCCACCCCCACTTCCCTCTTTCTCTCTCTCTCTCTCTCCCGTAGCCATGGTTCGATTGGTTCGAGCGCATTGGCCCCAGGTGCTGAGGATGGCTCTGTGGAGCCTCCGCCTCAGGCCTCAGGTGCTAAAAATAGTTCTGTTGCGAGCATGGCCCCAGACGGACAGTGCATCGGCCCCAGACAGGGGATTGCTGGGTGGATCCTGGTTGGGGCACGTGAGGGAGTCTGTCTCTGCATCTCCCCTCCTTTTACTTGAAAAAGAAGGAAAAAAAAAATCACCAGGTTCAAGGTCCTGACCTTCACTGCTCTTGTTGCCCACTTCGCTCCTGGTTTGTCCCGGGAGGCACCCCTAGTCGGACAACTTGCCTGCCTGGCAGGCACGGGAGCCACCCAGCTCTGCATGTCTGGCGTAGGGGTGTCCGTTCTTCTTTATAGGGTATGTTGTTTGGTACCAGCCAAGGGTTGGAGCTTCCCGGGCGTCATGGAGGGAAGATTCCCCACACATTGCAAATATATCTCTCTGAACTAGAGGTGGCCAAAGGGACATCGACACAACCAGTTGCTTTGTCATTGTGATGACAGCGTCAGTGCCCCGGCTGATCATTTGATTAGGACGCTGTCAGGCGGCCACAAAAAAAGTTTGCAGAGAGGATCTTACACATTGGCAGCCAGGGCGCTGCAGAAGCTCTGTCCCTCCTCACCGCCCCACAAGTTCTCCCGGGGTTGACGACGGTGTTCGAGTCACACGGTCCACGGCGATTTCTGTTTCCCACTCAAAGTTACAGCCGGTTCCCGTGGAAGGGTACAGAAGAGGCGGAAGTGGCAGGAAGAATGTGTTGTTTCCCTTCTAATCTTTCCTTGGCTTCCAGACCTTGGCTAATTAGAGGTGGCTTTCTACCGTCCCCCAATTTACCCTCATTTCAGGCTGTGAGAAGGGCTAGGATCGCAGCAAACTGCCCCCCCCCCCGGGTATCTGTGGGGAGGCCGGGGGGTCAAAGCCGACCGCTGAAGAGACCAGAGCAGGGGAGGGCAGCGTCGTTCACGGCTCTGTAATAAAACCACGTGGCTTCCAGTCACTCTCAGCCAAACATCTGTTCTATTAATATTAAACGAAAAGTGCTTTTGGCTGTTAAGCAAACATGACGATGAAATGTGTGAGTGTACCGGTCGCGTCCTCGGCGCAGCTGAGAAGATCTCCCTCCCGTACGGGAAGCAGACACTTCCCACACTGGCGTTTTATCCCGAGCGGGCACGGCGAGAGGTAACGAGAGCATCCATCGACGTGGCACGCCACACGAGCAAAATTTATGGCGGCCGTCCTGCCACTAATGCCGTTCCGGAATGCATCCTGTCCCCTTTTTCTCTGTGAGATTCACGGGGGCTTCTTTTAAACTCTGCTGTTCTTGTCATCTGGGACTATATCACCTCTGTAGAGTCTAGAGAGTCAATTTGTGTGTGTGTGTGTGTGTGTGTGTGTGTGTGTATGTGTGTGTGTGCAAGAATTGATCGGGGTGGCAGATTGCTGGTGCCCGGGCACCGTTCAGCTTCCCGGCATGGAGAGGCAGGTGGGCGAGCCACGTGGAAAGGCGTTTGGTCATTCTGCACACGTTGGCCGTGCACTGAGGATGCAAGCTTTGGGGAGGGGGCGGAGGGTGGGAACAAGTAAATAGGGTGACGTGCATCTTTGTTAAGACAGGTCCGGGAAAGCTGTCTTCGTCTATGTGTGTGACTTCCCACGGTCGGCAAAGGGTATGTGGATCATAAGCGGTGGCTTCAGGAACGCCTATGAACCAGAGGAGCTGCACATTTACGGTACAAATGGCAACTGATACCCAGAATGATGACTCTTCAGGCAAAACCCTGGCGAGGCTTCGTGTTTATCAGAGTCGGATTGAATTATGGCCGCTGAGGTCTCAGTGCCAAGTGCGTTTTATTGTTTTATAATTCTTTGAGAAGGGAGAGCCGTGTAAGGTATGGATATAATGCTCCATTAGCCAGGATATCTGATTGAGACAGAAGGTCTCATCCGCCAGTCTTGCTGGGGAGCAGAGTTGACTGAAATGTGCTCATAAAATGCACAGACGGCAGCCCAGCCGTGTGCCGCTTCCCTTATCGTGGTGATGGTGGGAGACGGAGAGGCCAGGCTGGGCTGCCGTGAGCCAGCCGCGGGGTGAGGGTCAGGGTGTCCATGTGGCACAAGGAAGAACTGGTGGGCAGCGGTTCCTGCAGAATATGACGTGCGGAAATGTGCCTGAGCCTCAAGGGACATCCTTGTCCTCAGGCCAAAATGTCTGCCCAGTGTCGAACTCTGGGCAGCTCCAATGTCCAGGGGCAGGGGCATGTGGACCACAGGAAGCTTGGTGGGGAAGCCGCCTGCCCAAGGTGACTCACCTGCAAAGCAGCAGGGTATGACTTCCGAACCTAGCCTCCCGGAGTCAGGCTTGTCCTCACACCTTGCAGAATTCTCTCTGCCCTGGTCTCAGTGTACCAGCTGCAAGGGTCCTCTGTTCTGTAAACATGGCATGCTCATTCCAGCCTCAGGACCTTGGCACAGGTGGGTCTCGCTACCTGCAATGTCCGTCTCCTTGACGTTTGCATGGCTAGCTCCTTTAGTCATTCCGTGTGCTGTGTAGATGTTATCTTAATGTTGACTTTTCCTCTAGAGTGGGCATCAAGTCACTTTCTATGATGTCATTTTGTTTTAGTACCCTGCCCATGGGCCCAATATTTCTCAGCTCCCTGTTTGGAGTTTATTGTCTGTATCTCTGTGAGGGCAGGGGACTGGTGGACTCCTTAGCGGTGTCTCCAATGCATAAAGCACATTGTGGGGGCTTATTACAATTTGGTGAAAAGAATAAAGCAGGGGTCGGGAACCTATGGCTCGCGAGCCAGATGTGGCTCTTTTGATGGCTGCATCTGGCTCGCAGGCCAATCTTTAATAATAATAATAAAAAATAACATTAAAAATATAAAACATTCTCATGTATTACAATCTATTCATTTCCTATCGCTCATGTTCATGGTTGTGGGTGGCTGGAGCCAATCACAGCTGTCCTCCGGGACACCACCAAATTCTTATTGGATAATGCCTAACGTCCACCGGTCGTTGTATGGCTCTCACGGAATGACATTTTAAAATATGTGGCGTTCGTGGCTCTCTCAGCCAAAAAGGTTCCCGACCCCTGGAATAAAGTAATGAGTCGTTTTGGGGTGGTTGTGGTTTGACCATACACCTAAATCATCTATCCAAGCCCAGTCGGAGTGGGCAGGAGCCCAGGTCTCCCCTGTGCTCCCCTGTGTGACCTCAGGAAAGCCCTCAGTAGTTTGTCTGCACAGGGGCTGACGGCCGCCTCTCTAGCCTCTCCCCCAGGGGCGCGGTAAAGGCCGCAGGCACCAGCAGGCACAGGTAGGCTTTGTGCGTGGCCCAGATGCCAAGCTGTTGTTACTGGACACGAGCTCTGCCCAGAAACCAATCACCAAGACCCACTTTTTCTCATAGCAACGCCGGTCGAAGTGATGACAAACGTTTCTGGCTCCACATCAGTTCTTGAGGTCCAGAGGCCGATGGCTCTTCAACCAGCCAGCAGCCACGGTGAGAAATCCCCACGATCATAATCACGGATGGCGGTACCGGCGGTTTGCGTTTTATGAGGAACGCTCCGGGGGCTGGGCGTTGTGCTAAAACACGTTGCACGGTACCGCAGTATCCACACTTCTGTGTCGTGACTCCCCCTCCCCACCCCCCATTTCATAGTTCCACCTGGCCCCCATCCACCTTCTCCTCTTCCAGAAACCTGCTGAAGTTTCTTATTCGCCAATAACCCTGCCCCGAGGGTGCACTCCTTCTTCATGTCTACCGCCCCTGACCCTGCCTCCTCAGTGAGAAAACCACATCAGCCTTTTTAACAGGTCTCGGGACGCCCGGCAGAGGCCTGAGAGCTTGGCTGCCGGAGCCGCCCTGGGCAGACACGCTACAGAAAGAGCCGGGCAAGATCTCACCATGATCGGCTGCCTGAGCCTTTCCCGGTTCCCTTTATAGACGTTCCAGACGATCCCATCCACGCCGAACTTCCTCACGGCTTTAAAACGATGGTTCCACCCGGGATAACCTGGGAAGTATCGAGTCATCTGTAAAACGACGCCAAGTGGACTGACTGGCTGTTGGGTCAGACCAACCTGCGATTCTCCTTCTCCCGCAAAGACAGACTCTGCATCCACCAGCGGCCGTCTGTGGCCAACCTGGTCGTTCAGGGGCAACCGTTTCGGGTGAAGCCAAGCTGAGAATTTTGAATGGCTCTGAAAGTCTCAGTGAACGCTTCCCATCTGCGAGGCTCATGACAACCCACAAGGCGGTGTTACTCCACTTCCCAAAGCAGAGCCGTGGATGCGGAGGGGTGCCTGGCCTTGCCCCCGGCCTCCGGACTCGCCCCGGGTGTCAGTCAGGGTTGGGTTTCCAGCCAGGTCCGGCTCCATCATCATGAGCGACTGCAGAGCTACCCCCTCCCCCCAGAACTCCCCCCCTGCGCCCCACACCAGTCCATGGATGTCCTAGCCGTATCCCTCATTCCCACCCATCGATCTCTGTGGATTAAATCACCCCCAAATCCTGCCAGGCCCCAGCGGCCGCTGTGGCTGATAACCCACAGACGGCATTTCCTGGCTTTGAGAATTTTACAAAGGGCAGTGCAGAAAACTGCATTATTGTTCTTTGTAAAAGCCAATTATCATAGAAAAGAAGGTGCTTGGTGTTCCAGAAAGAGAGAGGAGAGTCTGTAGCCCCTTCCTGTCACCTCCCAGATGGCATCTGAGCCCCTGTCGGGCTGCAGGCCTCCAGCCACCTGGAGGGACTGCCAGATAACTAACCCCTGGGCCTAGGGGCCTCCTGGCCGGGGTCAGAGAGCCACCAGCTGGAACCGGCCATCTGGGGCTGGCCCCAGTCATCACAGGATTGGAAAGCCGGGCTTTCAAAATGAGGCTGTTGATTGTTCCTGACGGCTTCCTCCCAGCTTTTCCGAATCACCAGGTCAAGTCTTGTGAAAGAAAGCAGTTTCCACCTGGATTGTTGGGGGGGGGGGCAGTTACCCCCAGTGGCCAGCAGGGAGCAGTATGATGCACTAAAAGAGTGAGCAAGGCCTCCCCGGGGTGGGCTGCAGGGAGCAGGGGGTCGCTGCTACAGAGCTGAAGGGGTCAAGGCCAGACTCCACCCCTCCCCAGAGCCCCTCCACAGCTCTCTGACCCCACAGTAACTAGAAATGAGCCCAGGGCATTCATTCTTGTGTGACAGCCCACGGAGATGAATCAACCCTTATGGGGGAAGCCATCACACGGCTACATCAGAATGTTTGTTCTTTCTTTCTGGCCTTTTCCTTTTTTTTTTTTTTTTTTGGATGGGACTATGGCTGCCAGCTGTTCCCAAACCTCCTGCCAGGTGCTGCAGACCTGAGAGGCTAATTGGGTCGGGGCCTCGTTGGGTTGCAAGCTGCCTGGATGTCGTGACAAGGGCACGGTGCTCTGAGATGGAATTCTTTTCCTCTACGGAGACGGGGCCCGTCTTTCCTGGTAAAATCGGAGCGTCTATCAACATCGGTGCCCTATTGGACCTGATCGTCAGGGCTCTGCGGCTCAACCTGGGGGGCCAGGACGAGGAGGTGGCACAAGGCAGATGGGATGAGCCCAAATGAATGGAGACAAGAGAGCGAAGGGATATGAGGAAGGAGGTAGGTAGGAGCCCTGGCGCCCTCCACAGTCACAAAAGAGAAGAGAAGAAACCAGCCCAGAGGGCCGAGAAGTTGCGGGTATGGGGAGGGGAGCGGAGGTCATTTTTTACCTTGATGAGAGCCCTGTGGGGGCCTGCATTGTGTCCCCTCCAAGTTCAGGTGTTGAGGTCCTAACCACCAGTCCCTCAGACTGTGACTGAATTTGGAGACAGAGCCTTGAAAGAGGTGATTCAGGCCCTGGCCTGTTGGCTCAGCGGTAGAGCGTCGGCCTGGCGTGCGGGGGACCTGGGTTCGATTCCTGGCCAGGGCACACAGGAGAAGCGCCCATTTGCTTCTCCACCCCTCCCCCTCCTTCCTCTCTGTCTCTCTCTTCCCCTCCCGCAGCTGGGGCTCCATTGGAGCAAAGATGGCCCGGGTGCTGGGGATGGCTCCTTGGCTTCTGCCCCAGGCGCTGGAGTGGCTCTGGTCGTGGCAGAGCGACGCCCCGGAGGGGCAGAGCATCGCCCCCTGGTGGGCAGAGCTTCGCCCCTGGTGGGCGTGCCGGGTGGAAAAAAAAAAAAAAGAGGTGATTCAGTTAACATAAGGCTCCATTAGGGTGGTCCTAATCCAGGGATACATCAGGGTGGGTGTCCTGATAAGCAGAGGAGGTTAGGGCATGGACACACCCACAGAGGCACAGCCGGCCGGGTGAGGACACGGGGACAAGACATGACGAGGAGCGAGGCCTGCAAAGAAACCGAGCTTGTGGACACCTCAGTCCCGGACTTCTGGCCTCCAGAACTGGAGGCAGGAACTCTGACGTTTAAGCCGCCCACTCCGGGTGCTTTGCCGTGGCGTCTTGAGCTGTGACTCAGACAGACAGACAAGCACCTGCAGAGGAGTGGCGGGCAGTCCCCTCTCCGATGGCCCTGGGAGAGCGTGGGAAGACAGAAACCGGGACAGGAGCCCACAGCTCACTGTTCGGAGGCTTTTACTACAAAGACGAGCCACGAGGAGGAGTCGTGGCTTTCAGAGGGAGCGGGATCCGGGCTTTTCTTTCGTTTCTTCTTTTTTTTTCTTGAAAAACATTTTTTTTTTTTTTTTTTAGATGGCAGACAGAACAGCTTGTTTTTATGCCGCTGGTAACAATCCAGTAGCCATCACAAAAGCGGCGACATCGCAGGCGAGAGAGAGAGAGAGAGAGAGAGAGAGAGAGAGAGAGAGAGAGAGAGATGTGTATTGCTGGAGCGTGCACCCCGGCTGGCAGGAAGGGAGGGGCCTGGGCGGTCCTCCCGGGGCGGGGCTCCTGCAGGCTGAATTTATTGGACAAAATGTGTCAGGAAAAAAAAAAAAAAGAGGAGGATGGAGCACCTGTCTAGCCCACACTTTATTTGGGAGGTGGGGGGGGGGTGGGGTGGGAAGGGTGGTTCTCCCCACCTTCCATTGTCTTTGTGCCCTTTTACAATCTGCAGATTGTAGGGAATGATTCTGGGCCATCGAGTTGCAAGTGAGGTGCGTCCACTGGGAAAGCAATTTATGACCCGTGTGCGACTTCTCGCCCATTCGTTTCAGTGTTCCTCATGGCGAGTCTCCCAATCCTCCTTGGAACCATGGGTGGCGTCTTACCGGTTCCCCCTTTACTTACTGGGTGAGATACCATCCTTAGCCCGGGTTCATGTTGTGCTCCCGTGACAGCTGTTGCTCCGACTGGAAAAGAAAACTGTCCTTCACAAGGTGCGGATAGATGGTCATTGTATTTTCTCCTCTGATGGGTTAAATTGTAGCCCCTGCCCTCCCCCCCACACCTCCCTGAAACCGTCACCTGGGAAGTGCTGGGTGACAGCAGAAGACATAGGCCACCTCTAGGGACTCAGCAGGTGTCCCTGTGAGCTGAGTTCCTCCGCCTTCCCAAGGGTGCCAGCGCTCCGGGGCCCCGTCAGGTTGGAGGGAGCCTGTTTGTACCCGGGCTACAGGCCGCCTGGATACACCGTCATATTTCAACCTCGAAACTCCCACAGACGTGTGCTCCTCCTTTCTCTCCATTGGACCAGAAATGCCAGATTTGGTTTATTCATTCGTGTGACCGTTATCCTGATGAAGCTGGGACGACACTCCCAGTGGGCTGTGTGACCCCAAGGGAACAAGCTGTCCCATACACAAGAGGGGCCCTAGAAGAGAAACTTCTGGGGTCGAGACTGTTCCCAGATAGAGAGGTCCCTTTTCCAAATAAGTTCACGTTCTAAGGTTCTGAGTGGACATGAATTTGGGGATGGGGGAGACACACTATTCGACCACCACTGGGCCCTTCTGGGCAAAAGCTCAGCATCAATGACATTTCCAGAGCTCTGCCAAGAGCATGGGGGTTGGGGAGGAGGACCACCCCCCATCACAGCCTCCTGGGGACCCTGAGGCTTGATGGCCCCTGAGGAGGCCTCTGGTTCCCTCCAGCCCCTGGGCCCCTTCCACAGCAAGGGTCTTCATCTTCATCCTGGGTTGTCCTGGGTCCGGGTGGCCGAGTTCTCAGGGACATCTGTAGGTAACTCTGCAGCCTCTGGGGGCGGGAGCTCGGGCTTCTGACAGATAAATGACTATAGAGTTGCAAATATAAGTTGTAAGCCCCGTATCACAAACCCATTTTTATTAAAATAAAAATAAAAATACAACTTTCAAGATAGGGAGTCCATTTTTTTTTCTCACTTCCACTAAATGAGAAATATGACCCAAGTCCCGAGGGAGAGAAATAAACCCGCTAGGACCCTAAACGTGCCAGCGGAAATGGAAATCGCCATTCAAGTATTTTATGTTAATTCATTGCCGGGGACGTGACTCCGCCCAGAGAGAAGGAAGCGGAACAGTGGTTCTCCGTCAGGCTGTTCAGAACGTCGTCCTGCCGGGAGGAAGTGGGGCGAGTTGGGTCTGGTTATGCTCATTGCTCTGCGCATCTGGGCCCCGGAGCACCCAGACGGCACCCAGGATGCTGCACAGAGATCCTTCCTGGTGAACGCAGAGTCCGTTCCTGGGAGCGTCTGACAAGGGGTGCAGTGTCTGGACTTGGGGCGGCCAGGGAATCCGGGCGGCGGTGGGGTGGTGGGGACCTCGGTTCCGAGTGCACGGTGGGGGTTGGGAGGCCTGAGATAAGAGCCCCGTAGGGACTCTGCCCTGTGCTTCCCAGCTCAGCCTCTCTGACCTTCAGCCTCCTCCTTGGTACCATGGGAACGGTGCCAGCAGCCACCCGAAAATCTGCAGTGAGCGTGAAACGACTCCTTCCACGCAAAGGGCAGGACGGGCACTGAGCGTTCCCCGAACGCCAGCCACTACTGCCCACACGTGTCTGAGACAGTCAGCGGTAAGGGGCGGGGCCTCTGTCCCCTCAGAATCACCACCCTGCCAGGAAGGGGCGCCTTCTCCCCTCGCCACCTCCAGGGAAGCAAGTTAGCAAAGGGGAACCCAGGAGGCGCTGTCTGCTGCCGGCAGTCAACACGCAGAGCGCGGCAGCCGCAACCATGCTCCTTACTGTGGTCTGCTCTTTAAAGTCAACAACAGCCAGTTCACACCCGAGAATTTACAGATTGGTAGGCTAGAAATACATCAATTTGTTTTAAGCTGTTGGAGAGAAAAAAGAACATTTTTTTTTTTTTTAGCGCTGAGAAGGGCTGAATCATGGTGTGGAGGTATGCAATTGGACCAACTGCTTTGAGGGTCAAGTGTAATTTTAGAGTAGAGTTAGCATGATTCGTGATAGAGCTGTTACACTTACAAAAAAAAAAAAGAAGAAGAAGAAGAAGAAGAAAAAATTCAGTTCCAAGCAAGGATTATAGCTCTTTTTATGTAAGGTTTCCCCAAAAGTGTAAGATGTGCTCTTTGGAGGGAGTGTTTTTTGTTGTTTGGTTTTTTTTTTGTATTTTTCTGAAGCTGGAAATGGGGAGAGACAGTCAGACAGACTCCCGCATGCGCCCGACCGGGATCCACCTGGCACACCCACCAGGGGTGAAGCTCTGCCCCTCCAGGGCGTCGCTCTGCCGCGACCAGAGCCACTCTAGCGCCTGAGGCAGAGGCCAAGGAGCCATCCCCAGCGCCCGGGCCATCTTTGCTCCAATGGAGCCTTGGCTGCGGGAGGGGAAGAGAGAGACAGAGAGGAAGGAGGGGGGGGGGGTGGAGAAGCAAATGGGCGCTTCTCCTATGTGCCCTGGCCGGGAATCGAACCCGGGTCCCCCGCACGCCAGGCCGACACTCTACCGCTGAGCCAACCGGCCAGGGCCTGGAGGGAAGTGTTTTGAGTCATGAAGAGTCTGAAATGGCCTGTTCCGCCAAGCACATCTTCATTCCAAATGTCGAGGTCATGGTCATGTGCCTGGATGACCCCGGATGACCCCTAAGTGACGCCCGAGGCCAGGCTAAGGTGTGCTCCGCGTTTCCTGTGGCCCATTCAATATGTGCTCCACGTTCCGACAGAGTTCCTTCCGTTATCCCACCCGTTTTGTCCAGGGCTTAGATCGGAGGACATCCAGTCAGGACAAATGGACTTACAGGAAGTGCTTTCGGGGGCGGGGGACACCCAGGATTAAATATCTGAAGGACTTTCAAGTCACGTGCACCTTGTACATTATGATGGAGGAGGAATAGAAGTCAAACGTTCTTGACCTGAGTTTCCTCCTCTGTCCGATGCGACTGCCTGTCTGACAGACGCCTTGGGTGGGGTGGGAGGGTGGGGTAAAATGAGGAGGCGGGGCTTTGGACCCGTGAAGGTCGCCGGTCACCCTGCGGGGCCAGTTGGGTTACCTGCTGCCCTGGGATGCCTCCTGGACCCTTTCTTGTCTTTCCCTTCTGTCTCTCCATCAGAGAGATTCATTTCAGATTCTGAGGTCATGTCTGCCGACAAGAATTCCTGTGAAAAAAAAACACCAGCTGAAACCAGGCCAGGTGCCTCTTTCTTGGCTTCTTGTGTGTGTGGCGGGGGACGGGGGGGGGGGGGGGGGGGGAATGGGGGGGGGGGGACGCGGGGGGGGGGGACAGAAGGGAGAAAACTTGAGAATCAAGAACCAGATGCTTGGCCCTGGCCGGTTGGCTCAGTGGTAGAGCGTAGGCCTGGCGTGCAGAAGTCCTGGGTTCGATTCCCGGCCAGGGCACACAGGAGAAACGCTCATCTGCTTCTCCACCCCCTCCCCCTCTCCTTCCTCTCTGTCTCTCTCTTCCCCTCCCGCAGCCAAGGCTCCATTGGAGCAAAGATGGCCTGGGTGCTGGGGATGGCTCCTTGGCCTCTGCCCCAGGCGCTAGAGTGGCTCTGGTCTCAACAGAGCGACGCCCCGGAGGGGCAGAGCATCACCCCCTGGTGGGCAGAGAGTCGCCCCCTGGTGGGCGTGCCAGGTGGATCCCGGTCGGGCACATGCGGGAGTCTGTCTGACTGTCTCTCCCCGTTTCCAGCGTCAGAAAAATACAAAAAATAAATAAATAAATAAAAAGAACCAGATGCTTGAACTAGTTCAACTTTATCTTTCAAAATCACCAAGACGACGGAGGCTCTCCCTTCCCCCACCCACAGGTGAGCCCTCAATCTTTTATTTCTGGTTCTCAGTGCCTTCCTGGTTCTCCTGTCCTGTCCTGTCCTGGCCTGGGTCTCCCCGGGCCAGCGCCTGCCCGGGGCCTTTTGTGGGGCGGGTCTTCACACCGCTGACCTCATTTGCTGTTGGAGGAAGACGATGCCTGTTCCCAGCCGCAGTCAAGCTGTATCTTATCTACACAAGCTGGGTTAGCCAGCCGCACGCTACTATATTTCCTGTCTGATCTTCAAAATATCCGGCTCAGATTTACTTCACATGTGGATTTAGTTTCCTTTCCGCAGTGCGACCCGTTGGTAAGGACTTATTTTGCCAAGGTAATTTGTTCTACTTTGGCCCAAGCGAGATGCAGCAAGGGAAGACATGAAATCTTCAATTTAGGAAAGGAAAGAGCATAAATTCTGAAGTGTAGCACCCGCCGGCGTGGGAAGGTCCCGGGGGGGGGGGGGGAAGGCTGGGAAAGAATTCTATAAAGTTTTAATAGCTCAAGACCCAAGGTAGCAGAATTAAACACCAGCTTGGGGACCAGGTCTTTTCTTGATCGTATAAAATGGGTGGAAATCTCTCTCTCAGGTACGGCAGCTCCTCGGGTCTGGGGGCAGAGAGTGGACGCTTCAGAATGTCAAAGCGCTCGTGAGTCCTTCTGAGCTCACTGAGCCGGAGCCATGCGCTGGACACGCCACAAAGAGTGTGCTCAGCCTGTCGCTGTGAAACCCAGGAGGTCAAAAATGTGACTGCAGAGTAGAAAATTCAGCTTCCCAGCGAGACCGTGCCTCATCCACCAACATTTGAGATGCTGGTTTTCTCTCCCTTTCTGATGCCTCGTCAAAGCAATGCCATTGAATGTTGGCGTCATGCCCTTGGCAGTCACCTTACCACCTACCTACCTATCAGCCTCTCCGCTTCTGGTTTTATTCAGGGAACTGATGCAATAGTGCGTTTGGAACTGGGGGCTTCTCCTGAAGAGAAATAGAGCCCAGGGCCAAGGGCCATGTGGGACTGGAAGCCCTGGGCCAGCCGGGATCGGGTCTGTCTTCTTCTGTCTCATCTCCAGACCTGGCATGTCGCCAGTATGCAGTAGGAGCTTAATAACTGCTTGACAAGAAAACCTCCCTGACTGGCCTTCCTGCCCCTGACCTCACCCCTTTCATCTGCCCACTTAGCCCACCACCTGCGTCGCTGCTCAGGTAACAGGGGACAGGGAGAAGGCTGACTCGCGGCCCTCGGACCCCGCCTGGCCCGCAGGAAACCCCTCCCTGCTTACCCACGGTGTCGCCCCCTTCCCAGACCCCGCCCCCTTCCCTGACCCCGCCTCCTTCCCTGACCCGGCCAGGCTTTCAGCTGCCCTCCTTCGCACGGACAGCACGGTGACCTTGGCCAGGAGTGCCCAAACCCTCCCCTTGCCTGCAGGTCTTCCTTCTTCATGTGTTTCCTTTTCAGCTCAGCCCCCACGGTGTCAGACACAAAACGGGGGTGGGTCACTACAGAACAAAAACATCAGCTTGGACCTCACACCAAGCAGGGGGCCTGCTCTCTGAAACACTACCACGTACACAACGTGTCTCCATCCGTTCTTTCTGTTATTGCTTGAATGGAGCTGCAGCCAGTTAGGGAGAAGAAAAAAATCTGTTTTTCATCTAGCGGAAAAAGCAATCCAATAACAGGGAACTCAGTCATTTGCACGTCCGGATCCTTTTACCGCAAATGGCTTCAGCGCCCAGACACGCCGCCGTTCTCTTCTGGATGGTCCTGGTGCCAGAGCCAAATGAGATTCCAGGAGGCGGGGACAGCTGTCTGTGGCTTCCTGGAAGCGTGGTCATCGATGGGACCGGGTCTCAGCAGCCACTACAAATGGCCAGGAACCTGGAGGCTGCTCACCAGTGCTGGGCAGATGTTCAGAGGACGCACCACGCCCAGCAAAGGCCAACGTGGGCACTGGGCGCGCAGGAGGGCAGGTGATTGACAAAGAGGGAAGGACCTGACTTGGGTATTTGACAATTCACAGGAAGAATTTGGGAACTCATCTCTCTGGCCTCTGGTCTACTTTTTCTTAGGGTGATGTTGGGGTGGTGGTGGGCCGGTACCATAAGTGTCATGCTAATGAAAAGCCGTGCTAGAATTACATCTAAAAGATGGGAGTTGGGCCCTGGCCGGTTGGCTCAGCGGTAGAGTGTCGGCCTGGCGTGCGGGGGACCCGGGTTCGATTCCTGGCCAGGGCACATAGGAGAAGCGCCCATTTGCTTCTCCATCCCCTCCCCTCCTTCCTCTCTGTCTCTCTCTTCCCCTCCCGCAGCCAAGGCTCCATTGGAGCAAAGATGGCCCGGGCGCTGGGGATGGCTCCTTGGCCTCTGCCCCAGGCGCTGGAGTGGCTCTGGTCTCCGCAGAGCGATGCCCCGCAGAGCATCGCCCCCTGGTGGGCGTGCCGGGTGGATCCCGGTCGGGCGCATGCGGGAGTCTGTCTGTCTCTCCCCGTTTCCAGCTTCAGAAAAAAAAAAAAAAAAACAAAAAAAATAAAATAAAATAAAATAAAAGATGGGAGTTGGATCTGTAAGAACCCCGGCGGATGGAGACTGTTTCCTTACTCACGAACTTGGGGGGACGAGAGTCCTTTCTCTCCTCTTAGGGGTCTGCGTCCAGGGACTGGGCCCCCGAAGCCTGTGTCCTCGCGGCCAGCTTTATCCTCACTGCAGCCATCTGCACCTGTTATGTACAAAATGTGATTTTTTAATTAGGTTAATAAGAATGGCCAGGTGAACCAGTGGTGGCTAATGTTCCCGCAACAGATCATCGGCAAGACGATGTGGCCAGGAAGACGGAGGGAAGGACGGAAACGGAGGCGGGATTGGGCTCCCCCCCCCCCCGAAATCAAACCCCAGTCGTTGCCACTGTGGTCGTAGCTGGGTTCTTCCATCAGATAAATGACCTGGGTTGCTTTCTATGCTGTCTAAACTTCCCTGGAGGCCCCAACGCTCAGAGGCTGCGGGTTTCAGAGCAGTTACAACGCGTGGTCCCCCAAGGATCGTGGGAGGTCTGACTGAGCTTGCCCGCCAGGAGGGTTAACACTGTTCAGGTCCCATCGCTGAGCCCCAGTCACCTGATAGAGTCGCTAGCAGGGGTCGTCTAACTTGTTATAAAAACCGCCCACTTTTGCAGTGCTGGTCGACCTGGTCCCTACCGCCCACTAGTGGGCGGTCCAGCTTTCATGATGGGCCAATCGCAGCGCTGTTTGGTTGCACGGTAGGGACCAGGTTGACCAGCACTGCAAAAGTGGGCGGTTTTTATAAAAAGTTTGACGACCCCTGCGGGGGGGTGGATGGGATCACCCCGACTGTCCTGACGGCCGCTCCCCGCATGCACAGGCGGGCAGCTCGCTGACAGCCCCGGATTTCCCTGGAGTCTGGTCGGGCGTGTGCAGGGAAGGGGAGCCCTGGGGTGGGGGGCGGCCCACAGAGCCCCAGGGGTGCTGCTGGCTAATGTTCTGTGTTCACAGACTGAGCAAACAGTTGAGCATATGCTGAGAAGCCGGAGAGCCTCTGGTTGGATGCGTGGGCGTGCTTCCGGTCTCTGGGGTGGGGGTGGGGTGGGGGTGGGGTGGGGGGGAGACCAGGTGAAGAGGCTCTCAGAGGATTTGGTGCCCTTGATGGATCATGGAGAACATTTTTCAGAAGCCCAGCAGACCTGTGCGGATGTCAGGGAGGAAGCCCACACCAGGCCCTCTAATTGCCTAATTAATTCGGGACCCTTCGGCAGGGGGGAGGAGGGGGAGGCGGGCACGGCTGCCTGGATGCTCTTCGAGCTGAAGCACCGGGCCGGGACAGTCGTGGCCATCGGTCAGCTCACCCAGGTGGGGAGACTCAGGCACCCAGAATGTCTGGCAAGAGGCTCACCTTGGCACCCAGCCTTGTCCCACCCAGAGGACACGTCAACTCCACTTTGCTCAGGCGCTGACAAAGAGAAGGCTGTTCGTTAGTTCCGAGCCCCAGGCTGTTAGATGCATTTTTTTTCAGTTACTACCTAGAACTGGTTCAAGTTCATCCAGGTCCTGACTCGGGGCGTGCCCAGGGGTTCCTCCGGACTGCCACGTGTATTGATCTAGTCCTTCTCGGATCTGCGCCTGTGTGCCAGGCCCTGATCCGGGCACTGGGGGAGGAGAGCTGGCTGGTAGCCCCTAATGACCCGCGCTCAGGGTTGAGTGGGGCGGTAAGGCCACTGAGGAGCGCCGAGTGGAGGCAGGCAGGATCTGCCACCGGATGTAGCCAGGGAGCAGGAGTCAGTGTGGCTTAGAAAGTTCAGTTAGATGACACAGGCGTGGGGGGATGGGCTTGGGTGGGGACAAGATGGTGCAGCGTTGACGTCCACTTGGACATCCAGGAGTGCCCCGAAGGCACAGCCCTGGCACAGGGTGAGGATGGAGAGGCAGGACTTGGCACACCACCAGTTTTATTTCACACGTTCCCTTCCAGCGTCGTCCCCAGAGAGGCACAGACCACCTGGGCTGAAGTCCAGCTCCCAAGGTCACCAGCTAAGGTGACACGTCCCTCCTCTCCTCGTGTGACGTGGGGACAGCAGTCTCTCCCCCACGAGGTTGTTGAGAACATGACCTGAGATGATGAGCCCGGCTCAGGCCTGGCGTATGGCGCGTGAGCAGCGGCCGAGGCGTCACCGACACCACTTTCCTCTCATGCTGCCTCCCCCACCCCCGGGGACAGGGGTGGCCCTTGGAAGTCCGCCTCCACAGAACCCCAGGGATGTGACGATCCTGCTGCCGGAGGCTCTGCGTTTTTCCAGGTGGTTCTTTCGGTGAGAGAGACGGCCGGGCTGCTTCACATCAAGCACACGGAGAACACAGCAGTCTCATGACCACCCCTGCGCCCCTCCACACTTTGCTCTGGGGGCAGGCCACTGGACACAGGGTCAGGTGGTTTCATAATGTAACAACCACGCAGTTGGCGGGCATTCTTCGAGGTGGCACCGGGCACCGGCACCCCGATTCATCAGGGCTTGAATGAGGGGAGTTGGCTGCTGCCTGACCTCGTGAATGACAGAGCAGCGCGGTGCAGATGTTTCATTTTCTCGTTCTTGGACGCTGTGTTCTGGGTTTAGACAATGAGGTGTGTACGCGAAGCCCAGGAGAACAGCTCATCCAGAGCGCCCACGCTGAAGACTCGTGACATCCGTGGAAATAACGAGCAGAGACATAGACCGAAGGCTTTGCCCTCATCACGGGGCCTCCTAGTAGGAGCAGGTGGGGGGGGGGGGTCATACCTCAGGGCCTCTATGTGTCCACAGCATTAGGATCTATTTAGCTCCAGCCTCAGCCAGACCTCAAAAGCTGTTCCCGAAAGACCGTCCAAAGTGGAAGGGATAGACCGGGGATCAGTGGGGAGAAGTGGAATCTTTCCAATGAAAAATTCAGTTGCGCCTGGTTTGCTCGCTTGTGTTTCCTACCGTTTCCCTGATGCCCCAGCAGAAGCCCAGTAAATAGAGGGTTTAGTTGCACACCCTTAATGATGCCAACAAAACAAGAGGAAGGCATCTGAGGCTCTATGAGGCCCTGGCAAGCCTTATGTCCACAGTACATTTGGCAGTTTCTTTGTTTACCAGTGTAATTAACCTCCCACTGTGGACGCAGAATTATGCTAACTGCTCTGAGAGCTGAGTGCAGCAGGCCCCCTGCATGAACGGTTGGATGGATGAGTGAATGGTGGATGGATGGATGGATGGATGGATGGATAAAGAACAGGATATACGTTCTGTTCTTGTCGTCCCACGATTCCTTACCGTTCCTTGACATGTTGTAGTTCAGTGGGCCCCAACCCCTGGGCTGCAGACCAGTACCGGTCCGCAGAGAAAGAATAAATAACTGACATTATTTCCGTTTTATTTATATTTAAGTCTGAACGATGTTTTATTTTATTTTATTTTTATTTTTATTTTTTGTATTTTTCTGAAGCTGGAAACGGGGAGAGACAGACAGACTCTCGCATGCGCCCGACCGGGATCCACCCGGCACGCCCACCAGGGGCGAAGCTCTGCCCACCAGGGGGCGTCGCTCTGCTGCAACCAGAGCCACTCTAGCTCCTGGGGCAGAGGCCAAGGAGCCATCCCCAGCGCCAGGGCCATCTCCGCTCCAATGGAGCCTTGGCTACGGGAGGGGAAGAGAGAGACAGAGAGGAAGGAGGGGGTGGGGTGGAGAAGCAAATGGGCGCTTCTCCTATGTGCCCTGGCTGGGAATCGAACCCGGGTCACCCGCACGCCAGGCTGATGCTCCACTGCTGAGCCAGCCGGCCAGGGCTTAAGACTCACTCTTGACGCTTGTCTCGGTCACGTGATACATTTATCCGTTCCACCCAAAAGGCCGGTCCGTGAAGATATTTTCTGAGATTAAACTGGTCCGTGTCCCAAAAAAGGTTGGGGACCACTGTTGTAACTGACAGCACTTTTCAGTCCCCTATCTCCTCTGGTCCTGACTGTAAATCCTTCGGTCGAGTCACTTAGCGCTGTGTGAACACGTGTGTGTCCTTCCACTGACTCCGGGCTGAGGGGGTTTCCCTGTGAGCGGCTCTGCTTTCCTATGTTTTAACTCCAGCTGATCTAGCAGAAATGACAGGGCACGGTGTCTGGGGACAACTTAGTGGATTTTCTGTCTCAGATAATAGCAGAAGCTTCCCTTCCATCTGGCCGATTAGACTCTGCCTTAGATGGAAGAGCGGGCTAACTCCTCACTCCTGGAGATCTGGACCACGGGAGAGGAAAACCCCAGGACGCCAGGCAGAGAAGGAAGTGCCTCGCAGAGCAGGGCGGGCTGGGGCTGGGGGCACGCTTCTTCCTTCTTCAGTCATTGCGAACAGGGAGAGCTGTTTCCAGGGACCCTTGCTGAGACACACCGCTGACACCAGAATGCAAATCCAGGCTGCCCAGTTAGTTAGCCCGGTTCCTGCGAGAACCCACAGGGTGAGCCCCACCTCTCCCAGGAAGGGAAGCTTCTCTACCAGTGACTTGGGGGGGGGGGGGAGGAGAAGTGCCAGGTGTCAGGAGGACAAGCATGGATGCCAGGACTGCAGTGATCCTTGAAGGGGGTGGGGTCCAAACCGCCTTACTGCCACATTGTGATTCTGAATGTTGGGAGCCTGACCTGTGGTGGTGCAGTGGATAAAGCGTCGACCTGGAAATGCTGAGGTCGCCAGTTCGAAACCCTGGGCTTGCCTGGTCAAGGCACATATGGGAGTTGATGCTTCCTGCTCCTCCCCCCTTCTCTCTCTCTCTCTCTCCTTTCTAAAATGAATAATAAAAAAAAAATTTATGCTTCCTGAATGTTGGGAAATGGAGACTCGGAGGTGCCCAGAAGAGCCAACTAGGGAAGGCCTATTCTGTTCAGCATGGGAGGCGGAAAGGTTCAGTCCAGAGAGGAACTTGAGGCGGTGCCAGTCACATGTCAATGCCGTGAGTTCACCTGGTCATGTCTGGAGGTCACCCCAGCTTCAAGAATGTCACAGTTCCTCGATCCTGAGTTCCAGAGGAACCACTAATGGCCGGGGTGGGTGGTTTGAGCTCCTGTTTAAATACGCGCCTGTGTATTTAGGTGACCTAACTTCAGAGAAAGCAAAACGAGACAAAAATGTCTGCCTGTTGGGGAACTTTGAGGTCCACAGCAACGAGGCCTGGCTTGGAGACATTTCTTATTCATGCTCAGAAGTCTGTGCTAATTGACATTTGTCTTTTTCACCGGCAAGGCTGCCATCCTTGTGGCGTTAGGGGACAACGGACCCACAACTATTTCTGATGCTAAGCTCTAGTCCCTGTCAGGGCCGGACGCTGCAACAATCATCCTAAAAAAAAAAAAGTCGGATCAGGAACTTGCTTTGTAGGCTTAACAAAATTAATAGACTAGTCTTGTGACCAGACAGACTTCCCTTTCACGGGCCCCGGAAAGCTCTCAGGTGTCTGTCTGCATAGAACAAAAGGAGCCTGGGCCCTTTTATTTCTAACTCCTTTCCCGCACCTGAACCCTGGCTGGGTGTTAGACAAGACACCCTGGACAGCAACAGAACAACCCCCCTGACAAAGGCCGCTGAGAGCTCGGAGGACACGTTGGAAAGAGGAGAAGATCTCATTTTTTC
The DNA here is from genome assembly GCF_036850995.1 of Saccopteryx leptura. NCBI lineage: Eukaryota > Metazoa > Chordata > Mammalia > Chiroptera > Emballonuridae > Saccopteryx > Saccopteryx leptura. Next base: position 191,340,939 of record NC_089508.1, on the reverse strand, counting down.
CTGATCCCATTATGGGCACTCTTGGTTGGAGGAGCAACTTTTAAAGAAATGTTCCCTTTCCACACAGCCTAAGGTTTCCAAGCGCTTACCCCCAATTACTGCAGCGCTGGCAGGAGACGAGGGGATTTGGAAATAAGGAAAAATTTCGGGTGAGGTGGGGGGCACTTCTCATGCCCAGATACCAAAGGGAACGGGGATGAATGAGCTGCCCGAGTGGGATAGTCAGCTGTGCCCTTGGCGAGCCGCCCGTTCGCGACTTCGCGGAGCTCAGGGATTCCCTCCCCGTCCCTGACCAGCGGGTGCCTTGGCTCCCTCGCGTCCCTTGTCACGGCTGGCGTGGCTGGCTCCTCCCGGGGCGTGGCAGCATGGGTGCTGTGTGCCCCTCCGCCTCCCCCACGTGGGTGGGGGTGCATGGCCACAGTCTCAGGGTCCCAGCCTCACCCTCCGTCCTCCTCCTATGTGGGGACAGGCCGACTCAGGACGGAACGGGGCCTCGGGGTCACCGCCTGTTGGCTGGTGAGCCTCGCGCAGATCCTTCCGCCTCCATGAACCTCAGTTTTCTCATCTGTGAAGATGGGCACAGTGCTGGCAACCAACATCGAGGGGTGGTGAGGGTTAAATAAGGTAACAGATAAGAAAACAGAAGCTGCAAGATGCTCTTGTCCTCACAACTCTTCCGGGCTGCTGTCCGCTCGGCCGGGGTCATGGGTCCCCTTTGGAAAAGAGGAAGAAGCTGGGAGATTCCAACAGAAAGAGTTCTTTTCTTTTCTTCTTTCCTTTCCTTTCTTTTTATTTTATTATTATTATTATTATTATTATTATTATTATTATTTTGTATTTTTCTGAAGCTAGAAACCAGTAGAGACAGTCAGACAGACTCCCGCATGCGCCCGACCGGGATCCACCCGGCACACCCACCAGGGGGCGACGCTCTGCCCACCAGGGGGCGATGCTCTGCCCCTCCCGGGCGTCACTCTTTTGTGACCAGAGCCACTCTAGCACCTGGGGCAGAGGCCAAGGAGCCATCCCCAGCGCCCGGGCCATCTTTGCTCCAATGGAGCCTCGGCTGCGGGAGGGGAAGAGAGAGACAGAGAGGAAGGAGAGGGGGAGGGGTGGAGAAGCAGACGGGCGCTTCTCCTGTGTGCCCTGGCCGGGAATCGAACCAGGGACTTCTGCACTCCAGGCCAACGCTCTACCACTGAGCCAACCGGCCAGGGCCCTTTTCTTTTTATTTTTTAAGAGAATTTTCCATCATGCTAGCAGAGGTTGCTTTCAGGTGATTGAAAGAAAATATTTTTCCTTCTCTCTTCCTACTTTCCTTTTTCTTTTTCTTTCTTTTTTTTTTTTTTATAATTTATTGGTGTGACACCGGTCAGGAAACCTGTCCAGGTTTCCGGCGCATGCTTCCACAACACATCTGTGCACTGCATCCTGTGCTGACCACCCCACCTCCCGTCTCCGTCCATCACCCTGTATCCCCCCTTACCCTCCTCCGCCTCCCTCTGCTCCGTCTCCACCCCCACAACCACCAGCGATTTCTTCTGTTTCCCCCAACACCATGTTCTCCCTGCGTACGCCCCAACCCCTCCTGTCCCTAGAGGCCCGAGGGTGCTTGACCTGAATTAGGATTCTCTGACTAATTGCAAAGGAATCCCCTGCTTCCTGTCAGCCTTCATCAAGTGCTCCCATGGGGGGGGGGGGTGGAGGGGGGCACTTCGTTGTTTGTGCCCCTGTCCCTCTCACAGCCACAGGCCGCGAGCAACTTGGTGGCCGGAACCAGGCTGCTCAGCCCGGGCACGATCACGAGGGGGCCGCCTTGACCATCTCGCTGGAGGAGCAGCAAGGAGACCAGCGCTGTTTCTCATTTCTGTCTGATTTCCTAGCATCGTTAAATGCCCCCTGTTACCGAAATGCCCTTAAAAAATGCCCCAGCAGATCCCTGGTAGATGCCCATTAACCTCCGGAACAAGGAGGGGGACAGGAAGTGCACCGGGGCTGCCTGGGTCTCCCCTCCCCCTCCCGCCAGGGCTTGGGAGAGAGGAGGGCACCTTCCCCTCACCGATTGAACATGGGAGCAAAAAAAAAAGAACAAGAGCTGAACAGAACAGTTAGTGGAGGTTCAAGTGTTCGCCTTTGAATGGCTCTCGGGCAGCAGGCACAGTGGCTGCTGGCAGGGATGCACTGTCTGCAGAGAGCAACAGGACACAGTGCCTGGTGGTGTTGCTGATCAGAGCCGCGCACGGAGGTCAAGAGCCGGAGTCACGGATGTGCCATGCAGGGAAGGTAGGGACTCATCCACGCAATCACCGGCGGGGGGGGGGGCGCGGCTGGGCTGGAATTCTGGCCCCCCAAGACGGTCAGAAGACGTTTTCTGGTTAGCCTCTGCTGCAAGCAGATCAGCACCTTGTCAGTGGGTGTGATTCCGGTGACGTCCGTCCAACACCCTCCCCCCCCAACTAATTCACACTCGGAGCCAGCATGACTCAGGGCCTTGAGTCAGCCATTGTCAAGCCTGAGGGAGGCAAGGGGGGAAACCGATGGGTATAAAGGGTGCTGAGAAGGGAACGTTCTGTCCTGTGCCCACGGGAAAGGCCTCTTTGGCAGAGTCACCGCAGGGGCAGTGATGGAGGGGGTCGTGCAGTGGAGAGTCTAAGGCTGTCAGGCTGAGAGGCCCAGAGTGGGGGAGTGACTGGCCACGGGCAGTGGGAGGGGTTAGAACAAACATTCATTTATTCACTCACAGTTACTGGTTCCGGCTCTCTCGGCGACAAGCACCGTTCCGGGCACGGCGGACACCCTGGTGATCAAGATCTCACCCTTGTCATGGACCTTAGCGGGGACACTGACGATGATAACGGGGTTTTTGTTTTCCTGAAGCTCCTGAAAGCCAATTCCCAATTCTTAAATGGGTTGAGATAGCTGGACAAGATTTTGTCTTCATCCATTCCAGACTGCTGTAACATAGACCAAGCGGCTTATAAAGTGAACATTTACCGTATTCCCCATGTATAAGACACACCCTTTTTCAAAAAATTTGGTGTCTAAAAACTGAGTGCGTCTTATACAGTGGTTGTAGATTTTTTTTTTTACTCGCATTTCCCACATTTTTGTGTTTGTTATCTTTTTTTTTTTTTCAAATTTCAGGCCCCCCAAATTAAGGTGCCTCTTATACATGGGAGCATTTTATACATGGGGAAATACGGTATTTCTTTCAGTTTCACAGTGGGAAGTCCAGGACCACGGTACCAGCAGATTCCGTGTTTAGGGAGGGCTTCCTGGTTTATAGAGGGTGCCTTCTTGTTGCGTCCTACCATGGTCGAAGGGGCTAGGGGCTCTCTGTGGGTCTCATTTATAAAGGCACTAATCCTATTCCTGAGGGCTCCACCCTCATGACCTCATCACCTCCCCAAGGTCCCGCCTCCAAATACTATCACCTTTGGTGGAAAGGATTTCAATATATGAATGTGGGGGACGAGGGGACATAAGCATTCAGACCATAGCAAATTCTAAGATGAATAACGCCTGGGCCCCGCCCTGGAGGAGTGGTCTTCTCGTGGGGGAGCTACCTAGGAGCCTTAGTGAGACCACCTGATAGAACAGGGGAGACAGGAAAAGAAGTCTCACCTTGCAGCGTTGAACGATGGACTCCAAGCCTCCTGCATCAGAGCCAAGTCGGCAAAGTCACCTTAGGAGAGAGTCCCCAGTCAGCAGGACTGTAATTGGATTTAATGTGTAACTTACATAAAGAAGAATCGTGTTGAGCAGAAGGAAAGTCATTGAAGAGGACCCCGTTCCCCACCTGTCCCTGCACAGCCTGGAGATTGGGCACCCTGCTCATCCCCAGGGCGAGGAACAAATGAACGAGTGAGTGAACGGTGATGACTTCTGCTGAATACGGTAATTGCCAGAGCCCCGTGGGATTTTAAGAAAATAGAGACCTGCTTTCTCCCTTCTGTCCGTCATCCGCACAACTCGGAGTTTAAACCCACAGGTCTTAGTTTTCTGTTCCGTATGCTTTTCGGAAGGACGGGACTCCCTTGAAGTCTTTGTGAAGTGATCCAGAGACAAATAAATGGCAGAGGTGTGCAAAGCACCTGTGTAAGAATGCCTAGACTACGTCTCCTGGGGGTCTCCAATCCGGTTCCTGCAGGCTGTGTGGCGTGGGCGGTTCACAGAGGGTCACTCCCACGCACCCAGGTGGGAATGGGTTTCCTCCTTACACAGCTGGCTAGACTCGGTTCCTTTTGCTTTGCGGTGTTCACATACTTATTCTGAGCTCTGTCTGAGATGGGTAGGACTCCACTAAGGATCAGACTGATGCTGTTTGATAATCGAGGAGAAGTTTATTGAAAACATGTTCGAGGAGTGTGCTGGCTTAACTCTAAACTACCTGTGAGTTATACCACCGGGGGGGATAAAATGTGCGGCTACGTTTATTTCACAGTGACTTATGTTCCTGACAGAATATTTCATAATTTTTCAAGTTATTTGGAACACATTAAGCAAATGAAGTCTACCCTGCAAAGCCTGGATTGGAAAAAAAAGCTATTAGAGTAGGATTCCTACTCTAGCAAAACTACATAATTAGGTGTAGAATACTTGATAAATATTTGATAGACTCAACTTACATCCACTGACTGCCTACCGAGTATGTATAAGGCATAATGCTCAGTACAGCATGGTTGGCATGGAAAGATAAAAAACAGCATTTCAAGTACCATTGGCTTCTTAAGTATTTTAGGTCACAATAAAGTAAAAAAATATGGTGTGTCTTTTTTAAAAAAAGAATAAGCGTATGCATTGTATCTTTAAGGACTCAGCTTCCCCTATATGGGTTTTCTATGAGACCTTTCATAAAACTGAACGGCATAAAGCAAAGGAGCAATCGCCATCCATTTTTGTGGGAAAGATTTTAAGTGTTCCCAGGCCCCCCAAAATAACCTACCAAATCATACCAAATAACACCTAAAACCTGCGATAACCCGAACAGGTAACCTGTAGTGGAAGCAGGAAGGCACGAAACACATCGAGACCCCGCAGAGATGCTCTCAGACTCAGCTCGGTGCTCTGGGGAGTTGAGGCGGAAAGAGGCTAAGTGTGGTTTCCCGGAAGGAGCCTGGCTGGGCCGCTCTGGCCGCCTGAGGAGGAGGTGTGTGTGTGTGTGTGTGTGTGTGTGTGTGTGTGTGCGTGTGCGTGTGTGTGGTGGGGGGCAGGGCGTTGCCGCTGCCTCTATAACTGCTTGGTGCAAAACCAACACTGAACTCTATCTTCACTTTTTTTTTTTAAAGTACAAAGTCCTCTTCAGATGTCGTCCAGGTAGTGAAAACAGGTACGGAGGGAGGGACGTAGGTCTTTCCTACAAGGCGGCAGGTGTAATGCAAGCTTTCAGAAAGTAGGGGCTCCCTGTAGGTAACTTGAATCCTACCGCAGCTGGGAGGAGTTCTGTGGGAATAGTCGTTATAAGGTTCCGACCTGGGAATAGCCTGCAGACTGTCTGGACCCGGGAATAGCCCGCAGACTGTCCAGACCCCGGGAGTAGCCCGCAGACTGTCCAGACTGTCCGGACCGGGAATAGCCCGCAGACTGTCCGGACCGGGAATAGCCCGCAGACTGTCCGGACTGGGAATAGCCCGCAGACTGTCTGGACCCCGGGAATAGCGTGCAGACTGTCCAGACCCCGGGAATAGCCCGCAGACTGTCCGGACCCCGGGAATAGCCCGCAGACTGTCCGGACCGGGAATAGCCCGCAGACTGTCCAGACCCCGGGAATAGCCCGCAGACTGTCCGGACCGGGAATAGCCCGCAGACTGTCCGGACCCCGGGAATAGCCCGCAGACTGTCTGGACCGGGAATAGCCTGCAGACTGTCCGGACCCCGGGAATAGCCCGCAGACTGTCCGGACCGGGAATAGCCCGCAGACTGTCCGGACCCCGGGAATAGCCCGCAGACTGTCCGGACCGGGAATAGCCCGCAGACTGTCCGGACCCCGGGAATAGCCCGCAGACTATCCGGACCCCGGGAATAGCCTGCAGACTGTCCGGACTGTCTGGACCCCGGGAATAGCCCGCAGACTGTCCGGACCGGGAATAGCCCGCAGACTGTCCGGACCCCGGAATAGCCTGCAGACTGTCCGGACCCCGGAATAGCCTGCAGACTGTCCGGACCGGGAATAGCCCGCAGACTGTCCGGACCCCGGAATAGCCTGCAGACTGTCCGGACCGGGAATAGCCTGCAGACTGTCCGGACCGGGAATAGCCCACAGACTGTCCGGACCCCGGGAATAGCCCGCAGACTGTCCGGACCCCGGGAATAGCCTGCAGACTGTCCGGACCCTGGGAATAGCCTGCAGACTGTTTGGCAGGGCCTCTTCCATAATGTTGTTATAATCATGAATGTAAACAAGGTGTTCTAGCCGAGAGCCAAAACAAAGGAGGGAAATGCATTTGTGGGCTCCCCGCCAGGGGTACGGTGCCGTGCGTGAGTACTGTGGCCCCCTGATCTAATTCTCTCTTCAGCAGGGAGAAATCCACCCAGAGAGGGGAGCGCTCTCTCACCTGCAGAACTCAATCTGGGTCCAGAGCGGCTGGTGACACCGGTTCCTCTCCAAAAGGCCCTTATCACAGATGGGAATCTGTATTGCCTACCCCCCTTCCTCGCTCACGGGAAGGCTCCATAGAAAGTCTCGCTAATTTGCTCCTTTGTGTTTCTCATTAGGGCCTGGGAGGAACCCTATTGAGCTCCCTGACATTATCTCCGTCCACCTGATACCTGGATGTTTTCAAATGTCATAGTGCTGCAGGGCTCACCTCAGCTCTGATTGTTTGAGTCACTGAAGGGGGGGGGGGCATGGAATAAGTCAGTCACAAGGGACTGACCGCAGGTAGGGAAGTCAAGGTCGTGTGCGCGCAGGGAATAGCCCGCAGACTGTCCGGACTGGGAATACACACACACACACACACACACACACACACACACACACACGCACGCGCGCGCACACACACACAGAAGAAAACAGGACCCCTTCCTACTCCCCAGGACGTTTGGGAGCGAAACTGGTGTTGGGAAGGCGATCTAGGGGTGACCTCGGGGCGCACAACCGGCAGCCGGCTGCTTCCAATCCCCCAGCAAGAAGTGAGTTTAAGCCCCTTGTCACGAAGAGGGGGAAGCAGGCAATGAAACCTTATCACTATGACAACCACCGACAGCAAAAGAGCACGCGCGTGGAGCTGGATCAAGGTTGACAGGAGCGTAGTCAAGGCCGTTCTGCACCCAGGGGAACAGGTCCGGCTGCACTCGGTTTGGAGACCCCGGGCAGCCCCCGCTTCCCGGGGGCAGGTCACCGCCAGCGCTGTTGCGAACCCGTCCTGTCAAGGTTTTCCTCCCACGGTGGGCGTCACCATCGCTCGCCTTCTGTGGATGACAGTCAAGCACCGCACTCCCCTCTACCCGCCCAGGCAGCCCTCCTTGGCTCTGCGGCGCGGGCAGTACTGGGCAAGGCCAGCCACGTGTTGGGATCCCGGGACCCTGGGAAAGTGCAGAGCCAGCAGGTCACTCATGGACTCTGCCCTCCCAGGGTCTCGCATCTCCTCGATTCAGGCATCCCAGGGGGAAATAGGTCCGACGGACATGAGCCGCAGAGAGAATTTAGTCCCAAACTTGCAATTTCAAAAGCCTGTAGGGACCAGGCGAGCACACGAACATGGGAATCACATGTCTTCAAGACCGTGAGGGTCATGGGGCCGGTGTCTGAACTGGCCATCTTTAAGGAATTCAAATTTAGTACAAGACCCACCCTGCCCCTAAAAACAAATAAACAAAACCAGACACATCTGTGGGCGTCAAGGGTCCCTCAGGTCACCAATTCACAACTCCTGTTCTGGTCCATGCCCTCATCTTATAGATCAGGGGTCGGGAAACTTTCTGGCGGAGAGAGCCATGAACGCCACATATTTTAAAATGTAATTCTGTGAGAGCCATACAAGGACCCGTGTACGTGATGCATTATCCAATAAAAATTTGGTGTTGTCCCGGAGGACAGCTGTGATTGGCTCCAGGCACCCGCAACCATGAACATGAGCGGTAGGAAATGAATGGATTGAAATGCATGAGAATGTTTTATATTTTTAACGTTATTATTATTATTTTTATTAAAGATTTGTCTGCGAGCCAGATGCAGCCATCAAAAGAGCCACATCTGGCTCGCGAGCCATAGGTTCCCGACCCCTGTTATCGATGGAGAGACTGCGTCCCAGGGCGGAACAGTTACTGGGACAGGACTAGAACCCAGGTTTTAAGTTTTCATCTGCGGCTGGCGGCCTCACAAAGCCCGCCCCATTGTTGCTGGGGGCAGGCAGTGGATATCGCTAGACGTCTAAGTCCCAGACCTATAGATGTGCGGACACCGAGCCCTGCCTTACCAGGGCTTCCTGGGAATAAATAGCCAAGTTGCTCATCGTGAGAGGGGCTCAAATGCAGGTCAGATGGTCTCTGTGGCTCCATTTCTCCATTTCTCCCCTAGAGGTTGAAGCTTCCCATTGGTCCACTTATGTCATGACAAGTGTCCCATCCTCTGAGCTCCCCCCCCCCCCTCATCGGGAGGAGACTGTTGTGATCAAGTGAGCTGACCAGGCACAGCCGGGGAACCAGCACCCGACTGTGAGGGCCAGCGCTCATTAAACATTACTGATCAGTGTGGTGGTTGCTTCAGTTGCTATTATTTGAGGTGGTCTAAGCCGGCATCACGGGTCAAATTAAAACGTTACCTAGAAACCTAACTGATAGGGGATGACTCGAAACAAGGTTAGTACGTGATTCATACCGCAGGCCAGGGAAAGTCACAAGGAGAGAAATTTACACAGCCCGGCCAGGAAAACATCCCGGTGAATGCCGAGCAGGAAGGTGACCGGGGGAGCAGCCGCCTTTCATAGGTCAGGAAGATAAGAACAAAGCCATTTGTCCTGGAGAAAGATGTGGCCGGGCGCTTTCTCTTTGAAAAAGAAAAACTGAACAATGGGGGAACCAAAGCCTCTTCAGGAAGAAAAGGTCCTTGAGGAAACACGTCCCGGTCAAAATGATCAAAATGATCGTGAGCCACGAGAGGCTCTGTCCTCGGGTGAACGGAGAGAGAGAGAAGTCTCCTGTAAAGGAAGAGCTTTTCCAGAGAGAACAGTGGAGTCAGTTTGTCATCCCCTGCTTCGCTATCGAGAGGCGTTTTTGCTGTAGGCTGAGTTTCTGCACGTGGGACCTTATCCGGGACTTCCGGGCCTTCGATTCCTCCTTCGGAGTCTGTGACGGCCGGACGGCCGGCCGTGGGGACATTCCCGCTTCCCTCCATGTGCGCCGCTGTTTCTCCACGCCACCACGGTCCATCCCGTAGCGTGTTGGCACCTCCTTCAAGAAAGAATGCTTGCCGGGGGTGGAGTGCGGCCCATGTAGACAGGGGAAGTGCTTCCACACCCACAAGCTCCCCTTGTCCAAACGGAGGCCCCCGGACCTTAGTCCAGCACCCTGAGGACCCAGTCTGTCTGGACTCTCATCCTCAGACGGGCACCATCACCCCCTCAGAGGCCCCACACTTCCCCAGCTGAGATGTGTTATGACTTGACCCTTGATCCTGGTCTGATGCCCGGGCGGGAGGTGGGTGCCTATCCTGAGAGGCGTACACAGGACCGTGAATGGTTGAGCCTTCTGCACGGTCTCCCAGCTAGCCACTGCTGCAGGGTCACGGGGTTCTGAGGAATCTGGGGCTGCAAGGTTGTCAAGGGCACCCACAAAATGACCCCATGGGCAACCCTCAGGGTCCCACTCCTTCCCACCTCCGGTCCTGAGATGACGCATCCACCTTGCTGAGGCTGAGAATCCAGTCCACTCTGGAGGACGGAAACAGCTCCCAGGGCGAAGTCTGGGGCCTGACTTTTCCTGCCTCTGGATGCAGGAGCTAAGAGTCACTAGAAACCCTCTGAATCTCACACTTTGGGTTTTTCACAAAAACTTTTCTCCATGGCATCAGTGACGCTCATGAAAACAGCATCCCGTGTCATTGGGGTTATTTATTTCACTATGGTATTATCTCGGGCCCTTAATCTCTCAAAAGCTGGAGGTTGCCCTGCTAGGAACTCCCTCTTCCTCTCCCTCAACCCCCCAGCCCCGCCCCACAACCATCCCAGCCGGTTGACCACCCGTGAAGGGACCGCAGTGACGCAGCTGCAGACCCTGGGACTGTCGAAGCAGGGCCTACCCCAGGAGGATGTCACCTCTCTTGTGTGTGGCCACTCCCAGCCTCTCAGACCGTGGCTGACCCCGCATTGAAGGGCTGCAGCTGTCCCCTGCCCGCCACAAACCCTCTGGGAACGTGGCCGAGGTCGGGCTGAGGTGCAGGCCCTCTCTTCTCCCGCCAGGAGCCAGACGCTGAGCCATGCATCCAGAGGCAGGAGAAGTCAGACCCCAGACTTCGCCCTGGGAGCTGTTTTCATCCGCCAGCTGTTTCCACCCACGCACGTCCACGTGCTCACTCCAGTGTTTTCGTCACCCCTCGACGGCAGACGTTGGCGGCTGAACTGCTCCCGCGGCATTAACCAGGTTATTTTGCTCCAGGTGTTTGCAGCGTTGCAAGGCGGTTGGGGACCCATTCCAATATCATGAATGGCCGTGAAGGGATAGGATTTTTTTTTTTTTCTAAACTCACGCCCCCACCCCTCCTTTCTGCCCCTCTCGGAATATGTAAACCCGTGATGGACAGATCACTCCTCTCGTGTGCACACCGGAAATCGTTTCCAGATTCCAGGAGCACGACGTTAACGAGAAGTCGGTAAGAGAAGACAAGGCTGTCTGACCTTGGAGCTGCGTTCTTCAGACCTAGTTACAGAGCGAGACTTAAGAAATCTTTCCGGGGGCATTGAGGAAAGTAGCTTTATTGAGATGAAATCTCCATATCTTAAAATTCACCCGTCGAAAGCGTACAATTCGGTGGTTTTCAGTATATTTACGGAGCCGTGCGACCAGCACCGTAATGTAATTTCAGAACTCATCCACCACGTCCAACACGAACCCTCCCCACCCTCTCGCACCAGCTCTAAGGTCACCCACCAGTTGACCTCGGGGGCCACTCTTCCCAATGATTACTTTGAGACTCCTCCTCTATTTTCTTTGTTTTCTCCTATTAATTGGGTCTCCGTCCCCCCCACCCCACCCCCAATCCCGGACTGATGTTTTAATTTTCTTATCTCTCTTTTTCATTCTCTCCCTTTCTCTCTCTTCTGATTAAGGGGCATTTTGTTCCACTTCCCTTCCAAAGCTTTTATTGAGAATTTCATTTCTCTCACCATATTTTTTCGCTTGCAAGAGCTCTCCCCCCCCCCCCCAGAACTCCAAGAATGTTCTTTTATTTGAACCTCCTGTTCCTTTTTCATGGCTGTGGTGTCATCTTTTATGTGCAGATATCATCTATAGTTTGCTGGTGTTTTTTTTTTTTTTTTTTTTTTTTAAGATTTCCTTCTCTTTGCATGATTTGTTTCCCCTGAGTTCTCCTTTTTGTTTGTTTGTTTTGTTTTGGTCTCTGATTTTCAGGTTAGAGCTTCTTTAAATACTTGGTGACTCGACTGTTGCCTCATACTCAGCAGTGGGGCGCTCAGAAGGACCTGTGTGTGTCCTGCGCGTCCTGGCGGGTGACCTGCAGCCGGGGGCTCTCAGCCTGGTTGCGTGTTCTCACCCCCTGGGGAGCTCTAACACGGATACAAATGCCAGGACCCCGCCCCTGGAGAGCCTGATTTAGTTGGTTGGAAACCTATCCTTTATATATTTTTAAAAGCTCCCCAGATGAGTCCTATATGGCCCGGGGGGGGGGGGGACCCTCTACAGGGGCGCCTGGCCCCTCCCTTGGTGTCCTCATGAACAACCAGAAGGACAAGATTTTCTTTTGGGCTGAGCAGATTCCTCAGAAGGGATTTTTCCATCTCCCACCTCGGGGGTGGGTGAGCGTCTGGCTGCTAACATTCCGGGGCCCTCCTGGGAGAAGGGGCTGAGGGTGCCCCCAGGGTGCAAGCACTCAGGCCGCCCCTGTTTGTTGCAGGGAGCAGATGCACCCTAGATGGGACACTGTGTGCCCGTGCCTGGACTTGGGGTAAATCTCTAGCTCAGCAGTTCTGGTCCTGTAGTGTCAGCGTCCCCTAGAAATCTGTTTGAAATGCAGATCCCCAGGCCCCGGTTTGCACCTGCAGCATCAGGAACTCCAGGGTGGGGACCGGCTGTCAGGGTCAGAACAAGCCCTGCAGGGGGTTCTGATGCCCACCCACAACTGAGAATGTCTCCTCTGAGGGGGACGGGGCAGGGAGGACAGTCACTCTGTTGTTCAGAACGCGGAGGGGGCCGGAGGACGCAGGACCTTCTTGCGCGGAGGCTCAGCCGGTTGCCCAGCATCCGGCACTCACGGCACGCCCGTTTCTGGAAGTCCCTGGGTGCCTGATTCGCAGCCTGAGGTGCCATACTGGAAAGCAGTGGTTGGGGGGGGGGGTCTGTCCCCAGTCCCCGGTTTTCTTTCTCTGGCTTCCTAGGACAGGCTCCGCACCTCCGTCTGCTTCTATTCCAGCTCGGCTCTGCGATGTCCTTCTTCTCCTCTGGGCTGTTTGTTCTCTCTACCCTGGCGGCGTGTGTCCCTCTGCTGTCGTTCGCAGTGAGGTTACAGGAGGGCGCGTCATCCACCGGGTTGTCCTGAACTCTCCTGATACAGACTGAGTGACGAAAGCACACGGCAGGAAGAAGGGAATAAAGAGCCAAGCCACGAGATACATGTAGATGAGCCCGTGTGTTTGTATGTGCGTCAATATGCATTTTAATGCGTGTTGGTATGGAAACCCATATTCTCAATTGCTAGCGTCACCTGTCACCTTGTTGGGGCGGGGGGGGGGGGGGATTGTGTTTTACTATTTTTTGCATTTATTTACCCCTGAATTATTTGAATTACTATAAAGTATAACTTTGATTTTTTTTTAAATGTTGAAAATGTATTTGCTTTGTACAAACTGACATTCCTCCCCCTTTTATTTGTGTAGTGGCCTGTGTGACCCACCCAAGGGTTGGGGGAGCCTGGATTTCGGGGACAGAAATAGCCTGAACTGCCAGATGTTGTCTCAGATTGAGGCTGGGCCTACCCAAAGCCGGCAAGTTTCAGATCTGCCCGTATCTGGAGTTAGACGGTGGCCGGCTTTCTTTCTCGTATTTGTTACTGGCTGTGAGTTAGACTTAGCTGCGGTGCATCAGAACACCACCACCACCACCACCAGAAACAACAGCGGAACCCCTGCCTGCCCCACCTCCTGCCCCACCTCGGGACTAATTAACCCCCGCAGGTGGTTCTAATGTACAGAAAGCGTTGAGGCTCAACTAACATGGCTACGATTGTTGACTTTTGTCTGTTTTTTTGTGGTTTTTTTTTCTGAAGCTGGAAACGGGGAGAGACAGTCAGACAGACTCCCGCATGCGCCCGACCGGGATCCACTCGGCACGCCCACCAGGGGGTGATGCTCTGCCCACCAGGGGGCGATGCTCTGCCCCTCCGGGGCGTCGCTCTGCTGCCACCAGAGCCACTCTAGTGCCTGGGGCAGAGGCCAAGGAGCCATCCCCAGCGCCCGGGCCATCTTTGCTCCAATGGAGCCTTGGCTGCGGGAGGGGAAGAGAGAGACAGAGAGGAAGGAGGGGGAGGGTGGAGAAGCAAATGGGCGCTTCTCCTATGTGCCCTGGCCGGGAATCGAACCCGGGTCCCCCGCACGCCAGGCCGACGCTCTACCGCTGAGCCAACTGGCCAGGGCCGACTTTCATCTGTTTTTAAAACCAGTTAGATCAGCTCTCCGATGTCACTCAGATCCTAAAAACACGTTGCTGTGCTGGCTTTTTAAAATTCTTTAACTTTCTGACCTTGCCTAGCACACTAGTATGGAAGCTTTTCGTCTGTGTCTTAAAATATAGCCTAGTGTGGGCTTTGCTGGAACCATAGTGATCCACGGAGCAGTATATCTTAGCCTTTCCGGGCTGGATGCATTCTCATGGGCCTCGGAGGTAATGCAACTCTTCATCTTACAGATGTGGGACCTTCGCCCAGAGGTATTTCTTTACAGATTTACTGTATTGGGCGTTGGGGAAGGGAAGTGAGAAGGAGACAGGAGAGAGAGAGAGAGAGAGAGAGAGAGAGAGAGAGAGAGAGAGGGGAAGGATGAGGGAGGGGGAGGGAAGAAGGGAGGAAGATTGAATGTTGCAAGACTTGTATTACTTTTTCAAGTTTATGTAACTGGTTGAGTCTATATTATGTCAGGAACATTCTCCAAGGATCGGTTTTACTTAACCTTGAAGAAAATCGGTCAAGGTCCAAATAAATTATTGAGAATTGCTCATCTCTTTTGCCTTGTGGGCTCGTGCTCACTCAGATCCTGGCCTTGGCCTCTTGCAGAAAACAAAGCGTGATTTGAAACAAAACTCTACATCTTTCTCCAATGTGCTTCTCTAAGAGGTGTTTTTTTTTTTTTTCCTTCTTCTTTGCAGCTTTGTTGAAAGCATTTTGTTTCAGAGAGAAATCATCTTAGCTTAACCTGCAGTGTCCCAGAAAAAAAATGATGTGCTGTGTGAACAAGCTATGTGTCTGAGCGCCGCGGAGGGCTTGACTGGTGCGTTCCCCTTATTGAGGTCACAGTGAGTAACAAGACGAGGTGGTTCGCAGCGGGGAAACAGGTTACGCATGTCATGAGCCAGGACTCTGAGTTCGGTGGGGGGGGGGGGGGGGGAGGAAGGAAATGAATGCTCATTGAATGAAAATTTATCCTTGGGCTTTTTCTCTATTCAAATCACATTACATTTCCAAGCTAGGCCATTGCAAATGTCACATGTTATCTCATAGGTACATTTATAGTTTCTCAGGAATATCGGTTAACCTACATGTACCATTATATCCCATGCTTAACATTATTTAGAGTCATGTATTCCCATATGAACAAAAGTGTGATCTCATGTGTACAATCATGTATTCACGTGACATCACATGTACACATGATCACTGGTAGATGTTTATTTTTCCTTCCTATTTTTCATTGAACTTTATTGAAGTATAACCAACATGAAATAAACTTCCCATATTCGAAGTGTCCAATTTGATGTTTTTATTATATGTGTACACCCGTGAAGCCCTCACCGCAATCAAGATAATTGTAAGGTATTTTTCCCCGCCGAGAAGGAAGGAAGAGGGCTCAGAGCCGCAAAGTGTGGAATAACAAAAGGTTTTATTGAGTACAGAGCGCGCATCCCGCCCGGCAAGGTTCCCTGGCCCCGACCTAACATGACCTGGTGAAATCCCACTGGCTGGTAGATGGTCGCTTTTTTTCCAAACAGTTCCTGTGAAGCCTCTTTTGGCGTGCTTGGTTGTGGGTGGTCCTAGCCAAAGTTCGCGGGTCTGAGTTCCCCACGTGACCATCCCCCATTATCCACCGACCTTACAATAATGACTACAGCCATCATTCCCCAAAGTTTCCTTAGGCCTCTACAACCCCTCTCAGACCCTCTGCAGACACCTATCCTCCTGCTGACCTGCTTTAATTTTGCATTCGTAGATTCTTATATACACGGCCTCATAAGCCCTACTCTCCTTTCTCCGGCTCCATTCAGTCAGCATAGTTACTTTGAAATTCGTCCATACTGTTGCACGTGTTGATCGTTGGTTCCGTCTCATTGCTGAGCATTTAACCACAATTTGTTCATCCATTGACGTAGCGTAAATGTGTGAGCGCATGCGCTGTCTTCACGTTCTGGCTATTACAGAAAGCGGCGATGAACATCCGTGTGTAAGTCTTTGTATTCAGAACACAGTTTTAATTTCTCTTTGGAAAAGACCGTGGAGTAAAACGGCTGGATCATAGGGTAGCCATAAATGTTTCACTTTTTAAGAAGCTGTCCACCTTCCCCACGGCAGCAGTACCACCTCCCTCTCCTACAGCAGTGTGTGATGGTTCACCCGTGCCCACACTTGGTGCGGTCAGTCGGTCAGTCGTTGTTGATTTTAGACATTCTGGTGGGTGGGTAGCGGGCGCCTGGTGGTTTAAGTTTTCACTCCCTCAATGACTAATGAGGTTTCCATCTTTTCATGTGCTCATTAGCCACCCCTATATAATCTTTGGTGAAGCATCTATTTAAATCTTTTGCCATTTAGTAATGGGATTGTTTGTTTTTCTTATGATTAAGCTTTAAGAGTTCTTTATATATTCTGAATACGGTGCTTGGTCAGATCTATACTTTGAAAACATTTTTTTCCAGGTCTATGGCTTGAAAAAAAAAAAAATCTCTTAGCATTGTATTTCAAAAGAGCAAAAATTCTTAACTTCTGTGAAATCCGGTGTATTGCTCTTAACAAATGGCTTGCGCTGCTGTCACAGCTGAGAGGTGTTTGCTTAATCCAAGTTCACCAGGATTCTCTCCCCTGCTCCTTCTAGAAGTTTTGCAGCTTTAGGCTTTATATTTAGATCAATGATTCATTTTGAATTACATTTTTTATATGATGTGAGGTGTGAATCAAAGTTCTTTTATTTTTGCACAGGAATCTAAAATAAATTTTAATGACTTTCTTTTCTCCACTAAACTTTGTACTTTTGTCAAAAATCAGTTGACTGTACAGTGGCAGAGAGGGGTCTATTTCTGGGCTTTCTAGTCTGTTCCCTTGCTCTCTTTGCTTCTCATTACTCTAAAACTACATTATCTTGATTACTACGCTTCCAAATGAGAACTAAATAAGAGCAACTTTGAAGGTAAGTCCTCCAACTTTGTTCTTTGTTGTTTTTTTTGTAGTGTTTTGGCTATTCTGGGTCCTTTGAATTTCCATATGAATTTTAGAAGTAGATTATCAATTTCTGAAAAGTAGCTTACTAGAGTTTTGATTAAGATTACATTGAATCTGCAGGTCAATTTGAGGAGAATTAACAATGGTAAATCTTTCAATCCACAAACTTGGTCTATTCTCCATTTACTTAGATTTCCTCTCCTTTTTCTCAGCAGTGTCTTGTAGTTTTTAAAGTACTTGTCCTGCACATATTTTGATATATGTATTTCTAAACATTTCATATTTTTGATGTTATCATAAGTTGTTAAATTTCTAATAGAAATACTACAGCTTTGTGTGTACTTAACTTTTTTTTTTTTTTTTTTTGAGAGAGAAAGGCAGGAAGGGCGAGAGATGAGAAGCATCAACTTGTAGTTGCGCCATTTTAATTGTTCATTGATTGCTTCTCATATGGGCCTTGACTCCGGGAGGGAGCTCCAGCTGAGCCGGTGACCCCTCGTGCAGCCAGCAACCATGGGCTCAAGCCAGTGACCGCTGGGCTCAAGCCAGAAACCATGGGATCATGTGGATGATCCCGCACTCAAATCGGTGACCATGCACTTAAGCTGGTGCTTCTCAAATGGGTGACCTCGGGGGTCTTGAACTGGGAACCTCCACGTCCAGGTCAATGACGCTCTATCCACTGCACCACCACTGCTCAGGCTGTATATATTTCTTGAATCCTGAAATCTCAAACTCACTTACTAGTTCTAGTAGCCTTTCTGCAGATTGCACAGGGTTTTCTCCATAGACAGTCATGCCGTCTATGTCCTTATCATTCCTGGGACTCATTACTCCTTTGTATAGATCCATATTTTGACCTGGTATAAGTTTTCTCATGCCTAAAACTTTCCTTTAATATTTCTTCTGATGTGAATCTGCAGGTGATAATTTAATTTCTGGCTTTTGTGTATCTGAAAAAAAGTCTGTATTTTGCTTTCATTTCTGAAAGATGTTTTCATTGGGTTATAGAATTCTAGATTGACAGATTTTCTTTCAGTCATTTAAAGACGTTTTGGATGCTTTTTGATATTTTCCTGCTTTAATGCATGACCATCTTGTGAGGGTGTCACTCTAACAATACATTTATTCATTCTTTGATAGCAACCTGGCGATGGCTTCATATGGCACTGCAGGTGAGCTTGGGCTTGTTAAAAAAAGAGGAGAACAGAAAAGAGGAAAAAAAGATTATTCTCTTTATCATGGGTTTTAAGAAATTTGATTATCATGTGCCTTGCTCAGCACAGTTTTATTCTTGTTTATTTTGCTTGGGGTTCGTTGAGCTTCTTGGATCTGTAAGTTAATAGTTTTTATCCATTTGTAAAAAATTTAGGCTATCTTTTTTTAAAGATTTTATTCTTATTCATTTGAGGGGGGGGGAGAGAGAGAGAGAGAAGGGGGAGGAGCAGGAAGCATCAACTCCCATATGTGCCTTGACCAAGCAAGCCCAGGGTTTTGAACTGGCAACCTCAGCATTCCCGGTCGATGCTTTATCCACAGAGTATCATTTCTTTAAATAATTTTTCTGTCCCCTTTCTCTTTCCTTTCCTTCAGGCAGTCCAGTGACCTCACAGGCTTATTTTAGATTACTGCAAAGATAAACAACAGTAGACCAAAGATGAGACACAGAGAAAGTCCTACGGTTGATCTTTGCTAGAAGACCGTTGTGGAAGAGGGAGGGATGGTCACGGAGAGACGGAGGACGTGCGGGATGGAAAGGCAGAGAAGAAGGTCCTTGCTCAAACTGCACCAAAAATTAACGACGTGGCTTTAGGCCGGCCCCTTTATCTTTCTGGATAGTATCAGTATTTGCAGCTGTGAAATCTGGGGGTTGTTCTAAATGATACCCAAGATCCCTTCCAACTTACGGCTTTTTTTTTTTTTTTTTGGTTCTGGGTAAATTTTGGTGGAGGAGAGGCAGAGAAAGGACTCGTCTCGTCACTTGCACCTACATCCACGTATCTCCCTTCTTAGTGCAACTAATTTGAACAATTTGAGCTCATAAGAATTAGGAAACAAGGTTATTTGGAGAAATACTTTCACTGAGGAAAATAACTAAACTCTGATTTAAAATTTTTTTTTCTTAAAGACATCCAAGTGCCTGACAGAATAAGAAATTGCTAGGGACATTAAGGAACTTGGGGAAACAGTCAGCAAACGAAAGCCACACTTTGCCCGTCGAAGGGAACTGGTTCATTTTTGGCCTACACCCCCCTAAAGACGGGGTGTTCTGGTGACTGGGAATTTTAGGACATAATTTATCTTCATTAATGGAAGGGATAAAGACTTAAAAGATCAAATCCATTTCCACAATGAATTTCTTATTTAATAATAGCTGTGTTCCATCTGAAATAAAAACTGTCAATTTATCAGAGGGGCCAAGCTGGGCTTTTAACTTTCTTTTTTTTTTTTTTTTTTTTTTAATCATTTTTATTTATTCATTTTTTAGAGAAGAGAGAGAAGGGGGAGAGGAGCAGGAAGCATCAACTCCCATATATGCCTTGACCAGGCAAGACCAGGGTTTTGAACCTGCGACCTCAGCATTCCAGGTCGACACTTTATCCACTGCGCCACCACAGGTCAGGCAAAGCTGGGCTTTTAGATCGTTCAACCACCTGACCTGACCTCCGAGGCAGGCCCCGCCCCCTCATTCTGCCACTTACTTCCTGGTGGCTGTTCATTTCGCCAAGAGCAAGGCGCGCGGTGAAATTGAGTTTCAGTATCACCCTTTTCCGACCCATCAGCTCAAATACTGATCATGAAACACGTCCATGTGCTAGCTCCTAACAAAGCCATTTCCGTTTCAGATTTGTCAAAATAGTCTTCTAAAGGCATGGGCTTACAATGATGATTGACTAAACTTCAGTGGGGTTACTTTTTTTTTTTTTTAAATTCAGTGAGAGGAAGGGAGGCAGAGAGACAGACTTGTGCATGCATCCTGGACCGGGACCCAACCAGCATGCCCACTAGGCTGTAATGCTCTGCTCATCTGGGGCGTTGCTCTGTTGCTTAGCAACCAAACTCTTCTCACTGCCTGAGATGGAGGCCATGGAGCCATCCTCAGTGCCCTGGGCCAACTCGCTCCATCCAATCAAGCCATGGTTACAGGAGGGGAAAGAGAGAGAAGGAAATGAGAAGGGGAGGGTTGGAGAAGCAGGTGGTTGCTTCTCCTGCATGCTCTGACCGGGAGACAAACCTGGGACATCCACAAGCTCGACCAACACTGTATCACTGAGCCAACCGGCCAAGGCCAATGAGGTTACTTTTAATTTGGGTTTGGAGGACAAACAAGCCCATTGTATCTTAGTTATCAATACTAGCCCATGGAGAAAGGAGGATCATAGAAATAACTCTTTTTTTTTTTTTTTTTTGTATTTTTTCTGAAGCTGGAAACGGGGAGAGACAGTCAGACAGACTCCCGCATGCGCCCGACCGGGATCCACCCTGCATGCCCACCAGGGGCGACGCTCTGCCCACCAGGGGGCGATGCTCTGCCCCTCTGGGGCATCGCTCTGCCGCGACCAGAGCCACTCTAGCGCCTGGGGCAGAGGCCAAGGAGCCATCCCCAGCGCCCGGGCCATCTTTGCTCCAATGGAGCCCTGGCTGCGGGAGGGGAAGAGAGAGACAGAGAGGAAGGAGGGGGAGGGGTGGAGAAGCAAATGGGTGCTTCTCCTATGTGCCCTGGCCGGGAATCAAACCCGGGTCCCCCACACACCAGGCCGACGCTCTACCACTGAGCTAACCGGCCAGGGCCAGAAATAACTCTTGTTCAACCCTGGTCAACCCAAAGATTTCCCCGAATGTTGTGTTTTAGAATATGCCAACCGGGACACCAGCCATGCTGGAGGTAAATGAACACTCTCATTCATTTGGTTTGTATTTCCAAGACTCCCTCCGCCATGTCTCTGTACGTGTGTGTCTGCACAGCTTGCATGGTGGCTGAGGGTTCATAAAGAGTGTTGACTGCAGTGATTTATTGAGAATAGCTGAGGCTTAACTCTGTGGAAAAGCCCTGCTGGGGCCAGTCTCTGTTTTCAGCTCCTTCTCCTCAAAGGATGCTCTTTTAAGGTTTTCATTCTCTGGGAGAAGTTATTCCTCCATTCTCTAGTTCCCCAAGAGGTAGTCAACTTTGGGGGGAGCAGTTCTTTTTCCCTGGATTTTTGAATTTCCAATGTATAATTAAAATTTCAATGTACTAATAATGACTGTAGTTTGCAGAAGCAAATTAGGCTGTCAAGTAACCTTCTGGATCAAGAAGTTAGGAGCCTTTGGCTCTGGCTGGGTAGCTCAGTCGGCTAGAGCATCGTCCCGAGATGCCAAGGTTGCAGGTTCAAGCCCTGGTCCTAGGGCACAGACAAGAATCAACCAATGAGTACATGAATTAGTGGAACAACAAATCAATGTCTCTCTCTCTCTCTCATATCAATCAATAAAAATTTAGAAAAGAAGTGAGGAGCCTTTTACTCTAATTCAACATGTCACCTACTCATGGAAACAGTATTTTGTGAAGTACACAGCCCTCTACACAACAACACACCTTTATGTGTTGTTTATGGAGCACTCAATGTGTGTCAGGCACTATGCAATAAAAAAAACACATACTTTTATCCTTATCAGTTGAGAAATTTCCGGGCCAGTTTACTCTCAAAGCATACTCCTCCTCAAGATCTGAAACATCCTGAAATTGCCTGTGTGTCGTAATCTGAGGAATAATGTCGGATTCAACAGCAAAGGAAACACCCCCCGCCACACGCACACGCCTCACCCCTTCCCTATCCCCCCGCAAACACACACATCCTTTATATATACTCCCCCTAGCTTAGGTGGTCTTCAAACCAGGACTCCTGATACTGCTTATTTGTTTAAAAAAATATATAAGGATTAAACATCAAAACTGCAGTTTCAGGTGGCATACTTAATGCATATTTATTTTGTTATCGCATTGGGAAGTTGAGAAAATTCTTTTCAGTGCCAAAGCAGCAGAGAAAACTAGGAAGTGTCATAGAAAGAGCGAAGCCTCAGCTTTGACCTAAAATACCACACGGTGACTCAGATTCTTCTCGCTCTCAGACGCCACGAGAGCGTTTTCTTTCTTTCTTTCTTTCTTGGCACTAAAGTGACCTTCTCTGTCAAACCCAAAGTCTCCAGGCTGCGGTACAGCGTTCTGCCTTTGTTCCCATCACCCTTTTACTACCTGACGTGGTTTTCAGGAAGCTGGGCTTTAAAAAAAACCTGTCAGAGTATAGCATCTCTTTGCACAAAAGATTTTTCCTTCCTCCTCAGTGTTTTACAATATTTTTCTAGTGAATCCCAACTGGGATTCATTGGAGTTGAGGAGCGAAATGAAGACTGCTTAACTGGCTCTTGTTGAAGAGGCGGGGGGGGGGGGGGGGGGGAATAAATCTCCACGGGAGAATTTATTTATTTTGGCGGCGGATATTAAAGGGACATGTCCTCTGCCCCCTGCCACCCCGATGAGCTGTTCATTAGTGGCATTGAATCACAGAGCAGAAGAGAGAGTCGGGACAGATGGAATAAGCGGCCACCGTTGTCACAAAAGCGGTGACGCACATGAAGGGTTTCATTCACTTCATAGGGCCTCGGGCTGCGTGGGGGTGGCAACGGGACCCCCGGAGCACAGACAGACAGACAGACTCCCCTGGTGCGGCTCCTCTCGGATCAGCCATCTAAGACAGGCAGCCCCGCCCCTCTGCACCCTTCATTCAGCTAAAGAGAGGCGACCCCAGGTAGGCTCGGCAGGGTTCTAGGGCGGAATAAGTGATTCGGTGGAGATGAAAGAACCCATAAGCATTTTAGCTCAGAGTTCAAGGCTGCCTCAAACTTAATACATTGAGGCGAAATGTCACCGGAGAACTTGTTTTGGCTCTGACCCTCTAATCTAATTGCTCTTAGGGCTCAGAACCTTGGATTGCGCTGGGAGAGGGGTTTGTTCATTATAATTTTACCTTAACCCCCATCAAGTAGTGTTCTAGAACCAGCAGAGAAATGACGTTAAGCCTCCCCCACCCTCACCGCCACCACCATTTCTGTGACACTTCCATCTGGGTCTCCAGAGGGGAGACTTTCAGAATAACTGGACTATATAGACATTTTCCAACACAAATCCCCACTTTCCTTTGCTCAATTAAAAACAGGACATTGTTGCCTGACCTGTGGTGGCGCAGTGGATAAAGCGTCGACCTGGAAATGCTGAGGTCGCCGGTTCGAAACCCTGGGCTTGCCTGGTCAAGGCACATATGGGAGTTGATGCTTCCAGCTCCTCCCCCCTTCTCTCTGTCTCTCCTCTCTCTCTTTGTCTCTCCCTCTCCTCTCTAAAATGAAAAACGGGACATTGTTAGGACTCACATTTTGTTCATTCTTGCAAACAGCTATTTGGTCACCTGGCCAAAGTAATGACCCTGTCTTTCTTTATGGATGCTGAGTGAGTGTTATCGACTGGAAGTGAGATAAATTTATCTGAAGGTATCCTTGGAAACAGAGAACAACTCTGGAACAGAGGACTAAACGTCAGAGGTTACTAACCGTGTTATGTGGTATTTCTCCGCTGGTTTCAACCTTCTCTTGCTGGCTTCTTAAGATACTCAGGACTCCCTGTCATGCCTTCCATTATCCCTTCCGAAGCCTAATTTAATCCCCAACTTCTCCACGAAGCTGTCCCCTGCCATTCTAACACAGCGACTTTCTTCCTGCAAAATTTCAGAACAGATTGTATATTGAGCACAAGTCTTCTTTGTTCCCCTCCCATAGCACTAGCCCAGTTACGCACAGAGACATCCAACAAGATGTCCAGGGAAAGGACAAAGTCCAGCAGACCGAGACGTTGCCCTTCGGGGCTCACTGCCCGGTGGAGAAGAAAGTGGTCACGCGGGCCGACAGCAGGCAGGGATGAAGAACATAGCGATAAACTGCTGTCCTTTATAGTACCGCCTCAGACTGTGCAGAGTCAGGGTAAACTTCGTGGGAAAGGTAACGTGAGGGGGGAATGAGTTTTAGGGTTTAAGAATTGGTGGGGGCCCTGGCCGGTTGGCTCAGCGGTAGAGCGTCGGCCTGGCGTGTGGGGAACCCGGGTTCGATTCCCGGCCAGGGCACATAGGAGAAGCGCCCATTTGCTTCTCCACTCCCACCCCCTCCTTCCTCTCTGTCTCTCTTTTCTCCTCCCGCAGCCAAGGCTCCATTAGAGCAAAGATGGCCCGGGAGCTGGGGATGGCTCCTTGGCCTCTGCCCCAGGCGCTGGAGTGGCTCTGGTAGTGGCAGAGCAACGCCCCGGAGGGGCAGAGCATCGCCCCCTGGTGGGCGTGCCGGGTGGATCCCGGTCGGGCGCATGCGGGAGTCTGTCTGACTGTCTCTCCCCGTTTCCAGCTTCAGAAAAGTACAAAAAAAAAAAAAAAAAAAAAAAGAATCGGTGGGAAGGTCATGCCAGAAGGAGGAATTCCAAATGCGAAGAAGGGGGAGTGTGGATAATATGTAGAAAGCATCACATAGTTGACTTTGATTGGAGTGAAGGGTAGAGCAAGGGATAGAGCAGAAAAGAGGGTTGAACAGGGTGCCGGGGGCAGAGGATGGAGACTAAAGAGTCTACACGTTTGCACAGAGAACTGCTGAAGGCTTCTGAGCAGAGGATTGAAGCGCTTGAGAGCTGTGCTTTGGGGAAACCGACCTGGCAATAGAACGTAAGTTGTTGCAGAGGTGGCAGGTTGGAGAATTCAGTTAGGAGGCAGTTGCATAGGTTAGAACAGAAGTCATGTGGCTGTCACAGTGAATATAGAGTGGACATGTTGTAAAAGTATAATTAGAACTTAGAAGCTGACTAGAATTTGAATGGGTTTGGAGCACAGGAGAGGGGACGCCGGTAACTCCAAAGTTTTCGATCTGGATGACTTGGAAAGCAGTGATAGATGTGAGGGTGATCTGGCTGCAACACCTGTCACCCCTCTGGTCCCCAGGGTTGACTCAGCTGATCTGGCTGGCTAGGCGGATGTCCCCTTCCTCCCTCACCTCTCCATGTGCGTCCCTCCTGAAGCCGCGCGCTCGGTCGAAGAGCGTGACTTTTCCCAGTAGAGGAGCGGACCGTTGTTTGGTGAAGGGGTGTAGGAATAGCTGGTCTCCCCTCCTACAACCTCCAAACATGCTCTCAAGGAAGGCATGACTGCATCCGAAAGAGGAAATACAAGAGGAAGAAAAGAGAGGTGGGGAATAGAACGATGAATTTAGTTGAGAACATATTGAGTTTGAGGGGCGGGTAGTATACCATGCAGTAATTGGTTTATTATGCTCTGGAGCTCCGCTCAGATGAGCAGCAGAGTCACTAATGTAGATGCCATAACTAAGCGCATAATAAAACTGGCAGTGTGGAGTTTGTAGTGGGAAAAAGGAGAGAGCTATGACGACTCAACTTTGGGCTCATGTATTGAGAAGGTAGGTAATGGAAGAAGATCCAGAGAAGAAAGAAAGAAAAATGCTCCAAAAGCAAGAAAGAAAATGAAAGGAATACAATGTCATAAAAACCAACAGTGGAAAGTTTTAATAAAAAAAAGGACTTAGTCCATCTATCCCGCCATTGCCCCCACTGGCATGAGCTCCACGTAGTTCAACAAGGGGCCCTCATGCAGGTTTTCAGCCAAGGTCAGAAACCGGCTCCTCTCCAAACATGACTGTCAGAAGGAGACAGAACTCTGCAGCTGGATGGAGGGACTCATGGTGGGCCTGTCTCTCAGTCCCGACTTCTATTCTTCAGAGGTCTGAAGAACAGAATTATCCTGTGCACACCCATGTGTAAGCTGCACCCGGGCTTGGTCCCAAAGCTCAACTGCTCCATGTAAAACTAGCGCCAGCTAGAAAACCTCTCCAACTCCATCAAGGCCGTGGTCAGCTCGGACATGAAATCTGTTCAAGGCCAATGACCTGTTTGAGAGTGGAAACAGGACACCGGCATAGGTGTCTCTTCTGATTCTGGCAGAGAAGGCCAACACAAAGGGACTGTGGAGTGGTGTGGACATCAGCATCAAGTAGTCGGAGAAGCAGGAGCGGAACTTTGATGCTGCCACCATGAAGGTGGGCCAGTATGTCACTGGGCTGCTGATGAGCTCCAATATGTCTGCCAGCCAGTCAGGCGTGATAGCATACGGCACAAGAAGGCATCTGTATGCTCAAGAACCATGTCCTGCCACCCCTTGACCATCAGCCTGCAAATGGGCACCAACAAGTGTGCCAGCCAGGTAGGCACGATGGCTGCTGAGACCTGGAGGCATGTCTATGACACCAAGCTAGGGACTGACAGGTGCGACCACTCCTCCATGTCTCTGCGGAGGGGCTACACACAGGGCGCCAACCAGAGTGGCCAAGCCTTTGGCCTGAGCCAGCAGACCCTAAGTACCTCCCCCGAGGTCCAGTGGCTGATGGGGCTCCAGGGTCAGCTGGCGGCTTCCCAGGCCCAGGGAAAACCCCAGACTACCTCCTACTACCGAAGGGAGGCAGGCTACTGACGCTCGCCTTGCAGGGTGTCTCCCCACGCCATTGTCCCATCTGGGATTTCGTGTTTTTCTGCGTTTTCATCTTATTTTTCTATTGTTCAAGTGCTTCCAGCGAAGGGTCTGTGAAGACCAGATCCAGATGCACGTAGGATGGGGGTCCCTGCCAGGGCACACCCAGGTAGCAAGTTTCCCAACAGGGTTTGGGCCAAGCTGTGGCGGGGGCGGGGCTGGGGCTGGAGCAGAAACCTGTGTAGGGCAGGAAACGGACCCCAAATGGCTTCCAGTTGCTTCTGCCCCTCTTCCCTTTTCTCTGCTGATAAGTTTGTAGTTTCTCTACCTACAGAAGTTTCAGGCAATTTTAACAAAATAAAATTGTGGGGTTTTTTTTTTCAGGGGAATGGGGTGCAGAGGATGGAGCAGGTTTCTGGGAAGCAAGTCCCCTGGGACGGAGCCAGGCTACAGATCCCCAGATATTTTAGGCATCATGAAGGACTGGATTTCCCGAGAGCCCTCTAAGGGACCCAGGGAGGAAACTGAGGCTCAGACAGGACAATGGAGGTTGAGGCAAAGCTAGACCCCACCCCCATTTAATAATTGTTCTCTCCTCCCTTGTGAAGTACTACACAGGGACCCTCACCTGGAAATCCTCTCTGGGAACAGCCCCACCCAGGGGGCCCTGAGACCAAGAGATAATACCAACTGTAGACTAAAGGCAAAAAAAAACAAACCCCAAAACCCCGCAAATCTTTTTTTAGGAAAAAAAAAAAAAAGAAAGAAAAGGACTTAGGAAAAATGTTGAGGGCTGTAGTAAATGCCAGGAGAATTGTAGGAAAAATGATCATTGGAGTTGGTGTGGAAAATGACTGATTCTCAAGAAAGCTGTTTTTGAAATGAGCCAAGCTTAAAAGTGTTTAATGAGTAAGTTAGTGAGTGGACAGAGACAAGAGCCCTAGAGAACCTTGGTTCCTGCTTGACCCTGTTGTCAGGTGGCCAGATGGCCTTTTAACCTTTCTGAGACAATTTCCTGTCTTCAGAATTCTATCAAGACTCTTCCACCTCTCACGTTTAAAGATTCAAGCAAACTACCTGTGTGCCTGAACTCTACGGAGATATTAAGCTACAAGGTTTTATTAGATACAGGCCAATCTCACTACTTGTAACTTGTGGGAAAAGGGGGCACTTTCTAAGTGTTTCCTAATACAGTATTTCCTCCAAGCAGACCAAGTTGATGAAGTCCCTTCCTCCAACCTCCTCTCATCCCCTAGTCTACTATCCATTACTTTTAGAACAGAGCTAAGATAGCATACCTGATCTATCCAGCTACTTGTTCGATTGCTTGAAATCAGAGGATGCCACCAAAAGTCTTTTTTTGTTTGTTTGTTGAAATCAGTTGGGTAATATTAACAATCAGTCTCTCCAATCAGCCTGACCAGGTGATGGCGCAGTGGATAAAGCATTGGACTGGGATGCAGAGGACCCAGGTTCGAGACCCTGAGGTCGCCAGCTTGAGCGTGGGCTCATCTGGTTTGAGCAAAGCTCACCACTTGGACCCAAGGTCGCTGGCTCGAGCAAGGGGTTACTCAGTCTGCTGAAAGCTCATGGTCAAGGCACATATGAGAAAACAATCAATGAACAACTAAGGTGTCACAACGAAAAACTGATGACTGATGCTTCTCATCTCTCTCCGTTCCTGCCTGTCTGTCCCTATCTGTCCCTCTCTCTGACTCTCTCTCTGTCTCTGTAAAAAAAAATATATATCCCCAATCATATCTTTTCAGCCACATGAGGTCATATACTTGTCCAGGAACACTTCCTGAAACTCAATGTTTCATGTCACATGCTCCCAATATTAAACCTGAAATATTTACTCAAGAAAAACCCAAATGCACTGAAGAAAGAACATTTGCTTTATTTGGGGTGGGGTGGAGGGGACTTGTATTTATTGGTACCCTGTAGCAATACAAACTCAGAATCACTGAAATGTTAAGGGCTACAAATCTTTTCGTTAGGGCTGGGCACATAGTCTAGTGATATAGTCTAAGTTAGTGTAGATGTGAAATAGTTTGACTGAGTCCTCTGATTCAAGTTAAATAAAACACAATGCTTTATCTTTTTTTTTTAAAGCCCACAAAGTAGGATAACTTTCTCTTGCTGAGACACCAGTAATTTTTCCTGAGTTTCTCATTCCTTGCCTTTCCTCCGAAGAGGCTGGCCTGTTCTTTCTCAAGAAGCTGTGCTTTAGTTAATTTCAAATGGATTTTGTTGAAAATAAAAGAAAAATTTTAACTTGTCTTTAAAAAGAACTTATATCATTTAGCTCTGAATTCAGTGAAGAAAAATGGAAGAAAGGGACACTTGACGTCTATTGTGCACCTGCTATTGTATATGCCAAACATGGTCACATACATGATCTCACTCAAGCTTGAAAGTTATACTTTATAGCTAATTTAGCTTTGATGTTAGAGGTGAGGAAACTGAGGCTCAGAGATAAGCTACCCTCTCAAAGTCGAATTGCAAGCTATGAGACTGGGGTTAAAACAAGAACTGTCTGACTCCAATTCTCAAGCACTTTCTACTCTGCCCTGCAGTTCAGTTCAGTCTAGTGAAAAAAAGAAAAAAGAATCCACTCTTAAAGAGCCTTAGCATCTTAGGAACAAAGAGTATTAGTTACAGTTCTCTGGAGCCTCTGAATTCTGTTTTGTATTTGCACTGAACACACACACACACACACACACACACACACACACACACACACACACACACACTCCATCCTCCCAATTGAAATTCAGCACCGTGGACAGCTCCTGAGTCATGTTTGCAGGGAGCTGTCCTTGGTTGCTATTATGGAGCTCACACCCCCATTCTTGACTTCCCAAGAGGCACCGAGAGAGAGAGAGAGGAGGAAATGTAAGAAAGTATAAGATGGGATCTGCTGACACCATGGTGGAAATTAGCACATTTCCCAGAAGACAAAGATAAAAATGCGTGTGAGAAGAACAAGGGAACCAAACAGATGGGGCCATCACATGGAGGCGGGATGAGCTCATCAGGATTCCCAGCACACGGTTTCCGTCCACACTGGGCTCTCGGCTGACCTGGGAGCCAGGAGACAAAGTGAATGAGTGGGCGGTTACTATGCCGCCGCCTCGGTTACGCTATGAGATTAGGTGGATCTGATTCACTGTTGCGAATCTGCACGACTTTTCACGTACAGGAAAATCTGTGGGCCCTGATCTCTGCTGCTCGTATCACCGCCCCCGTTGGCAGCATGAGTCAGACAGGCAGGATCCTTCAGGTGGACAAGATTGTTGTGAGTAAATCCAGGGTGAGCTGCCATGTTCCAACCGCAGCCACAGCATTTTCGGATGTGAAAGTTTACCTGCTGTATACACAAACACCCTGCCTTCCCAAGCTCACCCTTGGCGACAGGTGGTTCATAACACAAGCAGAAAGAACGAGGTCCTGAACCTTCACCACACTGAACAGTGATTCTTGCTCAAACTACCAGCTCTTGAACATAGCCAGAAGGGTCTGGGGAGAGTCCAGTCTAATCCCCTTATCTTATACACAGAGAACTGATATCCAGAGAGGAAAAATGACTTGCCCCAAACCATTTAGTTAGTTGACAGAGCTGGTATTAGGACTCGGTTCCCCTTGTTCCTAAGCCAGCAGATTTTTCCATCAGGAAGTCAAAATAAAACCCTAAATAGCACATTCCCTTTTAACTAAGCCCTCTAATTACACTGCTTTTGAAGAAAATAACACCTTCAATGCCTCAGTCTTTCCATCTGGGCTTGGGCAATGTCACTGATGACTTCTCTTATCAGGATCTCATGAGAAATTTAAGAGTAATTATTCTGGGATCTATGCTTTGTTGTGGGTTTTTGTTTTTTGTTTTTTGTTTTTTGTCTACTTGTATGCTGCTTTCTTTGTTCGGGAGGAAATTAAAATTCTGGAAACATTTGATTTAATTATTAAAGAAAACCAGCCTCTATTTCAAGTAGTTAAAAATATGAATGTATCAGTCTGTGTCAAGAAAGGATATATGGAACAATATAGGCTAGACTACTCAATCGTCACATGCAGTTAAGATCCACCTAGGTCTATGAGTCACAAGAAATCATACCGATGAGTGAAGATTGAAAGCGAAATCCTTATCTGGATTATTCCAAACATGTCTGGATTTGGTGCCTTATGGAATGATCTAAAGTGTAACATTTGATAAAGTGCTCATTGACTTCATTATTGTAATTTGTATATACGCGAGCTCGTTTGAACTTTGGGCGTTTTCAGGGAGCTGAAGTAAGAAAGATGTAGGGGGAGTGAGTCTATTCAAGGTCATGTTTCCAATGTGAACCTGATGCCTGAAGTTGCTGCCAACCAACAAGGACATTAGCCCCATACCCCTCTCCCCGCATGCCCACCCCATACCTTTTCTACTAATGAACATGCTTACCAGAACCATCATCTGCTCTGGGTGTTATGTAGACCTGACTTCCTGTCTCTAATTTTTATCCAAGAAGAAATTTTCATGAATAGAACTTTCCTTGTAATTTAGCAACACTGTCCTTGAAAATCCCACAATTATTTACATAACAGAAGCTATTGTTTGAAGTACAAAGCAGGTCAAAATTTGGTTTCTGAAGATTAATCACTGCAGTCTGTTTTATATTATCATAATAATTTCATTTATTTTGATACAATTTGTTTCCAGAATCAACCTCAGCTTCTGTGCGCAAGTGACAAATCCATTTGTTTCTGGTATAATGGATAATGTGATTAATGACCTTGCAACTGGATTTCTTAAAAAAAAAAAACCAAAAAAACATAGAGGGGGGAAAAAATAAGGATTTCCATTTATAATGTGCATGCACTAAACCAGCTCAGCCTGCAGCTGTGCATTAAAATCTCTCTGAACGTGTTTGTAAACCACAGACAAGATTTTGAAACAAATTTGCTCCTGCCTTTGGGGTTTTCTGTCCATATCTGTGTCCCCTTCAAGAACCTGAGGACCGCGTTCTCAAACTGAGAAGCAGGACGTGTGGGAAACCCATTGACACGGGTGGGGCACTGCTTGACTCTGAGGCAGCATCACGATGACGGCGTGGGAATGAGCCCCATAAAGTCCAGGCCTTTCCGAAGAAGGTCACCACGCGATTGCCTGTCGCGACACTCACGGGAGAGATCTGTGAGTGCAGTGGCCCTGTGACTCTGCCCCCCCCACCTCCATGCCTCATGTTGAACGCGATGTGTGCGGGCGCCCCCTCCTAGTAGTGAGCATCCGGGGCCTGTTTCTGGTCCCCGCGCACCTGAGAATCTTTACAAGGTGGGGACAGGGACACGGACACGGAGGTTGTCCCGGGGAACCTCGTGAATTTCCTTCCCGCCCTCATGGCAAGGTGGCAGCGGGCCCACAATCGGCCGTGGGTGACTCGCGACGGCAGCCCTGGGTTCGAGACTCTCCTGGGGCTGCTCACCTTCCTCACTCGCGTGAAGTGGGACCACCCGCACCGGGAGCCCGGGGGCTGCGGTGACCGCTAACTCGGCTCTCCCGCCGCGCCGGAAGCCCAGTAGCCTGGGGCGCGGGGACACCAGGGCACTCCCAGCTTCTCAGCCCACGACGTCCGCATCCTCGGGTGGGTGCGAGGGGCGCCTGGACACGCGGGCCAAGGCTGCCGAGGGCAGCCCGGGCGTATTTTTTTTACCTTAACACCCCTTCTTTGGGGGAGTGGGAGGAGGCCTGGGGCCCCGCGTTCGCGCCCGCACGGAGGGCGCGCGGTGAGCAGCAGCCCTCCCCGCTCCCGGCGTGACGTGACCCAGTCGGGCCAATCAGAGCTCGCGGCGCCGCGCCCCACGCTCCGCCCGCCCCCCAGCTTAAGAAAGGGCGCGCGGGCCGGGCCGAGCCAGAGCGCCGCGCGGAGTGGAGTGCACGGCTGCGCCACGGCGGGCTGTGCGGCGGCTCCCGCTCCCGCCCCCCTCGAGCGCCGCGCCCGGCCGCCCCGCGCGGAGGAGGCGCCCCGGCCGCGCGCCCCGACGGCGCCCGCCAGCCCGCGGATGCCGGAGTGAGCGCGGCGACGGCGGGATGCTGGCGCTGCTGGCTGCCGGAGTGGCGCTCGCCGTGGCCGCCGGGGCTCCGGACGTCCCGGCGCCGGGCAGCCGCTTTGTGTGCGCTGTGCTGCCCCCGGAGGCGGCGCGCGCCGGCTGCCCGCTGCCCGCGATGCCCATGCAGGGGGGCGCGCTGAGCCCCGAGGAGGAGCTGCGGGCCGCGGTGCTGCAGCTCCGCGAGACCGTCGTGCAGCAGAAGGAGACGCTGGGCGCGCAGCGCGAGGCCATCCGCGAGCTCACGGGCAAGCTGGCGCGCTGCGAGGGGCTGGCGGGCGGCAAGGCGCCGGGCCGGGCGGCCACCGGCAAGGACACCATGGGCGATCTGCCGCGGGACCCCGGCCACGTCGTGGAGCAACTCAGCCGCTCGCTGCAGACCCTCAAGGACCGTCTGGAGAGCCTCGAGGTAGAGGGGCGTGCGGTCCTGGGGGGGGGGGGGGCGGCCCCGTAGCGCGGGGCAGAGGTGGGGTGTGTGGTCCGGCCCGCGAGGCCGTGCGGGAATGACCTGGGTTTGGGGTCGGGAACCGGGAGTTCTAGATCCTGCTCGGGAACTTACTTGCGTGACTCGCATCCCCCGCCCCTTAAGTGCCCCGTACGCCGGACTGCCTGCCCACTGTGTGGCCATTCACTTAACGAGGTCCACGCTGGCCGAGCCAGGACGACCTGCTCTCTTTCTGCAAATGTCCTAGTCTCCTGGAGCCCGATGCGCTCCCGGAGGCTGTGGGTGGTGACCTGAGGCTGCCTGGTGAGGTCAGCGGCCCCTGGCGTCGCGCGTTTCCGTTAATAAATCAGGTCGGGTGGGCGAGTGCGGGTGGAGGCCTGGGGGCGGGGGGGGGGCGGTGACTCGGCGGGACGCGAACGCGGCGGGCCGGAGGATCACGGGCCACACCAGGACTCGCCCTGGAGTAACCCCAGTTAACTTCAAAGACGTCCCCGTCCGCGGACTGCGCGGTCCTAAGGTGCCCTTCCCGATTGCTTTTGGAGAAAGGACCTTATTTCCGTCCTCCTTTGGACAGTGTATGCAGCTTGGAACTTTGAGAGAGAAATCTTCATTTAATTTCCGTCTTTACTTTCCCCGCTGTTTAAGAAGTGGGGACGTCCCTGTTAAACACGTTTACCCAAAATACTTATTAACAGAGCTAGATTTCAAATACAGGTGACAATTATTGTCAAATTTATTGGAGGGTTTCCTGTGGCATGATGGTTAAATACAGCATCTCCTTCATTCCTTATGATTAATAACAGCTAACGTGTTTTTTTTTGTGGACACTGAATATGTGCAGAGCATAGTATCTAATTTTAACTCGTGCAACAACCCTGGGAGGCAGATCCTAATTACCGCAGTTTACAATTTGAAACACTGAGAGGGAGGTGTAAATACTTTGCCGAGGACTCAGGGCTGGGCAGAGGCAGGCTGCCTCCAGAGCCACGTGCTGATCGGGGGAGTAAGGCAGATCAGCGGGGGGGATTTAGAAACAGCAGGAACAGCACAGATTCCTGGAATTCAGAATAGTCATGGTTTAGATCTCTCATTTTCCAGTAACATCTCTGCACGCAACCTCTGTGCCACGCTGGGACTTGAGGGCTGTTTTCATTTCTGGATGAAAGTGCATCAGCTTTGATTACCATTGGATGAACTCCTAAAAACAGAAACAAACAAACAAACAAATGATCCGAGCTGGGTTTTGGTCTTTACCCAAGAATGATAGATGTTGGTTAACATTTTGGCTTTTTTAGTTAGAGGGGCAAAACCCGATTTCTGAGAGGGGGGGAAATGAGATTTCTAAGTTTCAAACACTGCAGCAAAGTAATTGTTGTTTGACTTTGAAATCCTTTCCACATACCAAAAAGGAAAAAAAAAAAAAAAATAGCGTCGGTGAAATGGTCCCCTGTATGCCCTCGGCACGATTGATTTAATGCTCCCGTTTTGGAAGCTTCTCCCTTTGTGGTGAGACCATTAGAGCCGCTTTTCACAATTTCTTTCTGAACTGACCTTAATACTTCTCCCCTGGGTCTCTTCCCCCTCCCCCACCCCCCCATCTCCAACCAAAGCACCAGCTCCGCGCGAACGTGTCCAATGCCGCGTTGCCCAGCGACTTCCGAGAGGTGCTCCAGCGGCGGCTGGGCGAGCTGGAGAGCCAGCTGCTGCGCAAGGTCGCGGAGCTGGAGGATGAGAAGTCCGTCCTCCACAACGAGACCTCGGCTCACCGGCAGAAGACTGAGAGCGCCCTGAACGCGCTGCTGCAGCGGGTGACCGAGCTGGAGCGAGGTGAGTGCCCAGTGCTCTGCTTGTTTCTCCGCCGCCCTCTGGCTGAGTCCCTCCTGATGTCCCACCCCCTTGTCTTGGCTCTTGGCCGCGGCCTCGGGGAAGCTGGGCTCAGAGGCAGGGAGAGCAGGCGGAGAGGGGCCAGTTCCAGGGCTCTGTTGCCCATTTACGGACAGGCCACCTGGGTGAGGGAGTTGTCACTCCCAGGCCCCTGCCTGCTGACTGTCCAGTCATCCCTGAACCTACCTGACAGGTGCAGAAAGCCACCTGATGATGATGATGATGATGATGATGATGATGATGATGATTACCGTTCAAGTAGCAGTTCCCCTTTCCTTTTCTCTTTGGCCCAGGCTGCTTAGCCTTGTCTGCCGCCTGCGGCCCCTGATTTATTGGTCAGGCCTTTTAATGCCTTAATTGGTTTTAACTAAGTTTCTTCCGAACCTCTAAGCTGTTTGATATCAATAGAGGCCACCAGCTTTCGGGGTATGGGCCCCCCCCCCTCCTCTGCCCTTTGCCTCTCCCAGCTCTAATTAAACCTATCTGTTGTCACCGAGCTAACAATATTACCCACGCCGAGCCTTATTAAATCAGGAAGCCTGCCCACCTGCAAGGATGGAAGCGATTTCTCTTTATTAGATAGTCACACCTTCATGAAGAACACGGGCATCTGCAGATTAAATTCTAGTGGCTGCACGCAGCGGACGGCTGCTCCCTCGCCGTCATTCGTGAGCTGAGTGCCCTGGGGGTGTGTCAGCTCACTCCCTTTGAGCCTGAGTGCCTCAACTGTTCACCCTGTCAAGTCAGGAGTTTATGCTTCAGCCTAATGGGGGGAGGGGCCTTAGATCCAGACCTGGCCCCACCCTTGGCTCCCCCAGGTGACCAGATCTTCCCAGCCCTCCCCGGGTGCCCAGCAGTTCTGTAGCCTGTGTTGAGGGTGCCCTGCCGTGGGAGGGCAAGACTATAGACTCAGCGGAGAGGAGTAAATACTACACGTGGAGCCCAGCATCTAGTATTTTTTTTTTTTTTCATTTTTCTGAAGCTGGAAACAGGGAGAGACAGTCAGACAGACTCCCGCATGCGCCCGACCGGGATCCACCCGGCACGAAGCTCTGCCCACCAGGGGGCGATGCTCTGCCCATCCTGGGCGTCGCCATGTTGCGACCAGAGCCACTCTAGCGCCTGGGGCAGAGGCCACAGAGCCATCCCCAGCGCCCGGGCCATCTTTGCTCCAATGGAGCCTTGGCTGCAGGAGGGGAAGAGAGAGACAGAGAGGAAGGTGCGGCGGAGGGGTGGAGAAGCAAATGGGCACTTCTCCTGTGTGCCCTGGCTGGGAATCGAACCCGGGTCCTCCGCATGCTAGGCCGACGCTCTACCGCTGAGCCAACCGGCCAGGGCCGCATCTAGTATTTTTATGCTGCCTTGTTGCAAGAGGTTGTGAAGGCCCCGCTGTTTTCCTTTGCAGAATGTCTTTGCTGAGTAGGTGTGAGCCATGGCCCCGAAGAGCTTCCTCGTGGGTTACTTACCATGACAGGAAATGAGTTGGGTGGGGTTGTGGTAGAGAAAGGTGTATCCATCCCAGCTCCTGCTCTGCAGAAGGGGTGAGGAAGGCACTGGTTTAGTCCATGAGTGACATAGGTAAGTTTGGTTCTGGGGCCTGAGAGCCTGCCTGTCTTGGACGGCAGCGGAGACCATCTGTCCCCTCATGATGACCACCTGGCCTCTCGTGGTGACTAATAAATACTTGTTGAAGTATTTATCTGGGCTTTTTCGCTGGCAGCATCTGGTCCCCAAATAAGAGGGAAGCTTTTTTTCATGACATCTCCCAGAATAGGGTGGTACTCTGCACATTTTTTGAATTGGATAACTGGAGACAGGATCTTGCCTTCTATGTGTTTACTTTTGTTGTTCATTTTGAGCTTAAATAAAGAAAAAAAATTGCTTAGACCCATTTAAGAGTACCAGTTGTCACCAAAGGTTTTAGAAGCATCATATATATAGGGACAGTCAGGGAGATTCTCACTCGTGTCAGGTGCGTCCAAAAGGGTCAAGGCTCTGGCCAGGTTGTGACCCTCAGTGGGGAAGGTCACTGCTGCATTCTTCTGCCTCCTACTGGTCCCAAACTGCAGGAAATGGGCAATAAATGCCACCCTCTCTTGGAGAGAAGAGGGCAAATTGTGAGCCAAGCCATGAGCTCATGTCAGGGGTTTAGTCCAGAGACCACTTCTGAGTTAAGGTGCAGTGTCCAGACCTGAGCACCTGACGCCGTTGCCCTGGCAGTAGTGACTCTTTCCTGCGAGAAGTGATGTGGGCCTCCTGGCTTCACAAGCGTCTATGGGTCCCTGTGATATGTCCTGCACCCATGTCCATCAAGTAGGTTTCTGACCCCACCCTTGCTGAAGGAGCTGAAGTGTCCAAAATTTCAACAAATTAACAGAACTTGGCTGAGGAAGGGTTTTCTGGTTTAACTTAACCAACAAAACAAAACCGAGTCCAGCTTGTCTCTACCTGCTTGAAGCTAAGAGTGAGGTCGTTCTCATTTCCTTTTGTAGTTTCAGCACTTTGGACAGCGGCTGTCCGGTGGCAGGTGCTTCACTGATGGAAGGACCAACTTGAGGGTCGGGGTTGGGGGTGTTCAGGTGAGCCACGGCACTGAGACTTGCTGGAGAAGGTGGGCTAATATGCTGCTGGCCTCTCTTCTCTTCCCCCGCCCCTTCCAGGCCACAGTGCGTTCAAGTCACCTGACGCCTTCAAAGTGTCCCTCTCCCTCCGCACAAACTACCTGTACGGCAAGATCAAGAAGACACTGCCCGAGCTGTATGCCTTCACCATCTGCCTGTGGCTGCGATCCAGTGCCTCGCCTGGCATCGGCACCCCGTTCTCCTACGCGGTTCCCGGGCAGGCCAACGAGATCGTGCTGATCGAGTGGGGCAACAACCCCATCGAGCTGCTCATTAACGACAAGGTGAGACCGGCGTGGATGCCACCTTCCCCGTCACGGTGGCAACCCAGGTCAGGAAGTGGCGGGGCGCCCGACAGCCGGCCGCGGGCTGTCCTCCTCGGGGGTGGGGATGCCTCTGGACTGACTCGGTCCTGCTCTGGACAGCTGACTGGGCAGGGGGCGGGCAGCTGCAGCTTGTGGAGGTCCATGCTGTGAGTATGGTGCCAGAGGTCATGGAGGGAACAGAGAAGGTGGGATGTCTGCCTGCCAGCCTGAATTGTCATTGGCCCCTGCCTAGGCCAATCAATGAGGGCTGTTTCCCAGGACTGCATTGATTAGAGGAGAGGGTGTGTGTGTGTGTGTGTGTGTGTGTGTGTGTGTGTGTGTGTATGAATGATACTTCTCATGAGCATGCTAGTTTGGGGGGACGGGTAGTTATTGAGTTATAAATTTTATACAGTAAAGTTTATACTTTTTACTGTGTGGGTTGACCAGTTTTGGCAAATGCAGGCAGTTGTGTATCCACTGCTCCTGTTAGAATAGAGCAGGAGTTGGGAACCTTTTTGGCTGAGAGAGCCCTGAACACCACATATTTTAAAATGTAATTCTGTGAGAGCCATACAACGACCAGTGTACGTTACACATTATCCAATAAAAAAATTGGTGTTGTCCCGGAGAACAGCTGTGATTGGCCCAGCCACCCACAACCATGAACATGAGCGGTAGGAAATGAATGGATTGTAATACATGAGAATGTTTTATATTTTTAATGTTTGTTTTTTTTTTATTAAAGATTTGTCTGTGAGCCAGATGCAGCCATCAAAATAGCCACCTCTGGCTCGCGAGCCATAGGTTCCCGACCCCTGGAATAGTTTCATCGCCTCCCCGATGTCCTCGTTTCTCTTTGTAGTCAGCTCCTTTTTTATTTTATTTTTATTTTTTTGTATTTTTTCTGAAGCTGGAAACGGGGAGAGACAGTCAGACAGACTCCCGCATGCACCCGACCAGGATCCACCCGGCACGCCTACCAGGGGCGATGCTCTGCCCCTCCGGGGGGTCGCTCTGCCATGACCAGAGCCACTCTAGCGCCTGGGGCAGAGGCCAAGGAGCCATCCCCAGCGCCTGGGCCATCTTTGCTCCAATGGAGCCTTGGCTGCGGGAGGGGAAGAGAGAGACAGAGAGGAAGGAGGGGGGGAGTGGAGAAGCAAATGGGCGCTTCTCCTATGTGCCCTGGCTGGGAATCGAACCCGGGTCCCCCACACGCCAGGCCGACGCTCTACCGCTGAGCCAACCGACCAGGGCCGTCATCTCCTTTTTTTAATCTCAGCCCATGGCAACCCCTGATCTGTACCCCGGCCCTACAGTCTTGCCCTTCCCCCACCCAGTAAATGTCCCCTATTAAAAGACTGGCTGGTGTTCAGGAGTGTGGTCTCCCCAAGAGTCACCTGTGGGACCCTCTGGGAACCTCACTTAGACTTTCGTTCTGAGTTCAGACTCCACGTAGCCAAAACCGCGTCCTCACCTCCTCCGCCCTGGAGCCGAGCGTTGGGACGGCTGCCTGAGCCCAGGAGTCCCCTCCACCCTGGCCCCTCACTGTGTTCTCACTGCACTGCCCTGGGTGGAGTGTGCTTCAGAGGGAAACGGCTGTGTAATCCGCCTGCCGGGCTCCTTCCAGCGGTGACCGTGTCCCTGAGCCCCTGAGCGGAGGACTAATTGTTCTAAACAACACCCTTGGACGCTGCCCTGAGGGCCAAGAACCCTGTTTTCCTCTCGGATTAGACGTCCTGTAAACAGCCAATTCCCGGGAGTTAGCGCGTGGGGTTGCTAGGACACCGGCAGTAACAATAGTCTGGTTGGCAGTCAAGCCCGTCTGTAGAGCCCTCGGTGTGCTAGTAGCTGGGTGCAGGTCAGAAATAACCTTCCTCCAGTTCTCTGTGCCCCCCCCCCCCACTCACGTGTAATTGAAGCCCTGCAGTCCACTGCATGGCATAGTAGCTGGGTGCAGGTCAGAAATAACCTTCCTCCAGTTCTCTGTGCCCCCCCCCCACTCAGGTGTAATTGAAGCCCTACAGTCCCCTGCATGGCAGAACACACCTACACACAGTCCCTGGGGTGCCACAGTGGACGTTGGGACCTTGCCTACAGAGGGCAGGTGCCTGGTCTGACTGGTCCAGAGAAGTTTGTTGAGGAGGACCCTGACTACCCTTTGAGTTCTTCAGCATAGGGTGTTTGGGGACAGTGGGGGGGGGGGTCACATCTGCTTGTTTGGTACCGGATCCTGGACCCTCAGCCAAGCCAGGACCAAGAGTCCCGTTAAAAGCAGGGCCACCCTGGGGTCAGGGGCTTGTGCCCAAACTTGCCCTTGCTCTTGAGTGTCTGACGGTGCAGGTGTCTCTAGCCTGAGAGTCTGTATGAGGTGGGCAGGTCTGGCATGTCACCCACAAAGCAGAGAAGGGGAGACTAGCAGGGGCCCAGGTCCTTCCGTCCCCCAGGTCAGACATCTGGGAAGTGGGGGGAGGGGCTCACCTTCATGTCACCACTCACAGGTCGCACAGCTGCCCCTGTTTGTCAGTGACGGCAAGTGGCACCATATCTGTGTCACCTGGACCACGCGGGACGGCATGTGGGAGGCCTTCCAGGATGGGGAGAAGCTCGGCACCGGGGAGAACCTGGCCCCCTGGCACCCCATCAAGCCAGGGGGCGTGCTGATCCTGGGGCAGGAGCAGGTAGGTGGGTCCAGGGGACGGAGAGAAGGGGCACGCGGGCTGGACCAGTGGCCTGAGGCCGGGGTTGCAGGCCTCCCCCTCGTCCCGCCCAGCGCTCTGCCTGCCGGAGGTGACCACTGCAGGTGACCGCTGTGGCAGGACAGCCAGCCTGGATGGGCAAGGTCCCCGCGGCTCTCCTCACGCCGTCCTGTTGCCCGAGGGGCTGAGGGCGGGGGACCAGGTTGGCGCGGTGGGTTCAGGCAGTTCCCAGAACGGAGCGCAGCGCAGGTAAGCTGGAGTGCCTCTGGGCTCACCCCGCTCTCTGCCAGGCGCAGTATGGCCTCAGGAGGCCGGGGGCGGGGGTTGTGTCTTCCAGGAGCTGCTGGTGCAGGGTCTGGGGGCCCTCGGGGGGCACCCGTGGGGTCTCAGCCCGTGGTGGAGGTGGGAGGAAAGAGCAGGGCTTTGGGGGCTGCCCTCCAGAATTCTGCCACGTGGGAGGCAGGGAGTCTGTCAGCCCCCCCCCCCCCGGCCCGCTCTTGGGCAGAGGAGAGTTGACATTTCAAACCTGTGTTGGAGTGTGGCTGACAGAGTTGGGGGAGCAGATGCCAGGTGCTTTGGGGGCTGAGTCTGGGCTCTTCCTTGGCCCACGCCCTCCTCCTGTTCCTGTCACATCTGACCTGGGCGGGGCTGGAAGCCGGGAGACCTAGGCCCAGGCCCAGCTTCGGGACTTTGGGCAGGCCTCTCCCTTTGCCCCTCGGTTTCCCCTTGGTAAACTGGGTGGTTGGGGTGAAGGCATCTCCCAGGCGAGAGTTGGGGGAGCAGGAAAATGCACTGTCCCCTCCTCCGTCTCCCTCCAAGCTGTTCTCCCTGAAGCCAAGCTGTTCACATGTCGGGAGAATTGGCTTCTAAGTCTGCACTGACATGGTTCTGTCCCCTCCCCAGGACACCATTGGGGGCAGGTTTGATGCCACGCAGGCGTTTGTGGGGGAGCTCAGCCAGTTCAACATATGGGACCGTGTCCTTCGTGCCCAAGAAATTGTCAACATAGCCAACTGCTCCTCCAACATGCCGGGCAACATCATCCCGTGGGTGGACAACAACGTCGACGTGTTTGGAGGGGCTTCCAAGTGGGCCGTGGAGACCTGCGAGGAGCGCCTCCTGGACTTGTAGGCGCCCCCTCCTCCATCCAGGATGCGGGGTCTGCCCACTCCTCTGCCAGTGTGGGCCAGAACCCCCAAGACTGAGGCTCTGTGCCAGCCTGTGTCACCGGCTTACTTATTGTTTTTTTGGGGGGTAGGGTAGGGCCAGAATCCCCAGGGGAAAAGCCCTGAGCCGCAGGTGGGCCATCATCTGACTTCCGGCTGTGGGAGGAGATCGACCTCAGGCCCTTTTCAGAACCCCTGTAAATGCTTGTGCACCCCCTGCCTGCCCGTCCCTCGGATCCTGTGTGTCTCGTGAGCGCCTTCTGTCCGCCCCCTTTACTGGCTGTGTAGCTGTCCCCCTGAAGTGGCTGTGTCCCTTGTGTGTTGAGTACAGCCTGCGGTCCACGGAGCATGTCCCACAGCGTCCCCTCCCCCTCCTCCTCCCCCACCCCGCCGTTCTTTGTCCGCCCGATGCGTCTTTTCTCCCAGGAGCCTCTCCACTTGAGGAAGAGGAGGCCCCGCAGCCCAGACAGTGCGCTGCCTTCTCCACGTTACATCAGGGGCCGTTTGACGTTACATCAGGGGCCGTTTGCGGCTGGGAAGGGGGACTCAGAATGGAGAAGGTCCGGGGGGGGGGGGGCGCCATCCCTTCCCCTCTGTCACCTCTCGGACCAATGCTCTGTCACTGAGGACGGCTTGGAAAGTCCTCTTTTTTCTCCACTGGTGCCGAACGCTCCATGGCAGCTTGCCCAGGCACGTCCGCCCCTACGGTTTGGGTTTGGGGAACTTTCCCTTTTCCCAGCGGAAAGGAACCGCCATTCTCCGGCTTCCCGTTTTCGACCTTTCACCTCACTGCGAGGAACTTGCTAGTTTTAATTCGTGTCGATGCCTATCGGCAGCATTTGACGGCCTCGGATGTTTTTTCCCTAGAACGTTTTCGGGAAGCGGATGGATATGGTTTGGCTGACGCTCGCTTAGTGACTCCAGGCTGCTTGATGTAATATATTGGACAGAGGTAGTCGTCATTATTTTAAAAATAAAGCGATGAAATGGGGGAAATTTCTAAAGCTGAATATTATATATTTTATTTTTTAATACATGTTTGAAGTGCAAATCTGTGGAAATTCCATCCGTAGGACCAAGGTGACATGCTCATCCTGACATTGTATCATTGTATGCTACCAGGACTCCTCTGAGGTGATGGAATTTTGATTAAAGTGCACTGGAAGAGGCTTCGGTGTCTGCTTTCTTTGTGTCTGAGTTGAGGGCAGGGAGGGACGAGTCTCTGCACACGCCCTCCCCCCCCCCCCCTCGGCTGAATGATGGCCACTCTGGTTAGCCTGGGCCCGGCTGCGGACGGCTCACCTAGGGTCCGGCATCTGGTAGACCCAGGAAGCCGAGGATGCTTGTAGGAGGCGTGGTGCCCTTCCGTCCTCACTCCAGGCTTAAGCTGTGGATGCCCTTCAGGCTCTGCCCAAGCCTCCCGTGTTCCCAGCTCAACCCTGTCTGGGCCACATAACTTCCTCTCTGCAACTGGAGAAGCTTTGAACTCGGAACAAAGGGCCACAGCACTCCTGGCTGACCTGAGGTAGGAAGAAGATAAAAGGACCCCTCTCTTCTGTCGCTGCTTCCTGCTGGTCCTCTCGTTGGGAGATTAGGCCTTCGTGACACAACAGTAGGAGCAAGACTCGTCCATGAAATCTAGGAAGTTCCTTAAACCTTGCGCCTCCCGTCTGTAGGAGACCCACGGCCTCAGTTTCCTCACCTGAGACCTTACCCTTTGCCTGGAGAGTGAACTGGGCACTCTAGAGAAGAGTGGGGTAGAGGCTGTCCTGGATGATGAGATGTTCGGGTTGGTTGTGGGTTGTCATGGAAACTAGCTGGATAATCAAAGATGAATGCATTGAGACGTGATAAAACGTAGGTAAATTGAAGGCAGCCTGGAACCCAAGTC
This sequence comes from Saccopteryx leptura, assembly GCF_036850995.1. NCBI lineage: Eukaryota > Metazoa > Chordata > Mammalia > Chiroptera > Emballonuridae > Saccopteryx > Saccopteryx leptura. The sequence continues at coordinate 191,297,492 of NC_089508.1, read as the reverse complement.
TCTGCTGCTGGCCAAGGCAGACCAGGATCCTGAGAGCCACGGGGCCCTCCAGCTCTTCTGTGTGTGGAAATGTCTTGGTAGAGGTCTTTCTGCAGAGCACAGGCATTCCCATTCGTTCTGGTCACTCAAAACAAGGATTTGGGGCGCCTGTAAGTGCGTCAGGCACTCTTGCAGGCACCGGAGGAACTTGGTAAGATAGCCAACTTATTCTTTAAAGTGGAGATGAATTCTAGTAGGGAGGGCGGCTAGAAGGCCCTTGATATAAACCAGAAGAATGTGGCTGTCACAGTGAGTAACTGGGGGCCGACTTCCTGGGTCACATGTAAGCTGGGGCCGGATTGAAAAGAGGGAGCCCACCTTGGGTGGAGCCTCTCAGGCAGAGGGAACAGCTGGTGGGAAGGTAGTTTTGAGCCTGGAACATCCAAGAGAAGAAACAGCCGGCGTGTCTGCAATACACCGGGATGGAGAAGTCGTAGCAGGGCCGGTTTATGAAGCGGCCTGAGTGCAGATCTTATTAACAGTGAGATGGGAAGCCTGGAGGTTGTAAGCAGGGAAGTGCAGTAATTGGATGCATATTTTAAGGAGACTATGCCTGGTGGATGGAGGATAAACCGGAAAGGGATGCAAGCAGAAGCAGGGAGACCAGTGAGGAGGATACTGTAAGAGATGAAGGTGTTCTTGAGCTAAGGTAGTAGCAGAGGAGACAGAAAGAAGTGGAAGGATTTAGGATATACATGAAAGTATACAGTTACCAGGTCTTGCTGATATTTGGGATTTGGGACAAGAAATCGAATATGTGGTTTTAAAAAGCATGATAACCTCCAAGGAGGATAAACTCAAGAGAGATGCATACCTAGAACATCATAAACCGTTAAAAGCCAAATACAGCGACTCCTGAAAGCAGCAGGTGCAAGGGTTTCTCCGTAGGATTTGTAGCTGAATTTTCACCAGAATCTATCGAGAGTGGAACGCAGAGGGATGACATACTCCGGGTGCTGATGGAAAAGGAATGGCAGCCAAGAACTCTATTCTCTCAAAACTAATGTTGAAAGACTGGATGCTTTCTCTCTGAGACCAGAAACAAGACAAGAGCTTCTCTCATTACTTCTGCTCATCGTTGTACTAGAACAGGGGTCGGGAACCTATGGCTCGCGAGCCAGATGTGGCTCTTTTGATGGCTGCATCTGGCTCGCAGACAAATCTTTATTAAAAAAATAATAATAACGTTAAAAATATAAAATATTCTCATGTATTACAACCCATTCATTTCCTACCGCTCATGTTCATGGTTGCGGGTGGCCAGAGCCAATGACAGCTGTCCTCCGGGACAACACCAAATTTTTATTGGATAATGCATAATGTACACGGGTCGTTGTATGGCTCTCACGGAATTACATTTTAAAATATGTGGCGTTCATGGCTCTCTCAGCCAAAAAGCTTCCTGACCCCTGTACTAGAGGTTCTAGCTAAGGAAACAAAACAAGAAAATGAAATCAAATGCATCCAGATTTGTATGTAAACAACATGCTTTTGCATATATACAAAAAAACCTATGGACAAACGTAGGTTTACAGTTGTAATATGAATAAATAATACAATAACTAATAAATAACACAAGAATGAAGTCTATGTTTTTCTTGTAAGTTGTGAGGCTCCCAGGCAAGTCTGAAAATAGGTTGAGAGAGCAGGAGAAGGAGACTGGCTTGAGGGTTTTTTTACGGTGGTTGGGGGTAGGGCCAGAGTGATGGTTCCCCCGTGTTGTTTGGACTTAACCACTAGCGCCAAAGGAGAAAGAATTTGGGCTTTCTGATTACTTGTCCAGATGTGAGGGCACAGGGGGAAGAAGGAATGAGGTTTAATAGCTATCAGCCGTCAAATATCAAGAAAAAGAAGTCAGACACATTAGTATAACGGCAATCGTCTCCAAATTGTTCTACAGATTTAACACCTTTCCCTGTTGAAACCCCACCTGACATTTCGGAAGACATGAATGAGCCAACCCTCCAAATTGATATGAAAACGAAGGGAGCATGGAACAGTCAAAACCATTTTGAAAGGGAAGAGCCAGGCCCAGCTGCAAACTGAGCCAACCCAGCCCTTGATGGGTCCGAGAGCAGCCAATGGACCCTACCTGGGGTTGATGTTGGAGCGGTCCTGGAGAAGCCAGTTGATTGTTACCGGGGATTTCCATCTGGTAAGGAAGGAGTCTTGTCAAGGCCAGAACTGTGCACCTTTGGTTAGGACTTTGGCCTTGACCGGCTGCTGGCTTCCCACTGTTTTCTCAAGGAAGCACAAGGCAAATTGACCAGGTGGTTTTAATCCCCACCGCACCCCACCCACAAAGCCGTCAGGCCGTTGGTAGTTCTCAGTGCAAATATTCACGAGCACATGTTAAAACCCCGTTCAAACAGAAATAAAACACAGGCGACTGCATCTTGTGGGTAGATTGACATTTCCTTGTCACTCATTATCGTACACCGGAGAATGTGTCCCCGGGGGGAATAATGCAGTCAAGCCCTGGCTTCCTGGGCTTAAGGGAGAGGCGTCCATCATACGGGGGTCTATATCTTGGCTTAACACTCAGGTCTTGCAAGAAATACATCTATTTTCTTTAAAGACCACTTTGTATGAGGCATGTATACAACAGACTAGGTAGAATGCATATGCACAGTTTTAAAGTAATCATCAGTGAACATCTGTGTACCGACCACTCCGTTTTAGAAATATTCGTTCAGTGCCTACTTTGTGGCAGGTACTATTGCAGGGACTTTGTTGACATCAATGAACAAAAGAAAAATACTCTATTCTGCCCTTGTGGATCTAACATTCTGGGTGGGCGGGGGCTTGACAATCACTACTAGAGACATGAGTAAGACAATGATATAATTGGTTAGAAGTTAGTAAGTGCGATGGGAAAAGGAAATGTAGAGCCCAATAAGGGGGGATAGGAGTGTGTTTGGGGGGCAAGGGTGATGGAGTGGTCTTACGGGGGAAATGACGTTTGAGCAAAGACTGGAAGGAGGTGAGAGAACTCGCCACTCAGATCTTGACTGTGTCATTAAACTCCATGGGCTCTTCTGTGACTTGCTTTTTTCAACTTAATACTACATTTCTGAGATTTCTCCAGGCTGATGGGAGTAAATGCGACTTCATACTTTTCACTGCTCTGTAGTCTTTTTTTTTTTTTTTTTTTTTCTGAAGCTGGAAACGGGGAGGCAGTCAGACAGACTCCTGCGTGCGCCCGACCGGGATCCACCCGGCACGCCCACCAGGGGGCGATGCTCTGCCCATCCAGGGCGTCACTCTGTTGCGACCAGAGCCACTCTAGCGCCTGGGGCAGAGGCCAAGGAGCCATCCCCAGCGCCCGGGCCATCTTTTGCTCCAATGGAGCCTCGGCTGTGGGAGGGGAAGAGAGAGACAGGGAGGAAGGAGAGGGGGAGGGGTGGAGAAGCAGATGGGCACCTCTCCTGTGTGCCCTGGGAACCCAGGACTTCCTCACGCCAGGCCGACGCTCTACCACTGAGCCAACCGGCCAGGGTGTCTTTTTATTATTATTATTATTTATTTATTCATTTTAGAGAGGAGGGAGGGAGGGGGGAGAGAGAGAGAGAGAGAGAGAGAAAGGGGGGAGGAGCAGGAAGCATCAACTCCCATATATGCCTTGACCAGACAAGTGCAGGGTTTTGAACCGGCAACCTCAGTGTTCCCAGGTCGACGCTTTATCCACTGCACCACCAAAGGTCAGGCTGCTTTTTTTTTTTTTTTTTTTTTTTTTTTTAATGCACACTTATCTAACCATTTTTTCTGCGGCTAAACTTTTCGGATGGTGTGTCTCTACCAGTGCAATCTGTAAGAATTTTCTCTATGGCCAGTGCCTGGGATGCAATGACTGGTCTGAAAGACATGAGCACCTTCACATTTAACCAGGCATTATGGGTTGAATGGTGTCTGCCCGCTGCCCCCCCCCCCCCCCCAAGATGTTGAAGCCCTAACCCCCTAAGTATCTGTGAATGTGAACTCATCTGGAAATTGGGTCTTTGCAGATGACGTCATTAGGGTGTGCCCTAATCCAATATGACTGGTGTTCTTATAGAAAGGGGAAATTTGGACAGAGACAGACAAGTATAGAGGGAAGACGGTATGAATATGCAGAGAATGCCATCTATAAGCCAAGGAACACCTGGGGCTACCAGAAGCTGGGCGAGAGGCCTGGAACAGGCCCTCCCTACAGTCCTCAGAAGGAATCCTAGCCTTTAGAACTGTGAACCCTGGGCTTGCCTGGTCAAGGCACATCTGGGAGTTGATGCTTCCAGCTCCTCCCCCTGTCTCTCTCCTCTCTCTCTCTCTCTCTCTCTCTCGCTCTCTCTCCCTCTCTCTCTCTCCTCTCTAAAATGAATAAACAAATTAAAAAAATTAAAAAAATATATTAAAAAAAACAACTGTGAACCAATAAATCCTTACTGTTGGAGCCAACCAGTTGGTGGTACTTTGTTGCAACAACCCATCAGTTTGGTACTTTGTAGCAAACTAATACACCAAATTTTTTCCCACAGAGGTTGCATCTAGTAACCTGTTTGTGTTCCTACCAGCAGCAGAGTCCCTATTGCTCCACATCTCGACCCATGCTTGATCTAGTCAGACGTGTACTCTTTTCTTTCTTTCTCTTCTTTTCGCCAGTCTGGTGGGAAATAACATAATTTTTCATTTGTACTTCCCTGTTTTCTAATGCAGTGGAGCATCTTTACGTATGTTTATGGACATCTGCATTTCTTCCATGAAATAACTGTTCATGTATTTTACCTTTAGACTCTTATGCCTGTTTCTTATTGATGGGTAGGAGTTCTTTGGGATCTAGAAACCTATTCTTTGACCGTCATATGTGTTGCAAATATTTTCTTCTGGTTCATGGCTTGTTTCCTTGCAGTATCTGTTTTAAGAATTTCGAAGCTAGGTTACTAGATGTGTAAACATTCAGGATTGTTATGTCTTCTTGGTGAACTTAGGTACTTTTATCATTATGAAAAGTCCTCTTTGGTAATATTCTTTGCTCCGAAATCTACTTTGTCTGCTCTTAATATGACCACTCCGGCATTATTGTGATCAGCATTAATCAGTAGGTTGTTGCTCATTCTGCAATCTGACAAATTCTGCCTCTAATCTGGGGGATTTAGACCATTTACATTTATTGTGGCTATTCTTATGATTAGGTTTCAGTTGGCCAGCTTGCTATTTGTTTTGCATTCGTCCCATCCTTTGCTCCTCTTTTCTTCTTTTTCTGTCTTCTTTTGGATTAATTATTTTGTATTATTTCATTTTTTTTTAAATCTCCTTTGTTGGCTTATTAGCTATACCATATTTTTTGCTCCATAAGATGCACCTGACCATAAGACACACCTAGGGTTTTAAGGAGGAAAATAAGAAAAAAAATATTCTGAACCAAATGGTGTTTTAAAAGATTTACTAAAATACCATATTTTTTTGCTCCATAAGACACACAGGCATTTTCCCCTCCACTTTTGGGGTGTAAAAAAGTGCGTCTTATGGAGCGAAGAATACGATAATTACACTGCTCACAAAACTGAGGGGATCAGGGAACGTGCAGATCCTCCAGCACTCTCAGCCTATTGTAGAGTGCATCTTCACCAATGAAATAAAAGCTGGTTTTGCATCTCATTTGCAACTTTATTTGACTTATCATTTGCTTTTCTGATGTTCTTATTTAGTAAAAAAATAATCAAATGCTTCTTTTTTTTTAATTGCTTCATATTCATTTTGAAATATCCCCTAATTTTTGTGAGCCATATATTTTGTTAAGCTAACCCACTAAATGTAGCTTTAGGGTTTAGAGGATACATCTTCAACTTATTTCGTCTACTTTCAAGCAATAGTACACCATTCCGCCTGTGGTATGAGAATCTTCGAACATGCCTGCTACCCTTCCTTGATGTATAAATATATTTTGGTCATACATTTTACTTTTACAGCTCTTACCACAGCATTATTTTTGTTTAAAATAGTGAGTTACTGAGCCATCTGCCCAGAGCCGGACAATGGGCCTGATGGGGTGTGTGGGGAGCTCTCTGATGTTCTTCCTTTGGCCACATGCTCAGTGTGGCCCTACAGGGCCTCTGCCTGTTCTGAGCTGGCAGGATGTGGCCGGGAGAACCCCTGGAGACAGGACCACACCTTGTACCTTCTCTGTGGGGAGCTGTCCCCCCAGGACCAGGACCAGCTCAGCTGCTGTGGACACAGCCTTCAGTAACCCCCCGGGCAGCACGTCAGCTAGTTCCCAAAATGCTCATGAGAAGCCAGGGCCCCCGGTGGAGCAGAGAGAGGATGGCCGACTTTGTAACCAGAAGACTCACGTTGTCCTGGACCCAGGCAGCAGGTCTGCACTGTGAGCCATGAGCTCGGGTATACCCCCTCCCTATTGACAGCGGAGGCCTGGCTGCCTTCAGGCCCCGGGAGAGGAGCCCCATGTGGGAACCTCTCCTCACAGCCCCGCCTCCTGTTCTATTCTAGGAGTTTCCAATGCAAGAAATAGGAAACAGGATAAATAAATACGGCTGTGCTTCCTGCAGAGCGAGGTGGTCGGGGGCAGATGGCTGAGAGGACACTTTTATAACAGGGTCCCCTGAGAATGACCAGACTCACTCTCAGCTGGGCATGGGCAGGTGAATGCTGAGACCCCCCCCCATTTACATGTGGGGAAACTGAGGTCACAGAGTGCTAATAAAGCCAAGAGTCGACCCGACTTCTTAGCAGTATATTCTGCATGTTTGCTCTATACACCTTATTCTCTTAAGAGTAGGATAGAATCTTTTTTTTATTCCCAAGCATGTAATTTGAAAATAAATGCAGCCTTTGGCCTATTTACAAAACAAAGTACGCACCCGGACCAATTGATCTGGACCTAGGGAATATGGGGACAGACAGCAGGGAGAGCCCAGGGCCCCTTCCTCAGACTTCTGCAAGAACACACCGTGTCCTCCCGGGCAGCTCAGGGCCACAGGCTCTGCTTCCCTAGCCTCTCTCTGCTGGGACGCATTAGGCAGACACTGTCCACGTGCCCGGGACACCCGGACCCTGACCCAGATTGTGGCTAAGCCCTAAGCATGTCCACAGGGAAAGCACAGCACAGCCATGGTTGACAACCGCTCAGCTGGTGACAGCTGGTCAGGGAGGCCTCGTGGCCTGAGAGGACAGCAGGACTGGGTTCTGGGCCCAGCTGCACTTGCTGTGTGGCCTTGAACAAGCCGCCTCCCCTCTCTGGGCCATCTGGAGTGGCCTAGAATTTTTGGCATCCCTTGTCCTGGAATCCAGCTGGGGTTTTTGACAACAGTGTCTCACAAGGATGCTACAGGGCAGCTGGAATTTATTTAAGCCACATGATAGCTCTGAAAAGGCAGGCAGGTTTGTTGTTCCCATTTCACAGACGAGCAAACTGAGGCTCAAGGAAAAGAAGGAACTTACTAGTACAGAGAAGGCCCACCCAGGATCTGGCCCTGACCATGCTGTTTTGAGGGCATATTTCTCACGGAGACCCGGGGAATGGGGCGTGAGGTGGAGCACATGTCCCAGGTACAGACCAGGTAGAGAGTTACCACTCTGGAGGCATCTGAGTGGGAACCTGGGCACAGCGGCCCTGGCATCTGCAGGTGCCAGGGGGCACAGCCTGGTTCCCACATCCTCAGGCTCCTTCCCTCCCTCCCTCCCTGGCTTTGTCTCTCCTTCAGCAAATATTTGCTATTGCTGGGTGAGCTGCTGCCATGGTTACAGGCATCCCAGGAGCAAGGGGTCCAAGTTGAACTTTAAATCTCTTTCACATTCAAGGCCCTGAGCAAACAGCTGCTTCTTGAAACAGTTCTGCAAGTGACAGTGTCTCTTCGCCTTGGGCTTCGAGCCCTGGGCTGGCTGAGGGGGTGGGGAAGGTGGAGGGAGGGCTTCAGATTTCACCAGGTCCCACAGCCTTTGGCGGGGGGAGGCCTGAGCCCCAGACGGGCCCCCTGGGGGGACCTCCACAAGGTTCAGTCCTTCTCTGAAGAGGCACCTGCCCTGGGCAGCAAGGGGCCCGGTGCCCAGGAAGCCCAGGGGACCGAGTGGTGGTCAGGCACCCTCCTTCCCAGCGGTGGGACCCTGGGAAAGTCACGCTTCTCTGAGCCTTAGTTTGCTCATTCCTAAAATAAGGGCCATTAAGCTTTCTGGGGCTTATTGTGAGGAGGAACGCCCTCAGCTGAGGACCTAGGTTCTGAGTTGGAAGGGGTAGTTGTAGGTGGGGGGAAGGCCCAGGGGTCTGGTGATAACAGATGCAGACGCCCAAGTTCCATTTCCCTGCACAACTTCTCTGGATGACTCGTGGCCGGTGACTTCACGGGTCCGAGCCACGGAGCCACCGTCCCCGCCTGCATAAGGAAAGGACCACAGTGCACAGCAGGGAGCTGCTCCCGGCACTAAGGGCTGAGATGAGCGGGCTGGTTACCTCAGGGGTCCCCAAACTTTTTACACAGGGGCCAGTTCACCGTCCCTCAGACCGTTGGAGGGCCGGACTACAAAAAAAACTATGAACAAATCCCTATGCACACTGCACATATCTTATTTTAAAGTAAAAAAACAAAACGGGAAGAAATACAATATTTAAAATAACAAACAAGTAAATTTAAATCAACAAACTGACCAGTATTTCAATGGGAACTATGCTCCTCTCACTGACCACCAATGAAAGAGGTGCCCCTTCCAGAAGTGCGGTGGGGGCCAGATAAATGGCCTCAGGGGGCTGCATGTGGCCCGCGGGCCGTAGTTTGGGGACCCCTGGGTTACCTGCTGCCCTGTGACCAGTTACTCCGAAACTTAGTGCCTGAGGACAACAAACGTCATCTCCCAGTTCCCGGGGGTCAGACATGCCGGAGCGGCCGGGCTGGGTTTCTCGTGAAGTCGGGGCGAGGACGCTGCCCAGGGTACAGTCTCCGAAGGCTGACCAGACAGGCGGGGCCGCTTTCTCACACGGCTGGTCATTGCCACGTGGGCCTCTCTGCAAAGGGCTGCCCGCCACAAGGCAGCTGGCCTCTCGACACGTGTGTTCTGAGAGCTCCTGGGAATCTTTGTAACCTAATCTCGGAGGTGACATGCCACCACTCTGTCTTCTACAGGTCATGCCAACTCGCCCAACTCGCCCCGGTGCGATGAGTCAGGGGTGGGGGCTCCGTTCAAGGCTGTGTACCCAGGAGGTGGCTACCCCCCTGGGAAAGGATTACACCCAGGGCAGCGCACAGCGACGCTTAGGATGTGGGGCTGACACAGTGATTACACAGGACGCTAACCCAGAACTTAGACTGACTTAAGTTGGAGAAAGGCCAGGCCCAGCACCGGGACTCCGGGCCCCAGCCGAGACACACTCCCTGGGCTGCGCAGAGGGACTTGACCCCTAGATCCAGTGCCAGGAGGAGAGGGGGCATGTCAGTCAAATAAGTTTGTAAATATGATGGATACGTTTGCTCGCTTATAGTTTGCATTGAGTGTGGGAGACAGGCTGTAAGCTGGCAAGGTCCTTATAGCCTAAGGCTTAGTTTTAAGACAGAGGTCCCCAAACTTTTACACAGGGGGCCAGTTCACTGTCCCTCAGACCGTTAGAGGGCTGGACTATAAAAAAAAAAAACTATGAACAAATCCCTATGCACACTGCACATATCTTATTTTAAAGTAAAAAAAACAAGAACAAATACAATATTTAAAATAAAGAACAAGTAAATTTAAATAAACAAACTGACCAGTATTTCAATGGGAACTATGGGCCTGCTTTTGGCTAATGAGATGGTCAATGTCCGGTTCCATATTTGTCACTGCTAGCTGTAACAAGTGATATGATGCACTTCCGGAGCCGTGATGCGTGCATCCCGTGTCACTGGAAGTAGTACTGTACGTGAGCAATGCCGTGCTTTGCGACGCTTCTCACTGACCACCAATGAAAGAGGTGCCCCTTCTGGAAGTGCGGTGAGGGCCGGATAAATGGCCTCAGGGGGCCACATGTGGCCTGCGGGCCGTAGTTTGGGGACCCCTGGTTTTAAGACTAAGCCTTTCCCACCGTTTTAATACTAAGATCTTCTCAAAACTAAGCTTTTCCCCACACCCTTGACTGTTGCATGATGTGGGGTGGTGCACTCTTATGAGGAATCCCATTTATGCCTCAGATGAGTGGCTTTGTATCAGAGACTTCCTTGTTTGTATATTGACTTAAAAGCTTTAATTTCTACAATATAAAATGGGGCAGACCGGGGGCACTCTCTCTTGGTTCCTGAAATTAGCATTGCAGAGGAGAAGCAGCTAAGATGGCAGAATGCTGAAGGCAAAGCCAGTTTGTGCAGAGTCTGTGCAGAGAGAAGGAGATGAGGAACAGAGGTGAATAAGGCTGGTGAGGTAGAAACCTTTGATTCTAGGAAACTCGGATGAGTCAGTGGCTTTGGGAGCCCTGAATGGAAAGGGAAGTGTTTTCCCACTGTGTGTATTTCTTGCCCGCTGGGTGCGAGCTAGGATTAAATGTAATGGCCCACTAGTTCTTGGCTCCATTGTTTCATTATCATCTGTCCGAATCAAATGCGAACCTGCACGGGCCAGGAGGCTGTGATGGTGGCCGTGGCTACTGGCTTTACAGGGCAGAAGGGGATCCAGACCGGCAGGAGCCAGGTGCCAGGTGGGACAGGGCTGCCCGGGTCAGGTGTGGCCAGGAAGCCTGGTGGACCGTCCGCCCTGCCTTTCCTGAGGGTGGTGAAATCCCAGAGGGGGCCCTTCCGAGCAGGCAGGCCATCTGGAGTGGAGCGGACACCCAGGGCTCCCTTGTCCTTGGAGCCTCTCTCTGGAGCTGCCCGTCACCCCACAGATGGTCCTGGTCCCATGCGCGCTCTGCCCCCCTCCCCGGCTCTGCTTGCTGCTTCTGGTTGGACTATACACCCCGCCTTCCCTGTGGGTTCCCGAGCTCATTACTTGCCTGAGTCCTCACCTCATTCGCCCTCCTCGGAGCCCAGAAATGAATTCAGTAATCACCCAAGCGCTTGGAAGAGGCAAAGAATCGGCAATGAGATTCTCTCCACGTGTCCGCTCCCTCCCATCAGCACCTGGGGAGTCTGCCCAGATGACAGGCACGGCCCCAGAGAGGCCCTCCAGGACCCCAGTGTCCAGGGTCCCCCCCCCCGCCCCGCCTTTCCCCACCTCGACCTGCTTTACCTTCCCCACAGCACGGACCGCTCTCCGCCAGCACCTCGTGTTCCCTGGTTGCTTGTTCATTTTCTGTCTCCCGTGGGGCTGGCTTCCTCTCGCTCATCTGCATCCCGTGAGCCCAGCCCCGTGCCAGCACCTGGTCAGTTCTCACAGAAGCATCTGGAGAAACATTGAAGGAAGGAGAGGGGGAGAGATGGACACTCTCTCGGCCGGAGAGTGCTTGCTGAGCCCGATGGAATGGTGGTTACTTTTCGAGACACGGACAAAGCCGTGCGACCAGCGCTGCCCCTGAGGAGACCCCGGGGACCATCGGCTTTTCCAACGACGGTGGCAGAGCCAGGTCGTGGTACTACTTCCAAACCACTGGAGAGTTGCCCCATTTCCATCTCCGCTGGCCTGGATCATGCTAGATTCATAATCAACCCCAGACGAACGGCCCAGGGACCAGATATTAAATTTCAATTAGCTGGAAACAAAGGGAGAAAAAAAAAATGACACACCACCCAGCTGGAATGTAAATCGTGTTTTCTGCATTAACGTGGAGATTTGAACATCTTTTCTTTGAGCCCGGCTGTTTCTAGGCTATTCTGTCCGGTGGAGGTGGGCGATCAAGGGTAAACCTGGGGGTGGGGGCGGGGAGAATGGAGGTGCTCTGGTCTGCCCTCCCGCTAACGGGGTGCAGCTGCCTGCTGCCGGGTTATTGTCCTCGGGGAGGTTCAGGAAATGACCCCAGATGCTGGCCCTGCTCAGGTTGTGGCCCCAGGATGACGCCCTTTCTTTGCCATCTCTCTAAGCTGTGCCTATCCTCAGACCCAGCGCCTTAAGGCCCTCTCCTCCAGGAAGTGTCCCTGACCACGCCTGACTTCTTGCCTGCATTCACATTGCAGTTAATAGGTTGTGTGCTGGACACTGGGGTCCCCAACTTTCTTAACACACTCCACTCCTCCCCTGTGTCGGGGTGGGGAGGACACTGAGCCCACACTCATATCTGAGGTATGGAGGGAGCCTGGCTTTTCTAAACCAACCAAGGGTAACCCCACTATGGTGGGCCGAATTGTGTTCCCTGAATTTATGTGATAAAGCCCTAACCCCCAATACTTCAGAATGTGACTGTATTTGGAGATAGGGCCTTTGAAGGATAATTAAGTTAAAATGGGACTAGTGACTAGGACACAGGCACACAGGGGGACAACCAGGTGAGGATACAGGAGGATGGGCACATACAAGCCAAGGGGAGAGTCCTCAGAAGGAACCGGCCCTGCTGACACCGTGATCTTGGACTTCCAGCCTCCAGAACTCCAGGGAACACATTGCTATTGTTAAAGTCACAGACGGAGCAGACTAACGCACGCCCAGGGGTTCAGTAACTGAGGCCTGAGGGACTGGCTCCACACTGCGCATGTGACCCCCATTCTGGCTGAGGGGAGACGTGTAGGGGACACCTAGGAAGGACACTCCTCGGCTCTTCTGAGAGCGAAGACTCTTCTTTGGGGCCCTGCAGCATGAGGAGGGGATCCTTCCCCCATAGGCAGAGCCATCTACAGACAGGTCCTGACCTGGTCCCGGGTGATGGCCCTGACCTGACTTCTGTGTGTTGAGTGTTTGATCTCTTGCATCATGAAGCATCCTGGCTAAGATCTGGCTGTTATCAAAGTCCAGAACACAGCAGAGGTATATACCATCTAGCATCTGTCTAACATCTCCCTCCCTCTATCTCTCTCCCTCTCTCTCTCTCTCTCTCTCTCTCTCTCTCTCTCTCTATCACCTATTATCTATCCATCTATTATCTATCTATTACTTATCTTTGTATCCATCATCTGTCATTATCTATCTGTCATCTATCTATAATATACAGAGGTGGGCAAAAGTAGGCTTACACTTAAATACAAATAAATAATACAATATTTAGTAAAGAACAATACAAGAATAAAGTCTGTGTTTCACATACTCACAGCTGTAAACTCACTTTTTCTACTAGAAAATATGGATCTCCTAGTAAAAATCTATAGACTGTCAGGCAGTACTTGTACGAGTCAGGGTTCTCCAGAGAAATAGAACTAACGGGATATACATAGGTTGAGGGAACAGCTGGTGACAAGTCCCTGGGGTAGACGTTCTCAGGATAAGGCAGAGAGTAGGAAGGTCCCGTGTGGCAGGAGCCGGGCGATGATGAGACACAGGGCAGGAGAGGTCCCCAGCCCCCACCCCACAGGGGCATCGACACCCTGGCTAGGATTCTGGGAGACACTGGAGGGTCAAGCCAACATCATCCGACCTAGGTTTGCAGGGGAGCGCCACACTGCGGCGGGGACCGGCTGTGGGGCCAGGGAGAGGGCGAGGAGGACCAGGGACCTTTCTAGCAGTTCGGGAGGGAAACTGCGCGGCTGAGCCCTCAGTGGCGGCCGTGAAGTGGGGAGAAAGGCCAGGTTCCGGGCTGATTATGAAAGCGGAGCTGAGAGGCCTTCTCGGCAGACTGGCCGTGGGTGCGAGCGGAGGAGGGCATGAGGGTGACTCAACCCGGGACGGGAGCGTGGGCCGGGCTGATGCCATTTGCTGAGACGGAGCCCCAGGGTGCGTGGGCTTGGGGGCGTGTCCCGGCTGGGCACGGGCTCTGGAGCCGGAGGGGCGTGTACACATCAGGGGGAGGCGTGTGCAGGGGGCAGGCATGCGGCAGCCCAGGCACAGAGGTTACACTGAAGCCGTGGCGGCCCAGGGGGTCGGTGGAGGCGCTGGGTCCGGGCTACCCCCGGGTTAGAGGACATGCAGCAGAGGAACTGAGCAGGAGCCGCCGGCCGCAGGAGCAAACTGCGGAGTGCAGAGTCCCGGACACAAGCGTCCAGCTGGTTTCCGAGAGGAGCAGGATGCCACGCCCCTGCCAGCCCCGGAGTGGACGGTGTGCTGGGTTGAATAGCGTCGTCCAAACACGTGCCCACCCGGACCCTCCATGGGTGACCTTATCTAGAGGGTTTTTGCGGGTGTCATTCGTTAAAATGAGAGCATCCGGGATTAGGGTGGGCCCAACATCCAGTGACTGGTGTCCTATAAGAAGAGGAGAGGAGGCCCTGGCCGGTTGGCTCAGCGGTAGAGCGTCGGCCTGGCGTGCGGGGGACCCGGGTTCAATTCCCGGCCAGGGCACACAGAAGAAGCGCCCATTTGCTTCTCCACCCCTCCCCCTCTCCTTCCTCTCTGTCTCTCTCTTCCCCTCCCGCAGCCAAGGCTCCATTGGAGCAAAGATGGCCCGGGCGCTGGGGATGGCTCCTTGGCCTCTGCCCCAGGCGCTAGAGTGGCTCTGGTTGCGGCAAAGCGGCCCCCCAGAGGGGCAGAGCGTCGCCCCTGGTGGGCGTGCCGGGTGGATCCCGGTCGGGCGCATGCGGGAGTCTATCTGACTGTCTCTCCCCTTTCCAGCTTCAGAAAAATACAAAAAAAAAAAAAAAAAAAAAAAAAAGAAGAGGAGAGGACACAGAGACACAGAGAAGGCCAGGTGACCACGGAGGCAGCCACGAGCCTGCTGGGAGCCTCCGGGAGCTGGAAGAGGCGGGAAGGGTCCTCCCCAGAGATTCACAGGGAGCCTGGCCCAGCCAGTGACTTGATGTGGAACTTCTGGCCTCCAGCACTGCGAGAAACTAAACTTCTGTTCTATGCTGCCCGGTTTTGTGGGGCTTTGTTCCAGCACCCGCAGGATCCTAAACACAGACAGGTACCCCGAGTCCCTTCCCAAAGCACCCCCCAGGGGACACCCTTAGCCAAAGGGTCGGCACCCTGACCCACTCACCCACTCTTGTTCACAGACTGCGTCCCCTCCTTCCCTGACCCACTGCAGTGGGTCACTAGTGTTTCTCTATGCAGAACCTGTAGATGTGACCTCTGCGTCCAGGGGACCGGGGGCCGAGTCCTGCTTCGCCCCTTCCGTGCTCAGAGCCCGTTTCCTTACCTGCTGACAGGGAGGTGTGCTGCTCCGATTCATGCCCGAGGTGGGGGGCTGCCCGGGGGGCCTAGCGCAAGTGAGCTCTTTCAACAATAGTGACTTTCACTCCTGGCTCAGAGGCAGGACCCCAGGTGGGGACTTGACTTGTGGAATTCACCAGGGAGGAAGAGAAGAGCCAAGCCCCCCGCATCAACCATGGAGTTGCCAGAAGGAACAACTGTTAATAAGGCCACTGGTGGGTCTTGTTGCCTATGAGGCTGCTTGCTTGGGCCACCTCTGGGGGGTGGGGGTGGGGGTGGGGCGTCTGGAGACGGTGGACGGCGGTCAGCTGTTGGCACCTGGGGACACTACGTCCCCTACTGTGTGGTTGACAGATAAAATACAGGATGCCAAGGAAAGTCTGACTTTCATATAAACAGTAATCAATTTTTTAGTAAGGCATATCCCAATCATTGCATGGGATAGACTTATACTACAAAGATCTGCTGGGTTTCTGAGTTTAACTGGGCACTCTGTGTTTTTATTTGCCGAGTCTGGCAACCCTCTCCACCCCTCAGCTTGCTTCTCGCATCTGGGATTTACAGCCAGGTCCACGAGGGCCTCATGTAGAGGCCAACCGGCCACTTTGGCTAGTGGTACAGGTCATCGAGTCACCCCCTGGCCGCCTCGGCCCCTCTCCATCCAGCCACTTGGTTTCTTGTCCGCCACGTGCAGAACGCTGTTCCTGTTACACCTACGTCCCCACGTGTGAGGAGTCAGTAAGACTTCTAGGGAGAAAGTACAGTTGTCATGTGAAAAAGAAATGGAGTGGATTCCGAGTTCATTAGGCAAGTTAATCAAATGGTCCAGCCGCGCCTGGCGGCTCCTTGGAGCACTCTGGCCGCTGGATGGATGCCGTGTCCCGGGGGGGAAGCGTTCAGGAGCGGAGACAGGGGCCGCCTCCTTGAGGCCGGAGAGCTGAGATGCCAGGCGGGTCACAGGACAGGAGGCCCTGAGCTCTGGGAAGGTGTCGTCCCACCCTGGGCGGGTAGCTGCACGCGGGACAGCCCACCTATCCTCATCCTCCTTCTCCCTGGAGCTGTAGGCCCGTGAGAAAGAGGAGCCGAGGCTGCCACTGGCTGAGGGGTGTCTGCTCCTCTGTGCGGGTTTCCCGGCCCCTGCTCTGCCCCGGCCTCCCATCCGGGCAGTAGGCCAGCCAGACCAGGTCCCTGTCCTGGTGGGAGGAGCAGTCTACCCAGTGGCAAGGACTTGCAGAATGACCACCTTCCTGGGCTGCAGGAAGCTCGCTGAGCGGTTCCAGTCCCCTGGCCGGGCCGATGCCCCGTTTGCAGGGTGGCGGCCCTGGGTGAAGCCAGCGCAGGAAGGAGACAGAAGTGTTTGTTGTTGATCAGCTGAACGAGCCCCCCACCCCCACCCCCCAGGACTTTCCATTCTGTGAGCTAATAAAGACCCTTTTTGGTTTAGGGAACTGTGGGAGAGAGGTTTCTGTTTCTTACAACTGAGAGAGCTTTGACCAACACAATCCTTTGGTTCAACTGTTTCCACAGACAGGGGGCCCAGTGGGTCAACGACTCCAGGCCAGTGCTGCCCATGGGTCCCAGCAGTCCGCAAGGATAGCCTCAGGGACATAAACACGAGTGCCCCCACCAGGGAGGGCCTCCTCACCACCTTGCACATTCCCGGGGACAAATTCACGCTTGTCCTACTCACCACTCAGAATGGGACCTTGGAACTAACTCTGGGGCTCCTTGGAGAGGATTCCATCACTGCGTGACGTGTCCCCTGCTGCTCCACCAGGCTCCCCTGGGCCTTGGTGACAGCCTGGGCTCTCTGGTGTGAGGGTGGTGCCCTGGGTGTACCCAGGTCCCAAAGAGCCCTGCTTGAGGCTGGAGTCCCACACGGTCCCTTTGGGCTGCCTGAGGTAGGCTGGGAGCTGGAGGTTGTTGATGAGGGAAGGACACACCCCTTAGGTCCTTTGTGGTCCCCGTGGGAAAAAGGCACACAGGCCTGGGATTCCTTTTCCCTATTATTATTATTATTATTATATATTATCATTACTATTATTATTTTATTTATTTGTTTTTTATTTTTTATTTTTCTGAAGTTAGAAGCTGGGAAGCAGTCAGACAGACTCCCACATGTGCCCAACCGGGATCCACCCAGCATGCCCACCAGGGGGCGATGCTCTGCCCATCTGGGGTGTTGCTCTGTTGCGGCAGGAGCCATTCTAGTGCCTTAGGTGGAGGCCATGGAGCCATCTTCAGCGCCCCGGCCAACTTTGCTCCAATGGAGCCTTGGCTGCGGGAGGGGAAGAGAGAGACAGAGAGAAAAGAGAGGGAGAAGGGTGGAGAAAGGTGGAGAAGCAGATGGGTGCTTCTCCTGTGTGCCATGGCCGGGAATCGAACCTGGGACTTCCACACACCAGGCCAACGCTCTAACCGCTGAGCCAACCAGCCAGGGCTCCTATTATTTTTTTTATTGTGGTAAAATACACCTCACACAAAATCTACCATCCTAGCCCCTCCCCACCACATGCTCGTCACTGGTGAGCTTGGCTCTGATGCTCTCGGCCCCGGTCAGAGGCCAGCAAGGGTTAACGAGAGAAGTGCACCGAATCACAGTCAGAAGGAGACTTTTTCAAAGACTTGATAAATAAATCACTGCTCATGTTTAATTCAAAGCCCCTGCTGCCTACTGAGCACATGGGGAAGTAGCGATCTTTCAATTAAAACAGCTCTGAGGGGCTTCTCCAGCTCTCCTGGGGCCTTCCGGCCGCCCCCCTCTGGCTGGAGGTCCTGCAGGGAAGGCCGGTGTGGCCACCGAGCTCCCCAGGCAAGCTCAGAATGGAATGCAAACTCCGCACCCGGGTTGCCCAGGGTCACCCTCCTCCTCAATCTCACTGTCCCAAATCACCACTTCCTCTTGAAACCCAGTTTTCTTTTCTCCATAGCTCAGTTATGTCAAGTGTTTACGGGTTTTCCTTGTTTCCTGATTGTCTGTCTCCCCTTCTAGAATATCGTCTCCCGGGAGCTAGCATCTCTAGTTCCCTCTATACCCCAGCAACCTTAACCCAGAACAGTGCTCAGCACATAGCAGGTGCTCAGTTAACGCTTATGGTCTATTTGTGCCTTTTCTCCTTTAGGCTGAACACCCCGGTTCCTCCAGTTTCACATACGGGCCAGGAGGCTGAGCGCCAGCCGGGCCCCGTGCCGCTGTTCTCTGAGCTTCAAGTTTCCGAGGAACAGCAAAAAGGGGGGAGGAGCACGGGGACCCACGTGTGGGAGACCCAGAGCCGCACCGAGTGCTTCGCGTGGATGGACCACCTCAACCTCACCAGAGCCCGCTTTTCAGAAGCACACACCACGGCACACTGAGATGAAGTCCCCTTTGCCAGGTGGTGTCATTAGTGAGTGACGTGGTAGAGGCAGGATTGGAACCCAGGCCTCAGGCTCCTGGACTAGGCACTCTGATCACGCTCTTGGAAGGTGAGAGCTTTTATAACCACCCAGTGCTGGGAAGTATGAGCGGCCGCTCACCGCAGGAGCCTGGCTTCCTGAAACCCCAGGTGGCCAGTGACGAAAGGCAGAGCAACAATCCTTTGCTGCGGGCTGAGATCAAAATAAGCTCCCGATCGACATTCTGGAAACCTGCTCCTCTGTACGTAGTTGCTGAAAACACATTCCGTCCCAGGATAGCACATGCTTTCTGGAGCGGGTCTAGGCACCAGCAGTCAGCCTCCTTTAAGGTGACAATATCACATCGCAACACCAGGCAGTTGATGGTGTTAATCTCCATTTTCCCAATAATAATAATAAAAAAAAAAAGACAAAAAAACCCCACCAAGACCCCAAAGGTTGAGTAACCTGGCCACCCATCTAGGAAGTGTCAGGGCCAGGAATCGAACCCCTGACCCCAGAATCATGCTCTGTCTACTGTCATCCCACAGCGACTATCCTATTAGCTGTAGTCATCATCACCAAACATCTAGCGAATACTTACCACGTGCCGGACCATGTGTTTAGCATTTATAGTTATTTAGCTCATTTGATCCTAATTACAACCATAGGAGGCCTATTTTGATCCCTGTTTTAAAGATGAGGCAATTCAGGTCCAGATGGTGAAAGAACCGTTTTAAAATGTAGGTGTTATTGTTCAGGCAGGGTGGGGCCCGCCGAATAGGAGATTGATTGCCACCGAAAGAAGTCCGTTCCTTGTGGTTCCCAAGGGGAGAGGGCGTGCCAGGCTACGCAGGGCACACGGGAAGCACGAGGGCTCATCAGGAGGTGGGGGGGGGGGGGAGAGGGGAGAAATGCGGACAAGAGCCTTTCTTGTGGTTTCCACGGGAAGGCAGGCTCAGGACCGGCGACTCTTTGGAGAATATCAGAGCACTCTATTTGTCCAGTACTCAGCGGTGGGTGCTGTGGGTAGCAGGATAGTGGCCACGTGTGAGAGCCCTTGGAAGGGAGGGGGTTGGCGGTGTGGGCTCTGGATTCATTGGCTTGCATGTGAAAGACATACATCTAACTACTCACCTACTCACTTACTAACCATCTCTAATTGGCTAGCCCTGGGACGGACAGTCTCCCCAGGATCAGCAAGCCTCCAGATAGCAAAGCATCAGAAACCCAGGGGCCCCCAAGGTCGCTCAGAACAGGCCTTGACACCTAGATCAGCTTGCTCCCGAGCTCCTCCACCCCTTCACCACTCGACACGGAGATCTCCTCTCTGTCGCAAAAGCCTTGCTAGTGCAACATGGAAAGAACTCGGGAAGTTGTTGAAAACGCCAATGTCTGAGCGTCTGAGCGGAGTTGAGCCCGAGACGATGGCTGCAGGTGGGACCAGGTAGGAGCCAGAACGGCTGTTCGCCCCGCATCCCCCCCCCCCCCCCAGACAGATGAAAAGTCCCAGAAAGGGCGGCTATTGGCTCTGAGCTGGCATCCCTGGGATTAAATGTTCTTTTCAGTTTGGGAGAAAACTAGAAATTTAAATCTGCCCCGCCCCCTCACCAACCTGAATTGGATCCAAGGGCGCCCACCGTGTGCGCGTGCGCGTGCGCGGCGGGGCCACCTGCTGACTGCGCCGCCCTCCTGTAGCACGTGATTCAGGAGAGACGCAGCTGGATGGGGCAGCGCACAGCCCGGACGGAGACAGCAACATCTGTTGGAACCTCCCAGGAGAAAAATTTCCCTTTCATTGCATATTAAGTCATTAAAACACAAAAAAGAAAGAGGGACATTAATTTCCCCACCATATGCGGACAATATTTTCATGCAAAGCTATCAAGGGGAATGTTCCTGCCTTCCGCTGACGGGCTGTGGGAGGAGTGGGGGGGGGGGGGGGGGCGGGGGGCACTAACTGTACACCAGAGCCCGTATATCCTCTGCAGGGAGGGTTCCAGGAGCCCGTGCTGGGTCTCTCAGTCCCATCTCTGGGTTTCTCTCTGCTTCCCGGGACTCAGCCTGGCTTACAGCCCTGGGACCACGCTGGGGTCTTAGACTCATGCCTAAACCATTGTCCCCTGCGTCTTGTCCAGATTCCTTTTGAGGTCACGGTCATGTGTCTGGTCAACTTCCTGGGTCACTGAGTAGGGACTCTCCTGCCGGCTGTCCGGGCTCTGGGGCTGGCAGTCCTGGGCTTGAAAACCTGTGCTCAAAAAAAACAAAACACTAAAAAAACAAACAAACAAAAAAAACCCCATTACTTAAATGGCCATGTGACCTTGGTTGGGACCTGGCATTTCTAGGCCTGAATGTCCTCATGTGTAAAATGGATGCAGCAACAACATGTCATAACGGTGTTGTGAGGTCTGAAGCCAGTGTTGGACACTCCAACTGCTGCAGAGCAGGGTGGTGGTGGCCCTGCTTCCCCGCTTCTAATGAATAGCTGATGCTGCCTGTCCCGTCCCATTTGCATGTGGCAGCAGCATCCAAGCCCGCTGGTGAAGAAGTGCGTTACACTGTTATGTGGCCCCTCATTGCAGCATCTTTTGGTTCCACTGCCTCTAACACCAGCCAGTGGTGTCATGAAGCCTCTGCCCCCCTGCCTGGTAACAACACTGCCCCTGTTTTTCTGTTGAGGTAGTGAATTGCCCATGTGCTCTTGCTGTGTCTCCCAGGCACAGGGCTCCGTCTCCGCTCCGAGCATGAAACAAGGGGAAGGCAGTCCGTTGATGTCATACAAAAGCCCGGATCATGTGTATCTTTCTATTCTGCCATACTTGGCATGTGGATTTGACCCCATGGCTACAAGGTGGCTGCTGCACCTCCAAGTATCACATCTATACTCCAGACAGAATAAAAGGAGAAATTTGAATGGAAGAATTTGCTCCAAGATTCACTGTTTGGTCCTTTTTCGTTACATTTTGACTGCCCAAACTGGTCACTTAGCCGCTTTTAGCTGCAAGAAAGTCTGGCCAAGAAAAGAAAGAAAAAGGAAAGAGTATTTTAGCTTTCTATTCGCTTCAGAAGAGAAGGGCAAAGGAAGGAAGGTTGACAATGGCTTTGGGCATCGGATCCTTGCTATCTGCCAGAGACAGACAGGTCTGGCGGCGTCACGCAGAATGTGACCTTGCGCAGAGTATTTGTTTGAACTTCTGTTTATTCATGCGGGAAACGAGGACAATAGCAGCCCCTTCTCTCCCAGAGCCGCAGCGCCTCGGCTACAGTATTTAATACATGGTAAATATCATTGTAATTATTCTAATAGGGGAACAATATTTACATAAAAGGCAGGCAGCGGGCCCAGTTAATGTTACTTCTGGAAAATTACTGACCTATCCCCAATTCCACAAAAGTTTCTTTTGAAAATCCCTGCAGAGGTTGCTTAGAGTTTGACTTGAACAGGCCGGAGGAAGGTGGAAACTGCTAACCTGTTTTCCTGCAGAGCCTGTCGGGGGGAGCAAACAGAACAGGAGGGAGGGGACCCCCAGGCCCCCAGGGCCACAGCTAGGAAGGAGTCTGCCTGGCCCTTGCAGGACACGAGGCCAAATGGACGAGGCCGGGAGAGTCACAGAGCTGGAATAGCCCAGATTCAGGCCTGGCCTTCTTGGTAGAGCTGGGACCCTCCCTGGGACCCACCCCACCCCACCTACTGTGATGTACTTTATTTTAAACAAGCAGAAGAGAGATGAGAAGGACGCTGGGGGCAGCTGGTCCTGTTGACGGGCTGTTTCTGCTCCAAAGTTCACATGCAGGTGCTGAGAGCAGGAAGCCACAGTTGAACTGGCCTCCTTTGGGGACTGGGGGCTGGGGACTGGGCTGCCCCAGCTTCCGGGGTCCCGCAGGGAGTAAGATGAGCAGACAGACAGAATCCCTGCTGAGGAAAACTGTGGCTCTTGCTTATCTGGCCCAGGTGCCTAGAAGAGCCCCCAAGGGGCTGTGGGCCAAGCGACAGAGAGTGGGTGAGACTGATCACTGGGCCATCCAAGGCCATTGCAGTTGGAACTGGTCTCCCCGTAGTCAGTCCCTGGTCTCGCGGGAGTGACAGGGACTTGTCCCGGCATCCTGTGCACGCACAACCCCCCTGTCCTCATGGGCCAAGTGAGTACGTGGGCTACTGGCACAAGTAGGCGCTCCAGAAATTCATGTGAGGGTGGGGGGTAGCAGGCGCCCCTCCAGGAAAACACGCACTCCTACTGAGTCGTCCCGATGCTCAGCCTGTCTCAGTCTGCTTAGTGTCCTTTGTCCTGCCCCCTCCCAGTGCTCCTGCGGTGAGACCTAGGAGGGACTGGACAGAGCGCTCACCCACACTGAGCGTTCTCTGCGCACTGACTGTGTGTCTGCCCGGGGGCCAGGCGGGGCTGCGGTCTGGCCATTGGAGAATGCCCAGCGTCTCTGTACGCATCCCTCGGGTTTTATGAAAATCTGCTGATTTTCACCTCCGGCACGTTTCTCTTAGAGCTGACTCGGAGTTAGTCACTCAGAGAGAGACACGAAGGGAAAATTAAATTAGTAGCATTAGTGTCCTAATGGCAGATCTAACAGACACCAGGCAGCTGGCTCTCTTGGGGAATCAGCTTCCCTGCGTCGGGTTGGATTTGGGAGCGGGGGACAGAGGCTGTTGCTGACATGTGTGTCCTCCTTCTGAGGCCTGTAGGGTCAGCTGAGTCTGGGAATAACTGTCCGTCAGCCACACACACCCACACACACACCAGCCCACACCCCCCCCCCCCCAAGGCCTGACCTGTAATCAGATTTGACTCGTTTATGTTTTCATCCATTCCTCCGCGAGGAATGTCACTGACCTGATTTCCACGGGGGCCTGGATGTAGCCCCTGCGCAGTGGTCTTGGGGTCCCACTCGCACAGCCCCAGGAGGCTGGTCCCAGTCCATTTTCTCCCCCCTGGTCTTACAGCTCCCGAGAAACTTACCTCCTCCTGAATCCAGGCTAAGGGGTCATCAGCACTCAAGACCTGGGGTTCCCTAGGCCTAGGGCATCCAGACCTCTTCCTTCCTTCTTCCCTGCTCGGGGCACCCCCAACCACCCTCCGGCTGAAGGCTGAATGTCACCACCAGGATTGCGGAATCCTCCTCCCCACCCCCACTCAGTAACTGCTGAAAACAGTGTCTCCCCACGATGGATGGGTGTTCAAATGGAGGTAGATGCTGTGATAAATAACTTCCAAATTCCTTGAAAAATGGGCCTGAATTAATTCACAGTCGCTCCTTGTCCTCTGCTTTTGTCTCCAGGGGCAAAGACTCAGAGCACCCCCCCCACCCCCCACCCCCCGGGCTCCGTGGGTTTTTCTGACGTTAAAGAGGGGGCCCTCCCACGGAGTCAGTTTAGACGACCCTGGTTCAACAAAGGCCATCAACTCAGGGCAGCGAAGCAGTGACAGCCATGGCCCGTGACAGGTCCGGGAGGGCACTGGGGGCAGGGGCGTTTTATTCTCTGTCCGCCCCTCTCCCAGGTGACACGTTGTCTGGGCTTGCTGGGGCCTGGTTTTTGTTCTGGAAAACAGAAAGCTGTGGTGGTATCCTCATCGGCTGGCAGGACCACCGCCCAAGCCTTGGCGTTGACCTTTCGGCTTTGACGGGGGGAGGGAGGAGGCTGCCAGCCTCCGAGGCCCCCAGCAGGACTGCCCAGTGCACTTGTGCACACAGCAGACACGTGGTCGCAGAGGGCCCCCTGCACTGGGAGAGTTCCTTCAGAACATCCCTGCTTTCCTGCTCTCTTTGCAGGCTTATTGCTTGTTTACTGCTGTCTCCCCCACAGCCGGGAGCCCCAAGGCCTTGTCACCTAGCTGAGGCCGGGCCTTCAACACTAACACCAGAACCATCATACAAGCCACACGTGTGGTCTGAATTCTCTAGGAGTCACGTCAGAACAGCAAAACCAGACGGGAGATCAGTGTCCACACGGTACATCTTACGTCAGCCAGTAGTATATCCGCAGTGTTTATCATCTCAGTGTATAGTTAGTTAACAGAAGGTTGGTTTACATTTTGGTTCTAAATCTTGGAAATCTGGAGTGTTACTCACTACTGTGTATCTCAACTCAGCCTCTAAATCTTCACCAGAAATGCTTGATTTTCATTTGGGTTTCATAAAACGTTCAGATGAAAAGCAGAGCCAGAGGTCCCCAGTTCTTCCAAACATCCCTACGAGTTTTTCGATAGCGGCATCAAGTATCTATTCTAAAATGTCCATGTGTTGAAAACAAACAAGATTTAAAAGTGAAATCACCTCTCCGGCCCCCCTAGCTATATATTTCAAGTGCCCGGGAGCCCCTTGTGGCCCGTGGTGGCCATCGGACCAAGACAGCACACGTGGAGAAGCTTCCACCGGGGCAGGAAGTTCTGCTGGACAGAACAAGTCCGCACCTTCGTGTCCTTGGGGCAGGGTCACGTATTAACGATGAAGGAAGACCCATCAGATGCTGACTCAGACCCTCAGCTCAACCCTGAGGGGCTTTGGGTCAAGACACATGCTCCATGTGGCCCCAAAACACCCGCATTGAAACCTGTAATACTGTTTACAAAACCCAAACAAAATCCTGCGAACAACGTGGCCCGGAAAACTCAGACCCTTCCCGGCTCAGAACGAGGGGGCAGATGGATTCCACGCTCCCTCCAGACCTTTGTTTTCTCGATGGAGACGCCAAACCTACAACTTCAAATGAGCTTTACAGAAAATTGCTTCCGAGAGCCCAGGGAAAAGCGAAATCTGAGACAAGAACACCTTGAAGCATTACCCCAGGCAGGGCCACCCGCTTAGTGACACCTCGGGGGGTCGCGAGCCCACGGTCGGTCAGCCCACCAGGCTGGGGACAGCCACGTTCTGCGCCGTTCTAATTCACTTGCCCCTTTCCCGGGGCTTTGGCTGGCTAGTGTGGCTCTCCTTGCAGCCCCAAACAAATAAATAATTCATCCCCGAAGTGGTACATCTGCTGATATTGCTTAGATTCAAATCCCTAAAATATGTATTTAATTAGGATTTGGTGAGGCCATTATCGACCTCGGCTAGCAGCGGCATTAAAATAAAAGCTGGAGATCTTACGCAACAGCTGGCAGCCCGACTCCGGACGCTCCCTGACACCGGACCCCTGTCACCCTGCACCTTCCTAATGATCGGGCTGGAGGCGATGGTGGCAGTGTTTTTATGGCCGAGGCAGGTCTCCCGGCCGAATCCACCTAATTACAGTTTGGAACGCAGGTAGCACCTGCTTCCTGGGCTTGCAGAGCTGAGGGAATGTGCTATGTAATATTTATGGCTCCTGTAAAATTCAGAGTAATTTGTGGTGTTTGGCATTCGGTAGTGTTTTCAGGAGAGGCTCCCAGCCTGGGCGGAAGGCCCCCTTCTGGCCCCCACCCGGCCCTGCCCCCGTCGAGCCTGCCCTGGGAGTAGTGGGTAGGGTCCTCTAGCTGGGGCCCCTGACCTGGAATTCAGGTCCGTGATGGGATGAAAACCCCATTTAAAGGTGCTCAGAAACATAGTAGACTTCCATGCATTCATTCAGAGTCCTCACACTGTCCTGTGTTGACCTGTGTTATGTGTCTGGTGGAAGTTGGGAGAAACCAGGGTGAGGAGAAAAGGCTAAGATAATAAATTTGAGGGGAGGAGGTACCCCAGAAGACCCAAGACCCTGTTACCCCCCGCCCCCAGTTCCTCTCCTTCCTTTCCTCCCTTCCTGCTTTTCTTCTTCCTTCCTTCCTTCTTCCTTTCCTTTCCTTCCCTTCCCTTCCCTTCCCTTCCCTTCCCTTCCCTTCCCTTTTCCTTCCTCCCTCCGTTCCTTCCTTCCTTCCTTCCTTCCTCCCTCCCTCCCTCCCTCCCTTCCTCACTCCCTTCCTGCCTTCTTTCCTTCCTGCCTTCCTTTCTGCCGTCCTGCCTTCCTGCCCTCCTTTCTTCTTGTAACATTTAATAAGCACCTACTATGTGGCAGCACTAATAAAGATGATAGTGCCAAGTGTTGTAACAGCAAAGCCACGTCCCTGCTCTCAGGCTGCATGCCTAGAGGAGGAAGAGAGTGCTCCCGGGAGTCACCTGGCCCGGAAGAGCACTCAAGTCCTCCTCTGCTTCCCAAACCTCTCCACATCCAGGGGGACACACGTTCTGACCCCCACCAGCCTAACGCCTGCCTGGGCGCAGAACGAGGACTTTGGACGTCAGGCATTCTGGCACTGTGACATCGAGCTGGAAATACTCAATGTCATTTATTCATCCATCCATCTATCCACCCACCCACTGGGTGTGGCTGGCCCTGCGCTGGCTGCTGGGGAGACAGACCTGCTAACTGGCCCCTCTAACCTGCCGAAGAAGGTTGTGGTGAGGGAGGCGAGCTGTGGAGGGCTGGGACCTCAAGCTCGGGGAGAAGGCAGCGGGGTGGTGGGGGCTGCTTGGTGTGGGAATAATTGAGGACAAGCCAGGGTTATTGGTCCAGAGCCTTCTACAGCGCCGCAGCAGCCCGTGGCTTGCGTCTGGCAGAGACCCCAGGGCAGGTGGGGGGTGGGGTGGCGCTTTACGGTGAACCGAAGGGGGGCCTCAGCTGTGCCTGATGCGAGGCTGGGAGCTGGGGGAGGCCGCTGGCCGGCTCACTAGAAGCGAGGTGCCCAGTCTGATTGGGTGCGGGCAGCGTATCTGCCTTTCCCTGGTTGATCCTAAGTTGGACGTGGGAACAAAACTTAGGGCAGCTGCCAGTTGTTGGCGAAGGCCCAGCCATCTGGGCCGGTTGCTGCAGGCTGTGGGGTCAGAGTTCTGTCTTTATAGACCGTCCGGCCTTGTTTGTGTTCCCGTCTCTCTACCTCATCCCTGCATGCTCTGTGCCTCTGCAGTCCGAGCCCTGCTTTCCTCGTCGTCTCTCAGCAGGAAAGTGGATGTGGACGCGTGAGCTGAGTGAGTCTGGAAGGAAGAGGAGGGATGAGCTGTTCCCAGAAAAAGGCATCCCAGGTAGAAGAACGCAGCTTTGAAAGGGACACGGGGCCCGGAAAATTGTGAGCAGGGGGCAGGGGTAGAGTACAGGTGGGGTCGGTGCGGGTACTGAAGGGCTCTGTGCTGGCCTCAGAGGGGTGGTCGTGGGATGAGCAGAGAGAGAGAGAGAGAGAGAGAACCAGCCCAGGACATCAGGAGTCCGGACGGGACCTGGGGGCAATGGGGAGCCACCAAAGGGTTTTAAGCAAGGGCAGGCCACCTTCTGGTGTGACTGCTAGGAGGATGGGAACAACACACTGTGGGAGGCCTAGGGAGGAGGTCTGTAGTCACACCTGTCCCGTCTAGAGAGGATGAGCCAGGGCCTCAAGAGGGACAGTCGGGATGGATTCCATGGGGAAGGGAATCCAGGCGACATGGAGATGTTCGTGGGGTCCGCACAGCAGCCTGGGTGTCCTTAGGGACAGACAGCTCTCAAGAGGTGTGGGGCCATATTCTCCCGGTTTCCAGCTCGTCCTGGGCAGTGTTTACAGCAACGTGTCTCAGGGTCAGCTGACACTGCACTCACAGAGCTCATCTGGCCAGATGCGAAGGGCAGCTTTGAGCCAGAAGACAGGCCAGGTTGTCTCTCTATTGAAATGTTACAGTGTGGCCCCTCATTATCTTGCACACGTGACCGGAGAGGCTGTGGCCAATCCCTGAGCATCTCCGGTTTGGTATTATACAAATGAATGAATGAAGAAATGAATGATTGCTATCGCAAAGCTCCTCCATCCTCCCAGTGTGCTTCCTCGCAAACAGAGAAGCAAGCTTCCTCAGTGACTAGGCTATAATTTAAGTTTCTAATGAGCCCTTGAGTGCGTTTCATAATTAGGGACCTGCGGCCAATTGCTACTTAAGAGAACAAACCACTTCCCTGTTGAGTTGAGCTAGGATGGTGATTTACCAAAGTAAAAACTTAATGGGATCCTGCAGTCACCGGGTTTTATGGGCAGCCGTATAGTGCCAGCGTCATTATATGTATGCATCCATAAATTGGCCACAAAGCTGAAAAACATGCTTTCTGTAGCAAATGCCAAAGAACAGCAAGGCCATAAAAAAATTTACGGCGTCCAGCAGGTGCGTCCGAAGGTGGGCATGATGGGGGGGAAATGTTTCCATGGGCCCGGTGACCTGGGGTCCTCCCTCTGTTACTCCCTACTTTGGCTCTTCCTCCTTCAGGTCGGATTGTGCTCCTGTCCTAATGGCCTCCCCGCGTCTCCACGGCAAATGTCGTAGCTCCGTGCTACATTTCTTGTACCTCTAGAGGCTTTACGCCACACTGTTTGGTTAATCACGGAGCTTAAAATGTGATCGGACAAGATCCCACTTTAGCCTTTTCTAATCTGGCAATTTTGCAGGCGGCCCACGGAATGACATTCACGGCATTAATTAGAAAACCCTTTAACGGCCAGTTGCTGGCTGCGAACAGCAGCGGTTGGGGAGGCTGACAGGGAGACCCCCCCACCCCGGAACCCCACTTCTACATCAGTAAGCAAGGGGTTCGGTCCTGGTTCTCTCCTTGTAAGGTCCCCCCTAAAATTCTAAAACCCGAATGCACTCCCTAGGATGAGACTTCTCTGGCTGTCTGAGGCCAACGTCATCTGACTACTCTGGGAATTTGGTGAAAAGGCTGAGAAACAGACAGCCGGGACATTTTGGCCCCTCCAAGCTCACACGGCTTAGGAAGTCACTGTTATTCGTCGACTGCCGAGTCAGGTTGACTCAACCTGGCACTTGAGTGGGCTCCGTGAAGCCCCCCGCAGCAGAGTCTGTTTTGGGGACGAGCTAGGGCGTTTGGGCAGCCATCTGTGCGTATGCGCATTCCCACGGCCTCTGGAGCTGCTCTGGCAGGAGTAAGACCGCCCACAGCCCCCCCCCCCCCCAGAGCTGCCCTCTGGGGTGGTTGTGGGGAAGGCACCAGACCTTGGGAGCTCTCTGAGACCTCCCAGGGGGAGGCAGGCTGGCTGGGGGCCGCCACCCCCCACCCCCCAGCTGGGTGGGATTTGGTTGGGCAGATAGAAAGACACATGACACTCTGGGGAAGAAAAGCAGCGTGCGTGCGCACAGGTTTGCAAGTGGGAAAGGCCCGAGAACCCTTTGGCCAGGGTGTCCGGCTGGAGCAGAAGTTTCCCTTAAAGAAATAAATCACAGCCGGGCTCTCCTAGGAGGCCTTTCAGGGCATGGACCTCCCCTACGGAAAGTGAAGAGAGGGGAGCAAAGTCTCCAGCAGAGACTGTCTCATGACCCTGGACCCGGTCAACCTGGATACTTTTCTAGGTGGGGGGGGGAGCGCAGCGGAGGGTGGGGGGGGGCGGCTGAAGAGGAGCTGCCGTCCTGTCCTTGGGGCCTGGCTCGGATCCCATGTGGGCTCTTCCTGTCCCAGAAGGTGAATCGCTTAGTGAACTTAGGGATCCGGGATATTGCTCCAAGCAGCGTCCAAAGAGTAAATTGGTGCAACTAGTTTATTTATTTATTTTATTTTTTTGTATTTTTCCAAAGCTGGAAGCGGGGAGTCTTGCACAAGCAAGACTCCCGCATGTGCTTGACCAGGATCCATCAGCACGCCCACCAGGGGGCGATGCTCTGCCCATCTGGGGCGTTGCTCTGCTGCAACTGGAGCCATTCCAGTGCCTGAGACGGAGGGCATGGAGCCATCCTCAGCGCCCGGGCCAACATTGCTCCAATGGAGCCTTGGCTGCGGGAGGGGAAGAGAGAGACAAAGAGGAAGGAGAGGGGGAAGGGTGGAGAAGCAGATGGGTGCATCTATTTGCCCTGGCCAGGAATCGAACTCAGGACTTCCTCATGCCGGGCCGATGCTCTACCGCTGAGCCAACTGGCCAGGGCCAGTGCAACTAGTTCAGAGAACCGTCAGCATCTACTGACGCCTCCCCTGCCCAGTGGCCCGTTGCACGCGCTTGAGGTCCTAGAGGCCTGCGCGCCGCATCCATAGCAGCTGTTTCATAAATTGCTCCAAACTGATGGGCGTCAACAGTAGAAAGAGTGACATACGCATTCATCCAATTGGAAAACTGCTCAGCGATAACATGGGACAGAGTACAGAAAGACGCAAAAGTCTGTATGGGTCTCAGAGGCGAGTCAGAAGAAGTTCAGTCACAGAATAAACTGTTCTGTGGTGACGGAGGGCAGGAGGGTGGCAGGATCGATTGGCACTGACCAGGGAGGGGACACAAAGGGCCTTCGAGGCACTGAAATGCTCTGTGGTTTTTTTTGGTTTGTTTTTGTTTTTTGGCAGAGACAGAGAGAGGGACAGATAGGGACAGACAGACAGGAAGGGAGAGAGATGAGAAACATCAATTCTTCGTTGCGGTTCCTTAGTTGTTCATTGATTGATTTCCCATATGTGCCTTGACTACCGGGGCTACAGCAGACCGAGTAACCCCTTGCTTGAGCCAGCGACCTTGGGCTCAAGCTGGTGAGCCTTGCTCAAACCAGATGAGCCCGCACTCAAGCTGGCGACCTCGGGGTCTCGAACCTGGGTCTTTCCGCATCCTAGTTCCGAGGATCCATCCACTGCGCCACTGCCTGGTCAGGCTGCTCTCTGTTTTTTATCTGCGTGGCGGTCACCTGGTTGTGTGCGCACAAAAATTCATTGAGCTGTCCTCTTAAGGGTTGTGAGCTCTACCATTGGTAGGTCACACCTCGACAGAAATGGAAGGAAAAAGATGATGGAGTGGTGTATAGTGAAGAATTGAGCCTTGTTTGAAGAGAGGTCTGGCCTTTGTCCTCAGCTGCTGGGAGTGTTCTCTAAGCCCTTGGAATGTCTTCCCTGATAAGGGTGACTTTCTTTACATGGGGGCCTTGGGCCATGCCAGAAAAATCTAACAATGTGGTTTGGGGGGGTATAGTTTGG
This sequence comes from Saccopteryx leptura, assembly GCF_036850995.1. Classification (NCBI taxonomy): domain Eukaryota; kingdom Metazoa; phylum Chordata; class Mammalia; order Chiroptera; family Emballonuridae; genus Saccopteryx; species Saccopteryx leptura. The sequence continues at coordinate 191,266,084 of NC_089508.1, read as the reverse complement.
GTCAACTCAACTCCATAAGGACTAGAGACTGAGTCAGCCACATGGGAAGTCGACCATGTCCACGATGGAGCCCAGTAGAGACTCTGGACGCCAGTGCTGGGGGTTTCCCTGGTTAACGATACTCCATGCATGTTGTCACACGTCATTGCTGGGAGTGTTAGCAATGTCCCACCCCCACTGGGAGGGGACAACTGGAAGCTCCATATCTGGAACTCCCAGGGGCTCTGCCCAGGAGTTTATCAGGAGTATGATAGCTCTCCGTGGGCACAGGAGTCCTTCCAGTGAATTATCAAACCGGAGGCTGGTCTCGAAGACCGTCGGTATCAGGAGTGAGCGTGGTCTTGCGAACTGTTCCCCTGACTTTGCAAGCCACCGGCCCCACGAGGCTCACGCTGGACACCTGCCTGGGAAACACATGAGGGAGATGGGGGGAGGGGAAGGGGGAGTCCCCTGTGGCCCTTTCCAGTAGTGTCTCCTCTGCAGAGGTCAGGTCACTGCCATCTGGGTTCCCTCACAGAAGCTCCCAGTTCCCCAGTTTTTTTGTTTGTTTGTTTTGTTTTTGTATTTTTCTGAAACTGGAAACGGGGAGAGACAGTCAGACAGACTCCCACATGCGCCCGACCGGGATCCACCTGGCATGCCCACCAGGGGGCGACGCTCTGCCCACCAGGGGGCGATGCTCTGCCCCTCCGGGGCGTCGCTCTGCCACGACCAGAGCCACTCTAGCGCCTGCGGCAGAGGCCAAGGAGCCATCCCCAGCGCCTGGGCCATCTTTGCTCCAATGGAGCCTTGGCTGCGGGAGGGGAAGAGAGAGACAGAGAGGAAGGAGAGGGGGTTGGAGAAGCAAATGGGCACTTCTATGTGCCCTGGCCGGGAATCGAACCCGGGTCCCCCGCACGCCAGGCCGACGCTCTACCGCTGAGCCAACCGGCCAGGGCCCCAGTTCCCAGTTTTGATGCCGACCACCAAGCAGACACAGCTCTGATGGGCTGAGCTCTAGACCCCTCCTCAGGACATGGCCTGTTGAGCCTCATCCTTGGGTTATGTCCCTGGTTCCCCGTCCCCTTCCAGTCACGTGTCCCGGGAGGAAAATAAATATTTCCAAGAAGCTTCCCACTCTCTGAAGTCAGGATTCTTAGATCCCATCAGACATTCTTCCTCTGGTACCCACAGACTCTGGAAAAGCAAACAGGGCCCCGGAGATAATTTATTGGGAGAACTGCAGATAGCAAACAATTATGTGTATCTGTTGGTTTTGTTTTCCACATCTGGTCACCAGGCCAAAGAAATATAATTAATTTTTTGGTTCCAAAGAGACAATTCCACCAGTGATACACATCTTTAATTAGCCTAACTCAACAATCGTGCTCCCCGGTACTTTATTTCAGGGAGCCCTGGCGTTGACACATTAATGGAAGATGGTGCCAGGCTCCCGGGTAAGAATAAAACGTGATTATAAAGGGGCTGAAACAAAAGAGGTTGCTTAAGCCAGATAAGCGCTGGGTTTTCATTGGAGAAGTGAGCTTAATAAGTTGCATATCTAAGAGAAATGCAAATGGACGGAGAGGAGAGTAGAATCCGCTAGGGAAAAAAGAGAAGGAAGGTTTAAGGGACTTGGGCACAGTCTTTCGTGGATCTCTTGAGGATCTATTTTGCAGATGGTGGGAAATACAATATAAACTAGCTTGAGCCTAAGGAACGTTTGTTATCCCTGAAACTGAAGGGTCCTGTCACGGGCTGTCTGAGCAGGCTCTGCCCCCCAGTTTCTCTGATGTTCCCTGTTGTCTCCACCGCCACGTGCTGGCTGGCTTCTTCCTCCCAGTGTGACCTCACTCACGATCACAACGTGGCTGCCAGGAGACCAGCAGCTGCAGGCGTCACCCTTCTTGTGGTGAATAATGGAGAGAGAATGGGGAGGGTGAACGAGAGAACAGCATCCCACAGCTATCAAAGATGCCTGCCCTCTGCTTTGACTAGACTGGACCAGCCTGTGTATCCCCTTTGACTTCCCTAGGAAATGTGAGCTCTCTGAAAGCAGGCCCCACATACTCCTCATGCTTCTTTGAAATCAGTTTTATTGAGATGCAATTTACATGCAATAAAAGGCACCCGTTTTTGTTTGATGAGCTCTGACTGGATGTTCACATATCACCACCACCACCATCAAAACGCAGACCATTTTTATCACCACTAAACAGTCTTTTGTTGATCTCCTTCCCAGTCTCAACAGAGTCCCCAGCCCAGGCTACAGGCAGCCATTCACCCACTTCCTCTCACAATGGAGTAGATTTCTCTTCCCTCGAGTTTTATGCAAACAGAACCGTACTGTAGTAACCCCCGTGGGACCGGCTTCTTTCTCTCACCTTGATGTCTTTAGATTTATCCCTGTGGCTGCCTCTCTTTTTAAGACGTGGGTAGATCACAATTTGTCATTTGTTTATCCATTCACTTGTTGGTGAACATTTGAACTGTCTCAAGTTGGGGCTATTACAAATAAAGCTTTCATGAACATTCATGTACAAGTGTTTGTATGGACAGATGTTTTCATTTCTCTTGGGTAAATAGTTAGGAACAGAATCCTTGAGTTGTGTGGTAAGTGTATGTTTAACTTCACGAGACTGCCAAACTGTTTTCCAAAGCGGGTGGACTATTTCACATATCTACCAACAAATATAAAAAGTTCTAGTTGCTCCAGATCCCTGTCAGCATTTATTGTTGTCAGTCTTAAATTTTAACCACTTGAGTAGATATACAGTAGCATCTCATTGTGGTTTTCATTTGAAGTTCCCTGATGAATGATAATGTTGACCTTCTTTTCGTGTGCTTATTGGCCACTCATGCATGTGCTTTTGCAAGGGGTCTGTTCAAATCTTTTGTCGACTCCTAATGCTTTTGAAGCCTGCCTCCCATATAAACCAAAAAAGCCTAATAATAATGGTCACTTTTCAGTTTTCTTGCAACTAAGCTAGAGTCATGTGATCTAGGCTTGACCAATCAAATGGACCCAGCCCAATCTGCATATTGGGAGCTGTTGTTTGGAATAAGAGGGGCTAGTAGGGTCCATTTTAGCATTAGTAGAAATAGTGCGCCATGGTGTCAGTGACAACACCCACTGGCCAATGACGTGTTAAGTACTGACGTGAAGGCCATCCCACTGGATTTTTTTAAGGGTCCAGCATCAGGGGTCACACCAAGCCAGGCCTGTGGCTGACCCTGAACCAGCCTCCCTAGGTCCTGCCTGTGACCCTGGAGCCGCCCAACCTTCTTTCCTGGTTACACCAGCTGCGTCCACCGAATCCGTTTCCATCCTTGCCATAGGGGCACGGCCTTGAGTGCATGGCAGGTTGGCTGGTTGATTAGTTCGTGTCTGTGGAGAATTGAATCTGCTGAATGCCCGGTGTGCCGGGAAGAGCCAAGACTGTGGCTTTCTCGGTCAGAATGAGAACCGAGGAATTAGCATGCCATTTGTCACCGGCCATTTCAGGCTTGGCTTGCTTGCAGCTTCTTTGCCAAAGGGCTTGACAATAAAAGACACTGTTGAAAATGAAATCTTATAATTGCCTTTTAAAAAGAGGGCCGTATTCCAAGGCCTGGATCCCTGCCCTCATTTGCATTTGGATTTGGGGAATCAATACAGTAGTGTAAGTGTTTATTTTTAATAATCTGATAGCATGCAAATACATTTTCCATTTCCTAACTTCCCTCCCTTTGCTAACCTTGGTGTCCCAGACAGAATAAGGAGCTAACAAAGGCTTAGCAACGGAAACGCAGTGTGGGTGTCTCCACGACGCGTCCTTCAGGAATTGCTAGAAGTTTCAAAGTCATAGACTGTGTACCTGACACCTTACGAAACTTACTGGACAGCACTTCCCAGGGGCGGCTCCGGGTTTTGCAGGACCTGAAGCTCATCTGATATGGGAGACCCTCTTTAAGAGGAGAAAACCAGCCTGACCAGGCAGTAGCGCAGTGGATAGAGCGTCAGACAAGGAGGACCCAGGTTCAAAACCCCGAGGTCGCCAGCTTGAGCGCGGGCTCATCTGGTTTGAGCAAGGGCTCACTCGGTCTGCTGTAGCCCCCCAATCAAGGCACATATGAGAAAGCAACCAATGAACAACTAAGGTGCTACAACGAAGAATTGATGCTTCTCATCTCTCTCCCTTCCTGTCTGTCCCTGTCTGTCCCTCTCTTTGTCTCTCTCTGTCTCTATCACAAATAAATAAGAGAAAACAAAATGACCATTGAAAATTAGGAGCAGGTGTTGGAAGGGACCCTGGTGAGAGGGCTGAAGCCTGATTTCGTGGGTTGCACAGTACATCTGTTTCTTGCTACCATTGCTCTTCTTCAGATATCAGCAACAAATTCCAGGGTCTGATGAGAGGCCACGGTTCACCTTTCGGGGAACCACGGTGTAACTTTCTCTTCCTCGCTTCTTCCAAGGGGTGGCGGGACATGCAACGCTTTCTGGCTCTGTCTTCTGACCAGCTCAGTGTTTCCTGCCATCTTTTAATAGATCTGACATCTGGAACAGAAGAAGCTGTTTGCTTCCTCCCTGTGTCATTGGTCTACCACTAGGCTAAACTGCCACCGGAGCTCTGGGCTTCCTCCCTTTTGGCCTGATGCCCAAACAACCAGACATCCTCAAGGTTTGGTGAACAAGGGGACACAGATTTCCGCGCTCTGCGCTCAGGAGGGAGCAAGGACAAGGTACATAGCCCCACATTACTGAACCCCCAGGGATGGCACTGCGTCGCTCCAGCCCACAGTCAGCTAAGCCACCCGCATCCTGTCCTCCCCAGTGATTACTCCATCGAGTGGCAGAGGAGTCAGGCAGGTCCTCTCTTAGGCTCCCATGTTGTCACCTCCCTGTGCAGAAGGGCCCTCCAGTTGCCTCACAGGCTCAGATGGCATCTTGCCCCGCTCCACTGTTGCTTGCATTCTGCGGCGCAGGCCTGGCCTGTATACACGGTGTGAGGAGGCAGGCGCTTCGCTGGGCACCTTGACAAATACCGCAGACGGCGAGTGGCAGTAAGTCTGTGCTACCCCCTCACCACGGGCTCGATGCCACAGAGGGGGACCGCCTATTTCGGGAGTGTGTGTAGCCACAGACATAGTCACGGTGAAGCTGACTGTGCTTTCCAACGATGGCTGCAGCATGGCCTCCTGTCCCACAAGCTCTTCTGCAGTGTGACCTGGCCTGTCCCCTGCCCTTGAACTTGTCCTGGCCTCGTGACTCGCTCTTAACCAATAGGATGGGGAGGAGGGGAGTGATGCTGTGTGACTTCCAGACTCTTGGGACTCTTCTGCCCAGACAGTGCTTCTTGGGACCCTCCTTTGCCTAAATTAGCTGCCATGCTGTCAGGAAGCCCAAGTGACGTGGAGAACCGTGTTTAGGTTGCAGGCAACAGTAGAGCCATCCCAGCCCAGACGGTAGACGTGTGAGTGGAGAAGAAGTCACCAGACAGATGATCTCATTCCGCTCCCCCCCAGTGCATGATGAGCTACCCTCCCCCGCCCCAGACGTGGGGAGCAAAGACTGTGCCCTGCTTGGGTTCCAGACCCTCTGAAACCGTGAGTTTCCTAAAACGATCGTGTCTCATGCCACTAAGCAGGGGGCGGCTTGCTGTGCAGCAGTAGGTACCAGCTCTATAGCTATGTGTTTGCTGAAGGTAACATGAGCCCAGAAGGGTGTGGATTGAGACCTATGCCAGGCTAGGCTGTTCACATTGGTCAGAGGTGAGGGCAGAGGAGGCAGGAAGGAATGGCAACAAAGGAAGTTTCCATGATACAATGTGCTTGTTTATAATCCCATTTATGAACCCATGTGTGTGTGTATAAATGCTTAAGGAGATGCCCCAAATAATGGTCCTCAAAATGTTCATGGTGGCCCTCGGGCCATTTTTCTTTTGTATAATGTTCTATATTTCTTCAATTTTTGACAACAAACATATATTTTTATACGAGCAGAAAGCAGAACAAAGTTAGTATATTTCTTGGAAACCATTTTAAGCAGTCCTGGCTAAGAAAAGCCCCGTAACGTAGCAAGTCAGTCGTCCCAAAGCTCACGGCCTTGTTGGGACCTCTCAGTAATTGGCCCTTTCCTGGACCAGGGCTCCCAGCCTGGTCTTCTGGGGCTCTGCGATGGACTCCAGGAACGTGGTCTTCCGGTGTGGCCTCTGCCCCACCCACAGGCCCACCTCTCAAGGGACCCTCTGTAAGTCCCAAAGTTTGCCTGGCGGGCCAGTGTCATGATGGGTGTGGCAACGGCCAGCAATAGGATCCTTGCCTTGGTCCATGCTGGGGACACAGTGTATAACAGCCTTGGGAGTGAGGCCTTCCTGCACCTGACAGCTCCCACCTGGGTCCTGCCATCTGGCACCATCTGTGTCCCTCTGCCCGTGGCTGTCCTGCCAGCCAGAGCCTGCTGTGACAGCAGTCATCAGACGGATGCAGAGGGACCAGCCACCCCTCTCCAGCAGCCTCAGCGAGCAGCAGTGTGTCAATACCAGCTCTCTTGCACTGGGCTCGGGTAGCTCCAGGCTCGTGTCCCTCGGTCCTTCCCAGGGTCCCCGGTACGATGAAGCCCCAGCTGTCCACGGTGGAGGCTGGTTTGTCATCACACCCTTTATTGGCTGTCTTCTCATCCCTTTCTCACTTTCTCGCTCTTCTATCGGTATTTCCTGTGCCTCCCAAATAAGCTACATTCGCTTGAATCCTTGTCTCAGGGTCTGCTTCTAGGCAGAATTCAAACCAAGACACCATTATTATTATTAATTATTACCACTGAATGCAGTCCCATCCCAACCTCCACCTCTTCCAGGAAGCCTCCCCTGGCTGCACCCACCACGGGGACATAACCTCTCCTTTAACAAAGTCACAGAGCTTGTTGGCTTGCAGCCCTCATTTTTCTCTCCATCACGTCTGTTTTATTTTATTCCTCGTTTCATCAGTTGCATATAGAAAATGCTAATTTCGTGGGCTGGCCCCCGGGGGAGCCAGCAACAGGCGCTCTCTGAATCCGTGATGAAGCTGTCCCGCCTTTGATGGAGGCAGAAGATGAAACGCAGGCTGCCCCCAATCCCGGGGAGAGGGGTCCGCATGCAATATTTAAGCGGCCCTCTCATGAAAGGGAGCTCACCCAGGCTCTTAACACCGCTGCTCGAGACAGTCCGACTTGATTTTCAGACTCGGACTGATGTTTGGGTGCACTCAGAGGTTTTGATACTCATTTCTACGGCCTTGATATTTTAATTCGCTTCCTTTCAAGTCTTACAAGCTCAAAGTGCGATGATCATCGGCTGCTTCTTCAAGAGGCAGGGCGCAGGAGGTGGGGGCTCCTGGCGTGCTGCGAGGGGTGTTACTGTCCCTAAACGGTAGGCAAAGCTGACCCCTCCCTCATGGAGATGAGATACTTGATGCTGTGTTTGCACAACAGAGCTGTTTGTGGAAAAGTGTCAAGTTGATGAGGGCAGGATTACCCTTCTTCCTCCCTCCCTCCCTCCCTCCCTCCCTCCCTCCCTCCCTCCCTCCTTCCTTCCTCCCTTCCTTCCTTCCTTTCTTTTCATTTTTTACTGACACGTAACGTGATAAAGTGGACAGCTTGATGTGCACAGCTCAATGACTTTTTTATGCATGTACCCCATGTAACCGCCCCCAGGTCGAGTGCAGAACGTTCTGTCGCTCCCGAGAGAGCCCCACGTTCCTTCCCAGTCAGAACCTCCAGGGGTCACCACTATCCTGACCTCTGTTGCCTGAGACTGAGCAGTCTTCCCTGGTTTTAAACTTCCTATAAGTGAAACCTACAGTATTGCTGGTGTCTTTCTCTCTCACTCCAGGTGGTTTTAGATTCATCCGTGATATCACATGTCTCAGTAGCGTGCGCTTTTATTCATTCGTACACGATATTCCATTGTGTGAACACAAAGCAGTTCATTCCTCCGTCCGTCCGTCCGTTGGGTCCAGTCCATCCCCGCTCTGGGTGGGCGTGTCCGTAGTTTCCAGGGTGGGCGTGTCCGTAGTTTCCAGGGTGGGCGTGTCCGTAGTTTCCAGCCTGAGCCCCCGTAGCAGTCCGCCTGGGCCACCGTCACAGAGCTCCACACGCGCATGGCTTCAACGACCGAAATTTATCATCTCGCAGTTCTGGAGGCGGGAAGTCCAAGGTCCAAGTGTCGGCAGGGTTGATGTCCCCTGTGGCCTCTCGCCTGGGCTTGCAGATGGCCACCTTCCCGCTGGGCCCTTGCGTGGTCTTCTCTCCGGGCACACGTCCTTGGCGTCTCTTCCCCTCCTGGTAAAACAGTCTTACTAGAGCAGGCAGGGTCTCACCCTTATGACCTCATTCAGATGCAGTCATGGTGAGGGTTAGAGCTTACACTTACGAATTTCGGGGTAAACACGTTTCAGTTTATCAGAGGCTAGTAAGAATAATGCTGCAATGAGCTCTCCTGTCTCCTGAACCTAGGTACTCACTTCTGTTGGGTCTACACCCGGGATTCAAGCCTCTGGGACACACAGCAGGAGTGACTTCAGTCCACACTGCGAAACGTTTCCAAAGTGCTATACCCATTGACCTTCCCACTAGCTGGTGTGAAGGGACCCAGTTTTTCTGAGTCCCTGGTACTATTTGGTATTGTCTCTCCTTTTAACGTTAGCCATTCTAACGAAGATACAGAATAATCTCTTTTGTGGATGACCTTTTCATTTTTGAATAATTGTCGACGTCCAGAAAAGTTGCAAAGATACTACAATGATTTCCCACATCCTCTTTCCCCACCTTCCCTGAATGTTAACATCAGAAAAGCCTTTAAAAAAATTTTTTTTATCAACATGAAATCCTTGATTATTGCCATAATTTCTCCTGGTACAGTCCCCTGTGAATAAGATAAAATGCCTTCAATCTGTCCTATACAATAACTACTTTTTTTTTTCTCATATGCTTATACACGCTAATATTTTAAATGGTACTGATGGATAATATGTCACTTTTCTAACAAAAATATCTCAATTAGACAAGCACCTTAAAAGGAGGTGCTTGGGCCATGTGTTTATTTCAGTGATTGGAATATTTGAAATTTTGGGTATTTTGTTCAGAATAATGAAAGTCCTCATACTATACTCCTTATCATAGGTAGAGAATTAATTATTCTCTGCATATATTGAATGGACTCTCTTGAAGTCATTCTTTGTCCCATTTTCTCTCCTCCAAAATCAGAGGAGAAAAATAAAAAAAAATTATAAAATTACACACAACAGCTTGACCTGTGGTGGCGCAGTGGATGGAGCGTCGACCTGGAAGTGCTGAGGTCACCGGTTCGAAACCCTGGGCTTGTCTGGTCAGGGCACATATGGGAGTTGATGCTTCCAGCTCCTCCCCCCTTCTCTCTCTCTGTCTCTCTCTCTCCCTCTCTCTCTCCTCTCTAAAAATGAATAAATAAATAAAATTTTAAAAAAATTACACACAACATATAACGTTACCATCTTCGCCATTTTTAAGTGTGCTGTTTTGTTGTATTGAGTATATTCATATTGTTGTGCAACCAAGCTGCAGAACTGTTTCATCTTGCAAAACGGAAACTCTGTACTCCTTCAGAGCAACCTTTGAAAAGTATAAGTTGGATGTTATTCTCTCACTTAGAGTCCTCGGAAGATTTCCCATTTCTCTTACGATTAAATCTAGACACCTAATGAAAAAAAAGCCCTGCTGAGTCATCCCAGCTCTGGTGTTCTCGTGGCTCCGTGCCACACCTGGCCTTCCCCACCGGGACCTCTGCCAGATCCCCACGGGCAGCTCCGTCTGTCTTCACCTCCCCACCCTCGTCTGGAGCAATCGGGGTCCATGACTGGCGCGTGGTTTACTGTCTGTCTGCCCTATTAGGTGCCACCTTCATCAGAGCAAGGGCCCAGCCTGCCTTCTTTTTTTTTTCTTTTTTTTCTGAAGTTGGAAACGGGGAGAGATAGCCAGACAGACTCCCGCATGCGCCCGACCGGGATCCACCCGGCACGCCCACCAGGGGCGACGCTCCGCCCACCAGGGGGCGATGCTCTGCCCCTCCGAGGCGTCGCTCTGCCGCGACCAGAGCCACTCTAGCGCCTGGGGCCGAGGCCAAGGAGCCATCCCCAAACGCCCGGGCCATCTTTGCTCCAATGGAGCCTTGGCTGCGGGAGGGGAAGAGAGAGACAGAGAGGAAAGCGTGGCGGAGGGGTGGAGAAGCAAATGGGTGCTTCTCCAGTGTGCCCTGGCTGGGAATCGAACCCGGGTCCTCCGCACGCTAGGCCGACGCTCTACCGCTGAGCCAACCGGCCAGGGCCAGCCTGCCTTCTTGATTGCTGAGTCCTCAGGGTCTAGCCCAGGGCCTGGCACACAGTAGGTGCTCAACATGGGTTTGCTGAGTGAATGTTCAAGGGAAAATGGTGAGAGAGGAAAAAAAGATGGAGAAGATGGCCTGGAGGAGCACACAGCCTGCTGAGGACAACCTGTCTCCCCGGGCCCACCCCCAAACTCGCGCAGAAGCTTCTGAGGGGTGAAAATGGGAAGAGAAAAGAGGTCGCATTCGTCAGGGCTGGAACAGAAGCAAGGCCCCCGGGAGCTATGTGTACCTCGAGAGATGGACGGATTCTGACCCCTCCCAAATTCGTATTTGTAGAATGTTTCTGCAGTTGAAAACAGAGTCTTTAAAGAGGTGATTAAGGTTCTCTGAGGTCACTGGAATGGGTTCTGGTTCAGTATAATTGGTGTCCTTATAAAAAGAAGAGATTGGGCCTGACCAGGCGGTGACGCAGTGGATAGAGCGTCGAACTGGGATGCAGAAGACCCAAGTTCAAGACCCCGAGGTCGCCAGCTTGAGCGCGGGCTCATCTGGTTTGAACAAAGCTCACCAGCTTGAGCCCAAGGTCGCTGGCTCAAGCAAGGGGTTACTTGGTCTGCTGAAGGCCCACGGTCAAGGCACATATGAGAAAGCAATCAATGAACAACTAAAGTGCCACAACAAAAAACTGATGATTGATGCTTCTCATCTCCCTCCATTCCTGTCTGTCCCTATCTATCCCTCTCTCTGACTCTCTGTCTCTGTCCCTGTAAAAATAAATAAAATAAAAATAAGAGATTGGGACACAGACACATGCAGAGGGATAACCATGTGAGGACACAGGGCGAGACAACCGTCGATAAGCCAAGGACGAGAGCTTCCAGAGAAAAACCCCATCCTGCGGACACCTTGATCCAGAACCGTGAGAGAATGCATTTCTCTGGTTTAAACCTTCCAGTCTGGGTCCTGGGTCACGGGGCCCACGCTGGCTAAGACAAGAGTGTTGGCCCTTATGTTACTAGGGCCCAGCGGAGGCATTTCCTTCGGGCAGGACGGGTAGTGGGCACGAGCCGGAGGAGCTGAGGTGGGGGTGGGCAAGATGGACTGGGCCTGCCTGCAGAGCGGGACCCACAGGGACAGGAAGGGCATACGAACAAGACGGACAGGCCGAGGGGCTGTAGCTAGAGCTGGGGGATGGTGCTCACCCTTCCCTAGTGTCCCCAAAGCCTGCTCGCTGGACCTGGTGCCCAGAGGCACAGACCTCATTGAACCACACAGTGGGAGGGGTAGCACACAGCCTCCCCAAAGTACAAGGTGGGAGCCTCAGGAGATCGTCAGTTTTCTGGGCTCCTACAGACAGATGCAAAGAACAGCTTGCAGGCTGTGCGGCCAGTGGGCGGCCAGGTCAGGTGCCCGGTGACCCAGGCACTCAGGGGGTGGCACGGATGCTGGTGAGTTATCGGGTTCCCGCTGAGTCATCATGGCCTTTGATTCTTCATCTTCTGTGGCGTTTGGAATCCGTTGCTCAACCGTTGCAGAGTTAACCCACGGATTCTGCTCCTGTTGCATGCCCTGACGACATCGTAACAGGAGGAGCCATGTCGGATAGCTGTTTATCAACAAAGGTGAGGGCATCTAGAAGTAAGGAGTGTATGTGTCATTTGTCAGGCATCACATGTTTGAGAATTAGACACGACGCAGGGGTTTTTTAGAACTATACCACCGTCAGTGTCAGCACATCACACCTTTCCCAGAATAAGCTTTAACACCCAGGAGGTCGACAAGCCAACCTTCCATCAAGTCCCAGCAAGTCCGAGTCTTCTGTTTTGCCGGAACATGACAGCAGTTACAGAAGAGAGCCCCGCACCTTCAGCACTGAGCTCCTTTCCCAAACCTACTTTAAAAATCTCTAGAGAAATTGTTACGTTAAGTAGGACAAGACTAATTTTCACATAATTCGGGGACCATCCCTCTCGGCGGCTCACGACGGGCACTTATTAGCCTTTCCATCACAAACCAGAGTCGGAGTCTCTCCCATGAAGCATTGTGAATAAAAGGAAACGGGCTGATTTCCTTTCAGAAGAAGTCTCCATATGCCCACACCAAAAGTTACAGAAATGCCCGGGAGCGTGAGAAAGACCGTCAAAGTGTCGAAGGGCCTCCACGCCGTCATGATTTGCCAATGGAGCAAAATACTTTTTCTGGCTCCTGCACTAGACCCCCAGCCGCCGACCTTTTGACACGGGAAAGAAAGATTTCTTGTAATCAAAGCTTCTGGGCAATTTCACTGAGTGATTTCTCTCTCCCACGCCCCCCCCCCCCCCCCCCCCGGTTATTAACGGCTAGGATGTGTGTTTCCTATAAAGGCAGGACACTCATGACAGGGCTTCCTGGAAAGGAATACTTCACGTGGTCCCCTTGATTTCACACGAGGAAACGCAGTTAAGCGTTTGAATTAAATAAACGGATCGCTGTCACAGCAATGGCCGAGGAACGGTTTTGTCTCACGGCACAGAGAACGCATTAAAAAATATGAGCAGCTGTTTCTCCAACTTCCCAGTGTTTTAAAATTCAGGAGAGGACACCTGTGGTCTGGTTAGATTCAAATCTGTGAAATTGACCAAACCAGCCCATCGTAAAGGTTTGCAAATTGTAAAGACATTTGGATACGATCACCAAAAAGCCTAACATTTGGGCAAAATGATCAAGTTCTGCGTGATGCGGTAAAAGCAGGTTTCTTGTAAGAGTGATATACTAATAGTCGGGTGGTGATCATTTTCCATTGCAAAGATGTCATTTACATGCCACACATCCAAGCACATGTTTTGTGTGTGTGTGTGTGGCAGTTGAAAGAAGAGCCAGAAATGGGTGCATTTACCGTAACAGGGTAATTATAGCATAATAGATGACCACGAACCCAGAGCTGATTCTCTCACAGTTCCGGAGGCCCAAAGTGGGGAATCAGTGTCCCTGGGCCAAAATCAAGGTATGCATAAGCAGGACAGTGCTCTGTCCAGAGGCTATATAATTTTATTAACCAATGGCACCCCAATAATTCAATACAAGGTTTTAAAAAAGAAAACCCCTTTTTTTTTTTCTTGTAAGGTGACATGTTCCAGGGAGTCAGACCTGATACCATTGGGTGGTCATCGCTTCATAAAATAGGAATGAGGGGCCTTTGAATTAGTCCATGTAAAGTGTCAGCACTTAGAAAGCTGCAGTGACCAGTACCTGTTGTCCCCATTGTCCCAAGCCACCTGGGGATTGGAATGTGATACCCGAGCTTTAGGCCCCACGAGCTGGTGTCTTCCCATCCTCGTCCTCGGGGGCCGGAAGGGCCATCTCCCGGGCACACGGTGGGCCTGCCTTGCGGCCTGCAGCCTGGCACAGCTTGTCGACCGGACCGGCATCTGTTGGAGTCAACTTTTTCTGTCGCAGTGAAGCTTGTCCTTGGAGAGGCCTGCGTGTGGAGCCCTCGTGAAAATGTCTCTGGAAGGTGTTACGGATTGCCTGTCAGCGGCTTTGGTCTGTGGCTCAGCGTTTTGCAGCCGACCCAGGGATGGTGACCACGTGATTCCTGCGGAGCACACCTGTCATTGGACCAGCCTGAGAGGCAGCAGGGTGGCGAGGGATCGGCTCTATAATGAAAGAGCCGGGGACGCACGTGACTCGGAGATTCTGACTTTGAATCTTCCTGTCTCCCTCCTCCTGCTAAGGTGGCCATTGTTTTCATCTGTAGGTGACCCTTCTGTGGGCAGACATCCCATCTCCTTGCCTCTCCCCCTCCCTCATTTTATTTTATTTTGTCTCTCCCCCCCCCCCCCCACACCCCGTGGCTGGAAAGCTAGATAACTGAGACTTGTTAGCGCTTTTTGCAAAAAAAGAGTCCATGGTTTCGAGGTAAGAGTCTGAAGACAAATATCTTTATTATTATTTGCTTTTGCTACCTTCTTCCACCACTACAGAGAACTTAAAATACTGTGCACCCTCTCACATATTTTTAATTGACATCTAAAAATGTTGCATGGCCCTGGCCGGTTGGCTCAGTGGTAGAGCGTCGGCCTGGCGTGCAGAAGTCCCGGGTTCGATTCCCGGCCAGGGCACACAGGAGAAGCGCCCATCTGCTTCTCCACCCCTCCCCCTCTCCTTCCTCTCTGTCTCTCTCTTCCCCTCCCGCAGCCGAGGCTCCATTGGAGCAAAGATGGCCCAGGCGCTGGGGATGGCTCCTTGGCCTCTGCCCCAGGTGCTATAGTGGCTCTGGTCGCGACAGAGTGACGCCCCGGAGGGGCAGAGCATCGCCCCCTGGTGGGCAGAGCATCGCCCCTGGTGGGCGTGCCGGGTGGTGGGGAGTCTGTCTGACTGTCTCTCCCCGTTTCCAGCTTCAGAAAAATACAAAAAAAATAAAAATTAAAAATAAAAATGTTGCATAAGTTTAAATGGTCACTGAAGTAAACATTTGTTGTACATTGTAAACATTGACATTAACCAAAATAAATAAAACTTTCACATCACCCTTTTGAAAGTTACCCAAGGAAACCTAAATGCCACAGCACCCTGATGTCCATCATCGCTCATTTGGGAGATCCCTGAACCAGCTTTTTTAACACGTAGCCGGAAACTTTGTTAACATGTGCGTCTCTCCTTGGACTCGTATTTCCATTCCATTTCCCGGCGGAATTGTGTTCTCGTGCGATATCTTTTGTACTGGAAAGTATTTTATTAATCACCCTATCATAATTCTCTCAACAAAAAGTATAACTTAAATTACATTTTTTAATTATCTGTGACCATACAGCTCTGGAATTAAATAAAGAACCTTTTTTTTTTCTTTTTGGTTTGGGCTAACAGTATAATTATGAGTATCCAATTTATCAAAACCAATTCGTTGTACCTTTTGGTAAGTAGTTATTAAGCTTAAAAATAAAACTTGTTAGAATTGCATCTCTCTTGAATCGTATGGAACAGTCTGCAGTCGGTCCGTGCGTCTACAGCTGAGTGTTAACTCTTCCCGCAATGAGCCTCACGCAGCCCAGCATCAATTTTTCTCCCACTTTTCTTTTTTTATTCAGTGAGAGGAGGGAAGGCAGAGAGACAGACTCCCACATGCGCTCCTGACGGGGATCCACCCGGCACGCCCACCAGGGGGCGATGCTCTGTCCATCTGGGGCGTTACTCTGTTGCTCAGCAACCAAGTTCTTATCGCAGGAGGTGGAGGCCATGAACCCATCCTCAGTGCCCCGGGCCAACTTTCCCCAATGGAGCCATGGCTGCAGGAGAGGAGGAGAGAGAGAGAAGAGAGAGAGAGAGAGAGAGAGAGAGAGAGGTGGATGGGGGGGTTTGGAGAAGAAGATTTGCGCTTCTCCTGTGTGTTCTGACTGGGAATTGAATCTAGGACGTCCACATGCCAACTGCTGAGCCAACTGACCAGTGCCTCTCCCATTTTTCACTGTAAGCTTAAAAATATATACTGGAGCCTGACCAGGCGGTGGCGCAGTGGATAGAGCATCAGACTGGGATGCAGAAGGACCCAGGTTTGAGACCCCGAAGTCGCCAGCTTGAGCACGGGCTCATCTGGTTTGAGCAAAAGCTCACCAGCTTGGACCCAAGGTCTCTGGCCCGAGCAAGGGGTTACTTAGTCAGCTGAAGGCCCACAGTTAAGGCACATATGAGAAAGCAATCAATGAACAACTAAGGTGTCGCCACGAAAAACTGATGATTGATGCTTCTCATCTCTCTCTGTTCCTGTCTGTCTGTTCCTATCTATTCCTCTCTCTGACTCTCTGTCTCTGTCTCTGTGTGTGTGTGTGTGTGTGTGTGTGTGTGTGTGTATATATATATATATATGCTGATTCATAAAATAAGGGGATGGGAAGGGAAGGGGTTTCACCGTAGCGGCCCCTCCTCAGTGATTTGAACTTCAAAGTCGTGTGCCAAAATTCACATAATGATCCATCATCAAAAAAACTTCCGGCCCTGGCCGGTTGGCTCAGCGGTAGAGCGTCGGCCTGGCGTGTGGGTGACACGGGTTCGATTCCTGGCCATGGCGCATAGGAGAAGCGCCCATTTGCTTCTCCACCCCCTCCCCTCCTTCCTCTCTGTCTCTCTCTTCCCCTCCTGCAGCCAAGGCTCCATTGGAGTAAAGATGGTCCGGGCGCTGGGGATGGCTCCTTGGCCTCTGCCCCAGGCGCTGGAGTGGCTCTGGTCGCGACAGAGTGATGCCCCGGAGGGGCAGAGCATCGCCCCCTGGTGGGCAGAGCGTCGCCCCTGGTGGGCGTGCCGGGTGGATCCCGGTCGGGCGCATGCGGAAGTCTGTCTGACTGTCTCTCCCCGTTTCCAGCTTCAGAAAAATAACAAAAAAAAAACAAAAAAAAACCCTTCCATCAGCTGACAACTTCCATTGGTCTCTCAGCTGGGCAGAGAGCTCAGTGCCAGAAAGTCTGCGACCCTCTCTCGGAGTCACGCAGTAGGGTTCTAGTGAGAAGCAGGGAAACCTTTATTATTATTATTATTATTATTATTATACCATTTTTCTCTGTGAAATGAGGAAAAGGGAGTCTTGGCAAGACCAGGCCGGAAGGGAAATATTGATTACAGCTGTCTTCTCCGGCTCAGAACAATCCGGGAAACGGATTCCCTTCAAGCCCTCGTGCTCGGATGTCGACCCTGGGATGGACCGAGGGCTGCCTCCCTGTCCCCAGGGCATGTCCACGCAGACCGAGGACGCTAACGTGACACTCCGCGGCGGCGGGTCCCTGGGCTACGAAGCTCGCCCCGGCTACACCACCTACATGACGCCCACGCGGATGATCACAGCGGGGGAGGCCGTTTGGGTGTTCCCCCCGTGGTGCAGACCATCGGCGTGCCCGAGTGTCCCAGGCCTGTCTGAGAAAGCAAACGGGAGATGGTCGTCAGTAGAGCTGAAGCCCGTTTCGTTTGCTGATGAACTCGTTTTCGCGTTCATTTCCTCACTCAGCCAGTGGGTGGAGAATGGAGCGTCCACTGAGCTCCCACCTCCTGTGCACCATCCCAGCGCCCCCACCCCACCCCGCCCTGTACTAGGCATCGCGGGTAAGTACCCAGGGCCTCCCCACAGGGAGGGAGATGCAGGCAGGTAAACAGCAACCTCCACCCCTCCCTCTGGCGTTGAACCCCACGCCTGGGCCTGGCAGCAGGGAAAGAGATTTGGGGTCTGCTGGGCCTTTTGCTTAGGCCCTTACTGCTGTTATTCTGGACAAGCACCCCCGTGTTTTCTCACCTGAATGTGGGGGGCGGGGGAGGGACTCAGGCCCCAGAATCTGACATTCACCTTCCAGAACTGTGCCTTCTTGATGCATGATGCCAGGAAAGTTTTCTTGGGGGTGAAGGGGGGCGGGAACTCAAAGTATTTTTGGTGGAGACGCCCCCCCCCCCCCAGCTCTCCACCCTAAACAGGATCCTAATGCTGGGTCTTGTCTGGTCACTGGACTTGTCCAATGTCCCTGTCTTCTCGTCCCGCAAATGTGCAAAGCGTCAGTTTGTTGACTGTCACCTGGCGCTGGGCGATGTCATTTTCCATCTTCCCCCTTTCCCTTCTTCCTTCTCTCATTATTTATTTATTTATTTATTTATTTATTTATTCATTCATTTATTTCTGAGATCAGGTTTGTTGAAGGGCAATTTAAACGTCCAGTAAAATTCACTCCTCTTCTTGGAGAGTCGATCTGGTGCGTTATTATGAGTTTTGACAACCGCCTACCGTGCGTAACTGCCACAGTCAGGATGTAGGACATTTCCATTGTGCTAAAAAATTCCCGGGTGCCCCTTAGGCATCGGTCCCCCTCCTCCGCCGCGGTAACCGCAGATGGACGTGTTCTCCCAGAGAAAGAGCTTTGCCCTTTCCAGACTGTTACGTAAATGGGGTCACACGGTGCGATGCCTTTTGCATCTGGCTGCTTCCGCTCAGCAGAGTATACATGCAACTTTATGTAGGTAGCACAGTGTACCCATCCCTCCCTCAGCGAAGGGCCGTGCGGTCGTTTCTGGTTTGGGGCGGTGACCTGAGAGCTGCCCCAGAGATCCCAGTACAGGTCCGTGTATGCGCTGTTTCCATTTCTCTTGGGTAAGTGCCCAGGAATGGGGTGACTGGGTCGGACGCTGAGTGCCTTTCACTGAGTGGTTCTCAACACAGGGTGATCGTGACGCTCCGGGGGCATTCGTCGATGCTGGGGTCAACCTTTGGTTGTCACACCAGGGGGTGGGGGTGAGGTGGGAGGGGGGCGCCGCTACACATCTTATGGAGCACACGGCAGAGTTCACCACAGAGAACTCGGGCCCAGACTCAGCCGCGCGGAGGGCGAGAGAGCCTGGCGTTCACGTTTTTTGGGTTTTTTTTTGTTTTTGTTTTTGTTTTGTATTTTTCTGAAGCTGGAAACGGGGAGAGACAGTCAGACAGACTCCCGCATGCGCCCGACCGGGATCCACCCGGCACGCCCACCAGGGGCGACCGTCTGCCCACCAGGGGGTGATGCTCTGCCCCTCCGGGGCGTCGCTCTGCAGCGACCAGAGCCACTCCAGCGCCTGGGGCAGAGGCCAAGGAGCCATCCTCAGCGCCCGGGCCATCTTTGCTCCAATGGAGCCTTGGCTGCGGGAGGGGAAGAGAGAGACAGAGAGGAAGGAGGGGGGGGGGGTGGAGAAGCAAATGGGCGCTTCTCCTATGTGCCCTGGCCGGGAATCGAACCCGGGACCCCTTGCACGCCAGGCCGACGCTCTACCACTGAGCCAACCGGCCAGGGCCTTGTTCACGTTTTAAGAAACCGTCCACCTGTCTTCCAGAGTGGCCGGACCAAACGTTTGGTGTTGTCAATCTCTCTCTCTCTCTCTCTCTCTCTCTCTCTAATGGTATCTTCTTGTGCTGGAGTGTGCAGTTCTCTCATGGCTGCTGATGGGAAGCACCTTTTCCTGCGCTCTCGGCCATCCATGTATACACCTCGGTGAAGTGTCTGTTGTCTGTTCAAATCTTCTACCCGTTTGTGAACGGATAGCTTGTTTTCTGATTTCAGTTCTGTGCTCAGCCCCGTTACAGTCCTGTAAGGTGGTTTTGATCATTCATATTTTATGCACAAGCGCACGGAGACTCTGAGATGTCAGAGGACGGGTGGCAGATGCCGGGGGTCTCCGGTTCCCTGCGCCCCCTCCTGCCCGGGGACCTGTTTGACGGCAGAACATCAGAACCCTTGCTCCAGAGTCCTGAAGGAGCATTCAGCCACGTCTCCCCCCTCTCCTTCCCGCCCTGTCTTCCTCCTTTCACTCCTGCCTTCCTTTTTCCTCCTCTGTCCCTCATTCTGCCTTTTCCTTCCTTCTCTGGCAGACAGGCTCTCTCTCTGAACGAGCAAGAGGGAGGGAAGCCAGTTGTTTTAAGGAAACAAATTCTATGTCCCTCCTGATGAATGCTGGCCTACTTAGCTCAGGGGAAGAATTTAAGAGCAGAAATTTTCCCGGCTTTTCCTGGCCAGAACTCATGCTGAGAAGTGGGGGTGTTTATATTATTATTTTGACAGAGCCAAGAATTATTTGGATGAAAAATGGATCCCCACTTGAGCGGGAATGCGATCGTACGGCAAGATGGAGGGCCGGGGTTACGGAGGGCCTTGATGTACCAGACGCCAAATTAATAGCCTCGCTCCTGCTTTCTTGCAGACTGGAGGGGCTGGCTGTGTTTCTTTGGCTGTGACTTAATAATTGCAACCTGTGTTCCAAAGAAGTCTCCGTTCTTTTCTAAATGAGCAACATAAAAAGCCCGTTTCCATATGCAGTGTGAGACACAGTCGGTAGAGTTAGCAGCAGAATCCCATCAGCAACGAAAGAAAGAGGGTAACACGTGGTCCCCCTGTGTGGCAGGGCTGCCGGTTCCACCGATTCAACGCATCCCCCCAACGAAGCCTCAGGGTCCCCAGCTCTTCCCTCCAGGGGCCATGATGCCACGTCACTCAGTGCCAATGGCCCCGCCCCTTCTCGGAAAAGCCAGGAGGAAGGTGCAGAAGGGAGGGGCCGGGAGCTGAGAGGGGTGGGTCAGGAGAGTCAGTCGGTCCACAATTTCATCGATCTGGTGACCATGAGAAGCAACCCAAGTTTGCTCCAGGGGTCCCCCCCCCCATTGTCACTGACCCCAGGGAAGAGACCAAGCCTGAGAAGCCAGGGCAGAGGGACATATATGAGCCCTGCCCGCTCAGAGGCCAACCTGCCCCAGGCCCCGGGGCTCTCACTGTTCACAGCTGCCCCTCCCTCGAGCCTCCGCCAGACCCACGGCCAGCTGGCTGAAGGCTTGGAGGCCGGAAACCCACTCCCCAAGCCATCACACGAACCCCGGCAGAGGCCGAAGGCCCCAGTATTGTCCTGCCAGCCCTTTGGGGAAGCAGGTGGACCGGGGGCCTCCGGGAGTCATCACCGAGGCTGCTCCGAGCCCCCAGCCCACCAGGTTTCTGGGAAACTGCAGCCTGCAGAACCGTGACTCATTAGCTATTATTTTTAGCTTTATGCCACTGAAGATGTGCAATAGCAAGATCAACTGAAATGTCTCACTATAAAAAGAATGGGGGGGGGGGCAGTGGGAAAAGGGAACACTAGACAGAAATGGAGAGACAGAGACCGGGAGGAAGAAGAGAAGAAAGACTCCAAGATGTACCAGAATCACACAGAAAGGATTTTCAAAAAGCAGAGTCCTAGGCCCTAAGCCGCAGGAAACCGCCCCCCTCCCCAAGATTCTGACTCATCAGCCCAAGGGCAAGGCCCCGGAACCAGAATTTTCAAAAGGAAATCTAAGGGCCACACTTTGAGAAGAGGAAATCCGTGTGCTGGCTAGAGTCCACTCTAGTAGCTGTCGCACTAGGTGCTTAATTAGTGTTTTGTAAAGCCAGGAGCCACGGCCAGGGCCACTATCACAGCAGCCCGGCCCATGCAGGTTCGCATTGGATTTGGACAGTCGGTAAAGAAACAAAGGAGCCAAAAACTGATGGGCCATAGCCTTTAATCCTACCTTGCACCCGGCGGGCAAGTAAGAATACACACTGGGCTCCAAAACCCAGTCACACTCAGTGCTCACAAAGCCACTGACTTATCCGAGTTTCCTAGAATCAAAGGTTTCTAGCTCCCCAGCCTTCTTCTCCTCAGTTCCCCATCTCCTTCCTTATCCCAGATACAAACTCTACACAAACTGGCATCTCACTCAGCACTCCGCCATCTTGGCTGCTTTTCCTGGCCTCCTCCACGTGGCCTCCTCCCACTGCTGGCTCTACTTTCTCCGCTCTCTCATGCTAACCTCAGGAACCAAGAGCCAAACTCCCGCTCCGTTCCCATTTTATAGTGTAGAAATCCAAACCCTTAATCCAATATACATAATAGGGAAGTCTCTAATACAAAGTCACTTCTCTGAGGCATGATAGGATTGTACCACCTTACACCAAAAAGGGTAGGAAAGGCTTAATCCCAAAACCAAGCCCCAGGCTACAAGGATTCTGCCTGCCTTTAGCCCACCCCCAACACACATTAATACCACCTGGGCAACGGCCTCTTTAACAAAGTAAGCATAATACATTTTATCTGCCCAACATGTTTGTTGAATGAATAAATGACTGGATGAATGAATGAATGAATTTGAAGACATGTTAATGCTCCTCTAGCCTCCTCCTGCCTTAAGGCAGCTGATCTTAGGAAGGAGCCGATATCTCAGCAACAACCCTTTGGGGGGTCCTCTGGGGCCTGGGAAACTTGCTATTTCAACAGGTTATTTTAAAAAGTCTTTGCTAACTTAGACCTCGGGAAATCACTCTTCTGGCTTGACCTTCCCCGGCATTCTCTATAAGCACAGGGTCTGCGTACAAGCATCAATCTCTGAGAACAACAGGCTGCTGTAAAGCCCTCCATTGGTCACTTGTGTGTTATTCAGCTCAGACCGCCATAAAGAACGCCACAGACCGGACGGCTTAAGCAATAGCAATTGATTTTCGCACAGGTCTGGAGGCTGGAAGTCTGAGATCAGGGTGCTGGCCGGGTTGGATTCTCCCGAGACCTCTCTCTTTTTGGGTTGTAGACGGCCGTCTTCACCCTGTGTCCTCATGTCATCTTCCCTTCATGTCCGTGTCTGTGTCCTAATCTCCCCTCCTTGTAAGGACACCGGTGATATTGGATGAGGACCCACCTTCCCGACCTCATTTTAACTTACTCTCTCACAACCCCTCTTTCCAGATACAGTAACACTCTGGGCTGCTGGCGTTTAGGACTTCAACGTATCCATGTGAGGAAAAGGAGCACAGTTCAGACAAATCTGCAGTCAGACATTTCTGATTCCCAGAGAGTTGTGGGCCCCCATCAGTGGTGGGACTCAAATAATCAAACAACCGGTTCTCTGCCCTAATGACCATTTTAAGTATAAAAAAAAAAACAGTCTACTGAGACATAGTTTATTATTGCATGTATTGAATACTTAAATGAAAACAATAAAAGAGGTACACAAAACAAGATTACGTTATAAGGAAGAGTTTTAAAATGTTAATTAAAAAAATATTAAGTAATACCTGACAGAAAACACTGTTGTTTAAGATATTTCCATATTGCTTCTTGATTGGCGTCCTCACTTGCAATTTTTTTTGCCCATGGACAGAATGCACATGACCACGGGCGCTTAGAATACGCTGTTGCGCAGATGAACGTTAGAAACGAGTAAGGGCCTGACCTCTGGTGGCGCAGTGGATAAAGCGTCGACCTGGGAACACTGAGGTTGCCGGTTCAAAACCCTGCACTTACTTGTCTGGTCAAGGCATATATGGGAGTTGATACTTTCTGCTCCTCCCCCCTTTCTCTCTCTGTCTCTCTCTCTCTCTCTCTCTCCCCCCCCCCTCTCAAATGAATAAAAAATAAAAAAAAAACGAGTAAGGAATGCAAATATGTCATTTCCACATTGGGCGGCTGCTCAGGCGTCCACCTGAGAGAGAGAGAGAGACCTGATTACAAGTGCTGTCTTAACAACCGGTTCGCCGAACTCAACAGAACTTTAGGTATCGGTTCTGCTGAACTGGTGCGAACCGGCTGAATCCCACCACTGGCCCCATTCATTGGAACGGAGCCTACACCCCAAAGGCAACAGCAGTCAGAGATGCTGTGGGCCCCTGAAACTGACAAGAAAGTGAAACAAGCTCGTTTCCATGAGCTCTGCAAATAGCGCCATCGTGACAGTTGGCGCGTCTCTGGTCTAAGCAGATGGCCAGTGGAGTCGGTCCCTGAGTCTCCGCACAGAGCAGGCCCTGTCCTGCCTGTTCCCTGCCCCACCGAGACCTTCCCCGACAAGACCCACCCCCTCCCCCCAGTCCCGGGCATCCGCCACTCCTCCCTGACCTTTCTCGCTCCCTTCTTCCACTTTGGTGTGAGGAGGTTGAGTGGCTCTGAAGGAGCTTGATAAAATGGCACGTGAAACTGGTTTTATTTTAATAATCCAAGACACCAGATGCTTCCCCAGCGAGACTCCTCGCTTGAGTTACGATAAACACAGCAACTAGCAAGTCACTTTATTAAAGCCACAAACATTGGCCACAAATCACAACTAAATCAGCTCTTGGCAGATGCTGCACAGAAGTCCAGCCCGCTGCTGCGTTGGCTCCATGAGGGAGGGACCAGAAAGGACACACTTTGAACCCTGTCTAATTAGGCTTTAAGGATCTCCGGCCCTGGCCAGTTGGCTCAGCAGTAGAGCGTCGGCCTGGCGTGCGGGGGACCCGGGTTCGATTCCCGGCCAAGGCACACAGGAGAAGCGCCCATTTGCTTCTCCATCCCCCCCTCTCTTTCCTCTCTGTCTCTCTCTTCCCCTCCCGCAGCCAAGGCTCCATTGGAGCAAAGATGGCCCGGGCGCTGGGGATGGCTCCTTGGCCGCTGCCCCAGGCGCTAGAGTGGCTCTGGTCGCGGCAGAGCGACGCCCCGGAGGGGCAGAGCATCACCCCCTGGTGGGCAGAGCATCGCCCCCTGGTGGGCAGAGCATCGCCCCCTGGTGGGCAGAGCGTCGCCCCCTGGTGGGCAGAGCGTCGCCCCCTGGTGGGCGTGCCGGGTGGATCCCGGTCGGGCGCATGCGGGAGTCTGTCTGACTGTCTCTCCCTGTTTCCAGCTTCAGAAAAGTACAAAAAAAAGAATCCCCGATGCCATTCTATCCTGCGGGTTTGGTGTGCTTACTATTAGTGCACACACGCACCAGGCCTCCTACCTCAGTCTCCATCACGGCCCCACCTGGCCAACAGGTCCCGCTGATGGAGAGGAGAGTCAGCCAATCACAGGACAGCTACACCAGAGCACTCAGACCCTTCCGCCTCTGTAGCACCTGCATTTGAGCGATGGCTCTGTGCAGACCCATTCCCACGGTGTTCTTGAGACTCCTTCCCTCTTGGACTCAGTTTCTTTAGCTGTAAAAATGGAGGAAATGGGGTAAACGAGTGGTTTTCAAACGGTGCCCAATGGAACCGTAACGGAGGCACCTCAGAGACCCCAGTGGTGGCCCAGAGGGGTCTGAATGGGTGGGTTTTAATCTCCCCATCTTCTACCCAAACAATTCCACCATCACCTGTTTTGTATGTTGTGTTCCTGGAGGAGGTATTTTTTTAAAAGGGGTCTCTGAAGCCACAACTGCTTGAACTATACTTTTTTTTTCCCCCTGAAGTGAGAAGCGGGGAGGAGGCAGACAGACAGACTCCCACATGTGCCCAACCGGGATCCACCCGGCATGCCCACTAAGGGGCGATGCTCTGCCCATCTGGGGCATGGCTCCGTTGCTGTTGGAGCCATTCTAGTCCCTGAGGCGGAGGCCATGGAGCCATTTTCAGCACCCGGGCCAACTTTGCTCCAATGGAGCCTTGGCTGCGGGAGGGGAAGAGAGAGACAGAGAGGAAGGAGAGGGGGAAGGGTGGAGAAGCAGATGGGCGCTTCCCCTGTGTGCCCTGACCGGGAATCAAACCCGGGACTTCCACACACTGGGCCGATGCTCTACCGCTGAGCCAACCAGCCAGGTCCTGCTTGAACTATACTTAATAGCCTCCAGAAGGTTTCTGGTTCTCCAGTTCGCAAGTGTGTGACTTTGGGACCTTCCAGGACCAGAAGAGTGGGGAAGGTTTGTTCTTTCCCGAGCTGCTCCTTAGCAGGTGGTCCCTCCACACCTGTCTGGTGATAAGATCTTGTGACTCTACCTTGTGTCATAATTAACCTGGAGCTTGTTGCTTGTGACCGCGTCTGATTGCTCTTGTGTCCCCTGCAGAGCCTAGCCATGGTAAAGGCACATCTATGTCACCAGTCCTCATTCCTTTGCCCATGGAAGACATCACCAATGAGTCACCATGCTCTCCTGCCGAGCCCGGATTGGGGCTTGACATTCTTTCCGTCCCATTGTTCCAGATAGCCTCTGCCAACTGATATGCAAAAGCATGTAAGACACAACCTATTTGCCATGGTTTCTCCCTTCTCTTCCTGGTAGAAAACTCCCTGACAATGTGGAGTTTGCCGTGGCTTGTCCGTGCTGATCTTCAAAGCCTTTCCTTTCCTGCTCAGAGGGGGAGCATCGGAAGACCTTCTGCATCTGCAGTGGCTCCTGTCCCAAGATGGCGCAAGTGGGTCTCGCCACGTGATAGTCACACCCTGGTGTGGTCCGCTGCCGTACTGAGCAAAGCAACCTGGGTAACCAATAGGATATTGGGAAATACCAGCGTGACTTCAGACATTAGATTATAAAACAGCATTGTGGCTCTCTCCTCGCTCTGCCTTGGGTCACTCACTCTGGGGGCGGGGGAGAACCGGCCGCCATGCTACGAGGACAGTCAAGCTCCCCCGTGGGGAGGTCCACACGGTGACGGCTGGGGGCCGCCACCCACAGCCAGCACTTACTTCTGAGGGAGCCCCCCTGAGAGCAGACCCTCCAGCCCTGGTTAAGCCTTTAAATGGTTGCAGCGCCAAAAGGTATCTTAACTGAACCTCACGGAAGGTCCCCTGAGCCAGAATCAGCCAGCTAAGCCACGCTTCTGGCTTTTGGCCTATGTGAGAGGATAAATTGTGTGAGAGGATAAATGTTTCTTGTTCTAAGCTGCTAAATTTGGGTAATTTGTTATGCAGCCAGAGGTAACTAATGAAAGCATCCACACCTGTTAGAGGAGACGCTGGCACAAAGAGAGGCACCGTGGTGACACCAGGGCTAATCACATGGCCCAAACAGGTGGGGGGGTTTTAGTAAGGAAAAGAAAAGGGAGTATTTATTTTTTTAATTGGCTCATACTCATCCAGTGATTCCTGACTCGGGCATTTATTTATTTTTTTGTCTACCTCTGCTCGTGCAAGCTCATCTCTGACTATACTTATTTAGTTTTAATTTTTTTTAATGTTATTGATTTTTAGAGAGAGAGAGTGGCAGAGAGAGGAAACATCGATTTATTGCTCCACATTTATACATTCATTGGTTGATTCTTATATGTGCCCTGACTGGGGATCGAACCTGCAACTTTGGCATATCAGGATGAGGCTCTAATCCAACTGAGCTACCCCACCAGGGACTGTATTTATTATTCAAAACCAGAAACCTTGGAACTCTCTCACCCCAAGATCTAATCATCCAAAGTCACCAAGAGGAGGTCCAGAGAGAGAGAGAGAGAAAAAGACTGAATAAAAGGAAGGAGAGCAAACACTTTGGTTTCTCGTCGCCCTTTCTCTTTTCATTAAAATACTTGTCCATCACGATCATGAATCTCAAACGCTAATGAGCCACCAGCATTGCTGTTGTTGATTACTTTGGCGCAAGGTTTTTTTTTTATTATTTTATTCAGGCTGGAGCTCAGTCGCAGATATACTGCTTCGCCCATGACTGCTCTTAAAATGCTTGATTTAAACTGTCAGCATGCAAATCACCTCAGATAGCCTCATAACTGGAGACGCCCAGGAGGACTTCATGGTTGAAAAGAAAATAGCGAATAAGAAATGATGCTGATAACAGTACGATGGCCTCTGAATTTACAAAATTAAAAAAAAAAAAAAAAGAGGCTGGAAGATGGAGGAGATGGGGAGTGGTGATAGCTAAACGCTTGACAATTTCATTTTAAAATCTCCCCCTCAGCCCCTTCTTAAAACTCTACGTTGTCCGAGAGGTTTAAGTCCCATCTTTCTGGCCTGTCTCTGGGATGTCTTCCTCCCCACCCCACCCCAGACCTCACAACGAGGCCAGTCAATGAATTCTCTGCCAGGCGTAGGCGGTTCTCGTTGCTCCGCCCCCAGCTCGCAGCCCGGTCCACAGCAGCGGCTCAGCAAACGTGTGCCCTGGCCGGTTGGCTCAGTGGTAGAGCGTTGGCCTGGCGTGGGGGGAGTTCCAGGTTCAATTCCCGGCCAGGGCACACAGGAGAAGCGCCCATCTGCTTCTCCACCCCTCCCCCTCTCCTTCCTCTCTATCTCTCTCTTCCCCTCCCGGAGCCAAGGCTCCATTGGAGCAAAGATGGCCCGGGCGCTGAGGATGGCTCTGTGGCCTCTGCCTCAGGTGCTAGAATGGCTCTGGTTGCAACAGAGCGACGCCCCTGATGGGCAGAGCATCGCCCCCTGGTGGGCATGCCGGGTGGATCCTGGTGGGGTGCATGCGGGAGTCTGTCTGACTGTCTCCCCGTTTCCAACTTCAGAAAAATACAAAAAAAAAGAGAGAGAGAGAGAGAGAGAAGGGATGGGCCCTGCACATTTCACTATCGTTTTCGTCAACATGATGATCTCGAAGACCGTCCTGAGCCTGGCAAGAGATGTTAGGATCCTCGCTTGACAGATGAGGTTTACTGGGGTTCAGAGAATTTATGGTAAATTTCCCATTATCACAGAGCTGGTAATTACGGCTCAAAAAAACAGGTGTCCTCACGCAAGTCCAGGGCCCGTTCCTGTAGGTCACCAGGAAGCCAGAAGAGGAAGGATGAACTTGAGACCAAGGTGGGGTTAAAGTTCAGGAGGTCGTGGTGAGGAAGAGACATGGGCCAGTCAACCCGCCACTGGTTCGGACATCCCGGAACAGCTGACGTCCTACAGAGATGCCTTCCCAGCAACGTGCTGCACCTCCCGGAAGGACAGCTGCCGTGACTCAGGGACTCTGTTGGCAGCCTCTGACAGCAGCCTCTTGGATGTTGGATGCCGGGAGGCAGGGAAAGGCAGGAACACCCCCCCCCCCCAGCAGCCTCACTGCTTCCTGCCTGGAAGACCCACCAGCTTCCCACCGACACCCCTGTGGAGTTGATCTCAACCTGGCTGCAAGCTGGACTTAACCTGAGGAGCTTTAAAAAATACTGATGCCCGGGCCTCACTCCAGAGAGGCTGTGACCTAAATACACAGCAGGATTGAGAACAGGAGAGATGGTCACCCCCAGAAAGAGCGTTCCCACTTTGTCACCCCCCAGGAAACCCCCCCCCCGCCCCCCTGGCGCTGATGGAGGAAGATGGTGGAGAGAGCATCCCCTGGGGGTTCGGTTCTGGAAGGTGGGCCTCCAGCCACCTGGGGAACCGTTTGACGTGACAGGTTCCTCTCCAGGTTCTGATACAGGAGCTCAGGGAGGTCTGGGAGGCGGTGGCTTTGTTTAGACCAGGGGTCCCCAAACTACGGCCCGCGGGCCACATGTGGCCCCCTGAGGCCATTTATTCGGCTCCTGCCGCACTTCCGGAAGGGGCACCTCTTTCATTGGTGGTCAGTGAGAGGAGCATAGTTCCCATTGAAATACTGGTCAGTTTGTTGATTTAAATTTACTTGTTTTTTATTTTTTATTTTTTTGTATTTTTCTGAAGTTGGAAACAGGGAGGCAGTCAGACAGATGCTCGCATGCGCCTGACTGGGATCCACCCGGCATGTCCACCAGGGGGCGATGCTTTGCCCATTTGGGGTGTTGCTCTGCTGCAACCAGAGCCATTCTAGCGCCTGAGGCAGAGGCCACAGAGCCATCCCCAGCGCCCGGGCCAACTTTGCTCCAGTGGAGCCTTGGCTGCGGGAGGGGAAGAGAGAGACAGAGAGGAAGGAGGGGGGCGTGGAGAAGCAGATGGGCGCCTCTCCTGTGTGCCCTGGCCGGGAATCGAACCCAGGACTCCTGCACACCAGGCCGATGCTCTACCACTGAGCCAACCGGCCAGGGCCTTGTTCTTTATTTTAAATATTGTATTTGTTCCCGTTTTTTTTTTTTTTTACTGTAAAATAAGATATGTGCAGTGTGCATAGGGATTTGTTCATAGTTTTTTTTATAGTCTGGCCCTCCAACGGTCTGAGGGACAGTGAACTGACCCCCTGTGTAAAAAGTTTGGGGACCCCTGGTTTAGACAAACGTGGTTGTGAAGTTTTGGAAACTGGGCTGAGTTCAGATGGGAGGGGGAGGCCCTGTCCCCAATTCCTTCAGCTGTGTCCCTTCTAACCACAAAGGACAGTGAGCACTAATGACTACTACTTAGAAGTAAATGATGCCTAATCAGCTGAAGGTGGCCATTACTCTCTGTTGGAGGGAAGGGCCCCCAGGGAGTTACTGGGCTCATGCTTAGGGCCATGATCAGGGATGTGCCCCTCTGAGCCGAGTCTGTCATCGCCGTGGTCGTGAGGGCCTGACTGCCCCCAGGCTCTTCCAGGACTGCCCCTGTGGGTGCATCTGGTTATGACTGAACTAACATGTGCTGAAGCCCGCTGTGCCCCAGGCACCGTGCTGGGCCAGAGAGACAAAGATGCGGGACCCTGGTCTCACGGGGGGACTGACCCATGATGATGCCATCTGAGGGACGGGCACCGACGTGGTCAGGGAGGAGAGAATGGGGTTTGGGGCGCAGAGGGAGAGGAGCTTCAAGGAAGAGGCAGCCTCGGAGGTGGGTCCTCAAGGAGGGAAGACTCCTCGGGTGGACACAAGTGTCACACAGATGGGACAGAGCATCCGAGGTCGAGAAGACACAAGTTGGAAGGACCTAGACAGCGTGTGGCAGGGTGAGACAGGCAGGCCCTGATCCCAGCGGTCCTTGAAGCCAGGGCAGGGGGGAGGCCATCATCCTGAGAGCCGCAGGGAGTCTGTGAACAGATAAAATGGGACAAAAAGCAAAACAAACAAACAAACAAAAAACCCCAGATGGGTATTTCAGAAGAGGGGCTGGCAGGAGGGGTCTTCAGCTCAGCCCCTGAACAGGACTCAGTTCCTGGCTCTGCCACTTCCTGGGGTGGCACCTTGGCTAGTGTCCTACTTCTGTAGGTGTCAGTCCCCCCCCCCCCCCGTTGTAAAATAGAAGTGAGGCTGGTTCCTGCCGCATGCTGTGCGGTGAACATTAAGTCTCATCGTGCAGGTGGCACATTCAGCACAATGTCCGCCCCAGGACCAGCTCCCAATAACTGTGAGCTCTTATTGTCATCATCGTCATTCTTATTCATTCCCCCCTTCGCCTCCTAGCACAGTCTCTAATGTGTCCTGATGTTCAGAGGGAGGGAGGGAAGGAAGGAGGGAGGGAGGGAGGGAGGGAGGAAGGAAGGAAGGAAGGAAGGAAGGAAGGAAGGAAGGAAGGAAGGAAGGAAGGAAGGAAGGAAGGAAGGAAGGAAGGAAGGAAGGAAGGAAATTCAGGCTATTTTCTAAGCATAGGACCTATGAGGCTTGGGTCAAAAAAAGATGGCCCAGGGCAACACAGGTTCCAGAAGAGGGATTTCAGACCTATATTTCTATATTAACCACTAAGAGCCAAAATAATAACCCTGAGCCTTCCAACAGACTGCAGTGCCTCAGCAAAGACACAAATAAACTGAAGATTCAAATGGGTGTTCTCTCTGAGTTTTACTGTATTTCAATTATTTTAAAAATTTGTGTAATGGTCAGTGAAAGAGGGGCTTTGTGCATAAACAAAATAACTCTAAGAACTCAATGACTTAACCCAACCCAGATTTCTTTCTAATACACACGTCGGTAGGTCCCAGGGTAGGTAGATAGATAGATGTGTGCTTCTCCACAGGGTCACTCGGGGATCCAGGCTGACAGAATCCTTCTCAAGCACTGAGGCAGAGGAAGAAGAGAGGCCGGAGAATGGTGCCTTTTCAGCGCCACAACTTGGAAAGTGACACATGCTACTTCTCATATACCCTGGGCCAGACCTGGTCACCCAGCCTGGCCTCACGGCAAGAGCACAGCTTCCATGAGCTGGGAAGGAGAGAACAGGAGATGGGAGAACCTTGGTGATGTCCACCTGGCTTCTTGACCTCCTTTTTCTTTTCTAGGGGAGGGGACTGTGTAACTAACCAGAGTACCTCATTCCAAGTTATCTGCTGCAGCGGGGGGGTGGGGCAGATTGGCAGAGAGCCAGTCTGAACCTTTCTATTCCCCCTCTTTTCTTCAAGAGGAAGGGGGGCTGACTTTTGCCCCAAAGATGTCTCTATTTCTGTCAGGTAGAGACTTGCAGGTGGCGAAGATGACTCTACTATACGCTTTAGGCTTTGACTTAATGCCCACACTCACGCTCGTGATAAGGCTGTTATCTCCTTGTTTAACTGATTTTACCCACTACGCATACAAGTTTGGATGGGGACGGAGGGAGTTAATCTGCGGACAGGAGCTTTGCTTGCTTATTACAGTGGGGCGCTGCTCCCGTCAGCTGGGCTGGTTTACCAGAATTTATAACGTCTTCAGCAGTTGATGGCTTGAGCCTAATTGAACACAAATTTATAATGCCATCCAGTCTGGTAATTAAAACGTGGTAAAATTAGCCCATCAAATATTGTACACACACACACACACACACACACACACACACACACACACACACTTTCTCAAAGCTATCAGCAGCCTTTGTTTTGTCTATGGCCAATTACGTTTTCAAAGTGGACCCCTCAGAAGAATCCATCATCTGAATCGAAATGAAAGGAAACCAGCCGAGGACGTAAGCCTGCTCCAAACTGACAAGGAAACACCACTTGGAAAATTGTTTTTCGAACAAAGAGGGGAATTAATTTTCCGAGATGGTGATTTGAGGGGCGGGGGGGGGGGGGTTCATCTGCCGTGTTATTGGCGCCACTGCTGCTGGGTTATGGGAGCCCCGTGGTGGCTCGGATGCATTAAAAGGGAATTAATTGTCCATGTGTCTCTGTCCACACGCAGTCAAGGCCGTTCTGGCGAGAGAAAAGTGCGACATCCCTCTCCCCTAAACCAATTCCTTGATGACCTAACGTAGGGATAGATCGTGGTGTGGGCTTCACGAGCTCCGATTGGTCTTTGCAGTGTGTGGTGACTTATTCTACCGTGAGGGCAGCTTCGGGTCCAAAGTTACGTTCGGCGTCTAGAAACACTCCTTCCATAAATATTGTAAAAGAAGAATTGAAGAGGTGGAAGAGAACAGGGCTGATGACACGGGGGGAAGCCATCCTCACCACCGGGAGCTCGTGTGTGTGTGTGTGTGTGTGTGTGTGTGTGTGTGTGTGTGTGTGTGTGTGTGTGTGTGTGTGTTTATTAGCCTTCTGCTGTGGTAGAGGGGAGGGGCTCTCTCTTCAACTTAGAAAAAGCAGCGGAAGGGAGGAGCTCATAAGGAGATGTCTTGGTTGTTATTCCCTCTTATTTGGGGAGTGAACATGGAGTTGTCCCAGGAGGGGGGCTCATCCTCCTGAACCAACCCTGCTCTCTCCCCTCTACCTCCAGGTAGTGCTGGGTTGAACCTGGAGTTAGCCAAACTCAAGAGGAAGACGGCAGGCAAACTTCTAGTTGGGGTTGGGGGTGGGGGGAGGTGGTCTCAGGTTTGCTAATTCACTGGAACAACTCACCGGACTCAGGAAAGCACTGTGCTTAGGATAGTTTGATCGGCGCGGAAGGGTGCAATTCCGAACCAGCCAAAGGGAGGAAGGCTTTGGCTTTTGCACGAGGAGCAGTCTGGCTAGGGCCCGAATGTGAAGCTGCTTCTGTCTTCCTGTGCCTGCGGAGTCCTGAATGGTATTATTACCCTTCCTGCCTATGACATGTGACAATACTCAGAGTCTGTTGCCAACCAGGGAAGCTCATTTGGGCTTCAGTGTCCATAGTTTTTGTCGGGGTTTCATTTTGAGGGTGTGATTGATTGAATTCCTGGCCACGTGGTTGAACTGAATCTCTAAACCACCTCCCCTCCTCGGACGGAGGCCAGGCTGATCCTACATGGTTCAAAGCCACAAACCTCTAATCACATCGTGTATCTTTCTGGTGTGCCCAAGCTGTACCCTGAGTCACTCCTTGACTTAAACTACCTAGGGGTCTATACCATGAGTCACCTTGTTAGCATAAACAATCAGGTGTGGACTGAGTGACCTTCATGAATAACAAGGACCTTCCTATCATTTGGGAAATCCCCAAGGGCTGAGCGGTTACCTTCCAGAAGCCAGGACAAGGCTGGACGGACGGACCTCTCTTCAGGGAAGGCCACTTTCCTTACTGCACACAGTGACATTTCTTCCCCCGAGAAAGAACGCACTGTGCCTCCTCTGGTGTCACCATTGGGCTGACCCAGCAGATATGTCCGGAGAGACCAAACCCATCTCCTGAGGACCCCCAGATCGGTCCACATGCTCGCCAGCTAGAACGTGTTCTGTGTCTAGGAACAAAGAGGAGACACCCCCTCCCAACTCTGCCCTGGGGGGCTCCCAGGCTGTAGGCACTTACACCCGAGAGCACCGCTCACCGGAGGACCAGCAGCCTCATGTTTGCACGGGGACTTTTCTGTGGAGCTAGGCTGGGCATCGGGGTCAATGCCCACACAGCAGGCCCCCCCTTAAGCATATGTGGGTATCACTGTGGTGTGGGATCACCCATCACTTTCGTGGTTGCTACAGTGTCCACATCTCCACAGTAAGGGTGACTGCGCCCACGAGGAACCCCACCAGGAGCTCTTCATAACGAGGGGCTGCAGCGCGGGTCACTGGGGGCTCCTCCCCTGGGGGGAGCACATGTTTGGGGAGGAGACACCCCCTCTGGGCTGGCTGACTCGGGGACCTGGCTTTCACAGCAGAAGCAGCTACACTCATCCCAGAAACGGGTTCTTAACTACTTTAATCTTGCCATCAGTGTTTTACAGCTTTTGTTTTATTATATATAGCAAGTCAGCTCCCCTCACTGCAGCTGGGGAGTGGGGGAGGTCTGACAGGAGGGACTGTCCCCCACCTCAGCGCCAGGGGAGGGCGGATGGAGAGGGCCCATCAGGCTAGCTTGGCCGTGATTCATGCCCTCCCAGCATCTCACTCATTTTCTCACCATGCACACGGCGTGTATCCATTTGCTGGGGCTGCCGTGGCAAACGACCACACACGGTGGGCCTTCGACAACAGAAATTTATTTTCTCGCAGTCCTGGAGGCCGGAAGTTCAAATTCAATGATTGGTTTCCTAGGGCTGTGGGGGAAGGGCCTGTTCCAGGCCTCTCCCCTTGCTTCTGGTGGTTCCTGGCTGTGGCACTGTCCCTGTGTGCGTGTGTGTGTGTGTGTGTGTGTGTGTACACGTGTGTGTGTGCACGCACACAGGAGCGCATGCATGCACACGCCTGTGCCTCTGTGTCAAAATTTCCCCCTTTTTGTGAGTTCAACTGTCATATTGGATGAGAGCCTACCCTTGTAAGGTATTTTCCGCTGAGGAAGAAGGACGTAGCCACCAAGTGTGGACAAGCAAAAGCTTTATTTAGAGCGCCCCCGGGTGGGGTTCACTGGTCCGCAAGACAGGGGCCAGGGAAGTCACGCAGCTTCTCCCGCCCGCCCGGGGGTGGGGTGGGGTGGGGGTGGAAGTGTAATTTATAGCGTTGGTAGGGCGGTGGTGGTGGCGAAATTTCTTTGGCTGACAGTTTCTTCTGGCGGTCATGGGCATGGGTAGTTCCTCATGTGACCTTCCCCCCCATTGCCGACCAACCTCACATTGCGACTTTTTTTTTTTTCTGAAGCTGGAAACGGGGAGAGACAGTCAGACAGACTCCCGCATGCGCCCGACCGGGATCCACCCGGCACGCCCACCAGGGGGCGACGCTCTGCCCACCAGGGGGCGACGCTCTGCCCACCAGGGGGCGATGCTCTGCCCATCCTGGGCGTCGCCATGTTGCAACCAGAGCCACTCTAGCACCTGGGGCAGAGGCCAAGGAGCCATCCCCAGCGCCCGGGCCATCTTTGCTCCAATGGAGCCTTGGCTGCGGGAGGGGAAGAGAGAGACAGAGAGGAAGGAGGGGGGGGGGGGTGGAGAAGCAAATGGGTGCCTCTCCTGTGTGCCCTGGCCAGGAATCCAACCCGGGTCCCCCGCACGCCAGGCCGACGCTCCACCGCTGAGCCAACCGGCCAGGGCCACATTGCGACCTTTTATGTTAGGGGCGCCGCTATTCATCTGGCTACTTCCCGCTGGTTAGGGGTGTCGTGGGGAAGGGAGGTCGGAAGGTGGTGACAAATTCCCTGTGGGAGGGACAGGAGTAACAGGAGGATCTGCGGGGCCCATCTTTTTAGTGAGCCAGAGACGGAGACGGGGGGTGGGGGGGCCCAGTGGTTCCGACTGCCAGTGGTCCTGCACGGGGGCAAGCTTGAGGCGGGACACATGGTACCAAGGTGTTTGCCCCAGGAGCTTGGCAGCGGTAGGAGTAGTCAGTATTACCGTGTGGGGTCCCGTCCACCTGGGCTGGAGGAAGCCGGGCTGGAGTTCCCTCAGAAGAACTTTGTCCTCTGGCTAGTGGGGGACCGCTGGATGAGCTTCACTTGGACCCCCTATGGGAGGGAGAGTCCGGTCCGTGTGTTCCCTGAGAAGACGGCGGAGTAAAGACAGAAAGGGGAGGTGTGTGGCAAGAGGAGGGGGGGTTAATGGGTAAGCTGTGATTGATTAGGAATGGTCCACCGTAAACCAGCTCAAAGGGGCTGAGGCCAGTGGGGTTTTGCGGGGTCGCCCTGATTCTGGCGAGTGCCAGGGGGAGGAGGTTTGGCCAGGAGAGTGTGGCCTCGATGGACAGTTTAGTTAGCTGACCCTTCAGGATGTCGTGAGCCCTTTCCACCTTACCTGACGATGGAGGGTGACAGGGTATGTGGAGCTTCCAGGTGATGTTGAGAGAAGTGGTGACCTGCTGGGCTATTTGGGCAGTGAAGGCCGGGCCGTTGTCTGACTGGATGGTAGTCAGCAGTCCAAATTGCGGGATGATACGTTCAACGAGAATGGAGGCAATGGTGTCTGCCGTCTCTCGAGAGGTGGAAAAAAGCTTCTACTCACCCTGAAAAGATATCAACAAAAGTTAGGAGATAGCGGAGTTTTTTGTGAAGGAGCATGTGAGTGAAGTCGATCTGCCAATCCTGGCCTGGCCCGTGCCCCCTCAGCTGATGAGGGGGGAAGCAGGGGCGGAGTCCCCCTTGTGTAGAGGTTTTGGAACAGACAGCACATGCCGCGTGTACCTTTTTGATAGTCTGCTGGAGGCCTGGGAAGAAAAAGAGTGCTTGTAAGAACCAATAGAGAGCTTTTGGCCCTATGTGTAAGGAACAGTGGATATCAGAAAGGAGAGTTTCAGCCTGTCCTTTTGGTAAGGCAATTCTGTCTCCGAGAAATATCCATCCCTGGTTGCACAGGTCTCCACCCTTTTTGAGGAGGGTCTGTTCTTCCTCAGGAGTGTAGGAAGGTTTCAAGGAGGTGGAGAGAAACATGAGAGGAGATGGGGAGGCTCCCAGGGTGAGGTTTCGAGCCTTCGCGTCGGCCTGAGCATTTCCGATGGCCACCGGGTCCTGAGAGGTTTGATGGCCCCTACAATGTACCAGGGCCACCTCAGTGGGAAGCTGTAATGCCTGCAAAAGTTTAGAAATAAGGGTAGCACTGGTTATGGGGGAGCCCTTGGTAGTGAGGAAGCCCCTTTCCTTCCAGAGGGCAGAGTGGCTGTGGGTGATAAGAAAAGCATATTTAGAGTCAGTATATATGGTTACGTGTTTTCCCTGGGCCAGAGTGAGTGCCCGTGTGAGGGCAATGAGCTCTGCTTTCTGGGAGGTGGTGCCCTCTGGCAGCTGTTGAGCTTCTAGAATGGAGGAGGTGGTAACCACCGCGTAAGCTGCCCGTTGTCATCCGTCGGGTCCCTGTACAGAGCTCCCATCTACAAAGAGTATTAGATCTGGATCTTTTAAAGGAGAATCTGATAAACCATCTCAGGGTCTGTTGAGGAAATCTATTAGTTCCGTACAGGAGTGGGTGGGTTCCGGAAGTTGTCTCTGGAGCTGGCAGTAGAGTGGGTGGTTTGAGTCAGGGAGAGGGCAAAAGAGTGGCCGAAGGGTTTTTGATGAACAGGAGGTGAAATTCTTGTAGGCGGGAAGGACTTAACAGAGAAAGAGATTTGTATGAAAGGAGGTCAGTGAGCCTGTGGGAGGAGAAGACAGAGATGGGTTGGGAAAGGGTGAGCTTAGAAGCCTCCTTGGTGAGTTCAGCTGCTGTGCCCAGTGCCCGGATGCAGGGCTGCCAGCCTTTGACGGTGGTGTCTAATTGTTTAGAGAGATATGCCATGGGGCGGAATGAAGGCCCCACAGGTTGAGTCAGTACTCCGATTGCATTACCGCGCTTTTCATCAGTGAAAAGATGGAAGGGGCGCCTGGAGTCGGGTAAAGTGAGAGGGGGTGAGGAGATGAGGGCGTCTCAAAGGGAACAGAAAGCCCTGTTGATGGTGTTGGGGGAATGTGAGAGGTCCCGTGGGAGTCTCTTTTGCAGCCTCGTAGAGGGGTTTGGCTAAGACAGCAAAATTGGGAATCCAGTGTCTAAAGAAGCCCATCAGACCAAGGAAAGAAAGAATCTAATTTGTGGTGGTAGGTGGCTGGAGACTGCGGAGGGTCTGAGTTTGATCTAGAACAGGGGTCCCCAAACTACGGCCCGCGGGCCGCATGCGGCCCCCTGAGGCCATTTATCCGGCCCCCGCCGCACTTCCGGAAGGGGCACCTCTTTCATTGGTGGTCAGCGAGAGGAGCATAGTTCCCATTGAAATACTGGTCAGTTTGTTGATTTAAATTTACTTGTTCTTTATTTTAAATATTGTATTTGTTCCCGTTTTGTTTTTTTACTTTAAAATAAGATATGTGCAGTGTGCATAGGGATTTGTTCATAGTTTTTTTTTTTATAGTCTAGCCCTCCAATGGTCTGAGGGACAGTGAACTGGCCCCCTGTGTAAAAAGTTTGGGGACCCCTGATCTAGAGTGAGACCTTGGGTGGTGGGGGTTAAAGTGATGCCCAGTTAGACTACAGACTGAGAGTGAAGTTGAGCCTTCCTAGAGGAGACACGATACCCCTTCACGGCGAGGAAGTTAAGAAGGGTGGCGGTGTGTCTCCTTGAGGTGGACAGGGAGGGGCTGCAGAGGAGGAGTAGGTCATCTACAAATTGCAAGAGGGTACTTGTCTCGAGACGGAGATCGCATGCAGTTAGATTCCGAACTAGCACCTGCCCAAACAGGTGTGGGCTGTCCCTGAACCCCTGGATTAGGACAGTCCACATAAGTTGCTGGGTTGCCTTAGTGTCCAGGTCAGTCCAAGGAAAGGCAAACAGAAAGTAAGAGTCAGGGTGTGGAGGAATGGTAAAGAAGGCATCTTGGAGGTCCAGGACTGTGAAGCGAGTGTTGTCCGAGGGAATGGGTGACAGTAATGTGTAGAGATTAGGGACTCCTGGATGGAGGGGGAACTACAGCCTCGTTGATTAGGTGTAAGTCTTGTATGAGGCCATAAACCTCTGAAGGTTTTCAAACAGGAAGGATGGGGTGTTGCAGGGAGAGTCCGTGGGGATGAGTAAGCCCCGGTTTAAGAGGCGGGTAATTATTGGTTTAAGGCCCTGGCAGTGACTTGCTGAAATAGGGAATTGGGGTCTAGATGGGAATCAGGAGGGATTCTTCAAGCGGATGTGAACAGGTGGGTGGTGGGTCGCTCCCACAGGGGTAGAAGTGTCCCAGACCTGAGGGTTGACAACATTTGGTGGAATAGGGGGTGCAGCCGGGTTAGGGTGATCTGGGGTAGTGGGAGAGCCTTCAGTCAGGAGTGGAAGGAGCAGGAGGGAAGATGCTGTCAGCTGGATAGTGGCTCTGAGACTGTAGAATGTCCCGACCCAGGAGGGGGACAGGGCACAAGGGCATAAACTAAGAAGGAGTGCGAAAAGGGGAGTCCTCCAAACTGCGTGTCAGGGGTGGCGTGCGAAGAGGAAAAGAAGGGGTCCCCTCCACTCCCATAACCGAGACCTGTGAGGGAACTAGAGGTCCAGAGTATGATGGCAAGACAGAGAAGGCAGCCCCCGTGTCCACAGGAAATGAGATGGACTTACCCTTTCCTGCGGCATTCCCCGGGGCTCCGCGAGGGTGATGGATGTTTCTGAGTTCAGACCGCATCAGTCGTCCAATGAGGTCAAGAAGTTCGAGCAATGGGCCCGCCTGGTTGGCTCGGCCTCCCATTTGGGTGGCTTGTCCTCCGTGTGGGGACGCTGAGAAAGAGCCTGTTACCCGACGGGGACAATTGCTCCTCCAGTGACCGGGCTGCTTGCAGTCAGGGCAGGGCTTAGTGGGCAGCCTCAGGCAGGGGCACTGCCGGGCCCAGTGACCCTCTTTGCCACATTTAAAGCAAGCTCCTGGTGGGGTTCCTCTTTGCGGCCTGGACTTGGGTGGGGCACCTCCCTGTGCCTTGCCCCTGTTGCTCTGCCGGCCTCAGGGCTGCCACAAGAGTCTGGGTTTGGAGTGTCACCTTCTGCTGCATGCGGGCCTGGTGAGCAGCCTCTGCCTCCCCCCCCCCCACCATTAAAAACTTTATATGCCATGTTCATCAGGTCTCGGATAGGGGTTTGGGGGCCCTCCTCCGCCTTTTTAAGTTTCCTCCGAATGTGCGGGCCGATTGGGAAATAGAGTGAGTAGCTAATACAGTGGCCCTGGCATAGTGGCTCTGAGACTGTAGAATGTCCCGACCCAGGAGGGGGACAGGGCACGAGGGCATAAACTAAGAAGGAGTGCGAAAAGGGGAGTCCTCCAAACTGCGTGTCAGGGGTGGCGTGCCAAGAAGAAAAGAAGGGGTCCCCTCTACTCCCATAACAGGGTCTA
The DNA here is from genome assembly GCF_036850995.1 of Saccopteryx leptura. Taxonomy (NCBI): domain Eukaryota; kingdom Metazoa; phylum Chordata; class Mammalia; order Chiroptera; family Emballonuridae; genus Saccopteryx; species Saccopteryx leptura. The sequence goes on along the minus strand of NC_089508.1, from coordinate 191,225,787 downwards.
GACGGGTATGGAGGACCATAGCGTCAGTGAGGCGGTTCAAAAAGAGGGCCAGGCCCTGGCCGGTTTGCTCAGTGGTAGAGTGTTGGCCTGGCGTGCAGTAGTCCTGGGTTCGATTCCCGGCCAGGGCACATAGGAGAAGTGCCCATCTGCTTCTCCACCCCTCCCCCTCTCCTTCCTCTCTGTCTCTCTCTCTTCCCCTCCCGCAGCCAAGGCTCCATTGGAGCAAATATGGCCCGGGCGCTGGGGATGGCTCCTTGGCCTCTGCCCCAGGCGCTAGAGTGGCTCTGGTCGCAGCAGAGCGATGCCCCGGAGGGGCAGAGCATCGCCCCCTGGTGGGCAGAGCATCGCCCCTGGTGGGCGTGCCGGGTGCATCCCAGTCGGGCGCATGCGGGAGTCTGTCTGACTGTCTCTCCCCGTTTCTAGCTTCAGAAAAACACACACACACAAAAAAAAGAGGGCCGAGTTTTCCTCAGGCCCTTGAGTGAGTTCCCTCAATTTGTCATAGTGAACTAACTACCTTTTGGGCTGTGCTCTGCATACCAGCTATGAGACATGCAATCATTTGGTCTCGTCACCTCCTACCTGTTTGTCCCGTCTGGTAATCCCAGTTGGGGTCCGTGTCAGGAGACCTCCTGTATACACCCCAACTGGTATTTGGTCATTTGTGAGGTGTACCTGGTCGGCATGAGTCCGTGCCGCCGTCCAGATCCGGTCCAGTTCATCAGGGCTAAGGGTAGAAGACATGATAACATAGAGATCATGCCAGGTGAGATCATATGCCTGAGGGAGATATTGGAATTCCTTGGTATAGGCGGTCAGATTAGAAGAGTAGGAGCCTAAACGCTTTTCGATGGCAGACAGATCAGAGAGGGAAAAAGGCACATGAACCCGAACAACTCCTTCCTCTCCAGCACCTCGCGGAGAGGGCAGAGAAGGTTGTCTCCCTCTTGTGGCTCGGAGCACGATCTGGTGTGAGCACTGACAGGGGAGGAGAGAGAGAGAGACAGGTATCTGCAGACAGGTGAGAAACAGGATGGGGGAAGGGAGAGGAGGACCCTGATAGGGCAGAGGAGGTCGTGCAGGAGGGGGAGAGAGTTCCTCAAGGGGGTCGGCGGGAGGGGGGGGGAGGAAAGATCAGGAACGGAGGGTTTAGCTGAGGTTTCTCTGGTTAAAAGGACCTATGCCGTAGAGCAGGTCTATGAGAAATCTATAGATTAACTATGAGAAATCACTCAAGGACCTGAGGAAAACAGAGAGATTAGGACGGGAGCGCATATCCCAGAAGCCCTGAATGTAAGGGCTCTCCGACTATTTCCCAGTTCTCTGGCAATAGTTCTGTAAATCAGTGAGGGTGTTAAAGTCCCTTCAGGAGGCCACCTGGTCTGGTTATCCAGTGGGTACTTGTGGCCAGGCCACAGTGGAGAAGAAGACCAGTTTCTTCTTCATTAGGGAGGAATCTATAATATGTTTGAGAGATTCCGGATAAGGCACCCTAGGGGTGTTTTTGAGTCAGGTTTAGATTCCTGTGCCCCCCCCATGGCCGCCCTCAGCCTTGGGGTGATCAGAGATGAGAATTGGCGTCCCGCAACTCAATCCCTGGCTACCGGACAGTCAGGCAGAGTGAGAGAGTCAGACGCCGGGGCCCGTGGGCTTTTATCCAGGGCTTCGTTGCAGATGGTGCTTCTAAAAGCTGTGCTTTAATACCTTCTCCCAGCCAGACCTCTCACGTAATCAGGGGCCCCACCAGCTGCCGGCAGACAGGAAAGGGGTGTCTATAATCTGAGCTGCTGGGAGTGGGGGCTCTTATTGGGGGGAGGGGCACACGGGCACAGCAGGGGAGGCGCCAGGGGGCCAGCCTGCGCCTGGAGACACAGCAGCGAGGAGTCGTGATTCAACCAGATATCAGGTCCTTGCTCTCAGATGGGTAATTATCCCCTTCTTCTATCACTCTCTGTCTCCGCCTGGCCTGTCCGGTGGGTGATTTTAGAGACTTCTGGTGGGTGTGTCCTGTGGGCACCTCCCATGGGTGGGTCCTGCTCTTATTCCCTCTCCATCTGCAAACCATCCACCCAGCTGAGCCTCCCTTCCGCAGGAGGCAGCTTGGAATGGCCAGGAATCGCGCATCTGTGCACGATGGCGACTTAAGGAGCGTTCGTAGTTCCTCCGATGCCCACGCTCGTCTCCCTCTTGACACACTGTGGGCTCCGGTCGGCGCGGAGGTAAACCAGACACCTCATTCTCCACCAGCGGCCGGACGGACATGCGCCCCTCCTGCCTTTGAGTCGGGCTTCTTGGGCGCATCCGAAAGGCTCCGATGGTCGTGAGTCCCGAGGGCTTGCTGTGGACGAGGCAGCAAGGCACCCAGCGTGTCCTCCCAGTCTGACGGAGATAAAGCTCCCCCGAGGTCCGAGGTCCGGGGATCGGCCTGAAAAACCATCTGTCACTCAGAGGAAAGAACAAACTGGCAGCTGCCGGGGCTGGGTCAAGGGCAGCCTTGGACCAGGGAGGGGGGGGGGAGGGGAGATGAGGGGGGGGGGGAGGGGGAGGGGGAGGGGGAGGGGAGGGGAGGGGGAGGGAGGAGGAGGGGGAGGGGGGAGGGTATGAAGCCCAGCAGCTATTCTGCAGTTGAATGGGGTAGGGGGAGAATGCACAATGAGAGAACAATGACGCAGAGGGGCCCTATAGTCACATCATTCACTGTGGCCGTCAGTCATTCGTTGAGGGCTTATACCAGGCTGGGCATTCTATAGCCATCATCTCCTTTACTTGGCTCAAAATCCCTGCTGGGTTATCGGTTATTACCTCCACCTTAGAGGCGAGGAAACAGAGGCTCAGGGAAGTGAAGTGACTTGCATCTGGTCAATGTCAAAGATCAGATCAAAACTGCAATTCACACCCAGTCCTGCCAACACCCCGCCTGTGCGCCACCTATCGGTGTGTTCATAGCCACCCCCTGGGCTGTAGTTAGGTCTGAGCTGTGACCCTGGACCAGGCTCAGTGGCAGCAACCTTTGATTTCTCCCTTCTGCCTGTGCTGTGCTCTGCACGGACCCCCCCCCCAGCCTGGAGCAGCACCCCACTTTGGCTTTTGCTCGTATGGTTCTTCCACCAGGGGTGCCCTTCCCGCTGAGCCCAAATTGTCTTTGTGGAACTCACCAGGACAGCAGTGGGTGAATTCCATGAGGTCGTGGGTTGCATGTGTGTAAATTGCCAACTGTCCATCCAGGGAGAAGGGGACTCATGTGGGCAGGACCGCCTCTGCCTTGACCATCAGCATGGCCTGGGGACATGGAGCAGCAGTCTTCTGCTAGAGGTCCCCTGGATCTTGTCCCCTTTTGATGGACCGAATCTCCCTAGGGATCCAGGAATGTATGCGGGAGGTCCCGCCCCTCATCCCATTCCCCTTGGGACACCGCCTGACCCCTCCTGGTGGCCTGTCTGGCATCTTATTTGACCAGGCTCAGTCCCAAGTCCTCCTTGCCGGTCCCCAAACACACGAGAACGTGTCCATCTCAGCTGAGTGACCCAGGACTCTTCCCAGGCAGCCCTGGGGATCAGCCCATTGCTTCCGGTGGGTCTTTATTCAAAGGGGAATTTATTGCCTAACAATTCTAGAAGTCCAAGATCAAAATGCGCACAGGGTCGGTCCCTTCTGAGGCCTCTCTCCTTAACTCGTAGCTGGCCGTCCTCTCCCTGGGTCTTCGCATGGTCGTCCCTCTGTGCGTGTCTGTGTCCTAATCTCCTCTTCTTATAAGGACCCCAGTGATATTGGATCGAGACTCACCCATGGGGCCTCATTTTAACTTAATTACCTCTTTCAAGACCCCCATCTCCAAGATACAGCCACATTCTGCGGTCCTGGGGGTTAGAACTTCAATATAGGAATGTGGGAGGACACAGTTCAGCTTATAACTGTCCCCTCTACAAAGGGACCCTCCCTGACCACCCCTCCTTCTCCGCCATGTGGCCCTGGGCGACCCTCAGCAGCGCCTGACACGCCGTGTGCTCTCTGCATCCTGACCGCAGAGCTGGACGTCCCCCAGGACCAGGGACTGTCCTGTTTTTCTCTCTGCCGTTGACAGCACCTAGGGACAGCTCCAGGCACACACTTAGCTCTCAGTGTCTGTTGAATGACAGGACGCTGCCTGGGCAGGTCTAGCCCTGGGGTTACAGTCTGTCTGAGGGGGTAGGTCTAGCCCTGGGGTTGTAGTCTGTCTGAGGGGGCAGGTCTAGCCCTGGGGTTACAGTCTGTCTGAGGGGGCAGGTCTAGCCCTGGGGTTACAGTCTGTCTGAGGGGGTAGGTCTAGCCCTGGGCTTACAGTCTGTCTGAGGGGGTAGGTCTAGCCCTGGGGTTACAGTCTGTCTGAGGGGGCAGGTCTAGCCCTGGGGTTACAGTCTGTCTGAGGGGGTAGGTCTAGCCCTGGGGTTGTAGTCTGTCTGAGGGGGCAGGTCTAGCCCTGGGGTCTAGCCCTGGGGTTGTAGTCTGTCTGAGGGGGCAGGTCTAGCCCTGGGGTTACAGTCTGTCTGAGGGGGCAGGTCTAGCCCTGGGGTTACAGTCTGTCTGAGGGGACAGGTCTAGCCCTGGGGTTGTAGTCTGTCTGAGGGGGTAGGTCTAGCCCTGGGGTTACAGTCTGTCTGAGGGGGTAGGTCTAGCCCTGGGGTTGTAGTCTGTCTGAGGGGGTAGGTCTAGCCCTGGGGTTACAGTCTGTCTGAGGGGGTAGGTCTAGCCCTGGGGTTACAGTCTGTCTGAGGGGGTAGGTCTAGCCCTGGGGTTACAGTCTGTCTGAGGGGGCAGGTCTAGCCCTGGGGTTACAGTCTGTCTGAGGGGGTAGGTCTAGCCCTGGGGTTACAGTCTGTCTGAGGGGGCAGGTCTAGCCCTGGGGTTGTAGTCTGTCTGAGGGGGTAGGTCTAGCCCTGGGGTTACAGTCTGTCTGAGGGGGCAGGTCTAGCCCTGGGGTTACAGTCTGTCTGAGGGGGCAGGTCTAGCCCTGGGGTTACAGTCTGTCTGAGGGGGCAGGTCTAGCCCTGGGGTTACAGTCTGTCTGAGGGGGCAGGTCTAGCCCTGGGGTTACAGTCTGTCTGAGGGGGCAGGTCTAGCCCTGGGGTTACAGTCTGTCTGAGGGGGTAGGTCTAGCCCTGGGGTTACAGTCTGTCTGAGGGGGCAGGTCTAGCCCTGGGGTTACAGTCTGTCTGAGGGGGCAGGTCTAGCCCTGGGGTTGTAGTCTGTCTGAGGGGGTAGGTCTAGCCCTGGGGTTGTAGTCTGTCTGAGGGGGTAGGTCTAGCCCTGGGGTTGTAGTCTGTCTGAGGGGGTAGGTCTAGCCCTGGGGTTACAGTCTGTCTGAGGGGGTAGGTCTAGCCCTGGGGTTACAGTCTGTCTGAGGGGGTAGGTCTAGCCCTGGGGTTGTAGTCTGTCTGAGGGGGTAGGTCTAGCCCTGGGGTTGTAGTCTGTCTGAGGGGGTAGGTCTAGCCCTGGGGTTACAGTCTGTCTGAGGGGGCAGGTCTAGCCCTGGGGTTACAGTCTATCTGAGGGGATAGGTCTAGCCCTGGGGTTACAGTCTGTCTGAGGGGGTAGGTCTAGCCCTGGGGTTACAGTCTGTCTGAGGGGGCAGGTCTAGCCCTGGGGTTACAGTCTGTCTGAGGGGATAGGTCTAGCCCTGGGGTTACAGTCTGTCTGAGGGGGTAGGTCTAGCCCTGGGGTTACAGTCTGTCTGAGGGGGCAGGTCTAGCCCTGGGGTTACAGTCTGTCTGAGGGGGTAGGTCTAGCCCTGGGGTTACAGTCTGTCTGAGGGGGCAGGTCTAGCCCTGGGGTTGTAGTCTGTCTGAGGGGGTAGGTCTAGCCCTGGGGTTGTAGTCTGTCTGAGGGGGTAGGTCTAGCCCTGGGGTTGTAGTCTGTCTGAGGGGGTAGGTCTAGCCCTGGGGTTACAGTCTGTCTGAGGGGGTAGGTCTAGCCCTGGGGTTACAGTCTGTCTGAGGGGGCAGGTCTAGCCCTGGGGTTACAGTCTGTCTGAGGGGGTAGGTCTAGCCCTGGGGTTGTAGTCTGTCTGAGGGGGCAGGTCTAGCCCTGGGGTTACAGTCTGTCTGAGGGGGTAGGTCTAGCCCTGGGGTTACAGTCTGTCTGAGGGGGTAGGTCTAGCCCTGGGGTTACAGTCTGTCTGAGGGGGTAGGTCTAGCCCTGGGGTTACAGTCTGTCTGAGGGGGTAGGTCTAGCCCTGGGGTTACAGTCTGTCTGAGGGGGTAGGTCTAGCCCTGGGGTTACAGTCTGTCTGAGGGGGCAGGTCTAGCCCTGGGGTTGTAGTCTGTCTGAGGGGGCAGGTCTAGCCCTGGGGTTACAGTCTGTCTGAGGGGGTAGGTCTAGCCCTGGGGTTGCAGTCTGTCTGAGGGGGTAGGTCTAGCCCTGGGGTTGTAGTCTGTCTGAGGGGGTAGGTCTAGCCCTGGGGTTACAGTCTGTCTGAGGGGGTAGGTCTAGCCCTGGGGTTGTAGTCTGTCTGAGGGGGTAGGTCTAGCCCTGGGGTTGTAGTCTGTCTGAGGGGGTAGGTCTAGCCCTGGGGTTGTAGTCTGTCTGAGGGGGTAGGTCTAGCCCTGGGGTTACAGTCTGTCTGAGGGGGTAGGTCTAGCCCTGGGGTTACAGTCTGTCTGAGGGGGCAGGTCTAGCCCTGGGGTTACAGTCTGTCTGAGGGGGGTAGGTCTAGCCCTGGGGTTGTAGTCTGTCTGAGGGGGTAGGTCTAGCCCTGGGGTTACAGTCTGTCTGAGGGGGCAGGTCTAGCCCTGGGGTTACAGTCTGTCTGAGGGGGTAGGTCTAGCCCTGGGGTTACAGTCTGTCTTAGGGGGTAGGTCTAGTCCTGGGGTTACAGTCTGTCTGAGGGGGTAGGTCTAGCCCTGGGGTTACAGTCTGTCTGAGGGGGTAGGTCTAGCCCTGGGGTTACAGTCTGTCTGAGGGGGTAGCCCCGCAGAGTGCAAAGAGGGGGGTTTAGGGGGGATGCCGGGAGGCATGGCAACGGTGTGGGGAAGTGGTCAGGGCTTCTGCAGAGGGCAAAGGGGTGGGACCGAGCAGGGGTCCTGGACTGGGGGACATGTGGGGACAGAGGCTCCATGGGGAGCCAGCTGAGGCACGTCTGGGCCTGCAGCATCCAGTCTTGGGGGGGCAGGGGGTTGCTGGGTCAGGTGCTGGTTGCTGCGTGGGCCGGCTTTGCCCCATTTAGCCCATTGGCACGGGCCCTTCTGATCCAGGGAAGGACATGGGCTACTCAGGAGCCTTCTCCTCCTCACGCCTGTGGTTCAGGGGGAGAGAGGCTGCCCTAGCATTTCTGGGGACAGAATTTAATGGGGCAAAATGTCAGCCCAAGCTCCACAACGCCTGCCTGCAGCCCTGCAGGCACTGCCAGGCCCTTCCCCCTGCACCCCACGGGCGCAGAGGTGGGTACATCACAGGGAGCTGCCTGTGCCCCCCACCCCCGCCCCTGGGGCCCCAGCCCCCCTCGCAGCCCGCCGGGCAGCACGCCAAGCCAAGGCCTCTGCTCCAAGGGGCAGAGCAGACCTCTGCTCCAAACCAGCTTCTTAATTAATTTCCTCCCAGCAGCCCCTGATGTGCCCTAACAACGGTGCAGGAGACCCTTTCTGTGGTGGATGTCACGCAGTTCCCCGGCACGTTCCGGGCTAGGAGCCCTGAGCCGTCACTCCTTAATTAAGCGAGTTAATTACTTGCCAAGCTGCGGGCCTGATGAGGCCTCGGCAGGGAAGGCCTCTGGCTCACGGCTCTGGGGCCTCCCTGACTCCCGCAGACGACCCGCCTGGGGCTCTCTGCATACACCAGCCAGCCAGCCGCAGACTCAGGGGCAGAATAAGCTCTGGTCTGGACCCCGAGGCACAGGGAGGGGGAGCGTGTTCTGGAAGGTTTTCGGCAACAACATGCCTTGTTTGGGGAAATAGCCCTTCGCATTAACTCTGTACCTACTGCGTGCAGCCTGAGACTGTCTGACTTGCCAGATAATAGCACGGGCACTTGCTGACCTGTCATGTGTCCCAGGTGGCATGGAATATGCTGAATGATTGAGCTTAGGCACACGCTCACCCTGGGACATGGCACACACTGATGTGTGTGCTGAGCGTACATCACATGCTCACCCCAGCTCCTGGGGGGTAGGACATGAGGGATACAGCAAGGAACAGACAAGCAAAAGCCCCTGGCTTCATGGAGCTTACATTCTAGTGGGGGAAGAAATAACTAATATTAAACAATTGTTAGATAAGTTGTGTGGTATATTAGAAGACTGTAAATACTAGAGGGGTATAGAATATAGGGGGTGGGGGTTAAATCTTAAGTGGGGTGATCAGAGCAGGCCTCAATGACAAGGTAACATATTAGCAAAGACTTAAAGGAGGTGAGGGAATGAGCCATGTGGGTGTCTTGGAGACTAGTGTTTGGCAGAGAGAAGAGTCAGTGCAAAGGCCCTGAGGTTGAACATGCCTCATGTGTTCAAACAGCAAGGAGACCAGTCACAGGAAAAGTGTCTTGAGCATAGAGGAGAGAGGTCAGAAAAGGGGTCCTGCCAGCCCTTGTAAGGACTTTGCTCTGTGACATGAGCCTTCGGAGGGTTTTAAACAGAAAAGGAGGAGGGAGGAGGGACATGCCACACCTTATGCTTTCCCTCTGGCTGTCCTGCTGACATTAGGTTGGAAGGACAGAGGTGGACACAGGAAAGGCTGATGCAGCCGTGTCCCTATAGACATTGGTGGCTTAGGGGAGGGTGGGGCAGAGGAGGTGGGATCCTGCGTTTGTCCTGAAGGGGGAGCAAGTGGGACTTGCAGATGGATTTGCGAGAAATGTGAGGGGAAGCACGACACCAAGGAGGCTGCCAAGCATGGGGCCTGAGCCACGGAAACTGGAGCTGCTATGCACTTGATGGAGAGGTCCTTCGGAAGGAAGCCAGGTGGAAGGAGGAGGTCTGGGGAGTTCAGTTTGGGGGCGTGGGGTGGTCAGTTTCAGAAGTCTAAGTAGCTATCGGAGTGAAGAAGTCAAAAAGGCAATCGGATGTGTGAGTCTGCAGTTTATGGGGAGGTCTGGCCTCTAGGGACACATTCAGGGGTCACTGATGAAGGGATGGTTCTCAGGCTCAGCCAGGGAGGGGCTGTCCTCAGAGGAAGAGCCCAAGCCCTGGGACCCAGTTCAGAGGTTGGTGAGGGAGGAGCAGGTGGCGAGGGAAGCCAGCCTCCCAGGCAGGAGGTGAGCAGGAGCTGCGGGTCCAGGAAACCGAGGGAAGGATGCCCCCTCCCCACCCCCCAGGCTAGGATGCAGCTTCACAGTGGACTGGGCCAGGGCTGAGAACCGGCTGTGGGATTTAGCAGCAGGGAGGTCATGAGCGTCAGGAGCTGGGATGTGTGGACAAAACCTACTTATAACAGGTTTAAGAGAGGAAAGGAGGGCGGGGTTGGAGGGGGGGGGGGGTTGTGTTGCAGAGCGGGGCTGGGAGTTGGGTTGAGGAATGCTCTCAGATGGAAGAAAACCCCTCCCTTCAAATCCACAGGCTTTGGAGCCAAAGAGAGCAGGTGTGTTCCTGACGCAAAGTCGAGTTACGCATCCTGGGGTTTGTTTTGTGTGTGTGTGTGGGGGGGGGGGTGTTCTTTTTTTTTACCAAATGCAGAAGGAATCCAGGCGTCCCACAAGCTACCAACGAACAGGCCACCCCCAGACAGATGTCCCCGCTTTTCTGCCCGTGACTCTTTCAGGCTGATGCAGGGCCTGGCAGCCCGTTCCTGCCCCCGCCCCGCCCCTCCCTCGCTGAATGATTTAGGTGCTATTCTAAGTTAAAACCAAATACAGCAATTGAGAGTGACTAATTTCTGGTGAAATCTATGTTCCCCAGATGTCTTGCCGAGAGCCATTTATCCCCCTTCATTTCAGCCGTGTGGCTTCTGGAGGAGTTCCCAGGCGAATGTGGCCTTGTTTCCAGCAGCCCCGGGAGCCAGGCCTCCCTGCCGGCTTCCTCCCAGCCCGGAGCGGGGCTGGGTGCAGGAGGGCCGACCCGGCCTGCCTGCCTGCCGTGGACAGGAGCCAGCTTGCGGGAGACGGTATCACCCACGCGGCTCAAGTTTTCACCTTGCAGGGAGGACTTTCCCATCCTCAGCGTTCAGCGGGGGGTCTCCGTGCCTCTTCCTGCTGTCGGATTTTCCAGGATAAATCCGAGGCACCAGATTTATGGCGTTCAAAGCCAACTTTTTCAAGCATCCCAGCAACGTCTTTAAACAGCGAGCTGCTTTAAACACGTTCCAAACGATAAAAATCAGTCCTGCGCGAGTTCACCTCCGGGCTCCGCCCCCGTGAGGGAGGAAGAGCGGCGGCGAGATCAGATGCCGCATCGGGAGACAGAGTGATGGATGGAGACCCCGGCGGGTAAATGGAATGCGACGCGCCAGGAAAAGTTGGGGGGGGGGGGGCCGTAAATCCAAAGTGGCAATCTGTGTACCGTGTACCAGGATCCGTCACTTTTATTATTCTTTGTTCAGAAGTTGTAGGTGAGTCATTACTAAAAAACAAAGCAACGCGCAATAAAGCTTAGAAATGAAAGCTTCTTGTGCGTCAGGATCCAGGCTACACCCTTAAATCCCGGTCACGGAGCGATCGCAGAGGTTTCTTCCTGCCACGTCCAGGAAACATTTCAAACCTGGACGATGACGATGTGGGCAGATCCCGGGCCAGGCCCAGGAAGGCAGGTCAAGGGGAGTGTCCACAGCTCCCAAGTGGCAGAGCCACACCCCTATCCACCCACCCCACCCGCATGGCACCCTCCTCAATCACAGTCACAGTGGCTGGAGGGCCTGACGTGTCTTCCTGTCACTCATTCAAAGGGGCTTTTGAGAGCAAAGGTGGCTGGAACCCAGGGCCTGCTGGCTCTTCATTCCCTTGGGAGGTCCCCGATGAGACCAGCAGAAGACCCAGCCAGCGGAGCCCAGCCCAGGTAACAGAATAAATAAATGGTTGTTGTTTTTTGGGGTTTTTTTTTTTGTATTTTTCTGAAGCTGGAAACGGGGAGAGACAGTCAGACAGACTCCCGCATGCACTCCACCGGGATCCACCCGGCACGCCCACCAGGGGGCGACGCTCTGCCCCTCTGGGGCATGGCTATGTCGCAACCAGAGCCACTCTAGCGCCTGGGGCAGAGGCCAAGGAGCCATCCCCAGCGCCCGGGCCATCTTTGCTCCAATGGAGCCTCGCTGCGGGAGGGGAAGAGAGAGACAGAGAGGAAGGAGAGGGGGAGGGGTGGAGAAGCAGATGGGCGCTTCTCCTGTGTGCCCTGGCTGGGAATCGAACCCGAGACTTCTGCACGCCAGGCCGACACTCTACCACTGAGCCAACCGGCCAGGGCTAAATGGTTGTTGTTTTAATCCACCAGGTGGTGGGGTGGTATGTTACACAGTGTGGTGCATAAAAATATGTCCATAAAAATTTTCAATACTCTCTTTAAAAAAAAAAAAAGTGGAAAGTGGAACCTGATTCTGTTGTAAGGTACCAAAAAGCTGCAAATTAATATTAATATTCTGGGAGAAAAGGTCAGGCTTTCCTTTCCTTTCCTTGGAAAATGGAGGAAAAGGAATATAGAAGTCTCCTGACTTACAAGGACGAGTAGGGTCATTTGGTCTTAAATTCTCTGAAAGGATTAAGGGTAACTGAAGAACTTCTCCCCTTTCAACAGGAGGCAGAATTGACATACCACCCTACACCGATTTTAGCTCTCCCTCCCTTCCTGGAATCCTGAGATTAACGTGTACCTCTAGGCGGTGGTCCCCAACCTTTTTTGGGCCACAGACCGGTTTAATGTCAGAAAATATTTTCACGGACCGACCTTTAGGGTGGAATGGATAAATGCACAGAATAAAATTATGCAACCGGCGTAAAAACTGTGGTATTTTTAAATATAATTGTCAAATTTACGAGACAAGTGTCAAGAGTGAGTCTTAGACGGATGTAACAGAGGGAAGCTGGTCATTTTTAAAAAATAAAACATCGTTCAGACTTAAATATAAATAAAATGGAAATCATGTGAGTTATTTATTCTTTCTCTGCAGACCGGTACCAAATGGCCCACGGACCGGTACCAGTCCGCGCCCCGGGGGTTGGGGACCACTGCCTCTAGGCATAGAAAGAGAGATAGATACTGAAAGGATTTGTGAATGTCTTTGATTGTATTACCTTGAAAGTTTTAACATTTTCTGTAAATCCCCTAGACAAATGTTAATCTTGTTAATGTAACGTAAATCTTGTTAAATGTTAATCTTGTTAATGATTATGTCATGTTATCATGCCTCCCCCCACACCTGTATGTAGTCAAAGGGTATATAACCAGCCCCTGAAATATACTCAGGATGTACGCTTTGGGTCGGCAATTGCCCTGTGTCAGCCATACGCGGCCGAAATATTTAACGCATCTCCTTCAATAAAACTCTTCAAAATTTATCTGGACTGGGTGTCTCTATGTGGACTCGATGAAGTGAGGTACGGTGCCTTTCAGAATCTGGGGTGCAGTACTTTATAACAATTCTGCACCACTTGTGTGTGGGCTGGACTTTGTGACTCACTTCTAATGCACAGCCTGAAACGAAAACAATGGTATGTGTAAAGCCAGTAGCCACGGCCACCATCACAGCCACTTGGCCCATGCAGGATCGCATTTGATTCGGACAGATGGTAATGAAAAATGGAGCCAAGAACTGGTGGGCCATTAGCTTTAATCCTAGCTCACACTTGGCGGGCAAGAAATACACACAGTGGGAAAACACTTCCCTTTCCATTCAGGGCTCCCAAAGCCACTGACTTATCTGAGTTTCCTAGAATCAAAGGTTTCTAGCTCACCAGCCTTGTTCACCTCTGTTCCCCATCTCCTTCTCTCTGCACAAACTCTGCACAAACTGGCTTCTCCTTCAGAACTCCACCATCTTGGCTGCCTCTTCTCTGATCCATGTGACCTTTTTCTGCTCTCCTCTCTAATGCTAATCTCAGGAACAGAGAGAGAGAGAGAGCAAGCTCCGGGTCTGCCCCATTTTATAGTGTAGAAATCAAAACCTTTAATCCAATATACAAACAAGGAAGTCTCTGATACAAAGTCAGTTAGGATGGGAAAGGCTTAATCTTAAAACTAAGCCTTAGGCCAGTGTTTTTCAACCAGTGTGCCGTGAGACATGGTCAGGTGTGAGTATAAATACATTTAGAAACTATATTATTAACTATATGTATAATATGTACTGTGTTAGAGTGTCATTTTGTGACATTTTGGTAGGTGGTGTGCCCCAGGATTTTGTAAATATAAAAAATGTGCCGCGGCTCAAAAAAGGTTGAAAATCACTGCCTTAGGCTATAACGACCCTGCCTGCTTACAGCCTGATCCCCACACCCAATGCAAACCATAAGTGAGCAAACTGTAACTTCTGAGACCAGGTCACAAGTTCCAGTCTGGTCTTCAGAAGACAGCAGGCCCCACCAACATCTTGAGGGCAGACACTGAGCCAAAGCCTCCCAGCTACACTACTCCCAGATTCCTGGCCCTCAGAAACTGTGAGATAAGCTGGTAAGTATGGGGATAATTTGTTATGTGGCAGTCGGTGACTAATACAGGCAACAACAGATAACTGAAATAGCTGGTGTGCTCTGGCGCCACTCCATGGGTTGTCAATACACTGGAACGTGACATGGCGAACGGCCTTTGCTCCAAGCTCCGAGTGTCTCCTTGATGCTCTGGCCAACCCCCTTGGGATCCCCAAACCTCTTTTTATTATTTTATTTTATTTTTTGTGTGACAGAGACAGAGAGAGGGACAGATAGGGACAGACAGACTGGAAGGGAGAGAGATGAAAAGCATTAATTCTTCATTGCGGCACCTTAGTTGTTCATTGATTGCTTTCACATATGTGCCTTGACGGGGGTTGGGGAGGACTACAGCAGACCAAGTGACCCCTTGCTCAAGCCAGCGACCTTGGGCTCAAGCCGGTGAGCCCACGCTCAAGCTGGAGACCTTGAGGTTTTGAACCTGGGTCCTCTGCATCCCAGTCCAATATCTATCCACTGCCCCACCACCTGGTCAGGCCCCCAAACCTTCTCTTGATCCCTCAGTTACAAGGGTGTCATCCCTGGCCCGGCAGGGACCCTGGACCCTTGCTCCGGCACATAGCCATGTCCACCCAGAGGCCAAAGCCCAAGTCATGATGGTGTCAACTATTCAGACACTGCCCCGCCTCTCTCATTCTCAGAGGGGCCTCGTGGCTGTCCTCATGAGAGAGACTGTGGCCTCTCCCTCCCACCTCTGCCCTCTCAGAGGGGACAGCAGACAAGGTGAAGCGGGGGAAGGTATTGCCAGGACATCTTTCTAAGGAGCAGGCTCTCTGGTGCAGGGAATTAGAGGTCCCCTACTCCCATCTTTTCTGACGCCCCCCCCCCCACCCGAACACACACATGAAACATCTCGCGGCCAAATGCATGTATGTCCGTCCGTGTGCTCCCCGTCCTTGCTGCTGGTGGATTTCCCTGTGGGTAGAGAAATACCATCTGGGCATCACAGGACGAGGTCTATGCTGATCTGTCTGTTAGGATCCCCCCCCCCCAAAAAAAAATCAGCATTTTCATACATTGCTGGTGGGAGGGGGGAAAAATGGAGGAACCCCCTCCTGGAGAAAAATATGATCAGACTAGGAAAACTTCGTGAATCTTCCGCTAGCCCAGCAATCCCGTTTCCAGGAATCGAGCCTGAAGATGATATGCCCCTGACAGCCCCGCGCGGATACACCGGTGAGGGATGGCGGCGTTATCTGTAATAAGCGCTTCCGCACCGGCAGGCAGCGCAAAGCCCACGGCGCGTTCGCATGACGGATGCTGTGCAGTTGTTTTTAAAAATGGAGGTCTCTGTGTCCTACTATGGAGCGATTTCCAGGATGTATGGTTAAGTGGAAAAAAGCAAGGTATGAAAAAGCATCTACCGTGCGGTTATTTTTCTGTGCGAGAAAGAAAGGAACGTAGCTGCATAGACACATATATCTGCTGATTTTAGCGAGCAAAGCACTGGAAGATAACCTCAAAAGTAATAAATGGGCTACTCATAGTGGGGGCAGCTGCACGGGGCACTTCTCCTAGTACACCTTTCTGTTTTGTTTTTTGTATAGTTTTCACATTTGTATGAAAAATTAATTCAAAAAGGTTGGGGGGAAAGGGCTTAAAAATGATTAAGAACATAAAGAAGGTAACCATACTATATACTGATAATGTAACCATAGAGAAGAGAATATTTTTAAATAGTTAACCTAAGTTATTTTTTAATCCCCTCAAGCTTCTCCAATTGGCAAGCCTGGCCCATTGTAGGCATTCAATAAATGCTTTTAAGAAGGAAGGAAGGAAGGATGGAAGGAAGGAAGGAAGGAAGGAAGGAAGGAAGGAAGGAAGGGAGGGAGGAGAGAAGGAAGGAAGGAAGGAAGGAAGGAAGGAAGGAAGGAAGGAAGGAAGGGAGGGAGGAGAGAAGGAAGGAAGGGAGGGAGGGAGGAAGAAAAGAATGAAGGGAGGGAGGGACAGGAGAAGGGAGAAAGGAAGGAAGGAAGGAGGGAAAGAAGGAAGGGAGGGAGGGAGGAAGAAAAGAATGAAGGGAGGGAGGGACAGGAGAAGGGAGAAAGGAAGGAAGGAGGGAAAGAAGGAAGGGAGGGAGGGGAGAAGGGAGGAAGGAAGAAAGGAGAGAAGGAAGAAAGAAAGGAAGGAGAGAAGGGAGGAAGGGAGGAAGAAATGAAGGAGAGAAGGAATAAAAGAAGGAAGGAAGGGAGGAAGAAATGAAGGAGAGAAGGAATAAAAGAAGGAAGGAGAGAAGGGAGGAAGAAATGAAGGAGAGAAGGAATAAGAAGGAAGGGAGGGAGGAATAAATGAAGGAGAGAAGGAATAAAAGAAGGAAGAAAGGAGAGAAGGAAGGAAGGAAGGGGACTCAAACACAAAAGCAGGAAGCTGAGAGTCCCACTCTCCCCTCAGCCCAGATGTCCTAGTCTGGTCTCACAATTTATATAATGTGTTGTCTGTTAAGATCAGCTTGATATCACAGACTTCATCTCACAAAAGTGAACCACAGGTTGTTCCCAGGCACCCCCACCCCCCCAAACAAGATCCTCAGCTCCCACCCTTCCTTGCCGGCTTCTTCCCGTTCCCTGACCAGCCTCTCCCGCTTCCTCACCAGCCTCCCGTGGGAGACCTTCCTTAGTAAAACACTTGCTGTTTTATTTGTTTACTCGGGCTGCCGTCACAAAATACCATGGTCTGGACAGCTGAACAGAAATTTATCATCTCACAGCTCCGGAGGCTGGAAGTCAGAGATCAAGGTGTCGGCCGGGTTGGTTCTTCCTGGGAGCCCTCTCTTTGGTTTGTCAATGGCCCTCTGCTCCCTGTTGTCACATGGTTTCTCCCTCTGTCCTTGCCTCTGTGTCCAAATTTCCCTCTTATTATAAGGACACTAGTCCCATTGGTTTAGGGCACATTCTAATGACCTCCTCTTAACCTGATCACCCACAAAGACCCTATTTCCAAATAAGATCACACTCACAAGTACCGGGGGTTACGACCTCACCATCTTTTGGAGGCACACAGTTGAACTCATAAAACTTGCATATGACCCTGGCTCAGACAAGGGCACTGCTGGTAACCAGCAGGACTGTTGTGAGGATTAATTATTAATACATATATATATAAAGCATTAACCACAGGGTTGGGGACATAGTGAGTAGTGGACTGTTACTTTTATCATTTTTATCTACTGAGGCATGGCCTCCGTGCTCATGAATACCTTAATGCTCACCACTGAGCTGACGCCATCCCCACGGGGCACCTACCCATCACTTTTCACCCTACCCTCAATCATGGCTGCTTGCCGGGTCCCCAGGCCCATGGCCCAAAAGTGACAGATCCGGTTCTGTGTCTTCAAGCTTGGAAACAGCCCAAACCACTTAACAGAACACGTGAAGCCAGGGGAGAGCACTCCCAATGCCACGAGGACAAGGGTTCTCTCCGCGTTAGAATGCCAGTGGCCTCGGGCTCTGTCATAGACGTCATCAGAAGAGCCTCAACCCTCCAGAGCCTCCTCACAGTATTAACAACAGTACACAGGATTTTGCATCAAGAAATGCCCAAGGAGCTTGACCAGGTGGTGGTTTAGTGGATAGAGCATCGGACTGGGACACAGAGGTAGGTCCCAGGTTTGAAACTCTGAGGTTGCCGACTTGAGTGAAGGCTTACCAGCTTGAGCACGGGGTTGCTTGGCTTGAGAGTGAGGTCATAGACATGACCCCATGGTCGCTGGCTTGAACCCAAAGGTCATTAGCTTGAACCCAAAGGTCGCTTGCTGGCTTGAAGCCCAAGGTCACTGGCTTGAGCTTAAGGTTGCTGGCTTGAGCAAGGGGTCACTGGCTCTGCTGTAGTCCCCCCCCCCCTCCGGGTCAAGGCACATATGAGAAAGCAATCAATGAACAACTAAGGTGCCACAACAAAAAATTAATGCTTCTCATCTCCCTTTCTGCCTGTCTGTCCCTATATGTCCCTCTCTCTGTCTCTCTCTGTCTCTGTCACACACACACACACACGCACACATACACACACAATGCCCAAGGAACCCTGGCCAGTGGTGCAGTTGGTAGCGTGCCATTCGAAGTGCCAAGGTCGTGGGTTCGATCCCAGAGTTGTTGGCTCGAGCCCCAATGAGGGCACATGTGAGAAGCAACCAATGGCACAACTAAGTGGAACAATGAGTTGATGCTTCTCTCTTTCTTTCTCTCTCTGTCCCTCTCTCAAAAACAAAAGAGAAAGGGAGGAAGGGAGGGAGGGAGGGAGGGAGGGAGGAAGGAAGGAAGGAAGGAAGGAAGGAAGGAAGGGAGGGAGGGAGGGAGGGAGGGAGGGAGGGAGGGAGGGAGGGAGGAGGAAGGAAGGAAGGAAGGAAGGAAGGAAGGAAGGAAGGAAGGAAGGAAGGAAGGAAGGAAGGGAGCCCAAGGAGCAGGTGAGCGCACTGATCTGACAGATATCAGGGTCTGCCTGGGACCTTCTAGGAGAAGGGACAGAGAGCACAGGTCTCCTTTCTCGGTGGCAGCACAAAGACCCATGGCCACTTTTACAGGGAACTCGGCTGGTGCCTGTCCAGCTCCACCCAGAAGGTGAGTCTTGACTCCACAATTCATCCGGAGTTTGAGGGCCTCGGCCACCTTCCTCTTCCCTCTATCGGACAGTAAGCAGTCGTTTCAAGGGGGACGATGAAACAGGCGGCCGTGGGGTGCGTGGTAGGCGGGGCCGCAGCCCTCCCGCTCGGTTCCTGATAGAGAGGTTCCACACGCCGCCCCAGGGAGCGACGCTTCCGGGCGTGGAGAGAGACGCCGTGGACAACATGTCCCGCTCTTGGCTTTGGCGATGCGTGACATTTCTGGGAAATGAATTTAGCACGGAACCAACAATTTTTGAATTTGAACCAACAATTCAAAACCTTGTGCCAAACAACCGATGCGAATAGAACCTGTGGGAGAAGAAACGACGTGAGGATTAAGCACGTCCTGAAATAGGCACCGTTTGCTGCTGTGTCCACGCACGCAGAGGGAAGCACGTCGTCAAGGGGATGTTAACAAAGCAGAGAGAGGGAGGAGGGAGGGCCTGGCTGCTCACGGGAGAGCGTGGTGTGTGGGCGGAGGGGCAGGCGGGCTGTTGTTCTGTTCTACTCAGATTCTACAGGCTCCCTGCAAACGGTCCAAATCCTACTTCCAGTCTCCCCAGGGCCCCGCCACCGCCCACGCTGCGGCCATGGCGTCCCAAGGTCCATCCCACAGGCCCCCTCTCTGCAACATGTCCAACATGGACCTAGTCTCTCACTAACCTCCTCAATGCACCCGAAACTCACAACTTCCATGGCGGTCCCCATCTCAGGGAGGGCTGGTCTCCCCCTCTCCTGCACCCCTATCCAACCTGCTCCCTCCACATCCTCCGTACGAAGGCGGCTTTGGGTTGTGAGGATGGGAACAGACCGCCGGGGTTCTGGGTTCAAATCCCAACTCTCCCACTTCCTGTGTGCCCTTGAGCACATTCCTGACTCTGAGCCTCCGTGTCCTTGTCTACAAAATGGGCGTGGGAACAGCAGGACTGGCTTCCTGTGGCAGGCGGAGAACCCGGTGACTCCTAACAGCTTAGAGCTGCGCCCGGTCCACACTGAATACTCAAAAAATGTTGACCAGGCCCTGGCCGGTTGGCTCAGTGGTAGAGCGTCGGCCTGTTGTGCAAGGGGTCCCGGGTTCGATTCCCGGCCAGGGCACACAGGAGAAGTGCCCGTCTGCTTCTCCACCCCCTCCCTCTTCTTCCTCTCTGTCTCTCTCTTCTCCTCCCGCAGCCGAGGCTCCATTGGAGCAAAGATGGCCCGGGCGCTGGGGATGGCTCCTTGGCCTCTGCCTCAGGCGCTAGAGTGGCTCTGCTCGCAACAGAGCGACGCCCCAGAGGGGCAGAGCATCGCCCCCTGGTGGGCAGAGCGTCGCCCCCTGGTGGGCGTGCCGGGTGGATCCCGGTCGGGTGCATGCGGGAGTCTGACTGTCTCTTCCCGTTTCCAGCTTCAGAAAAATACAAAAAAAAAAAAAAAAAAAAAAATGTTGACTAATACTATCGCTGTTGGAATCAGTACTCTGTGACTCTCACCTATGCCGTTTCTCTGTCCCCACCGTCCCTTCCTGCACAACTGCTCAGGTCACCTCCCTGCTTTGTTCTTCTCCCCGCCTTCCCCTCCCCTCCCCTCCCCTCCGGGCAGCCAGCAGCGCCATGGTCCGCCAGGCAGGAGCTGGCTCCTGGACAGGGCCATCTCAACTCCCTATCTCGGACTTTCAATGGACTGCCCCTTCCCTTCCCCTTAAGACCACTGCAGGCCTTCCTGTCCCCAGACACTCTGACCTTAGTGGCTGTATAGTCTGCTGAATAAGTAAAATTCCCCCAAATTCACGTCCACCCAGCACCTCCAACTGGTTATTTCCTTATTCGGAAATAGGGTCTTTGCCGCTGTCATCCACTTGAGTTCACACTAGGTTAGGGTGGGCCCTCAATCCAGTGACAGGGGTCCTTACAAGAAGAGGAGAGGACCCGGGAGATACACTCAGAGAAGGCGAACACGTGGAGGCGGGGGTCGGAGAGAGGCCGCCCCCAGGAACACCGAGGCTGGCCGGCCACCACCAGAGGCTGGAAGAGGCAGGACGCATCCTCCCCTGGAGGCTCTGGAGGGAGTGCCGCCCCGCGGACACCTTGGTTTTGGACTTCTGGCCCCCACAACTGTGAGAGAATACGTTTCTGTCATTTTAAGCCACCCGACTGGTGGTCATTGGTCAGGGCAGCCCAGGACACTGATACCGAGCCCCTCCCGCCTCGCCCAGCACCTCCAGGCGCCCCCGGGTCCCTCGTCAAATACTATTCACAGCCAACGAGGTAGAAGTCAAACCGCGTCCCCGCTGACGAGCAGTCATAACGTGAC
Source organism: Saccopteryx leptura (assembly GCF_036850995.1). NCBI lineage: Eukaryota > Metazoa > Chordata > Mammalia > Chiroptera > Emballonuridae > Saccopteryx > Saccopteryx leptura. The sequence goes on along the minus strand of NC_089508.1, from coordinate 191,205,308 downwards.
ATTCTGTAGATATTTAATTAAACTTGTATTGATTGTGATTTTGTAATATTTTTTCATATCTCACAGCCAAACGTGACTTTTTCCAGGTTTCAAATTGTTTTCTCTGCCCTTGAAAAGCCAACGGCCCCAAGGACCCTGTGCCCCCGACGCCTGGTGGATGAAACGCCCCCTCCGCGGCCCCCTCTCCTGGCTTTGTGTCGCCCCTCAGGACCACGCAAGCTCTGCCCAGGAGGCCGCACGCTGTCTTTGGCCAGAGGAAAGCTGGTCCACTCCAAAACCAATGCAGGCAGCCTGACCTGTGGTGGCGCAGTGGATAAAGCGTCGGCCTGGAAATGCTGAGGTCGCCGGTTCAAAACCCTGGGCTTGCCTGGTCAAGGCACATATGGGAGTTGATGCTTCCAGCTCCTTCCCCCCTTCTCTCTCTCCTCTCTCTCCCCCCCCTCCTTTCTAAAATGAATAAATTTAAAAAAAAAATTTTTTTAAAAAAAACCAATGCAGGCAGTGTGGCTGCCCACACCCCACTTCCTGATGCAGCGGAGGGACCCCGACATCCCTCCCCCATGGGGTCTGAAAGCTGCGGCACACCAGGGGACCATTGACCCACATGCTTAAGCAGAACCAAGGAGCACACACTGGGTCGGAAACAGGAAGGTATCCCGGCACAAGGGGATAAGCCCAGCGCGGGCTGCGTGTGCTTCCTGTCTCCTGGTGTGAGAGTGTCCCCGGCCACGGCCCATGTGCGTGTGGCCGAGCAGAGACCAGGTGACTGCCTTCCCCGGCAGTACTCGAGAACCAGCACCCGGAGCGGCCATTATTTTGCTCCAAACTTTCTCCCCTCCCCCCCTTCTGTGTCTGTAACCCTACTCACCGTTGTTTCACGGCCTGTGTACCCTGGACATGCTCCGTCCACCCATACAATAAGGGGGCGGGGTGTCCTGCCAGATTGGAAGCAGTGAGTAGGACCTTGACCTCCTTGGAGGATGAGCCACCACCACCGAGAGGTCCACCTGGGTTGCCTTGCCACCTCTGAGTGCTCTTCTTTCCCCGTGTCCTGATCAGTTCCCCTGTCCCTTCGCCCTCATACTTCTTTGTGATTCAAATCTGCCTTCCCTTTGGGCCTTGGAGCCTTCCCCACCACTCCCGAGGGACAGGGCCCAGGAGACCTGTCTGTCACTGAGCAAAAGAGCCCAGCATAAGGCCAGACTCTGGGCTGGTGCTCACAAACTGTGTTGCCAAGGATACGGCATCCAGGTCTCTGGATGTGAATGAAAGAGCCCGGTTTCCAGGGGTGTCTGTGTGTGTGTGTGTGTGTGTGTGTGTGTGCCTGCACGCACGCTTTTCATAATTTAGAATGTGTTTGGTTTTCATTTGCAACCCGGTCTGCCAGCCCATCCTCCCCACAGCTCTGCAGAGCGCACCGATAATGAACACGAACAAATCAAAGCTTCTCTGCTCCAGCTGTAGCACGGGGAGGACTCTGCTGTCATGGGAGGACCACGGGGTTCTCCTGGTTGGAGGTTCTCAAGACTCAGCCTGGGAGTGTCACCCGGGAGACTTTTACAAAGTGCACGACCCTGGTCCTGCTCACAGAGGGAGGTCCAGGGGGGTTCTTCAGTTCTGGTGGTTCTGAGGTACCCCCTTGCTTAAGAACCTGTTCAAGTCCAACGCCCTCACTTCCGGTGAGTTAACTGAGGCCCAGGGAGGGATAAGAAGGTCTCCAGGAACAGGCAGGCAGTCATGGGGGGCAGCCCCAGGACTAGCACCCCTGGCAGTACAATGAAGATAGGAGCAGAGGGCCCATTCTTGGCTCCACGCCTGCTAGCTGTGTGACCTGGGGAAGGTTGCTTGACCTCTCTGTGGTCAGCTTCCCTAGCTGTATGATGGGGTCAGTACAGCTGGCCCCCTGGTTGGATTGGGGTGAGCCTACAGGCGATTGCACTCACACACACCCACACATACTAGGATCCCAGCGGTGTGTCCAGTATGATCACCTCAGGACGATCCCGTGCTGGTCCCGCGTCAGGACGAAGGAAGCTGGGCCTTGCCGGTCCTGCTCCCACAGTCGCCAGGGCCTTCCTGCCTCAGCTGGCCACTCCAGATGTTTCCAAGGACAGCCATTTCCTGGCCCCACCTGGCCCGGTGAGCCCTCCAGGGAGCAGTGAGCCATGCAGGATGCCTGGAGGGCCCTGCCCTGCCAGCTGCCACCCCTAGACTTCCAGCTGTGTCAGAGCAAGACACACTGGACGCCTAGGCCACCCTACCTGCTGATTCTGAGCCTGGCTCCCCCACCTGACCAGGTGGGAGGTGGGGCTCCCAGCCCCCCAACAGCCTTGCTGAGCCTCCCTTGGACTTCATGGCATCCAGGACACCACCCAACCTCCTCTTCCACCCTCTCGCCTTCCCTGGGGGTCCGCCTTGCTTGTGGCCCCCCGCCTTTCCTGACTCCCTCCCTATTTATCTCACAGGCGTGTCTCCCAATAAAAGTCTAACACAGTCTTAGTATCCACTTCTCAGTGGGGACAAAGGAAGTCCTATCTGCATTTGAGGGGACCTGTAATGGTGGGACCAATGGTCACTCTCCTGGGAGTGAAAACTGGAGCCAGGGGGCTCTGGCCATTGATGGGCTGATAACTAGGCCTCCTGGGTTGGGGGCGCTGAGAAGGGAGAAGTTTGCAGAATCAGGGCATTTTCCATTGCAATTACCAGCTTTCCAACTCAAACCACCAGAGTAAACACGGAAAGGCTTGTGCAGTAATTGAAAAGTCCAGGGAGGCCTCACTCCCAGCTCAGGCAGGTCTGGGACTCGAGTCGGCCCCTGGGGGGGGGGGGGGGCTCCACTCTCCCCAGGGCTGGAAGTGCTCAGAGAGGCTCGCCTCTCCAGCAGCAAGAGGGCGGCTTCCGCTCAGCAGCTCTGCAGAGAGAAGCCCAGGTGGCCGCACTATGTTTGCGATTGGCCTGGCTTGAGTCGTCATTCACCTAGGCCAGGGTAATCAAGTGTTCTGATTGGCCAGGCCTGGATCACGTGCCCACTCTTGGGCGTGGGGGCTGGGTCTAGAGTGGAGGGTGGTTCCATTCCCTGCAGGAGAATCTGGGTGCTGTCACTAAGAGGGTGAACCCACCCTCTGCGGAGCCCAGGGCCCAGGGGCACCCATCACACAGAGTTGGGGCTCAGACAGGGGACAAGACCTGAGACATCCCTGTGCGTTCCAGAACTTTCCAGAACCTCATCCACCTTATCTCCCCAGGTGAGCGGGAGAACTGGGAACGTGAGCAGGGTCGGGGTTGAGGTCGGGGGCGGGGTCTGGATCGAGGAGGCTGGCGCAGAGACGGGCTTGGTCTTGAGGAAACGGGACGGATGTTTGGGGTCACAGCTTGAAGAAGGCAAAGGGGCTGGTTCTGGGGCTGGGACAGGAAGGGCGTGCGTGGGCGTGCGTGGGTGTGAGTGGGCGTGCGTGGGCGTGGAGCCTGGCCAAACTCTGGAGCCAAGAAGCCCAAAGTGGATCGTTCATACACAAATGTCCAGTAAAAAGAAGACCCTGGGAAGGAGGTAAGTATCTGAGGAACCGGAGTCTAGCCAAGCCAGGTTAATCTTGATAAAGGGGTCTACACCCGCGGCCCCTCCGCGCTCAGAGCCTGCAATCACCAGACCGTTGTGTCCCCCTTTGTCGCCCTTCACAAGCTGGACCCCGATAGTTCCTGGTTCGGGAACAACAGGGCATTTGGATTTTTTTTTTTTTTTGAATGGCAGAATCTAGAAGCTAATTAGGCCATTACTCTTCAAGGATTTAATTTGCTTTGATGGGCTAATCTATAATCATATTTCTAAACAGCTTCTATTTAATTACTGCACAAAATGAATAAGGTCCTCGAGCAAATGCTGTCTGATAAGCTCACCTCCTGTTTGGGTTCCTGAGACAAAGAAAGACGCGGGGAGAGGAAAACAGATGGACGGGGTGGGGGTGGGAGCTGACACCTCAAGTGACAGCTGTCATCGTGTCCCCCCCCCCCCCGCCCCCAGGAGAAATGTTGTGGGGATCATGTCACTGAGCCCTGAAACCACAGCGGGAAGGAGCCAGGGGAGGGGAGAGGCCCGCTTCCCTCTGGAAGGGGTTGACGGGTGTCCCGGGGGTGTTATCACTAGAATGGAAGCCTCCAGAAGGCAGAGGTGCTGTGTCTTCTTTGAACAGAGCAGCTGTAGGTGTTCAGCGGGTAGGCTCAGCGAGAGCCTGCCTCCTTACAGCGGAGCAAGGTTAACGCGGGAGAAGCAGGTCGTTATTGTTAATTTACACGCGGGCCACGCCCCCCCTCCCCCGCCCCGGCCACCTAATCACCTAGTGAGTCCCCCTCGAAGCCACCAGGCAACTGTGGTTGAACTGCCCAGCGCTGCGTCTCCCTCTGTCTGGGGGTGACTGCCCAGCGCTGCGTCTCCCTCTGTCTGGGGATGACACCGCCAATGGTTTCGAAGGGCCGCCTTGCCCCTTGGATTCTGTCTCTGTGGATGTTAGGGGTTGGGCCCCCCCAAAGTCCTATGTTGAACTCCTAACCCCAGTACTTCGACGTGTGACCTTACTTGGAAGTAGGGGCCTTGCAGATGGCTTCAGTTCAAATGAGCCTGACCGAGTAGTCTGGGCCCCTGATGCAGTACAAGTGGTGCGCCTATAAAAGGGGGAACTTCTGGGGCACACGCACGCACATACATGCACGCACATACATGCACGCACACACACACACACGAGGCCATGTGAGGGCTGGAGTGAGGCTGCCACATGCCCAGAGACCACCTGTAGGAGGGAGAAGGGCCCGGAATGACCCTGCCCTCTGGCCCGGCTGGCACCGTGACCTAGGACTTCTAGCCTCTGTGACTGTGAGACAGTACAGCTCTGGTATCGAAGCCGCTCAGTTTGTAGTATTTTTAGTGGCTGCCCTGGAAAATGAATACAGGGCCAGCGTCAGTCAGTCACGATGCCCTCACCTGGCCAGGATGCTGTTCTGCGGCCCCCTCCCTGAAATTTAAAACCCGCAGCTGTCAGTGAGCCCTGCCATACCCCCACTTCCTGTGGGAACCTTCCTGGTAAGGAGAAAGTCTTACCTCCTAATATGGGGGGAGGCATTACTCCATCAGAATTTTTATTTTTTTCTGCTGGCAATCAAACCTTCCTGAATGCTAGCCAAGTGCCAGAACCACTGAGCTGCCCCTTGTGAGTGAGGTAGGCCTCCAGGCGGGGCGGGGGCGGCGGGCAGTGGAACCTCACTGCGCATCAGGGTTGCTTCGTGTGGAATGCGAGGTCATCCTCCCTCTGGTCCCGACCACACACGTTATTGGGCTAACCTAGGTCGTGTGTTTGGGGCGGGGACGCTGCAGTGAGTAGAGCAGCAGTAAGAGAGATGATGAAGTAAGCCAGGGGTCGGGAACCTTTTTGGCTGAGAGAGCCATGAACGCCACATATTTTAAAATGTAATTCCGTGAGAGCCATACAACGACCCGTGTACCTTACGCATTATCCAATAAAAATTTGGTGTTGTCCCGGAGGACAGCTGTGATTGGTTCCAGCCACCCGCAACCATGAACATGAGCGGTAGGAAATGAATGGATTGTAATATATGAGAATGTTTTATATATATTTTTAAAATTTTTATTTATTCATTTTAGAGAGGAGAGAGAGAGGGAGAGAGAGAGAGACAGAGAGAGACAGGGGGGAGGAGCTGGAAGCATCAACTCCCATACGTGCCTTCACCAGGCAAGCCCAGGGTTTTGAACCGGTGACCTCAGCATTTCCAGGTCGATGCTTTATCTACTGCGCCACCACAGGTCAGGCCGAGAATGTTTTATATTTTTAACGTTATTATTATTTTTTATTAAAGATTTGTCTGTGAGCTAGATGCAGCCATCAAAAGAGCCACATCTGGCTCGCAAGCCATAGATTCCCGACCCCTGAAGTAAGCAATTTCAGTACATCGGGGTGGGCCTTAGGACAGGCCGTTTGGGGACCTATGGAAGCATAGGGGCGGGGTCTCTGACCCAGTGGGCGGGAGGTAGTTGGTAATGAGGAGGAGCGGTCAGGACTGGCAAAGTGGGAAGAGGTCAGACCTAGGGTGACCAGCTGTCCAGGTGTGCCTGGGCCTGTCCCTAGGATGCGCCTCAGTGCCAGCTACCCTGGACAGTCGGTTCCCCAAGAAGGGGCACCCAGGGGGTTTGTTGGTGGCTAGAGAGGAGCGTGCAGGGCGAAGGGTGGGGGAGACAGGAAGGGGATGACCAGGGGTCTTGCTGCCCGTGGAGGAAGGGGAAGCTCGGGAGAGTCCTGGGCAGGAGCGGGATGTGACGAGATCTGTGACTGTTCCCAGGATCCCCGTGTTGGCCGTGGAGGACGGAGTTTTAGGGGCGGGAGGGAGCAGAGAGGTCACCCACCTGGAGACCCTGAAGGTGAGGTCCCAGCGTGAAGGGCTGTGGAAGGTTCAGGCAGCGATTCTGAGCTTTTTAGGGTAGGGCAGGGTGGGTGACACACCCGCTCTCAGCCGGAGGAGAGCTATGCACCCCCTCCTCCTAGAGGCGCCCACGGCTATACACACACAAACACTTTCTCAAGCACACATGCTGTTGCAGGCAGTCTCGGGGTTTGCAGACCCCTGGGACCCATCATGGACCTGGGATTCTGAGCCCCAGGCAGCTGTGGACCGTACTGGCATCTGCCATTTCTTTGACAATCTAGAATCACCTCTCTCCTTTCCACATCTGCCTGCCACCCTGGGGGGCCACAGGGACCGGACCCTCCCTCTCTCCTCCCAGGGTCCACCGGGCAGCCGCTGACCCGGATCATCCATCACACGGATTCTCGAGTCTCCTCAGCAAGGCCTCGGGCTGAGGGGCAGTTCCTTCTCTCGGGCAGCATGGTGACCAGCCCTGTCCCATGGCCATCACTGTCACTTTGCGTCCAGATAGTTTGCGGAGCATTTCACAGGGGTGCTGCCCGCGCGTCAGGGACTGCGGTTCTGCCCACGCATCAGGGACCGTGGTGCCATCATCAGCATTTGTTCCGCTGCGCACAGAACTGGGCTCTTGCCCTGACTAAGCCCCCCTGTGGAACAATGCAATTATTTTTTCCACCTCTATCCTGCCTGGCAGATCGCAGTAGCTGCAAACCAGCATTTGAGGGTAAAGCGTCAGGATCTGAATTGTACAGAATGGAGCAAAGGCAACCCCCCGCCAACCCCTCTCCCGCCCCAAATCCTGAGATTTCTCCAGAGGAGTCTTTGCGTCATGTTGCCTTCCCATCAAAGCTCTTTTTCTTCTTTCCCTTGGAAAGCTGGGGAGATCAAAGTGTCAGCTTCCTCTGGCGAGGCCTGGAGGAAGTGAGGAGGCAGGAGGGCCTCGCCCCCCTCCACCCCCACCCCACCCGGCCACGCCCACGCCCACGCCCACGCTGCTGACGCCTTTTGGAGGAACTGCCAGCCTTTCCCCTGCGTGCACCTGGCTCTCCTGCGGCTTCTTAAGTGGCGATGCGTATCAGAAGGGGACGAATTCTTAAGAACATAAAAAATAGAACTACCCTATGATCCAGTAATCCCAATTCTGGATTATCCCCAGAATAACTCAAAGCAGGGTCTCAGACAGGTATTTGCACATGCGCGTCCATTTCAGCTTTATTCCCAAGAGCCAACAGGTGGAAGAAGACCACGTGTCCACCGCCGAATGAATGGACAGACAAAATGTGGTTGAGCCACATACTATGGATGTCATTCAGCTCTAAAAGGGTAGGAAATTCTGTCCCATGCCACAAATACATCCTGCTCACAGAAATTAGGGGGCGTTTCAAAAATGAATATGAAGCTATAAAATATCCCCTAATTTTTGTGAGCAGTTTAGATGAACCTTGGGCACATTATGCTGAGTAAAATAAGCTGGTCACAGAAAGACACTTGCTGTAGGATTCCACTTAGGTGAGGCCCCCAGGGGAGAAAGGTTCACAGAGACAGAAAATAGAATGGCAGTCCCAGGGGCAGGGGTGGGTGGGGGGTGGGGGTGGAGAGTTAATGTTTAATGGGGGCAGAGTTTCAGTTAGAGAAGAAGAGAAAGTTTTGGAGATGCGTGGTGAGGATGGTTACACAAAAGGGTGTATGTACTTAGTGTCACTGAAACGCCACCGAAATGGTTAAGATGGTCAATTTGATGTTTGTTCAGTAAAAAGGAGTAAGTGAAACTAAGGCCACTCAGAAGTGGTTGGGAGGCTTTGCTCCAACCTGGGCTGGGCAGAGCGGCTCAGTGGACACCTTCTCTGTGCCTGGGCAAAGGCACACCGCTGTCCCGGGGATCTTGGGGCCGAGGCAGCCACCCCGGGCTCCGGTAGGACACCCTCTTTGTCTCAGTAAGCCACCTAAGAAGGCGTCTGGGCCAAGGCCACACAACAAGGCCACACTGCTGGGGCCTGTCGTTTTCAGCTGTGTCAGAGGCCAGGCCAGAGGTCCGCTGTGTGGAGGGCGTAAGCAATACAAACCTGTCCCTGCACACCTGGGGACAGAGGTGGGCAGGGCCGGGGACACTGGGTCTGAGTGGAAGGCTCTGAGGACCAGAAGTGTCTATAGGAATGGCCAGGGCAGCTCTGTGTCCATGGAGCCGTTTTAAGCTGTGGCTCAGAGTGACCTTAAGCCCGTTCCTCCCCATCCCCAAGCCTCACCTTCCTTCTCTGTAAAATGAGGGTGGACAGTCATGCAGACTGTTTGCAGTTCTGTTTGGAGAACGCCCGTGTCCCAAAGGCGTAGCACCTCCGAGCTGGAGGGGTGTAGGAGACACCCGGGCTGTCCCCGGGCCAGTGTTTCCAGGTGTCCTAGACAGTGCGTCAAATTAAAGCACCTCCCCCTCCCCCAACCAGGGTCTGCAATGGGGAGTGTGTGTGTGTGGGGGGGGGGGGCTTTGTGAAGGGCCCTGATCCTGATTTTGCTTAAGGGTTCTTTTTCATGGTAACTGACTGGGGTATACCACCTCCGTGCTGCTGAGCCCGGGGCAGCCCCCGGCACTGACTTCACAGATGAGGCCCAAGGACGATGCGTCCGGCGCCAGGAAAGGCTTTCTGAAAACGGATCATCTGGAGGAGGCAGGTCTTGGGATCCCGCTAGACAAGGCCAGGCAGGAGGTGGGGGAGGGGAGCCATCGCCATCCTCTGTAGCATCTTCATCACCATGACAACACTAGCCATGCTCTCTCGGCTGGGATGGGATGCGGTCCAGGTGCTGATGCTCTGCATATGATTTCTAAGCCCTCAAGGCATCTTCCGGGGAGTTGCTATTGCCCCCACTTTCTGGATGAGAAAACTGAAGTCCAGGGGCTGGGTCAGGGTCGCAAGGCAGGGAAGAGGCATGGCCAGGATTTGAACCCGCATCAATTTCCCCACATCAGGTATTTCTTGAGGTCCAAATTGAGGTAATGCACTGGGGCATGGTAGATGACAGAAGCCAGGGAGCCCCCAGGGATTGTGCCAGGGCCCCTCTGGGCAGACTCTCACCCATTGGGCTCAGCAGACCCTGCTGGTGTGAAAGCCCGGGAGAGGCCCCTGCCACAGAGGCAGCCTACAATGGAACACAACCACCAGCATTTAACGTCTCAGAGCTGCGCTGGTCAGCGGGTCAGCACATGGCCAGCGAGGGTGCCAGCTCCCACCGGGCACATCCTCTCCCAGGGAGAGCGGGGGGTGTATTCCCTCCGCTGCCCCTATACGCCCTGCTCCCCGTGTCCCTGTACTGGGGGTCTGTCCTCCCCCGGGGCTGCTCAGGTATGCCCACAAGTCTCTGCCCACTTTCCAAACCTCTCAGGGTGCACTGCAAGTTCTCAGGGGGCCCAGGCTCTGTTTGAATTAGGTTGCTGCTGCTGCTGTTACAATTTGAGGGGAGATGTTCATTTTCAGTCCCCACACTATGCAAACAGACCAGGGCTCATCTCTGAAACTAGATGCTGACTGACTCCGGGGAGGGGAGGGGAGGGGGGCTTCAGCCTGGCTGGGGACCTCTGAGGGCTCCAGCAGGTGGGCTGGGCTGCTGGGGGCCGTATCAGGGGCTCAGGGAGGGAAGCCGGACAGGCAAGGTTGCCCAGAGAAACTGCAAGTGCTGGTCAGGGTCCACCGCTCAGGTTTGCATCCCCGACCCCCAGGTCCAGTGCCTGAGTCCTACCGGGCAGCAGGCTGGGCAGCACCAACCTGGAACAGACGATGGCATGGTCATTCAGCGACGGAATGCAGGGATGAATAGGACTTTAAGCCGCTAAGCTTGTGGTAACGGGCTGTTGCAGCCCCGGCACGCTCACTAATATATCTACATTTTACAGATGAGGAAACTGAAGTTCACTCCTCACTAAGGGAAGAGTTGGGATTTGAATACAAAATTTCAGCATCCACGCTCAGGTTGCTGTCCGCTGTCCTGCCTCAGGGGGGAACGTCCACTCTCTCTAGGGACATGGAGGATGGTGTAAACCGGGCGCCGAGTCTGCCTTAGTCCACGTTTTCCAGAAAACCGACCCTGAGACAGGACTCGGGTGCTGGTGCGTCGCCGGAAGGTGCGACCCCAGAGTGGTGAGAGCGAGGACGGTGGGGACAGAGCTGAGTAGAATGGCACGCTCCTGGGCTGGCCGGGGACAGACCTGAGTAGAATGGCACGCTCCTGGGCTGGCCGGGGACAGAGCTGAGTAGAATGGCACACTCCTGGGCTGGCCGGGGACAGAGCTGAGTAGAATGGCACACTCCTGGGCTGGCCGGGGACAGAGCTGAGTAGAATGGCACGCTCCTGGGCTGGCCCCTGCTTTACAGCTGCGGAGAGGGGTCCCAGGTCACTCGGGCCGCGGAGGGTGCTTCCTGACGGGCTGTGCGGTTGTCTAGGGACAATCTCTCAAAAGGAGAAGAGGAGCCTGACCAGGTGGTGGCGCAGTGGATAGAGCCTTGGACTGGGATGCGGAAGGACCCAGGTTCAAGACCCTGAGGTCGCCAGCTTGAGCGCAGGCTCATCTGGCTTGAGCAAAGAGCTCACCAGCTTGGACCCAAGGTCACTGGCTCCAGCAGGGGGTTACTTGGTCTGCTGAAGGCCCGCGGTCAAGGCACATGTGAGAAAGCAATCAATGAACAACTAAGAAGTCGCAACGCGCAACGAGAAACTGATGATTGATGCTTCTCATCTCTCTCTGTTCCTGTCTGTCCCTGTCTATCTCTGCCTCTGTTAAAAAAAAAAAAAAAAGAGGAGAGGAGAAGAATGTATCTACCAGCTTCATCCCATCTTCTGTCTCCTGTGGTCAGAGTTGTTCCCACGGGGAGTTAACTCTCCCCTGGTCTGGGTGCGTCACCTGGGACCTTGAGGCGAGCCAGGGAAGCCCAAGGCCACGCACCCACCTGCGGGAGGTCAGGACGATGATGTGCCGAGGCAGATGCTTAACAGTATGTGGAGCAGAGAGAAGCCCCACTGTGGAGCCTACAGGTGCCACCAACCAGCCACCATCTGATGACAATACTTGCAAAACTTTTAAGTGGGATTGGAAGAACCGGCCCCTGAACCCGGCCAGCCCGGGGACCGAGCGGGAAGATAGGACAGCTGGCTTGGGGACATCTGTGCTACATACAGCAGTGGTGAGTGAGCCAGCAGTGATTCATGCTCTGCTTCCTGCAGGGCTGAAGCCTGCAAAAAATAATCCTATGTGAAATGTCAGCAGGCAGCGGCTCGGAGAAGCATGTGTGTGAGTCCCCGCCTAGCCGGGCGTGGGTCCCCGCCAAGCCGGGCGTGGGTCCCAGAGGCTCTTCGAGGAGGCTCCCACTTCCAGCCACCGCTGTGCCTCTGCCCCTGCTGGGGTATTTGCAACAAAGATTAGGGAACTGCTGGGAGCAGCCGGGCGCAGAGATATTGCAAGGCTGGGGGCCTCAGCGTGATCCCATGGGTGGCCCCTCTGCTGAGGGTCTACGGGGACACTGAGCTGTGTCAGAACAGCAGTGAGTGAGGGGTCCCTCTATTCCACACAAGCGTCTGCTCCCAGGAAGGTTGCCGGAGGGCCTGCAGCTCTTCTGGCATAGACGGGACCCAGAGAGGACACGGTCCTGCTCAGGTGTGCATAGTGGCACTGTCTGGCTTGCTTCTAGGTCCTGGTCCCCAGCCCGGGCTCCTCCTTGTACCCTAACGTCCCTGCTGAGGTTGTCCAGGCAAGCACGGTGGCCCTCCTGGGCGCAGCGCTCCAGGCTGGACCCCAGCGGACAGAGAGGGGGGCAGGAGAGCTGCCCCCACTTGTCATCCCGTCCCATCGGGTGGCGAGGGCAGCTGGACACGGTCTGACTGGCTGTCACAGCTGTCATCTGCCCTGGCAACAAGCCAAGGCTGATCAGCGAGTGCCATTGCTATGGAAACCATGAGTCAGGGCCACACTCAGCAGAGCCACACATGCCAGGGCTCTCAGAGCCTCTCGCCTGCCAACAGGAACGGCGATACCTGGCACGAGGCATCTCCTTGGGACTCATTAACAGTGTGGAGAGGAGGTGACAGGGAGGTGGGTGCAGGGGCTGTGGGGAGGGAAGGAGAGGGAGAGAGGGGGGAGGACAGTAGAGTAACCGCACCGCCTCGGGACTGGCTAAGCGCGGCCAAGCTCAGACCACAAGGGCCAAGGCTTCTCTTCTGCCAGGTAGTGAAATCTGCTGTCACTTAGCGAACCCAAGAGGCCAAACTCCCAGAGACCAGTACTCCAGGCTGGGGACTCCCCCCCCCCCACATGCAGCCTTTTGAAGTGATGGGGAGTTGGGGAGGCTCTGGATCACGGGCTTCAGTCTGAGAGGCCACCCCGAGCAGCTGCTCGTTTCCTGGGGTGCAGGGCGGTTTGGAGACTTGCCCAGGATCGTGCAGGGGGTCCACAGGAGAGCCCCTCCCAGCCTGTGAGCCCCTCCCTGCTCACTGTGGTCTGGTGGTCAAGGCCAGGGAGAGGGCCTGTCGGCTCTGGCGGAGGCTGGGTCACACAGGAGCCCTTGGCATGGCCCGAGCCCAGCAGCAGACAGCCCTACTCCCCAGACCTGCCTCCGGACCCAAGTTGTGCTGGTTAATGAGCCGCCGGCTTCCCAGCACATGGGCGTTGAGGTGCCCAGGCTTGCCCACCCCAAGCTCAGAGCCACATCCTGCGCTGTTTCCTTCTGAACCACGGTCCAGAGGCTGACCCTTGTGAAAACAGGGCAAAGCCCACCGCAGGGCGGCCCTAGCCATCTGCGTGACCCACAGGTCCATAGGTGAGCGACAGCTGAGGGCCGTCACCGCCCGTTCGTCCTGGGTGACGTTTCTCTCACGTCCTTAATCGATACAGGCTGATGAGAGAGAGGCTACAGATCTCGAAAGAGGGAGAGCTGGGCTTGGAACCGACGACTCAGTGACACCAGCACAGTGTCCTTAGCCACCGTGCCACCGAGCTCGGGCCAGGTGGCCAGGCCATCTGTGGGGGCCACACACCCACCCTGGGGAGGCTGCTGGAGACCCACTGTGCAGTGTGCTCACCCCGAGGACAGAGACGTGTTGAGTGCTGGGTGGTGGGGGGCCACGCCCTCTCTCCTGAGCCTCAGTGTCGGGAAGGGACTGGGGCTCAGTCACCGCATTGGGGCGCAGCCCTCAGCTGGGAGGCAGGTGACGAGCGAGCAGCCACAAGTTGAATGAGACGTGCGCAGTGCTGGAACGGAGAGCTGGGCCCCGGGCGCTGGCTCTGGGGACAGAGCTGGGCTGTCCTGCCCCGGAGCCATAGGGCCGGCTCAGAAGTGGTGACACATTCCTTCATTACCTTCGGCTGTGTTCTCGGCTGGCGACCCGCGTGTGTCCCCCCCGACCGGACCGGACCAGGCGGCACCGTTGTCTCCCTGCGTATAGGGCAGCCGGGCTGGGGGGAGCGCCTTCGAAACGAGATTACATCTTATACATGTTTAATGTACTGTTCTCGCCGTTTAAAATGCGGCTCTATTAAAATATCAGGGAGGGAACAATGGACTTTCGGAGCTCAGTGTGGAGAGAATAGATCACTAGTGAAATGAATAATATATTAACAGAATAACGCTGTTGCTTCTCCTATGAATCGTATACATCACAATCATCTCAGGCTGTCGGCTGACGTTTAAAAAAAAAAGATGACTTCTGTTTTTTCAGACCCAGAAGCCTGAGGCTTCCGGGGCTTTGGAGCTGTCTACCTGGTGGGTTTCCTGGGCAAGCCACCGAGGACCTGAGACTTCCCCGGGGGGTACCAGCCTGCTTCTCTTACTAATACCAACTGTTCTCCCGGGATACGAGAAACATGATGAGACGGGGTCCCCTACCCACAGGCCAGTGAGCAGAAACGTATACAGAGGCCCCAGCACTGTGACACAAGCCAGGACAGAGGCTGCCGGGGACGTGCGGGCAGCCCAGGCAGGGCCGAGGGGTCCCCCACTCCCCGGGCTTGTAAACAGCAAGCATCCTGTCGGGTTGGTTGGTCCCCGCCTGCAGAAGGTGTGTTGAATGAGCATCTGCGAATCAGTATTTACTTCCCAGCACTCTCGAAATGGGGAACCAAGGTGCAGGACGGAAGCATGCAGAACGGGCAGGGCAGGTGGGAAGCGGTGATCACGTGATCTACAGGGTGGGAAGGGGTGATCACGTGATCTACGCCGTCTGGACAGACAATTTCCGCATGGGGAGCAGAGCACGGAGAACCCAGGCCTCAGAAAATACAAACCAGGGTCGGGATTCATCGAGTTCGCCCTGGGGAGGAAATAGAGGCGAGGAACTGCCCTCGGGGAGGACAGATTACATAGAAATCAGGCAAGAACATCCCGGAAAAATTCCTTCCGACCCCCTTGGAGACACTGCTTTTGGGACCTGGCCCGCTCATGTCCCAGTAGCATCCAGTGGGGACCCCTGGGGCCTGAGCTCGCTGTGCTGAGGTCTGATTGTTTACAACACGGAGTGGGGGAAAGGCTCCCACCTCCCGACCCCGGGAGGGACGGGAGCCCTGCTCTACCAGCCGTGACTCACGCCCAGGAACAGTCCCTCGCATGGGCCCTGGGCCAGCGCCCTCTGGGCCCGATCTCTGCTTCTGTTCACCGCTGGTGGGCCCTGGGCCGGACCAGCTTTTCCACTTTGGAGATGAGAGGGAGGAGGAACATGGACAGCCGGGGATGTGGCCGAGGTGACCCAGCTGCTAATGGATTATTGAACACATGTTGGCCAGGCCTCACCCATCGGTGCTGGGCCCAGCCAGGTGACTGGCAGCGGGATATAAGAAGATACAAAGGAGGGCAGACTCAGAATGCGCTGGCCCGACTGGACCGGCCCCTCCTCCTGCCATGGCCGGGAGGAGCGCCTCCCCCAGGGGGGTGCGGCCCCATCAGCCGGAGCCCAGGGATGAACTCACTTTGAGCCTCAGGCAAGGCTGACCTGTCCCCGAACCCTGGGTCTGGCCCACAGCTGACTCACCAACCCTGGAGCGTGAGCAGAAGCACTTAGTACTGAGAGCCACCAGGCCGGGGGCTGGTTTATTACACAGCCTCGCTGTGGCAATTTCTGGCTGAGACAGTGGCGGAGCCAGGACTCGGAACAGGTTTGCCAGGGCTGAGAACAACACGCTCATCACCAGTGGGCTCAACAGCCTCCCACGGGGCCTGGTAGGAGAGTAGAGGCAGCTCGTGCCAACCCACGAACTCTTCCCAGCTTGGATCCATCCCACTGACACGACTGATAAATCGTCTTTCTGCACAAAAGGCCCCCCCCCATGGCAAGTGCTCCCCGTGGCCACCGCCAGTGCAAGGTCCTCACCTGAATCAAGTCTCCAGTCCAAGCCCCCGTCCTCATTGGACCTTCGGGGGCCCAGCGGCTGCGTGTACCCGTTGACACAGGAGTGTTGATAATCCTTATCATGAATATGTTTGACCTCTGACAGTACCCACAGCGTTACGCACCATCTCTACTCTTCCTCATTATCACTCTACGGGGTGGGCCCAGTTCCTACCAGCCTCAGGTTTTTTTTTGGGGGGGGGGCAGTGAGGCTCAGAGCAGTCAAGCGACTTGCTCGATGTCACACAGCTACTAGTTAACGCCAGGGCTGCTTCTCCAGCCCAAACAGGCCTGACTCCACACGAAGTGCTATTCACACCCCCCCTGTTAGCGCCACGCTTCCTCCCTAAGAGCCAGACCTCCACTGTGGGCCTGGGCGTGAGTCCCTGAGCCCCACGCAGGGGTCAGCCTCGTTTGTCCCGTCTGGGAGGTCAGCCCTCTGCAGGCCCGGCTGATGGCAGAGGAGGACAAGTGTGTTGAGTCAGGTGGGGCCGCCAGGCGAGGAGTGAGGCTGGACCAGGCAAAAAAGTGAGCGGGTTCTAATGGTGCTGGTTCCGAGCCCACTGGCTGGGAGTCGGCATGCGGAAGACAAACCCACCTACGGAAAAGGCGCCCCCTCCAGTCCCTCTCGCTGTGCTTTACCTCCCCGATGGCACCCGCTCGTGACCCACACAGCCAGCCAGAGGTCATCTCATCTGAGGTCATTGGCAGGGCATGGGCATTAGGTCACTGGACACACTCAAGGGCAGTGTCTCCCGAATTAGTCCTCAGAGGTGACGGGCCAGAGCCGTGGCTGCCTGCAGCCTTGCCTCCAACGGCGCCCCCCTCCCAGGCTGGTGGTAGTAGGGGCGTGCACGGGGCAGTTCAGGCTGGTGGCGGTAGGGGCGTGCACGGGGCAGTTCAGGCTGGTGGCGGTAGGGGCGTGCACGGGGCAGTTCAGGCTGGTGGCGGTAGGGGCGTGCACGGGGCAGTTCAGGCTGGTGGCGGTAGGGGCGTGCACGGGGCAGTTCAGGCTGGTGGCGGTAGGGGCGTGCACGGGGCAGTTCAGGCTGGTGGCGGTAGGGGCGTGCACGGGGCAGTTCAGGCTGGTGGCGGTAGGGGCGTGCACGGGGCAGTTCAGGCTGGTGGCGGTAGGGGCGTGCACGGGGCAGTTCAGGCTGGTGGCGGTAGGGACGTGCACGGGGCAGTTCAGGCTGGTGGCGGTAGGGGCGTGCACGGGGCAGTTCAGGCTGGTGGCGGTAGGGGCGTGCACGGGGCAGTTCAGGCTGGTGGCGGTAGGGGCGTGCACGGGGCAGTTCAGGCTGGTGGCGGTAGGGGCGTGCACGGGGCAGTTCAGGCTGGTGGCGGTAGGGGCGTGCATGGGGCAGATCCAGAGATGCTTACAGAGAGCCCGTCTGGGTCACCGTGACCGTGCTGTGGGTGCCAAGCTGGACTCCGTTCCGTGTTGGGTGACCCGCCCTGCCGTGGGCAGCAGGGACCAACCACGTCTGAGTGTGGAACTCTGCCCAGGAAGGAAGGGCAGAGAGGTAAACTGTGTCCATGGCAACAAAGCCCGCCCTCCTGCAGAGGGAGTCACTGGCTTCAGTGTTCCAGGCCGCTGGTGCTGGGGGGAGGAGGGTAGAGACCACAGGCCGGAGAATCTGGGGCGTGGACCAAAGTGGCTGGTGGCACCGGATCACAAACTCCCTAGTCCCCTGGGTTGCCGTGGAGCCGAAGACAGCTGAAAAGTGGGCCAAGCACAGAGGTTCCCTCTGCCCTCCTCGTGCTCTGGGTAAAGACTGGGCCCGGGAAGAGGTCTCGGGCCACATGAAATGCCAATCTCAGGCTGTGAATGTGGGGAGCAGGCACGTGATCCCGAGGGGAGGGGAGCACTCCAGGTAGAAAAGGAGAGAAGCCCTGTCTCCTGGCAGCTTTTGCCCCGGTAATGCCCATCTCTGCTCACCAGGGAGGACTGACCGTCCGCATCCCCACTGACGCAGAGCGGAAGACAGTGTAGTGACATGCAGGTCAACTGCTGCTCAGAAAGGAAGGGCACCAGCTGGCCTCAATATCGCCCAGGGAGGGGGGCAGAGTTGGCAGCAGAACCCAGCTGTCCTGACGTCCGGACCAGCCTCTGTCTACTTTGCCGGTGAAATCATCCAGGGAGATTTTGAGAATCCCAATGCCAAAGGCCTTACCTCCAGGCCAATGAAATGGGAGTCTCCTGGTGGGGGTGGCATTGGGATTTTGTCAAAGTCCAAGTCACGTCACTGGTCATTCAGGGTCACCAGTCTGCTGCCCACCTGGCTTCATCCGTCAGCTGCAAAGAACTTGACAGTGTTTGAAAACACTGTCTCTCTGAAGCCGCTTATGAACCACCTCCCCACGATCCTGACTACCCTGTTGGTCACTTGGCAAACCACGTCTTCACAGATGGTGCCAAGGACAAACCTCAGTGACCAGGAGTTCTCAGCAAGGGGAGAATGTGTACCTTCCCCTTCTCTGGGCAGCCTTTGCTGAGCTACCCCCCACTCACACCCGGCCCCCCTCCTGGGCTGAGCTCCTCCATCCACTTGGCCTGCCCCGCCCCACTCGGCCATGACCTCCACGTCTAACTCACCCTGGCCTACCCAGTCCTTGGCACACCGTTCCTGGCTGAGTGGATGAACACTGAGGTTTCCTCGTCGTGATGATGACAATCAGAGGAGCTTGGGAGATAAATGTGAGAGGCTGAGAAATCCTCTGAAGGTCAAGGTCCTGACTCCACTGTCCTGGCTCTCTGGCCCCGGGGCCACACATAGATGGTCACCCTCATCCAGGGCTGCCTGGGACTGGGGGACAGATCTACACGTGCAGATCTCCACAGACTGTTGGGGGCCTCATGCAGATCCAACAGCCACCAAAGGGGAGCTTCATGATGGTGCGTGCACGAGTCTCCACTGGCCGGGACATTTGCAAACACCGTGCACGGCCAGGCCTGCTTTCTGCAGAAGACGAAGATGAGGGAGGAAGAGGGGTGGTCAGGAGCCTGGACTGTCATACAGCAAGCCCAGCCGGGACCCAGGTTGTAACCAGAGATGCGGTCAAGGCGGACGCAGGGGGGGAGGGGCTTCATCCCGGGACCTGCCCCAGGGCTGATGCCCAGTGTGGTGGCTCTGAAGTCCACAGCTATATCCGCACCCTCTCACCTCTCTGTCCATAGGCCTGCACCCTCCTTCCTAGGACAGTCTTCTCCAGGTGCCCGTCAAGGAGCATGTGGCCAAGCTGGGGACACGATGGTGACTCAGGGTAAGAGTGTCAAACAGGATCAGCTCTTGCAGAAGTCGACTTGCTCCTGCCTTGCCCTTGGGAGACCCACGCCCTGCTCCTCATTGGTCATCACCAGAGGCTGCCGTGGGCACACAGCTGCTCTGCTCGACCCAGGACAGGCAGGTCAGAGGCACACAGGGACAGCCTCGGGCCCCAGCGTCCATTAGGGGTTAGCGGGATGCTCTGGGTCTCAGCCGTGAGGACCTTTGCTCCAGGGTGGATTGAAAGAATGAAGAAGGAGGGGGAATTCCATCCTGGTCTCATAAAAAGGCAGTGTGAACGGTCCTCCGCGGCTACCGGGCCCATTAAAAGCCTAATTTCCACATTCACCTATAACTTTATTGGGCACCTCTGCACGATTCATAGATGAGCCTGCCTGGAAAAGGGTCCAGTGTGGCTTTTATGAAAATGTCTTCTGGTGGCAAAGGCGTTCTCTTTGATGGCCCTGCTCGCAGATATGCCCTCGTGGGGGGAAAGCCTGTGCACCCTGGCTGGGGCGATCATGGTTAGCGGGGAGACCGGCCGTCCGGACACCCGTCCACGCGCATGCGCACGGGCCCCGGGATGCGGAGTGGGTCCCCGCCGCGTCTGGGCAAAAATTTCCATCCCCGGGAGCTGCTGGCTGACTCTCATAGCTCCTCACCCCCCACCTCCGCCCCCAATTCCCAGCTGCCCTGCCCTTCAGCCACCGGCTGGAGCCTGTGTGTATTTTTGGAGACAGATCCCTGGGTAGAGCCTGGAGAGTCTGGATAAGAGGTGGACAGGCGGCTGGGAAACTGTGACGGGTGGCTCTTGGGGCCCAGGACTTGGCAGGTTGTGAAAAATGTGGAGGGGAAGAGATGTAAGAGGCAGGACAGACTCGAGAAGAAGAGCTCGCCTGCTCCCAACCCCCGCCCAGGAGGAAGGAGGCGCAGCCTGGACTTACCCTTGAGGCAGCCAGGCCTCTCTGCCTTGGATACAAGTCCCTGGAGGAGGAGACGCTGAGAGCTGGAAGCCGCGGGCTCAGGGCTAGCTCGACAGCCTCGCCGTTCAGTGGCTCGGAGCTCCTTCCGTCGCCTGTCTGAACCTTGGTCTCCTCCTCTGCCCATGGGGGTTGCCCTACACCCCCTTACTCCCCCCCACGCTGCTAGGTCCCTGTTGGGATTAAAGCAAGCAAACAGCCCGGAGCATTGAACAACGGGGCCTGGCTCATGCAAACCCAGAGCTGACGTCAGTGTCGTCATCACAAAATCACGCCCACGGTCAGGCGCGGCGGTGAGGGTGGCAGAGTGGCCCGTGGCTCCGCCCTGAGCTCCACGGCAGCGAGAGGCTGCGGTAGCGACGCTTCCAGCTTTATTCCAGAACCCGGTGGCTCCCGAGCCTGTCTGTTGGCCAAAGAAACAGAGGGTGGTGTTCCGGCCCAGCTGTGGAGGGTTTCACATTTGTCTGTCCCTCCCAGGAAGAATTTCCAAATAACTAGCTGCTCTTTTAACAATACTTGCAATGTTACTAAGGGGAGCAGAGTGGAACCCCACCCATCTGGAGACAGTGCTAGCAAGCTGTCCAGTGGGCTGTCGTGTGGATTAAATGACCCCAATCACAGAAAGAACCCGGAGCCAAGGGCTGTGTGTGCATTCGTGCATGCATGCGTGCATGCGTGTACGTTACTTAGAGCATTTTCTTTGAGACGTGGCTGCCAGCGTACTTCCGTGGGGGGACCCTGGTTGTTCCTGGGGTGTCCCCCACACTGGTGCAGGTTACAGAGAGACGTGAACACCCCGAGTGGTGCCTGCTCACCTCCCGAGCCCAGGTGCCGACTCTGATACCTGATTACGGACAGGTGTTTCTAGCATGAGGGGGCCGGGGTGACCCCTCCCACGCCCTTGATCCTGCTGCTGCCCACTGAGGTCCCCTCAGTGCAGAGCAGTCCGCGTACTCGACGGCAGAAATCCAGGGAAGGGATGGTGATGACTTGGAGCAGGCTGGGCACGGCAGAGTTGGGAATAAATGAGCAAATTCTGGACACATTACAACAGTTGCCAAAGGGATTTATGGCCAAATGAATAGGGTACTTAAAAAAGAGGGGGGGGCCTGGCCGGTTGGCTCAGTGGTAGAGCGTCGGCCTGGCGTGCAGGAGTTCCGGGTTCGATTCCCAGCCAGGGCACACACCCCTCCCCCTCTCCTTCCTCTCTGTCTCTCTCTTCCTCTCCCACAGCCAAGGCTCCATTGGAGCAAAGATGGCCCGGGCACTGAGGATGGCTCTGTGGCCTCTGCCTCAGGCACTAGAATGGCTCTGATTGCAGCAGAGCGACGCCCCAAGATGGGCAGAGCATCGCCCCCTGGTGGGCATGCTGGGTGGATCCCGGTTGGGCGCATGAAGGAGTCTGTCTGACTGCCTCCCCGTTTCCAACTTCAGAAAAATACAAAAAAAAAAAGAGAGAGAGAGAAAGAGGGGTCCAGGATGACCCGCAAATCTGGCCTGAAACATCCGAGGATGGAGTTGCCATCTACTGAGGTGGGAAGGCCGGGAGGAGCAGGTGGGGATCAAAGCTGAAAAGGAACCAGGGGTTCACCCGGGCCCCCTGGGAGGCTGCTTCAGAAGGAAGGAAGTGGGGTGAAGGGCAGGGACATAGGAGATCCAGGGGCCGTTGCCCACCACCCACTGGCCTTCCGAGCGTTTCTCTCCTCAGCGGGGAGGCGGCCCAGTGGAGGCCCCGCCAGAAGGCCAGGCCCTCCTAGCCCTGCAGAAACCTCCCGGGAGCCTTCAGCACGGCTCCTCTTCGCTGCCAGCAGCGAACACAGCCCGGAACCTCTAACACGGCAGTCCCCTAAAAGGCCCTGCTGCCACCTGGCCCTGCTGCCTTCTTCTCGATGGGTCCCCCGGCCCCTGGCTCAGCCCCCGGCGTGGTCCTTCTGCACGGAGCCATAGCTCTCCTGGTAAAGAACCAGAACCAGAACCCCTCCCTTTCAGAAATGCAGTGTACCCACCTGCCTGCTGGTGGCCTCACAGCTCTCCCTCCCCGTGCTCAGCCGGAGGCTTGAGCCCTTTATAATTCATCAAAGAGATCAACACGTAATGAGCTCAGCTCTGACTCTGTAGCGGGGGCTGCCAGCTCGGGCGGATGGACAAGGACCCTTAGATCTCGTCATCCTGAGGCTGGGGCTGAATCACCTGTGAGTCAGGCGTCAGCCGGAGCCAGGCCGGCCCTCCTCTTCCTGAGGACCAGCTGTGTGCAGGCAAAGGGGCCGGGCTGGGGGCTCTCACAGACGCCCATCTCACATAATCCTCCTGACAACGCTGGGAGGAAGGAGCCCGCACGCCCACTTTACAGATGTGAAAACTGAGGTCTCAAGAGGTTTAGCGTTGTGTCCCAGGTCCTCCTGTGGGTGTCTGTTAGAGAATCAACCTTATCCAGAGAGGTCTTATCTCTGTCCTTGGGTCCTGGGAGATATCTCTAAACCCGTGGGGTGCCCTGCCTGATACCAGCGTCTGTCTTTACCTGGGGGCCTTTCGGCCGTGACAGAAAGTCTAGCAGTGTGAACAAGGGTAGGACTTCAGGGCCTGTATGATCAGCTTGACCTCCAGAGGGGCTGGAGACTGAGGTCAGCCACGTGGGCAATGGCCAGTGTCTGTGATGGAGCTCCAACACAGACTGGATGCCAGAGCTGGGTCAGTCCTTCTGGCGAATTATTGAACCTGAAGGTGGTCTTCTTGGGGAACCCTCGAGTTGGCAGCTGGTGTCAGAAGTGTCAGAGGTCTTGGAGGCCCCGGAACTCTGCCACTGGGGTCAGACGTGAAGACTCGTCACCCATCCCCTCCTTGGTCTCCTACCTAGACCGTGAGAAAATCAAGTCCTGTCACTTGACGCCAACAGAGCCCCAGGATTAGGACCTCGGCACCTCTACAACTCATCCGCTACGAGTTGTGTAAGGTATTTTTCCCCGCCGAGAAGGAAGGAAGAGGGCTCGGAGCCACAAAGTGTGGAATAATAAATGGCTTTATTGAGTACAGAGCGCACACCCCGCCCGGCAAGGTTCCCTGGCCCCGAGGAAAGAAAGATGGAGGAGATGGAGGCTAGGGAAGTTGCACGGATTAAACCACGTGGGAGATATTTAAAGGGTCCCTCTAGGGAAGTGGAGCTACTATGACGTGGTGAAATTTCACTGGCTGGCAGACGATCGCTTCTTTCCAAATGGTTCCTGGGAAGCTTACTTTGGCGGGCTTGATTGTGGGCGGTCCTAGCCAAAGTGGGCGGGTCTGAGTTCTCCACATGACTATCCCTCTATCCACCGACCTCACAAGTTGATGGTCGTTTCAAGGCAGCCTTAGGAAACAAACACAGGGCCTGTCCCTTCTGGAGGGTTCTGCAACAGGAGCTTTCTCTAGTGTCCATTCCTCGAGAGAGGCCCCTGCTCCAAGAGGACTCCGTCTTTCTTGGGCCAATAGAAACTTCCCTGTATTGTCATTCGTACACTCAACCACTGTGATGACCCTGAGAAGAGGCTCGACATCCTCCAGCAGCTGCTGTGCTCTGAAGTCCACAGGTGGGTTTGCCTAGAAACTGCTCTTGCCTGACCTGTGGTGGCGCAGTGGATAAAGCGTCGACCTGGAAATGCTGAGGTCACCGGTTCGAAACCCTGGGCTTGCCTGGTCAAGGCATATATGGGAGTTGATGCTTCCAGCTCCTAACCCTCTGTCTCTCTCTCCTCTCTCTCTGTCTCTCTCTCTCTCCCTCTCTCTCTCCTCTCTAAAGTGAATAAATAAAAAATAAAAAAAAATTAGGCCCTGGCCGATTGGCTCAGTGGTAGAGCGTCGGCCTGGCGTGCAGAAGTCCCGGGTTCGATTCCCGGCCAGGGCACACAGGAGAAGCGCCCATCTGCTTCTCCACCCCTCCCCCTCTCCTTCCTCTCTGTCTCTCTCTTCCCCTCCCGCAGCGAGGCTCCATTGGAGCAAAGATGGCCCGGGCGCTGGGGATGGCTCCTTGGCCTCTGCCCCAGGCGCTAGAGTGGCTCTGGTCGCGACAGAGCGACGACGCCCTGGATGGGCAGAGCATCGCCCCCTAGTGGGCAGAGCATCGCCCCCTGGTGGGCATGCCGGGTGGATCCCGGTCGGGCGCATGCGGGAGTCTGCCTGACTGCCTCCCTGTTTCCAGCTCCAGAAAAATGCAAAAAAAAGAAAAGAAAAGAAACCGCTCTTGCGTGGACTGCTCCCAGCCAAGTGCTGCCCGGGGCACTCGGGACTCTGATGGCCGAGGTTGGTCTGAAGATTCCCTGGGACTCTTGCCGAAGCTCCTTGGGGCTGCACAGCCGCTGAGCACGCTCCCCACAGGACTTCCCCCCAATTGCCCTGAGTGGACGGACCGCAGGCCCAGCCTGTCCTAATTCTAACCCCATTTTCTCTCATCTGGGCTGTTGGTTTCCCGGGGCAGCCACAGCAAGTCACGACAAACTGGGTGGCTTCAAACAACAGCAATGATTCTCTCTCAATTCAGGAGGCCAAGTCCGAGGTCAAGGTGTCAACAGGGTTGGTTCCTTCTGGAGATTCCGAGGGACCATCTGTCCCGTCAACCTCGCAGCTTCTGGTGGCTACTGGCGATCTTTGGTGGTCCCCGGTTTATGGCCACATCACTCCAATCTCGCCTCCATTGTCACATGGCCGTTGTCCCCCTATGTGTCTCTGTGTCCTCTCCTCCCCTAACAGGGCCTCTGTCATGGGATTTAGGGTCCTCCTAAATACCAGGACTATTTTCATCTCAAGATCCTTAACTAAGTATGTCTGCACAAACCCTATTTCCAAATAAGGTCTCATTCTAAGGTCAGAGTGGACATGAATTTTGGGGGAGGGACCCTATTCAACCCTCCACCCAGGCGTTTCCCCTGATAAAATCCTGTCTGGGCATCTGGCTGTGGGCAGCCTGCACACCATACCCTCTGTGGTCCAGGCCCTGAGCCAAGTGCTGGAGCCACAGAAGTGGACAACACCCCCCCCCAACATGGCCCCTGGCCTCATGGGACATAGGATTTGGGGATGGGGCCGGTGGGAGGACCAGATAAGGATGGAGGTGCACTGTGCAACAGGACACTCCCCTCCACCCTGCTTCCCTGCCTCCCAGGGAGGGGCTCTGGTCCGGCCATTCCCACCAGAGAGAGACCCGGTCCTGGAGCGAGCGCGGCCCCCCGGCCGCCAGGGTGTCTGCGCTCAGGAGGCTGCGGCGCTGTTGAAAATACACCCGACGTCTGCATGGCTCTTCCTCTCACTGCCTCTCCGGCACCCAAAATAAATGAAAACGAGACATTCTGGCAGGGTCTGCGGAGGAACTCCATGGCAGGAATGAAAATTGGCCGCAGCATCTGAGACATTCTTGAATGGAAAGGGATTTCTAGGACAAGGCACCTCTAGGAACAGAAAGCGTGGGTGGCCGATCTGGGAGGATGGGGGAGGTAAGCCTGCCTCCGAGGGAGTCTGCACACATCCGCGGACCGGCTCGCTGCGTGCGCACCGGCGCGCAGGTGCGATTCCTGCGCAGGTGCGTGAGCATCTGGGCCAGTGGGGGGCGGGGGGTCCCAGCTGGAACCACGGCACAGGCTTTCCTTCGACTGTTTGCTTTCTGTCAGCCTCCCCCACCACCCCGACACCCACCCACCGGAGTGGGTCACCTTGACCTGTCACATTTCAACAAAATTGGCCTTGGCCCCTGTCCAGGGCCTGGGAGGGACGCCAGCCTCCCGTCACTCCCGGGGATTTTCTGCGGGCTGACACGGCTCCAGGCCTGCCTGGCACTGAGTTCTGGCTTTTGCTGAATCCTCCATCTGCCCCGTGACACGTCGCCCTGTGCCAGCCGTCCCTGCTCCAGGCGTCACACTCACAGAGCTTCAGGGACTCTCTGTGTTGGGTGGCTTTTTCCCAGCTCCATCACAGCCCCTGACGTCTTTAAGCTGAGGCAAGGTGACCCGGTCCAAGATGTACCATGACCAATTCTGCCTCTGGGAGCTGTCCTGGCCGGACCGGCCGAGCCTCCCCTGTCGTCAGAATGGCCCGTCAGGGGTTTGCGGAACAGAGACAGCCCTCCCACCTCCCCATCCCACATGGCCCCTGCCAGGTCTTCACGCATGGGGCGGCGCTGGGCCAGGACTCTGCCCCTCTTGGCCCTTCTATTTTTTTTTATTTTTATTTTTTGTATTTTTCTGAAGCTGGAAACGGGGAGAGACAGTCAGACAGACTCCCGCATGCTCCCGACCGGGATCCACCCGGCACGCCCACCAGGGGCGACGCTCTGCCCACCAGGGGGCGATGCTCTGCCCATCCTGGGCATCGCTCTGCCGCAACCAGAGCCACTCTAGCGCCTGGGGCAGAGGCCAAGGAGCCATCCTCAGCGCCCGGGCTATCTTTGCTCCAATGGAGCCTCGGCTGCGGGAGGGGAAGAGAGAGACAGAGAGGAAGGAGGGGGGGTGGAGAAGTAGATGGGCGCTTCTCCTATGTGCCCTGGCCGGGAATCGAACCCGGGTCTCCCGCACGCCAGGCCGACGCTCTACCGCTGAGCCAACCGGCCAGGGCCATCGGCCTTGAACTTCAGTGGTGAGCCTCCAAGAAAGTGCGTGTTGGGCAACCTGATCTGAAACCCATCACCTTCAGAGGGGAAACTGAGGCCAGAGAGAGCATCAGCTGGCCAAAGCCATGCCAGGAGCGAGTGGTCCCGGGGAGTGAGGGGCCCAGGCCTCCTGAACCTGCTGGCCGGACAAGGGAAGGTGTGTGTTTCATAGGAAGAGAGAGGCAGGGCTGAAGCACAAAGCCGATCCCTTTCCCACGGTGGGATCCCAGGCGGGCGTGAGATTTCATTCACTCTTGAATATTCATTCGGTACTTGCTGTGGAAGGCTCAGCATGTCTGTGTTAGTCCCAGGATGCCGGGCACAGAGTGATGAGTGGGACCCGATGTGGCCTGGGCCCTCACGGGAGCTCCCCCTCTACCTCAGGAGGAAATCGAAACAATTCATTGTGATACAAATGTCCTTATTGGGGTGGGGAACAAAAGAGGGTGGTGGGGACCCCAGAGGATTAGTCAGCAACCTGACAACTGAGTTTGATGTTTACGACTCAGCCAAGGGGAAGCCTGTGGGAGGTCAGACAGAGGCAGCTACAGGCAGGGTCAAGCCTGGGGGGGGCAGAGGTCTGGGGGCCACAGCAGCTTCCCTGTGGGAACCTACCGGCCACGTGTGGCTTTTCGATTTCAATCAGCGACAATTAAACAGAATCAAAGATGCAGCTCCTCAGCGCTCACAAGCCGCATTGTGTTCCACGGCGCCCGGGAAGCGTCTACAGAACGTTTTCATCGTCTCGGGAAGCTGGTCCGTCAGCCTGGCTGGACCCCAAGCCCTGCTGTGCGGTCCGTGGTGACAGCTGTCAGCCACAGGTGGCTACTGAGCGCTGGAAATGGGGCTGGTGCCACGGAGGAGCTGAGTTTCAAATTGACTTCATTCTCGGTAACATTTAAAGACGGGCCTTTCATTCAGTAGCACTGGAAGGCTCTTAATTCTATTTGGAACGACGCGGGCATGTGATTCCATTTTTCCAACTGTACATTTTATGAAATCTGAATGTAGATCAAGTTAAAAAAAAAAATGCTGTAACAGGAAAACGCACACTCCAGATGGCGAAGACGTAGCCTGAGGAAGTGAAGGGACATCATCGTCTCGTTAGTCAACTTCATACCGCTTACGTGTCGAGTGATAATATTTTGGTTACACCGCATTAAAGATATTATTAAAATAATCTGGCCTTTGTTGTTGTTTTTTAATGTGGACATTGGAAATTTTATTTATTTATTTATTTTTTTAAGTTGGAAACGGGGAGGCAGTCAGACAGACTCCTGCATGCACCCGACTGGGATCTACCCGGCACGCCCACCAGGGGGCGACGCTCTGCCCCTCCGGGGCATCACTTCTGTTGTGACCAGAGCCATTCTAGCGCCTGAGGCAGAGGCCAAGGAGCCATCCCCAGCGCCCGGGCCATCTTTTGCTCCAGTGGAGCCTCGGCTGCGGGAGGGGAAGAGAGAGACAGAGAGGAAGGAGAGGGGGAGGTGTGGAGAAGCAGATGGGCACTTCTCCTATGTGCCCTGGCCGGGAATCAAACCCGGGACTCCTGCACGCCAGGCCGACGCTCTACCACTGAACCAACCGGCCAGGGCCGGAAAATTTTTTTAATGACCTGTGTGACTTGAATTTTTTTTCCTACAGGACAGCATGGGACTAAGGCTTAGAGGGAGAGAAGGAGGGATGGGCACTGAGCTGAGAGGTAGGCCGTGAGCAAGGGGGGCTCATCGGCTCGATACAGAGTTGGAACTTCTTCCTGGGTACTAGGGAGCCACAGCAGGTGTTTGAGCAGGGCAAGGACAGAGTCAGGCATTTGTGCCTCAGAAGAATCCCTCTGGCAGCTTTGGGGAGAACGGGGCAGCGAGGACACCAGCTGGAAAGCCGTTGTCAAGTTTGTCAGACATGCAAGTGGCTTTGATTAGGATGGTGGCTGCAGGAATAGAGAGAAGCTGTCTATCTCCCTTTTAAGGGGACTTTGCAGGCGTTTCACCAGAAACTTCTGCTTTGTATTTCATCGGCCTACCCCTAGCTGGACGGGGGACGGGAGGAGCCATTTAGTTGGGCTCATGGTGGTCCAGACCAAAACCGGGACCGCCTTCCTAAAGGAACTGGACGAGACAAATGGGACGTCAGGAAAAGGAGAGAGAAGCCTCTGAGCGGGACGTGGGGTCTGCGGGTCTCAGGAAGGATGGGGCCGCTGCCCCAGGCCCGCGTGTGCCGAGCGCCGGGCAGGGTGAGAACCGAAAGCTGCCGGGAACAGCGCCAGGACGTGCCTGACAAATGTTCACGTTTAGCCACGTGAACATCACGGATGATCTTGGGAGGAGCCGTGTCGGAGGAGATGTGGGCCGGCAGCCAGGCTGCCCGAGCGAGTGGGGGAAGGAGAGGGGGGTGAGAGCTGAGCGGGCGCCCTTCTTTCCAGAAGTTTGTCTGGGGAGGGCAGAGATGGAGAACGGGTGCGGTGGAGGGAGGTGGGTGACCCCTTCAGCTCTGAATCCCAGGGTCCGGCATTATCATTTTCATCCCCCAAAACCGATGAGAAGATGAAGGTTTTTTTGTTTTTGTTTTTTTGTATTTTTCTGAAGCTGGAAACGGGGAGAGACAGTCAGACAGGCTCCCGCATGCGCCCGACCGGGATCCACCCGGCACGCCCACCAGGGGGCGACGCTCTGCCCACCAGGGGGCGATGCTCTGCCCCTCCGGGGCGTCGCTCTGCCGAGACCAGAGCCACTCTAGCGCCTGGGGCAGAGGCCAAGGAGCCATCCCCAGCGCCCGGGCCATCTTTGCTCCAATGGAGCCTTGGCTGCGGGAGGGGAAGAGAGAGACAGAGAGGAAGGAGGAGGGGGGGGGTGGAGAAGCAAATGGGCGCTTCTCCTATGTGCCCTGGCCGGGAATTGAACCCGGGTCCCCTGCACGCCAGGCCGACGCTCTACCGCTGAGCCAACCAGCCAGGGCCGAGAAGATGAAGGCTTTAAGAGGTGAACCAATGGCCCAGGTTTCCAGGTTTCCGGAGGGGCCGGAGATGCCTCCTCGCGCCACCTCCTCCCCCCTTGGCCTCTCCCACTCCTTCCCAGCACCCTCTCTCTTCCTCTAATGAGCTGGCTCTTTAATGATTGCACTCGGCCTTTTATGAACTAAATAAACCAAAGCTGCAGGGTTTTTTGTTTTGTTGTTTTTTTTTTGTTTGTTTGTTTTTAACAAAAGAGCTCATTGAATAAGCAATGGGCTTTTCTGCAACTATTTTTAAAGACGGAGCTGCAGGCTAGGCTGTGAGGAAAATCACAGAGAGCAGCCTTCTCCTGAAGGTCACCCAGCACGGAGGGGCCCATGCCGCTGGTGGGCACCTCACGGTCCTTGCGGGATGGGCCCACCAGAAGGCAGAGTCCCGGGTGGGACTAGAACACAGCTCTGTCCTGCCCCAGGGGCGCCCAGGGTGGCATCTGTTCGCTGCGGGTGACCTCCATCTTCCACGGTACCCCTAGCCCCGGTCCCCTTGTCCAAAACATTGGTGGCTTCCCACTTTCCAGAGAGATGCCATCACTTCGCCCACCCCACCCCCACGCCCTGCTCCACACAGCCCTCCCTCCTCCGGGCCCCCACCCTGATGCCCACCAATGACCGTTCTGATCAATCCACCCCTCCCCCTGTGCCCCCCTTGGACATGGCTGCCTGTATGTGGGACATATTCACCACGTCCCCAGAGAACCTGGGTCCCCACCCTCCAGAAACTCCAAGGCGGGGCCGATGTTCCTGGGAACACATCTCCACACCGAATTCCCAACAACTTCCAGGGCATTATCCCAGGGGAAACTGAGGCTCAGGGGTCGGTGGCTGCATGTGGGCGGAGTCGGGGTTCAAACCCCGGGCTCTTTCTGTCTCCCTGGTTCCAGCCTTGCTTGTTTATAAGTGCGGGGAGCTCCCCCTCCCACTAGAGACCTCTGGGGCAGGGGAGTGGGAAGGTCCTGACACTTTGTGTGAGGCACCCATGCCTGGAAGGTGTCACCAGCTGGGTTTATAGTCAGCACCGCTGGGGAAGGGTCGCTCCAGCTTTGTGTGCCGGTAACCCTGACTGTCCGGGTCTCGGTGTCCTCCGCTGTAGACGGGGTTGACAACAGGACTAACAGTACTAGCTGTTCGTAGTTACCGGGTCCTAACTGTGGGGCGCACCTCGCCAAGTCCCCAGTGGGGACGCCATTCGTTCACTCGGTTGAGATGAGGAAAGGGAGACTTGTCCCAGGTCACACAGCCTGTCTGGCTCACCTTGCACGGATGTTGGGAGGGGTCAGGAATGTGAGGGGAGACAGGGCTTGAACCCTCTGTTTCTGCTCTCAGCACTGCTTGTGGGCCTCCCGGCTCACCATCCTTGAAGCCCGGGCGCCCCCTGGTGGTCAGAGAAGCCCCTGCAGTTCAAGTTTGGTCCTGGTTCCGCCCAGGACAGGTTGGGGCCCCTCTGAAGACCCCAGGAGCTGGAGCTGGGGGAGCCCATTACAGCCACGTGGGAGCCTACAAACCAGGTAGTCAAATCCTGGCCCTGCCTCCCCACCCCCAGCTCTGTGACCTTGGGTGAGCTGCACAGGCAGGAGGAATCACTGAGCAATTCATGTGTTCTGTTCTTTTTTTTTTTTTTGTATTTTTCTGAAGCTGGAAACGGGGAGAGACAGTCAGACAGACTCCCGCATACGCCCGACCGGGATCCACCCGGCACGCCCACCAGGGGCGACGCTCTGTCCACCAGGGGGCGATGCTCTGCCCCTCTGGGGCGTCGCTCTGCCGCGACCAGAGCCATCCCCAGCGCCCGGGCCATCTTTGCTCCAATGGAGCCTTGGCTGCGGGAGGGGAAGAGAGAGACAGAGAGGAAGGAGAGGGGGAGGGGTGGAGAAGCAAATGGGCGCTTCTCCTATGTGCCCTGGCCTGGGATCGAACCCGGGTCCCCCGCACGCCAGGCCGACGCTCTACCGCTGAGCCAACCGGCCAGGGCCGTGTTCTGTTCTTTTGCTGCACTTCCCCTTCCCGGTTCTGAGAAGAGGGGGCCTCAATGTTCCTTTGCCTCAAGGTCTCTCCATATCAGATGATTATGGCTTCCTGGCTTTTGGGGGCAGCAGGGAGGGGATGGCCCCAGGACATCCCAGCTGTGCTGTGTTCCTTAGGAATCAGGTGGTCTTGTCCGGGCAGAAAAACACTTTTCCTCCCTGTGAGCCTTGCCTAGAATCTAAGGCGGGTGGGCCGGCTTCTGACGTCACCTGCTCTGATCTCCTGAAACCTACATGGAGCCATGGGCAACCACCTCCACGTTGCTCTTTCAAGAGCAATAACAACAACAGCAAAACAAATCAACAAAACAAATCCGGATTTAGGAAGAGAGACTTGACTCAAAAGGATTATTGCGGAGGGGGCGGGACTCCGGCCAGAGGGAGCCTCGCGAGAGCTATGAGAGCTCTCGGCAACAGGAGGTCATCTCCCCTGGGAAGGAGAAGGTGCATGTGGCCGGAGCCAGGTGTGGGGAAGCGGGATGAACTGGTCTCGTGGGGGGGATCCACGACCTGAGAACGTTTCACCCTGAGGCCGGTTCCACGGAGAGCCACGGCGCAGGGGCCTGGAGGAAGGCAAGACGCCCTAAACCAAAGTTCGGTTAACAAGCACATTGTTCCGAATGACCAGTGGAGAGAAGCAGGGCAGGTGAATCATTTATGCGGCAAGGGAAGGGGATTTTGAGGCCTGTATCTGGCCTTGGCTTGTCCCAGGTAAACAGGCGGGAGGCATCTGTGACTCTGCTCTAAGTCACACGGAGAAGGTGGCTCTTTGCAAGAAGCCGTTTACCAGAACACACAGGTTCTATTTGGAACCAGGGACCACCGGTCTCATTAATGGGTTGAATCTGAAAACAGCAAGAATGTTAATGGTGTCCAATGTGTAATATAAGAATAGAGAGACCTCGCCTGACCAGGAGGTGGCGCAGTGGATAGAGCGTCGGTCTGGGACACAGAGGACCCAGGTTCTAGACCCCGAGGTCGCCAGCTTGAGTGCGGGCTCATCTGGTTTGAGCAAGACTCACCAGCTTGAGCCCAAGGTCGCTGGCTCGAGCAAGGGGTCACTCGGTCTGCTGTAGCCCCCCCAGTGAAGGCACATACGAGAAAGCAATCAATGAACAACTAAGGAACCGCAACGAAGAATTGATGTTTCTCATCTCTCTCCCTTCCTGTCTATCTGTCCCTATCTGTCCCTCTCTCTGACTCTCTCTGTCTCTGCCACAAAAAAAAAAAAAAAAAAAAAGAAAAGAAAAGAAAAAAAAATAATAGAGAGACCTCTTTCCTAGTAACTGTTAAAATCTGGAAGATGTGTATAGGTTGCCACAGGCAGAGCTGGTGGTGAGAAAGCCTTGGGGGTGTTTGCAGCTGTCTTTGCCACCTGGGCCTCAGACTTCGAGAACTTGGTCTCTATAGGGAGCTTGAGCCTGGGGAGACTTCGCGGTTTTTAGCCAGAAGAGCCACACTGGTCACCAGAACACTCATCGCTGTGGTCTGGGTCGGGATCCTACCCTCTGTGGTCAGCTGCCTCTGCAGCCGCCCCTGTGCTGGGCACCGGCCAGATCTCGGGCATGTTCCCCAGGCCGACTGCAAAGGAGAGGCCGCCACCCCTGGTGGTTGGTGGCACTTGCTGTGGTTCTGGGCCCAATGTCAGTCATCCACGGGATGGGAGGTTCCAAGAGGCCGGGCCTTGCTTTGCTTGTGGCTGCACTCCCGGCCCCCTGGCTCGGTGACATTGGCTAAATGAAAGCAGGGTGAGCCCCGAGGGCAATGGGGTTGTGATCAGACCAGGGGGGTGCTGGCTGATGGTGAATGCTACTGCGTGGAAGGCTGGAGGCCTAAGTGGGAGTGGCTTAAATGCCAAATGGAGAGTGGGGACGTGGTGCTAACGGTTATGGGGAGGCATTGAGGGGTCTGAGCAGAGCGAGCGGATCCGACCTCTCCGTTTTGGGGGCCCAGGGGCTGCGGTTTCTGTTTGAGGAAGATGTAGCACTTGGCGCCCCCACTCCCATCCTGTATCAGCCTCCTCCAGGATCAGACTAGGAGTGGCCCGGCGCCCGGTCCAAGGCTCACTGGGGAACTGGGACTCAGGCGTGTGGTCAGAAATTAGAGCCAGAGTGGGAGGAACTGAGTCTCCACGGGAGACCTGCTCTGCCAGCCTTGCTCCGCGCCTGGTTTCTCGCAGAAGGGCTTGTAGCGCCCCCTGCTGTCCGTTCCTGGAAGCGCATTGGGGCGCTGGGGAGAAGAAACTAGAAAGGAAAGCAAAGCCCACACCCGCCCTGGCGAGGCCCCTGCACTGAGGGCTGTGTGCAGACCACCATCTCCAAAATACTGACTCAGCACGTGACTCTCACGACTGAAACGTGCCCGCCACGCTTTCCATCCCAGTCCTCCGTCTGTCTGCCTGCAGCGCCCACCGCTACCTCTGGTAAGAGAGGGCAGGAAGCACTGGCCGGGCAGGGCTGCCCCCTGCTGGTCACACTGGGTGTGTGGGTCACACTGCCTGCGCTGCAGGCAGACAGCCTGTCGGAGCCTGGTGCCTGGTCTCCCGGATCAGATGCTCGGGGAGCAGCCTTTAGGGCCCCCCCAGAAGGATCCTTTCCTTTGGGTTGAAGAAAGCAGAGTTCCCGCCCCCCCCCCCCCCGGGGCCGAATAGCTCTCAGCTGGTTAGAGCATCATCCGGAAGCGCAGAGGTTGCCAGTTCGACCCGGGGAACAGATAGATGGCCCTGTCTCTCTCTTCCTCTCTCTAAAGTCAATAAAATAAACATTAAAAAAAAAACAATTAAACATTAAAAAAAAACAATAACAGAGGCCCCAGTCGCCCCCTGTGTCCCTGTGGGCCTCTCTAGAAAATAGCTACAGGGTCTGGTAGCCTTCTGGGCACCATCAGCCCCTCTCTAGTTGGATCAAGCCCTCAGAATAATGTTTTTTAACGGATAATATAAAATAATAGGTCTACAAAGGAAAACAATTACGCTGAGACACGGATATCAAAACGGTGATTATAATATATTTGTTTAGTTAAATAACATCCAGCGGCGGCTCCATAGCAACAGTAATTCTGAAGACGCACCCGGCACAGATGACATTACAGGAGAGGGAGACCCCCGGCAATTAGAACGGGATGTGGAAACGGTGCGAGCATTCTACCAATGGCGAAGTCATAGCGACTGCTAAAAACACCAACTTTGTCTAAAACCGGGGTCCCCAAACTACGGCCCGTGGGCCGCATGCCGCCCCCTGAGGCCATTTATCCGGCCCACGCCGCACTTCCGGAAGGGGCACCTCTCTTTCATTGGTGGTCGGTGAGAGGAGCATAGTTCCCATTGAAATACTGGTCAGTTTGTTGATTTATATTTACTTGTCCTTTATTTTAAATATTGTATTTGTTCCCATTTTGTTTTTATACTTTAAAATAAGATATGTGCAGGGCCCTGGCCGGTTGGCTCAGTGGTAGAGCGTCGGCCTGGCGTGCAGAAGTCCCGGGTTCGATTCTCGGCCAGGGCACACAGGAGAAGCGCCCATCTGCTTCTCCACCCCTCCCCCTCTCCTTCCTCCCTGTCTCTCTCTTCCCCTCCCGCAGTAGGCTCCATTGGAGCAAAGATGGCCCGGGCGCTGGGGATGGCTCCTTGGCCTCTGCCCCAGGCGCTAGAGTGGCTCTGGTCACGGCAGAGCGAAGCCCGGAGGGGCAGAGCATCGCCCCCTGGTGGGCAGAGCGTCGCCCCCTGGTGGGCATGCTGGGTGGATCCCGGTTGGGCGCATGCGGGAGTCTGTCTGACTGTCTCTCCCCGTTTCCAGCTTCGGAAAAATACAAAAAAAAAAAAAAAAAAGATATGTGCAGTGTGCATAGGGATTTATAGGGATTTGTTTATAGTTCTTTTTATAGTCCGGCCCTTCAACGGTCTAAGGGACAGTGAACTGGCTCCCTGTGTAAAAAGTTTGGGGATCCCTGGTCTGTAATAATGGTGGAAGGAACTACCACGATTTGATTAAAGGTTTCTAACACTGAAGATGTCATTTCTCCCACCAGAATTCATGAATTCTCTCCACGGATCCCCTTAGGGGTCTGGTTCCCCTGGTAAAGAGCTCCTGGGCCCAGACCCTGCCCGGTGGGCCCAGACCCTGCCCGGTTACCCCAGCCCCTCCTTAGCTCACTGGCAAGCTGCCCAGTAAGTTGGAGCCCAGCTTGCTGCTTTGGTCCCTGGCACACCCTCCACATCCCGGTTGCACCCCCCTCCCCCCCACCGAACTTCTGATCCCTCCTCCTCAATACGGAACAAGGCCTCATTCTCAGAAACCAGCCCTGTGGCTTCCTGCTCTGATGACGGACAGACATCAAAACCAATCTCTGAAATGTGGTCATACTTTGGAGTGGTCCCCAGTCCTCCAGGCAGGGAAGGACACCCACCCACCACCGCCCCTCCCAGACAGCAGGCCCTCTCTCCAGGGAAGAGGAGAAGACCTCTGCGTCTTGTCACCCGGACGGTCACCACACGACCCAAACCGGGGCTTCTAGGTCATTTGTCCTTTTGGACAAACTGAGGAAACACTGGTTCCTTTCTTTAGGATCTTCTCTTTCCTAAATTCTAGACGTTGTGAGGACAAGAGTTTTTCTTGCTGGGGTGGAAGGCAGCATTTTTTCACCCTTCTTTCCTTGATGATATATATATATATATTTTTTTTTTTTCATTTTTCTGAAGCTGGAAACAGGGAGAGACAGTCAGACAGACTCCCCCATGCGCCGGACGGGATCCACCCGGCACGCCCACCAGGGGCGACGCTCTGCCCACCAGGGGGCGATGCTCTGCCCATCCTGGGCATCGCCATGTTGCGACCAGAGCCACTCTAGCGCCTGAGGCAGAGGCCATAGAGCCATCCCCAGCGCCCGGGCCATCTTTGCTCCAATGGAGCCTTGGCTGTGGGAGGGGAAGAGAGAGACAGAGAGGAAAGCGCGGCGGAGGGGTGGAGAAGCAAATGGGCGCTTCTCCTGTGTGCCCTGGCCGGGAATTGAACCCGGGTCCTCTGCACGCTAGGCCGATGCTCTACCGCTGAGCCAACCGGCCAGGGCTTTCCTTGATGATATTTAATGTACTTTGTGCCAGGCATTGCTCTAGGGTGCTGAAACTAGAAATAGTGAATTCAGTAGACAAAGGCCCTGCTTCTTGGTGTTTTTATTTTATGGAGGGAGACAGAGAAAATAAATAAATCAGAAAAGTAATAGTATGTTAGAAGGTGATCAGTGCTTTTAGGGTGGAAGGTGTAGGGTATGGGAGGAGGGAAGTGCTGGGATCAGCCTCGCTGAGCAGGTGACATGTGAGCAGACATGAAGAAGGTGAGGAGGGAGCCCCATGCATGTGTAGGGAAGAGCATTCGATAGGGGGAACAGTCAGAACAAAGCCCCGAGGAAGACAGAACCAAAGGTATGAGCAGCAGGGGCTGAAGTCATCAAGGTCAAAGGGTCAGGTCATGCAAGGCTTCAGGACTTGGAAGGACTCGGAGCTGGGAGATGATCAAGAGGTTGGGTGGAGGAAGACATGGTCTTAGTGTGGTTCTGGGGATGCTCTGGGGCCGCATGGGGGACAGTGGAACGGGAGGGCTCTGTTGTGGGGACATGAGACAGCACAGGCCAGGTGAAGTGGTTGGGTGCAGGATCTGGTTTGAAGGGCTGGCTGCCTGTTGGACAGGTGGGACCGTGACAGACGAAGCTACCAACACGGACGCGGGGAAAGCTTCTGCTTCCTGTAGCCGCCGCAACAGATGCTGAAAACTGGGTGGCACCGAGCAGCAGAAACCCAGTCTCTCCCAGTCCTGGGGGCCAGGCGTCTGAAATCAACGTGTCAGGAGTTGAACTGTGTCCCTCCAAAATGCATATTTTGAAGTCCTCACCTCCAACACTTCAGAACGTGGAGAAAGAGGCGATTAAGGTAAAAATAAGACCATTAGGGCGGTCCTAATCCAATCTGACTGGTGTCCTTCTAAGAAGAGGAGATTGGGACACAGACAGGCACAGAGGGAAGGTCATGTGAGGACATGGAGGAGACAGCTGTCTACCAGCCAAGGAGAGAGGCCTCAGAAGGAACCAACCCTGCTGGCACCTTGACCTTGGACTTCCAGCCTCCAGAACTAAATAAAGTTCAACCAGTCTGTGGTATTTCGTTGTGGCAGCCCGAGTGGACTAATACGGGCATGCCCCGGAGACATTGCAGGCAGGGTTCCAGAAAGTCACAATAAAGTGAGTCGTCATCTCTAGGCCGGTGAAGGGTCTTGCCTTCCATTGTAAAAATCGCAACATCTGTGAAGTGTAATAAAGCGATGGGTGCCTGTACCCAAGTCTGTCCCATGCCTCTCCCAGCGACTGGGGGCTGACAGCTGACCACTGACTTGTAGGGTCAGAGGAAGGGTACATTGGCAGCATCTGTCCCACATGCCAACAAGGCTGATGTTCCAGAAAGCTCCCTAGATGGCTTTGTTCACTGCAAGTTTCCCCGAGTGGCACAGCACGGGGCGGAGACAGGCGCTGTTCCCACCCGTGTCCAGCTCGGGGCACACCGGGTACTGGGGGTGGTGGGAAAGCAGAGAAATAAAGAAAAAAAAAAACAAAAAACCCAGACCTCTTACAGAAGAAACAGAGCTTAGGAAGGGTGGAGATCCACAGGTCTTCAAGTCAAAGTGTGGTCCTGAGAGCAGTAGCATCAGCAGGACTCTCATCAGAAATGCAGAGTCTCAGGCCCTGGCCGGTTTGCTCAGCGGTAGAGCGTCGGCCTGGCGTGCGGGGGACCCAGGTTCGATTCCTGGCCAGGGCACATAGGAGAAGCGCCCATTTGCTTCTCCACCACCCCCCCTTCCTCTCTGTCTCTCTCTTCCCCTCCCGCAGCCGAGGCTCCATTGGAGCAAAGATGGCCCGGGCGCTGGGGATGGCTCCTTGGCCTCTGCCCCAGGCGCTAGAGTGGCTCTGGTCGCGGCAGAGCGACCCCTCGGAGGGACAGAGCATCGCTCCCTGGTGGGTGTGCTGGGTGGATCCCGGTCGGGCGCATGCGGGAGTCTGTCTGACTGTCTCTCCCCGTTTCCAGCTTCAGAAAAATACAAAAAGAAAAAAAGAAAAAAAAAGAAATGCAGATTCTCAGGCCCTACTCCAGATGTTCTGACCGAGCACATGTCATTGACCCTCTCGTGATTGTCATGTTCATCCAAGTTCAAGAAGCACTGCCAGACACTGGGGGTTCCCATACTTGCTGGAATCTCGAGGGCTTGTGGAAACAGGTGACTGGCCCCCTCCCCAGGTGTTGAATCAGGTGTGAGGCAGGGTCCAAGGAGCTGCATTTTCAACAAGTCCCCAGGTACCAGGTACGGCCAACATTCCCACTCTGATCTAGTCGGCCTACAGTGTCTGACCTGGCTGCCCTTGGTCACCGGGGCGCCCAGCCCACCTCCAACAGACCCTCATCAGACCCTCATCAGACCCTCCTCCGAGCCTGACCAGTCTGTGATGCAGTCTGAGCAGCAGTATGAGAATCACTGACCGGGGCCCAAGGCCCCACCCAGCCCACTTCACCAGAGAACACGCCAGACCAGCCTGCTGCGGCAGAGAACCACTCAAACGTCCCCGCGGGCAGAAAGGAAAGAGCCTGGGACCACACAGCACGTGCTCGGCTATACTCGGAGGACACAAGCTTTATTCAGCAGTCATGGCAGTATTTCATGAGGATGAGCTGCACGACAGTGTTTTCTGCACAAAGTCTGAGAGCAAATGATTACAGCAACAGAGCTCGCCCCCATGCCCCGCCCCCCACTCAACAGGCTCGGCTTGCTCCTGGCACCCCCTTAATTTTGCCTGCCCTGTACCCATAACCTGCTCCCTCTACCTGCTCTGCCTGCCCCAGTCCCTGGGTCACAGGAGAGAGAAACGGGGCTGGGTTCCCACAGGGCTCATCGGCACTGCCTCTTCCCTCTCCAGATTCCCCCTCCAGATTCCCCCTCTTGGTGGGGGGGCAAGTGGGCGGCGGGACTACCGCCCCTCCCAGGCAGGCCAAGTCCCCACAGGCTCGACTCCTCTTTTGCTGCAAAGCCTTTCCCCCAGTGGACGTTAACATGGTCTCAGCAGAAGGAGGCACCATCTATAAAGCACTTTGCACTCACCAAGTATTAGCCCTGCCGCCACCTACCCCCCAGCAAGCAGGCAGGGCACAAGGTGTCCTTAGAATGGGACCAGGTAGCTGCAGGGACAATGCACAAAGGGACAGACCGGGCCCAGGAGTTATCGGGGCCAAGTGGAAAAGGTCAGATTTGATCCTCGTTTTAATTCAGGGTGTAGCCCAGCAACCAGCTGAACTGATACAGAGGAAATCAGGAGATGTCTGTGTGACGTGTGTGTGTGTGTGTGTGTGTGTGTGCGCGCGCGCGTGCCCACGCATGCCAACTTTTGACTCTGTGCATGACCTTTCGCCATATATCCCTAACCATTTGTGACCTTCCTCCTAACTCTCTGACCTGGGCAGGGCTGCCGGGGAGAGCTCAAAGCTCCGCTGGACAGCAGACGTGTGGACATAGGAGGATCCGGCTAGGGGCAGCCAGGCACACCTGGAGAGAGGAGGGTCCACATCACAGTGTCGAGTCCCACTTGGGGCCTCCTCAAAGGTGAGAGGTGGGGCGGGGCTAATGGAGAGGGCCGTTTGGCAGTGGCTGAGCTGTACAGATGGACAGATGGCTGGGGCGGAGCTAACTGAGAAGGCCGTTCAGCAGTGGCTGGGCTGGACAGATGGACAGATGGCTGGGGCGGGGCTAAGTGAGGGGGGGCCTGTGACAGCAGCTGAACTGTACAGATGGGCGGCTGGCCAGGGCAGGTGGCCCCACCCACGCGAACCTCTCCTGCTGGGTGGCACGCACCGCCCTGCCCGAAGCGTCGAGTTGGCAGTTGGTTAAAGCTGAGCGGGGCGGGGGGCGCTCACACGGTGTACGTTTTCGCAGACTTGTAGAGGGGCGGCAGCAGCCCGTGGTTCTCGCGGACGACCTCCAGGTACTCGGACGGCGCCTCCAGCAGGAAGGGCCCGCAGCACACCTGGCAGCATTTGGCCCCACTTGGTGGCTCCGGGTTCTTGTCAGACATGGGGGAAAAGTCAAAATCAGCCACCTATGATGAACAAAACCCCACGGGTCAATCACCCGCCCACTGGGAGCCCCGTGGGGTGGCCTTCCGAGCTCAGCTGCCCGGAGGCAGCAGGCACAGAAACACCTCTGGGACGCCGCACAGCGCGTCACTGCGCCCTGGGCTTTTCTGCTTCCTGGGGCTCCCACTGCCAGTGCCTCTCCCTTACCAGCTCATGGGCTCCCCAACTCAACAATTCTGCTTGGTCTGTGGATGCCTCTTGGGCATATCTGCCCCGGCCCCAGGGCCTTGCGCTGGATCCAGACCCCTCTCCTCGCGCCCTCTCCATCCTCATCCTCTCAGGGCCCGGAGGTCCAGACCCCACCCTCCTGACCACTCACCTCCACCATGTCCTTCTGGTGAGCGGCATTCCTCAGGGTCATGTACATAATAAAGGCCAGCATCATGGTGATGAGGGTGGCGCAGGGGAAAGCAAAGACAGCCGGCTGGATGCCTGGGAGGGAGGAGGGGTGAAGGCACGGGCCTGGGTATTTGTGTGCAGAACGCCAGCTCTCCAGAGGCCACTGTGGGGCGGGGGGAGAGTGAACCTCACCAGAGCCTTTCCCTTACGTGCCGACCTCCCAGCTAGGCAACTTCCAAAGGCAAAGCCAGGATTTCGCTAAAACCAAGTTGGTGTGTGTGAGAGTTTCAGAATCCGTCCACAGGTGTTGATAGTAACTTTCAAGAGGTGCAGCGAAAGTCCCTGCCCCTGAGTGCGGGCTGGACCGCGTGACTTGCTCCTAGCGAACAGCACACGACAGGGGTGACGGCATGTGACTTCTGAGTCTAGGCCGTGAAAGACATCACGGCTGCCCCCTCGCTCTCTCTTGGATGACTTGCGTCGGGGAAGGGAAGCCATGCTCTGAGGGCACCCAAGCGGCCTGTGGCCTCTCTGTCAGCTCTGGGCTCACTCACAGATCCTGTTGTCTGGCAGCCGCGTGGTGGAGCAGAAAGAGCCCAGGGTCTGGAGTTAGGCAGTTCTGGGTTCAAATCCTGTTTCTGACTATGCTGCCTGATGCCGATACTGACCCCCAGAGGCTGCCCTGGGGGTGCGGCCAGGTGAGGTGTGAATGAGCCAGGTGTGTGGCAAGCTGATTAGCAGGTTTGAGTTCCCTATCACCCTCCCCTCTCACCCTCTTCCTATGCTCCCTGCGTACAGACACCAACACGCCGTGGGGATCTGTTTCCCAAGAAGAGGCAGCATTGATTACCTGGATTGCTGTCTTGTCTGCAGTATTCAGGGGTATCCTAGAAACTCAGTGCCCGGGAGGTGCTGGGAGGGGGCGGGACCCAAGCCCCTGAAGTGCCCACAGGTCAGAGCCTCCCTGACCTGCAAGGTCAGCCGGGCCTGGAGCGGAGTGCAGCATGTGCTCAGAGGGACTGCAGGGACTGGAGGGGACAGGGCCATTCCCGGGGACAGGGCCATTCCCCGGGGACAGGGCAGCTGGGACAGCTTCCACTTCAGTCCTCTACAAGCAAGATCCCGCCGGGCGGCTGAAAGAATGCCCTCTAGGGTCCTGGGATCTGACTTTGTCCTCGACAGACAGAAGCACTTTTCTGGGGTCACCGAAGAGGCCCCTCGGCAATAAAGGGGAGAACCTAAAGCCGTCATCAGCTACTCCCGTGACTGTGAGTCAGGGGCCGGGCCTGGCAATGGCTCGGAGAAGAGTATTCTGGGGAGAGAGGGTTGGGCGTTCTAACAAGGGTGCCCTGTGATCATGTTGGCAAGTGTGGGGACATTTGTGGCATTGGTAAAGTGGAAGGGACATTGGTGGCCATGGTGGTGGCAGCAAGAGACCTGAGATGTTGGGGTGACACAGCAGTGGTGACATTGATCCAAAGGGCATGGGGCTGGCAGGGGTGCTACTGAGGGGTTGATGGGCGCAGGGGTTACAGAGCTGTCTGCTGGTTCTGGGCGGTGCTGGAAGGCGTCACCCGTGCTTGTGCTGGGAGAACGGATGCTGCTAGAGCTGGCGCGTGGTGGCACTGGTAAGATTTGGTGGGGGAGGGGACCGGGCAGTCGGTCAGTGTGTTGGCCGGGGTCAGTAGGGCTACCAGTGATTCTAGAGTTGGAGGGTGTGGTTGTCATGGCATTGGCAGAGTGGGCTGGTGGCAGGTCTGGCTGGTGTCGGCTCTCTGTGTGGCTCAGAAGGGGCGCTGTCACTTACTGGTGGGAAACACCTGGATCCTGTGGTACTGATGTGTCTTGCTGATGACATTCTCCGCCCGGATGCTGAAGCAGAAGTCCCCAGGATCCTTGAAGATGTGGCTCATGTTGTAAGTTGCGCTGGCCACCGATACCGGGTGACACTCCCGCTCCTCCAGCGGGAGGCACTCGGGCTTGAGGCGCCAGCACACGGACAGCGGCGGACTGCGGGCAAGAGCGGGCGGGCTTTCAGAAATGGCTCGGCTAAGACTGTGACTACAGACCGAGTCCAAGAAAGACCAGGTGGCCGTGAACTCCGGTGTCCTTTCTGGGACAGAACACCCAGCTGTCCTGGCCCCCACTTCACACCTTCCAGACCGGGGAACAGAATACTATATGGAGATGGCCCCGGGCCCTTCGGGCATTCCAGGCCATTGACACAAGCAGCCTCGCACAGACGGACGCCTGCAGGATACCTGCAGTGTGCTGGGCAGGCCTCCTGGAGGAGGCGGCATCTGCAGAGGAGCTGCAAGGGCCAGGAAGTTTGTGGTAGGGTTAACGGGGACGGGGGCACTTCGTGTGGTCTGCCTGCCGCAGCACAGGCTCAGAGGCCCAGGAGCACAGGTCCACCTCAGAAACACCCCGTGAGAACCCCCACCTCATACGACCCCAGGCCCGAGTAAAACACACACGTCACAATCAGGCCTGCCAAGCCCCAGGGCTTCCCACCCCATCCTCCACGTCCTAAGCTCCCACTGCAAAGCTCCCCGAGAGCTCTAGACGCCCCCTCCAGCCCCCCGGCACGCCTTTCTCCTGCCTCGGCCACTCTGCTTCTTTTCCATCCAGCCCCGTTCCCCTCTGATGTGTCCCTGTGTCCCCATCGGGGGAGGTGGTGGGTCCTCCCCGGGAGAATCCTTGGAGAGCTGGGCCCCAGCTGCTAACCTCTGCGGCTCCATTCATCTTTGCGGGGCACCCGGCCTCTCTGTGTCTTGTCGATGACTACAAATTCAGCTTGATGCCATTCTTGCCCAGAGGTGGGCCACATCCTACCCAAGATAGCTTGCTTTCCAGGAGAGCAGGCCCAAGTCACATACAGAGAGCATTTCACAGGAGTGGTGCCCTCCTCTGCCTTTGCCTGGGAGCCCACGTGCAGACAGTCCTGAAAGGCCAGTGCTCTGGCCCCCGGCCCCTGAGCACGGCGCTGTGCTCACAGCTCACCTTTGGCACACTGCCCCCAGACTTGGGGCCCCTTAGCTCAGGATCATTTGTGGGAAAGAGCAGGCAGGGGGCCACAGGTCACACACAACACACTCTGGGGTTCACTCACCTCCCCAGGAAGTTCAAAGTCATTGTCATCTTCTGGAAGGTCTGAATTTGGGTGGGTCCCAAGACCTGGATGCCTCGAAGGATTTCTGAAAGGCAGAGGACATCGTTAAACCTGGTGGCTAAGGACAGTTGTCTCAGGGCTCCCAGGGCCTGGGGTTCTGTGACTGCCCCCCCTTACCAAAGCTTAGGGAGAGGTGGGTTTCGGTGTTTCCTCCCTGTGTGGTAGACTGAGGCACACAGTCCACTGTGCCTGGTGCCCTTGACCAGAGGCCAAGGTGACCGGGGAATAAGAGGCACTCAGCCTGCACCCACGCCCGGGAGACCCACCCTGCAGCTTCAGCGAGGTGGAGAAATCC
This sequence comes from Saccopteryx leptura, assembly GCF_036850995.1. NCBI lineage: Eukaryota > Metazoa > Chordata > Mammalia > Chiroptera > Emballonuridae > Saccopteryx > Saccopteryx leptura. The sequence goes on along the minus strand of NC_089508.1, from coordinate 191,160,673 downwards.
CCCGTCTTCTGTGCGACGCCCTTCCCAGCACCCAGCGTCGTCTGCTCCCACTCCGCCACCACTTTGAGCTTCACGGTGAAGGTCCCCATGATCGAATAGTTATAATAGACGGTTGAGTCTTCAGTCACCAGCTGGGCGCTGTAAGGTGGCAGGGAGGAGATAGAGGATCCGTGTGACCTTGTTGAGTCAGGGGTGTCTGTACAGTGACATGCCTCTGGCTACCAGCCCCTCGTGAGCAGACCTGTTGTCACAGCAGCAGCCTTCCAAAGCTTGGCGTTCCTCAGGCCCAGCTGTCCCCTTGGGCTTGCAGAGAGGACATCAGAACCTCGGAGCCCACACACAGCTGCTTTCCAAGTTCATCAAAGGCTCAGTGACCCTTCAGGACCCCTCAACCTCCGTGGGGACTTACAGGCTCAGTGCGTGGGACCGTCGGCCAGGGGCTTAGGCGCAGGCCGTGAATGAGGGGTCTCCAACTGAGCACCACCGCTGCATGAACTCGGGGTATCTGTGGGCTGCCTGGGCTCAGTGCCTGACCCCCACTGCGTCCTATAGCCTGTCTTGTTTGGAGAGGAGGAGTTTGGACACGTGAAGCCAGAATAGGTCCCTCCAAAGTCAAATGGAGAAAACTCCTTCCTACCTTGGCCTTCCTTGAAGTGCTGGTGTGGGGACCAGCGGCCTCCTCTACTGGGCTGCCGGCACTCAGAGGCAGGTCCCATGATGCTCACTGCTGGCCCCCATGCACCCCCAGCTTCGCACCCCCAGCTCAAGGAGTGTTGGGAGTGAGAGAGCGAGCGGGCGAAGCTGGGACAGCACAGAGCCCCCTGCCTGGCACAACAGGGCCACCACCGTGGGCTCAAGGCATCAACTGGGGTAAGGACATACCCGTCTCCAAAGTCCCAGCTGTACAGGAACGAGGCAGTCTTGAAGAAGCTGCTGGGGTCATGGAGTTGGAAGGCAACTTTAAGGACGGTCTTGGTGAGATAGGAGCTGGGCCAGGGCAGGGTGGCGTTCTGGGTGACAACCAGGTTCCCCACGAGGGACTCTGGGGGAGAGACCAAAGGAAGGTGAGTCCACTGACGTGTCGGGAGGGCAGAGCCAGGAGTGGCCTCCCATGTCTGCAGGAACTTCTGGCCGTCAGAGCTGGGTGGTGGCGAGAGGGGACCCTGCAGGTCACGGCGCACGGAGGCGCACGACCCCCAGGCCATCGCACCTGCTGTGTGGACACTGTCGGGGACCCACAGCAGGTGTGATGTGCACAGCTCTGCACCTGCATTCCTTTCACTAGGACCCTGAACTTCCTACCACAAAAGATGCCCAGGATTCCCAGGGCTGGAGAGCTCGGTTGGCTAGAGCATCGTCCCGAAGCGCAGAGGTGGCCGGTTCAATCCCCCCCCCCATCAGAGCACGTGCAGGAACGGATCGATGTTCCTGTCTCTCTCTCTCTCTCTCTCTCTCTCTTGCTAAAATCAATCAATAAAAAAATTAAAAAAAAAAAAAAAAAAAAAGGATGCCCAGAATCAGAAGGAAATGCACAAGCTTTGAAAGTTAATTGCTGGAGCCCTGGCCGGTTGGCTCAGCGGTAGAGCGTCAGCCTGCCTTGCGGGGGACCCGGGTTCGATTCCCGGCCAGGGCACACGGATAAGCACCCATTTGCTTCTCCACCCCCCCTCCTTCCTCTCTGTCCCTCTCTTCCCCTCCCGCAGCCAAGGCTCCATTGGAGCAAAGATGGCCCGGGTGCTGGGGATGGCTCCTTGGCCTCTGCCCCAGGCACTAGAGTGGCTCTGGTCGCAGCAGAGCGACGCCCCGGAGGGGCAGAGCATCACCCCCTGGTGGGCAGAGCATCGCCCCTGGTGGGCAGAGCATTGCCCCCTGGTGGGCGTGCCGGGTGGATCCCGGTCGGGCGCATGCGGGAGTCTATCTGACTGTCTCTCCCCATTTCCAGCTTCAGAAAAATACAAAAAAAAAAAAAAAAAAAGAAAGTTAATTGCTGGAAAATGTTTCAAAGTTTTAGATGAGCCTAAAAAAAAAAGAACAGTTCTACTGATCACGTTGCTACACCCCCAATGTGCTAGGCTGGGTAAGGACCTCCGTTCCGTGGCCTTCTCCATAAAAACAAACAAACTGAAGAGCTGATTTTTTTCACTGCAAAAGGAGAGAGTAAGGCATGCTCAATCGTGCTCATTTGGAAAATGCTGAAAAGTAGAACGAAAAGAAAAAATTCTTACCACTCACACACAACCATTGTTGATGTTTTTTGAAGAATTGCAAAGAATTGGTGTGTGAAAAAAAAAAAAAGAATTGGTGTGTGTGTGTGTTTGTGTATACCAAACACAGTTGATCCAATTGGTGATAAAATTCTGTTTTGCTGTTTAAAAAATGTACAAGCAGGAGTGTTCTCCAAGGACATTACAAACTATGGAAAGGTTATGATTATTCATTATAGAAAGCATATCAATATACTTAACCACTGGTCGCATACTTGTTTATATCTTCTTCTGCTATTATAAACAGCACTGCCATGAACACCTTTGTGCGTAAAGTATTACCCAAATGGAGGTTTATTTCCTGAAGATCAATTCTTTAAGAGATTATGAACTCCAAGAGAGTAGGAACTTCTTGGAAGGAGGGAATGGGGTGAGGGAGAAAGAGAGAATGAAAATGAATGGGCCAGCCCTGGCCGGTTGGCTCAGCGGTAGAGCGTCAGCCTAGCGTGCAGAGGACCCTGGTTCGATTCCCGGCCAGGGCACACAGGAGACGCGCCCATTTGCTTCTCCACCCCTCCGCCGCGCTTTCCTCTCTGTCTCTCTCTTCCCCTCCCGCAGCCGAGGCTCCATTGGAGCAAAGATGGCCCGGGCGCTGGGGATGGCTCCTTGGCCTCTGCCCCAGGCGCTAGAGTGGCTCTGGTCGCAACAGAGCGACGCCCCGGAGGGGCAGAGCATCGCCCCCTGGTGGGCAGAGCGTCGCCCCCTGGTGGGCGTGCCGGGTGGATCCCGGTTGGGCGCATGCGGGAGTCTGTCTGACTGTCTCTCCCCGTTTCCAGCTTCAGAAAAATGAAAAAAAAAAAAAAAAAAAAAGAAAATGAATGGGCCAAAGAGTCAAATAATTGATACCTATCGATGAGCTGCTCTCCAAGGGGTTGTATTAATTTCTACCCCCAGGAGCAATACGTGCTTTCGGCACCCGTTTCAGCACGACCCTGCCGGCCGTGGGGATTACCGTTTTTCTGACCCTTGGTTAATTCACCTGACAGCGGAGGAGGAACCAAGGGTTGAATCGGCACCCCCTTTGATTACTAGCCAGGCCGGGTGCTCTCCTCTGCACCCAGGGTCTGAAGGCAGCTCGGCCCACAGGAGAGGTCCTCACCTGTGACGGAGAGGACAAGGAGGCTCCGCGCCACAGGCCGGCACATCCGGCACCTGGAGGCTGTGACCCAGACCGAGACGGGGAAGTCCCCGGGCACGTGCGTCACGGCGCGGATGGTCGAGTTGAAAGCCTCCTCGGTCTTCCCCGTGAGCAGCAGCGGGGCGTGGATCCAGTGGAAGTGGTAGACGGGAGTGCGGGCGGGCAGGGCCAGGCTGCCGTTGTCGCTGGCCACCAGGCGAGCCGTGATGGTCACCTCTGCCCCTGTGGTGGCGGGGCTGTCAGAGGTGAGGTGAAGTTCATACAAGTCTAGGAGGCCAGAAACAAAAGCTGCGTTTCAGGAGGAGATGTGGCAAAGGAACCCCACTGCCCCCCCTCTGGGCTGCCTCGTATCACTCCATTTTACGGATGGAGAAACTGAGGCGCGGGCCGCTCACATGACTTGCCCAAGAGTCACATGGCCAGTTCGCGGTCAAGCTGGGATTCAGACTCAGTGCCCCCATTTTCTACTATTTTTTAAATCACGCTCTTACACGAAGATCATTAAGTCTAGTTGTTGTTTTTAATTCTGAATCATAGGCGGTTTTTTAAGTCATTATTCCTCAACTGCTTTAGACAGCTTCATATTTTATCATATAAACAAGGTGTTTAAAGTAAGGCTTGTTTCCATCATAAAAGTAATTAATACATATGCGTCAAGAATATTAGACATGTCCCGTTATCCTACCTCCTGGAGCCAACAACCGCGATCATATGACTGTCTTTATGTCCCTTTGTTATGCATAGACGTTTTTAATCTAGTCATAATCACACTCTGTATACAAGTTCAATTCTTTTATTTCCCCAGACAACATATCCAATTGTGTCCGTGGTCACACTGAAATGAATATCCAGGTGATAATCCCTCGAGCGGGTATATCCTCATTTGTAGCACCCTTCGCTCTTGTCAAGAACAATATGGTTGGCCTTGGCCGGTTGGCTCAGTGGTAGAGCGTCGGCCTGGCGTGCAGGAGTCCTGGGTTCAATTCCCGGCCAGGGCACACAGGAAAAGCGCCCATCTGCTTCTCCACTCCTCCCCTTCTCCTTCCTCTCTCTCTCTCTCTTCCCCTTCCGCAGCCAAGGCTCCATTGGAGCAAAGATGGCCCGGGCGCTGAGGATGGCTCCGTGGCCTCTGCCTCAGGCGCTAGAATGGCTCTGGTTGCAACAGAGCGACACCCCAGATGGGCAGAGCATCGCCCCCTGGTGGGTGTGCCAGGTGGATCCCGGTCAGGCGCATGCGGGAGTCTGTCTGACTGCCTCCTCGTTTCCAGCTTCAGAAAAATACAAAAAAAAAAAAAAAAAAACACTACAGCATGCCTGGTAACTCTTGTCCTATCATTTGTCATTTTCCTCTGCAGGTGAGATTTCTGAAGGGCTTGAGGTGAGAGAGTGTTGGGGACCAAAAAGCCAACAGGGTTTTTGCAGTTTAGATTTTGGGGGGGACAGAGGTGTGGGGAACTGGCTGTAAGCTGACAGTCTGCCCAACCCCCCACCTCACTTGTTCTGTGAAGTTGCAAAAGGCTGTTAAGCTGTGGTGCTGGATTGTTTATACTCATCCTACCCTCCATGTCCCCCAGAAAGACTGGAGGCAAGTTTCTTCTATCCTTAGTTTTGTGTGAAGTTAAGATGATATGTACGGTGGGGGTTTTCTGCACTTAGTAAAATTCTTAGATTGCCTTGGAAATATGATCAGAGATCTCGTTGATTTGCTAATGGCCCGCTTTGCCCTATAAATAAAGCAAGAAGCAGTCATGGAGGGCGCTCTCTTCTTGCTATCAGCAATTGCAGAGCCCTCTCGACCCCATCCTTTATTTCTTTAAGCCTATTTTCTTAATTCCACGCCGTTCCCACTCAGGACCTGGAATTACTAGCTGCGCTGGCTCGCAGCAAGAGAGGGTCCCACCTGCTGCAGCGCACACCTGGGCAGGAGAGGGGAGGCGGAAGGAAGAGGGGAGGGGTCCCCAGCTCATTTCACTCTTTCCCCACTCCCACCTTCCTGGCCACAGGCACCCCCCCCCCCCCGCCCATGGCTTTAAATGCCTCCTAAATGCTGAGGGAACCCAGCAACACAAACTTACTCTCTGGACTCCAGAATCTGCACTGAGCAATTAATCAAAGTTAAGTAGTGAAATGTAATTAACACTAAAAATTCTGTTCCTCAGTTACACTAGCCACATTGCAAGTGTGTAATAGCCATAAGTGGTTATTAGTTACTCTTCTGGACAGCACAGACCCGGATTATTTCCTTCATCACCCAGAGTCTTATTGGACAGGACTCCTCTAGACCCTCGGGATTTTTCCACTCCCCAAACCGACCATCCCCACCCCTCCGCACGGCACCTAGTTGGGGTCAGAGGATCCAGCTGTCCCAAGAATCAATCCTCAGGCCTCTGCCACTGTGACTCCTCCTCTCTGGGCATGCTCGCTTCCTCTCCATCACTACTAACATCGCTTAAGGCCAGCATTCAGCCCTGTCTGGATTACTGCTACATCCTGTCCCTGACCCTTGGCCTCCAGTCCTGCCCCTCTCTCAGCCGCCCCCACACCCCACCCCCCACAACAAGCTTCCTGCACAGGTAATCTGACCATAGGCCAATCTTTGGGTAAAGTCTAGATTCATATCTTCAGACACCCATGCTGTCACCCTGGCCTCTTTAACTCTTGCAGTTCCCCCCAACATGCTGTCCTTCCTAGCCCCAGGGCCTTTGCACATGTTGTTCCCACTGCCGTTCTCCACCTATCTGACCTTGGATATAATCTCTTCGAGGAGGCCATTCCTGAGTCCCTCCCCTCCTTGCTGATCTTTCAACAGCCTGAGCACAGAGTGTCACAACCCTCTGTGGGGATGTTTTCGGTCTTTCCCACCGCACTGTAAGCTCCTTTCAGACAGGGGTCATCTCCACCTCCCCCCGTGCCTAGCAAAGTGCTTAGCACACAGTGGATGTTCAACAGTGCTGCTGTTGAGTGGCACCTGGAGAGAAGGGTGTGGCAGAGGAACCAGCCCACCTGGCAGTGCCCCATGACACTGATCACCCAGGTGGTACTGACTGAGCCCAGTTCTTAGGCCCCACCCCTACAGGTGTTGGGGCGTCCAGAAGTGCAGAGATGCCTCCGACCCTCAGGGAGCTCACGAGAGACCTGTTGGGCTCAGCAAAACTGGGAGGTGAGTGAGTAAGTATGTGTGTCCTCAACTGTCCCCACTCATCCTGTGGCAATGTTGCCTGTTCCCATTGCTCCAGTCATGCCCCTCACCCATGTCCTAAAGAGAGATTTCCAGATGCTGCGGCGGAAGGCTTCCCCAAGAAGATAAGGTGCGTACTTTACATCGAGGGAGTGAGTCCCCTGAGCCCGGTGGGATCACGCTGCTGCCGGTGGCCACGGAGCAGATCAGCTCTACCAGACTGAATTCCATTCTCTCCCCTCCTAGCTGGGAGGCTGCATTTGGCCAGGCTGCGCAGCAAGGGTGCTGGGACGAGAAGCCATCCCCGCCCTTCTCCCTTTCGCTCCTGCCCACCCCAAGGCGAAGAGCCGAGGAGCGTGGGCCAGAGCAAGGCTGGCAGGTGGCAGGGACGTTTAGCTGGCTGCATTCTAATGGCCACCCGGCATCTACAGAGAGATGGGTGCGTGTCAAGGCGCATGTCAGCACAACGCAGATCTGCAGATCCGTTGCCAGGGGAATGGAATCAGGAGGGCTTCAGGCTCCGTAGGGCGGAGGGATGCGTGGGGGAGGGGCTGTAGCTACGGCCAACATTGCGGCAGATGCTGGCGCAGCTCCTGGGAGGCCCCTACCTGTCCAGACACAAGAAGCCTCTCCAAGGGCACTTTTTCTTAAGGATTTTTTTTTTAAGCCGACGTTTCACAGTTCCTGGGTGAGGACGTCCCTCTTCCTCAGGTCTCTGGGAAGTGTCTAGTAGGACATCCAGGCTGAAGTAAACCGTGAGGGCTTCCTCACGTGTGGCTGAGGGAACCAAGCTCAGATCCTGCCACCCGACCCATCCAAATCCGTCTTTCTAAGTTTGAGAGTGCAGGTGACAGAGCAGCAGTCAAGGCATGGCTTAGAGGGCGCGACAGGTGACCCAAGACACCCAGAGCTGAAAAGGCCAAAGCAAAAAGCCAAGTGGCAGCTGCCACCGAGCTTGACCCGGAGCAAGGCCCAGGACTTGACCAGCGGCACACAGTTCCTCTGACAACACGATGGCCGTACCAGCCTTCTCACAATGCACATGTACGCAGCCCCAGACGCCTCCTAGGGCCCCTCTGGAGTCTGGATAACACAACCTGGAAGTAATTAACGGTCCGGGGTAGGGACTTCTGACTTCAACTGGTGGTACAGGAAGCACACCATGTGAGCTGACCCAGACCCCAGGGAGGGGTGAAAGGGCATCTGAGCCTCTGATGTTCCCGGTGGGTTTTCCCACAACCCCATTCCCAGTTATTCTGACCATATCGTGGGTGCAATAGGCCAGGCTGGGAACCACACATGACATTCAAAGAATTAATTCACCTTTTTTTTTTTTTTTTTTGTAATTTAGCTCTCATCGATCATTTCTGGACACGTAATGGATAAGAGACCCCGTTCCTAATGAATCTTTAGGGGGAGGCAGATGATCCTCACCAAGTACAATTCCCACAAAATTCTCTGACTTCATCCCTGAGATGCAAGTTCTTATTTTGCCTTGTGGTTTTTATTGCACATAATTGCCTTCCTCTCTCTCCCATTCTTTTTTATTTGGGGGGGGGGGGATGAAATTGTTGGATAATATATATTTAACACCCCAACCATAGCTGCCCACATCCCAACTGTTTCCCAACAACTCTCCAATCTGGGTCCAATTTTGTCGCCAGACTGAGGCAGAAAAGTTGGTGCTGGCCTTCCCACGGTGGGGGTGGTGGATGCGTGACCAGGGGACAAGGGGTGGGGACCCGGTGGAACCCGCTCGGGGTCCATTTTGGAAATCATTCCCAGAGAGGAAATGGCAGGCTGGCCTCTTAGGCCTTAATAACGCATCATCTCCAAAGCCAACACAAACAGGGTGGAAAGGCTCTCCAGATAAGGCGACGAGTTAATGCAAAAATGCTGCTCCGCGGGCGACCTGGCAGTGCTCCCTGGGGGACTGTGGCGTGATGACACCCCCCCCCCCCCGCACATACCTGGTCACCCAGCATCGTCCTCCCACCAACCCCGCAGGCTGCGAGGTCCCCAAGCATCAGGATGGATTCATGGGTTAGAGCGCACGGTTTCCAGGGCAGGGTTGATTTAGAGGTGGCAGCAGAAACCAGGGGCGCGGAGAGCCCCCTCAAGGGGCAAGGCGACTTCTGGGGAGAGTGGTGAAGAGAGAGCGCAGGGGGCTTCGCGGCGCCCAGCTGGCGGTGTGCCCCCCGCAGCGCCGTGCAGGGACTCCGCGGAGGAGGGAGGTACGCGCAGGGCGCATGGCGCCAGCTCCGCCGCCCAGGCTCCCCGCGAGGCCCCGGGCGCGCCACTGTTCGGGGAGGGCAAGCGGCTGGCCCGCGCAGCGCCTTACCTGCGGCCACCACGGCTGGGGCCAAGGGCAGGAGGCAGGCGAGCCACAGGATGAGGCTGACGCGCGGCCAGAGGGCCGGGGCCATGGCGGCTCCCGGAGCAGCAGGAGCGGGAGAGGACGCGGCTCGACTCGGCGGCGGCGGCGCGGGTTGTGCGGGGAGGTGCGGACGCGGCGCCCCCTCGTCCTCGCTCTGGGACACTGTGTCGCTGCGCGGCCGCCTCCCACAGCCAACTGCACCGACCCCAGCCCACGTCAGCTGCTCAGCGCCCCCTCCCCGCGCTCCTCCCTCCCCTCGCCGCGCCCTCCTCCTCCCCTGGATCTTCCCGTTCTCTCTCCACGATCCTCCCTTCTGCTCTCCGGGTCCGCGCTCCTCCAGTGCGCACCCCCTCCCGAGCCCCTCTCTCCCCTCGCCGCACCCTCCTTTCCCCACAATCCTCCAGTCCCAGTCCCCTCCCGTCCCCGCATCCGCGCCCGCGAGCTCTGACTCAGCGTCCCCAGAGGCGCGCACAGTGCTGCAAAGAGCCCCCAGCAGGCCCCTTTGGATTCTTCTCCAGCTACTCTTTCTGCTCGTGAAGCACACGGCTCAGAGATGCCATTCTTCATTGGAGAAACGTCGAGCGCCTATTGTGCGCCAGGCGCTGGGCAAGGCCCTAGAAACACCTCCTGTCCATTCAGAGAGAGGGGCTTGAGCGCAAGGGGCCCTGGAAATGACGTTATTCCTCAGTTTACACTCTCTGCTCCTCCTGTAAAATGAGGATTGTGCTCAAACCTGGGCCCGCGGCACCGCACGGAGGGCCTTGCAAGACTCAGACAACCGTGATGAGGAGAGATCAGTCTGTTCCCTTGGACATGCCTTGGCCTAAGGCACTTCCATCCTACATAACCGAGCAAAGTGTGTCCTCCCTCCTTGACGGCTGGCCTTAAGGACTGGACACCAGCAGCCTGAGTCGCGGGTCCAGCTCTGCTTTACTCTGTACCTGGGCGAGGGATGGGGCCCAGAGGAAGGGGGCCATGCGGTTGAGGTCAAGCACGGCCTGCCAGGTGGGAGGAGGAGCCAGCTTTGTGACTCTGAGGGAAGAACATTATAGACTGGAGCATTGGCTGCAAAGGTGCAGGGTGGGCGTGAGCAGCAAGGCACTGTGGCTGGAGCCTGAGGAGGGAGGTAGGAAGGTAGACAGGGCCAGGTGATGGGGTGAGCTGGAAAGTCTTGGGAGGGTTTGAAGCAGAGGAGAGGCGTAATCTAATTTTACTTGGGAGAATGATGTCGGCACTGTCCCTGACCTCAAATTCAGGAGATGGAGAAGAAAACAGGTAACAATTATAACAGCGTGATGGGTACTTTGCTAGGGGAAGCTAGCTAGGGCCATGAGGAAGCATAGGGACTTCCAATGTTAGGTCTAGGCCAATTCTTTTTCTTATTATACGTGAGAGGGGGTGAGGGGTGGGGAGACCGGAACAGACAGGAAGGGAGAGAGACGAGAAGCAACAATTCTCATATGTGCCTTGAGGAGGAAGGGCAGCTGAACCAGTGACCCCTTGCTCAAGCTAGGTGATCTCAGGGTCTCGAAACTGGGTCCTCAGCATCCCAGGTAGATGCTCTAGCCACTGCACCACCGCTTGGTCAGGCTAGTTCTCTATCCTGTGCAATTAAGATGAAACTTATCAATGCCTGACCAGGCGGTGGTGCAGTGGATAGAGTGTCCAACTGGGATGCAGAGGACCCAGGTTTGAGACCCTGAGGTCGCCAGCTTAAGCGTGGGCTAATTTGGTTCGAGCAAAGTTCACCAGCGTGAACCCAAGGTCGCTACTCGAGCAAGGGGTTACTTGGTCTGCTGTAGCCCTCACAGTCAAGGCACATATGAGAAATCAATCAATGAACAACTAAAGTGCCACAACGAAAAACCGATGATTGATGCTTCTCATCTCTCTGCGTTCCTGTCTGTCTACCCCTCTCTCTGACTCTCACTCTCTGTAAAATAAATAAATAAATAAATAAATAAATAAATAAGCAATATGGAAATATCTTAAATAACAGTTTAAAAAAAAAAGATGAAACTTGGCCCTGGCCGGTTGGCTCAACAGTAGAGCGTCAGCCTGGCATGCGGGGGACCCGGGTTCAATTCCCGGCCAGGGCACATAGGAGAAGCGCCCATCTGCTTCTCCACCCCTCCCCCTCTCCTTCCTCTCTGTCTCTCTCTTCCCCTCCCGCAGCCAAGGCTCCATTGGAGCAAAGATGGCCAGGGCACTGGGGATGGCTCCTTGGCCTCTGCCCCAGGCGCTAGAGTGGCTCTGGTCGTGGCAGAGCGACGCCCCGGAGGGGCAGAGCATCGTCCCTGGTCGGGCGCATGCGAGTGTCTGTCTGACTGTCTCTCCCCGTTTCCAGCTTCAGAAAAAAAAAAAAAAAGATGAAACTTATCAAAAGATTTGTCTGTGGCTGCTCCCCCCCCCCCCGCATCAATATTAAACAACCATAGTCAGCACACTAATCTCAGCACTCAGACTTTTCAGGTTTCCCCAAGTTTGGACCTTCTACTTTGGGGGGGGGGGGCGATTAGTCGTTAGTCGTAGTAGGCGCAGAGAGGATTTTGTAAGTGGCCCACTTTTTCCATGGGGAAGGGGTGTTCTGACCCATTTTATTAGTACTGGGACATAAATAATTGACACTAAATACATCCACTCACAACCCCAACACTTCGTTGGTGGCAACAAGAAACAAGCAAGGAGCATTTCCTGACAGGGCACCTTCCCTCCAGGTTATCAGCAGGTACAGCAAGCTCTACTTACGGCAAAGTGTGAACTGTATCTGTCTGGGAGGGGAACACACAGAATTTGGTGAGTTAGTGATGATGGGGAGTAGGGGTTGGAACAGTCTGGAAGGGGCAGGAGGTGGAGTCAGATCCTGGAATTCGTGCAAGTCAGCATTTTCAAGCTCTGTCCAATTGTCATGGTAACCATGGGTTATAGGTCGGGAACCTATGGCTCGTGAGCCAGATGTGGCTATTTTTTATTTTTTGTATTTTTCTGAAGTTGGAAACGGGGAGGCAGTCAGACAGACTCCCGCATGCACCCAACTGGGATCCACCCGGCATGCCCACCAGGGGGTGATGCTCTGCCCATCTGGGGCGTTGCTCTGTTGCAACCAGCGCCATTCTAGAGCCTGAGACAGAGGCCATAGAGCCATCCTCAGTGCCCTAGACAACTTTGCTCCAATGGAGCCTTGGCTGTGGGAGGGGAAGAGAGAGACAGAGAGGAAGAAGAAGGGGAGGGGTGGAGAAGCATATGGGCGCTTCTCCTGTGTGCCCTGGCCAGGAATCGAACCCGGGACTCCTGCACACCAGGCCGACGCTCTACCACTGAGCCAACCGGCCAGGGCCCAGATTTGGCTCTTTTGATGGCTGCATCTGGCTCTCAGACAAATCTTTTTTTTTTTTTTTAGTGTTTATTCAGATTACACAAACAAATAATTCCAATTATGAGCTGTTTTGTTTTTGGTCCTCATAAATGTATCTGGTCTCTCTCACACACACCTCTCATTGTACAATGAACTAAATTTTTTTTTAAAGATTTTTTTTTTTTTTTTTTTTTTTTTTTGTATTTTTCTGAAGCTGGAAATGGGGAGAGACAGACTCCCGCATGCGCCCGACCGGGATCCACCCGGCACGCCCACCAGGGGCGACGCTCTGCCCACCAGGGGGCGATGCTCTGCCCCTCCGGGGCGTCGCTCGGCCACGACCAGAGCCACTCTAGCGCCTGGGGCAGAGGCCAAGGAGCCATCCCCAGCGCCCTGGCCATCTTTGCTCCAATGGAGCCTTGGCTGCGGGAGGGGAAGAGAGAGACAGAGAGGAAGGAGGGGAGGGGGGTGGAGAAGCAAATGGGCGCTTCTCCCATGTGCCCTGGCCGGGAATCGAACCCGGGTTCCCCACACGCCAGGCCGATGCTCTACCGCTGAGCCAACCGGCCAGGGCCTAAAGCTTTTATTTATTCATTATAGGGGGGGGAGCAGGAAGCATCAACTCCCATATGTGCCTTAACCAGGCAAGCCCAGGGTTTTGAACCAGCAACCTCAGCGTTTCCAGGTTGACGCTTTATCCACTCAGACAAATCTTTAATAAAAAAAAAAAAATGTTAAAAATATAAAACATTCGCCTAACCTGTGGTGGCGCAGTGGATAAAGTATCAACCTGGAGCCTGACCTGTGGTGGCACATGGATAAAGCGTCAACCTGGACACGCTGAGGTTACCGGTTCAAAACCCTGGGCTTGCCTGGTCAAGGCACATATGGGAGTTGATGCTTTCTGCTCCTCCCCCCCTTCTCTCTCTCTCTCTCTCTCTTTCTCTCTCTCCCCTCTCTATAATGAATAAAAATAAATAAATATCTTAAAGTATCAACCTGGAAATGCTGAGGTTGCTGGTTCAAAACCCTGGGCTTGCCTGGTCAAGGCACATATGGGAGTTGATGCTTCCTGCTCCTCCCCCCTTCTCTCTCTCGCTCTCTCTCCCCTCTCTATAATGAATAAATAAAATAAAAAATATATATATAAAACATTCTCATGCATTACAATCCATTCATTTCCTAACGCTCATGTTCATAGGGACAACACCAAATTTTTATTGGATAATGCATAATGTACACGGATAGTTGTATGGCTCTCACGGAATTACATTTTAAAATATGTGGCGTTCATGGCTCTCTCAGCCAAAAAAGTTCCCAACCCCTGGGTTATAGGAACAGCTCACTGTTCAACTAGTTTCATGGATTGAGTCTGTAGGTAAGGCAATGAAAGGGGTGGTGTGTGTGTGGGGGGGGGGGGCCTGTGACGGTTCAAAGGATGCCTGGGGAGCCACAGGGCCAGGAAACCCCACATCCCAGGTAACAGCGATAGAAGAAAATGACGACGCTAAAACTCCGCTTTCGGATGAGGTCTTGAAAGAGGGCAGGTGAGGGGGGGACGGGGGCGGGGAGAGAATTTGCTGAACGTTGTACGCAGGCGCAACTTCCCATTGCATTCTGGGAGTTGTAGTAACCAGCGCGGTCTTGCTAAAGGGAGGACTACATTTCCCAAAAAGCCTGCCAAGACTCCGCGGCAGGAGGTGCAAGGAGAGGGAGGCGTGGAGTCGGAGTCACCTGTGCGATGGTCAGGGTGATGCCCAAGGCCAGGGGGGGAAGACCCGGAGGTTTAGTAGTGACACCGCGTTAACCCGAAGCATTCCGGACTGGAATGCCCGACGGAAGGCAGCCCCGCGGATGGAGTGCGAAGCGGGCTGGGGCTCAGGAAGCTGCGGGCCTGGGCCGTCCCGGCAGACGGGACGACAGTGCGGGGCTCTCACCTCTCTGTGCCCGTAGCTCCCACTTCCGACGTGCGGGGGGCCGCGCCACCTCCGTGCGGCAGAACCTGGCCGAGGTGGGGTTGGCTGTGGACCCCCCCTCCCAGCGCGGCGCCCCTACCGACGTGGTAGGAGCTTCTCCTGCACTCGTATATATATATATTTTTCCCCCTCTGAAATTCACTTTGCGTCCCTTGGCATCTCAGTGGTATTGTCCAGAATTGATCCTTTTCTGCCCTTAACTTTTCTAAGAACGACTCTCAAAAAAAAAAAAAAAAAAAAAGACTCTCCAGAGTTTGAGATCTTTACTTCCTGTTCCTTACACACACACACACACACACACACACACACACACACCCCGGAATCCCAACGTCCTGGGTCTGCGGCTCCTTTCTAGGGCCAGTTTCTCCTGAATAAGGATTTTCTGGGCTACTCGTGAAAAAAAAAAAAAGGAAAGAAAAGCATCCTTATTCATTAAGTTCTCTGCTTTATTCTAACGTATAGCATTTGTAAACACTTGGGGGGGGGTGTATTTGTTCATCTGTTTATGGGCTGGGCCGCTTGTCCCCAACATCATCTCCTTGGGGACAAACGGCTTTGTGTTTTGCTCTGTACTAAATGTCCAGTGGTACTTAGGTTGCGACTAGTGCTCAGTAAGTATAGTTACCTAATGAATGGGCTTGCCGACTGAATTTGTCCCATTGCCTTTCTGCAAGTTTCTTTTTACCCCTTCATGCCAGAGGGAAATGGCACTGCCATTTCCTGAACAAATGTGAAGCCACAGCCAAGCACTGTCAGGTTGCTCCTCCCCACAGAGATCTGTAAAATTATAGAGCACTTCTGTGTGCGTTGTCACATTGGGTTGTCACCCAACGAAGTGAGGCAGGCAAGGGGTTTGATGCCCGTTTCACAGATGTGGCACTGAGAGATGATTGGCTTGCTTCAGTCTCTTGGGAACCGTGAAGCCTTCAGGGCATTGGTCTCCTTCTCATCTATCTATTCCTGCCTAACCCTGTGCAGGGATTCTTCTGGGTCATGCGGTCATGCTGGGCTGGGCAAGCGCCTCTAGAAGTTTCCCTCATCCAGAATCTTTCCTCTGCTGGTCTCACTGGCTCTGTTCTCTGCAGGTCAAGGCCATGGAGGTGGACAGAGCCCTCAGGAGTGTGTGCTAAATGGTGGGTGCTGGCCACATTCCTCTAGTTTGCCAGCGAGCACAGTCAGCGGTGGCAAGGGCAGGTGGAGAAACTGAGGATCAGAGGGAAGTAATGAGCTGTCCCGGGGCTTACAGATGTCCCTGGCTGGGATATTTACAGTTTACTGACTAAATGCAAGTGTGTGAAGGGAGGTCAAAGATGTTCAGGGAGGATGGAGCCAGGTACCTGGGAGGTTAGAAAAGAAACCATTAAGTGTCAGACACGCATCTCAGCTTCTCCCGAATTTAAGGATGACCAGATTTCTAGAGATTCCACCATCTCATTTAATCCTCCCAGTGACCAATCAATGTCATGTTCATTGAGGCCATAGAAACTGAATATTTAAAACAGAAGAAAGGCCCTGGCTGGTTGCTCAGTGGTAGAGCATTGGCCTGGTGTGCAGGAGTCCTGATTCCCGGCCAGGGCATACAGGAGAAGCGCCCATCTGCTTCTCCACCCCTCCCCTTCTCCTTCCTCCCTCTCTCTTCCCCTCCCGCAGCCGAGGCTCCATTGGAGCAAAGTTGACCCGAGCGCTGAGGATAGCTCCATGGCCTCTGCCTCAAGCGCTAGAATGGCTCTGGTCGCAACAGAGCAACGCCCCAGATGGGCAGAGCATTGCCCCCTGGTGGGCATGCCGGGTGGATCCCGGTCAGGTTCATGCGGGAGTCTGTCCAACTGCCTCCTCATTTCCAACTTCAGAAAAATACAAATAAATAAATAAATAAAATAAAATAAAACAGAAGAAAGTCAATTCTGCAAGGAAAAGAGAATACTGTGGAACTCTCTACCCATCCTTCTTCCTACCAATCTGAGATTTTTTTTTTTTTTTTTTTTTTTTTTAACAGAGACAGAGAGAGAGTCAGAGGGATAGACAGACAGGAATGGAGACAGATGAGAAGCATTAATCATTAGTTTTTCGTTGCGCATTGCAACTTCTTAGTTGTTCATTGATTGCTTTCTCATATATGCCTTGACTGTGGGCCTTCAGCAGACTGAGTAACCCCTTGCTGGAGCCAGCGACCCTGGGTCCAAGCTGATGAGCTTTTTGCTCAAGCCAGATGAGCCCACGCTCAAGCTGGCGACCTTGGGGTCTCGAACCTGGGTCCTTCCACATCCCAGTCCAACGCTCTATCCACTGCGCCACCGCCTGGTCAGGCCCAATCTGAGATTTTTAACAGTTCTCTTGAACGTAAAAGAATTTGAATGGCCAGACATTTGATATAGAATTCCTTGAGGTCCTTCCTTTAGTGTATCTCAGTGATTCCCATAAGAATTAATGCACTGGCCCTGGCCGGTTAGCTTAGTGGTAGAGCGTTGGCCTGGCATGCAGAAGTCCCGGGTTCGATTCCCGGCCAGGGCACACAGGAGAAGCGCCCATTTTGCTTCTCCACCCCTCACCCTCTCCTTCCTGTCTCTCTCTTCCCCTCCCGCAGCGAGGCTCCATTGGAGCAAAGATGGCCCGGGTGCTGGGGATGGCTCCTTGGCCTCTGCCCCAGGCGCTAGAGTGGCTCTGGTCGCGACAGAGTGACGCCCCCTGGTGGGCGTGCCAAGTGGATCCCGGTCGGGTGCATGCGGGAGTCTGTCTGTCTCTCCCTGTTTCCAGATTCAGAAAAATACAAAAAAAAAAAGAATTACTGCACTGGATTGCATCTATAACATTGTAGACTGCCCTGGCCGGATAGCTTGGTTCAGGGGTCCCCAAACTACGGCCCACGGGCCACATGCGGCCCCCTGAGGCCATTTATCCGGCCCCCACCGCACTTCTGGAAGGGGCACCTGTTTCATTGGTGGTCAGTGAGAGGAGCATAGTTCCATTGAAATACTGGTCAGTTTGTTGATTTAAATTTACATGTTCTTTATTTTAAATATTGTATTTGTTCCCGTTTTGTTTTTTTACTTAAAAATAAGATATGTGCAGTATGCATAGGGATTTGTTCATAGTTTTTTTTATACTCCGGCCCTCCAACGGTCTGAGGGACAGAGAACTGGCCCCCTATGTAAAAAGTTTGGAGACCCCTGGCTTGGTTGGTTAGAGCATTGTCCTGAAGCAAAATGGTTGTGGGTTTGATCCCGTTAGGGCAAATACAAGAACACATCAATGTTTCTGTCGCCTCTCCTTTCCTCTTTCTCTAAAATAAAGAAATAAAACTTTTTAAAAAAACTGTATACTTATTATAGTCAAAGCTAATGATTTTTTTTTTTTTTTGCCCCTAAGCAATTTTAGCACTAAACCCCAGGGAAGATTTGACCCTCTTGTTTCTGTGAGCTATTTTTCTTCCTTCATAGATGAGAGCTAGGAAGTATTCACCCAGTTATTGTAAAAGCAAAGCCATTATTACTTCCACAACTTGGCTTTTTCCCTCCCGTGGAACAGAGAGGTGCCTGGGCCCAGCCCCGGGCCCTAGTTCGTTGTTCAGACGTGTCCATTTCATGTGTTGTTGTAACACTCCAGGAGAAGCGGTTCTCCCCGAGTTTCAGAGCTGGAAGGAAGCCCTGTCCTGTGGAGAGGCGGTGTATCTTCACTTCTGTCCCCCGGACCGGGCACTAAGTAAAGACCGTAAGTTTGCTGCCTTTCTTTTCCCCGTCTGAGGCCTACAGAGGTGACTTGCCTTTCTGTAGGTTGCCACCTACAGCTAGATGCTTGTGTCATAGGCAGAGCCTGGGATCTGAGGACTGAAGAGGAAGCTTCTAGCACTGAGTAGGGGGGTGGAGAAGCAAAGCCCACCAGAGGGCTGGTGTAGCAGCTCGTGGGGCTTGGGATGAGGCACAGGGGTGACTGGGCAGCTCACGTAGCGCAGGAAGCAACACTCATTCCTTCTCCTGGGTTCTCTCACCCCAGACCTGGAGGCAGAAGCCAGCCTCCCAGAAAAGAGAGGAGACCCGCTGTCTCAGGGCCTCCTATGTTACGTGCGCTACGTGGTGGAGAGCCGTGGGGAGGACTGCAAGGTGAGTGGTTCAGGCTGGGCAGGAAGAGCCACTTGGGCCCATTGAGAAGGCACCGCAGACTGTGATTTGAACTGTTTGACGAGGGCCTATTTTTTGAGTGGGAACAAAGGGGAGAGAGACTCGGAGATGGATCTCACCGACAGTGCTTATTGCTGACAGAATGAGAGGCTGTCCCACAGATACATTGTCTTGCTTGCTTGGTATTTAGAACTTGTACTAGTTGCCATTTTAGTTATAGGAGGTTTCAAATAAAGTCCATGATTTTTTGCTTCTGTTGAAAATCCAAAGATCTGGCTACAATGGCACCCTGTGCCTGGGGGGGGGGGGGTTAGGTGGCCGTGGATGGAGCAGGAGCTGCTCAGCTGGCCCACGTTTCCCCACGTACACCACGGCTTTTTTTTTTTTTTTTTTTTGTATTTTTCTGAAGCTGGAAATGGGGAGAGACAATCAGACAGACTCCCGCATGCGCCCGACCGGGATCCACCCGGCACGCCCACCAGGGGCGATGCTCTGCCCACCAGGGGGCGATGCTCTGCCCCTCCGAGGCGTCGCTCTGCCGCGACCAGAGCCACTCTAGCGCCTGGGGCAGAGGCCAAGGAGCCATCCCCAGCGCCCGGGCCATCTTTGCTCCAATGGAGCCCCGGCTGCGGGAGGGGAAGAGAGAGACAGAGAGGAAGGAGGGGGGGTGGTGGAGAAGCAAATGGGCGCTTCTCCTATGTGCCCTGGCCGGGAATTGAACCCAGGTCCCCCGCACGCCAGGCCGACGCTCTACCGCTGAGCCAACCGGCCAGGGCCCACCACGGCTTTTGAGGTGAGAAATCTCAACCTCTGGGACAGCAGGTGGCCTGCCCACCTCCGGCAGAGCTAGGATTTGAACCTTTGTCTGTCCAGCCGACAAGCAGCCCTTCTCCCTTCTTGAACTATAGCCCAGGATAAGAATTATTATCAAGATATCCTGAAACAGATTCGGAGTAAGATCAACGTCTATGAGTGCTTTTACCCAGTGGAGGGGCGAGCCCTCCTGCATCCTTTGCAGAATACGATGGAGGTTGGGTGACTGGTCTATGCCTGCCCCAGCGTGAAGTCTCCTCCTGGATGCAGAAAAGCTGGAGCCAGGGTTTAAGGGAAGAAGGGCGTGTTGCTAGAGATGAGGCTGACCAAGTCCCGTCCTCAGGGCCAGGCCTGCCTGACCTGGGTAATGTGAGGGCGTGATGACCGATCCAGAGCAGGGTCACAGGCAGGGTGTGGGGTGGACCCCGGGCATTTCTCAGTCCTGACACTTTGTCCGCAGCTATTAATACAAATATTCTCCAGTTCCTAAGGGTCCTTCTACACGCACCTAAAATGTCTCTTCTAACTACTCTTGAAAAGAAGGGCTCGGTGTTTTCACTTAGATCATGTAACATAAAACCCTGTGAGGTGTGTGGTTTTACCGTCATCTTACAGGTGAGGGAACTGAGGCTTGAGGGGCATCGGGGTGGGGGGATTGAAGTCAGGACTTCCCAGTAGCTGAGCCTAGGCTGTCACGTGCTCTGCTCCCCCTCGGCCCCTGCAGGTGCCCATCAGATCCTGCCATCAGAGCATGCTGGGAACCAGACGGGCTGAGAAGGCCCAGCCTGCTGAGACCCCAGCCGGACTGGCCACTAGGCACGGCGAGCACGGCCTCTGGGGCCTTCGTCACTTCTGTCCCTCACGGCATCCCGAATTCAGGCCTCTGACTAGGCTGGGCCCTGACCTTGTCTCTACCAGGGCAGGTACCCACTTTAGGAAGCCTTTGCTACCAGTGCCCCCTGCCCCCAGGCCGTGGAAGTGTCCTGTGGTCTCCATGCCCAGACTTCCTGTTAGCAGTACCCATCAGTCGTAACTGCCTTTCAGTCTGCTGGGCGGCCCCTGCCAGACAGGGCGAGTGCAGGGACCCTGCCCGGAAGTGCTTGTGGAGTGGCCTCCACTCCAACCTCAGGCCGGAGGCTGTCAGGGGCCGCCCTTGCTCCCACTTCCACACCTGACAGGGCCGGAGCCAAGGAGTGGGGGAAGGATTTGAATCCCCCCCCCCCAGGAGTACTGAGACCAAAGCGGAGGGTCCTAACCACCCCACCCCTGTGGGCTGAGGGGCCCGGCCCGAGTGTGCCGACAGCCGTGTCACAGGCAGTGTTCCGGAGCCACCCCGCAGCTGTCCCTCACTGGGACTGTCAGCACCCAGCACAGTCCCCAAGTCCAAATTCAGCGGAAGCCACACTGAGTTTTTGGCATTTATTGTGCAGTACCTCCAACGCCGCCAGCACGCCGTCTGACGCCATGTCCTTGGCGGCCCCATGGGTCTGGGCTCACGAGGCACAGGCGGGACAGCAAGGCCCCTTGACTTCTGGATCTCGGAAGGGAGTCCCCCCCCTTTCCCCCGACGGGCCCATCTCCAGAGGCGGCGGACGAGGAAAAGCTACGAGGAAGGACTGTGAGGAGGTGCGGAGCAGGAAGCAAGCGGAGAGGCCCACGGCTCAGGTCGGGCAGGGGCGCAAGGACGCCAGCGCAGGGGAGGGTCCACATCTGGTGCAGCTGCTGGCGGCTGCTACTGATCTAGCATGAAAACAAAGTGCTCTTCAAAGGCAGGTGGAGACGCTTTCTGGAGAGCCTGGCGCTTCCTTCAGGCAGACGGGCCCGCTGTGAGGTTCCCACTGGCACCTCCGCAGAGGGTCGGGGGCGGTGAGATGGACTGTCCCCTTCTCAGTCTCACAGTGCTCCCGCTGCACTGGCACAAGCTCCCAACGTGCAGTTCTGGGCGCCAAGAGGTGCCAGAGGCCCTTGGCTCAGCAGGCGTCCCAAGGCAGTGGTCCCAGCGGCCTCCAGAGTCCTCTTGCCAAGACCACCCACATGTCCCAGCTCTGGGCCAGCTGGCCTCTCTTCAAAGCGATGGCAACAGGTCAGAGAATGGAACATCAGGAGTTATTTCTTTTAAATAATTCTTAAGAACAGATGCCGCCCGTGCCAGGGCAAGTGATCCAGGCACAGGGCCCACAGGCAAGTAGAAGCAGGGGCTTCCCTCCCACATGAGTGTGGGCACTGCCTGGCCAGTGCCACCTACACTCGGACACAGGGTCTTCCCTCACCATCTGCCCAGATACTGGCTCCCTACTCCCACGCTGAAGCTGCTGGGGGCTGTGGTCAGCGCTGTGGTGGGAACAGTGTGACCCTGGCTAGCTCAGGAGCCTGACTTTGAGACGCCCGAGCTTTTCCTCGTCCACCGCCTCTGGGCTACTGAAGTCACATTCAGTAGCAACTGGTAAGACCACAAGGCCAGGCGGCTAGCTGTCCCTAAGAAAGGCCGTGGTCCTCCTTTGCCCAGTCTGGTCCTGGAAATCAGAGCAGATGGGCCCGGGGGCTCTCTGCTTGGAGGCCGGGCCAAGGCCCCCCAGAGGAGGGCAGCCATGGCACGCTCAGGCACAGCCACAGGCCGACAGGGCGTCTCTGCTCCTACAGCAGCAGGCCGGGCTGCAGCCTGGGCCTTCCGCACCCGCAGCAGTGTGTCCTCTGGTCCCACTGGGAGCCACCAGCTCAACTACGTGTAGCTGAATTCTATTCAAGTTCACCTTCCTTTGAATCCTGCTACATAGTGATACCAGTAGACCCAAGGCAGATCTTACTGAGAAGAAAAGGGTCCCCTCCCTAGTGCTGGTTCCAAAGGTAACTTTCAAGCGCGGGTAACGAGGTGGGGCTCACAGGTCACAGAAGTGAGGCCTCTCAGCCTCCCAGTGGCAAAGGGAGAAGCTGTCAGAAAGGTTCCAAAGGCTGCTCGGAAACCTAAGTCGTTCCTTACAGTTTGTCAAGTAAAAGCAGACAGATCACTTCTTAATGCAGGTTCATCCGAATCTCAAAGGCAGGACCTCTGTTATGGGACACCTGCAGCGCCCCCCCCCAGGGAAGCAGGGACTCCTGGGTCCCCCCACCTGTCCCCACCCCTCTGCTCACACCAGCCACAGAACTGACGCCCAGAGTAAACACCAAGCGTAACGAAGGCACGGGCCTCTGCTCTCAGCTGAAACACAAACTGGACATCTGCTCTAAAAGGAAAACGTCCACTTGTGGTTACTGATCGCTCAGCGGCCCGACTGAGAAGCCTCCTCCCGTGGCCTGTACTGAAGAGAAGTGTCATTGCCGGGGAGAGAACCCCGAATGTGCACAGCACAGGGGAGAACGGGGGAGAACAGCAGTCCCGTGCACTCCGCTGCAGCCGGGGCACTGGCGGGCCGGGAAAGGCCGCCCTGCCCAGTCCCGTTGCTTTCCACCAGGATTTACACGATGAAGCTCCGTTCCCAGAGTCATCGTATCTACACAGAAGCCGTCTGACATCCCAGTGGGGTCCCAGCTCAGGTGGTGCAGTGAGAAGTATTCTGACGTTACAGCCACAGGGCGGGAAAAGCTACGGCTCAGTCTCCTCCGACCCGGGCAGCTCATCCCTGTGGCATTCACGACTCCAGCTGTTTTCCTCAACGATCCAAAGTTCCCGTGGTAATCATCTGGGGTTTTGTTAACAGCACCGGGAAGCAGAGCCTACGTCTTTGGCCCGTTCCTTTTATAAATAAATAAACCATCACAATGCGGTTCCAGGTCCGGGCCCAGCTCTGGTGGGCGGGCTTCAGCCTACTTCCGGGGTCCGGGACGTCTCTCCCCCACTTCTGTAAACATGGGCGAGGGCACAGTTAGCCCAACAGCAGCAGCTCTGTCTCCAGGTTGGGGTGGGTGGGGTGTTTTGGTTTTTCTGATTGGGGGGGTTAACACCGCTGAGAAGAGGCTGGTGGGCCAGGCCTTCACTTGGGGGAAGCAGGGAGGTTCCAAATCCTCGCTCAGATCTCGGTTTGTCCCTTCACTTATTTCCATGGCTGGGAAATGCCATGTTTCCCAGTTCAAAAAAACCCCCATAGAAATCATCTTTCTTTCAAAATGATGGCCAGAGAGGAAGAGGCTAAGCTGGGGCCGGAGAACCAAGCAGACGAGAGGGCCGGGGCTCCCGGTGCACCTACTAGAACCTGCCCACGTGAGGGGGAGGCACGAAGATGCCAGGAGCCCACAGTCTAGACCAGGAGTACTTCTGACACCGACAAGGTCCTCAGCCCCCTGCAGGGAGGGGAGCGCACGTCTACTGACCGTCTCACCATCCGTCGGTCAGGAGGTGGGACCCGCACCGGGGAAAGCTGGATCCACTTCCAGACCAGAGCCAGACCCGGTCTGTGCCCGCCCCCCACCCCACGTCAGCCCCACGGCTACCTCACCAGGAAGGCTTCTGTGCGGCTGGTGGCCTGGCCTGGGCCCTGCTCGTGAGGGGAGGGGGGAAGAGAGATGTAGCCAAGCAGCCCCAGGCGCAGGCGCTGATGAAGCCGGAGCGGCAGAACCAGGCTCCCGGGGCCGGCTGGCACACCGGCGGGGCCAGCCTAGGAGAGGAGCCCCAGGAGCAGTCTCCAGATGTGCACGGTGCCAGGGTCCTTGGAGCCGGGTCCCGCCGGGGCGATGCTGGCCCCCACGAGGAAGACCTCCCGCTGGCTGCCGACCGCCTGCAGCCCCAGCTCCCGCTGCAGCTCCGCCATGCTCACGGCCTCGCTCAGGTCCTGGTGGGACAGCCGACAAGGAAGCCTGACACCGAGCCTCACAGTCACAGTCCAAGGGGTCACCTCGGGGACCCCGGGGCCCTTGGTCTAAGCTCCCTCTGTTCATCCCACCAGCAGCCCCTGTGGTTCGAAGTAGCGCTTCTTATACGTCAGGCCCCGTGACAAGTACTGAGTCTTCCTTCTCACAGTCTACACTTAACGAGAAAACTGGCCCAGGAAAGGTGAAGCTGTTGTCAAGGAAACGAAGTGGCAGGGCCAGGTTTCAAACTCAGGTCGGGGTGATACCCAAGCTTAGGACCTTTACAGCCATCCTAGCCCAGTTTCCTAAACTCAATAGGGGAGCACTCTTACAGTGATGTCACTCCCAGACACCATCTGAGGAAAGTCAGAGGCCTCCACAGAGCACAGCTCATAAGAGTACTTTTTAATTCCAACCCTAGCCTGAGATTAAAATGATTATTGGGAGCAATTCATAGAATGCTGGGACCTTTGGTGTTGCCTCCTGTATGTTCAAAATTACTATAAATTATGGTATATAGGATGACGATTTAATTCATTGTCCAAACCTAGGTACTTCTGAGATTCAAAGTGGACACTATTAATAACTATACTAGAATAACAGGCATAAGTGAGGGCTGTCCCAGGCAGACCAGGACATCATATGGTCACCTATTTATAAATGTCACATATTTCCTAGCTGGCAGGGGGTCTCTGAGGTCAAAGATGTAACCCTCTCTCCAACCAGGATGGAAGCATCCCGTGTCTCTCAGGGACATGGCCGGAGGAAATATTTCAGGACTCTGTTGTCACAGCCTCACCTGGTATTGAGGATGGCACTTTAGGTCTGTGATGCTGAGGGCCGCCAGGCCCAAGGCCCCTCTCTGGCACCCAGGAGAGGTATAGTGATGAAGAGCAGGAACTCTCGGGACGATCTGAGTTCAAGTCCTAGCTCTGCCACCTACCAAGTATAACTGTGGGCGCTCAGGGACCAGAGCACGGCCTGTATGGGGCTTCTGCAGGACTGCAGTGCGGTCATGACTGTCAGGGGCTCAGCACAGCGCCTGGCGCTGGAAGCAAGCTCACTGTCGGTGCTAGTTACATTATGGGTTCTCCTAACTTCCCATCACTTCCCAGCTTTAGCTCTCTGATCTAGAGCCGGAAGTCACAAGGACATGGCAGGGTGGAAAAGGCGCAGGTTTGGGAGTTAGATATCCTAAACCCACTATTTTCAAGGTGTACAATGCTGGGGAGATGACACGATTCTCTGTCTGTAAAAGGGGACTAGTATTCTATACCTTGGAGGGTCAACAGAAGCATAACATGAAATGTCATTCAAAACCATACCTGGCCCCTAGTTGATACTTACTCATTGTTCTTCTCATTCTTCTGCGATAGGGAGGCAAAGGAGAAGGCAGGCAGGATGGGGGTATGGGTGAGTCAAGAGCACAGGCCGGAGTGTGAGGAACAGGACCCCCCCCCAACCATTCCAGGTCACGGGCCCTGGCCTGAACCCCTCTCCAGGGCCCCTGCCCCTGCCCAGGCATCTGAGGATCAGGTCTGGCCTGAGCCAGACCCCTGCGGCCCTCACCTGCTTGTTGGCCACCACGACGACAGGCAGGTCAGGGTCCCTGTTCAGCAGCCTGTGCAGCTCCTGCCGGGCCCAGGGCAGCCGCAGCCGGTCGGCCGAGTCCACCATGAACACCAGCACGTCCACCTCGTTGACAAACTCCTTCCAGTAGAAGCGCAGGTTCTGGCTGCCGCCGACTGAGGAGAGGCCAGGGGCCGGCTCAGTGCCGCCCTGGCCCCGGCTCTCGGCATACAGCCCATCCCCGGCCTACTGCCAGCTTCCCAAGGTCCCACCAACCAGGAGCAAGGGAAAGACCACAGATCCCAGAGCCAGTCAGACCTGGGTTGTGCTCTCGCTGACAGCTGGGTCTCCCTGGGCCAGCTGCTTCCTTCAAACATCAGCCTCCTCCTCACTGAACTTACCTAACAGCAAAACCCAAAGGTCTGTACACAGTGTTCTTTTCTGGGGGCTGCTGTCTAGTAGGTGCTCAATAAAGGGTACTCTCCAGTTCCTTCTCCTGGGCTGCCTTGCCGCCTGCCAATTCCTAGCTTCCTCCTGGGTCCACGTTAGCTTTGGTCAGAAGCCAGGACTCCCTGCCCTGCCTGTGCATAGCCATTCTCCATTCAGCTCCTCCTGTCCAGCCTGGTCACCCCATTGCCTTCCCCTAGAAACGCCATACTCTACAGGCATCCCCAAACTGCGGCCCGCGGGCCACATGCGGCCCCCTGAGGCCATTTATCTAGCCTTCCGATCCTGTTCCTCACTTCCGGAAGAAGCACCTCTTTCATTGGTGGTCAGTGAGAGGAGCACTGTATGTGGTGGCCCTCCAACGGTCTGAGGGACAGTGAACTGGCCCCCTGTGTAAAAAGTTTGGGGACCCCTGCCTAGACTACCACATGGCTGCCCATATACACTCCCAACGTGGCTTGCCTTCCTGTTCCTTTCTGTACCTCTGCACTGTCCCCCTTGGTCACCCTGCAGCCTAGTGTTTCTGGTTATACTTCTGACCCCCGTGGACTCTTAAGCTCTTTGAGAATTAGAGCCACTGACCCCAGGATCCCCTCAAAGCCCTCAGCACAATGCCTGGCACGTAGCAGGCACTCAACAAGTACTGACTGAGCGCTCACTAGGTGCCGAGCACTGACCTGGGTGCTGGGGACACCGATGCGAGCACGGCAGGCAGGGGCCCTGCCCTCAAGGAGCTCCCTCCGCAGTCAGGAGGGTCACCGCAGTGACACGTACACACGCCTCAGAAAGGAAGGGGATAAAACAGAAAAAGTGAAAGTGGCTGGGGGTGGCTTTGGACTGGGTGGTCTGGGAAGGTCTCCCCAAGAAGCTGGCGTAGCAGCCGAGTCTGGGATGAGGAACTAGCCACAGAGGAGGCAGAGAAAAGCACTTCGGGCAGAGGGAAGGGCAGGCAGACAGAAGGCAGCCAGGTGGCTGAGGTACCTCCGGACGGAGAGAGGAGGAAGCCACGACCGACGAGGCTGTCCAGGCTGACCACGCACGCAGGGCCTGTAAGGCCACAGTGAGGCTGTGGGCAGCCCCTGAAGCATTCTAAGCAAGAGTGACATGATCTGAAAGATACCACTGGCTGACAAGTGGGGACAGGAGTGGACGCAGGAAGAACAGCAAGGCCGCTATAGTACCAGAGATGATGGCGGACCACAAAGGCAGGAGTGGAGGTGGGGAGAAGTGGACAGACCAGAATCCGGCCAGACAAGGATGAAACTGACAGGACGAGCTAATGACATGGATGCAGGAGGTGGGGGAAGGGAAGAGCCACCAAAGATCCACAAACGTCCACTCTCAGCTGGGTTCCAGACCAGCGGCCGTTGTAGACCACAGCCAGGTCCGTGTTCTGGGAGGGGAAAGCCCCAGGACTTGAGTGGGAGAGCCGTGTCTGAATCTAGGCTGAGTGACCCTACGGAGGTCCTACGGAGGCTGGACTGTTACTGGTCAGACTCTTGGATAACATGTCCCAGGGACCTGCTAGGTGCTGGGCCCTGGTGGCCAGAGCTGGGTCAGACCTGTCAGTGACACAGGCTGGTGTGTGGCTAATACTGCAGAAGGGGAGCCCAGAGGAGGAACCCTAAACCTGGCCTCAGGGTCACAGGAGGTCTCACAAAGACATCCTGTTTGAGGTAAATCTCAAAGGCTGAGTATTAGTTTATCAAGAGAAGATGGGCCTTCCAGACTGAGGGAACAGTGCTGGCAAAGGGCAGAAAACAAGAAAGAAAACAGCAAGTGGCCTCCAGAAACAAGCAGTGTAGCATGGTGCTTAACATCAAGAGTCAGACAGTTGCTGGGCCTGTTTCCCCATGTATTTTTTTTAATTTTTTTATTTATTCATTTTAGAGAGGAGAGAGAAAGGGAGAGAGATAGAGACAGAGAGAGGAGATGTGGAGGAGCTAGAAGCATCAACTCCCATGTTCAAAGCCCAGGGTTTTGAACCAGCGACCTCAGCATTTCCAGGTCGACGCTTTATCCACTGTGCCACCACAGGTCAGGCTTATAATGTAAGTTATTTATTCTTTCTCTGCGGACCAGTACCAAATGGCCCATGGACTGGTACCAGTCCACTCATGTATTAATGAGGGTAATAACTTTCCAGTTTCATGGAGTTGTTGGGAGGCTTTTTTTAAGTACGGCCATGTGCCAGAGAATGACATTTCAGTCAGTATCGAATCTCAGGTATGGCTGTGGTCCCATTAGTTAGTTTATAATGGAGCTGGAAAATGCCCATCACCTGGTGCTGTCACAGTGCAATGCCTTACCCTTGCCGGCGGTACTCGGTACAGTAACGTGCTGGACAGGCTTGTAGCCTAAGAGCAACAGGCTTTATAGCACATCGGCCAGGTGTGCGGCAAGCTGTACCATCTAGCTGTGTGCAAGTGCAGTCTGTGATGTTCACACAAGGAAGGATCGCCTAATGACGCTTCTCCCAGACAATATCCCTGCCTGCCCTTAAGCTACTGATGACCGTAATGCCTGTCAAATGATGGGCATACGAGAAACTAGCTATTAGTATCCCTCAGGCGTGTGAGTTTCAGCTGGAGTGAGGGGACAGGTAGGAGGGCCAGGCTGGAGCTGGCGGCTCATGAAGGGCCCCCCAGTTCCGAATAGAAAACTTGTTTTGTATCCTGTGCCCCAGGGAAGGACTTCATTAAGGGGTGTGTTCGGTCTAGACACATTTTGAAGCCAGCCCAGGCAGAGCCCAGGCTTGGGTCCCACTCAGGTTAAGGGTGGGGAAGGAGGCTTGGGTCCCACTCAGGTTAAGGGCGGGGAAGGAGGGCAGTCTGCTCACTCTCTAGCAGGTCCACCTCGAAGTTCTTGGTGGGCAGGCGCACGGAGTTGAAGCCCCAGGTGGGGACGTGGCCTTCCAGCGGTGGCTTCCCGGCCAGCACGCGCAGGAACGTGCTCTTCCCGGAGCCATCCAGCCCCAGCACCAGCACCTCGCGCTGCTCCAACTCCTCCAGCGCCGGCTCGTCGTCCTCCTCGTCCTCGGGCTGCGGGGCACAGGGCAGGCTGTGGCCTCACCCTCCCGCCTCGCCCTTCCCGAGGGCAGACCTGAGGCACCAAAGCGCCCATCCCGGCCCGCTCTCCACCCTGAGTCAGGGCAGGTAGGCGCGGCCTAGGGCAATGGGAGAGCGTGGTCTTGGTAGTCCTGAATCCCCAGCCTAGTTCTGCAGGTTTCCCCGAGTGACCTGGACAGATTCCTTCGGCCCACGTCCCAGGGCGCAGGGACCACCCGCTCCGGGAAGCGCGCGGCGCAAGGCGGCCGTGAACTCGCGGAGGGGGCGGAGGGCTGCTCCCGGCAACCCCGGCGGCGCCCGCGCAGGCGCTGGGCGGGCGCGGGCTGCACCCCGCGCGGCCCCGACACCGCCCGCGAGGAAGCCGGAGTCTGGCGCCGGCGCCCCCACCCCAAGTGGCCGCCCGTTCCTCGGTTCCGGGGCTCACGCCAGCCCGGCAGCCCGCCCGGGGCCTGGGGACCGCGGGTCCAAGCCCTGGCCCCGGGGACTAACGCCGCTCGCGCGGAGGCGCAGACCCCGGCCCGGCACTCACCTCCCATTCGTCCCACTCGGGGAGGCGGGCGGGCTCCGCGCCCCACCAGCCTTCGCCGCGGTCCCAGCGCCGCTCGCGTCCGCGGCCGAAGTAGGCCTTCCAGAGGATGAAGAGCACCGAGCCGAGCACGGCCGCGGCGCCTCCCAGCGCCAGCATCAAGGGGCTCAGCGGCCGCGGCGCCATCGGGCCGGGCGCGCGGGGCGGGGAGCGGGGCGCAGGCCGAACCAGCCGGCGGCCGAAGATGGCCCCGCTGCGACTGCGGCGGCCGCGCCCACCCAGCCCAGCCCAGCCCACCCAGCCCCGCACTACAAGCCCCACAATGCACCGCCACGGCCGCGACAGGCCGCCTGCGCCCCGGGGCGGGAGTGGGGGCGCGGGCCGGAGCGCAGGGACCTCGCTTCCCCTCTGCAAGGTGCGGGATAGGGCTGGAGCCCGAGTCCGTGCGCGACCGAAGGCAGTACTGTCGGCGTCCACCAAGGTCTCGCTGTGTGCCACGCGGTTAGCTCGTGGCTGTTCTCGGTCACCCCTTAAAACAAGACCTCGTAGAAGGGAAAACCGAGGCCCAGGTCGCAGCGTAGTGCATTATTAGTACAGCCTCTATTTTTAACCCGAGCGGCCGGTTTCCTGAGCATCCCTCAATGCCTCAGGGAGGAAATGGCTACAGTAACTTGTCTGGTTTGATTGTGACTTTTTAAAGAAGCACTAAGGTGCTCACTGGGGATTTATTTCAAAGCAAGAAAAATAACTCCTAAATTGTTTTCAAATGCCATCTTTATGAAAATTATATATTTGCACAAACGAAGGTGACATAGGTTGAGCAATTAAACACACTAATTTTGATTATGCCCTTTTTAAGAACTTGGAGCGAATTACTCTTAGTATTCAGAAATCTTTTATTTCGTGGGTCCCTAAGAAGCCCGTGGACTGTTACATTCTGAGATACTGGGGGCTGGGACTTCAGAATATGACTTGTGGTAGGACAGAACTCAGCCCAACCCAGGGACTGTGCCCTCCCCAGTGTATCCCATTCACCCAGCATAATGCCTGACGAAAAGTAAGGCATGAGACCACGTTTCCTGCCTAACCAACTGTTCTAGACTAGCTGTGTGACGTTGGCCTGGTTCCTTCTGCTCCCTGCATCTTAGTTGCACCATCTGTAATATCAGGTTGGGTAAATTGGATTCTGAGGACAGTTGACCCTCTAATCCAGGGGTCTCAAACTCGCAGCCCACGGGCCGCATGCGGCCTGCCGAACAATTTTGTGCGGCCCGCAGACTAATCCACGAAGTTCAAAATATTTTGGATAAAATTAAGTAAGCCTAGGGGCCTACTTGTATTTTTCATTTCTCTAGCATCCTAGCTAGATATTAGCTTAGTTAACAGCAGTTGTGATGCGAACTACAGTTTCTGGTCGTTTTGTGACACTGAGTAAACTGCATGTACGATTGTGCTTGTTGTACTGATTTTTTTTTGTTTTCAACTGCAGTGAGAAAAGTGTTGCATAACAGTTGCCTTTTGTAGACCTAGTGCGGCCCGCCGACCGGCTGTGATCTTGCTCTGCGGCCCACATGCTGAGTTGAGTTTGAGACCCCTGCTCTAATCTCTTCAATGAAATATTTCTCTCCCTGCCCCCTTACCGCTAGAGGGAGATGTTGCTTTCAGTTATTTCTTCCTTGGGACTGTGCTTTCAACCTGTTGCCCTAGGGATGTAAAAAGTGGAGGAGCTGCGGCCAAGAACAGGCAGCGGCCAAACTATCAGGTAGATACTCAGCCCCGGGCTTGAATTTCAACTCTGCGGCTTCCTGTCTGAGGCACCTTTGCCAAGATCCCTTGAGAGTGTTAGTTTCCTCTGCTGCCAACTGGGCAATGGAAATGGATGCTTAGTGAGCACTGCTGGGGGGACAGCCTCATCCGTGATGACAAAGGGGGCAGGCTTCCAGGCAGAGTGTCCAGTTCGGAGACTCCAGAAATGCAGAAACCCCCCTCGCTACCTTAAGTGACCCAGTTCCTGTCTGCTGATGGGTCACGAGAACACTAGCAGCTCTGTCTAGGGAATGGGCCTTTCTGAGGGCCCGGCCCGGCCAGAGAGGACAGACCTGCACAAGAAGGTGGGCGCCCCCTTCCCTACGGAGCAGAAATGCAAGATATGGGACATCCAGGGTCAATGCAAGACAGATGCTGGCCAGTTCTAATTTTTGAGGGTCCAAGTTTATCCAAGTATGAAATACCCAAAGATGTGCAAAAAGAATTCAGGGTTAAAAGCATTTAGAAAATTAGTTTCCCGATAAGTGCGTGTAAAGCCAGTATCCAAGGCCACCATCAAAGCAGCCTGGCCCATGCAGGTTCACATTGGATTCGGACAGTCGGCAAAGAAACAACAGAGCCAAGAACTGGTGGGCCATCATCTTTAATCCTAGATTGCACCCAGCGGGCAAGTACAACACACACTGGGCTCCAAAACCCACTCATTCAGTGCTCACAAAGCTACTGACTTACCTGAGTTTCCTAGAATCAAAGGTTTCTACCTCATCAGTCTTATTCACCTCTGTTCCCCATCTCCTTCCTTCTCCCTGCGCAAACTCTGCACAAACTGGCTTCTCACTCAACACTCCACCATCTTGGCTGCTTCTCCAGGTCTCCTCCACGTGGCTTTTCTCTGCTCTCTGCTCTCTAATGTTAATCTCAGGAACCGGGAGAGCAAGCTCCCATTCTGCCCTCATTTTATAGTGTAGAAATCAAAACCTTTAATCCAATATACAAAATAGGGAAGTCTCTAATACAAAGTTGCTTATCTGGGGCATGATGGGATTGCACCACCCCACATCAAAAAGGGTGGGAAAGGTTTAGTCCGAAAACGAAGCCCCAGGATACAAGCATCTTGCCTGCCCACAGCCCACCCCCAACACATATTAATATCACCTGGGCAACGAGCTTCCATGTGGGCAGTGCCATCTTTAACAAAGTGAACATAATATATTTTATCTGTCCAACAGTGCGTATGCTGTAAACATACATAAAAAGGCAACCTGATTCCCTGGTCAGTCACACACAAGGCCTCTTTGCTAGTATCTGCCTCCAGAAAAGAACCATATAGTTAGACCTCAAAGAAGAACTTCCCAAAGATGCTGCCCCCCCTGGGGGAAGTACGGTGGCCATGCCCAGAATGGGGAGCAGGCTGGGCTAAGGACCAAAACCAGAGTCAGAGAAAAGCCCGGGGTGGGGGGGACCTCTATAAGCACAAAAGATCCATACACCCAGGAGCTGAGAAAGATGGCCTGAACTTAAAACAGCTCAGAAGAGCTTTTCATGGGGTTCATGACTGAATCCTCCTTAGCTAGGCAACCAAACCATTTAGGAAAACTAGTTTATTTGTAAAGAAGGCTTTGAAGGGAGTCCAGCCTTTAGACAAATAAGCCCCCCCCCCAAAACATATATATACAATAACCATTTAAAGGTGGAAACCTTATAAGATTGTGTAAAGCCAGTGGCCAGGGCTGCCATCACAGCAGCCTGGCCCATGCAGGTTCGCATTGGATTCAGACAGTCGGTAAAGAAACAATGGAGCCAAAAACTGATAGGCCATTTTCTTTAATCCTAGCTTGCACCCGGCGGGCAAGTAGAAACACACACTGGGCTCCAAAACCCACTCACATTCAGTGCTCACAAAGCTACTGACTTATCCGAGTTTCCTAGAATCAAAGGTTTCTAGCTCACCAGCCTTATTCTCCTCAGTTCCCCGTCTCCTTCCTTATCCCAGATACAAACTCTATACAAACTGGCATCTCACTCAGCACTCCACCATCTTGGCTGCTTTTCCTGGCCACATGGCCTCTTTCTGCTCTCTGCTCTGCTCCCTCTGCTCTCTCATGCTAATCATCCCAGGAACCAAGATCATAAACTCCTGTTCTGCCCCCATTTTATAGTGTAGATTCACAACCCCTAATCCAATATACAAAATAGGGAAGTCTCTAATACAAAGTCACTTCTCTGAGGCATGGATTGTACCACCCCACATCAAAAAGGGTGGGAAAGGCTTAATCCCAAAACCAAGCCCCAGGATACAACGATCCCCAACACACATTAATATCACCTGGGCAACAGCCTCCACGTGGGCGGCGTCATTTTTTAACAAAGTGAGCATAATATATTTTATTTGCCCAACAGATTGCGAAGGTTAAAAGTTTATGGTTACTCCGTACTTTGTGGAATACAGCAATTTTCTCACAGGGCTACTGTCTGCCTCAATCATGCCATAGCTTCAGACAGCGGTGCCACGAAAGTCAGGGATAAAGCTGTCTTTGTCAGAGAGTCAGTGACTTCCAGGAAAGGCTTCATCTTTCTTTTATTTGGGGATAAGGGTGCAAAGTGGTGTTGCCTCTCTGTCTCACTGAGGTGCGCTCCATCCTTCTGGTGGAGGAGGGCAAGGTGTCAGCTTTGCTTCCACAGACTCAAATATTATGGCATATATCGTATTTTAAGTTTCCAATAAACGAGGTAACACTTCTCACATCACATCCCACTGCAATGCAACTGTTTTATTCATAAGTTAATTATGGAATGTAGAAAAGACTTGAACTCATGACACACCGAGGCGCGGGGGCCTGGTAACAGCACTCAAGTTTCAAGTTGCCTGGAGAAAACCTCTCAGTCCTGCCTGTCGACCTGGCAAGTGTCAAATGCTGACGTCTAAATGTGAGACGCACTGCCCAGCCCCCACAGCCCTCCTGAGATGAGCCTTGATGGCAAGCGCGGGCGGGGAGAGGGTGGGATGTAGAAACGTGGATAGAAACGTGTTGCTTTATCATATCTGTAAACCCTATGGGGAAAAAATAAGCCTTCAGGTTGTGACATTTGAGTTGGCATCTCTTCAAGCGTCACTTTTTGCTCGTATCAAAGGGTATGGACATTCGGACCATCTTGTCTAGGGGAGGCAGATGGGATTTGCTCCCTTTCTTGGTTATGTGGCCTAACCCAGCTCTTCCTGGATGTGGGTCGCCGCTTCATTTCTCCTCTTACTAAAAGTGTAGCGGAGGTCGTGGACTACAACTCCCAGCATGCCTTGCGCGTCTCCCGGGCCAGTCTCGCGTGGCTGAACAGCTCCGGGAGGGTGGGGGCCGGCCGGGCAGCTGACGCTCCCTTGGTTGGTGTTCAGGCCTTTAAGGGTCGCGACCGACACCACGCCGCTCACACCATGGATTGGGTGCCGATTGCGCCACAACTTGTAGAGAGACGTGGGTCCTCGGAGCCTGTTTAGTGCGGGAGCTCGGGCTGCAGCCAGCTCCGCGGCGGCGAACTAGGTAAGCAGATGGGCCGGGCCGAGCCTGGCCCTCCCCGGGGTTACATCCCCCGCTCCTGGCCCCTCCACCGGGACCCTCAACTCCTCGCCCGGCCCCATCACCTCTCCAGCCTCCTCCTTGCTCTGCCCTGGAGGAACCGGGCCCCGGGCCTCGGCCCTCGGCCCTCGGCCCTGAACACCTTGGTCTTTCCTGGCTCGCTGGGGAGGGAGGGGGATGGGAGGTTGAGTCAGCCCTGGCCTTTCAGACTTGACCTTTCAAGTCCTGGTGCTATTGTCCTGTATCCTGTGGAGGAGATGCTTAAGGTCTGCGGGGGAGGGGACGGGGACGGGTAGTGGAAGAGGGTGTTTGTGAGCCGGAATGCTCCCCAGACCCGGAGGGATGGCTGAACTTCGTTTCTGCGATACTCTGATCAAGAATGAACTACTTGGCCCTCTGAGCTCCATCAGGATAGAGGGGCCGTGGTGGAGCCGACTGAAAAGCAACTCCGCTTTCTCGGGGCTTTGTTTGAACTCCCCTGTGAAAATGCGGTTGAAACTAGGCGTCTCGCAGATGGCCCCTTATCTGTGTGTGACCCTGGACGAACCACCCGTCCTCTTATTTTTAGTTTCCTTCTTCAATCCAGGATGAATAAAGCCTGCTCTGCAGGGTTCCTGCAGGGGTTGACACACAAGATAAGCGTTGTATAAAACCTTTATAAATATTGGTCGGTGTTAGCAACAAAGAATGAGTTTATCCTCTCTGCCACCTAGCCCCTGGCTAGAGGTCAAGTCATTTAGACCCCGAGCCCTCACTTAAAAAATGAAAAACAAGCCTGACCAGGCGGTGGTGCGGTGGATAGAGACTCGTACTGTGACGCTGATGACCCAGGTTCGAGACCCCAAGGTCACTGGCTTGAGCAGGGGGTTACTCGGTCTGCTATAGCCCCCCAGTCAAGGCACATATGAGAAAGCAATCACTGAGAAACTGAGGTGCCGCAACAAAAGAATTGATGCTTCTCATCTCTCTCCCTTTCAGTCTGTCCCTCTCTCTGTCACAGAAAAAAAAAAAAAAGAAAAACAAACAAACTTCCGATTCCTCTTGCACGGCTGGGGGATACATAAATGTTTAGAAGGTTGCTTGGCAGACTCGGAGAGGCTGTACCAATACTGGTTGTTGTTCTTAGACCTTCTGGAACGGATGGACTCTTCCCAAGCAACTTGGCTAATTTGCAGCAGCTGGACAATGTTCCTCATTAATATCTATCTGTCAGCGTAATCATCATCACATCATCTCACTCTGGTAAGGTGACCTTTTCACCAGGTGTAGTGTCTTTGTCATATCAAAGACGATAAGATCAGCCACAGGTGTGGTGAGACCTTTGGCATTATCCTTTTTTTTCCCCCTCCCTTGGTATGCTTCTCACTCATTGGCTGTTTTGTGTGTGTTTCATCGTTGTAAACAAGCCATAAAAGTCTACGTGCCTGTCAAAAGAACAGCCTTGGAGCTATTCTTTGGTGTTCACTGCAAGAAATGCTTTTTTGTTATTTTTATTAGGTGGCAGGGACTCAGCTCTGAACCCTATATAGAAAAAGCACCTGGATCCCAGATTTTCAATGGCTTCGAGACAATCAGAAGTGCCTGGTAAACTTCATTCTTTTTGGTAAAGCCGTGCGTCTCCCTTAACGGTGCGAGCCAAAAACCACGCTTCTCTGAACCATGTGTTGATGGTTACTCTCTGCTACCGGGAGAGTATTTAGATTTAATAAATTGGCAGAATTTAAACATTATCCTATTAACCACCCAGATAAGCGTTGGGAACCCAACGCAGGGTAGGAACCCAAAATCTTATCCTTCCAGTATGTAGTCAGAAATGACTCCAGAGCGTAGTCATTTCATTCAAGGGTATGACAAGTTTGTCACTTTGTCAAGGTATTAAATAAGAACTCAGAAGTTGGGTTGTTCTTGTAGTGTGTACCAAAAGGATTAACCCTCCGCCCCCCTTTTTAGGGAGGGTGGGGGATGGGTGGCATGGCGGCCTGGGCAAAAAGGTGCCAGCCCGACTTAAAGGCGGCAAATTGAACTTCAGCCAGTCGTGAAAACGCTCACAGCAACATTTAATGAGTCCTGGATCTCTGTAGGGCAATGATTTCTGAGTTACTGAAGTCATTGATCCGCCTTGGACTGTTATAGTGGGAAGTACAGTGATTTTTAGTCCAATCTGAATCATTCCATCTTAGATGCTCAGTGAAGGACAGAGGATAGTGCTTCTCTCTCCTCAGGGCAGCCATGTAGATTAAACACGAAACCTGTGAAAATGTGAGTTAAAAGTTAGTGATGAACGTGCATTTACTGCCCCGAAAATGTGGGGGGTCTCCATTTGTAGGAATAGGTTTCTTAGTAAATATCAGCTGACTTTATTATTATTCTCAGGAAGGCTGTCTTAAGATGTTTTTGGAGTTGCCCCCAAATTAAGCGGAGGAATAGGAGCCTCCCCCGCGTCTCCTAGTGTAGCTCGTCTCTGGTCTCACTTCGTCAGCTTGCCTCCTGCTTTGTCTTTCATTGCTGTGTGATTACCATGCCCGCTGCTGTAACCATCCCAGGCCAGAGGGCTGCACGCGCTGTGTTACTGCTTTGTGGTGTGAGGAGCATGGAGTGTTGCGTGTAGAGTGCACACTGGCTTAGGTGTGTGTTTCAGTGCCCACACACACACTTGCTACCTGGCTGTCACTTGAGATCTGTGCCCCAGTTTCTTGAGCTGGAGAATGAGAATTAGGTAAGATGAGGAATGGAAGTGCCTGGCAAGGAAGGGTACTTGGTAATTATTGATATTATTTGCTTATTTTTTAAGTGAAAGGAGGGGAGATAGTGAGACAGACTTCCTACGTGCACCCTGACCACCGGGACCCACCCGGCAACGCCTTCTGGGGCCGATGCTCGTATCAGCCGAGCTATTTTTTAGTGCCTGAGGCTGACGATGGGAGCACCTGAGCTATCCTCAGTGCCCAGGCTGCTGCTCAAACCAGTTGAGCCACTGGCGGCTACGGAAGAGGAAGAGAAGCAGATGGTCACTTCTATTGTTTTCCCTGACCAGGAATAGAACTGGGGATGTCTGTATGCCAGGCCGACCCTCTATCCATTGAGCTACCGGCCAGGTCCTATTTGCTTGTTTTAATTGAAATAATTCACATACCATAAAATTGACCAGTTGAAAATGAATAATGTAGTGTTTTTTAGTATTCACAATGTTGTGCAACCATGACCACTGTCTAATTCCAGAACATCTTCCTCACCCCACAAGAAAACCTTACAACCATGAGTGATCATCACCCTTCCTTCCTCTCTCCACCTATTACTCTGCCCGACCCCGCCAGCCCTGGGCAACCACCAATCCTCTTTCTGTTTTTATGGATTTGTGAGTAATCATTATTCATGATAATAGCAATAATAATGGTAGCTGCTTGGTTCCCTTGCTGTTGAAATGAAGTGTTTGTGTTGGTCTTGGACTTACTGCCACACAGGCTGATGCCCTGGAGAGTGATTGTATAATTTTTAGCAACAGGAAAAGGTCACGTTGAAGGCAGGATCTGGACGTGAGTTCTGTTTTGAAACAAACAAAATGGACCTTGCTCCTTGGTCTGGAGAGCTGAGAGTGCCCTTGAAGCCGGGTGCCTCTGTCACAGCGGGATGTGGTGCCCGTAGGGCGCAGCGGAGGGAATGGCAGTCAGCTCGTGGTGCTTCCCGGGAGTGGCTGTCAGTGGTTTCCGTGCCGGCATCGGCAGGGCTGCTTAACTCACACGGAGCGCAGGCGGTGCTGCTGGCCGGCGTGTGGTGGATATTCCTCGTAACTGTGCTCTTGTTTCCTGCGGTGAGGAAGGGAGGGCAGAGGACTGGCAGCCGAGCCCCAGCTGGCTGTGTGCTGTCTGAGCTTGGGCAAATCGCTTTGCCTCTAGGCCTTAGTTTTCTCATCTGTAAAATGGGAACAAGAACGTTCATATTCTCAGTCTTGCGTGAGTTGAGAGCACTGGCATTGCTCGGGGGGGCAGATTCTGTGGCATAAAGAACACAAACTTTGAAATCAGATAGGATTGGAGTTTGATTCCTTACTGCACTTTGGAGTTGTGTGGTGACCTTGCTCGGGTAATTTAAATTGAACTTCCGTTTTCCTAAACCATACAGATGAATTAGGGCTGCTGGGGGGGGGGGGGGGGAGGGGTTTAAGAGGAGAATCCAAGTGTCAGGCCTGAAGGCAGGGATTATTAGCACTACAAATGACCTTTCCTTGAATGGATTTGCTATTCTAGAACAAGCTATTCTTGCATGTTCCAGAACAAGTGTTTTAACAAAAGCTTTCCTGCCTGCGACCCAATTTAAAGCTATGAGCACGTTCGGTTGCTGTACCCATCCTGACAGGTGTTTCTGTTCTTAGCTCTTGAGCCTAGTGGGCCTCTAGGCAAGATGTCCCTGCCCATCGGAATGTGCCGCCGGGCATTCAGCTATGATGATGCCCTGGAGGACCTTGCGCCCATGACCCCTCCTCCATCGGACATGGGCAGCGTCCCCTGGAAGCCAGTGATTCCAGAGCGCAAGTATCAGCACCTCGCCAAGGTATCCGTCCCGGCCCCAGCGCTCCCTCACCGAGGGTCCGGCCTCTGCCAGTCCCCATGTGTGTTTTCTGTGCCTCAGCTGGAGGTGGTGGGCCTTTTTCATTCAAACTAGAACGGCCATGTCTTCTACCCAAGATTCTTCTGCCCACCCCACCCCACCCCCTCCCCAGTTACGCAGCATTAGAAACGCACCTCCTGAGTGTGGCTCTGCGTGACCCGGTCCCGTCGGCTGCTCCCTTGGTGAGCCAGCCGTGCGAGCTCCCTGAGATTTCTCGTGCTGAATGGGGGACGGGATGGCTGAGTGTCTGCTTCAGCCGCTCCGTTGCCTGGGACGTCCCCGTCCCCGCCGCCCTCCCACCCCCCTGCTTGACAGACGGCCTCCTTCGGGTCTTAGCAGAACATCTCTTCTGTGAGGATTAAGACGGTCACCTCTCCCTTCGGGCTCACCACTCAACTCCAGGCCCCGTCACAAGCCGTGCAGGACTCGGTCACCTTCCATTAGCTTCTGGAGGGCGGGAGCCGTGGCCAGTTCTGTACTCTGTCTGCTGTACAGCAGAGGCCCTGGCACAGAGCAGATTTAAAAAGAACTTTTTTAAAGCTGCAATTGAGTGGCAGGGAGATCGGCCATTTCCTGACACGGCAGCGTCCTTCCCCGCCCTGCTCGCATTCATGGACGGCACCCCCTCATCCCACGGTCCCTGCTCACACTCACAGACAGCACCCCTCATCCCGCAGCCCCTGCTCACACAGCACCCCCTCATCCCGCAGCCCCTGCTCACACTCACAGCACCCCTCATCCCGCGGCCCCTGCTCACACTCACAGCACCCCCTCATCCCGCGGCCCCTGCTCACACTCACAGACAGCACCCACTCATCCCGCAGACCCTGCTCACACTCACAGCACCCCTCATCCCGCGGCCCCTGCTCACACTCACAGCACCCCCTCATCCCGTGGCCCCTGCTCACACTCACAGCACCCCCTCATCCTGCAGCCCTTGCTCACACTCACAGACAGCACCCACTCATCCCGCAGCCCCTGCTCACACTCACAGCACCCCCTCATCCCGCGGCCCCTGCTCACACTCACAGCACCCCTCATCCCACAGCCCCTGCTCACACTCACAGACAGCACCCCCTCAGCCCGCGGCCCTGCTCACACTCACAGCACCCCTCATCCCGCGGCCCCTGCTCACACTCACAGCACCCCTCATCCCGCGGCCCCTGCTCACACTCACAGCACCCCTCATCCCGCGGCCCCTGCTCACACTCACAGCACCCCTCATCCCGCGGCCCCTGCTCACACTCACAGCACCCCTCATCCCGCGGCCCCTGCTCACACTCACAGACAGCACCCCCTCAGCCCGCGGCCCCTGCTCACACTCACAGACAGCACCCCTCATCCCGCGGCCCCTGCTCACACTCACAGACAGCACCCCCTCATCCCGCGGCCCCTGCTCACACTCACAGACAGCACCCCCTCATCCCGCGGCCCCTGCTCACACAGACAGCACCCCCTCATCCCGCGGCCCCTGCTCACACTCACAGCACCCCTCATCCCACAGCCCCTGCTCACACTCACAGACAGCACCACCTCATCCCGCGGCCCCTGCTCACACAGACAGCACCCCCTCATCCCGCGGCCCCTGCTCACACTCACAGCACCCCTCATCCCACAGCCCCTGCTCACACTCACAGCACCCCCTCATCCCGCAGCCCCTGCTCACACTCACAGCACCCCTCATCCCACAGCCCCTGCTCACACTCACAGCACCCCTCATCCCGCGGCCCTGCTCACACTCACAGCACCCCTCATCCCACAGCCCCTGCTCACACTCACAGCACCCCCTCATCCCACAGCCCCTGCTCACACTCACAGCACCCCTCATCCCACGGCCCCTGCTCACACTCACAGCACCCCCTCATCCCGCGGCCCCTGCTCACACTCACAGCACCCCCTCATCCCGCGGCCCCTGCTCACACTCACAGCACCCCCTCATCCCGCGGCCCCTGCTCACACTCACAGACAGCACCCCCTCATCCCGCGGCCCCCTGCTCACACTCACAGCATCCCCTCATCCCGTGGCCCCTGCTCACACTCACAGACAGCACCCCCTCATCCCGCGGCCCCTGCTCACACTCACAGCACCCCTCATCCCGCGGCCCCTGCTCACACTCACAGACAGCACCCCTCATCCCGCGGCCCCTGCTCACACTAACAGCACCCCTCATCCCGCGGCCCCTGCTCACACTCACAGACAGCACCCCTCATCCCGCGGCACCTGCTCACACTCACAGCACCCCCTCATCCCGCGGTCCCTGCTCACACTCACAGCACCCCTCATCCCGCGGCCCCTGCTCACACTCACAGACAGCACCCCCTCATCCCACGGTCCCCTGCTCACACTCACAGCACCCCCTCATCCCGCGGCCCCTGCTCACACTCACAGACAGCACCCCCTCATCCCGCGGTCCCCTGCTCACACTCACAGCACCCCTCATCCCGCGGCCCCTGCTCACACTCACAGACAGCACCCCCTCATCCCACGGCCCCTGCTCACACTCACAGACAGCACCCCTCATCCCGCGGCCCCTGCTCACACTCACAGACAGCACCCCTCATCCCGCGGCCCCTGCTCACACTCACAGCACCCCTCATCCCGCGGCCCCTGCTCACACTAACAGCACCCCTCATCCCGCGGCCCCTGCTCACACTCACAGACAGCACCCCCTCATCCTGCGGCCCCTGCTCACACTCACAGCACCCCTCATCCCACGGTCCCTGCTCACACTCACAGACAGCACCCCCTCATCCTGCGGCCCCTGCTCACACTCACAGCACCCCTCATCCCACGGCCCCTGCTCACACTCACAGACAGCACCCCCTCAGCCCGCGGCCCCTGCTCACACTCACAGCACCCCTCATCCCGCGGCCCTGCTCACACTCACAGCACCCCCTCAGCCCGCGGCCCTGCTCACACTCACAGACAGCACCCCCTCATCCCGCGGCCCCTGCTCACACTCACAGACAGCACCCCCTCATCCCGCGGCCCCTGCTCACACTCACAGACAGCACCCCCTCATCCCGCAGCCCCTGCTCACACTCACAGACAGCACCCCCTCATCCCGTGGCCCCTGCTCACACAGACAGCACCCCCTTATCCCATGGCCCGTGCTCACACTCACAGACAGCACCCCCTTGCCCTGCGGCCCCTGCTCACA
Organism: Saccopteryx leptura; assembly: GCF_036850995.1. Lineage (NCBI taxonomy): Eukaryota > Metazoa > Chordata > Mammalia > Chiroptera > Emballonuridae > Saccopteryx > Saccopteryx leptura. The sequence goes on along the minus strand of NC_089508.1, from coordinate 191,117,963 downwards.
CTCACAGACAGCACCCCCTCATCCCGTGGCCCCTGCTCACACTCACAGACAGCACCCCCTTATCCCATGGCCCCTGCTCACATTCACAGAGAGCACCCCCTTATCTCGTGGCCCCTGCTCACACTCACGGACAGCACCCCCTTATCCCACGACCACCTGCTCGTACTCTCGGATGGCACCCCCTCATCCCGCGGCCCCTGCTCACACAGCGCCCCTCCCCATCCTGCAGCCACCTGCGCTCACAGCCCGTTTGTGCGTCTGGCTTCAGAGCTTCGCACACGCTCGTTTTGGGCGTGTTACTGAAGCCGGTGCTTCCTGCCTGTCAGGACCGTGTCTGTGTCTCCTCTGACTCTGTACTGCTCCCTGGATACACTGGACCCACCAAGTTCAGATGAGGCCATTTACAGCTGTGGTTTCCCTGAACTTGGAGCTGAGTGACAGCTCAGCGCCTGACAGGGCCTACGCAGTGAGCAGTGACTGTGACAGACCTGGATATGAACCCCCGATGGTCTCTGTGTCAGCGGTGACCCTGGGCACCCAGCTTCATGCCTGAGCGACGGAGCCTCCACCTGAGAGAGGGGGTACCTTTGCCATGGAGGTGTGGTGAAAGGTGACACATGCCAGGTGTGGGGGAGACCAGACAACTCCTGGCTCCCCACCGAACTCTGACTTGGGGCCATATTGAGTTTTCCTCTCTAGTGGGTCCTCCCCCCCTCCCTTCCCGAAGCCCCTACAACAGGGAGCTCCCTCTGCAGCACCCCCCCCCATAGCTCAGGGAAACCCCGTGTCTGTGGTCTCCCGAAGTCTGACCCAGCCAGTGCTCAGGAGTAAACCTCTTGTGTGAAGATGGGCAGTCCTGGGAGAACAGGACCCTGGCGGCCTGCCGTGCCGGAGCAGTGGGCTCGGGGAACCAGGGCGGACAGGAAGCGAGGCCTGTGCCCGCGCTGCTGGGGGCGCACGCCCTGTCGTTGGGAAAGGCTGCTGCTTCCTCGCCAAGGCAGGGAATGGGCTTCCCGTTGGCTGTTGTGCCCCAGCTGGGACGGCTGACGGTCTGGGACAATTGCTCTTAAAGAAAAGCCCGGCTTGACTCATCGCACGCATTCTTTCTTTCGCCCCGACTGTCTGCCGTTTTCCCAGTAAGGACGCAGAGATGCAAGTGTGACTCCAGGGAGGGCACAGCTGAGAAGTGTGACAGGGACACGGCTTTTCAGGACTTTTCCCCTCCTCTCTTGCTGTGTTTCTCCTCAGTTCCTTTGGCGAAGCAGAGACCCATTCTCTCCTGCCTGTAGTCCTGAGCGTGGCCTCGGGGGCCTGAGTGACAGGTGGCGAGCTCTCGGCAGTCACACTAAAGATTAGGAGCTGCACCAGTGTATGGTCTGTTGTAAAAGACCACTCCTTGAACCTTTAGAGCCGTGGTCCTCACAGGGTGGCCTTGGGGACCGGCAGCATCAGTATCACCTGGGAACTGGTTAGAAACACAAGTCTTGAGTCCCATCCCAGGCCTTCTGACTCGTCTTTGGGGTGAGGCCCAGCAGTCTGTTTAACAGGCCTTCCCGGGGACTCGGACGCTCAGAACGTCTGGGGGCTGCGGAGGGAGTGCAGTGAAGAGTTCAGCAAAGCCAGCGTGTGTGGTAGCTGGTCAGTGCTTAGTACAGTCTCCTGGACAGACACTCTGGGAATCGGGAGACCTCGGCTTCAAACTTGGGCTTTCCCGCTTTTGAAAAGTCCGGCCACTGATGTCTTTATCTGCTGTCACTACGGATGATGTGTATCTAATCGGGTGGAGACGTTCCTTCTTCCCCAGACGAGCAGGTTTCGGGGTGCGACTCCCCTGCTCTGCTCAGGCGCCTCCTCCCCTCTCTTGAACAGGTGGAGGAAGGAGAGGCCAGTGTTTCCTCCCCTGCCATGACCCTGTCATCAGCCAGTGACGGCATGGACAAGGTCCCCGTGGTGAAGGCTAACGCCACCCGTGTCATCATGAATTCTCTGATCACAAGTAAGCACCCTGGCCCCTCGGAGGAGAGGGGAACGGGGCGGGCAGAGTGTGCGAGCGCCGCGGACTCGCCAGCCTTGGCCTGTCCTGACCGGGCCGGCCGATGCCAGCTCGGCTGCCAGTCGCCGGTGCCGCTCCAGGGAGGTGAAGATTTGCCGAATGCTAGGCGTGTCAGTTGATTTAGGTGTGTTCCTGCTGCTCTGCTCCTCGCTCTTCTTTGCCCACACCCGTCCACGTGGCCTGGGCCCAGTTATGTAACCACTGAGACTGTCTCCTGGGGAGTCTGGCAGGTGGAGGGAGGGCTGGGTGGCCCAGTGCTTGGTGGCCGGGAGCTGCTGGGGGAGGGGACCCTTGCAGCCATCCCCCACCTGCCCTGTAGATAGATTTTTCTAAACATTCAGTGGTTCAGAGTTTCCCTTTCCTGGAGCCTTAGGTCAGTTTGTTGCCTCAATGAGACTGGAAATAAGGGAGCTTGCTGCTTTTTTTTTTTTTTTTTAAACCTTGGCTCTGTTCTGGGGAGTTAATTAATTACTAGACACATAGTTCCGCTTGTCAGCAGCAGCCTGTGCCCGGGACAGGGCACAGGGAGGTTCTCCTTGTTGGCTCAGTTTTGAAGTTACAAGTCCTTGTCTGTCGGCTCAGGGAGGGCATCATTTTATCCGGGCAGTTCCTGGAGACTTCGCCCAAGAACCAAAAGTCCAAACTCTTCTTGGGCTTTCATTCACATGTACACACACCATTTGAATTGGCAACCACGGCCTGCGTTTTGAACTTTTTTTTTTTTTTTTTTTTTTACAGAGAGAGAGAGTCAGAGATAGGGATAGACAGATAGGAACACAGAGAGATGAGAAGCATCAATCATCAGTTTTTCATTGCGACACCTTAGTTCATTGATTGCTTTCTCATATGTGCCTTGACCGCGGGCCTTCAGCAGACCGAGTAACCCCTTGCTCGAGCCAGCGACCTTGGGTCCAAGCTGGCGAGCTTTGCTCAAACCACATGAGCCCACGCTCAAGCTGGTGACCTCGGGGTCTCGAACCTGGGTCCTCCGCATCCCAGACCGATGCTCCATCCACTGCGCCAACGCCTGGTCAGGCACGACTTGTGTTTTGTAAGCTTGAGAAGGTTCTGGCAGTGTTAGAAAGAAAGCTCGGTCCTGTTCTTCATGGCACAATAGGACTTCTTTATTGAAGATACACTTTCTGTCACTCAGATACTTCCTTGCTTATTCACTCCCACTTATGTGCGTATTTTTACATGACTGCAGATACAGTAGTCGTACCTTCCTTTTAGTTAATACTGCCATGAGCTTCTTTGGATGTTGCTATAGTTTTACATTTATTAAAAAATAGCTGCATTTAAAATCCTGGTATTTGTGGGTTGCGATGCATTAAATGCTTTTCCGCGTTTTACATTTTCAGCTAACTACCTGGTAACACAGGAAAACATCTTGATACATTTCGTTGTTTTCTTTTTTCCCCGTGTTTCTGTTCCTAATAGACATAAAAGTATGCCTTTGAAGGGGAATGACTGAGTCGTGAAGGACCTCTGGGATCTAGACTTTGGGTCCGCAGCCACCACATTCCTACACGGGGCTGTGTTAGGTGCTGTGGATACGGAGCAAGCAGAAAACTGAGCTGTCAGTCATTCCACAGGAGAACTGACTTACTGGTCACAGTGTAGACTGACCTGCCATTGAGTTTTCTGTCTATTCAGTGCGAGAGGCATTTTAATGGCACGCACTGTGAGAAGCATTCCGACGCACGAGAGATGTTGGCTCATAGACCTTGGCTAGTTCAAGGCACGCTCTGTGGTTTGAATCTGATGGGTACCTTGGTGCCATCTAGCCGAAACGTGGCCCACTTCTCTTTGGTCAAGTGTTTTGTGAGGGTGGCAAGTCTCTTAAGAAGTGATACACGGCCTGACCTGTGGCGACTCAGTGGGATCAAGTGTCGATCTGGAATGCTGAGGTCACTGGTTCAAAACCCTGGGCTTGGCCTGACCTGTGGTGGCGCAGTGGATAAAGCGTCGACCTGGAAATGCTGAGGTTGCCGGTTCAAAACCCTGGGCTTGCCTGGCCAAGGCACATATGGGAGTTGATGCTTCCTGCTACTCCCCTCTTTTCTCTCTCTCTCTCTCTCTCTCTCTCCCCCCCCCCGCCCCAAAAATTGAATGAAGTCTTTTTTTTTTGTATTTTTTTTTTTTTTGTAATTTTTCTGAAGCTGGAAACGGGGAGGCAGTCAGACAGACTCCTGCATGTGCCGGACCGGGATCCACCCGGCACGCCCACCAGGGGGCGATACTCTGCCCCTCTGGGGCATTGCTCTGTCACAACCAGAGCCATTCTAGCGCCTGAGGCAGAGGCCACAGAGCCATCCCCAGCGCCCGGGCCAACTTTGCTCCAATGGAGCCTCAGCTGCAGGAGGGGAAGAGAGACGGAGAGGAAGGAGAGGGGGAGGGGTGGAGAAGCAGATGGGTGCTTCTCCTGTGTGCCCTGGACGGGAATCGAACCTGGGACTCCTGCACGCCAGGCCGACGCTCTACCACTGAGCCAACTGGCCAGGGTTGAATGAAGTCTTTAAAAAATAAAAAAGAAGTGATACAGGGAGACCGTTCATGGTTTCTGGATGTCAGCTGACTTCTCCATGTTGCCTTTCTGAACAGAGAGGGTCGCAGTGTGAAATCGGGAGGGTCAGGCGTTTCCCTGGAGATTATTTGTTGTTTGCTTTGGTGTGAGGGGAGGCCCCCTCTGGTTAGAGAACCTCCGTGCGAGAATCACTGTGGGTCTGCGGAAACCTCGGGTGGTCAGCGTGGTCCTGTCTGGGAGAACCGTGGGTGCCTCTCGTCCTCCCAGTGTGTGATGGGGGGGGGGACGGGCGTGACTGTCATCTCCTCTGTCCCCAGAACAGACCCAGGAGAGCATTCAGCGTTTTGAGCAGCAGGCAGGGCTGAGAGATGCCGGCTACACACCCCACAAGGGCCTGACCACCGAGGAGACCAAGTACCTGCGCGTGGCAGAAGCCCTCCACGTAAGCGTGTTTCTCAGAAGCGCAGAAGAGACCACGCCCCTAGAAGTCACTGCCGGGCTGGGGGCGGGGGCGGGGTGGTGGAGGTAACAGGGCCAGCAGTCGCGAGCTGCATTAGTCCCACTGTGGCGGCACTCTTAGTGGTAAGGTCTGGAGCTCTTCCGCCTGCGGGCTCAGCTTCTCCCTCTGTAGAGTGACGGGGTCTGGTCGGGTGGACACAAGGAGCCTCCGTGCTCACGCATGCGGGGTGTGCGCGCACGGCCAGGCCCGTAGAGCCAGTGTGGGTCACTGTGTGGACAGGGTAGTCGCCCCTTGAGGGAGAGGAGAATTGGAATGTTTTTGCTCTTTCATGTCTAAAATTGGAATGAAGGAACTTATTTTGGTAAGGTTCACAATGACCAAATACGTAGCTGTAAGAATAAAATAATTTGAAATGTCTTTAGTTTGGGGAATACCACTTAACACGTCACAGTGCTTAGTGACTTCTGAGGCGCTCCGTTCACGTCATCCTTCTGGTAATCCCTCGAGATGGAAACTGTTCTCCATCTTCTATAAATGAAGAGACTGAGGCCCGAGGTCGTGGATTAAAACCAGTCACGGCACCCGGACCAAGTCTCCTGGTGCCCTATTTCCTGTCGGTTCCTAATCGCATGTTGCAAAGCTCAGGCTCCGGATACAGTGTGTGGTGGGGAGAGTCCCGTGGGGACGGTGGCCTGTGGGGATGGCCACCTTGCGTGAGGAGCGTCCCCGGTGTCTGCACAGAGTGTAAAGACCACTGCCGTGGGGGATCAGAGTGGGGTTGGTGACCGTTTGAGCTGTCAGCCAAGACAGATGCTTCCGGAGAGGCCTCTGACCCCGAGCGGCCTCTGACGCTGGGGACAGTGCAGGGTGGGTGGCAGGCAGAGTTCCGGTTGAGTGGTCTGCCCTGTAGTACAGGAGGATACACTGGGGGACATCTGGATCTTGGCCACAGCAGCAGCACACGGCTGGCTGAGGTGCCAGATTACATCAGTTGTTGTGTGGAGCAGCGTTTGAGGAAACGCAGTCAGAGGCGATGGGGCTGTGGCCTGGGCACAGTGCTGGTGCCGGGGACATGGAGCGTGGGGACAGTCAGGGAGCCTCCCTCCGGTGGAGCTGGGAAGGAGGTTGGTGTCTCGAGCAGACGCTAGTCTGGATGTGGGAGGTATGCTCACAGTGCGGAGGGAACCCGGGGTGACTGGTTGTGGGAAGGAAAGGGGACGAGGGGGCGGACCCACAGAGGAGGGGGCTGGCTGGTGGGGAGGAGCCCAGAGCCCGGCCCTGGCAGGTGGTCTCTGGCAGGGGAGGAGTTCGAGGCCGTACTTGCACGGCCCGGAGACCTGCAGCTTGAGTTCTTGCTCTTCCACTCGCTAGCTGGATGAGAGGGAAGATGAAAAGCTCTAGTGTGGTATTTAGTACAGAAATGGTTAAGAGGTGATGTAGAATTACTACATTTTCTTAAACAGCAGAGTTCCATCTACTGTGGCAAAATCAAAGAGATACCTGTCTTTGATCCAAAACATGACTGTTTTCCTTCTGCTGACTGGCGTGGACCAGGTTTGTTCTGAGGTCTCTCTTCTTGCCCTCCTGAACAGAAACTCAAACTCCAGAGTGCAGAGGTGGCGAGGGAAGAGAAGCAGACGGCCTCGGCCCAGTCCACCCCCAGCAGCACGCCCCACTCCTCCCCCAAGCAGAAGCCCAGGTGAGCGCTCCTCCCCCGTCCCGAGTCCTGAGCGGCAGGGTGCGCGTGGAATTGGGACCTAGCCTGTAGTTTCGGAGAAAGAGGAGGAAGTTGCCAGTTCCTGGGCTTTGTGTGTGAGACAGGTCTGGAGGGGCAGGAAGAGGATGTATTGGACTCTCTGTTCTCTCCCTGCCAGAGGCTGGTTCTCCTCTGGCTCTTCCACAGCCTTACCTGGACCACATCTCAGTACCATGGATTCTGGAAGTGGGGATAAAGACAGAAGCTCGGCAGATAGGTGGAGCCTCTTTGGACCAAGATCTCTCCAGAAGTCCGATTCGGGTAAGGCAGCTCTGGGAGAGAGCGCGGGGGGCAGGCGTTGTGCGTGTGTGTTGGGAGCTCTGCCGAGTCTGAAACCGTTTGCTCTGGTTGCTCTGTAGGCGGTTTCGCCACCCAGCCCCACAGAGGCGCCCAGAAGCCTTCTCCAATGGAGCTGATCCGCGCGCAGGCCACCCGGATGGCTGACGACCCAGCCACCTTCAAGCCGCCCAAGATGGACATCCCAGTGATGGAAGGGAAGAAGCCACCACCCCGGACCCATAATCTCAAACCCCGGGACTTGAACGTGCTCACGCCCACCGGCTTCTAGGGCTCTCCCTCCCCGTGACGGGGTCGCAGGGGTCCTGCAGCCTCATCCCTGTGACTCGGGCTCTGACCCAGGAAAGGTTTGGTGTCCTTTTTTTTTTAACCTTTTAAACTGAAGCTAAACTGGAGACATACATAATTGGTTTTTGAGAAACATTAGTGCACAGCTGGTCCTTGAGTGGAAGCCATTGTGTACTGCTTCGATTTAGACTAGATGATCTCAGCGGTGAGGTGTGGGGCCTCATCGCCCATTTTCACCTCCTTCAGCCCAGGCGAGAACTCGATCATTGCTTCCTAGGTAGACAGCGCTTGTGTTGTTCCCAATCCAGGCTTCTGAGTTCCTTTCCCCGGTCAGTGTGAGCAGGGACAAGTCGTGCTACCGTCCAGGTGCTCGCTGGCTAGTCTCTGGCCCTCTGGTATTTAGTACAGAAGTGTGTGCCCCAGCCGTGTCAGTGAGGGGACGTACCATCTGTCTGAGGTCTGGGCAGGGACCCTCCCCCACGTGGAGACGGGAGCCCTCGCCCTCGGGCGCCGGGCAGTCCTGGGCCGGGCACCCCTGCTGCCCGTGGGCGAACAGTCCTGCACATGCTTGTTGCACTTCACAGCGAGATTCGGTCAACTCCAGCTGGCGGAGAACTCTCTAAGGGACAGAGTTCACCCTACTGCTTTGGATGTTAAACTAAGCTCTTTCAAGTAAAGGTGATGGTAACTGTGTAGATTATAGTCTGGACATCCATGTGAAACAAATGTCACCGGGGCCTGAAACTTTTCTGAGTTGGACAGGTGAGAAAACGCTCTGTATGCACACATTTCCCCCAGATGAGCCTCCTGCCTATGTAAACAGCTCATAAGGAGAAGAGCCAGGGAGCACCTGCTCACCTCCCCGCTGGGCACTGTGCGGCCACTGTCCTGAGCCCTCAGACCCCTGCTGTTCTTGCTTTGGAAGGGTCCCGTCTATGCAGTGAGCTGGCCGGCCGACCTTTCCATAGAGGGGCCCTGGAGTCTCAAATGATGAGAACAATTAATTTATTTGTATCTTCTGTTATGCTCGTGTCTTGTTTTGACAATAAAAATCCATACTACTTTCTGAAATGTGGATAGCTGAGTTTTTTGTCCTGCTGAGAGTAGTTCCTGCATTCTGCCTACACACAGTCATGGAACCTAAGCCGGTGAACTTGGTATTTTGAAAACCATTGCCTTTTTATTGTTTCCTTTTAACATTTTTGTAACAGTGCTCAACCTGTTGTTTTGAACCTTCCAACCTCTTCCTCCCCTCCCTGCCCATTACATGGGATCTTAATAGACTGGCCAGATAGTCAAATTCATGGGCAATATATTAGGCCCAATATTGATGTGTTCCATTACGGAGAAACAAATACGTCTTTCTCTTTTTAAAACTGGTCATCGGTACCTTGAGTAACAATATTGATGTCTAGGATTTGTTCAGAGAGATTTTTTTTTCACATCTTGAATGGAAATGTTAAACATATAAGTGCATATAGTATTACCTGTTTCAAAAGGTATAGATAAATAATTTATCAAAAAATATATACACCTTCCTTATATATTTAAGCCATATTTAAGAATAGGCTAGGATAGGAATATCAAAAAAAGTATTTACTAAAGAGTTAGAAAGTTATAACCTACAGATAAATAAGATAGGTTTGGTCCTATAAAACTTTTAACTGCTTTTCATACTTTTAGAACTTCCAAGTAGCTAGAGATAGAGTTCAGGAGGTATTCTCGGTGCTTAGTGCATAGCAGGACCTCAGGGGCTGCTCCAGTGCCTGGGAGAGGACTCGGCGTCTGGGTTCAAGTCCGCCGCAAAGAAGAGCAGGAGCTTCAGCAAGTGCACTTTGTCTTGGAGCTGGGGGACCAGCGGCTCCCCTAGCATCTGGCCCAGACGGCTGCGGAAGGCCTCGATCTGCTCCTCCACGTCCACCACTGTGATGTCGTCGCCTTGCTGGGGTTTGGGCTTAATCCTTTTGATTATTAAGTCTTTTCGGTCAATCACCGAACTCCGTAAATGCTCTGCAAGAGAAAAAAAGTCAATTGAATTGCTTTTTATTCCTTTATAATGTAAGACAATGAAGTCTAATTTTAGTAGGCAGAGACTTGTTGATTAGCGCCCTGGCTGTGAGCGTTGTCCTGGAGCACCAAGGTCGCTGGCTTGATCCCTGAGGTCACCGATCAGGGCCCGATCAGGGCTCAACCCCATGGGTTTTGTATCGACCCCTTGTCAGGGCACACAGGAGGAGCAAACAGTGGGCGCACCACTAAGTGGAACAGTGAATACTTCTTTCTCTCCCTTTCTCTCAAAGACTTGCTGACTAGTTACTGGGATGCATGGCAAAGGCCAAGCAGGTGCTTGCAGTGACTGCATTTCCTAAAGGTCTGTTGTTCTTGGTTCTCTTTGGTCCTCAAGTTTCTTATATTAAGAAAATTGTTTTAATTTTTCCCTTTGTTGGTATAAACAATGAAACTATTTAAAATTAATGTAAGCACTTAAAAATATACGAATTTTGAATATCTTCAGGGAGATTTTTTCCTAAGTTTGAAAGAATTACAAAGAAATATTGAACACACACTTACTGTGGTATTGGTTTATTATAGTAATTCTGTTTAAGTGGAACCACTTTGTATGTATTGTAGCGTAGGCCACATGAGTAAATCTCTCTGTTCAGAAAGCGGGGTGTGGGGATTGCTTCTTTCAGAGAATGGGAGTTCAATGAACTCAGCAGGGCCGCTTTGCCCTCTGCGGAAATGTTTGTAAAATGTGGAGGTTCAGGAACTACAGGTCCAGGGGTCTGTACAAAAGTAATTTAACCACGTCTAGGGACTTTATAAAAGGGGGTGGGAAATTCTTAGGATCTTACTTTCTAGTCTCACCCAGTGATTTCACAGGAAAGGAATCCTGCCAGTGTTTTCACTGTGCACAGGCTTTGGCAGTAGACCTAAGCCGAGTCCAGGCTCTGCATTTACTTTTCTCTGAGCCTTTGTTTCCCATCTGTAAGAGGTCAGTGAGTCACAGGCCGCCGGGTGTTGTCAGCCAGTGTGTGTGAGTTGACCTCATCTTCCTTTCTCCCTCCACAGTAAGAGGCTTCCCAACCTCTTCCTCTCCTCCTGGACCCTTGGAGCTCAACAACTCCGGCTGACCTTCAGACGCCCTCAGCAGTGTCAAGTGCCCAGTGACAAGGACACGGGCCACCTCAGGGCACCGTTCAGCTGTAGGGCACTTTTCAAACTATTGGCTTTAAATCTTTTTTCTCCTTAACTCTTGGTCTCCACAGAAGCCAGAGGATGTCAAGGATGAAACAGCATTGGAACAGCCCATTCATTCAACATCGTTTACAGTGTGAGTGCACAGGACAAAGTTCGTAAGGATCTTTATTTGTATTACAACTGCAAACCTACTTTGGCCAACCCCTATGTGCTGATCTGAGGCCTTCCTTTCCCCTCCTGGAAGTGTAAGAATGTTCTGCAATAAAACCAGATTGCATGTCCATGGAAGTCACTATTGCCCATGACCTGGGGACAATTCCTGGGAGCAAAGAAGTTAAAGAGAAATGTTTAAGGTAAACTTTAAACAAAAATAAACTGCTTTAATATTAAACTTTGTGCTAGAACTACAAAAGAAGTAATTACATAAAGCTCTGCGAGGCTAAGCACACGTGGAATTTGCCTTTGGGGCTTTGTCCTGAGAAGGACATGTACCAGTCCCAGGCTAAGAATGCCCAGACTACCCAACCGTATGTAGCCTTGACCAGGCGCTCTGTTTACGAGACCTTGAGTCACAGAGCAGACCCTGGCGGCCTCCCCCTGGCTAGGCACAGGTGAACAGGGCCGCTCAGTGGTCGAGCCCGTCCCGTGTTCTCCTGCACCCACTTGCAGTCAGCCTCGGGGGGGTAAGGATTACCAGCCCCATTCTGCAAAAGGAAGAAACTTGAGGTCTAGAGACAAAGGTCGCTGCCCAACACAGAGCAGGTGCTGGGGCTGGATTGAAACCCTCACCTGCTGTCTTAAATACAGTGCTTTTATTTATTTTTAATTTTTTTTTTTTTTTTTTTTTTACAGAGACGGAGTCAGAGAGGGATAGATAGGGACAGACAGGAACAGAGAGAGATGAGAAGCATCACTCATCAGCTTTTCGTTGCGACACCTTAGTTGTTCATTGATTGCTTTCTCATATGTGCCTTGACTGTGGGCCTTCAGCAGACCGAGTAACCCCTTGCTGGAGCCAGCGACCTTGGGTCCAACCTGGTGAGCTTTTTGCTCAAACCAGATGAGCCCGCGCTCAAGCTGGCGGCGACCTCGGGGTCTCAAACCTGGGTCCTCGGCATCCCAGTCCGACACTTCACTGCGCCACTGCCTGGTCAGGCGTTAAATACAGTGCTTTAAAAAAAAGAAAAAGTTTCTACAACAGCTTCCTCAGTTCTAGGCCTTACTTTCCCAAGTGCCACTGCTGAGCTAAAATCAACCTCAGCGGGGCCATAGCAGGTAAGTGTAACATACGTACTCTTCCTACCTCCTGTTGGAGGGAGTTGCAGACACGGGTGACGTTTACTTTCATAAGCCAGTGTAATTATCAAAAATGGGAAATTTAATATTCATGCAACTCTATAACCCATTTAAATGTCACCAATTGCCCCAATAATGTCCTCTGCAGCTTCTTCTCTCCTGGGTCAGGACCCCTCTAGCAGGGCCGTTTCCATTTAGTACTCATGTGCTTTAGTTCCTTTCGAAAAGTGGAGCAGTTTCTTGGTCCTTTGTTTTTTTTTTTTTAAATTTTTATTTATTTATTCATTTTAGGGGGGGGTAGAGAGAGAGAGAGAGAGAGAGAGAGAGAGAAGGGGGAGGAGCAGGAAGCACCAACTCCCACATGTGCCTTGACCAGGCAAGCCAGGGTTTTGAACCGGCAACCCCAGCGTTTCCAGGTTGACGCTTTATCCACTGCGCCACCACAGGTCAGGCTTGGTGCTTTGTTTTTAAGAAGTTGGCCAGTTATTCTGTAAAAGGCCCCTCAAAATGGGTCTGTCTGATCATCCTTGTGATAGATTCAGGTCATGAACTTTGGCAAGAATCTGACTTAAGTGCCGAGATGTCCTCAGGGCATCGTATCAAGAGGACCAGCTGTCTTCTCAAGTTCCTCTTCCCTTTTGTCATTAATTATGTCAGATTTCCCAAGGGCCTCGTTAGCCCTCGGCTAATAGATCACTTGCACTTGAAGCAGCTATTGCGCCCTTACTGTCCTTGTCACACTGGCCTCCTGAGTGCTAAGGCCTGAGGGCAGAGCAGAGCCACTGGGACAGACTTCAGGGGTCCGCCATCTTCTGCAAGGTGGACACTTCCCTCGCCACTGGTTTGCTCTGCATCTGCGTCACTGACGATGTTTGTGACGTCCACAGTCTGAGCGCTCGACACAAGGACACTGCAGTGACGGCGGGGCTAGGCAGGGCATTACCGAGCACGCCACGCTGTGATGACCCCTGCTTACGCCTAGGAGTCACGAGGACCAATGTATTATGTGCTGTAATGAAAACAGGTGAATTCTGTTTCACAGCCGCGATTCCAGCTGCATCATTTCCTTGTTCCTTGTGGGTACAACCAAGGAACAAGGCTAACCGTAGAACCCTGTGTAACTTTAATTCTTAGTGATGTTGCCTGTGTGCCTCCCACGCCGTCTCACTTGTGAACAAACGCTCCTTACCTCTTAACACATGTTGGTAGCTGGACAACAGGAACTGCAGGTGCTCAACCAGCTCGTCCCACACCTGCCACTGGGTCTTGTCCGACTGCGGAGACAGGAAGAGCACGTGCTTTAGACGAGCGCCTTCCTAGTGGAAGGTTCTGTGCAGTTTCCAGGTCCCGTGGAGGTGACGCTCAGGGGTGGGGGAAGGTGTCGGGCCTGCACTGAAGCAGGGAGGCAGGTACCTGACACTTGAGCAGCGACGTGGAATGGTTCAGGAAGTAGAGGGCCTGGGCCAGGGACAGGGGCAGGCGGGTGGGCCTCTCGCAGCTGTGCAGGAAGATGATCTCCAGCACTTTGCAGCGCAGAAGGTGGCTCTCCATGGTGGTGAAGAACATCTCTCTGCGTGGGGAAGGGGACAGGGTCTCACCGTCCCGGCTCCGATGTCCCCAGCCTGTTCCCCAATCCCTCGATGCTCTAGCACCTGCCCTACAAACAGGCAGCTACCAAGCAACCCAAGGGAGGCCTACAAAGTCACAAAGCTGTGGTTAGGCCAGACACAGATTTGTTTGTGGGTTTACAACTGCCAGAAGGGGGAGAGTCTTTGATATTTGGAAAAGACCAGTTTAGGACACATTAAAATGACTTCATACCGCCCTGGCCGATTGCTCCGATGGTTCGATTCCCTGGTCAGGTCACATGCAGAAACAGATCAGTGTTTCTGTCTGCCCCCCCCCCCCTTCTCTCTAAAGTCAATGAATAAATAAAATATTCAAAATTACTTCATACCATGACTAAGAGAATTAATAGAATAAATATTTCTAAATGCCCACAATGAACTAGATTCTGTTCGGCTCAGTAAAGAACATTAAGATAAAGGATCTTCTAGTCTAGTGTAATTTGGGTGGTTGCCAGTTTGCCTCTTCTGAGTTTTAAAGTCGAGCCCTGTTTTACTTATATTATTTTTGTCAGTTAAGTCTGAATTGGTTTATAGTTACACATTCCTGAGATTTCTCATCTCTCCCCAGAATATGGGCATGAATGAGTGAATGGAATGAGACCTAGACCCAAATGAAGTCATCCCAAAAGAGTGGCACATTTGTGCCAGGCCTCCTTCTTGACTACTAACACTGACCTTGTGATTAAGAAGTTCTGGCTTTCTATTTGGATTCTGAATCTGATTAGCTGTGTAACCCTGGACTAGTTATCTCACTACTATTAGTGTTTTCATCATTTGTTAGTTTCATGAAAATATGAGATTATGTGGCAACCACGGGCACATGTAGGGACCCGATAACTGTCCATCTTAGCAGAATGATTTTTATGTTTCTTGAGAGAGGCAGGGGGAGAGAGAGAGACAGGAACATCGAGCTGCTCCTGTATGTGCCGGTCTGGGGATTGAACTGGCAACCTTCGCGCTCCAGGACGACACTCCAACTGCGAGCTACCCAGCTGGGGCTTCAGAGCATTTTAATTAAATCTTTATGACAAGTACTTGGTATGACACTTTTTTCTAATAGCGGAACCAGAGCTGTAGAATACTTGTGGCTGCTGAGTGCTTAGGGGTGGGGTATGAGAAGCAGATGGAGCAGAGAAAGGTCATTTCCCCCATGGCCACCACTATACAAGGGCTGTCTCATAGTTACATCCTGTACCAGCCACTGTTCATAAGTGTGTACTCATCCCAGTTTATTTTTCATCCTCTGGATTCTAAAATTACCGGCTCAAAGAAGGCTAAATCATCAGTCCTAGCCAAGAACTCTAGTTCTTTACGCCCTCTGAATAGAATGATTTATTAATTTGTGCTTAGAGAACTTGAATTCCTTATTCTTACTATCTGTGTTCATTCTACAGGTCTGACCCTATTCATTCTTGGTCATCTCTAATTTTGGACATTCCTGTTTCATTCAAGACTTCAGTAAACATTGTGCCAGGCTCTGTGGCTGAGGGTCATGGAAGAAGATTGTGCTTAACAGGTGAACCTTGAAGGATGTCAGGTTGTCAGCCAAATGGACAAAGTAGGACAATTTAAGCTCCATTTAAGGTATCCCACCTCTTCCCAAAAAATGATACCTTAGTTGTAAATAACAATTCGTTGAGAATTTATTTCATCCACAGGGTATAGAGACAGGAACTATTCCTCCCCCCCGCCCCCAATATAACTACTGTTTAGGACTTTCTTTTGAAATTATGTTCCCAGAATAAAAAAGAAAAACAGAAGTAAGCCTCACCTCTGACTCCTCTCCGGAATGTCCAGCACGAACCCAAACATCATCTCGGCCATTTTGTTGGAGCTGCAGGTGGGGGTCCTGTCCACCTCCACGGCTATGGACAGCATCCTCTGCAGCTGGCACACAACCCTGCGTCCGGAACAGCACACAGGTGAGCAGGGGTCTGGGCAGGGCCGCCCTGCTGGTCAGGACAAGGTCCCGCCAGCGTTGCAGCAGCTTGTAAAGCACGCGGTAAGTCGGGGACAGCGACTAGCCAGCAGCATGCTTTTATTCAGCAGTGTCACATGCCTGGATCCCTTCTGCCAGATCATACTGTCTGAACCTCTCAGAACCTGGGGATGAGCCCCAAAAGCAGGCTGCTTTTAAATTCAAAAGTACAGTCTTAAGGATCTAGAGCAGTGGTCCCCAACCCTGGACCGGTACCGGTCCATGGGCCATTTGGTACCGGTCCACAGAGAAAATAAATAACTTACATTATTTCTGTTTTATTTATATTTAAGTCTGAACGATGTTTTATTTTTAAAAAATGACCAGATTCCCTCTGTTACATCCGTCTAAGACTCACTCTTGATGCTTGTCTCGGTCACGTGATACATTTATCCGTCCCACCCTAAAGGCCGGTCCGTGAAAATATTTCTGACATTAAACGGGTCTGTGGCCCAAAAAAGGTTGGGGACCACTGATCTAGAGTATTTTGAGGATCATCTAACCTGGAACTTCTCAAATGTACAGATGAAGAAACAGATCCAGAATGACTAACAAGTACTGGAATTTCTTTGATACAGCGGGAAATACAGGCATGGGCAGAAGTAGGCTTACAGCTGTAAAACACAAGTTTGTTTCTGTATTATTATTTATTAATTCTTACATCATGTCATTTTCCACACTAACAACTGTAAACCGACTTTGCCAATCCCTGTAGATATTTACTATATATATAATTTTCTCCTGTTACTGGTTCCTTTACACTGATCTTTTACTCAGTTCAGTCTCAGAACTCCGACTGGCGGAGCGTGCCCCTGTGCCACGAGGCCTCCGCAGGCTGGTGTGGTGGCAGGAATCCGGACCCCCCTCAGAGAGGTGAGCCTGGCCCACGGGCAGCCTCTTCTAGCACGTGTTTTATTTGGGATGGACGAGAGGGCTGTCTGCCCAACACCTGCTGCCGGCGACGCAGGAGGTGGACCAGGGGCTCGGGCCTCAGCCTCGGTCTGCAGTGACGAGCTGTCACACTTGGGACAAGTGCCTCACACTGCCTGTCTCAGAACGCTGAGTGCTCTGTGAGGTATTTGGCAGAGAGGCACTCACAGTGGTGAACAGTGGTGCCTATTATGTTGTTGAGATCACAGTACATTGACTTTTTATTTCTACTAATATTTCCTTACAATAAATTTATTGTTGTTTACATGAGGCTAGCTTCCGTCTAAGGAGCTGTGTCTGCCTCTCCTGGATCTGTATGCTGGGGTTCGGGGATAACCCTGCTTTAGGGCGCCCCCAACCTGCCCAAGCAAATGCTTCATTGTTCTTAAGCATTTCCCTTTTGATGCAGGACTGTCACTAAATTAAAATCCAGAGGCCTTATATGAAAATGAGCTCGGTGCAACGAGATTACAGTATAGCATTGTGAAATCAGGCACGAATGCTGTGTTGAAATGTCAAGTGTGACTGGTTTTAAACAGACCGACACAGGATAGTGGGTTACTTGTGTAAGGGCAGCCCCGGCCCCTAAGATCTTGGCACCTCTCAACCCCACAAAGGAAACAGCAGGAATCTCTTTCCAGCAGTGTCACCTGAGGTAAAGGGACCGCCTGGTCCGAGCCAGGGCTGTCAGAACCTGGCGGAACTGGCAGGCTGCAGGGCCAGACTCCGCCCAGGCCTGGAGGAGAGGGACAGAGGTCGGAGGACTAGTGGCTGCAGGACCGCCCACCGCCCGCACTGCTTCTGCCTGCAGGCTGAGGGTGAGTAGCTGCCACTGGACTGCCTCCTGGTGTCCAGGAAAGGAGGGCAGGCTCCTCACTTTTGTTTTACCTCAGTTTACAAACACATGTTACTAAGGGGAGTCCTGCCTGTCCAGAGAAGCATCTGCTGTTGTTCTACCTTTGGAATTAGGAATTTAGCTTTCAACCAAACAAGATGGTCTCTAGTAAGATCACTGTTACAGGGCTTGTTAACTTGGGGGAACTGCTCTGAGGGAATGGGACTCTTTCTGCACCAGCAGCCCCAGCAAAGACAGCTTCTGCCCTTACACCTGCGTGGTGTTCTTCGTCAGGGCAGGCTGGGGACAGGGGTGGCCGCTGCTGCCCTTCAAGATGCCTGTTCCCGAAGAGGGGCGACTCCCATTTGGGGGCTGCGTTAGTCTACCTTCAGTCACTGCTGTGACCAACCACTTGATCACATCTCTGCAACAGAAAAGAGACAGGAAGTTTAAACTTTTGTCTTCTGCGTGGTGCTCAGAGCTGCAGCCTTAACCTGGGCTCCTAGACCCCTCGGGGTCCCCAAAGGCAACAGAGGGCCCGTCGCGCTCGTCAGTGTGTAAACAAGACTACTGGAAAGCTCACATCTAACTGCAGGAGGGCTGCAAAAGTAACTAAAATGCCAACACTTCCTGAGTTACCATCATTGAAAGGTACCTCTGAGGTCAAGGAGCCTCCCCGTGGCTCCCGGAGCAGGGGCGAGGCTGGGCGGAAGGACCAGGCAGTCCTGGCTGGCGCTCCCTTAAGAGGGTGCCCCCTGTTGATGCTAATAACCCAGCTCTGTGTGCACATTGCAGTCAGACTGCACACGGGTGCGGGCTCTGAAAGGCAATCAGGTAAATGTCTCATGTAGTCAGAATTACTTTTGATGATCCCTTGGGTAACCCAGGTAAAAATGGTAGATTGAATATACATAGCTGACTTTGTTCCTTCCTAAAATCACACTAATAAATACTATATTAAACAATTTTTTAAAAAATCCTCAAGGAAGGGGAGAAATTTTGGAAACTGGAAGGAAAATGAAGTATAGTCACAAAATAGAATACTATATAGTAGTGAAAGTGGATAAGCTACAGTGACAGGTAACAATATGGACAAATCCTAGTCCTCGGTAATGGTGAAAAATTAAAAGACTTTTATATGGCCTGACCAGGCGGTGGCACAGTGGATAGAGCGTCAGACTGGGATGCGGAAGACCCAGGTTCGAAACCCCGAGGTTGCCGGCTTGAGTGCAGGCTCATCTGGTTTGAGTAAGACTTACAGCTTGAGCCCAAGGTCGCTGGCTTGAGCAAGGGGTCACTCGCTCTGCTATAGCCCCCGGTCAAGGCACATATGAGAGGGCAATCAATGAACAACTAAGGTGTCACAACGAAAAACTGACGATTGATGCTTCTCATCTCTCTCCCTTCCTGTCTTTCTGTCCCTATCTGTCCCTTTCTCTGTCTCTGTCACAAAAAATAATAAAAAGGAAGTACTTTTATATGATAGATTCCATATAGCATGATATCCTTCTGTATACAGCTAAAAGGAACTGAAATTAAAATATATATGTTATAGGAACACACGCAGATGCACTAAAACTACACAGAAAGGAAAGGGAAGGAGAAAAACGCAGGATGCCTCAACTTTGGCTGCAGGAGGGAGCGAGTGGGTGATGGGGGTGGATGAGCTGTTACATGTCACTAACTGTCAAGGTCCCAACCTTTGGTTTGGGACGTGGTTTAGAGATGCTGATCACAAAATCAAAGTAACCAATTAACTAAGGAAATAAGGCAAGTGAGTCATGTTTTAAGGATAATGTCTAATCTAAATGACTTTGGCAAGAGGATAAATTCTAACTGATTTAGCAAAAGTAACAAAGTTGAATTCTAAGCCAGCAATTCTATTTAATACTACTTACCCAAAAAGTGAAAAATAATATTTTGGCTAAGCTCTGTTAATGGCAGTACGAAGATTTTCTGAAGCGAGGGTGCAAGGGGTAAATTAAAACAAGGCTGGTGGCTTGTAAGATGTTTAAAAACATTTCAGACTCCTAGATCTTCTTCCCCAACCCTGAAGGCTACAGGTTACGTTTGTGGAGAGATGACACAGAGGCCCCTGCACTAGGACACCAGGCACAGCTGGGAGCAAAGCACAGAAGCAAAACAGCACTGAGGGAACGTGTGCGTCTTGAGCGCAGAGCCCTGCCAACTTCCTGCACCTGTCTCCCGAAACCCTGGCACCCAGCCTTGACCCTTCCTTCCTGCAGGAGACGGAGGTCTTCTATGGAAAACCCACCCAGCCCCAGCCCCAGAGGAAAGGCCTAGGGACATGGACAAGGTGTCATCTAGGAATGGGCAGCAGGTCCACTGCAGGGAGGCCCATGCACTCAGAGCTTCCGCAGGCTTTTGACTTTGTGGCCCTGAAACAGGGACAGACTTCCAGGGCTCACCAGACATCTCTGGGAATATTCTAATGTGAGAGATAAAGACCAAAACAGCCAAAACCATCCTTCCTCCTCTCCCCCAGGAAACCAACTTGGAAAAATACATGATGCAAAGAATAAACAAAAACAAAATCTATCTGTAGTATCATCAAAGATATGAGAAGATCTGAATCCATGAAAGAAGACAACAGAATATTTGTTAATTTTAAAAAGGAACATTTACAGAAATAAGTGAAAGAGCTCTTAGAAATTTAAAACATGGTAAAAGAAATGAACACTATTTTCCAGGAATGAAGGCCACATTTCTAGACTGTAGTGGGCCACACTATGGATGAATATAGGCCTACAAAAAGCATACTGGGCCAAAAGAAGATTCTATAAATGTCCAGAGATAAAAATCAGGGTGCACAAAAAGAATCAGTAATCAAAGTAGCTTATTTATTTTTTTACAGAGACAGAGAGTCAGAGAGAGGGATAGATAGGGACAGACAGAAATGGAGAGAGATGAGAAGCATCAATCATCAGTTTTTCGTTGTGACACCATAGTTGTTCATTGATTGCTTTCTCATATGTGCCTTGACTGTGGGACTACAGCAGACCGAGTAACCCCTTGCTCGAGCCAGCGACCTTGGGTCCAAGCTGGTGAGCTTTTGCTCAAACCAGATGAGCCTGCGCTCAAGCTGGCGAACTCGGGGTCTCGAACCTGGGTCTTCCGCATCCCAGTCTGATGCTCTAACCACTGTGCCACGCCTGGTCAGGCTCAAAGTAGCTTATGACTTCTTAACAGTGATTCTGGAAAGCATTCTGTAGAAGTTATTTCTAACCTAAGTGTCTACACTCAGTTATCAATCACTGTGTGGAAAGATAAAGGTAATTTTAGACAATATATCAAAATTTTTACTTCCCACATATCTTTCTCAGGAGCTACTGGAGACTGACCCATCCAAACGAGGGAGTACACCAAGAAAGAGAAGATGTAGGACAAGTAAACAAACCAGAGGTCCATACTGGGAACAGGCAGAGGCAGTTCCCACACTTAGGGTCAAGACTAGCAAAGAGGACAACCAATCCAGATGGAAGGAGGTCAAACTTGCACCACAGATATTAGAGAAGAAACTGATAAGACAACCCAGTGCAAACAAACATCTGAGCGGAGATTCAGATCAAACAGTAGAGAATTTGGGATCGACTTCCAATATGCAAAAAGAATAAAGGAAACTAAAAATAAGGCAAGTTTCAAGTCTAAGGAATACAAAATGGTGTGAGTGAAAGGACTAGCATACATAGCTGTGGTAATAGAAACAGCGAATAGTGACCTACACAAAATGATGATATAACCATATTAACAGGATCGGGGCTGGGAGCTGCGGGGTGGGGGGGAGGGCGGCGGGAGGGCGCAGGGAGCTAACTCCTCGTCTTTCATGTGGGCAGTAGATAGATACAGCTGGTCACAAGAGTTGAGAATTAACAACACAAGCGGAAGAAAATATTCAAAGAATCACTTAAATGAAAGAGTTGAAAGTAGTGGGAAAGGGAAATGCAGGTGAAGGGACCTGGGAACTAGTGGATTTCTTAAATCTTGTAGAACTAGTTTACACTTTGTAGGCACGATTTAAAAAGAAAAGGAAATCCCTTAGGAAGGGGTCATGTGGAGACTGACTTATCTCTTTTTAAAACCTTATTGGTGAGGAATAATTTATATACAATAAATGTGTGATGAGCTTTGATAAATACATGCACACACCGTGTAATCACACCTTAATCTCAGAGCCATCTCTTACTTGAATTTTCACTGATAAAGCACAAAATGGAGGACCTGGCTTGCATTTTGAGGCCATGACTGCCTGTTGTTGTTTTTTTGTTTGTTTTTTAATTATTTTTTTTAATGGGGTGACATCAATAAATCAGGATACATATAGTCAAAGATAACATGTCCAGGTTATCTTGTCATTCAATTATGTTGCATATGAATGCCTGTTTTTAAACCCAAGAATCCCACTCCGTGTAGTGAGAAGCTCCCATCAGGAGAGGGGGAATGAGAGGGACCAACAGCTCGGAGCTGAGTGGGACCGTGTCCCCCACTGCCGCACAACCCAGTGGCTACGCTCGCATGGCAGAAGGTCGGAAGAGCTGCTCTCACTGAAGTTATTTTCAAATTTCAGACCCCACTACGCAAGCCTGGGCTCTTTGAGGGTTCTCTACTTGCTCATTTTCCATCCCGGACTTACTAACACAAGTTGGGGTTTCTCTCAGATCTCATGAGGTTGTCTGGACAATAGTGAAACAGACCCAAGGAAGTCTGGTGTCTGGAGAGAAAACACGGGCTCTGGTGCCGACACACGCTTGGTACAGTTTGCTTAGGACTGTCTGTAGTTGTAGTAACTAAGCCTGTCACACCATCTAGCCCAGAATAGCTCCTCCATCTGACGTTCTCTGGCCCACCTACACCCCGCCTCCCGGCATCCAGGGCACAGGCTGCTTGCCTGACGTTGTGGGGCTGCTTGTCACAGGACAGCACGGTGCTCGCGATGGACTGCTGCAGGTGGTGGCGCTGCTTCCGCAGGGTCTGCTGGAAGTCGTCTTCCAGGGTCTGGACCACATAACGCAGAAACAGGACTCGCCCAGGCAGATTCTGTCCCTGTGGGAGAAAACACGAATGTACCTCCTCAGGCTCCTGATGACAGTGATCACTGGGCTCTCATCCATACCGAGTCCCCAGGAAGGCCATGAGGCAACCAGTGCCAGGACCGAAAAGGGAGAGCAGGAGCCTGGGTCATTACACAGAGGGCAGCGGGTGGGCGGGCTTTCTGATTGAAGAGAATGGCCAAAGGGAGTCAGTCTCACTCTCTCTAAGTGTCAGTTTCAGAATGAACCACACTGTGGCTATCAGGGCAGAGGCAGGGAGGCACTGGCTCCCGCACGACTCTGCTGAGGGGCTAGATGAAGCCAATATGACGTCCACCTTGAGCGATGAGGATTTCTAGTTAATGTGAGCTGCTGTGCCTTCTTGTGGAAGCAAGTCTCACTTGGCTGCTCCGTCACAGGTGAAATGATCCTAACTGGTCAAGCCCAACTGACCCAGGCAGAGCGTGGGTTTCGGTGGCATACGGACCTTACTTACTGATTTTTGTTTGAAACCCCTCATTTAACTTATGCCTTCTGAGTCTCAGTGCCTCTGTGATTTACATGATCATTCTAATGGAAGCCAGTGGAAGGACCTGTCCCTCAGCGGGCAGTCTCTCTACTGGGAGACAAGTTCTGGGATCGAGGCCCGGGAGCTCAGGCTTTGAACTGTCACAGAATGAGAGGGCACCAAACCATTTCTGGCCTCAATGGGGAACTTTCCAAACACCAGACTGTAGGCATATATTCTAGGAACTTTAAGTCTTGGAGTAGGGTATGGTTTGGAAAAAGAATGATCATTCTAAGCATCTACCATTTCTTCCCTTTTTTGGGAGGAGGTGGGATGGGATACCTTTGTCTTCTGTGTATATTTTTTCTCTGATTTTTAAAAACTCAAGGACTTCTGCTGGATTTACGAGGAAAGTCTTCCAGTGACACCATTCTCCACAACCATTTGTCCCCTAAAATACCCTCAAGAGAACTTTAAACTTTCTTCTGAAGGTTACCCTAAAATCTCTAAAAAATATGCACTTATCACTATTTCTTGATTTATCAACTTTAGACATTGGTTTCTGCCATGCCACTTCCCACTTCTGTTCCTATAGTAACTGTATCCACATCCACATCTTTCGTCTCCTCACATTGTAAGATAAGGGATGCCGTAATAGCGCTGTCTTCAGAGATGCTGTCTTATTCACCTCCCAACCTTTATCTGCTATACTATTCTATTTTCCATTGTCAAAGCTAATAAAATCGTCTTCCATACTTTGCATCAAATTTTTTTTAATTAATTTTAATGGGGTGACATTGATAAACCAGGGTACATATGTTCAGAGAAAACATCTCTAGGTTATTTTGACATTTGATTATGCTGCATTGCCATGCATCAAATTGATTCTAAACTGATAACTAAATAGTGTTCAGTGTGAGGACCATGTTAAAATTATTTACTACCCCAGAAATCCATATAGTATACTAAGGAAATCATTTGTTCCTTGTGAAGATTTTTTATGTTCCTAAAGCTTTCTTCATCTTCTCTATATTGCTTGCCATTGTGACTTTACTTCTTTCACCTCCTCCAGAAAGGTGTTGAATTTTGAGAATATGCTTCTATTCCAAATTGGTTTTCTTAGTTTGTATTTTTCAAAGCAACTTTACTGACAAACCATAAAATTCATCCACTTCAAATGTACAACTCAGTGATTTGTTGTGAATTTATTACCACAACCAATTTTTACAACATCCTCATCACTGAAATAAGATCCCTCACATCTGTTTATTGCCAGTTCCCATCCCCACCTCCAGCTCCAGGCAAGTGCACATCTACTCTGGCTTTACTGGCCTGCCTTTCTGGACATTTTATGTACAAAGAATGATACAGTATGTGATCTTGTCTGTGTGTGGTTTCCTTTTACTTAAATGTTTTTCAAAGCTCATCTATGTGATAGCATGTATCAATAGCTCATTCCTTTTTAATGCCAATAGTATTCCTGTGCATGGATATAGCACATTTTGTTTATTAACTCAACAGTCGATGGACATTTCGGTTGTTTCTACTTTGGGGTATTATGAACAATGCTGTTATGAACATGCAAGTCTTTCTTAGACAAAGGTTTTCCTTTTTCTTGGGTGGATATCTGGAAGTGAAATAGCTGGGCCACATAAGTTTAATTTTTAAAAGAAGCTGCCCATCTTTCTCCAGAGTGGCTGGACCACTTACATATTCTCACCAGCAACATGTGACACTTCTATCTCCATATTCTTGCCAACATTTTTTTTTTTTATAAATTTTTATTTATTTTTTATTTATTCATTTTAGAGAGGAGAGGGACAGAGAGAGAGAGAGAGAGAGAGAGGAGAGACAGAGAGAGAGAAGGGGGGAGGAGCTGGAAGCATCAACTCCCATATGTGCCTTGACCAGGCAAGCCCAGGGTTTCAAACTGGCAACCTCAGCATTTCCAGGTCGACGCTTTATCCACTGCGCCACCATAGGTCAGGCTCTTGCCAACATTTGTTATTGTCTTTTTTTTTTTTTTAATTTAATTGTGATAAAAAAAATAACAAGTTAGCATCTTATCCATTTTTAAGTGTACAGTTCAGTAATGTTAAACATATTCATCTAGCGTGCAGATCTCCAGAACTTTTCCATCTTGCAAAACTGGAACTCCTCACATATTGAACAATAAATTCCCATTTCCCCTCCTCCTAGTTCCTGGCTGCTTCTGTAAGACTGACTGTAGATACCTCATGTAGGTCAAATTATCCAGTATTTGATATTTTGTGATGGGCTTATTTCACTTAGGGTAATGTCCTCATTATACTATCTTCATGTTGCAGCATGTGAGAGGATTTCCCTGCTTTGGAAAACAGAATTAATATTCCCTTGTATGTGTGGACCCTGGTTTGTCTATCCTGGAATCTGTTGATGGATATCTGGGTTGCTTCTACCTCTTGGCTATTGTGAACGCTATTATGTACGTGGGTGTACAAATATTTCTTCAAGATCCTGCTTTCAATTCTTTCGCATGAATACCCAGAATACAGATTAGTGGGTCATATAGTAATTCTATTTTTAAATTTTTTGAGGGACTACAATACACTTTTCCAGAGTGGTTTCACCATTTTTCTTTTTTTTTCTTTTTATTTATTTATTCATTTTAGAGGAGTGAGAGAGAGAGAAAAGGGGGGAGGAGCAGGAAGCTTCAACTCCCATATGTGCCTTGACCGGGCAAGCCCAGGGTTTTGAACCGACAACCTCAGCATTCCAGGTCAACGCTTTATCCACTGCGCCACCACAGGTCAGGCGGTTTCACCATTTTTCAATTCTATACATAGTGGACAAAGATTCTAATTTCTCCACATTCTTGCCACTGCTTACTTTGTTAATTTTTTTCTTTTTATAGTAGTCATCCTGATATATTTCATTGTGATATTGATTTCCATTTCTCTGATAATTAATGGTGCTGAGATTCTTTCTATATGCTTGTTGGCCATTTGCATATGATCTTTGGAGAAATGTCTATTCAAGTCCTCTGCCCTTTTAAAAATCAGTTTATTTGGCTTTTGCTATTTTGTAGTTCTTTATATTATATATTCTAGATATTAACCATTTTTAGCAGATATATAATTTAAATATCTTCTATTCCATTGATTGCCTTTTCACATTTATTTCCTTTGATGCGTAGTTTTCAACTTTGATGTCTCATGTCTGTTTCTGCTTTTTCCCCCCCTGTGCCTTTTGATGTCAATGCCAAATCCAACATCATGAAGTTTTCCCCCTAAGTTTTTTCCTGAGTTTTATAGTGTTGGGTCTCATATTTAGACCTTTGCTCCATTTTGTATATGGTGGTAAGGGACCAGATTATTTTGCATGTGGTTATAGTTCTTCCAGCAACATTTGTGGAAGAGACTATCCTTTCCTCATTGAATGGGCTTAGCATTCTTGATGAACATCATTTAACCATATTCACAAAGTTTTATTTTGGTTCTCTATTCTATTCCATATGTCTCTCTTTATGAAAGCACTACACCATTTGATTACTATAGCTTTGTAATATGTCTTAAAATCAAGAAGTATGATTACTCCAACTTTGTTCTTCTTTTTCTAGATTGTTTTAGCTATTCTGGGTCCTTTGAGATTGCATATGAATTTTAGGATAGGTATTGCATTGAATCTGTGGATTGCTTTGGGTAGTATTGACATGTTAATATTTAGTCTTCCAATACATAAATTTGAAATGTCTTACGATTTGTTCTATTTTCTTTGAGCACTATTATTTTCATTGCACTGTTGTCCACCTCTTTAGTTAGGTTTACTCCTAAGTATTTTATTATTTTTGATGTTATTCTTAATGGAACTGATTTCTTAATTTTCTTTACAGGTTATTTGTTAGTATACAGAAATACAACTGATTTTTGCATAATTTTGAACCCTGCAACTTTGTGTGATTTATTAGTTCTAGCAATTTTCTGTATGGAATCTTTAGGGTTTTCTACATGTAAGATTGTGTCATCAGTAAACAGAGATAGTTTTATTTATCCTTTTCCAACTGGGATGCCTTTTATTTCCTTTCCTTGCCTAACTGCTCTGGCTAGAACTTCTGGTACTATGTTGAATAGAAGATATGAAAGCAGACATCTTTGCCTTGTTCTTGATCTTAGAGGAAAAGCTTTCTGTATTTCACCAAAGTACAATGTTTGCCGTAGGTTTTCACATAAGGCTTTTATGAGGTATTCCTTTCTATTCCTAGTTTGTTGAGCTTTTATCGGGAAGGGGTGTTGAATCTTGTCAAATGCATTTTCTGAATCGATAATCATGTGGTTTTTGTCCTTCACTCTGTTAAAGTGGTGTATTATATTAATAGAGTTTTGTATGTTGAACCATCCCTGTATTCCTGGATAAATCCCACTAGGTCAGTGGTCGGCAAACTGCGGCTTGCAAGCCACATGTGGCTCTTTGGCCCCTTGAGTGTAGCTCAAAGGCCAGCTTAGGAGTACCCTAATTAAGTTAATAACAATGTACCTACCTATATAGTTTAAAAAAATTTGGCTCTCAAAAGAAATTTCAAT
Organism: Saccopteryx leptura; assembly: GCF_036850995.1. Taxonomy (NCBI): domain Eukaryota; kingdom Metazoa; phylum Chordata; class Mammalia; order Chiroptera; family Emballonuridae; genus Saccopteryx; species Saccopteryx leptura. The sequence goes on along the minus strand of NC_089508.1, from coordinate 191,090,599 downwards.
CATTGTACTGTTGATATTTGGCTCTGTTGACTAATGGGTTTGCCGACCACTGCACTAGGTCATGGTGTATAATCCTTATGACATGCTGTTGAATTTAGTTTGCTAGTATTTTGCTGAGGATTGTTGCATCGATGTTCATAAAAGATAATGGTCTACAGTTTTGTTTTAGTCTACCTTTGATATCAGAGTGATGCTGGCTTTGTAGACTAGGGATACTTTGTATGATATTTACATTATAAAATCTATTGAGATTTAATTTATGTCCTAACTTATGGTTTACCCTGGCATGTGTCCCATATGCACTGAGAAAAATGTGTATCCTGTTGTTGAGTAGAATATTCTGCATATAACTGTTAGATCTGGTTATTGTGTTAAGTTCTCTCTTTCTTTATCTTCTGTCCAGTTGCTCTATCCATTATTGACAGAGGGGTATTAAAGTCTCCAAATATTAATATAAAACTGTCTATTTTGCCCTTTAATGCTCAGTATTTGCTTCATATTTTGATGGTCTGTCGTTAGGTACATACATATTTATAACTGTTATATCTTCTGGCTGGACTGAAAGTTTTTTTAATTTATAATGTCCTTTTTTGTCTCTTGTAACATTTTCTGATTTAAAGTCTATTTTGTCTCATATCAGTACAGCCATCTGTGCTCTTTTGATTACTATTTGTATAGAATATATTTTCCTATCCTTTTACTCTTTCAATCTACTTGTGTCTTGGGATCTAAGGTGAGTTTCTTATAGACAGTATGTTATTGGACCTTGTATTTTTATCCATTCTGCTAATCTCTGTCTTTTGATTGTAGCGTTTAGTCCATTTACATTTAAAGCAACTTCCAATAAGGAAGGATGTACTTCTGTTGTGCTGTTTCTCAATGACTTAGAGCTTCCCCATTTCCTGTGTTCGTCTTTTTTCTTTAATTTTTTTTGTAGTGAAATGTTTAAATTCCTTTCTCATTTCCTTCTCAATAGTATATTCTATAGCTATTGTTTCTGTGGTTACCATGGGGATTACATTTAACATTCTAAAGTTATAATACTCTATGAGTTTATACCAGTAATAACATATAACAACAAACAACATACTAATATATAAAAACTCTGCTCCTTTGCAGCTCTGTTCCCACCCCAATTGGTTGTTGATGTCACAAAACTCCACCTTCATATTGTGTGACTCAAATTCTTTTAAATGCATTAGCCTTTTAAATTATGTAGAAAACAAAATGTGGAATTAAAAGTTACAATAATACTAGCTTTTAACTAATGATTTAAAAAACATACTAGCCACTTCAATCATGTAGAAAACCAAATGTGGAGTTACAAACCATTGTTACAAAATAATAGTTGCTTTACAGATCATCCATATATATGTATATACCTTTACTGACATCTTTATTTCTTCATACAGCTTCAAGTTAGAGTTGAGTGTTTCATTTCTCTTTCAGGACTCCCTTCAGCATTTCTTGCTGGACAGGGCTAGTGGTAACAAACTTCCTCAGCTTTTATCTGAGAATGTCATTATTTCTCCCTCATTTTTTTTTTTTTTTTGTATTTTTTGTATTTTTCTGAAGTTGGAAACAGGGAGGCAGTCAGACAGACTCCTGCATGCGCCTGACCAGGATCTACCCGGCATGCCCACCAGGGGGCGATGCTCTGCCCACCTGCCCACTGCCTTCTGGTCTCCAAAGTTTCTGATAGAAATCTTCTGATAATCTTATTGGGGATCTTATAATGTAATATGTCACTTCTTTTTTGCTGCTCTACCTAATTTTTGAAAGACATAGTATTCTTGATTGACAGTTTTTTCCCCAGGACTTTGAATACAACATCCCATTGCCTTCTGAATTGCATATTTTGCTGAGAATCTGATTATTATCTTGTACAAGCTCTCTTGTATATGATGAGTTATGTTTTCTTGCTGTTTTCAGGATTGTCTTTGACTTTTGACAATATAATTAAGTGTTTTGGATTATCCTCATTGGAGTCAAGCTTCTTGAATTTGTACATCTATTTTTTTTATGCAGATTTGGGAAGCTTGTGGTCATTATTTCTTCAAATAAGCTGTCTCTTTCTCACTTCTACTTCTGGGACTCCCATAATACATATATGTTCATTTAATGCTATTCCATAGTATCTTAGGCTCCCTTCAATTTTCTACATTCTGTTTTCTTTTTGTGCCTGTTTCAATGATCTCAAATGATTTTTCTTCAAGTACACCAATTTTTTCCTTCAGTTTCATCAAGTCTGTTGAACTTCTCTAGTGAAATTTTAAATTCAATTATTGTATTTTTCAGCTCCAGAATATGTCTGATACTTTCCTCTAGTTTTTAATATTCTCATTTTGTTCATACATCACTATCCTACTTCATTTAATCGTCCATTTGTGTTCTCTTTTAGTTCCTTGAGCATCTTTAAGGTAGTTGTTAAAAATTCCTTTTCAGAAGTTACGGGATCTGTGTTCCTTTAGGGTAAATTCTGGAGTTTTGTTTTGTTCCTTTAATTGGGCCATATTTTCCTTTTTTTATATGCCTTGTAGTCTTTTGTTAAGATTTAAGCATTTGAAAAAAAAAACAAGCACCTTTCCCCAACTTTATTCACTGAGTTCATGTAGAGCAAGATTTTCACCAAAGGCCTGGCTAGAAATTCTGGGACCTCGCAGAACTTTAGTGGGGGATGTATTTTCTCTGGGCTTGTGCATATGCTCCCCCCCCCCTTTTTTTAAGTGAAAGGAGATAGTGAGACAGACTCCTGCATGTGCCCTGACTGGGACCCAGCCAGCATTCCATCTGGGGCTGATACTTGGTTCAACTGAGCTATTTTTAGCACCTGAGACTGATGTGCTCAGACCAACCAAGCTATCCTCGTACCCAGGGTTGACACTTGAACCAGTCAAGCCACTAGCTGTGGGAGAGGAAAAGGGAGAGAAGGGAGAGAAGTGAGAGATGGAGGATAAAAGCAGATGATCACTTCTCTTGTGTGCCCTGACCAGGAATCAAACCCGGGACATCCATATACTGGGCCAACACTCTATCCACTGAGCCATCAGCCAGGGCCATATATGCTTTTATCTGTCTTAATTTCCTGAGTGGCTTGCCCCTATTTCTTCTCCGAAGCCCTCAGTCTCTTGCTCCCCTGGTAACTGCCTGTAAAAACAGCATACTCTCTGCAGCTCCAACATGCCACAGTGCTTACCTCTTTTTCCAGCAGCTTCCAACTGTGCCACTGTTCCCAACAGTATGAGTCAGGTAAGACTGAAGCCATTCTTCAGGCAGTCCCCTAACAAGCTAAAACGCTGGGCTCAGTTCACTCTTTCGTTTCTATCCTGAGGAGGGAGCTGTGGGGTAGGAAGTTTCTTCTCAACTGCACCATCCTATGCTGGTTAAGGGGAGGGGAGGGGAATGGACACAAATACTACAGTCTTCCCTACTCCTTTCAATTAAGTCCCTTCTTGGTTATACAGTGACCTGGGTATTGTAGGTTCTCAACTGGTCTCTGTAGTTTTCACAAAGGTGTTCTGGTCCATATATTGTTGCTAAATTGGTATCTCCATTTTCCACTATCTTGGTGATGTTTCCCAGATCATTCTTTCTTAAAGCTCTAAGTTATTTTATTCCAAGCTGGGCTGGCTGCTCTTTAGGTCTATATTATCTGTAATCTTAGGAATTCTCTTTCTTCTTCTCCTCCTATTCCCTGGATCCTGTGCCTTACTCTTTTTTTATTATTATTATTCCATTCTTTTTTTTTAAATTGAGTTTTAGATAAGGGAGAGAGAGAAAAAGAGGGGGGAGAAGCAGGAAGCATCAACTTATAGTAGTTGCGTCCTGTATGTGCCCTGACTGGGCCAGCCCAGGGCTTTGAACTGGTGACCTCAGCATTCCGGGTTGACACGTTATCCACTGCACCACCACAGGCCAGGTTCCCCCATTCTTTTGATGTATACCTTCAAGTAACCTACTAAGAATTGGGGTACAGGGATATTTTTCAAGTTCTTGCATGTCTAGAAATGTTGTTATGCTACCCTCACACTTGACTAATAGTTTACCTGAGTACAGAATTCTTTTTTTTTTTTTTTAACTTTTTATACAGGGACAAAGATAGAGTCAGAGAGAGGGATAGATAAGGACAGACAGGAATGGAGAGAGATGAGAAGCATCAATCATCAGTTTTTCATTTTGACACCTTAGTTGTTCATCGATTGCTTTCTCATATGTGCCTTGACCGCGGGCCTTCAGCAGACTGAGTAACCCCTTGCTTGAGCCAGCGACCTTGGGTCCAAGCTGGTGAGCTTTTTTTTTTTGCTCAAGCCAGATGAGCCCACACTCAAGCTGGCAACCTCGGGGTCTCGAACCTGGGTCCTCTGCAGCCCAGTCTGATGCACTATCTACTGAGCCACCGCCTGGTCAGGCTGAGTACAGCTTTTTTTTTTTTTTTTTGTATTTTTCTTAAGTTGGAAACGGGGAGGTAGTCAGACAGACTCCCGCATGCGCCCGACCAGAATCCACCTGGCATGCCCACCAGGGGGCGCTGCTCGGCCCATCTGGGGCATTGCTCTGTTGCAACCAGAGCCATTCTAGCACCTGAGGCAGAGGCCATAGAGCCATCCTCAGCGCCCAGGCCAACTTTGCTCCAATGGAACCTCAGCTGCGGGAGGGGAAGAGAGAGACAGAGAGGAAGGAAAGGGGGAGGGGTGGAGAAGCAGATGGGTGCTTCTCCTGTGTGCTCTGGCCGGGAATTGAACCCGGGACTCCTGAATGCCAGGCCGACGCTCTACCATTGAGCCAACCGGCCAGGGCCGAGTACAGAATTCTAAGTTGAAAATAATTTGTTCTATCCAAATGATTTTGGGTGAGCTGACAGAAAGATGGCAAGTTCAGGGCTCCCTAAAGGTTAGAATGCAGGAGAATTATTTCTTAGAGCAACAATCTACACTACCTGCCTTCATTTATGACAAATGGTTCATTTAATTTCTTTAGACAATGAATCCTTTAGGTAACCTGGTGACTGAACTTTCTGTACTCAAGAATGAAGATGTTAGTTCTATCTACAAACGTTCAACAAGTTTTTAGCCCATATCTGACTCTAATCCTCAAATATGCTGTTTCTGAGCCCAAAACCTCTCCACGCGAAAGGGCAGATTCTCTCCCTCCTTGGCGTGGCCCCTTCCACATGTATTCTAGCCTCTGGCTCGCTCCGCCTAATTTTATCAGTCATTACTCTTACATTTCCTTAGATCTTCCAGTCTTCATTCAGATCTAATGTCCTTCTTATTGTCACTGCCACGGATTCATGACTATCCCTGCTTAATTACTATTGTTTTTCATAGGATCTCAAGAAGGAGAGGGGCAAGTGAAAGTATTCAATCTTGAATTGGAGGACAGCACACACCAGGTCAAAAGGGAGTTTTTGATGGAGATGAGACTGTAAAGGAGGGGATCATGGCAAAGACTGTACTATCAGATATGCTGTGACTTTAGTTTCCAGTCCAAATTTCCTCTGTGAAAGACACACCCTCACCATTGTTATGTTACCTCTTCCTCCATGACATAAGTGAGCAGCTTCCAGTCCCACTCCACTGTCTTGGCATTAGCGGGATGTAGCCTGAAAGTCAAGTGACATGAAATTAGCACTCTAGAGTTTAGTGGAAAGGGATGGGATCTGGAAGGTCAGAGAGGCAGGAAGCGTCCTCTGATCCTGTGCTCTCGACCCCCCTCTGGTTCAACAGCATGTCATCTGGGGGGACTGGAACTTGGTTGTTTTTGTTTTGCTACCCAGTATTCACTTCTTTTCTGGGAGGAACTGGTGACTAATTAGTCAGCCTCCTGGCTTCACCTAACAGAACCCTGGAATAAAGCCTATGAAGCACATCAAGCCAGTCATGATAGTCTAACCAGTTCACATGACGGGCTCCCAGATGGGCTCATGTCTGATGCCAGTTAAAGCCTATAGGGTTCCATTTCAGAACCCTGTGCGATTATAAAGGAAGCAGACTCACTCTCCCACTGAGAGTGTCATTAAAGCTAGAGGCTGAGGAGGTTAGCACATGAAGTTTGAAAACAGAAGCCAAGCTAAGCTGGTAATGGATCCTTGTAACTGGTTTTGAACTGAATTAGGTCATGTCTTATTGCTGTTTCTAGTAACACAAGTCATTAAATTCCCTTCTACGAGCTGGGAAAGCCAGTTTGGATTGGGTTTCCTGTCACTTGTAATCCAAATAACCCTGATGTCCTAAGTCATCCTCTCTAATGGTTAGCTGAATAAAGCCTGGGCCAGAAGAGCTCTGCCCGAGTCACGGCTCCCTGGGTTTGCCCCCAACTAAGGCTCGTACTGTTGAATTTTCATGAGGAGCATGTAGGCCTCCTTCAGGACATCCACGGTCTCAGAGCCACTGAGCAGGATGCTCTGGACGATGTGAGCCACAACTTCTCTGGGCGGGTAGTGCTGCGGTGACACAAAGTCCATCAGAAACTGCACAGTCCCCAGGGGGAAGTTCTCCTCAATGGTGTTTGTTACCATCCTTAGTCTTCGATGAGGGATGGGTTCTAATTTTTGACTCTTGCTCTGTAGAGATAAGCAGAAAGAAATCAGGATGGATTTCTACAGACATAAAACAAGAGGTTCTTCAAGAGGTTGAAGGCAGCAAAGTGTTAATGCATTTGGAATACGCATAATTTTTAAAAAAGAGAATGTAAAGCTTTATCTGAAAAACCTTCAAGGACATGAGAAAATGTTTATATTAAGTTAAAAAAAATAAGAATTCAATATTTTACATTTAACACGACTTCATTTGTGTTAATAGAGCATAGAGAGGAAAGTACAAGAGTCAAGGGCCAGCCTCAGCTGATTCTGGAGTGAGGGTGATAAGACATGTAGGGGTCGGTATAATAGTTTATCAGATAAATAAATAAAGGAAGAAGGATATTTAGAATAAGTTTTATTTTCAGGAGAATAATCCCATTTTGTTCTTTTTTTTTTAAGTTGATAATAAATATTAAGTTGCCTCCACCCCCTCAAAAAAAGGCATGTATATAAAGTCAGAGAGAGAAAATGTAAAAATTGTTTTCTATTATCTGGGTGGTGCAATTATAGATGACTTTCCCTCAACATGCTCTTTTTTCATAATAAACATACATTATTACTTTCATAATTAGAAAAACAAACATTAAAATGTTTTATATAGGAATATAATAACAGCAATAATTTACTTAAAAGAATTTTTTTTTTTTTTTTTGGTGAAAGGCAGGGAAATAATGAGGCAGACTCTGCATGCACCCTGAAGAGGGTCCACCCAGCAACCCCATCTGGGGCTAATGCTTAAGTACCAAGCTATTTTTGGTGCCTGAGGCTAATGCTCTCAGAACAACCAAGCTATCCTCAGCACCCGGGGTCATGCTCTAACCAATTGAGCTGGCTATGGGAGAGGAAGAGGGAGAGAAAGGAGGAGTTGGGGGAAAGAGAAGCAGATGGTTACACACAGAAGAATGTGCCCTGACCCAGAATTGAATCCGGGATGTCCACACACTGGGCCAGTGCTCTATCCACTGTGCCATTGGCCAGGGCCTAATAGCAATAATTATAAAACAATTTTTGAACATTTAACTTATCCTCAATTATCACAACCCTAAGAAATACTATTATTCCTACTTTATAGATAAGGACACTGAAACTTAGAGAGGAAATGTTTGTCATGCATGGTTGGCACCCATCAGTGACATCACTCCAGAGCTATCCTGTGTACTCGTACTCTAAAAACAACAAAACCAACAATGCTACATTTGTTTTTTTTGTTTTGTTTTGTTTTTGTATTTTTCTGAAGTTGGAAACAGGGAGGCAGTCAGACTCCCGCATGCCCCGACTGTAATCCACCCAGCATGCCCACCAGGGGGTGATGCTCTGCCCATCTGGGGCGTTGCTCTATTGCAACCAGGGCCATTCTAGTGCCTGAGGCAGAGGCCATGGAGCCATCCTCAGTGCCTGGGCCAACTTTGCTCCAATGGAGCCTTGGCTGTGGGAGGGGAAGAGAGAGACAGAGAGGAAGGAGAGGGGGAGGGGTGGAGAAGCAGATGGGTGTTTCTCCTGTGTGCCCTGGCCGGGAATCGAACTCGGGACTCCTGCACGCCAGGCCGACTCTCTACCACTGAGCCAACTGGCCAGGGCTGCTACATTTGTTTTTGTTAAAAAAATTTAGGCCCTAGTCAGTAGCTCAGTTGGTTAGAGCATCATCCCAATATACTAAAGTTGTGGGTTTGATCCCATCAGGGCACACACAAGAATCAACCAACAAATGCATAAATAACTGAAACAATAAATCAATGTTTCTCTCTCCCACCCCCCAAAATCAATAAATAAAATTAAAAAGTTTAAATGCATATGTATAAAAGGGAAAGGAAATTAACCAAATTATTAACAATAATCAATGCTCAGTGATAGCATCATGGGTAATCATTTTTTATATTTTATATTCTTTCTTTTTTTTTTTTTCATTTTTCCAAAGCTGGAAACCAGGAGGCAGTCAGACAGACTCCCGCATGCGCACGACTGGGATCCACCCGGCATGCCCACCAGGGGGCAATGCTTTGCCCCTCTGGGGCGTCGCTCTGTTGCGTCCAGAGACATTCTAGTGCCTGAGGCAGAGGCCACAGAACCATACCCAGCGCCTGGGCCATCTTTGCTCCAATGGAGCCTCGCTGCGGGAGGGGAAGAGAGAGACAGAGAGGAAGGAGAGGGGGAGGGGTAGAGAAGCAAATGGGCGCCTCTCCTGTGTGCCCTGGCTGGGAATCGAACCCGGGACTCCTGCACGCCGGGCCGACGGTCTACTGCTGAGCCAACCGGCCAGGGCCTATATTTTATATTCTAAATGTTTTAGATTAAGCATTCTGTTTCAAATGTGACAATAAATACTAATTAAAAAATACTTTAAAAGTTTTAAAAGTTGATTTTAGCAAGAAAGGGAGACAGAGAGTGAGAGAGACAAGAACATCGATCTGTTCCTGTATATGCCCTGACTGGGGATTGAACCGGCAACCTCTGTGCTTCAGAAAGAAGTTCCAACCAAGTGATCCCGCCAGGGCATAAGTACTCATTTTAAAACACCAAACAACGATTTGCCAGCTCCTGTGTAACAGTGAAATAGTGACAGCCAGAACAGCCCTTTCAGAAAGTCTCCGGGAGGACAGAAGTCCAGTTAACTTTCCTTATGTCTCAAATCCCCTGAGGGCCTCCCCATCCCGCTGCTGAGAGCAATACCGTAAGTGGCAAGTACTGAAGAGCAAGAGAAGAACGAAAATCTGCCTCTTGTGACTGCTCCATGCGCGACACATTTTACAATCTTGAACCTGTATTATTCATTTCCTGCCTACAAATGCAGACATCTACAAACTTTATCAATTGTTTCGATGCCTGTATCCTCAAAAGGCACTAATACTTATAGTGAACTTTTATAGGTTCCTGAAAGGTGGCTTTGTGCTTTATGTGTTTATCTTTAAGCCAGACAGCACTATGATATGGGCGTTATGACTTAATTTAGAGCTAAACAAAAAGAGACTCAGAGAAGTTAAGGCCAATGGCTGGTAAGTGAGTGACAACACGGGGACCAGGTAAGAAGTTGTTGGGGAAAAATGATCTAGTGAAGAAGTACTTATTAAAGGCCCCAAAGAGATCACAGGAGAGATAGGAAAGATGTCCAGATGTATTCCAGATGGCTGAGGTAAGAAGGTAGGCATTAGAGATGAAGAAAAACCCACTGTGTCTACCTAACTGCTACCTTGTAGTCTGAGCCAGGTGTACGCAGAACAGGGTCATGGTCTCCCTGTCTGCAGCTTCTGATGGCTTCTCTGGTCATGCAGCACCTACACAGTATGGCAGCCCTGACTACAGAAACATAAACTCTTTCAAATCCCCAAGCACTCTTGATAATGAACAGATGTACTGCCAACCTGAGACAGACCCACAGTAAAAAAGAGACCGAGCTAGGGGTTGGGGAGAGTCATTCAGAAGAAAACAAACATATTAAAGAATATAAACAATCAGAATGAGAGAAAACAATTCACTCTCCAAGGCCAAGTCAAGATGAACGCCTGGGGTGCTAAACATACCTTGTGAATCCTGGAGCTACTTCAAGCCAGCCTTTCTAACGATGGGAATGTAGTTACAGATAATGAGAAAAGGGCTTCACATTGTGGGAGTTAATCAAAAACTTTTTTCTTACACATCTGGTCTAGTTCTCATAGATCAATGAAGACCAATGGGAGGAACATACCCACTAAAATCTTAAAATTGAATTTCCTCCCCAAACATCAAAAACTAGTCCTTTTGGAGGCACTGAAGTGTTAAGAGTATTATTATTACTTCCATGATATGGAAGCTGTTAAGGGCATCGTGATGGGAAGGACACAGGAATTGAGAAGTATTTGAGGAAGGCCTAAGACGAGCCAGATGTAACAGGCACTTTACATATGCTGTCTCATTTAATGATCCTGGGAGGGAGGTTCTTAGCTCCATTTTACAGACAGGAAAGCTAAGGCTGAGAAAAGTAGACTTCGACAGTGCCAGGTTCTAAGTGTGGGGTGAAATCTGAGTCTGGATCTGACTCGACACTGAATGGTTCCACAAGTAGGGAAAGATACAAATGCATGTTCACTCATGCCTGGGCTCGATCTCGCACACTCACTTTAGGCCCGGCCTGTGCGGAGGACTCCCAGCCCCTAGGGGAAGACAGTGAGCTCACCTCTCTCATGTCTCTGTCAGGTATTAGTGTCTGGAAGAAGAGGTGATGCACTGGAGGTCGCAGGAAGTACTTCAGTCGATGCAGGCACGGTCTGTTGTATAACACAGCTGGTGGCGCTCGAGCCTGTACCTGGGCAGGCCCGGGTTTGGCAGGCTCTGACAGTGAGGCCTCCTTTCTGGCCGGAGTTTCTGTGACAGAGAGCCAAGGGACTTTGTCTAGGGAAGTCTCAGACTGTGGGGACTGTGGGCTCAGAGGGCAGCCTGGCGAGGCCGGCGCTGAGATATCCATGGGAGCGTCACGGCTCTGCATGTCGTCTGTGGGAGAGTCAGGCCTGTCTCCCGGCACGTGTTGCATGTCCCCAGCTGAATGCAGCATTTCTGGTAAGTGTGAGACTTTGCCAGGTGACTGCAGCACACCTCTTGGTGACTGCAGCAGGTCTCTTGGTGACTGTGATGACTGCGGCACGTCTCTTGGTGACTGCAGCAGGTCTCTTGGTGACTGCGATGACTGTGGCACGTCTCTTGATGACTGCAGCACACCTCTTGGTGACTGCAGCACGTCTCTTGGTGACTGCAGCACGTCTCTTGGTGACTGCGATGACTGCGGCACGTCTCTTGGTGACTGCAGCAGGTCTCTTGGTGACTGCGGCACGTCTCTTGATGACTGCAGCACACCTCTTGGTGACTGCAGCACGTCTCTTGATGACTGCAGCACACCTCTTGGTGACTGCAGCACGTCTCTTGGTGACTGCGGCACGTCTCTTGATGACTGCAGCACACCTCTTGGTGACTGCAGCACGTCTCTTGGTGACTGCAGCACATCTCTTGATGACTGTGGTACGTCTCTTGGTGACTGCAGCACGTCTCTTGGTGACTGCAGCACATCTCTTGATGACTGTGGTACGTCTCTTGGTGACTGCAGCAGGTCTCTTGGTGACTGCGATGACTGCAGAACGTCTCTTGGTGACTGCAGCACACCTCTTGATGACTGCGGCACATCTCTTGGTGACTGCGATGACTGCAGCAGGTCTCTTGGTGACTGCAGCACACCTCTTGATGACTGCAGCAGGTCTCTTGATGACTGCGGCACGTCTCTTGATGACTGCGGCACACCTCTTGATGACTGAAGCAGGTCTCTTGGTGACTGCAGCAGGTCTCTTGGTGACTGAAATGACTGCGGCACGTCTCTTGATGACTGCAGCACATCTCTTGGTGACTGCAGCACACCTCTTGGTGACTGCAGAGCTTCTCTTAATGACTGCGGAGCATCTCTTGGTAACTGTGATGACTGCAGCAGGTCTCTTGGTGACTGTGGCACGTCTCTTGGTGGCTGTGGAGCATCTCTTAATGACTGCCGGGCACCTCTTGGTGACAGCAGTGCATATCTTGGTGACTGTGATACATCTTTTGGTGACCATGGCACATTTTGCAATGATTGGGCCATGTTTCCTGATGATCGTGCCATGTCTTGCAGGTGTGCCACATATTGTGGGTATGGTATGTTTTGAGGTGGGCCTGGTACACCTTGAGGGAGGCCCAGAGAGTCTTGAGACGGGCGGAGTAAGTATTGAGGTGGGCTTGGTAAGTGCTGAGGATGCCATGATGAGTCTTTAAGAAGGCTTGGTGAGTGCTGAGGATGCCATGATGAGTTCTGAGGCAGGCTGGGCATATTTTGCTGAGGGCATGGCACTTCTTGAGGCAGGTTAGGCAAAGTTTGTAGTTGGCACTGCGTGGTTTGCGATGGGCAGGACAAGGCTCGCGGTGGGCATGAAGAGGCTCGCGGTGGGCATGGCAAGGCTTGCGGTGGGCAAGGTACATCTTGCTGTGGCCATTGCAAGGGTGCCCTTTGTTTGCTGCTGCCACCATTATTGCTTACTGGGGAGAGGGAGTGAACATCTGAAGACAGCTGTAGGCTGGCCAGGAAGCCGAGGTCAGCTTTGAATGAGGTTGAGCTACAATTCGGCTCTGCTGGATAAACAGAGTCCCCACTGATGGACATAGGGGGTTGGGAGCCATCAAATGCGGTTTCCTCTAAAAGGTCCAAATCCACAGGATTGCGGTTAATGACTCTCTGAGCTGCAGGCCAAGAGCTTCTGTCCAGCTGCCCTTCTTTGGCCTCTTTGCTGGACAGGCTGGCACATGTTTGGGGACTGGCTGACTCCTTCTGGGAAGGAGCGACAGGTTCTAGAGTCAAATCAAGAGTGGCAATAGGTCTGTTTTCTTCCTCAGTTCTTGTCAGGTCAATCACACAGATTCCATTGTGGTCCTTTGGCCTCGGTCTGGTTTCTCTAGTTAAGTCAATGAAGTCCTGTTCAAGGATTGTGAGAAGATAAAGGGTCAAGTAGGGCTCTCAGCTTTATAAGACTTAAATCTTAGCTTTTAAGGATAAGCATATTTTACCTTTTCACCTCACTGACAACTTATAAATCTTATATAACATCAATATTACTTCATTTCCTTTGGTCAAAATTTTACTACTGTCAAAGCTGTCCATTTCTATACCTTCTTAATTTATCCAAATGCCACATGCACATAACTTGAGGGTATAGTGGGAAATGTTTTCTGATCCCAGGTCAATTGAGATGTAGGTAAGATGTAGGTAACTCTCAAAGTAAAAAAGCAGCCTTTGTTCAGAAAAGCAAATACCCAGGATAACCTATAACAGAAGCTACAGAAAAAGAGAAGCTAATATAAGAGTCTACAATGTGCTAAGAACATGTTGAGTGCTTCCACATGTCTTTAAGTTTCGCATGTGCCTCTCAGGTGAGCATTATCATGTCCACTGTACAGATGGGGAAACAAGTTCAGAAGTGGTTATTGACCTAAGAATTACAGAGACAAACATGCAAACCTAGGTCTGTTTCCTTCTTCCCCTGTGAGCGTCTAGGAATATACAACCTCATTCAATATATATATAGTTAGCCTATAGTCAGATATGGAGGATAGCACTGTAAAGTGTTATGTTCAGGCCGTTCACAGAGCCTACGATGCCAGTACTATAATCAGCCTCTGTGCCATGAGCCTGGAACCATACTGCTCTCTCTTCCAGGTGGCTTCTTACCTGGTTGGATACCTTGCCAGTAGTATGTTGGGTACCATTTGCTGGGCTTCCACAGCTACCATGTTATTTCTTAACAGACGTGATGGTCACCACTGTCCATGGACCAAAGCAGAGCATGGCATTCTGGGTGGGTCAATGAGAAGTTGGTATGCACCTCATTCTGGATTAGGGACTGCTTGGTGAAACCGAACACCTCCTTCCTAAGCAGCAGCAGTACCGAATCACTGCCTTTGTTGGTTCTCGGTGCTAGCTGAACTCAGCACAGGTGCTGCAAGGCCATAGAGGGTCCGAATCATCTCCTCCTCCATCGCCAACTTACCAAGTGCAACACGAACATGTCTCTCCCACTGAAAGCTCAGCATACAAGCTACAGCTAAAGGACAAATGACTCAGTAGGACATAGACGGTCCTTCAGAGTAAGACCTGCATTTAGCCTCCCCCTGACTACTGTCCCTTCTCACATGATCAGTCACACAGAGCAACTCCAGATCCCCAAATGTGCCAAACTTCCTCAAGTATCTTTGTTTTTGTTTAAGTTGGCTTATGCTCTTTCTTTTGCCCAAAATAACTATTATCCCCTTGATTATTTGATAGTTTCTTGTGTTTCAAGACTCAACACAGGCCCTAGCCGGGTAACTCAGCTGGTTAGAGCAGTGTTTTTCAACCACCAGTCGCAGATCTATACTGGTCCATGAAAAAGTTAGCCACTCTGATGTTATATGAAGATTATAGACCCAATGATTATAGACTATAGTCTTCATATAACATTAGGGTGGCTAACTCTTTCACAAACTAGCACTAAATTTCTGGCAGACCAGCACCAGTCTGCAGACCGGAGGTTGAAAATCATTGGGTTAGAGCATTGTCCCGATACATCAAGGTTGTGGGTTTGATCCCTGGTCAGGGCACATACAAGAATCAACCAACGAATGCATAAGTAAATGAAACAACAAATCAACGTTTCTCTCTCTGTCTCCCTTCTTCTTTCTCTAAAATCATAAATCAATAAAAAAATGTTTAAAAAGACTCAGCACTGATATCACCATGTGAAGTCCCTTCAGACCACTTCTCATCAGATTCATCATGTCCTCTCATACTCCTACTGTATCTGTACAGACCTTTCAACCCAAAGAATTCAATTTTTAATTAGATTGAAAATGAAAACAAATTTCTGTCATTTTCCAATTATGCACTGCTAAATAGAAATACTATTGATTTAGTACTTTATCTCTGTATCCTCCAACCCTGTTAAATTTACTTAATAGTTCAAGCAACTATTTCTGAATATCTTTTGAGTTTTGCATGGAAGCAATCATGCTGTCTGCAAATACAGAAGCTTTACTTCTTCCTTTCCAATCTCTATACCATTTCTTTTTCTTATTGCAATCGCTAAGGTGTCCAGTATAACTCTCAATACAAGTGCTGAAAACAGACATTCTTGCCTTGTTCTTGAACTTAGAGGAAAGAATTTCAGACTTTCATCATTAAGTATAATGTTAGCTGTGGAGTTTTCATAGATGCCCTATAACAGACTGAGGAGGTTCCCTTCTTTTCCTCGTTTCCTGAGAGTTTTAGTTGAGATTGGTTTAATTGAGATTGAATTATGGCAAATGCTTTTTCTGCACAACAGAGATGATCATGTTTTTTTTCCCTTTGTCCTATTAATATAAAAACTTATGTTAATTGATTTGATTTTCTAATATTAAAATAATACTGGGGAAAATGTCACTTGGTTATGATGTATTATTTTTTTTCTATATTTTGGGTTTAATGTATCAACATATTATTAAGAATTTTTGCATGTTCATTCGGGCTATTTGTTTGTAGTTTTCTATTGTTGTAATTTCTTTTACTAGTTTTATTAATCAGAATAAAACTGGCCTCAGAAAATGACTTGGGAACTATTCCCAAACCCCTCTATACTGTGTAGGTTGTGTTGCGTAGGTACTATATCTTCCTTGAAGGTTTGATAGATGTCACCAGTGAAGCTATCTGGGCCTGAAATTTGCTTTATAGAAAAGTTTTAAATTACAGTTTCACTATCTTAGTACATTTACTTTCTCTTCTTGTGTTAGTTTTATGACTTATGAAATTTGTTTCTTTCATCTAAATTGTCAAATTTAGTAGCATAGAATTGTTCACAATAGCCCCTTATTATCTCTTAAATTCTATACTCGGTGTAGATTTATTCTCAATTCCTTTTTTAAAAAATTCCCAATATTGGTAACTTGTATCCTCTGCATTTTTTGTTCCTGATTAGTCTAGCCAGTTAATCAATTTTATTGATCTTTCCAAAGAACCAAGTTTTTCATCTGTTTTCTATTTCATTCATTTCTGTTATCATTATTATTTCCTTCCTTCTGCTTTCTACAGACTTAATTTGCTCTTCTTTTTTTAGCTTCCTAATGTAGAAGCTTAGACAATTTATTTTCATTCTTTTCTAATATTAGCATTAAAAGCTAAAAATTTCGCCTGACCAGGCGGTGGCACAGTGGATAGAGGGTCAGACTGGGATGCAGAGGACCCAAGTTCGAGACCCCAAGGTTACCAGCTTGAGTGCAGGCTCATCTGGTTTGAGGAAAAAGCCCACCAGCTTGAATCCAAGGTCGTTGGCTCCAGCAAGGGGCTACTCGGTCTGCTGAAGGCCCGCGGTCAAGGCACATATGAGAAAGCAATCAATGAACAACAAAGGTGTGGCAACGCGCAATGAAAAACTAATGATTGATGCTTCTCATCTCTCTCCATTCCTGTCTGTCTGTCTCTGTCTATCCCTCTCTCTGACTCTCTGTCTCTGTAAAAAAATAAAAATTAATTAATTTAAAAAAAAAAAGCTAAAAACTTCCCTGTAGGTACTACTTTACTTCATTCCACAAATTTTTTATTATTATTAAGTAAGAGGTGGGGAGGTAGAGACAGACTCCTGCATGTACCCTGACTGGGATCTACCCAGCAAGCCCCCTATGGGGCGATGCTCTGCCAGCTGGGGCCACTGCTCCATTACTTAGCAACCAAGCCATTCCAGTGCCTGAGGCAGGAGGCCATGGAGCCATCGGCAGCGCCTGGGGCCAACATGCTCAAACCATTCAAGCCATGGCTGTGAGAGAAGAAGTGACAGAAGGAGAGAGAAGAGGGCTGGGTGCAGAAGCAGAAGGCTGCTTCTCTTGTGTGCCCTGACTGGGAATCGAACCTGGGCTGATGTCCTAACACTGAGCTAACTGGCTCCACAATTTTTAATATGTAGTTATTTTATTATCATGTAGTTCAAATTTACTTTCATTAGTCAGAAAACAAGACCTGTGTGATTTCAATCTTTTGAAATACATTATGACTTGTTTTATTTGTACCCTAAAGCATGGCCTACTTTGCTGAATGTTCCTCAGGCACTTGAAAAAATGCCATTTAGGTCTTGTTTGTTTACTTTTAGGGATATCCATTCAGGCTTTCAATTACTAACAACAGTTTATGCCTGTTTTGGAGGGGGGCATGGGAACCTCTGATTTGTAGCCATGTTTGACAGAAGTGTGGGTATCTTGGGGACCCACTTAATTAAACTGGCATCTGAAGTGGGATAAGGGGCAGTCTTGTGATACTGAGCCCTTAACATGTGGGTTCTTCGCTAATTCCAGATAGTGTCAGAATTGAATTAAATAGTACACCTAACAGGTGTCCAGAGAGTTGGAGACTTAGTATGTGTGAGGAAAAATTCTCTACACATTTGGTATCAGGAGTGATGTGAGTAGAGAAACAGTGTTTTCTTTTAGATTCTATTCATATACAGTCTAAAAATAAGCAAAAGTATCCCTGGTCAGTTAGCTCAGTTGGTTAGAGCATTGTCCTGATATGCCAGGGTTGTAGATTTGATCCCCAGTCAGGGCACATATAAGAATCAACCAATGAATGCATAAATGGGTGGAACAACAAATCAGTGTTTCCATCTCTCTCTCCCCCCACAACTCCCTCCCTCCATCTCCCTTCCTCTCTCTCTCTCTAAAATCAATCAATTAAAAATTTTTTAAAGAAATAAAATAGGCAAAAGTAAACTATGTTATTTAGATACACACACCAGGTAGTAAAACTGTAGAGAAAATCAAGTAATTACTATGGAAATGAATTTACAGGTGAGAGGGGAGAGGGGAGAAGGGCATGAGCTAGGAAGTGTTGCCCCGCTTCTGTCGAGAACGAGAACGCCGCCACCTCTCCACATGTTTAGTAGAGTGCACCAATGAGCCATCTGGGCCCGGTGCTTTCTGATTTTGAAGGTTTTAATTATTGATTAAATTTATTTAATAGATATAGGTCTATTCAGATTGTCTATTCATAGAACTTTTATAACAAAACATTTAAAATCTAAAATGTGTTGGTTTCCCCCTAATTAATCTAGAAATCTAATAAATTCTAAATAGAATCCCAGTAGATCCCCTACGTCCAACACAATGGAATATATTAAAATTCTAAATACATTTGTCTTCTCTATTTCATTTTTTAAAAATTTATTTTTAAAAAAATTAATTTATTTTTTACGGCCTGACCTGTGGTGGCGCAGTGGATAAAGCGTCGACCTGGAAATGCTGAGGTTGCTGGTTCAAAACCCTGGGCTTGCCTGGTCAAGGCACATATGGGAGTTGATGCTTCCAGCTCTTCCCCCTTTCTCTCTCTCTGTTCTCTCTCTCCCTCTCTCTCTCCTCTCTAAAAATGAAATTTAAAAAAATCTTTAAAAAAAATTAATTTTTTTGAGAGAGACAGAAACATCTATTTATTTTAACTTTTATTTATTTACATTTTATTGAACTATATTGGGATGACAGTAGTTAACATAATTATTTGGGTTTCAGGTGTCCAATTCTACATCACACCTTTGGACACCATATTGTGTATTAATCCCCCAACTGGATTTTTTTAAATATTAGATAAGATGCAACTGATAAAATACTTATTGAATTATATTAGTGCCAGGTACCATGCTATGCACTGTGAACACCATTGTGAGCAAAATGGACAATAGTCTGAATAAGGAAAGGATTCCTTAGGAAACCAACAATGGGAATTCTGTTTCTCCTTAAATAAATAGGTAGTTACTGAGTACCCACTATACTGAGGCATTAACTAGTTGCCGGGGATATATGGCTGTGTACAGCAGTGAACTTACTATTTGAGAAATGAGGTTGAGAAAGTGATTTTTTAAAATGTATTCATTTTAGAGAGGGGAGAGAGGGAGGGAGGGAGGGAGAGGGAGAGAGAGAGAGAGAGAGAGAGAGAGAGAGAGAGAGAGAGAGAGAGAGAGAAAGGATAGAGGAGCAGGAAGCATCAACTCCTTGACCAGGCAAGCCCAGGGTTTCAAACCAGCAACCTCAGCGTTCTAGGCCAACGTTTTATCCACTGCACCACCACAGGTCAGGCCATTATTAAAAGTATTTTTAAATTGCATAATATGA
This sequence comes from Saccopteryx leptura, assembly GCF_036850995.1. Lineage (NCBI taxonomy): Eukaryota > Metazoa > Chordata > Mammalia > Chiroptera > Emballonuridae > Saccopteryx > Saccopteryx leptura. The sequence goes on along the minus strand of NC_089508.1, from coordinate 191,071,380 downwards.
TTTTAAAAAGTAATTTTTACATTAAGAAACCCTGGTGGGTCTATTATAAAAACAGACATTTAAAAAACTAGAATTGTATTTGCAACCTGTTTCCCCTCAACCATTTATTTCTAGCATTCCTAGAGGGTGTTCCCTTGGAAACCCAGGGAGAGGTTAGCAAATTCACCCCAGGATTTTCAAGACTGTGACTCGTGGTGGTAAACCTGCTCTACCAAAAAGCACCTGGTTGAACCTCCCTCAGTTTCCTCATCTATCAAATAGGGACAAGAAGTTAATTACCTCTTGGGGCAGCAGTGAAAATTACGATAATCCATTCAAAGCACATAACGTGGTGAATGGCATGAATGCCACCTGTTCTTACTATGTGATGCTCACCATGACTAACACGCTCAATCCTATGTGGCAAAGCCATTCAGAATCAAAACACTAGCTCCCTGTTAAGAAAGACACAGGACCCAAACACATTCTAACTGCCAAGAAGAAAACCTCACAAAATGAAAGTTACACTATGCTTCTAATTAGGAAGACAACATTATAAAGATATTCTCCTTTAATTATCTTACAAATCTAATGTAGTGGGGTTTTGAGTTGGCAGCAATTTTGTCCTTCAGGGGACATTTGGCAATGTCTGGAGACATTTTTGGTTGTCACAGTGGGGGGGGGGGGGGTAGCTACAGGCATTTAGTGATAGAGGCCAAAGATGCTGCTAAACATCCCACAGCCTTCTACAACCAAGAATTATTGGCTCAAAGAAACCCTGATCTATTGCAACTTTTGACAAAATGATTCTAACATTCATTTGGAGGACTAAATGGGCACAATAGCCCAGAAATCTTGGGGGCAGGGGAGAACAGATAGGTTCTGTTTAATTAGCTCATCACTTGGATCACCATCTCGAAATGTTAAAGTTGTAGGTTCGATCCCCAGTCAAGGCACATACAGGAAACAACTGATGAGTGCACAACTAAGTAGAACAAACAAATGAATGCTTCTCTCTCTCTCCCCACCTTCTTTCTGCCTCTCCAAAATCAATTAATAAAGAAATGGCAAATAACTGCTCTACTAGATACTCCAAAATATTCTCAAACCACAAAAAAAAAACCCCACAAAAATAAATCAGTAAAGTTCAAGCATTGAGAATAGACGTATCAATGAAACATAACAGAAAACCCAGAAAGAGACATAAGCATATAAAAAAATGTGTTTCAAATATGTGGGGAAAAGATAATTATTTAAGAATCAAGTCCTGGATAATTGATTAACATCATATTTAATTAACAACATGCATTCTAATATCCAGAATATTTTCCCTATACTTCTAGAATCAGATGCATTTTATAGTTATTGTTTACATTTTGCATGCTAGTTTCTTTTTTCTTAAAAGGTATTCTGAAATTGACAAATCTTCAATTCAGTGCTGTCTTAGAATAAGGCAATCCAGTCTGTGGTAAATGTCAGGCATCCTTCATGCCATATGAAACACTTCTGATGAATTAAAGAACTAAGTGTTAAAATGAGATGGCAAAGGAACAGGGAAATACTATCAGGACAGGAAAGATCTTGCTAAACGTAAAGCAAAATAAAGGATGTGCAAATGCATCCACAAAAATGTTGTTTTATTAAGTAAAATACCATAAACAGTAGATTTCTAAATTTAGTGTAATCCCAATTTTAAAAGCACTAATTATTTTTAAGTTAATAAAATGATTTTAAAGTCTTTTGAAAGAATAAACATGAAAACTAGCCATAAAAATTCTAAAAAAGAAGAGTGATGAAGTGTTTCCTGTACTTTTTATTAAAACGGCACACAGCAAGGCCAGAATAGATAGTCCACAAATAGACAGAAAAAATATATAAAACTTTACCATTTAATGAAGGTAGTAATACTTTAAACCACTGGGTAAAAAGGGAGGATAATTCAAGTAAGTGAAGTTGAGACAACCAGCTAACCATCTGGAGAGAAAAATACTTGATTACCATTTTATCCCTTTTTAAAACTAATTCCAGGAAGATTAATGAATTAATTAAATGTAAATAATATTTTTATAGTCTTAGGAGTAAGGAAAACTTTTCTCAGCATGACAACAAAGACAGAAATCAAATAATGGTGCCCGACCAGGCAGTGGTACAGTGGATAGAGTGTCTGTCTGAAATGCAGAGGACCCGGGTTTGAAACTCCAGCGTCGCCGGCTTTCGTGCAGGCTCACCAGCTTGAGCGCCGGGTCACTGGCTTGAGTGTGGGACCACGGATATGACCCCACGGTCGCTGGCTTGAGCTCAAGGTTGCTGGCTTGAACAAGAGTCACTGGCTCAGTTGGAGCCCCCCCTCCAGTCAAGGCACATATGAGAAAGTAATCAATGAACAAGTAAGGTGCCACAACAAGTTGATGCTTCTCATCTCCCTTCCTGTCTGTCTGTCCCTCTCTCTCTCCCGCTAAAAAAAATAAAATAATCAAATAATGGTTAAAAAATGACAGAATTGACTACATAAAAATTTATAACTGCTCTAAAGAAAACCAAAAGAAATCAAAATTTAGAGGGGAAACATAGTGTGTATGATGCGGGGGCTGTGATTAATTTTTTAGTACAAATTACCACAATCTGGCTGGCTTAAAATAACAATAATTTATCCTCTCAGTTCTGGAAGTTTAGAAATCCCAACTCAAGGTGTGTGCTAGGCCACGCTCTCTGAAAGGCTCACTGGAGACTCTGTCCTGTGCCTTTCAGATTCTGGTGTTGCAAGCAATCCTTAACCTGCAGCTGCAGAACTCCCATCTTTGCTTCCATCACCACGTTGTTCCAACTCTGTCTTCACACTGTCTTTTTTTTTTATTATTAATTTTTTTTATTAAAGTATTTTTTTAAGTCTTTATTTTTTTTATTTATTTATTTATTTATTACAGAGACAGTGAGTCAGAGTGAGGGATAGACAGGGACAGACAGGAACGGAGAGAGATGAGAAGCATCAATCATTAGTTTTTCATTGCGCGTTGCAACACCTTAGTTGTTCATTGATTGCTTTCTCATATGTGCCTTGACTGCGGGCCTTCAGCAGACCGAGTAACCCCTTGTTGGACCCAGCGACCTTGGGTTCAAGCTGGTAGACTTTTGCTCAAACCAGATGAGCCCACGCTCAAGCTGAGAAACCTCGGGGTCTCGAACCTGGGTCCTCTGCATCCCAGTCCGACGCTCTATCCACTGCGCCACCGCCTGGTCAGGCTCTTCACACTGTCTTAAATGGGCACCAGTTATATGAAATGAAGGGCCCACGCTACTCGATATGACTTCATCTTTACTGATTACATCTGCAATGACCCTATTTCTATTATAAATAAGGTCATGTTAGGTAGTGAAAGTCAAGACTTCAACACATCTTTTTGGAGGACTCAGTTCAACCCATAATGAGTCTAATGTATGTAATACTTACATATTAGTAAGAAAAATCACACCCAAATAGGACAAGAACAGGCAATTCACACACACACAACTATATCTCTGTCTCTATCTCTACATATCTAATAAACATGTACAAGATATCCACCTCTACCACCTGCTGAGCACACTCTCTGACATCCAGCCGTCACCTGGGCTAGGCACTGCGGCCCCAGGGCTAGGGTCTCTTATAGCCTCTCAGCCAGGAGGATCGCATCCAAGTCACTAAAACCTATGTTTTAATGACAGCAAATTTGTGTCCCTAGTGAGAACTGCCTCCCTGGCCCGCAAACTCAGTAGTAACATCATCCCTGGCATATCCAGTTGGCTAGCCCAAAGGCATCTTACATTTAACACCTTCAAAATAGTAGTCTTGAATCTTGCCTCCAACTCTGTTCCTCCCCAGGTCTTCCTCTTCTCAATGAATGACACCCACATGCACGCAGGTGTTCGGGCCCAGACCAGGGCATCACTCTTGATGCCTCCCTTCCCCTCATTCTCCACATCCAAGCAGTCGGTATCTTGCTTTTACTTCCTAATACCGACCGCGTCCCTCCAGGCTCCGAGCCTGCACCACCACTCGGTCTAAGCTCCACTCGTCTGGTCCGGACTACTGCAGACACCTCCTAGAATGAGCTCCCGGATTCCACTTGTGTCCCCTCACAGTAAGATGACTATCCATTTGGCTTGTTTGGGACAGTTTCAGGTTTTACCTGTTGCTTGATAATCTGTCCAGTTAGCATTCCCTTTTGTTTGCAAAAGAATCACCCTATGCATGATAAATTACAGTCACCTTAACATTATAGTCTTTTTGTCTCACAATAGCTAGAGTCACCTTTTAAAAACATAAATTAAGTCATGTTATTCTCCTGCTTGAGCTCCTTCAAAAATGTCTTGTTACATAGAATAAAACCCAAATTCCTCACGTGGACCGCAAAGGCCCGTGTAACCTAGCCCACCTACTTCTTTCTCCTCTTTTCCAACTCTGTCCTTCTCTCACTACGCTCCAGCCCCTCTGGCCTTTCATTCCTCCAATGACCATCCCACTTCTAAGCCTTCATTTTTCTTTCTTTTCTTTTTTTTTTACAGAGACAGAGTCAGCGAGAGGGACAGACAGGTAGGAAGGGAGAGAGATGAGAAGCAGCAATTCTTCGTTGTGGCACCTCAATTGTCCATTGATTGCTTTCTCATATGTGCCTTGACTTGGGGGCTACAGCAGAGCAAGTGACCCCTTGCTCAAGCCAGTGACCTTGGGCTTCAAGCTAGCAAAGCTCAAGGTCATGGGGTCATGTCTATGACCCCCCACTCAAGCCAGCGACCCCATGCTCAAGCCGGATGAGCCTGCACTCATGCTGGCGACCTTGGGGTCTCGAACCTGGGTCTTCCACGTCCCAGTCAAATTCTCTATCCACTGCGCCACTGCCTGGTCAGGTTAAGCTTTCATTTTTGCTGCACCCTTTGCTCCTACCTTATTTCCCTAGATGGTCTCATAACAAATTTGTTCTGTCATTGTGGTCCCAGATCAAATATTAACTCTTCTGGAGGCATTCTTTGAAAATATAATCTGATATATCCAACCCCCCCCCAAGTTCCTCCCTGTTACATTGTTCACTTATTTGTATGTTGCCTGTCTTTCCCCATGAGAATGTAGGTGCATTGTTCTTGCTTACTTCTGGTCCTCAGGGTCAAAGCATGTGTCAACAATAAGTACTTATTGAAAGAATGAATCATAACCAAAGGGCAAAAAAAGTTAAAACCATGATAGCTCACAGAATCTGGCTATCAAGTCAACAAAGATAAAAAAAAATGAAAAGGCCTTATTTTTCTTCCTAACACGCTGTATATTACCTGACATTCCATTTATGTGGTTAACTGTTTGTCTCTCAATGACTAGAATGAATCCTCATGAGGGCAGGGACCTGGCTTTATTACTAGCTATATGCTCAGCATCTATAAGAGCCTGGTGTTTAATAAATATTTACAGTCAACCATATCTAGGGATGACTTAGGTGGTGAAGAACAGGGTATGATGAGACTATAATTGATGCATGATTTCTGTACAAAATTCGGCAATTTATATAAAAAGCCTTCAAAGGGGGGGTATATCTTTTGGCTCAGCCACCTCACATCTAAGAGGACCTTATTCTAAACAAACAAAAGAACAAGACTACAAAGATTATTTATGAGGGAATTCCTCATGGGTTGTTTACAATAGAGAGAATTTACCAACCACCAGCATGACATCCATTAATAGGAAACTATATAATATAAATCTGTACAATGAAATACACTAAAAATATTGGTAAAGATATGTATTTATTAGTGTGGAGAGAGATAAAAAGTACATTAATAAAAAAGGGCAAGCTAAAAAGACTTCCTTTTTGCAAAAACATGTACTAAGGAACACATGGGTATATAGGAGCATACATGAACATTTACAGGGAGATAAAAGTTCAGACATACATCAAAGTTAACATTCACTATCTTTGGATAGTGAGATTAAGGGCAATTTAAATTTTCTTCTTTATATATATTTCTAAATTTTTTTGGTAATAGGTCAACCAAAATTAATTGGCTATCTGGTCAAGGTCCTGGCCGGGTGTTTCAGCTGGTTAGAGTGTTTGTTGTCCTGATGTGTAAAGGTTGCAGCTTTGATCCCCTGACAGAGCACATAGAAGAATCCACCACCGGGCCCTGGCAGGGTGGGTCAGTGGGTAGAGCATCATCCCAGCTCCTGAGGCACAGGTTTGGCCCTGGGTCAGGGCACATATGAAAAGCAACTAATGCGTGCTCAACTAAGTGGAACTAAGTGGAACAAGTTGATGCTTTTTTCTACCCACCCCACCCCCCCGTCTCCTTTTCTCTCTCTCTCAAATCAATAAAATAAAAAAAAATAAAAAAAAGATTATTAAAAACACAAACACACTTCATTAACTTAGGGAAAACTAAAGCCAGGTTAAGAACCGGGAGTTCAAAAATACTAACTACAGTATAGGAAGTAGCTTTATGATTTCCTGAATTCAAGCACGCTGCTTCCGCTCAGTCAATATTGTAAAAAAGGAAAAAAAAAACTTATAAAATGTGTTTCTTCTATTTCATTGCCAGCCAGTCTTGAGAAGCTCAGGCCTGGCTGAAAAAGAAAACAGTGAGCAAAAGCTCTTTTATGCCTGGCATGTCCCTTGCATTGCCACATTACAAACCTTCCAATTGTCCTGCCAGGTAGGTATTCGCGTTTCCAAGAGCAAAAGCTGAGAGAGGTGACAGAACTGGCCAAAGTTCACATGGCTGTCATGTTGAGGTTGTGATTTGCAGAGGTCTCTCTGAGCTCAGGGCCTTCAGGAAAAGCGAGACAAAGGCACTTGAGGCTTTATAACCTTGCAAGTCTCTCAGTGCCTCTGATCTCTCACAGGGGCGTCCTATACCCTTATCTAACTGATAAGAAAAATAAAAGGAGAAAAGCGAGGCGTTTTTAGAAAGCTAGAGTACAATAAGATAGTTCATTCTCTGGCACTTGCCCTTCATTTCTCTGTAATTCCAAAGGTTTAAGAGAAAATGTCTCATTAGGTGGCCATGGAACGGGGAGCAGTTAGGAGAGGGAACCCACGTATGAGTGGGAAAAGACACACCAGATGGGGATAAGGATGCCATCTGGGTGCCTGAAGGAGGAAGCTGGACTGGGACGAGGAAAGAGGGACAACACTTGGGATGAAAGGAAGTGGGCAGAAAGGATCAAGTTCAAGTAGGAAAGAGGAGGAATAGGGAGGAAAGGCAGTTGTGAGTTATTCTGTTTTTTTCCTTCCACCTTTTCCCTCTTTATATCTCTTCCTTAACAATCTCAGTCACTCCTAGGCCTTTGGTGCTTTCTATGTGGATACTGACCCATCTCTCCCTTCTCTGCCTGTTCTCCCCAGATCAGTTTCTTCGGGGGGGCCACATCCACGTCCATTTCCCATCAGCACTTTAAACCGAGCGGGTCCGGACTGAATGCCGCCTTTCCTCTACAGTCTACACCAAGCCCGTTCCTCCTCGAACTGGCTCTCCCTTACCAAACATCCACCCCAACTGCTCTCCCCCCCATTCCTTCAATCGCTAGCTCACACAACAGATATTTGACTGTGGATCTACCATCCACAATACGTCCCCTCACCCACCTACCAGGTTGGATCACTTCGACCTTGAACATCTCATCTGTCCCGTCTCATCTACTACATTCTTTCCTGAGATTTACTGAGAAGCTCTCTTGCTTGAACCACGGACAACACCGCATTAACGGGGTTCACTGGTTTGGCATGCCGCTCATTCTCTAGTGACCATTACACCTGGCATACAGAAGGGGCTCCCATGAGAGAGGCTTAGGGTTCAAACCTGCCGGGAAGGGGACTGAAGGAGCCGCAGAGGCTAGGGGGGAAAAAAATGTTTTGTCTTAAAGGAGTACCTGCATGTGAAAAGAAAGGCTGCTCCCTGGCTTACACCGTCTGTTACAGATCTATACAACGACAGGAGCGTGCTCCTCCTTTTTATTTCTGGGGTGTGTGGCTTTGGGAGGCTGGGGGAGATGGCTGGAGGTCGGAGGTTGCCTCTCGGGCTTTCTGGAGAGCCTGTCCACCCCCGACCCCTTGGGGAGCCACCTGTTGAACATAGCCCCTTCTATAGAAGAGGGACCACGGGCGTTCTCATCGTGTTCTCGGTTGCGTCCACACACACACACCCCCCCCGAAACAGCTGCCCCCTAGCAGAGGTCCAGTAAATATCGGTGGAGGATTCTAGAAAGGCAGGGGCCCTTGGAGGTTTTATTTGCCATCTCAGAAGGACAAAGACCAAAGGATACCGCGGGAAAAGGAAACAGCGCAGGATGTTTCCCTCTCTGTTCCTTCCGAGCTCGGTGAGTGGTTGCTAAGGGACAAAAATCGCCCGGCCGCTCAACTGCAAGCCCGGGCCCCTCGCCGGGCTGCCAGGCCCTGGAGCGGCGCCACCCGCTGGCCCGGCCCCGCGGTTCCTCCCTCGCTCGCTCCCTCCCTCGCTCGCTCGCTCGCTCGCTCGCTCCGGCCCCGGCTCCCGTTACCTCCCCGCTCACATCGGGACCCCCAGCACGCCACACGGTGACACGCTCCCGCGTGCGGGCCTCCAGCTCGGGCCGAGCCCCCGCCCCGCCCCCACCCCGGCCGCCGGCCCCGGCGGGGAAGCCCCCGGCCGGCCTGAGCCCGCCGCCCCCCGGCCTGACGTCGCGCATGTGCTCGGCCGCCCCGCCGGCCTCGGCCCGCCCGCGCTGGGAAACGGAGCCGCGAGGCCCGGCCGCCCCCGCCCGGCCCGGCCCGGCCCGGCCGCTCTCCTCCGGGCCGGGGAGGCGGGGAGCGGCCGCAGCTGTGAGGCGCCACCGGGCGGGCGGGCGGGCGCGGGGGACAGCGGGCTCACTCACCACGGTGCGGCGGGGCAGGGCCCGGCGGAGCCTCCGCGCTCGGCTCGAGCGGGTCCCCTCGGAGCTCTCGGAGCCGCTGTCGTCCGAGATCACGATGAAGTCCTCCATGGCTGCGGACCCGGGCCGAGCCAGCGAGCGGGCGGCCGGCTACCCAGGCCGCGGCGGCGGCGGCGGCGGCGGCGGCAGCGACGTTCCGTTCTTGCTGCTGAGGGGACGGCAGCCGCAGCCGCGACACCCCAGGTCCATCGCGAGGCCACGCCCTTCCCGCCCAAGCCCCGCCCCGGCCCCGCCCCCGGCCCCTGGAGCCCGCTCCGGGCCCCGCCCCCACCCCCACCCCCACCCCCACCCCGGGCCACGGGCTGCGGACCGCCGGGTCAAGGCCATGGTCACTGTGCTTGGTGGTGGCACTCGTCCTCCTTTACCGACGAGAAGAAAAAAAGAGTGAACATCAAGTTGGAGCCGGTCTGGGCCGGTTTGTGAGGGCGGATGTGCGAGACCGCGGCTGCGAGGGCTGCCCCAGCTGCTGGCGACTGACTCAAGCGTGAAGTGAGGTGTGAACAGCTCTGTGACCGAGCCAGCCTCTCTGGATGTCCCGGAAGAGTCCCTCTAGGGTGGGGGGGACCTGGCGTCAGGCTGAGTCGGGGGACTAAATGGGGGATGGGGGAAGAGAGTCCCCCTCTTCTTGGTGCACATGTGCAAGGACGTCTGTAAGAAAAAATACCTGGAAGTGTAATTACTGGGTCAGAGGCGATGTTTCCCTCGTTGTTTCAACAAACGATGCCAAATTACTCTCCTAAACTGTACCGATTTGCATTTTCACCAATAATCCATGTCACTCAGAGATTTCAACTGTGAGGTTTAGAGACGTGTTCAGTTTGGAGTAGGATCAAAATTGAAAGAAAAAAAAAAGTGCACAAAGGGAAGCCATGAGGTAGTAGACGCTATGAATAATTAGATGTTATGAATGAACAAGGTTATAGAGATGGAAAAAGATCTGACCAGTGGAAGAAGTGGTAGCTAGGTGGTTGGTTGTAAGGCAGGATCATTAAAATCAAGATAGGATCTGTGTTACAATAGATGTGGGACAGTGACCACGCGAAGTGTATTAACAGATCCCAATGAAAATGTGTTTATTAGAGGGCAGGTTGGTTCCTGAAGAGATTGTGAACAGGTGCTATCTAAGCCCTGTCTTGTGCTCTGATTCTCAAACCTTAGTGGGCATCAGAAGCAGCCGGGAAACTGGTTAAAACACAGATTTCTGGTTCCCACCCTCGAGTTTCTAATTCAGTACTGTGAGGTAGGGCCCTAAAATTTGCATTTCTAACAAGTTTCCAGCTGGTCTTTCTACCGCTATTCCTGAAAACCAGGGGTCTGGTGGACAGGGGGTTTACGGCCAACAGATTTCAGATGTTCTTTCTGGTCGAATGTCTGAAATCATCCTTGTTGTGAAGGGACTCATTACATTGCCTTTAGATATTTGGGTTTTTTTTTGTTTTTTTTTTTCTTTCTTTCTTTCTTTTTTTTGTATTTTTCTGAAGCTGGTAACGGGGAGAGACAGTCAGACAGACTCTCGCATGCGCCCGACCGGGATCCACCCGGCACGCCCACCAGGGGGCGACGCTCTGCCCACCAGGGGGCGATGCTCTGCCCCTCCGGGGCGTCGCTCTGTTTCATCCAGAGCCACTCTAGCGCCTGGGGCAGAGGCCAAGGAGCCATCCCCAGCGCCCGGGCCATCTTTGCTCCAGTGGAGCCTCGGCTGCGGGAGGGGAAGAGAGAGACAGAGAGGAAGGAGAGGGGGAGGGGTGGAGAAGCAGATGGGCGCTTCTCCTGTGTGCCCTGGCCGGGAATCGAACCCGGGACTTCTGCACTCCAGGCCGACGCTCTACCACTGAGCCAACCGGCCAGGGCTGTAGATATTTAGTTTTTTTTTTTTAACTCCCTGATCCTTTTTCTTCTTCTTCTTTTTTTTTGTGTGCGTGTGTGTGACAGAGACAGGGATGGACAGACAGGAAAAGAGAGAGTTGAGAAGTATCAATTCTTCGTGGCAGCACCTTAGTTGTTCATTGATTGCTTCCTCATATGTGCCTTAACCCGGGGTCTATAGCAGACTGAGTGACCTCTTGCTCGAGCCAGCAACCTTTGGGCTCAAGCCAGAGACCCCACGCTTAAGCTAGTGAGCCCGCACTCAAGCTGGGGACCTCTGGGTTTCGAACCTGGGTCTGCTGTGTTCCAGTCCGACGCTCTATCCATTGCAACACTGCCTGGTCAGGCTAATGCCCTGCTTCTTGAAACACTTTTCTCTGGGCTTCTGTGAACTTGCACCATTCTTACCACTCTTTTTCATTCTCCTTCATTCACTGCTGCACCTCTTCCCACCTCTTCAACTTTGATGTTCTTCAAGGTTCTGTCATAGGCCATCTTTACACCCTTCTCCCTACCCACTCGCAACTATTCCCACAGGTTTATTTCCAGCCCAGCCCTGTCCTCGGAGCTCCAGAAGTATATATCCAAATGTCTATTGACTTTCACAGGTATCTCAAGTTGAATACGTCTAAAAGCGAACACACCCTCTGTCTCCCATGCTCCCCCCACCCATAGAAAAAAACAACAACACCTACTTCTGTGTTCCCTGTCTATGTGAATGATGGTACCACCAGCCAGCAATTGCTCAGGTGAGAAATCTGATTATTATGCTTTATTGCTATGTTTTTCTCATCAACAAGTCCTGTCTGTTTTACCTCCTAAATATTTCTTGCATCTTTAAAAGGTAAGAAATTTTCTTTCAACAAGTTCTGATTGAGCTCATATGCTGTCCTCTCAAGGGCTACCATAATGAACAACATGGGCATGGCCTCTGGTCCGTGGTGCTTATAGTTTATGAGGAAGACAAACAATAAACTAGTAAATAATGGTAAATTATGTTGAGTAGATAACCAGTTTGAGAAGTCTTAACTTGTGAGATATAAATAGAAAACAACTTTATTTTTTCCCCCAATAACCGTCACCACTGTCTCTAGCAATCCCTCTTGGTCCCTGAATAGTGGATTCCCATAGAAACATTCTACTCTGGTCCCACACTGTGTAGTTACTTTCAGTAACGACTACAGTCTCATTCCAAGTCTTATGACTCAGGCCTGCCCATTTTAAATCTTGAATTTCATATTCATAGCTCTTCCCATTTTCTCCCTGGTGCAGGTGGACCTGTGGCTACAACAGCTGTTAGTCAAAGGGGTGATAATATTTCTTTCCACTCTCCTTGGCCCTTGCCCCTCCCAAAGAGGGATGAGAAGGAAGGGGAAAGAATGTTCTCTGCCAGACTGACTGTCCATGAAAAGTTTGTTCTCTTTCTGCCTGTTGTTGCTACTTTAGTAACGGTTTTCCCACTGCATCAGGAGTCTAGATGCCAGCCTCCTTACTTGGACCGGGCATGTGGTTGCTCTCTGGGGCCTCCCCCGTGCAATCCCTCACCTAGGAGAGGTCAGCCTCAGGCCCTTCCTCCTGGACATCCCCACCAGTTCCTTGGAGGGACAATCTTTTGTTGTCGGGGGACCGTTGTCTGGAGGGACGTCTTGGGGGGTGCTAGCAAAAGCTTGCAGCCTCAGCTGCCTCCTGTGCCCTGCAGTGACTCACAGGGAAGGTTTCCACGCACAAGTCAAGGGAGAAGGGAATGAGTGCAGGCAGCTCCCGTCCTGTTGCCCCTCTCAGCACCAACTGTCTCTCTCCTCCCTTCCTCAACCCCAGGGCGTCAGCGGCTTGTCCAAGTCAATGGTTCACTGACTTTCAGACGAGTTCTCAGCTGGGGAAGTGGGGAGAGGACTGGTTTGCATTCTGACTTTATGGGAGGGAGGGAATGGGGGAACAAGTTGAATGGTGTCTCTCTTCTTCAGCTGGACAGAAGCAATGGATGGCTGCCATCTTTAATAGTAATGTTCAGCCGCGGAGAGCTGACCTAATTGGGAGAAATTCAAATATCGGCTTCTGTTGTAGAATTTATGACAAAAGTGATTAATATTAGTGACTGACTTTCGGGCATAAAAGTAGTGCTGTGACTTCATGAGGACAACAGTTGATTGTATATATCTCTTTCCAAACAGCAGCCATCCTGCTTGAAACTCAGGAAACACAAGGTTCCTGGTTCTGTAATCTGAGTACCCTTGAAAAGTACCTTGTCCTTATCTGGCAACCCAGATTGGTGAATACTGACCACGAAGATGCCTTTCTTAAAACTATTAAGTGGTGTCACTTATGTTTTCTTGGTGATCCTGGATCTGTCTTAAAATGTGTTGTTTACCCCGGACTTCCCCAGTGACACTATTTTTTTCAGAAATTAGTATGTGTGTGTATTTTTTTTTCTGAGAGATGCTTTATTCTTTACAGATATATTGAGCTGTGTAATTAACATTTATAACATTGTGTAAGTTTAAGGTGCACAATGTAATGTCCTATACATTTCACCTGTACATTGTGAAATGTTTATCATAATAAGGTTAAATGACCTTTACCGCACATAATTACTGTTGTTTTTTTAAATTGTGGTTATGGTGACAACACTAAAGCGCTACCTCAGAGGAACTTTCTAGGATGCAATACAGTATAGTTCATTGTAGTCACCCTGCTATACATCAGATCCCTGGAATTTACTCATCTTAGAACTAAAAGTTTCTACTGTTTGACCAACGTCTCCCCGCTCACCCTGCCTGGTCTGCCTAACTGGCAGCCATCCTTCTCCCTCTTCCTATGAGTCTGATGTTTTTAGATTCCACATATAAGTGAGATCATAGAGTATCTATCTGTCTTTCTCTGTCTGAATTATTGCACTTACTATAATACACTTAAGGTCTGTCCGTGTTTTTGCAAACGGTAGGATTTCCTTCCTTTTTATTTATTTATTTTTTTTTTTGTATTTTTCTGAAGTTGGAAACGGGGAGGCAGTCAGACAGACTCCTGCATGCACCCGACTGGGATCCACCTGGCACGCCCACCAGGGGGCGATGCTCTGCCCATCTTGGGCCATTGCTCTGTTGCAACCAGAGCCATTCTAGCGCCTGAGGCAGAGGCCATAGAGCCATCCTCAGCGCCGGGGCCCACTTTGCTCCAATGGAGCCTTGGCTGTGGGAGGGGAAAAGAGAGACAGAGAGGAAGGAGAGGGGGAGGGGTGGAGAAGCAGATGGGCGCTTCTCCTGTGTGCCCTGGCTGGGAATCGAACCCGGGACTCCTGCACGCCAGGCTGACGCTCTACCACTGAGCCAACCGGCCAGGGTTCCTTCCTTTTTTTATGGCTGAATAATATTGGTATGTGTGTGTGTGTGTATGTTTTATGTCTTCTTCATTGACTCTTTTCCTTCAGATCGGACATTAACCCCATGTAAACTGAGAGCCTAACACAGGTGGTTATTCATCCAGTGAATACTGGGTTTATTGCATGCCTGCTCAGTGCTGGGCACCTTGTTATAACAGCGGCTGTGGGTGTAACAGTGAGCAAAACAGCCATGGCCTCTGTCCTCACGGAGCTTTGCACTGAAGGAGGTGTCCCTAGTTTGTAAATGAAAAAAACAAACCCCAATCACTTACTTTTTTAAAAGTAATTTTTAATTAAAAACGTATGAAAGAATTATATGTGAAACTGCAAATCAAAACTACAATGAGCCACCACGTTTCACTCATTAAGATGGCTGTTATTTATTTATATCTTTTTAGCAAGAGAGAGAGGGACAGACAGACAGGAGGGGAGAGAAATGAGAAGCATCAGTTCTTCGTTGTGGCACCTTAGTTGTTCATTGATTGCTTTCTCATATGTGCCTTGACTGGGGGGGTGGGGAGGTGGGCTGCAGTCAAGCCAGTGACTCCTTGGTCAAGCCAGCAACCTTGGGCTTCAAGCGAGGGATCTTTGGGCTCAAGCAAGCGACCATGGGGTCATGCCTATGATTCCACGCTCAAGCTGGACGAGCCCATGCTCAAACAGGCAACCTTCGGATTTTGAACCTGGATCCTCACATCCCAGGCTGACGTTCTATCCACTGTGCCACCACCTGGTCAGGCAAGATGGCGGTTATTTTATTTTATTTTATTTATTTAAAATTTTTATTTTTATTTTTATTTATTTTATTTATTCATTTTAGGGAGGAGGGAGGGAGGGAGGGGGAGAGAGAGAGAGAGAGAGAGAGAGAGAGAGAGAGAGAGAGAGAGAAAGAGAAAAAGAGAAAGGGGAGAGGAGCAGGAAGCATCAACTCCCATATATGCCTTGACCAGACAAGTGCAGGGTTTCAAACCAGCGACCTCAGTGTTCCCAGGTCGACGCTTTAAGATGACGGTTATTTAAAAAAAACAAAAAACAAGTGTTGGTAATGATGTGTAGAAATTGGTACAGCTGCTGTGTGAGAACTTCTGTGTGGCAGTTCCTGAGAAAGTTCGACATAGAATTACCATATGGTCCAGCAATCCAACTCCTAGGTATCTGCCCCGAAGCATTGAAAGCAAGGATGCAGGCGTACTTGTCCACCAATCCTCAGAGCAGCCTTATTCATCACAGCCAAAAATGTGGAAATAACCCGTGTTCGTCAGCAGATGAGTAAATAAGTAAAATACGATCTACCTGCACAATAAAATTCTATTCAGCCTGACCAGGCGGTGGCGCAGTGGATAGAGCGTCGGACTGGGATGCAGAAGACCCAGGTTCGAGACCCCGAGGTTGCCAGTTTGAGCGCGGGCTCATCTGGCTTGAGCAAAAAGCTCGCCAGCTTGGACCCAAGGTCACTGGCTCGAGCAAGGGGCTGCTCGGTCTGCTGAAGGCCCGCGGTCAAGGCACATATGGGAGAGCAATCAATGAACAACTAAGGTGTCGCAATGCGCAGCGAAAAACTAATGATTGATGCTTCTCGTCTCTCCGTTCCTGTCTGTCCCTGTCTATCCCTCACTCTGACTCTCTCTCTGTCTCTGTAAAAAAAAAAAAAAAAAAAGAAAAAGAAAAAAAATTCTATTCAACCTTAAAAAGAAAGGAAATGATAGCATACGCTACAACAGGGATGAAACTTGAGGGTGTTGTTCTGAATGAAATAAGCCAGTCACAAGAAGACAAATACAGTATTGCATGATTCTACTAATGTGAGGTACCTAGAACAGGCCAATTCATAGAGACAGAAAATAACATACAGGTTATCAGGGATTGGAGGGAGGGAGAATAGGGAGTTGTCTAATGGACAGGATTTCCGCTGGGGATGATGAAGTTCCAGAAATGGGTAGCGGTGCTGGTTGTACAATATTGTGGCTGTCCTCATGCCGCTGAACTGTGTACACTTTAAAATGGTTATAATGGCAAATTTTATGTATACTTTACCACAGTAAAAATATGTGACTATTTTTCTTTTATTAACAAATTAAAACAGTGTAGACCAGGTTAAAGGGCCCTTTGACCACCTCCTCCATCCTGATCCCAACTCCGTCTTCCTCTTGAGTTTTTCCGTGTATTTACCTGTATTCATGTGTACCTGTCAAAATGACATATTTTTTGCTTTATCCAAAGAATGAGCCTGCTGTAGTAGAGAGGCTTGAAGCCTTCATTTGCAGTAAAAATGTTCTAAGCAATAAGGCATCCTGCCTTCTTAACGGGGATTTTCTGGGTGAATATACATCTTTACAAGGTTTCTCTCTCTCTCTCTTTTTTTTTTTTTCATTCTGTGGCAGGGTTGGTGCCTGTACACCCGCTTTTGTTTATGCTAAAGCTAGCCAGCTAGGGTTTCTCCCCCGCACGAGGGAACACTCTGTCCCTTCTGCTGGATTCCAGGTATAACCTCCCAGTTTCAGGTCAGTCTGAGCTTTTCTGGACTGCTTTTAGTAGGGAGCCTCTCAGTGTACCTAACTGTATTTAAGTCATTTTCTTAGCCTTTCCCCCTTTCCCCTCCCAGCTTCTAGTTTGCTGAAATATTAAATAGATGTCAAAGTCTTTGCAAAAATTCTGCCTTATCTTCGACACCCACATTTTGGGAAAATTAAAGCAGTGCAGAATGATGACAATGCAGAATGTAATGTAACCACATCACCCTTGGATAACATCTTTCCCACTCAGCTCTGAATGGTCGATACTCACAGGTACAAATATGTACCTAATTTTATGTCAGTGGGATCATACCATACACATTGTTTTGCAATTGGCTTTCTTAAATTAAGAAATATGTCTTTACATTTTCTGTGTCAGGGAGTATAGATCTGTGTTATCCACATTATCCATCTAATTGGCTCATAATCTTAACATAGCATGACATTTACTCTTCTTCTTTTATAGAAAATCACAAAGAAGCAAACAAAAGGGTATATATTACATTCTCCTATCCCTCATATTCTACAATGAACAGTTTGTAAAATTAAAAAATATATCTATGAGATTAGAAAACTCATACTAGAAAAAGTTACAAAATGAAAAGTTGAAAGCCACCCAGCCCTCCCTAGTTCTTTCCATGGCCAAATACCTAAATAAATAGGGTTTCTTGTGAATCCTTCAAAATGTACAAAGTTTCTATACACAGTGCACGTATATTTCTATCTTTTTTTTTTTAACACAAAAAGATCGCACTATACACAGTTATGCACTTTGCTTTTTTTTTTCCACCTGATATATCTTGGGGAATCATTCCCTAACTGCAAGATAAATATATTTCTCCTTTTAACCCCTGCAGAAAAACGTCATTTGTTAGGATGTACTGCAATTTATTTAACAAGTTCTCCATGGTGGATATTTTGGTTGTTTCTAGGGTTTTGTTTATTTGTTTGTTGTGTGGTTTAGATTTTTAACTATTACCAATAATGCTACAAGGACACCTTTGTACTTACCTGAACAAATCCTGCCAGCTTATCCACAGAGAAATCCTTTAAGAATCAGGGAATGAGTTCAAGAATATGTGTGTTGCCTGACCTGTGGTGGCGCAGTGGATAAAGTGTCAACTTGGAATGCTGAGGTTGCCGGTTCGAAACCCCAGGCTTGCCCAGTCAAGGCACATAGGGGAGTTGGTGCTTCCTGCTCCTCCTCCCCTTCTCTCTCTCTCTCTCTCTCTCTCTCTCAAATGAATAAATAAAATCTTTTAAAAGCCCAAAAAGAATATGTGTGTTTTATATGTTGATAGAAATTACCAAATTGTTGGCTGCCGTCCTGGGAGCACACCCTGCACCTTTCCCTTCTCCCTCCCCTCCCCCCATAGGCCTGCATCTCTAAACTCTAAGGGACCCTAGGAGACTTGCAGCGAGGGGAGCAATGGGCACTGCAGCATGTCCCGGGCTAAACCCCTGCACCTGTTTCCAAGGCCCCCTTGTCTCTGACATCCCAGGGAGCCAAAGCAGCCCCACCTAGGCTCTCCTGTTGCTTCTTCTATCCTAAGTCCTTTCTTGTTTCACTGCCCCCAGGTTTAATAAACGTATTCTCAAAGTAAAAAAAAAAAAAAATTAAAAATTACCAAATTGTTGCCTGACCAGGCGGTGTCGCAGTGGATAGAGCATCAGACTGGGACACAGAGGACCCAGGTTCGAGATCCCGAGGTCACAGCTTGAGCGCGGGCTTATCTGGTTTGATCAAAGCTCACCAGCTTGAGCCCAAGGTCGCTGGGTCGAGCAAGGGGTTACTCGGTCTGCTGAAGGCCCACGATCAAGGCACATAGGAGAAAGCAATCAATGAACAACTAAGGTGTTGCAACGAAAAACTGATGATTGATGCTTCTCATCTCTCTGCGTTCCTGTCTGTCTGTCCCTATCTATCCCTCTCTCTGATTCTCGCTCTGTCTCTGAAAAAAAAAAATTACCAAATTGTCATCCAGAAAGGTTGTACCAAGTAAACATTCCAACAAAAGTGTTGAGGGTGCTTGGTTTTGGAAATTCCATAAGCACTGGTTATCAGTTAGTGGTTGTCAATCAAATAAATTAACATTGGTATTTTGATCTGACTTGCATTTAATTTATTATGAATGAAGTTGAGATGAATGAATGAGATTTAAAAATGCTCGTTGGCCATTTGTCGTTTTCCACCTGAAACTGTTCATACACATTTACTATTTTTCTCCTAGGCTGTTCATCTTTTTCAATATCTATGAGTAGAATTTCTATGAATAGCTAACATTTATTGAGCAAAGTATCACATTGCTTGGATAATTTATTCAACTAGCTCCTAATGGTGAACATTTGGGGTATTGAAATATCATACTGCTGTTCCAAGCATCCTTATATGATACATCTTTGTACTCTGAACCAAATATTTCTTAAAGTTAGATTTCTAGAAGTGGAATTGCTAATTAAAAAAATTTTTTTTGGTATTTTTCTGAAGTTGGAAATGGGGAGGCAGTCAGACAGACTCCCACATGCACCCAACTGGGATCCACCTGGCATGCCCACCAAGGGGTGATGCTCTGCCCATCTGGGGCATTGCTTTGTTGCAACCAGAGACATTCTAGCGCCTGAGGCAGAGGTCATAGAGCCATCCTCAGCGCCTGGGCCAACCTTGCTCCAATGGAGCCTCGGCTGCGGGAGGGGAAGAGAGAGACAGAGAGGAAGGAGAGGGGGAGGGGTGGAGAAGCAGATGGGCGCTTCTCCTGTGTGCCCTGGCCAGGAATCGAACCCGGGACTCCTGCACGCCAGGCCGACACTCTACCACTGAGCCAACCAGTCAGGACCTGGAATTGCTAATTTAAAGCTGAATTCTTTGTCAAAATTTTCAGAATAGCTTTATGTGATGGGCAATGGCCCAAGTGGCAATGTAGTTATCCATAATGTTGATATACACATTTATTCACCCTTCTTCCACTGATGAACATTGAAGTTGTTTTCAAGTTTTTTGTCATTACAAACAATGCTGCAATATGTATTCTGTTAGACTTGTCCTTAGATTAGTAGGATAGGCTCACTAGATCAAGATATATATATATTATATATATATATACATATAATGTATATATATATATAATATATATTTTAAACAGAGACAGAGAGTCAGAGAGAGGGGTAGACAGGGACAGACAGACAGGAACAGAGAGAGATGAGAAGCATCAATCATCAGTTTTTTTGTTGCGACACCTTAGTTGTTCATTGATTGCTTTCTCATTAATGCCTTGACTGTGGGCCTTCAGCAGACCGAGTAACCCCTTGCTCGACCCAGCGACCTTGGGCTCAAGCTGGTGAGCTTTGATCAAACCAGATGAGCCCGCGCTCAAGCTGGCGACCTCAGGGTCTTGAACCTGCGTCCTCCGCATCCCAGTCTGACGCTCTATCCACCACTGTGCCACCGCCTGGTCAGGGTATATATATTTTTAATATATAGTCATGTTACTTTAAAAAAGCTGTGTGTGGAACTTATTTAGATCTTGATTCAAACAAACCATAAAAATAAGTAGTATAACATTTATAAGACAATTGGAAGTTTGAACACTGACTATATATTTTATTAAATTGAGAAGTTTTTGTTATTCTAAAAGCTGTAATAATAATAGAGATACGTACTGTAATATTCATGAATGAAACAATTTGCTGCAGAGAAGTACTGGAAGGAGGGAAGTGGAGGGAAGGGTGGATGAAATAACAGTGGCCATGAACTGATAGTTGTTGAAACTGGTATGATGGGACATCATTGTACCATTGTTTTCTTTTATATATGTTTGAAATTCTCTATAATAAAAATTTTCAAAAGCTTTCACTAGGCCCTGGCCGGTTGGCTCAGTGGTAGAGTGTCGGCCTGGCATGTGGATGTCCCAGGTTCGATTCCCCGTCAGAGCACACAGGAGAAGTGCCCATGTGTTTCTCCACCCCTCCCCCTCTTGCTTTTCTGTCTGTCTGTCTCTCTCTTCCCCTCCTGCAGCCATGGCTTGATTGGAGCGAGTTGGCCCTGGCGCTGAGGATGGCTCCATGGCCTCACCTCAGGTGCTAAGAAGAGCTTGGTTGTGGAGCAACACCCAGATGGGCAGAGTATTGCCCCCTAGTGAGCTTGTCAGGTGGATCTCAGACTGGGCACATGTGGGAGTCTGTCTGCCTCCCCTCCTCTCACTGAATTTAAAAAAAAAAAAGCTTTAACTATTTTTTAAAAAGTTTTTATTTATTTATTTATTTTATTTTTAAATTTTTTTGTATTTTTCTGACGCTGGAAACGGGGAGAGACAGTCAGACAGATTCCCGCATGCACCCGACCAGGATCCACTCGGCACGCCCACCAGGGGCGACGCTCTGCCCACCAGGGGGCGATGCTCTGCCCCTCCGGGGCGTCGCTCTGCTGAGACCAGAGCCACTCTAGCACCTGGGGCAGAGGCCAAGGAGCCATCCCCAGCGCCCAGGCCATCTTTGCTCCAATGGAGCCTTGGCTGCGGGAGGGGAAGAGAGAGACAGAGAGGAAGGGGGGGTGGAGAAGCAAATGGGCGCTTCTCCTATGTGCCCTGGCCGGGAATCGAACCCGGGTCCCCCACACGCCAGGTCGACGCTCTACCGCTGAGCTAACCGGCCAGGGCCTATTTTTTAAAAAGTTTTAATCATTGACACTTTTTCTGTAATGCATGAGAAAACCTATTTTCTTCTATTTCCCTTAGAACTGAGTATAATCACTTAAATTTTTGTGTGTGTGTGTGTCAATCTGACATGTGAAGAAAGGTATTTGTTGCTATACTTTGCATTTACCTTATAGCTAGTGAGGTTGATTATCTTGAGAAGGTGTAAAGTTTCCCCGTTGGCAGCTAGCAGCCAGGCCATGGTGTTCCCAAGTGAACAAAAATAAGATTTTCTGTAATATACACAAGGCCACTCTGTGACACATCTGGAACAAGGCAGAGACAAGACCCCTTTGCAGCTTTGCTGGGTTACCTTATCAGTTGCCCTACCTAGGAATTATTTCTAGTTCCTCATATCCATTGCCTATGAGGGGGGAGAACCTTCCAGTCACTCTTACCTTTTGTGTCAGCTTTCTCTGGATTATTTTAGGTTATGATTTTATCTTTCTTTCTTTTTCTTTTTCTTTTTTTGTATTTTTCCGAAGCTGGAAACAGGGAGGCAGTCAGACAGACGCCCGCATGCGCCCGACCGGGATCCACCCGGCATGCCCACCAGGGGGCGATGCTCTGCCCATCTGGGGTGTTGCTCTGCTGCAACCAGAGCCATTCTAGCGCCTGAGGCAGAGGCCATGGAGCCATCCTCAGCGCCCGGGCCAACTTTGTTCCAATGGAGCCTTAGCTGCGGAAGGGGAAGAGAGAGAGACAGAGAGGAAGGAGAGGGGGAGGGGTGGAGAAGCAGATGGGCGCTTCTCCTGTGTGCCCTGGCCGGGAATCGAACCCGGGACTCCTGCATGCCAGGCTGACACTCTACCACTGAGCCAACCGGCCAGGGCCATGATTTTATCTTTCGATCTAATATTATTTGCTTTCCATTTCCCAGAGCTTTTTCTTTTTTATGCATCCAGAAGACTGATTATTAACATTATCTTTATTATATGCGGCTTAAGTGTCTGTCTGTCGCTGATAGCTTATTGGTTGCTTGTGTAACTGTACTGGCCAAGGGGTGAAGTTGCCACGGCATTCAAATAGTCCTGCCTTCTGGCATGCCACCTCACAAATTGAGGTTAAAGATTGGAGCAATTATTATGCTGTTAAGAAATCTTAACACCAGAAGGGGTCTTTGCAATGGTACAAGACTAGAGGTTCTCCAATTGAAAAATAATGTCATAATAGCTAAGTCTTTGACTAGCTCCTCTAAAGGTGAAATACATGTCATTCCAAGAATTGATTTGGCTCCATCACAAACAGGGTTGCCGTCTCAATTGAGACGTAGACAATTTCCTGTAAAACTTGCCTTTGTTATGACCATCAATAAGTCTCAGGGCCAAACGCTTAAGCGTGTTGGCATTTTTTTACCTGAGCCTGCATTTGGACACGGTCAACTTTATGTTGCCTGTTCAAGAGTTCGTGAAAGAACGGATGTAAAATTAAAAATAACTGATGGTCCTCTGCAAGGCGAGCTTAAAAATGATGGAAAGATCTACACAAGAAATGTTGTGTACAAAGAGATCTTTGACATGTGAATTAACATTTTATTATTTAAATCACCTTTATTTATTCAGCTAGCGGTGGCTCTTAAGAAATGTACCGCCAGTGGTTTCCTTCATTGCACTCTACTTTAAGCAATTAAGCAAGTAGAAGGGGGAAACCCCGTGGGGCAGTAAGCAAAGGGGCATCCTTGCCGCCTGCCCTGGGTAATTCAGTTTGAATTAGCAGTCACCTTTGCACAAATCATTTTAATTACAATTTATAATATCTAGAACAGTGGTCATTTCGTATGACCGCCGGGCTTTCTAGTATATCATATCGGGCCTCAACACTTCTGGGTAATTCTACACTTTTCTGGTCAATTTGATTTCCTACTCTCTACAATGATTTATTTCACATCTTTTCAGTTTTATTGAGATATAATTGACATTTAACACATCATATCTTTAAGGGGTGCAGCCTAATTATTTGACTTACATATACTGTGAAATGATTACAAGTTTAGTTAACATCCATCATCTCATATAGATACAAAAAAAATAAAAGAAAAATATTAAAAAGGGTTTTCCCCCATTGTGATGAGAACTCTTAGGATTTACTGTCTTAACATCTTCTCACCATGTTATACATTACATTCCTAGTACTTATTTATCTTATAACTGGAAGTTTGCATTTTTTGACTACCATCTTCTAATTCTCACTACTCTCATCCTCTGCCTCTGATAAACACAAATCTGATCTCTTTCTGTAAGTTTGTCCCCCCTCCTTTTTTTTAGATTTCACATAAAAGTGAGATCCTATTGTATTTGTTTTTCTCTGACTGATTTACTTCGCTTAGCATAATGTCCTCAAGGTCCATCCATGTGATCACAAATGGCAGGATTTTCTTATTTTTCATTGCTGAGTAATATTCCATTGTATGTATATACCACAATTTCTTTATCCATTCATCTGTTGATGGGCACTTAGGTTGTTTTCACATCTTGGTTATTGTAAAAACGTGGTATATTCCCAGACGTGAAATTGCTTAACGGAAGGGTGATTCTAGTTTTATTTTTTTGAGGAACCGCCATAGTGGTTTCCACAGGGGCTGAACCATTTTACATTCCCACCAACAAACAGTGCGTGAATAGCGATGAGCTGGGGGGGGGGGGGTAGAGGAGTATTTAAGGGTGAAATCCACAAGGTCAGCACGTTTGTACAATATCTTGTAAAAGTGTACCATTCTACAGATAATAAACCGCCTTCCTGTAATATCTGCAAGGCTGACGCACAAGGAACGCATCCTGCCTCCGCTAGCAAGATTAGATTTGAGCCTAAATGCTGAGGCTTGTGAGAATTTTCTACTTTAGCTGTAGCTATAAGCTGAGTTGGGTCAGGGGTCCTCCCCAGTATGGGCCGGCACACCAGCCTAGATTGTGCTTTCTGTGTTATATTTAAGGACTCTAACTCAGGGTCACAAGGATTATCTCCTATGTTTTCTTCTAAAAGTTTTGTAGTTTTAGCTCTTACATTTAGATTTATGATTTATTTTGTTTTTTTTGTTTTTTTTTTAATAAATGACGCAAAGTAAGGACCTTCATTTATCTTTGGTTATGTGAATATCCAATTGTCCCAGCATCATTTGTTTAAGATATTTTTTCCTCATTGAATTGTTCTGGCACCTTTGTTGATTTCCGTCTTCGATTAAAAGGGGTTACAAATATATCTACCAAGCGGTGGGTAAGGGGGAAACTGAAACCCTAAAAACCTCAAAATCGTTAACTTCGCTGCAAATTGACCGCGAAATCATTACTGTTTGAAAAGGCAAAGGCGTGCGCGCGCTGCATGGCGGGATGTGTATTGCTTTTTCCGGTGGGCAGCAGTGCGGCTGCGCGGGAGACACGCCGCTCCTTTGAGCGCATGCGTGCGCCAGCGGCGGCAGGACCGACTGGACTGGGGCCGTGGCGTCCGCCCGGGTGTGCCCGAGCGCGGCATGGCGGCACCCCCGGCGGCCATGGGGCCCTCGGCGCTGGGCCAGAGCGGTCCCGGCTCCATGGCCCACTGGTGCTCCGTGAGCAGCGGCCCGACGCGCTACGTGCTGGGCATGCAGGAGCTGTTCCGGGGCCACAGCAAGACGCGCGAGTTCCCGGCGCACAGCGCCAAGGTGCACTCGGTGGCCTGGAGCTCCGACGGGCGTCGTCTGGCCTCGGGCTCCTTCGACAAGACGGCCAGCGTCTTCTTGCTGGAGAAGGACCGGTTGGTGAGCTGCCAGGGCCCGGCCCAGGCTGGCGGGTAGCAGGCGTGACAAGCGAGAATGGCGGGGAGGGGAGAGGTTAGGAGGGGGCGTGGACGCGCGCGAGGATGAGGGGCGTGGTGGGAGGGGCGCAGGTGCGGGGGAGTGCAGGTGAGGGGTGCAGCCAGGGGGCGGGGAGGGTGAGGGGGGCGGGACGGGGGTGAGGGGTGCAGCCAGGGGGTGGGGAGGGTGAGGGGTGCAGCCAGGGAGTGGGGAGGGTGAGGGGGGCGGGGAGGGTGAGGGGTGCAGCCAGGGGGTGGGGAGGGTGAGGGGGGTGGGGAGGGTGAGGGGTGCAGCCAGGGGGTGGGGAGGGTGAGGGGTGCAGCCAGGGGGTGGGGAGGGTGAGGGGGGCGGGGAGGGTGAGGGGTGCAGCCAGGGGGTGGGGAGGGTGAGGGGGGCGGGGAGGGTGAGGGGTGCAGCCAGGGGGCGGGGAGGGTGAGGGGTGCAGCCAGGGGGTGGGGAGGGTGAGGGGGGCGGGGAGGGTGAGGGGTGCAGCCAGGGGGCGGGGAGGGTGAGGGGGGCGGGGAGGGTGAGGGGTGCAGCCAGGGGGTGGGGAGGGTGAGGGGGGCGGGGAGGGTGAGGGGTGCAGCCAGGGGGTGGGGAGGGTGAGGGGGGCGGGACGGGGGTGAGGGGTGCAGCCAGGGGGCGGGGAGGGTGAGGGGGGCGGGACGGGGGTGAGGGGTACAGCCAGGGGGTGGGGAGGGTGAGGGGGGCGGGACGGGGGTGAGGGGTGCAGCCAGGGGGTGGGGAGGGTGAGGGGGGCGGGACGGGGGTGAGGGGTGCAGCCAGGGGGTGGGGAGGGTGAGGGGGGGCGGGACGGGGGTGAGGGGTGCAGCCAGGGGGTGGGGAGGGTGAGGGGGGCGGGATGGGGGTGAGGGGTGCAGCCAGGGGGTGGGGGGGTGAGGAGGACGGGTCGGAGGTGAGGGGTGCAGCCAGGGGGTTGGGGAGGTGAGGAGGACGGGTCGGAGGTGAGGGGTGCAGCCAGGGTGTTAGGGAGGGTGATGGGGGCGAGATGGGGGTGAAGGGTGCAGCCAGGGGGTGGGGAGGGTTAGGGGGTGGTATAGGGGTGCGGGGTGTGGCAGAGTGGTAGGAAAGGTTTGGGTAGGGATGTCATGTTGTAGTGGGACCCTGTCTGGTGAGGAGGGCTCCTTCGACTGTGTGAGGGCCTCCTGTGGGAACCCTGGTGGCAGAGTCAGAGTGGAAAACCAGAAAGAAGCGGGGAGTCCAGGAGGCAGAAGAGTAATGGGCTTGATGTGGAATCCAGCCTCAGGGTGTCAGAGTGATTGAGGAGCAGGGAGGGAGGGGGTGCTTTGGGAAGAGTATTGGGGAAGAAGCTTGGAAGAATGGGACTCGTTACTTTTCTAATTTTCTTTGTTGGTCACAGGTGCCTTGGCTTGAATAAGGTTAAGGAGTTCCACCTGAGGCAGGTACCTCTGTGTGAAGGGACACCGGATTTTATTTTTTTTCAGGTCAAAGAAAACAATTATCGGGGACACGGTGATAGTGTGGACCAGCTTTGTTGGCATCCGAGTAATCCTGACCTCTTTGTCACCGCATCTGGAGACAAAACCATTCGCATTTGGGATGTGAGGACAACCAAATGCATCGCTACTGTGAACACTAAAGGTGACTTCAGGAAGAGGGCAGTGACGGGAAGATACGCTGCTTATATTCATTCAACAAGCATTTTCTAAGTTTCTTCTCTGGGCCTGGCCTGGTGCTAGTTATGGAACAGCCTGAGCTCCAAGGACATCTGAGTTTAGTGCCGAGAGACAGAGGCATAAAAGAAAACAAAACAAACCTAATAGAATATGACGGGTCGGGTCGGGAACCTATGGCTTGAGAGCCAGATGTGGCTCCTTTGATGGCTGCATCTGGTTCGCAGACAAATCTTTAATAAAATAATAACGTTAGGCCCTACCCGGTTTGCTCAGTGGTAGAGCGTCAGCCTGGCATGCGAGAGTCCCGGGTTCGATTCCCGGCCAGGGCACTCAGGAGAAGTGCCCATCTGCTTCTCTACCCCTCCCCCTCTCCTTCCTCTCTGTCTCTCTCTTCCCCTCCCGCAGCCAAGGCTCCATTGGAGCAAAGTTGGCCCCAGCCCTGAGGATGGCTCCATGGCCTCTGCCTCAGGTGCTAGAATGGCTTCTGTTGCAGCAGGGTGGTGCCCCAAGATGGGCAGAGCATCTGCCCCTGGTGGGCCTGCCAGGTGGATCCCGGTTGGGCGCATGCGGGAGTCTGTCTGACTGCCTCCCCGTTTCCAGCTTCAGAAAAATACAAAAAAAAAAAAGTGATAACATTAAAAATATAAAACGTTCTCATGTATTACAATTTATTCATTTCCTACCGCTCATGTTCATGGTTGCGGGTGCTGGAGCCAATCACAGCTGTCCTCCGGGACAACACCAAATTTTTATTGGATAATGCATAATGTACACGAGTCATTGTATGGCTCTCACGGAATTACATTTTAAAATATGTGGCGTTCATGGCTCTCAGCCAAAAAGGTTCCTGACCCCTGGAATATGACATTGTTCATCTTACAATGGAGATGTCTATAAGGTGGCTACCCAGGATGGAAATGCTTAGGTCTGCCTGGGGGAGACAGGGAGGACTTCACAGAATTGGAGAAGATTCTCAGAGTAGCCATGGGAATTGAGTGGTCAAGGTACGGTGGGAGGGTAGGGGAGCTCTGAGTGGAACAGCGTGTGCAAAGGCATGGAGAATTGGGGAAACTGCTGCTAGCCTGCAGTGCTGAAGCTTCTGTGGTCTTGGCCAGTGGTGGTCAACCTGGTCCCTACCACCCACTAGGGGGCGCTCCAGCTTTCATGGTGGGCGGTAGTGGAGCAACCAAAGTATAAATAAAAAGATAGATTTAACTATAGTAAGTTGTTTTATAAAGATTTATTCTGCCAAACTTAGC
This sequence comes from Saccopteryx leptura, assembly GCF_036850995.1. Taxonomy (NCBI): domain Eukaryota; kingdom Metazoa; phylum Chordata; class Mammalia; order Chiroptera; family Emballonuridae; genus Saccopteryx; species Saccopteryx leptura. The sequence goes on along the minus strand of NC_089508.1, from coordinate 191,043,349 downwards.
GAAAATCTGACATAAAGTACTTGGTAAGTAATTATTATTATATGCTTTAACTTGCTGTAACTTTTCTTTATAAATTTTATAAAGTAAAGTTACTTCCCTACTTTATAAATCACTGGTGGGTGGTTAGAAAATTTTACTACTAACAGAAATACAAAAGTGGGCAGTAGGTATAAAAGGTTGACTACCCCTGGTTTTGGCAGTCTGGAAAAAAAAGTTTGTAAAATTTTGCAGTGCATTTATAGATTCTGTTCTTCACTAGGTATTGTCCTATAAACCTTGAGGCAATTTGCCATATTTTATGGATTAAGATGTCCTTGATTATAAGATGCACTAATTTTTTTTAAGTGCCATTAGGAAAGGAAATAAAGCTTTTAGGTAACCAGGTACACCAAAAATTTTGAGATGCGTTTGATGCATTTAAAGATGCATCATAGATAATAAAATGTGAAAAAAATATGCATCTTAGAATTGGTAAAGTTGATGAAATCTTTAATTGATGAGTTCAGTGTGGACCCCTGGACTTGGTTGAGAAGATTTGTGCCTGCAGGTGGAAAGGTGCAGTGATTAAAGGATACGTGGATGAACATTAAAAACCGGTTATGTAGTATATGTTTTAATGTCTATTAGAAAGAACCAGCTCTTCGAATTTTTTGCTAACTAAAACTAAATTTATTAAACAAATTTTTGTGTCAATTTTAAGAAAACTCTTCAGTAAGGAAACTTATAGTTTTCATATGGATAGGACGAAAATTGGCATGTGATTGGGGTTTGGAGGATGCTGGTGTCAGAGAATAAGGTTTTGGAGCCAAATCTAGTGGCTCTTGTTACTTCAAGCTTTGACAGTTGACCTCATCTCTCTCGTCTTCCATTTTTTCATCTGTAAAATGGGGATAATGAATTGCTAGTCAGTAGAGTGTTGTGAGGACCAAACGGGGCAATCTGTATATGAAGATACCTGACTCAGAGTTGCTGATCCTTAGGTGCTAGTTGCCTTCCATTGACTATGACCTTAATGAATGAGCTTTGGAGACAGAACTGGCCTTCCTTCTAGGATAACAAACTTCTGGAGGATTCTGGGCAAACAGATGACCTTACTGATTATATCTGGTTTTCTAGGGGAGAACATTAATATCTGCTGGAGTCCCGATGGGCAGACCATTGCTGTCGGCAACAAGGACGATGTGGTGACCTTTATTGACGCTAAGACACACCGTTCGAAAGCGGAGGAGCAGTTCAAATTTGAGGTCAATGAAATCTCCTGGAACAACGACAATAACATGTTCTTCCTGACAAACGGCAATGGTTGTATCAACATCCTCAGGTGAGGGGGTTCTAGATTTTAGGAAACTGTCATATTTTTTTTTTTTTTACAGAGACAGAGAGAGTCAGAGAGAGGGATAAACAGGGACAGACAGACAGGAATGGAGAGATGAGAAGCATCAATCATTAGTTTTTCGTTGCGACACCTTAGTTGTTCATTGATTGCTTTCTCATATGTGCCTTGACCGCGGGCCTTCAGCAGACCGAGTAACCCCTTGCTCGAGCCAGCGACCTTGGGTCCAAGCCGGTGAGCTTTAGCTCAAACCAGATGAGCCCGTGCTCAAGCTGGTGACCTTGGGGTCTCGAACCTGGGTCCTCGGCATCCCAGTCCGACACTCTCAGGCGAAACTGTGCTATTTTTACCAGCGAGGCGCTCTGGTGGTTATAGAGATGCGTCTATCCTGAAGTCGCTTAAAGGAGAAATAGTGATAATGAATCCTAACCTCTGTTGAGCACCTTTGAGCCAGGCACCTTATAGTTGGCTGGGCCCTCACAGAAATCCTAGAGGGGTTGATGCTGTGCTTCCCGTTTGGTAGAGAAGGATGTGGGATTCAGCTGGCGAGCGCTAGAACTGGATGCACCTTGAATCATGGCGAATTTGTTCCCTTCAAGTCTCAGCTTTCAGTGTTACATTCCCTCCAGGGGAAGCCGTCTTCATACCACCGCTACCCCTCCACCCACTCTCAACCCCCCCAAGTTTAGAGGCTTATTTTATGCACTTCCTTTTGGAAGCATTTCTCATTTTATACTGTAATTGCATGTTTACTTGTCTATATTCTCCCAACAGATTTAATTCCCTGAGGGTAGGGGCTGTGTTGAACTTGTTTGCTGTTGAATCCCTAGTGTGTCTAGCCTGGTACCTGCTGCACGTAGTTAGGATGTCAGTAAATATCTGCTCTCTAATGAATGAAATTGAGGAATTAAAATTCAAGTCTCTTTCTGTTCTTTCTACTCTCCAGGGTGAACAAAGCAAGGGAGAGTGAAATAGGTTTTACACGACACAGGCTGGGAGTTTGCTGTGGAGTCCCAGGGATAGAAACTTGAGTTGGGGGTTGAAGGAGGACCTTCTGAGTTTGAGTTTGAAAGAGCAGTAGAATTTTAAGAATCAGAAAAAGAGCACTGGGCAGTTGACAGAATGTGTGAATGAGCATGATGTAATTGGAAAGTAGTGGCAGTTAAGGTATCTGAAGAAAGGGTCTGAAAATGGGATGATAAAGTTGTAATATGTATAATTTGGGGCCAGATTACAAAAGGCCTGGAATTCTGTCCTTGGCAACTTGAATTTTATTTTGTAGGCAGTGGGGATTGTATAACTTCTCTTCAGGACTTTTTATTAGAAAGTAAAGCAGATTGAGAAAACCACGGAAAACAAATGTGTAGCTTAACGAACAACTCTATGCATTACACCTCTAACCCGATTCAGGTCAAGGAATGGTACTTGGTGGCCATTCCAGAAGTCAGTCCGTAGGCTTTATCCTAATCATAACTTACTTCCCTCAAAAGTACACACGATCTTGATCTTTATTGTTATTTATAGTTTTCCCAACCATGTGTGAATCCTAGATACTTTAGTTTCTGCCCATTTAAAATAGTTTATGAGTCTCTTAAGTCTCTTAAACTAGAAGGTCCCCCTCCATCCCCCTTTTTTTTTTTTTTTTTTTTTTTTTTTACAGGGACAGAGAGAGAGAGAGGGATAGATAGGGACAGACAGGAACGGAGAGAGATGAGAAGCATCAATCATCAGTTTTTTGTTGCGACACCTTAGGTGTTCATTGATTGCTTTCTCATATGTGCCTTGACCGTGGGGCTACAGCAGACTGAGTAACCGCTTGCTCGAGCCAGCGACCTTGGGTCCAACCTGGTGAGCTTTTTATTTTGCTCAAGCCAGATGAGCCTGCGCTCAAGCTGGCGACCTTGGGGTCTCAAATCTGGGTCCTTCGGCATCCCAGTCTGACGCTCTACCCACTGCGCCACCGCCTGGTCAGGCTCCATCCCTTTCTTTTACTTATAACTTAGCTGTTGAAAAACCAGACTGTTAACTGTAGAGCAGGGGTCCCCAAACTTTTTACACAGGGGGCCAGTTCACTGTCCCTCAGACCGTTGGAGGGCCGGACTATAAAAAAAAACTATGAACAAATCCCTATGCACACTGCACATATCTTATTTTAAAGTTAAAAACAAAACAAAACAGGAACAAATACAATATTTAAAATAAAGAACAAGTAAATTTAAATCAACAAGCTGACCAGTATTTCAATGGGAACTATGGGCCTGCTTTTGGCTAATGAGATGGTCAATATCCAGTTCCATATTTGTCACTGCTAGCCGTAACAAGTGATATGTGCTCCTCTCACTGACCACCAATGAAAGAGGTGCCCCTTCCGGAAGCGCAGTGGGGGCCGGATAAATGGCCTCAGGGGGCCACATGTGGCCCGCGGGCCGTAGTTTGGGGACCCCTGCTGTAGAGTTTCTCCAGTTCTGGATTTTGCTGATTTCCTATGTTTATTTTGTCGGTATATAAGACACTTCCTCTCATCTACTGTTTGGTTACTCAGGAATGTATAGTTAGTTCATTTAGGAAAGGCAGGATAAATGCTTGATGCTTTTCCTTTGTCTTCAGGTAACAAATTAGTTCTCTCTCACTTTCAAAGATGACCAGCTAACTTTTCTTTTCTTTTTGAAGACTCATGTAGTTAAGTGTGGTAGGTGTGTTTTGATGTCTTGTAATTATTATCCGTATTGAAGCTTAAGTAATCCCATAATGGCCAATGGAGCCTCTTCACATCTATTCCTGAGTCATTTTTTGGGGGGGAAGGGGCATAATCCTAGTAATCTTTAGTTTCTTGCTCTCTGGTATGACAAGATGTTTCCATTTCATCTTATATGTTTTCTGCCCCAGAACTTTGGTTAGAAACTTCTCTATAAATCCCTGGATTTTTTTTTTTTTTTTTGTATTTTTCTGAAGCTGGAAATGGGAGGTAGTCAGACAGACTCCCGCAAGCACCCGACTGGGATCCACCTGGCACGCCCACCAGGGGGTGATGCTCTGCCTATCCGGGGTGTCGCTTTGCCGCGACCAGAGCCACTCTAGTGCCTGGGGCAGAGGCCAAGGAGCCATCCCCAGTGCCCGGGCCATCTTTTGCTCCAATGGAGCCTCGGCTGCGGGAGGGGAAGTGAGAGACAGAGAGGAAGGAGAGGGGGAGGGGTGGAGAAGCAGATGGGCGCCTCTCCTGTGTGCCCTAGCCGGGAATTGAACCTGGACTTCCGCACGCCAGGCCGACGCTCCACCACCGAGCCAACCGGCCAGGGCCAATCCCTGGATTTTTTTACTGGGAAATAATACTGGGGCTAGGAATGTTTGTATTGCTGAGTCGGTAATTGTTTCTAGACCTGTCCAGTTGACAGAGATAGGGAATATATATATTTAAAGATAAAATATCTTGTGAATTCATACTGATGACTTCCCAGTAAAAGTCAGGATTATAGGAATTTCACTAAACCTTCTATATTACAAATAAATCTTGGCCCTGGCTGGTTGGCGTAGTGGTAGAGTGTTGGCCCGGTTTGTGGGATGTCCCAGGTTCGATTCCTGGTCAGGGCACACAGGAGAAGTGACCATCTGCTCCTCTTCCCCATTCTCTCTCTCTCTCTTTTCCCCTTCTGCAGCCATGGCTCGATAGGTTTGAGTTCATCGGAAACTGGCACTGAGGATGGCTCTGTGGAGCCTCCGCCTCAGGTGCTAAAAATAGCTCGGTTGCGAGCATTGGCCTAAGATGTGGGTTGCCAGGTGGATTCTGGTTGGGGCACATGTGAGAGTCTGTCTCTCTATCTCCCCTCCTCTCACTTGGAAAAGAAGCAGAAGAAGGCCCTGGCCGGTTGGCTCAGTAGTAGAGCGTCGGCCTGGTGTGCAGAAGTCCCGGGTTCGATTTCCGGTCAGGGCACACAGGAGAGGCGCCCATTTGCTTCTCCACCCCTCCCCCTCTCCTTCCTCTCTGTCTCTCTCTTCCCCTCCCGTAGCCAAGGCTCCATTGGAGCAAAGATGGCCCGGGTGCTGGGGATGGCTCCTTGGCCTCTGCCCCAGGCGCTAGAGTGGCTCTGGTCGCAACAGAGCGACACCCTGGAGGGGCAGAGCATCGCCCCCTGGTGGGCAGAGCATTGCCCCCAGTGGGCGTGCCGGGTGGATCCTGGTGGGGCGCATGCGGGAGTCTGTCTGACTGTCTCTCCCCGTTTCCAGCTTCAGAAAAAGAAAAAGAAAAAAAAAGAAGCAGAAGAAAAATAATTGGGGGAAAGAAAAAAGAATTGCAGTCTGATATTCTTTTTTTTTTTTTACAGGGACAGAGAGTCAGAGAGAGGGATAGACAGGAACGGAGAGAGATGAGAAGCATCAATCATCAGTTTTTTGTTGCGACACCTTAGTTGTTCATTGATTGCTTTCTCATATGTGCCTTGACCGCAGGCCTTCAGCAGACTGAGTAACCCCTTGCTTGAGCCAGCGACCTTGGGCTCAAGCTGGTGAGCTTTTTGCTCAAGCCAGATGAGCCTGTGCTCAAGCTGGCAACCTCGGGGTCTCGAACCTGAGTCTTCCGCATCCCAGTCCGACGCTCTATCCACTGCGCCACCGCCTATCAGGCTGATATTTGTTCTTTTGTCTTTAGTTTTCTCATTCAGTTATCTCCTGTTACCATTCTGGCACCACAGTCCTCCTCCCACAGTTTGATCGCTCTCTGTCCTGTTTTGCAGTTACCCAGAGCTGAAGCCTGTGCAGTCCATCAATGCCCATCCTTCTAACTGCATCTGTATCAAGTTTGACCCTATGGGGAAGTATTTTGCCACAGGAAGTGCAGATGCATTAGTTAGCCTTTGGGATGTGGATGAATTAGTGTGCGTTCGGTGCTTTTCCAGGTAAGTGACTCTGCCAGCACTTTCCATATTGGATAATTTTATTTTGTTTTTGGGTGAAATTGTGTCTTGTTTAGGTAATTACAAAAAAAAATTTTTTTTTCAGTTACAGTTGATATTCAATATTATATTACTAGGAAACCTGGTGGTCATACGAAATGACCGCTGTTCTAGATATTATAAATTGTAATTAAAATGATTTGTGCGAAGGTGTCTGTTAATTCAAACTGAATTACCCGGGGTAGGCGGTGAGGACGCCCCTTGCTTAGTGCCCCACGGGGTTTCCCCCTTCTACTTGCTTAATTGCTTAAAGTAGAGTGCAATGAAGGAAACTACTGGCGGTACATTTCTTAAGAGCCACCTCTAGCTCAATAAATAAAGGTGATTTAAATATGTTTTAATCCTTTTTGCGTTTCGGTCAGCATTACTCTGTCGTTTTTTTGCATTTCTCTCCTGCCTTTGTTCAAGGGACTCATTTTGTCAAGACAGGCTTTTTTGTCTTGCATCTGAGGCAAGCCTTGTTTCTCTATGCTCATCAGTCTCATTTTGCTGAGAAAGACGCATTTGCTCTGCGACTGAAGCAAACCTTGTCTTTCTCTGCTCAGTGGTTTCTTTTTGTTGAGAAAGTCGTTTTTGTGCAGCTTTAGCTCCTTTTCTCTCCTCTTCAGTGCTGTATTTTCTAGGAGGCATTCTTAAAAGAAATTACGTTAAGATGTAGTTTTTATGTAAAACAGATGATTGCCAATGCAAACAAATGTTCACCTTCCCCCTGACACGCTCAATTTGCGTTCAGCCGTGGCAACTTTACCCCATTGGCTAGTACAGTTACGCAAGCAACCAATAAGCTATCGGCGACAGACACTTAAGCCGCATATAATAAAGATATATTAGTTTCAGGTGTAAAACGTAGTAGCTGGACATTTATATAACTTATAAAGTGACCCCCCCCCATACCATACATAGTTATTATAATATTATTGCCTGTATTCCCTATGCTGTACTTTACATGCTTTTATTATTGGGTTATTCTAATGTCTCCTTTGTCTACTGTGTATTCCAGGCTGGATTGGCCTGTGAGGACCCTCAGTTTCAGCCACGACGGGAAAATGCTGGCGTCGGCATCAGAAGATCACTTTATCGACATTGCTGAAGTAGAGACAGGTAACTAAGCCCTCCCTCCCTCCCTGCACGAGGACCCTCTGTCTTCCATCTCTGGCCATCGGGATTTCTGTTGTCATGTGTTTCCATCTGTGCATGTCACCACTTCATCAGCAGTAGCACCAATGACTTTGTCTCCTTAAGACAAGTTTGTTTATTCCGACTGTTACAGTCAAGTAACGAGGGAGCAAAGTCAGGAAAGGCAGGGGCAGGTCCGAAGGAAAGTGATTTAGGAAAGTATTTTGCATTTTATTAACTTTAAATTCTTTTATTATAATCAAATACATAACATACAGGGAGTAGGAGGAAGAAAAAAAATGTCACTTGTGGTCCCTCTGTTTAACTGCTACTTCTTTTTAGCACTGTGGTATATTTCTTTCTATCTTTTGCCTATGTGTGAATATATATTTAAAATTTAAGGAATTATCAAAGTGTAGATATGATTTGCTTTAAAAACAACAAAAGTTACAAATAGAAAAATGGGAGGAGAGTAATTATTTTACAGAAACATTTTCTCAGTTTTATTTTTAAAAATTTTTCTTTTTTATTGAATTTATTGGGATGATATTGGTTAATAATACTTCAGTTTTATCAGTTTTATTTTTTAATATAGCTATATTTTTTAAAATACATGATACTTCAGTAAAAGAGTTCAAACTATAGATAGAAAACTTTAAAGAGGTAAAACCCCTGAAATTCCATTCCACAATTTGAAGAATGCCACTGTTGGTGCCATCGCGGCGAGCGTGTTCCGCCACCCAGCAGTGCAGCTCCCGTGATGCTGGGTCCTCCCGTCAGTCCGGGGCCACCGCCTCACCTGCAGTCTGTTCCTGCTTCTCACGGCGGTGGCTGCTGGGCTTACTGCCCATTGGGCTTAGAATTTCCTTCTGTGTACGATTTCGTTCTCCGTACTGTTAGGTGGCTTCTAGTTTTTGCACCGTTACAGATGATGCTGTGGTAGTGTCCTTTATGTACTTCACGTTACTTACGTGATTAATCCTTTCAGGCAAACCATGGAGGTGGGGTTACCGAGTCCGCGGTGCTCGCATTTTGTGAGGGACCAAGCGCCTTACAGAACTGCCGCATTGCTCTCAGCAGTGTGTGTACACGTCCCCCTGCCGTCTGTGTGCAGGTTCTTTCAGTTTTCTGCCTGACCTAACTTACAGAACTGCCTCATTGCTCTCAGCAGTGTGTACACGCCCCCCCTGCCGTCTGTGTGCAGGGTTCTTTCAGTTTCCTGCCTGACCTAACTTACAGAACTGCCTCATTGCTCTCAGCAGTGTGTGTACACGTCCCCCTGCCGTCTGTGTGCAGGGTTCTTTTCGTTTTCTGCCTGACCTAATAATGGAAAATACGATTTCATTCACATGTACCCTTTAGTAAATATATTAAATGTTGCTGTGTTACTACTTCTAAATAGTTCTAACAATTTTTTTGAGGTTATTTAAAATTTTTTTTTAGTTATAGTTGACATACAGTGTTATTTAGGCAAATACTTATAACATGTTGGGTTTTTTTTTTATTTTTTTTTATTTTTTATTTTTTATTTTTTTCATTTTTCTGAAGCTGGAAACAGGGAGAGACAGTCAGACAGACTCCTGCATGCGCCCGACCGGGATCCACCCAGCACGCCCACCAGGGGCGATGCTCTGCCCACCAGGGGGCGATGCTCTGCCCATCCTGGGCGTCGCCATGTTGTGACCAGAGCCACTCTAGCGCCTGAGGCAGAGGCCAAGGAGCCATCCCCAGCGCCCGGGCCATCTTTGCTCCAATGGAGCCTTGGCTGCGGGAGGGGAAGGGAGAGACAGAGAGGAAAGCGTGGCGGAGGGGTGGAGAAGCAAATGAGCGCTTCTCCTGTGTGCCCTGGCCGGGAATCGAACCCGGGTCCTCCGCACGCTAGGCCGACGCTCTACCGCTGAGCCAACTGGCCAGGGCTAACATGTTGGGTTCTAAACAAGAATTTCCTCTATAACCGAGGTTAAAAATTAAAAGCAGGACGGTTATCAAAGTAAAGCACATTTATATTATTTACAGTATTTTTCTACATACATGAGAAACAGTTTAAATTTTTGATACAATGGACCGATGAAATAAGTGTGACACCCCCACGTACCCCCACATCACAGTATTCTGAGGGGAGGACACAGCTTCGTGTGCTGAAATGGAAGGTGCCCGCGGCACAGCACTGAGTGCGCATGACAGGTAGCCAGCCGGGCGTGTGACATGTTCCCATGGAGGCGAAGAAATTAAAGTGAAATTGGTAGGAAAACAGAAGAACTTACACCAGACTTATAAGATGAAGGGAAGACTTAAATCGGGAACAGGAATAAATTCAAATTATCAATTATTACTGAAACCAATTGAACAAAATTAAAAATTCAATTCCTTAGTTACCTTAAGCACAATTCAGGTATTCAGTAGCCCCCTGTGGCCGGTAGGAACTGTTGGACAGTGCAGATCAGAATGTTTCTGTCACTAAAGTGTGTGTTGTATGATGCTGCTCTGTACCCTTGACCTGTTCGAATTGTATGCCGTAAGCTTAGCTTCACATATTATTACATGCTTATTGTAGAATATTTGGAAAATGTTAACAAATATAAAGGAGAAATGAACAGGCCTATGTCGATCTATAATTTAGAGGTAATCAGTGCTGACATTTTAGTATGTTTGTCTTTTCCTTCTACATGCTGGGGTGGGCATAAGTAGTTTTACAGTTATGATTACACGAAACACATATTCTTGTATGTCATTTATTGTATTATTTTTCCATATGAACACCTGTAAACTTACTTTCTCCAACCCTTGTATATATTTTTGTTGTTGGAGTCATACATTAGATATAATTTTGTATCCTTTTAAGTGGGTGCATGTAAAGCAAAGTAAGAATTTAAATTTTATTTCTGATAGCATATATAATAGAACCTGTTTTTCCTTTTTTTTTTTTTTTTTTTTTAATTTTATTTATTCATTTTTTAGAGAGGAGAGAGAGACAGAAAGGGAGAGAGAGGAGAGAGAGAGACAGAGAGAGAGAAGGGGGGAGGAGCTGGAAGCATCAACTCCCATATGTGCCTTGACCAGGCAAGCCCAGGGTTTTGAACCAGCAACCTCAGCATTTCCAGGTCGACGCTTTATCCACTGCGCCACCACAGGTCAGGCCAGAACCTGTTTTTTTAAAAACTATTTTCCAATTGATGTGCGAGAAAGAGAGAGGGAAGGAGAGAGAGGAGCGCTGGCTTGTTCTACTTAGCTCCACGTAGTGTGCACTCACTCGTGGCTTCTCCTATGGGCACTGTTCACAGATTGGACCCCTGGCCTTGATGCTCCAAGACGACGCTCTGTCCACTGTGCTACCTGGCCAGGGCCTCGGACCTCATTTAATCCAGTCCACTTAATTTTCAGCTTTTCAGATACACCCATACACATTACATAAGTCTGTTGGAACTTGGATGGTTTGGAATAGTGATTTCAGTCTCACAGTCAGCATTCACAGATTAAACTTTTCAATGAACTAAGGAGATGTTAAAGTTTATGAAGTCACATGGTTTTATGGGAAACATTTTAGGCTCCTTCCCGTCTACTCTAGTTTTCTTGAACCAGATAAAATCTTTATCAATCTCATGTCAAGTGAGTGGAGTTAAAGGCCTAAAGAGAAACAGGAGGGGTACACACTGTGAGACTATTCTTTATGTCTCTGTATCTCAGAACTTTGCTCACACATAGAGATATAGGCTGCCAGATTCTAGCATCATGAAGAGTTGTTAACTGTCCTAGAAATAGAATTTCTCCCCCCTCCCCGCGTCCCCTCTCATCTCTCCCTACACACACACACACACACACACACACACACACACGGAACGGCTTTATTGAAATATAATTCACATACCATAGCTGGCTAGGTTGAAGTATGTAATTGAGTGTATTCACATTTTAAAATTAACTCCACACTGTAAATGTTTTACACATTAATCTTAATCCCTAAGGTTGAAAAAAAGTTAAGCAGGATTAAAGGAATAACATCTTTAGAAAACTTTGTTTAATTTCAGCAAGTGGGAGGAATAAAATTTTGGCGATAAGAGCTTCTATAACCCTTACTAGGAAGCATGGAAGTTAAGTAGATAGATCTGTGGCTTTAGAGACAACTTGACTTCATATGTTGATTCTCGCTTCCTTGAGATGTGACTTATCTGTTAAGTCACCTGTTTCTCTATAAAATGGGGTAATGGGGTTTAAAATCACTGTTTGTCTTGCTGGGTTGTTATTGTGTTTTACGGAAATAAAGTACAGTCCGTGTGATTCACGAGGGTGCTCAGCAGACAGCAGCTGCTGTTCCCCGATTTCCCAGGGAGTGTGACGAGAGGTGAGAGCGGAGGCTGTTCGGTTAACCTGCCTGCATTCAGAGCCTGCTCTGCCCCCTGCTGGCTGGTGGCCTCTCTGCGCCTCCTTATTCTCTGCGGTAGAGTAATGTTCGTATCTGTTTCTAAGTACTTAATGACTGTGGTCTCTTACTAATGTATTGATTGGTTTCTCTGTATTGATTTTTATAGGAGACAAGCTATGGGAGGTGCAGTGTGAGTCCCCGACCTTCACTGTGGCTTGGCACCCCAAAAGGCCTCTGCTGGCATTTGCCTGTGATGACAAAGATGGCAAATACGACAGCAGTCGGGAGGCAGGAACTGTGAAGCTGTTTGGGCTTCCTAATGATTCCTGACGGGGAGGGCCTGACAGAGGGGGGGGCCGGGCCTGACAGAGGGGGGGAGCCGGGCCTGCCTCGTCTGACTGGTTTGGTCTCTTCTCGGGCAGTTGGCGTGCGCCTGTTAGGTATTTATAAATTGGTGTAAATGATAAAAGTTGTCTTCCTGTTTGTTACGTTAGCTGCTCCCTTGCTTTCCCCCTGCATGAGGGCCCTGCAGTGGGGGTGACGACACCTGCATTCTTGTCCTCTGGGGACCTCTGCTCTTCCTGCTTTGGGGTACAGGGTGGACTTCGTTGGACTTGCTTCTGCTTGGACAATACCTGGTTTGGAGGGTGGGTGAAGAAGGGGGAGTTGGGGATGGAGATTTTTTTTTTATAGTTAAAGAAATACATGTAATTTTGAGAATTGAATAATAAAATTGACTTTTTATTATGAGACTTCTAAAAATTATGGTGTTACCATTATGTTATTACAGGGAGATGTTGCAGTTTTCCATGTTAAAAAAAAATCTCAAGTAGAGTTTAAAGGTTGTGATTCTGTCATTTAATGTCCTAATGTTGGAACTCTGCAATGAGGGACAGAACGTGAAGTGCACGGCACAGCTGTCCTTTAAGTCAGCAGGGTTCGTGTCTGCGTGTCTATGTGTATGTATACCTGCTCTTGTCCTCCCAATTTATGATAAACACTGGGAAAAGTAGTGAAATATAAGTAAGAACTGCAATATCAGGGTAAGAAACACAAATTAGAATAGAAAGTCAAAGGCCTTGGCCGGTTGGCTCAGTGGTAGAGCGTCGGCCTAGCGTGCAGAAGTCCCGGGTTCGATTCCCGGCCAGGGCACACAGGAGAGGCGCCCATCTGCTTCTCCACCCCTCCCCCTCTCCTTCCTCTCTGTCTCTCTCTTCCCCTCCTGCAGCCGAGGCTCCATTGGAGCAAAGATGGCCCGGGCGCTGGGGCAGAGCCTCTGCCCCAGGTGTGGAGTGGCTCTGGTTGCAACAGAGCGACGCCCCGGAGGGGCAGAGCGTCGCCCCCTGGTGGGCAGAGCGTCGCCCCCTGGTGGGCGTGCTGGGTGGATCCCGGTCGGGCGCATGCAGGAGTCTGTCTGACTGTCTCTCCCCGTTTCCAGCTTCAAAAAAATACAAAAAAAAAAAAAAAAAAAGAATAGAAAGTCAAGAACGGGGAAATCAGACTAGGAACATGCAAAGAATAAGGAACTAATTGAATGATTGAACTAAAATTTTGACTCTGCGTTCCCCGGTGGCACAGTGAGGAAGGGGGTATGTCATCTAATTCTTTTTTTTCCAAGTCAGATGATTATTAAAAAGGAAAGCACATGCCATCTCCTCAAGAAGAGCAAAGCTTTTGTTAGCTCTCGTCTCCAAAAGAAATGGCTCGTGCAGAGGATTCTTATGAGTAGTGTCTTCATTTTTATTGTATATGAAGGTATTTCAGCATAAGAAATAGGAATATACCTCATTAAGCAGTGTTCATAGAAGACTTTGGAAAAAGCAGGTAAGTAAAAAGAAAAACCATATTTCTGGCACCTGCATTCCTATTGGCGCTTCAGTGTATGTTGGAGGGTCCTCCTGTGCTCGTGTGTATACCTAAAACATGTTTAGCTTAACATCCTGAAGACAAATCACATATGACAAGATAAGTCATGCAAAGTGCTCAGCACTGTGTCTGGCAGTGTTATAAACACTGTAAGTCTTAGTAGACATGTTTAGTTATTGGCCATTCTGTGTCTGGTATTGTAATGCGCACTTGACATCAGCTGTTATTCAAGTTTTGTGGTAGCCTTCTTAGTTGGGGGTTGTCATGATTCTCCTGCCTCAGGGAGTTTTGAGTAATTCTGTGCTATACACTAAGTGATATTGTTTAGATCTGGTGCCTTCTAGTGCAGCGGTTATTTGATGTTCATTTGTATTCCCATTTTGCAGAAGAGTAATCCATGAATCTGAGCAGTCAGCTGTTGGCCTGGGTATGCCTGACTGAGCCCGGTCTTCAGGCTCAGTAGTATTTCTTCCAGCCCCCAGAACAGCCTCTGCCTCCACCTTTCCTGAAATATGATCTCTTCAGTTGCAAACCAGCATGCCACCTCATTATGTCGGAAGTTCAGTGTTCATCTCAATCAATGGGAGTAAACTCTGGTGCATTGTTTCTTGTTTTTGCAATTACCTGTCATTCCTGTGGGTGGTTGCTGCCACCTTAGCAGCCCACCTTGGCATTGGAACGAGATGCTAAGGGTTTGGTCTAGCTCAGTGTGTTTCGGCCGCCTGTCCAATGATTATAGACTATAATCTTCAGACAACATTGGGATAGTTAAACTCTTGTGGATTGGCGTGAAATTTCTGGCAAACAGGCGATTGAAAAACACTGGTTTGGATTCTTGATATTTGATTGGTTCCCTCTTCCATCGAGTGGATTTTTTCCTCTGGGTTTCCCTGCCAGCTATCGCCTCAAGAAGAGATTTGTTGCTTCCACTAGTGGGACACTGTAGCAACAGGAAACACATCTGTGAAGAAGGAGCTCCAGCATGTGGCTGCCTTCACTGACTGTCGGGCTTGCTGACATTTCTGTTTTGGCTTCAGAGTCTTGGAGGGGCGCCTTCCTGGAGAAATGACATGACTGGATGATTTGTCCCAGACTCGGGCACCCCTGTAGTTTGAGTAAGATTTCTAGCTCCAAGCAGGAGCGATGCCATTCACAAGCATATGTGGCCGTTTATTACTCAGCAGGTCGAGGGATGTCAGGCAGTCCCTACTCCAAACACTAGCAGACCAGAAGTGGGCGGCGATGCCCGCCCTGATCTAGACTTGAGTTGACAGGGAAAGCCACACTTCTGCACCAGTGACCCATGGCCGTGCTGATGGGGATTGTAAGTCAGGCTAAGAGGCAGGTAGTTTTGACTACGTCGTCTCTTGCTGAGATCCTGGATGCTCTAGTGAGAGATTCAGGAAGGGAGGAAACCTGCTGGTTGTTCCCGTGGCCTCACCTGCCCTTCAGCGGGCTGTGCCACAGGTGGTGGGGGGCGGGAGGTGGCTCCTGGCAGGGGGCGTTGGGCGGCTGGGGCAGGGCATCCCGGCAGAGGCCCTTAGACCTGGCGCAGGCTGTGTCCCCGAGGTCAGGCACGAGGCGTGGAGTACTAGAAGGCGGATCGGAGGAGGCCAGTTCAAGGGGGTCCCAGAGCAGAGTGCTGGGTTCTCTGTGTGCTGAGCTGGTTGGGGTGTGTTCAATTTAGAATGACCAGGAATGGGGCAGAAACAATTTCAATGTCTTCCCTGTGGCAAAGATGGATTCTACTACCTAAGGACTTCAGTAACAAAAGGGACCACGTAACGTTGACCCACGTGGGAAGGAAAACAGCCCATGGATGACGGAATGGAAAGGTAAGCCTTATATTTGAGAAGGGGAATAGAGCGCACACATACAGAAATGCACTGCACACCCAGACACCTGTCTGCAAGTAAGGGGTCCCTCTTCTCCCTGACTCTGCTGCAGTGTAATTAAGGCTGGCTTTATCCCTGAGCAGAACCAGAACTGGACCTCAGCTCTGGCAGTGACTGATCTGACTCCCTTTCCTCATCCTTAAAGTGGGGATGGTGAGTCTTCCTGTCTTTGGGTTGCTGGGAGAACTAAGCAAGATGAAGTACGAGTGGGGTGTCAGCCTCTGCACCCCTCCCCTCGAGGAGGAGCAGCTTCTAACGGAGCACAGACTGGCCACAGAGACGGGTCATCAGTCCATCAGCCCGGCTCTAAATGGCAGAGCTGAGGGAGCCGTGTAATCACTCCCGGACTGGGCGCTGTGAAGGAAACAGGCCTGTCCATCACTCCCTGGGCACGGCGCAGGTCAGAGGAGAGAGACTGGATCTGCTGCTGGCTGCTGTCGGCGCTCCTGATGGATAAGTGCGCATGTGAACAGTGGAGCATAAGTCAGAGCCGTGGTGGAAACAAGTGGGGAGAGGGCAGAGCCCTTGTTTGCTGAGGCTGCTGGGAAAGGGTGGGGAGGAGGTGGCCCCGGGCAAGGCTTGAATGTCGGGGATGTGAATGCAGGGCCCAGGACGGGATGAGAGGCGTGGCAGCTTGGGACAAGGTTGAGGTGGTGGCCAGGCTGTGGAGAGAGAGGGCGGTTAGATGAGACAGGAGATGGGATTGGGACACAAAAGGGGAGGGTGTGGGGCTCTGGGTCCTTCGTTCCATTTTGCTCCGGTTGGTACTGGGGCCTGGTGACCTGGGAAGAGGAGGATAGGTTTCAATCCAGTTCCTTGTTCTGCATCCACTAATTGGGAGACTGTCCAAATCACTTTCTTTTTTTAAATATTGATTTGATAGAGGGGGGGATAGCAAGAAGTATTAGCTCATATAGTTGCTTCACTTAAGTTGTTCGTCAATTGCTTCCTGTATGTGCCTTGACCGGGCAAGCCCAGGGTTTTGAACTGGCAACCTCAGCGTTCCAGGTCGACGCTTGATCCACCGCGCCACCACAGGCCAGACTGAATCACTTCACTTCTTTGTGCTACAATTGGCTTATTTTTATGATGTTCATAATAGTAGTACAGCTTATAAGGGTTAAAGAAGTTGATACATGTCAAATACCTGGTAGATAATGGAGGTTCAATAAATAGCTATTGACCCTGTCTGGGTAGCTCCGTTGGTTAGAGCGTCGTCCTGATACGCCCAGGTGGTGGGTGTGCTCCCCCGTCAGGGCACGTACAACACTCATCCAGTGAATGCATGAATAGGTGGAACAGCAAATTGATGTTTCTCTCCCCCTTCCTCTCCTCTCTCTAACAATAATTAGCTGTTGTTGTGCAGGTGTCACTATTGTATCTGTGCAATATAAATCTTATCTTACAAGGTTTTTACTGACCCCTGAGCTTATCTCATCTGGCACAATGAGTGGGGGGATGGGGTGGAATTTGGAGAAAATATTTAACACATTGTTGAATACCGGTTAGTAGCGCTAAGGTCCTTTATTTTCATTTAGGGATACTAACTTGAGAACCAGTCTTCTAATAACCCTAGTTTATTAGCAGGCTGCATGTTTGAAATTGTTGCTGACAGGGAGCCACCAGCTGTTGAATTTCAAGGCACTCAGCATCTCGGTCCTTCCTTCACCCCTTTGGAGAAGCAGGCAGAGTGTGTAAACACGCCCCTGACCAGCATTGTCATAGCCACAAAGCCTGGGTGCCCCTGGCCTTGCCGGAATGTCATCGGGGATCCCTGGGGCCAGCTGGATTTGCCAAGAACACGTTGCTAAACTTACCTTTTCTTTTACTTTCTTCATAAGGTAACTAGAATACAGGTCAGGCGATGGCACCGAAACAGCAGGGAACTTGTCAAAAGATCTCAGGATGTCTTGAGGACCAAAGGAGAATTGGGCTGGGCACTAACTGTGCCCAGAGTGGGGATTAAAGTCAACTTGGAGAAAAGCCTCTCCTAAATGGGCATCACTGTGGAGTTCCTTGAAGGTGATCAGGCCCGTGATGATTTATTGGGTATTTATGACAGGCTGCACCTCTTGTGGCGGCTGCTGTGCTGTGTTCACACAGTGGAGAGGAGGTTGTCCTGCCCTCTTGTGGAAAGGAGTCATTGCTGGAGTGGCCACATGTCTGAGCTTCCCAAGTGCCGGGAACTGGAAAAGAGGGGAAAAATCACAACACCTATCTTGGGCCCATTTTACAGATGAAAAGCGAGGTTCAGGAAAGTTCGGGAGTTTGCCCAGGTTCAAATAGTACATTAATTTGAAGCCCATGTTCTTCCAACTGTGTTATGTCCTGCTTGTGGGTCCAAAGTCCCAGCTGTTCAGATTCAGCCTAGTCTGGATGGGAGTTACAGTGATGTAAAGGTTTCCTCAAACCTAGAGGATTGGTGCTTTCTGGCAAGATGCTGATGACCAGAGAACAAAGGCAAAGCCCTCAGTGACCCACAGAGGTGGGTGGGGCAGCCCCCACGCACAGGATACAAAGCGGGCCTAGAGAGGGCCACCTCTGGCTTCCGTGGTCCAGCTCTCGGGGAGGAGCAGGCTCTAAACCTCTGTGGAGCTCCAGAGCCCTGGTCCTTTCCAGTGGGTGGTTTTGCTCAGCCCTGGCTATATGCTTGGACCACTCTGCCTCAACAGTACTCCCCAGGGGGGTCCCACAGCGAGTCGGTTGAGAACCACTGCCCTAGTTCTGCTCTCGGGTCTGCAGAAAGTTGGGTGGCGTCACAGAAATGGCACAGGAGTGCCTGGGTGTGGGGGAAGAAGGCTTCCTTAGCGAGGCATTTGTGTTGGTCCTGGCAGGGTGGGCAGGGTGCAGCCAGGCGGCCCTTGGAGGAGGTTTGAGGCAGAGGGCCAGTCTAGGCAAAGGCATGGAGACTCGGACCGCTTTGTCCTGGTGTGGCTGACAGGAGCCTGGTGGGCAGCGGTGGGCAGCGGTCCTTTAACTGCTACGTGGAAGGGGGAACGTTGACCTAGGCTTTGGGGCTCTTCTGCCTTGTCTGTCCTGGTCTGACTCAGCTCTCCTCTGGGTGGGGTTACCTGAGGGTCGTCTGTGAGCTTCGGCCTCTCTGTGCTCCTGCCCCATTATTACTAGGGTCACAGAGAAGGAGGTCAGCTGGACCTTGGCCTGATGGTTCCATTAAATGACGATAGAACCTATGCTGGAAGCCTGGGCCCATTCAGACATCAGCGTCCAGGCATGGTGCCTGGCCTGGCCTCCTAACCCGTTTGGCCCCGTCTGGCTTGGAAGCCCTGGGGCAGTGGTGTCAGATGGTCCCAGGCTCTTGTCTCCGCACGGGCATAGGGCAGATCTCATCGCCTCTCTGACCCTCAGGCGCCCCACGCTGGGCAGCTCGCTCTTCTCACAGGCGAGGGGTTAGTGTTGGCGGTATGCTCAGTGCAGGGGGAGCTCGCAGCAGAGGGCGTCAGGTCAGAGTTAGCCTCTCTCCCTTCTGTCCCCTGCTTCCCTGGACTTGGGGGAGGGGTGACAGCAGTGGGCTAGAGGGGTGGACCGGCCAGCTGAGCAGGGCCTGACCAGTGTGCTAGGGAGTCAGACCTGAGGCCTGTCAGCGGTTAGAAGAGCCTCCAGCGGTTTGAGCTGTGAGTTAGGAAGACCACTGGGGCTGTGCGGCAGCTTGGTTGAGGGAGAGGTTCTCAGAGCAGCATGGTGT
Organism: Saccopteryx leptura; assembly: GCF_036850995.1. Taxonomy (NCBI): domain Eukaryota; kingdom Metazoa; phylum Chordata; class Mammalia; order Chiroptera; family Emballonuridae; genus Saccopteryx; species Saccopteryx leptura. The sequence continues at coordinate 191,024,130 of NC_089508.1, read as the reverse complement.
AGACCAGGGGTCCCCAAACTACGGCCTGCGGGCCACATGCGGCCTCCTGAGGCCATTTATCTGGCCCCCACTGCACTTCTGGAAGGGGCACCTCTTTCATTGGTGGTCAGTGAGAGGAGCATAGTTCCCATTGAAATACTGGTCAGTTTGTTGATTTAAATTTACTTGTTATTTTAAATATTGTATTTGTTCCTGTTTTGTTTTTTTACTTTAATATAAGATATGTGCAGTGTGCATAGGGATTTGTTCATAGTTTGTTGTTTTGTTTTGTTTTCATTTTTCTGAAGCTGGAAACAGGGAGAGACAGTCAGACAGACTCCCGCATGCGCCCGACCGGAATCCACCCGGCACGCCCACCAGGGGGCGACGCTCTGCCCACCAGGGGGCGATGCTCTGCCCATCCTGGGCGTGGCCATGTTGCGACCAGAGCCACTCTAGCGCCTGAGGCAGAGGCCAAGGAGCCATCCCCAGCGCCCAGGCCATCTTTGCTCCAATGGAGCCTTGGCTGCGGGAGGGGAAGAGAGAGACAGAGAGGAAAGCGCGGCGGAGGGGTGGAGAAGCAAATGGGCGCTTCTCCTATGTGCCCTGGCCGGGAATCGAACCCGGGTCCTCCGCACGCTAGGCCGACGCTCTACCGCTGAGCCAACCGGCCAGGGCCATAGTTTTTTTTATAGTCCGGCCCTCCAACGGTCTGAGGGACAGTGAACTGGCCCCCTGTGTAAAAAGTTTGGGGACCCCTGGTGTAAACGGAGCTGCTCAAGCTGGGGCTCTGAATCCCCTGGCGGTCTGTGAAAGCACCGGTGCTATGGCTCAGTCCCGCCCCCAGGGTCTGTGGTCCCCTGGCCTGCAGTGGTGGCCGGGGTCGAGCAGATTCCTAGGGCACGCTGCTGATCAAACCGTTATGTCTGTGAGCCCAGCCCAAGGCGCTGCCGAGTTTCAACTCCAGATCTCAGAACTAGCCACGTGGCCTCAGCCAAATCCTCCCACCCACGCAAGCCTCAGTTTCCTCGTCTGTGAATGAGATGCTACCCAAGTCCAGAGAACGTTGCAAGGATTGGGAGCTAGTGTGTAAGCACAGTGCCTGCGGTCAGCACTCAGCAGTTGTACGATGTTTGTTAATCCCAGTGGGGAGGTTGTTGTTAGCCCAGGAGAGCTACAGGAGAGGCGGGACTAGGCCAGCGGAGGAGGGGTGGACAGAAGGCATCTGGTTTCCTTTAGGCTCCGAGTTCAGAGAGCCAGCGCCTGGCGCTTGGCTTAAAACCGGCCCGCTGAACCCAGTCCGGCCACTAGAGGGCAGCGGAGCCAAGGCCACCCTAGGGAGGAAGGCTGCGTGCTGGGAAGGTTGGCGCTGCTCTGTGCACCCAGCCTCCTTCATTCCAGCTCTGACGCCCGCTGGTACCTGCATTGCACTGTCCCCTCCCTCTTTGCTCTGTGTGCTTGCTGACGTTCTGGAAAAACACTTCGCATCGCAGGGCACCTCTGAGTCCCCGCTCGCTCGCCCGGTGGCCTGGGATTAGCCACGGCTGAAGTGTCCCGCTTTCCGGCAGCTGTGTTTACTTCTCAAGGGCACATGCAGAGCGGAGCACGGGGGCCGCGCCCTGCGGCTCAGCCTAGTTTGAACCACAGTTGTGCTTCTGCCAGTCCGCAACCTGGGGCCTGTTCCATCTTGAGTTCCTCCCCCGCTCCGCAGCCCTCGCCTGCCTGCTCCCTTTCTGTGGGTGGAGAAATGAAGGGAATTCCAAATCTTTCATTCATTTTGAAGGCTGGCTGGAAGCAGGGCTTTTTAGGGGCTTGGTGAACAGAATTGGCCGAATCATTTAAGAGAAGTGCGGGTGCTCTTTCAAGGTCATAGATAGGGCGAGGGCAGAAAAACAAACCTGGAAGCACATTCATAATATTTGATGGGGTGGCTCGTGCCAAACCCCGTACATGGATGGTTGCTCTGACCCATGAGAACAACAGAAGGTTTCAATGACAGCGATTGCACTGACTGCCGAGTGAGTTTTATATATTCACCCTTTCAGTTCTAGTAACTGCCCCGCAGTATTATTAACCCTGAAGCAGCTGAGACTTGAGGTGGGTGGGGGGTTACTGCAAGGTACATAGGGTCAAAGAGTGGTGCTGTTAGAAATTCCAACCAGTGTGTTTCCCTCCAGAACCCAGGCTTCCAATCAGCCCTGCTGGGCCTGGCCGATTGCACTTACAGTCCGGCTCTTTCCAGAAGCGGGTGGAAAGACCGGAAGGAGAAGGCAGGCTAATGACGAAGCAGTCTAGTTAGTCCCCATGATCTCCCCCGTGGACCAGTTAAGAACATGGATTTGGAACCAGACTGCTTGGATTTAAATTCTGCCTCTGCCACTTACCATCTCTGTGTGACCTTGGGCAAATTCTTTGACATCTGAGACTTAGAAATGGGAGGTAATAATAGTACCTACTTCAATAGTTTGCTCTGAGGGTTCAATGAGTTAGAGCAGCACCTGGCACAAAGTAATAACTCAATAAATGTCAGCTCCTATCATCACCATTCTGTTTAACCATTGTGCCATGTTCGCCTCTGATCTGTGCAGTGCCTGACGTCTACTCGGGGTTGGCGAGTATTTATTGACAGAAACGAGCCTATGGATTCAGAAAAATGTTTTCTGAGCTCCAGAGGATGCCAGGTGCTGGATGGATAAATAAACGACTCCATTAACGACCCCGTGCTCAGGACTTCCCCCCCCTAGCGGGAGAAGTCAGACATAGGTGCGTAGCACTGCCCAAGGTGGAAACATTCCACAGAGGTCCTGACACGGACTCAGACTGGTTTATATAGGAAGGAAGTTCCCCTGGAATATATTCAGGTGTGGCTGAAGCCAGGATCTCAAAACAGGCCCTTAGGAAATGGTCACTCTCCATCTCTTATCGCTGCTCTGCTCTGTGTTGGGGTCACTCTCTGTCAGCTTACCCCTTTGCAGTGTCACAGGTGACCCTAGCAGTTCCTGGCTTCCGTCTCACCAGCTCAGAAATCTCACAGAAGAGGGTTCCCCTTTCTCAGTGGTTTTCTCTAGTGTCAAAGAAATGGAGTCTCACTGGATATCTCTGGTCACGTGTGTCCACTGTGGCCTGAGGAATCCTCTGCCCAGCCTGCAGAAGGTGGGGAGAGAACAGGGCCTGTCAGTTCTGCCCAAATCACATGGACTGAAGTGGCCGATGGGGGCGTGCGGTGGGTGGGATTCACCTCAGAATTCAGATGCCGTCACCAGAGGAAGGAAGAGTGGATGTTTAGGCAAACTCCACAGATGTCCCCGACAGCTACCACATGGGAACAGGATGATTCGGCAGTGAAGAGCCTGGCTGGGACTCCAGTTCCCGGGGGTGGAATCTCAGTTCCCTCATCGTGTGACCGTTTCACGGGTCAGTCTGCGTCCCCGTGTCCCCATCTACAACACGGGGGGTGATGGGCCCGCACTGGAGGCTTGAGTCAGTGTGAGCACACGTTGCAAAGGCTTCTAGAAAGTCCCAGCAGGAGCCCCTCCCGTTTGGTGTGGCATGAAGTCTCCTCTCTGGATGGCTCCCTGACTAGTTCAAGGGCAGCTGTCCACAGACAGGCAGCCAGAGTCCCCTGGGTTCCAGTCCTCAGCCTGGCACTCACTGGCTGCATCCTCCTCCTCCCCGAAGTGTAGGTCACCAGTCCTTTCCCAGGGTCGCTGGGAGAGGTGGTCAGGGGATGTATAGACAGCGCCTGGCACACACGGGTCTGTGACTGATGATGGATGTGTTCTCAGTACAGTCAGTATTCCAGAGCATGCCAGGATCCAGGTGTGGCTCCGGCACACAGGCCACTTGCTCTGTGGGCAGATAACCGTTCTGGATAAAGGGTGCGTTTGGCTAGCAGCCAAGGGCCCTGGGAAGGCTCTGTGTGGCCTGCTTGGGGTGGGTGCAGCCCCACAGAGGTTTGTGTATCACTCCAATCACCCCCAGGCTCTGCTATCAGCCTGTCGTTCTATTCCACCACGAGGCTTTCAGCCAGACGGTCTGAACAGAACCTCGTCTGGAGTGTGTTAACTCTTCTCCCCCTCGCTGGCAGAGAGCTGGGATCAGCTTTGCATTAGGACAAGTTGTAAGTAAACACACATTTGCTCAAGTGTGGCCCCTCCCACAGCCCATAGCCTTGTCTTAGACTTGGGCAGCTTCAAAGCAGGGAACACAAGCCTGTTTGGAAAAGACTAGAAATCATTTCATTTCTTCTACCCATTTTACAGAAAAGTGAAGATGTTTGCTTAAGTTTCTCATGTCCATAAGGATATCTTGAGGATACAGATTGAGATAGTATTCAGGTCCTCTGACTCAGTCCAGAACTTTACAATAATGTGGTCCTTCAATTATTTATTCACTTCTTCAGCAACATATAGGGACCATCTATTACTGTATACTAGACTTTATTCTAGGCACTGTGAAAACAAGATTGGATAAAAAAAACACTCTCTGCCTTTGAAGTTTTTATCATCCATCCACCCACCCATCCATCTATCCACCCACACATCCGCCCATCCATCTATTCACCCACACATCCGCCCATCCACCCACCCATCCGTCATCTGTTCATCTTTCTGCCAGGCTATTTCTCTCTACCCATCAGTGAATACATCTGTGTACGTCTTTATCCATTCATTCATCCAGTCATCAGTGTACCTATAAGGCCCCAAGTCCTGGGCTGGTGCTAGGGGTCAGATGAGTAAAAGCAGTCTTGACTCTTGGCTTTCACGTCTCCATGGCGGGAAGACCGAGAAAGCCGCTCTAGGTGCGTGTGAAGCCTTCAGGTTGGACACGCAAGGGGACTCACACTTCTTCTGCCTCTTTCTGAGGAGACTTCATACTGAGGGCAAAGCTGGAGCTGCACCTTGGGTGGGCGTTTCCCGGGGGGAGACAGGGAAGACAAGGGAACAGCGGGGACAAAGGCATGAGAATGTGGGAGGGAGAGAAATTCTGGCCGATCTGATGACTCTTTCAAGGCTGGCTAATGGGAGAGAGTGTCAAAGGCTCTTTTAGAAGGACCTTGAATACCAAACCCAGGGCCGAAAATGTCCCCTTCACTTGGAAACCACTGTCGTTTTCAGCAGGAAGTAATTTAGGCCCGTGGGCATTTCAGGGGAAGCACCCCGGGGAGTTGTGGCTGAGGAGAAGGTCGGAAGTACGGGAGTGCTGAGCGCCTGTTCTACGGTGGGGGTCGTAGGTGCCACCGACTCCCTACCCTCCCCGCCACTCTCCTGCCCTGTACGATCATCCCTGCTCCTCTTCCTCCTCTGAGTGAGAGCGATGGGGAAATCAAATAATGAAGCCTTGAGTAGGTGAGGTGTGAGGGAGACAGCTGGCCGGGGTGGGCGGCACAGATGACTGGAGGGTGGGGAGGGAGGGTGTGCAGGCGAGCACGCAGACCCGAGCTCTGAGAAGCTGGGTGGAGGGGGCTCAGCCCGGGCAGGTGGGGACACCGGTGGGTGACACCGGGGACAGGTGCTCTCTGCAGTGAAGGCGATAGGGTCCTTTCTTAGCCACGGGAGGCTTTGAAATGTGCTTGGAGAATTTCTTTAATATTCTTTATAGACTTTTTAAAAAGTATGGAGTGGAATTGAGCATGACAGTTACCTCATTGCCCCCAAATGTGTGCTCTTAACCTTCTATAACCACTCCCACGTGGATGTCACCTTCCCTCGGGCCAAGGCCATTTGGATTTGTGTCGCTGTAATTTAGTGGCATATCCCAGAGCTTTAGATAGAACCGTCTAGTATGTACTAAGCAGAGATTCGTGCTCCTCGTTGCTTATATAAATAGCTTATTTTTATTGCTGAATAGTATGCTGTTAAACAGGTATATCACAACTTGTTGATGACCATTCGCATTGATCTCAGTTGTGAGCTATGATGAGCAAAGCTGCTGTGAACATTTGTGTATAGTTCTTTGTATAGTAGAGATTTCCTTTTCTCGTAGGTAAATCCGAGTGGAATGGCTGGATCGAAGGTGGAGATGCCGGCGGTTGGGAGATAACGAGGTAAGTGTGTGTTTAACTTCATCGGCGTGGGACTTCCGGTTCCTCTGCATCTCTGCCAATGCTGAAGGTCAGTCAGTCTCTTGCGTTTACTTCATTCCGACGGATGCGTACTGGTATTACTGTGTGGTTTTAACGAGCATTTCCTCTAATAACTAATGGCTGATGATGTAGAGCATCTGCTTATGTGCTTATTGGCTGCCTGTGCATCTTCTTTGGTTAAAAGTCTGTTCAGATGTTTGGCTGGTTTTTTAAAATTGGGTTGTTTGTTTTCTTATTGTTCAGTCTGCGGAGTTCTCTGTTCATTCTGGAGGCACATCCTTTATCAGATAGGGCCTCACCGACCTTTTCTCACTGTGTGCGGCTTGTTGTTTTATGTTCTTACAAGCGTGTTTCAGAGAGTGGAAGTGTGTACTTTTGACCAAGTCCGGTCTATCGCTTTGTTCTTTTGTGAATGATGCTTTCGTTTTCAGACCCGAGAAGTCTGGGTAACCCGAGGCCACAAAGGTCTTTTCCTATGTTTTCTTCTAGATGTTTTGTAGTTTTAGGTTTATGTTTATGTTTAGATTAATGATTCATTTTTTCCCTTGTATTTTTCTGAATTGAGAAGCAAGGAGGCAGACAGACAGACTCCCACATGCACCTGACCAGGATCCACCGGGCATGCCCACCAGGGGGCGATGCTCTGCCCATCTGGGGCTTTGCTCCATTGGAACAGGAGACATTCTAGCGCCTGAGGCAGAGGCCATGGAGCCATCCTCAGTTCCCCGGGCCAACTTTGCTCCAATGGAGCCTTGGCTGCAGGAGGGGAAGAGAGAGACAGAGAGGAAGGAGAGGGGGAGGGGTGGAGAAGCAGATGGGCGCTTCTCCTGTGTGCCCTGGCTGGGAATCAAACCCAGGACTTCCACACACCTGGCTGACGCTCTACCACTGAGCCAATGATTCATTTTTGAATTGACTTTTATGGATGGTGACAGGTGTGGCTCTGAGTTTATTTGGGTTTTTTTGCCTGTGATATCCAGTTGTTCCAGGGCCATTTGTTGAGAAGGCTATATTTTCTTCATTGCATGTCCTTTGCAACTTTATTAAACACCCATATATGAGAGTCAATTTCTTGACTCTGTGGGGTTTCACTTATCTATGTGGCTACTTTGATGCTGATAGACACTGTCTTGGTTAATTGCCATAATTCAAAAGGTTTGACAAAATACAGTAAATGCTTCTGCTACATATGCAGGAGCATTGTCAGTTTTAACCAGTTTAAGAAATTCAATAATAGAAAAATGCATACAGACAATGAGCTATAACCTGCTTAGCAGCCTCTCCTGTTCTGGCAGAGGTTACTATGTATATAAATCCAGAATAAGTATCCACTGTAACGTGAACATAGGGCTGTTTGCCAAATGAAGGTATATGAGTAACCTCCATTTGCCAAAGTTGTCCTGGTAGGAGTCCTTGAGGGTTAACTCCAAATGAAGGGACAGACTGTAGTATAGGACACCTTGGACAGGATTTACCAATCTGCCGTGCTGCTTCCCAAGAAAGTTGAAGCTGTTTACACAGGGCTGCAGCGTTCTGGTGATGAATAGTATGAGACTGAATTGTTTGATCTGTCATGGTTGCTCCAAATAATTTTCTTTTGGGTAGCTTGATCAACAAGGGCATTCCCTTGTGCTAAAGCTCCAGGGAGCATGGAGTGAGCTCGAGTATGTCCTATAAAACATGGACAGGCTCCATGTAATTCTTGAAGTCAGGTGGCCGCCCACATGCCAAATGTTGAAGCCCTGACCTCCCCAGTACAGCACCCCCCCTTATCTGTGGTTTCACTTTTCATGGTTTCAGTGACCTGTGGTCAACCATGGTCTGAAAGCAGTAAATGGAAAATTCTCGAAATAAACAATTCATAAGTTTTTTAAATGAAACTTATTGGGGTGACACTGGTTAACAAAATGATACGGATTTCAGGCGCCCAATTCTGCAGTACAGCTCTGTACACCATGTTGTATGTTCACCCCCCAAGGGAAGCGTTTGACCATCACCATTCATCCCCCCATACCCTCCGCCTGACCCCCCAGACCCCCCAGGCCAGCAATGACCACTGGTGTGTGTGTCCAGGAGTTTTTCTTTGTTTTTGTCCTTTTTTGCTCAGTGCCTCCACCCCCCCTCACCCCGTCCCCCCACCTGACAGCTGTCAGTCTGTCTGCTCTCTATGAGTCCATCTCTGTTTTGCTTGTCAGTTCATTCTGTTCATCAGATCCCACATAGGAGTGAAATGCATGGTCTTTGTCTTCCTCTGACTGGCTTCCTTCCCTTAGCATAATGCTCTCCGGGTCCATCCATGCTCTCACAACAGGTAAGATTTCCTTCTGTTTTATGGCCACATAACCTTCCACTGTGGAACAGCTGGTAAGTTTTACATCGTGCCCCACTCTGAGTAGTGTGCTGGAGGCTCACGCGTCCTGCGCCGTCTCGCCCTGCGCTGTCTCGCCCCCCGGGAGTCGTCCCTTCTCCAGTGTGGGTGTGCTGTGGGCACTGCCGCCCGTGAGTCAGGGAGGAGCCATCTTGGTTACATCAGTTGTTGTGATACTGCAGTGCTGGTGTTTGGCTAACCTTTATCTGACCTAATAATGACTCCCAAGTGCAAGAGTTCTGATGCTGGCTATTTGGAGATGCCCCAGAGAGGCTGTAACGTGTTTCCTTTAAGTAAAACAGTGAGAGTTCTTGACTTAATAAGGTAAGGAAAAAAAAAATCATATGCTGAGGTTGCTAACATCTATGATAAGAACCAATCTTCTACCTGTGAAGTGGTGAAAAAGGAAGAAAAACTTTGTGCTTCTTTTTTTTTTTTTTTTTCTCAGTTTCCTCCCAAACTTTGTGCTTCTTGTTACTCTTGTACCTCAAACCACAAAAATTATGGCTGCAGTGGAGGCCAGTGCTTGCCCGTGAAAGGCTGTCCCAGGTTTGTGTGTTTCTACGTATGGGAAAGGCACGGCGTGTGACGGTGTCAGTGGGACCCGTGGACGGGCTTTCTGCAGGGCTCTGAGAACGTCAGCTCCGGGACTGCGCTTTAAAGCCACCTCTCCTCGGCTCCAGCTAGCCGGGCGGGTCCCCTGCAGGTGGGGACTACTGCATCTCAGAATGGGACTGAATTTGGAGACGTGGCTTTAAAGGGGTAAATGAGGTCATATGAGGTCATATGGGGGGGGCCCAATCTAATATGACTGGTGTCCTTTTAAGAAGAGGAAACGAGGACACAGACTGTGACAGGCACGAGGACACAGACTGTGACAGGCACGAGGACACAGACTGTGACAGGCACCAGACGCGTGCACACGGGAAGGACTCGCTGAGGACACAGTGGCATGGCTGACTACAAGCCAAGGAGAGAGTCTCAGGAGAAACCACACCTGGCGACACCTTGATCGTGGGCTTTGAGCCTCCAGAGCGGTGAGGACATGGAGTTCAGTGTGTAAGCCGCCCAGCCTGTGGCACTTGATCACAGTGCCGACGAGCTGACACGGGGCGGCTGTTGACCGCTTCGCTTCCTCCTCTCACAGCAGGGATATCTGCGTCGTTAGCTTGGGTGCGTACTCGCTTCCGTAACAGATAGCTCCCAACTGCACGATGGATCAAATAAAGCCGTTTATTTTTGTTCAAAACTGATGATTCTGAATGGTTGGCCTTTCTCCTTCGACTGGTGATGGAGGGATCCAGGGTCCTGCCGTTCTGCGACTCCCCCACCCTCTCTGAGCCAGACCTCCAGCACGCTCCTCTGCTCGAGTCCTGGGAGAGGGAGCACGTGGAGGAGAAGGCAGGGGGCGGTTCACGGGCGGTCCTGACACACATCACTCCCGTTCCCATTCCTCCGGCCAGGACTCAGTTGCTGGGCCACACGGAACCAGCAGGGAAATGTGGTGTGACCAGCAGGAAGAACACAAGGTTTGGGGAGAGACAAGAAGTCTTGACCGCAGGGATACGTCACCGAGGATGTTTCTTCCCCATCATTTAATTCCAATCAGATGGGGTACTCTGAGTCCCTTCTATAGGCCTCATTGTCAAATACGACCGCATGGCTCAAATGTTTTTAAGAAGGCTACTTTTGGTTCTAGAGCTTCTCAGAGACTGGTCAGAACCAAAGCAAACCCGAACCACTCTCGTTGGACTCGTTTATTCTTGGATCAGGTGACATTTTCTATTGATAGAGTCACTGACGAAGATCTCCGGGGGCTTAGCTACTAGCCCTGTGAGGAAGGTTGTCACGCTACATTTTAGAGATGCAGAGATAGATGGGACCAAGTCACATAGCTGCATCTGGCAGAGCCCAGATTCCAAACCAGGCGTGCTTGACTCACTTTGTGCCAGAATGGTGTTGTGGTGACTGTTGCTTTAAAGCACGGGGAAACCACTGTTAGAGGTTTTACTCTATCTCCAGTTCACCGGAATTTATGGTTGAGTCTCAGTCTGTGGGTTATTGGCTTTGTGGTCTTAGGTGCATTTCTTTGCGTCTAAGAGCCTCACTTTTCCCCTCTGTGGCACGGGGATGAGAATACCTGACTCACAGAGATTCTGTGGGCTGGACAGGGTGGGACCTGTGGACGGGCTTTCTGCAGTGCCCTAAGAACGTCAGCTCCGGGACCGCGCTCACCTGCCCGTGGGCTCCAGGCTGGAGAGGGGCATACATACGGTGTAAGAGTGGAGACGGTGGGGCCTGCAGGGCTGGGGGGCCCGTGAAAGGTGCCAGAGGAAGGGACAAGGCTCAGCCGCCTCCCATTCCCAGCTGACCGTTGCCTCGAGGGCACTTGACCTCAGGGCGTAAATCTTATTTTCCGTAAACCTCAATTTGTTCATGAGCTTTCTCAATTTTTAATGTTGGCATCTAATTAAAACCAAAATCATGTCAACCAAACAAGAAGTTCTTGACTGCAGGTGAAAGGGGTTTCGGTAGGGGGGCTCCTCCACTGCGCCAGCCTCTGTGCCAGGCTGGCGGGGGGACAAAGGCCAGGCAGGTGGCCCCCCCTGGGAGACCGTACTCCAGCGGCGGGAGGAGCCCCCCGCACGGGAAAGTGGCCCCGTAATAGGATTTGGTGTCATGCGTTTCAACCGCCATTATCCTTGAACTCGTTAGGCTGGGGTCTGCAGAAAAGCTTTCGTAGCTGAAATTGAAACAGTGAAACAATCTGTGCCGATTGGAGGGGACATCGTGGGAAATGTTTGCCGGGCTGCAGTGTTTCCTGAGGGCTCTCACTGTCTCGTTTGATACATTCCGTTCAACGAGCAATAACCCCATCATCCTGGTGCGGTGACCCAGGCTCGTAGATGATAGGGCTCTGAGAGTCACACGAGCTGGCCTGGGGACCCGGGTCTCCGGAGGCGGTTTTCACTCTGCGCTCACAGTGGCTCAGGTAGTGGAGGGATCCCGGGAAGAACATGCTTTAAAGTCAAAAGGATACAAGCTCTGAGTCTGCATCCTGGGTCTCCCACTTACTAGCCACGGGATCTCATTTCCTCATCTGTCAGGTTGGGACCCACTTATTCAACAAATATTTGTTGAATACCTGCTCTCACTCAGATACTGTTGTTGGCACTGAAGGCACAGCGCGAACAATGTCCCCACTCTCATTGATCTTATATAGCAGTGAGGGGAAAGGGACAGGAGCGAACCATACATGAGAGGTGGCGATGGGTGCAGCGTGAGAAAGGACAGGGGCAGGTGTGCTGTGGGGGCTGCGCTGGGCTACTGCTTTACGTGGGTGGCCGGGGATGCCCCTGATGACCGTGGAAGTAGAGACCCGAGTGGGGGGAGTGTCATGTAGCCACCAGGAGGGGGGCCTTACAGACAAAGGGGGGCAACGTGACTTGCCACATGTGGGGGAACATGAGAAATGTTCTGGGGTCCACAGGGTCAAGCCAGTCCAAAAGCCTTAAATTGGCATTCAAAGCTCTCCTCAATCTGGTTCTAAGTTATTTTCTATTCCTCCTGTCGGTTTATTTTCTCATCCCTTTGTGGGTTTGCTTGATCCTTTTTTCTCGTTGATCACCTTGGTAATCGTACACTTAACAGTGGCCACTCTGTGCCAGGCCAACCCTGACACAGAGGAGCTCCCTGTCCGGCAAGGGAGGACTATAAGGACATGGCTAATTCTCACAGAGTCTGGTAAGTGCTATGAGATAGGGCCGTCCAGGGGCTGTCGGAGCGGAGAGAGGGGGTCACTGCCCAAGAGAGAAGGAAGGTCTGCATAGAACTTTAGTGAAGAGGGGACATTTGCATAGGGTCCTGAAGAATGAGTAGGAGTTTGCCATGTGGCTAAAAAAACAAAGATGAGAGAGAATATTCTGGGAGCAGGAAATCACTATTTTTTGGCAGTTAAATATACTTTTCTATTTTATACTTATACTGTGGGATAAACAGAGGTAACAAAAGCCTATCTCCAGGGTTTAGGCAGGTGAATGAGTTCAGCTGACTCCTTAGGGACTTGGGGGTCTGGACAATAAATACTCTGTTTTATCAGAGTGTGGGTTCAATGTTGACAGAACTTTCTTTAAAGATTAAAGCATAATTTACATACAGTAAAATTTACCCTTAGTGTATAAAATTCAGTGAGTTTTGACAAAAATGTACAGTGTGTAACCACCACCACAATAAAAATATAAGACAATTCTATCACCCCCTAAATTTCTCTATTTGTAGTCAATGCGTTTCCCCACCTTAGTGCCCGGAAACGTCTGATGTTTTCTGTCCTTATAGTTTCGCCTTTGCAAGAATGTCAGAAATATAATCCTAACGTGTCACCTTTTGAGCTGGCTTCTTTTGGTTAGCATACTGCATTAAAAAAAAAAATCCTGTGAATTACTCATTTCTTTTATTTCTGAGGAGTGCCCCATTGAATGCCTTCTTCCCCTTTCTGTCTCTGTGGATCTGCCTACTCAAGACATTTCATATAAATGGAGTCATAAAACCCGTGGCAATAAAGACTTGGGTTCTTTATGTGGTCTGGAGACAGACTGTTCTGCATCAGGTGTGTGGTTCACAAGCACGTTCTCCCAGGCATGTGGTCTTTGTATTCTCCTAACCGTCTTCTGAGGAGCATACATTCTTAAGTTTGATGCTGTCCAGCTTATCAAGTTTTTCCTTGATGGTTCATTCTTTTAATATTGTAGCTAAGAAGTAAGGCTTTGCTTGGATTTTCTTCTGTGTTTTCTGGTAGAGCCACATATGTATGTGTGTGTGTGTGTGTGTGTGTGTGTGTATAATACACACACACACACATATATATATATATATATATAATTCTTTTTTCAAAAGAGAGATCAGAAATCTATTTTTCGTGTGAAATATTTCAATTTGTGTTTTAAAATAAAGTGTATCTGTGGGCGAGAAAAGAACCATGGCCACCAGGCTTCACGCATTAATTTATATGATATGCAAAATTGCTTCTACCTGGCTGTTTTCGATCTGTTAAAACGGCAGTTTCATGTTTCACCTTGATGCCCCATGTTTAGTCCTAGGCAACCGCTGAGGCACAGACGTGGCACACCTTGCTCTGTGTTTTTTAGAAAACATGCTATTTCTTTGGTCAAGTTTCTTGCGTTTGCTAAGCCATCCCTATGACAGGCGAGGAAAACGAGGCCTAGGGAAGTGCAGCATCTTACCTGAGGACACCAGCAGGCCTTCACCGAGGGGCGTGCACTGTGTAACTCCCAGGTCACCAGGCGCGGGCGGGGCTGTTCAAAGCAGAGGCCTCCACAAACATTGCCCTCGCACTGCACATTTTCTTTTTTTTTTTCTGTATTTTTCTGAAGCCGGAAACGGGAAGACAGACAGACTCCCGCATACGCCCGACCGGGATCCACCCGGCATGCGCACCAGGGGGCGACGCTCTGCCCCTCCAGGGCGTCGCTCTGTTGCGACCAGAGCCACTCTAGCGCCTGGGGCAGAGGCCAAGGAGCCATCCCCAGCACCCGGGCCATCTTTGCTCCAATGGAGCCTCGGCTGCGGGAGGGGAAGAGAGAGACAGAGAGGAAGGAGAGGGGGAGGGGTGGAGAAGCAGATGGGTGCTTCTCCTGTGTGCCCTGGCCGGGAATCGAACCCGGGACTTCTGCACGCCAGGCCGATGCTCTACCACTGAGCCAACTGGCCAGGGCCGCACTGCACATGTTCAATGTGTTTAACTCTAAGCATTGTGATAAATGCAGCAAGAACCCTCAGGTTCTGTGGGTGGCAGCGTGGTTCCTTAGTCTGCTTGTACCTCCGCCGTGTGTGGTCCTGACACCGAAATTTCCCCTCCTATCCCTGTTTGTGTAACTGAAGAGAACACTGCAATTGCAAAGCAAACTTTTAAATACCACCAGCCTTCCCAACTCCCGATTCCTTACAACCTGGGATTTTCCTTGATATTTACAGTTTTAAAAAAAGATAAGGTTTTAAACAGTCAACGCTGAGGTCGAAACATGACTGCATACATCATCCATAATATCCGACTTCCTGTTCTTTTTGACCCGTGGAAACAACCTCGTTGTTCTCAGTGATTGACCTGATAATAAGTACATGTTACAAAGTTTGTGGCACTGTTACCGAAACTTGTGCCGTTGTCCTTTTCCTGGGGGAGGGAAAGCTTCGTGTCCCAGAGTCCCTTGTGTTTGACTCGAGGCACTGCACACGGAGGGCCGGTGGACACGGGTGGAAGTGGTGTGACTTCTTTCTGCCGCATCTACAGAGGCAGGGCTTGGTCGTGGCAGAGCCCTGAGCTGGCAGGAGGCCAGTCCCTGGCGGGGGGGGGGGGGGAGGAGAGCTACCAAGAAGAGCCCCGGACATGAGCAAGGAACAGACCTCTGTGTGCTAAGCTACTGAGATGTTGAGCTTTGTTTATTATTATAACAAATCCTGGTGTGCCCCGACTGACACGGGATTGAAGAAATGAAACTTCTAATAAAACATAGCTCTCACCTCTTCTCTGCTGGGTTCCAAGTAATATTATTTATTGAAAAGCAAGCAGTTCTGCTATAAAAGGCATCAAAATCAGGAATTGAGTTTCATGACAGAGTGTTACAGGCGAACAACTCAAGGGCCAGAGAGGAGCAGTGACTTGTCCAGGGTCACACAGGTGAGGCAGAACTAGACCCACTGTAGAGGCCACTGTCACCTGAGCCTGCCCCTTTTCAGCGATGGTAGTGCGTTTTCCCACGCTCTTCTTGCGGGATTCATCCTCATCTTTTGCTTCCGGGCCGGGTGAGTCTATGTAATCTATCACTTGGGTCTCAGCCATTAGCTTGATGATGGACGGTGCCCCAGCCTTACTGACAAGACTAATCCCTGGATTCTTCCTGGAGCTCCTGGGAAATTGCCACCCTGAATGGGTTGCTGAACCAGCAGGATCGCAGTCTTGAGCTGCAGAGCGTCACCTGAGCGCGTCCATCCAGGTTGAGACTGAAGCTCACAGCAGGGAGAGCAGAGCTGAAGGATGGGGACGGGTGACGCTTGATGATGTTGTTTGAGCACCTGGATCCAGCCACGCCTGAAGTCACATGCTTTTAGTCACATGGGCCAATACAATTCCCTTTTTTATTTTGCGTATGCCAGTTTTGGTTGATTTTTTGTCATTTGCACCTGAGATGACGCTGACTTAAGTTGTCTTGTGGATTTTTTTAAACTAACAGGAAGGAATTATTGTATTTTTCTATTTTACTGTAAGGAGACGGGGGTCCAGTCCATTTGTAATCAAGTTGCTTATGTCTCACAAGATTCAAGGCTTGGTGACCCTTTGTCTTGGGAATGCCCCACTCAGGGACTCTTCATTGCCTCCAGTGCCCGCCTGCGTAATTCATCCTGTTTCACGAGGTCAACACGATACTCACCACAGGGCAGGTACTTAAAATACTGTTGAAATGTAACAAAGAAAGGACATTCCTACAAAAAAAAAAATGTACAGCCTGACCGGGCGGTGGCGCAGTGGATAGAGCGTCGGACTGGGATGCGGAGGACCCAGGTTTGAGACCCCGAGGTCACCAGCTTGAGCGCGGGCTCATCTGGTTTGAGCAAGGCTCACCAGCTTGGACCCAAGTTCGCTGGCTCAAGCAAGGGGTTACTCGGTTTGCTGAAGGCCCACAGTTAAGGCACATATGAGAAAGCAATCAATGAACAACTAAGGTGTCGCAACGAAAAACTGATGATTGATGCTTCTCATCTCTCTCTGTTCCTGTCTGTCTGTCCCTATCTATCCCTCTCTCTGACTCTCTCTCTGTCTCTGTAAAAAAAAAAAAGGTGTACAAAGCGTGCGAAGAGGTAGTTCACAGAAGAAGAAATACAGAGGGGAACCAAGTCCCTGTAAGATGGCCAGCATAACAGTGAAGAAATACAAGTAAAAATGAGATCCTGTTTCACCATGAGTTTGTCAAAGACCTAAAGGTTGCCTAATGCCCGGGGCTGGGGAAATGGCCACTTCCACGAGGTGGGGGTAGGTGGGGGGATGACACAGCCTTTCTGCAGAGTGATTGGGCAACGTTCATTCAATATGAAAATACACGAGCAACTCGGCCTTCTGCTTGAAATTCATTCTACTGATAAACTCCCAACCAGTATGCAGAGAAGCAAGCAAGAGACCGTTCAGCACAGCGTTATTTGCAATAGCAAAACTTGGAAACCAGTGCCCATCCAAAAGGGACTGTCTGAATGAGTCACCGTACCTCCAGTCTGTGGAATAAGTTTCAGCAGCTAAGAAGAATGAGGCGGCCCTGGCTACGTGGGTGTGGAAAGCGTCCAGGGTGTACCGTACCCGCAGGGAAGAACAGGACGTCTTAACGATGCGATTTGTCTCGAAACAAAAATGGAACCTTTCCAACGTTAAGATGAAGTTCAGTTGGAAAGCAGGATTAGAGAGGTTCTGGGGCCTTTGATTTATTTTCAAGTGATGAGCTCTTCTTTACAATCTGATTCTTAAAATTATGAACATATACTAACCTTATAATTTTGTTTACTCATTTGAATACTTAATAATGATGCATGAGGCAAAAATATTCAAAAGGTACCGAGGGGGAGGTGTCCCGTTTTCCAGTTCCCTTCCCTGGCTACCTGATAGAGAATGACTGGAACTCCTAGCTGGTATTTGTTGCATTTAGACAGAGGACAGGGAGAAGAAACGAATGAGAAGGCTGGAGGGCATTGCTGGCCAGGTGTAGAGGAGCTCTCCTTCTCGAAGTCGCTTTCTGTGTCCTTGGCTTCGGGCACCAAGGCATCCTAGACCCCACGGAAGCCGGTGAGAACCTCCAGGGACGCCCCAGCCCCAGTTCTTTCAAATCTGGGTCCTACACTCCAGGGCCCCAGGGGGTGAGACACTGGGGTCCTCCAGGGCTGGGCCCCTGCCCTCCAGCTCTCCTTGGACTAGGACTGCTGGGAGGATACCCAAACACTCATTAGCAAGACGGGTCTGTAGGCAAATATTTATCCCTCTGCAGCTGCAGACTGAGCAGAGACCGCAGGTGCCGAGCCGAGTCCTGTTTACCCAGAGCTGAGCCGGGCGGGCTCTGCCTGTTTGCTGAGCTCCATTCTTGGCCTGGCTCACGTGCCCGGGAGGGAAGCTGGGGCGGCAAAGGATGTGCCAGGTGGGGAGTTGGGGGCGTTGTCCTGGCAGCAAAGCCCTGCATGGGCCCCACTCTAAGGTCCTGACTCTTATCCCCAGGGTCCTGTGAGACCAGCCTCTTGCAGCCTTCCTCTGCACTGTTCACTGAGGGTGGGAGGGTGGGGGAGTCCTTCTTCCCCCCTCTACCCCACGCTGACTCCTGCTCGCGTCTGGGTCTCCCAGACCACCTCCCACCCCAGAGTAGGTAGGTGCCCTGTTAGCTGTTTCCATGGTTCCACAGCTCATGGGAGTCACATACCCATTTTCCCACACTCCCCTGGTTAATGTTTGTCTTCTCTGCTACACTCTGGAGAGCGGGGACAGAGGTGGTTTCGTTCCTACTGCCTCCCCAGCACCCCCATAGGGCCTGGCATCTAGTCGGTGCTCACCAAATATTTGTCACGTGTGAGCCTGAGTGAAGTCAGGCAGAGGGAACTGTGTGGGTCCAGGCACAGAGTTGGGAGGGGCGGGGAATGGCTGGAAAGTAACGAGGGGGTCTGGGACTCTGAAGGCCCTTCAGTGCCGTGCCGTGCCAACGAGTTTAGTTTTATCTGGTCAGAGACGGGAAATTATCGAAAGGAAAAGGAAGTGCAAATAATGCTGCAAATGAGAACACGATCGACGGGACCCTTCGAGGTGAACAGTATACGTCCCGAAGCTCCTACAGTGGCCGATGGGGCCGGTGCGTCTGCTCTCCCCACGGCACCCCCTCTCCTTTCGCTCGCCCCTCGCTTTCTTGAATACCAAAGGTGTGCTTCAGTCCCGGGGCCCTTGCACTTGCTGTTTCCTCCGTCCAGAATGCTTTTTTCCCTTGGATACGCAGGACCTCCTGGCTTTGTTTAAATCTCAGCATCCCGTGTCACCTTACCAGAGGGACCTTACATGACACCATGGACAAAGGAGCCTCCTTCCCAGCACACTCTTATCCTGCTTTATTTTTCTCTGTACTATTTGTATCTATCATCTGTCTCCTCCTCCAGGATGTCAGCTCCAAGACGGCAGGGGTGTCACCTCTTTGGTTCACGGCTAGATCTTCTAAGCCTAGAACATGTGCCATTACGTTCTGTGAACGCCTGTTGAATGAATGAATGATAGTAACCCAAGCCCCCGAGGTCCTGCAATGAAGCTGACTGTGGCTCCCATGGGCCCTGCCCTTTCCTGTCTCCAAAGCCCTCACACAGCCATGAGCGTCTTTGATCTGAGCACAAGCAGGTGGGGCACACAGGACAGGGATTATTATCTACCTTTAGAAGTGATTGGGGGGAGAGCACTGTGATCACATGAACCCGCACTGGAATGAAACGCCTGCAGGTTGTAAAGCCTGCTGTGCGGGAATTGGGGTAGTGGAGACAGAGCCTGCATTCTGGGGCAGGTCTTCCTTGAGTTCAGTGCTCACCTCGGCTGCTGACCTGCTCTGTGACATGGGGCACACTGAGCCCCTTCTCTGGGGGTTGGCTTCTCCTTCTGTGAGATGGAGCTACAACTCCCTGGAATGGGTGTGGTGCCAAGGCGTGTGAACACGGGTGTTTCCTCCATCACCCACCTCCCATGCATCCTCATTTTATTTTATTTTATTTTATTTTATTTTATTTTATTTTATTTATTTTCCCAAAGTTAGAAGCAGGGAGGCAGTCAGACAGACTCCTGCATGTGCCCGACTGGGATCCACCCAGCATGTCCACTAGGGAGCAATCCTCTGCTCATCTGGGCTGTTGCTCCGTTGTGGCCAGAGCCATTCTAGTGCCTGAGGCGGAGGCCAAGGAGCCATCCTCAGCGCCTGGGCCAACTTGCTCCAATGGAGCCTTGGCTGTGGGAGAGGAAGAGAGAGACAGAGAGGAAGGAGGGGGAGGGGTGGAGAAGCAGTTGGGCGCTTCTCCTGTGTGCCCGGACCAGGAATCGAACCTGGGACTTCCACATGCTGGGCTGATGCTCTACTACTGAGTCAACTGGGCAGGGCCTGTGCATCCTTTTTTTTTTTTTTTTTTTTTTTGTGGCAGAGACAAAGTCAGAGAGGGACAGACAGACAGGAAGGGAGAAAGATGAGAAACATCAAATCTTCATTGAGGTTCCTTAGTTGTTCATTGATCGGTTTCTCATATGTGCCTTGACGGGGGGGGGAGGGCTATAGCAGACCGAGTGACCCCTTGCTTGAGCCAGCGACCTTGGGCTCAAGCTGGTGAGCTTTGCTCAAACCAGGTGAGCCTGCATTCAAGCTGGTGACCTCGGGGTCTTGAACCTGGGTCCTTCACATCCTAGTCCAACGCTCTATTTACTGCACCACAGCCTGGTCAGGCTGCATCCTTCTTAGTGGCTGTGGAGCCATGGGCTTTGCTTGATCGGTTGACGTGGTGGACTTGACAGAGGGAC
This sequence comes from Saccopteryx leptura, assembly GCF_036850995.1. Taxonomy (NCBI): domain Eukaryota; kingdom Metazoa; phylum Chordata; class Mammalia; order Chiroptera; family Emballonuridae; genus Saccopteryx; species Saccopteryx leptura. The sequence continues at coordinate 191,004,129 of NC_089508.1, read as the reverse complement.
ATGGTGACGGTAGCCCCCAGTCATCGAGTGCAGGATCCCACTGGGTGCCAGGCCAAGCACTGCACTTCATGAGGTCCTCCAGTCCCCAGGGCCACCTGGGCAGGGTCTGCTAACTTTCCTGTTTTGTAGATGAGGTGAACCAGCTTGCCCAAGGCCACACAACCCAGAAAGGGAGGGGTTGAAATTGGCTGTCATGTCAGATCTGAGAGCTTTACTCTCTGTGCTCTTGCGGGAGTTTTGTTCCCATTTTTAGACAAGAAAAATGAGGCTCAGAGAGGCCGCTGGCTCACCCCAGGCACCACAGGCAGGTCTGGGGCGAGGCGAAGCCAGGTCTTCCCATTCCTGCCCTGCGTGCCACTCGAGCCCAGCCCTGTGCGTCCTGGGCAGTGTCCACCTGTCTCCTTTCTCCGGACTGGGGACAGGAAGCGGCCGGGGATGGAGTGGCCTTCCAGTTTCTGCCCTGTAACCAGCTGAAGGCTTTAAGACAGGGGCAGAAATCACCAGAGAGCAGAGGAATCCTGGGTCTACTCAGGAACCACCCCTCTCTCCTCTTCCTTCTCCCCCGCCCCTCGCCTCGCCCCCCTCCAAGGGCTCTGTCCCAATTAATCAGCAGACATCCAAGGCTCCAGCTGGGACCAAACGGGCCCAGCTCATTAGTGCAGAATGACATTACTACCCCCAAAACGCTGAGACAAATGCAGTGATTCGGGGCGGGGACCGATGGAAGGCTGGCTCTGATGCCGCTGAGGCCGGAGGCTGGGTCCCCAGGACGCCCCATGGGAAGAGGACCCAGGACGCCCCATGGGAAGAGGACCCAGGACGCCCCATGGGAAGAGGACCCAGGACGCCCCATGGGAAGGGAGGAGCACAGCAGCTCTGACTTGGGCAGGGCCTGTATCTCGTGCCATCTGATTCTCCCTCCTGCCTATTCAGGGGCCCTCTGTAGACCGTGTGCAAATATTACCCAGGGAACACAACACCCTTCCTGCCGTGGGTCACTGTGACCTTGGACCAGTTGGAGAGGCCGTGCTGAGAGGTGGCCGAGTGTCAGCTGCAGCTCCTGTCACCGTCCCACCTGTGGGTCTCAGTCTCTCTATCCAGACGGGGTTGGGGGTGTGGGGGTAACAACTTGCCTATTGGCGGGGGGGGTGTGTGCTAAGGTCGCTGCTGTGGAAGCGCTTTGTGGAATGTGACCCAGAGGGAGGGGATGGCGCAGTCTTTTCCTCTCCCTGCATCACTGCTCTTTCCCCAGGAGTGCTGGACAGGAAGACTCTTCACCTGCGGGGACAGTGGGGACCAAACCCATCCTTACAGGAAGCCTGAGAAAGAGTTCTGCTTGTTCCCCATGCTGTTCATGCCTCCGCTCAGTTATCCGTTCACGCAGTGTTGAGCACCTCCCACGTGCCGTGCCGCATTGGCTAGACCGTGGGGTTACAGAGGTGGGAGGGACCCATTCCCACCACGAAGGGGCTCCAGCCCAGGCGGAGACCAGGGAGGGGAGAGGTGTGCTCTCACACTGGCTAAGGAGGGCCGTTGATTCCAGGGACTCCGCCGCGGGGTTTTCACTAGAGGCCCCGACTTCAAATCCAGTGTCTCGCCATCCTCACGGACACATTGCTAATCTCCGTCCCTTTTGTCTTTTAACTTAGAAATGTGTCCGGCACTCCTGCAGTCCTGTGGTGCTGCGGAGTGATAGCCCCGGAACAGGCTGGCGTACGCGGGGGCAGCGGGCACCCCGCGCCTGGCAGCTCCAGGCGAAGGGTGTAATCCCGTGCCTGGAGGACACCGGTGATCAGGGGAGCCTTATGGAGCACAGAGCATGAGCCTGCCCTGCAGTTCAGGGGTTGCTCGGTGTCCTGGGGGCCGGACAGCGGGGACAGCGTTTATTAAAAAACATACTTGAGGCCCTGGCTGGTTGGCTCAGCGGTAGAGCGTCCGCCTGGCGTGTGGGGGACCTGGGTTTGATTCCTGGTCCGGGCACACAGGAGAAGTGCCCATTTGCTTCTCCACCCCCCCTTCTTCCTCTCTGTCTCTCTCTTCCCCTCCCGCAGCCGGGGCTCCATTGGAGCAAAGATGGCCCGGGCGCTGGGGATGGCTCCTTAGCCTCTGCCCCAGGCGCTAGAGTGGCTCTGGTCGCTGCAGAGTGACGCCCTGGAGGGGCAGAGCATCGCCCCCTGGTGGGCAGAGCGTCGCCCGTGGTGGGCGTGCCGGGTGGATCCCGGTTGGGCGCATGCGGGAGTCTGTCTGACTGTCTCTCCCCGTTTCCAGCTTCAGAATTAAAAAAAAAACAAAAAAAAAAACATACTTGAGTACTTACTATGTGCCAGGCACTGTTCACATTGCGGGGATGTCGCTGTGAGCAAAACAGACAAAGATCTCTGCCTTTGAGGGGATGACTTTCTGGGGTCAGGTGGTAATGGCCATGGAGAAAGGCAAGGCAGGTGACAGTGCCATTGGAGCAGAGACACAGGAGGAGCACCTCAGTGAGCTGCACAGCTGTCTGGGGCAGGCGTCCCCAAACTACGGCCCGCGGGCCGCAATGCGGCCCCCTGAGGCCATTTATCCAGCCCCCACTGCACTTCTGGAAGGGGCACCTCTTTCATTGGTGGTCAGTGAGAGGACCACTGTATTTGGCAGCCCTCCAGTGGTCTGAGGGACAGTGAACTGGACCCCTGTGTAAAAAGTTTGGAGACCCCTGGTCTGGGGGAAGACCTTGTATTGAATGTCAAAGCTGAGTACACGGTTAGAACATGGGCCCGTAGTTCTGGGAGAGGACTCCACCTGCTTGTCACCAGCACAGATGTCATTAAAAGCCATGTGCCTGCCCGAGACCACCCAGGCCGATTTGGATGGAAGCGGCCCCACGCCAGGCCTAGAGGCTTGAGACTCTGGGGCACGTTCAGGGCACCGGGCCGGGCTGAGCACCGATGGGGAGGATAGGGTGGTGTGCCGAATGCGGCTGCGTGGCCTTGAGGACCAGAAGCCACGGAAGGTTCTGAATGGGAATGCCAGGGTCAGATCTCTGTGTTAGAGACTCCCCCCCCGGGGCAGGATGGAGGGAACCATTGGGATCCAGAGGGTGGTGTGGGGTGCCAGCCCTGGCAAGAGGTGGCGAAGTCAGCCCAGCACAGCAGCTGGGGTTCGGGGCAGGGGCCACAGAAAGGAGGGTGGGCTCGTGTGTGGGACTGCTGGGGCCGGAGGGCAGGCTGGGTGTGGGGAGTAGGAAGGTGGGTGTCCAGAACCTTTGGGTGGCTCTTGCAGGGCTTTGGGGGGCAGGGAGAGGAGCCCAGAACCTCCCACCCAGCCTCAGAACCCACGGCCGCTGTGCTTGTTAGCAAGGAATGGTCCTCAGAGGGAACATATGTGCTGTTATTTTTGGGCGATTAGCCGCACGTCGGTGGAGCGTTTGTTTGCCAGTCGTGGGTAAACAAAAGCCATTTGTCAAAACGAGATGTTTCAGCCTCCTCCTCCCCTCCCAGGCCGGTGCCGCTGAGAGTTCTTGTTGCATCAGCAGCCGGGCTAATTGAATGCACGGCTGCGGAATCATGGCCGCACTCGGGGAGCAGCCTGCGTGCCGGTGCCTGCAAACCCGCAGACCTCACAGCTGCACAAGGTCCACAGGTGCATCTTTATTGGTCCCATTTTGGAGTTGGGGAAACTGAGGCTGAACATCTGCCCTCCCCCCATCCTGTGAGCGAGGACTCAGCCATGTCACCGGTCACCAGGGAGCAGCTCAGGAAATGGGGCCGACATTCCCCGCATGGAGCCCAGCTCTGGCTGCTGTGAATTCCTTCGGGAACCCTGCTTGGTGCTTCTCCTCTGGGCCCTCCACGTGCTGACTTCTCGTGTTTCTGGGGAAAGGAGGCTCTGTGATTTAGAGGCAGGCACAGCTCTGGACCAGAACAGCAGTGGGTTTGTGGCTTGTCTCTGCACTCAAACCCAGTGTATAATCATGGACCAGTCTCTGCAATGCAGCATGCAGGCAGTTAATAGGGTGTGCTCCTAAGATCAATATCTTTGGAAGGGAGAAGACGGGCAGATGATTGGGCAAAGGGAAAGCCACGCTGTGATGCTGTCTCCATGGAAACCCAGCTGGCCCTCTGGGGCTGTCCTGAGTTGAGGCAGTAGGGCTGGGCATTCGAACCCTTGTCAATTGCTCATTGAACGTGGCCACCCAGCAGCAGGGGGCGAGGGACTAACAGCCGTCTGTGGCTGCACACCCCGCAGCTGGGGCGAGTCCTCGACTCCTGTCGCCATGCCCACCCATGTGAGGGGCTGACAGCCGTCTGTGGCTGCACACCCCGCAGCTGGGGCGAGTCCTCGACTCCTGTCGCCATGCCCACCCATGTGAGGGGCCGACAGCCGTCTGTGGCTGCACACCCCGCAGCGGGGGCGAGTCCTTGACTCCTGTCGGCAAGCCCACCCATGTGAGGGGCTGACAGCCGTCTGTGGCTGCACACCCCGCAGCTGGGGCAAGTCCTTGACTCCTGTCGCCATGCCCACCCACCACAGTCCACCCCTTGGGCCACTTCTGAGAGAGGCTCCTCTTGGAGGGAACTGGAAAAGGACTCAGGGCTACAACCAACACTCCCGCGCGCCCTCTTCCACCACCTGCCACGGATGCACCTCGCGTTCAGGTGACACCTTTGCTGATCTCATCACCCGAGAGGACGGAGACCCTGGCACCGTGCCCTTTTCAGGCCATGGTGCTGCACCTGTCCAATTACCGCCAGCATCGCACAAGGGAGTACCACGAGACACTCAGTGGGCTCACCTGTGTGTCACCATATTCTTCCCTGACTCCACATGTGACATCTTTCTGATGACCAGGGGCAGTGGCCCTGGCCAGGATGGTGACTCTTCTTCTTGGCCACTGATTCCCTGTCACAGGAGCCTGAAGGGCCACGGAGGCGGCTGTAGCTTATAGTTTAAGGGACTCTTGCTATGTACGCCCTTTGGGAACAAGGACCTTGAAACCCATGACCCCAGAGCTGAGGGATGGAAAGCACATATTCTGCAAAGTGGGTTGCTGGGAGCGATGGTGGGAGGGCCACTTCAGCTTCCAGCCCTTGGTTCCTAGAGCCATGCATGCCAACCCCTGGGGACATGGTGCCAGACGGGGTCTTTGATTTGAAGTGATACCACAGCTTGGAGGATGGTGCTAACCCTCACACAGTGTTGTGTGAGCTGGCTTTTCGGCAGTATCTTTAGGCCGGCCATTACGCTGCGCCATCGAGCCAGCAGCTTCTGGGTGGTGGGTCTTGTGATGTGACCAGTGGGTCCCTCGGCTGTTTGGTGTCATGTAATGCTGTGTGGGATCCTGCGCCAGTAGATCAGACACTCCATCAGCCCTCGGGGGGGAGCCACGGGCAAGAAAGGCAAGTTCCTGTCTGGATCTTGTCTCTGCTCCTGTCTTCCCAGGGTAGAGGGGCCCAGTACACTCACTGGTCACACACTGACCCAAACCACCTGTCTGGATCCTATCTCTGCTCCTGCCTTCCCAGGGTAGAGGGGCCCAGTACACTCACTGGTCACACACTGACCCAAACCACTCTCTGGTTCTGTCCCCCTCTTCAGCGGGTGACACAGCATCCCCAGGCGGCCATTTGCATGAGCTGAGGCTGCTGGTGCCAGAGCGGTGGCTGCCGTGGGCTCTTTGCCGGCTGGTGCAGCTCGTCCTGCCCACGTTCGGCCAGGATGTCCCCGCTTTAGGGCTGTGCGGCTCTGAGGGACCCTGCTCAGGACAGGCAGTCGTGGGTAATGACCACTGGGTGTCTCCTGATTGAACCCCCTGTCTCCACCAGGGCTGTAGCAAAAACTGTACATTTATTTGCTGCAGATTATATACACATGCTTCAAAATCCTCTCGGGGTCGCCAATGTCATTCTCCTTCTGGAGCTTGCCATACTTCCCATGGCGTCCCTGCCACTCATACGTCTAATCCCACGGGGGCTTGCTGAGTCGTGTGACCCAAGTGATAGGTCTGATGGTAACCAGCAGCTGGCACCTTCTATGGCATCCTTCCTCGCTCGGGCCTTGGCAGCCTGTCACCCGGCGATGGGCTTGCAGCAACGCTCCCAGGCTCAGGCACGGACACGCTGCCCCCAGACCCACCATCAGAGGTTGTGCCTTCGTCCTGGTGGGCCTTGGGGAGGCGATCCTTTGCAGGGGTGTCCCGGTGTTCATGAGACCGCAGGATTCCTAGAAGTGATACCGAAGTGGCAGGTCCCTGGGGCTTCATCAGTTTTCTCTCTTCCCCTCTGGCTCCGGCACGCAGGGTGCCTCTTGTTCATCTGTCTGAGCAGCATGACGTCGTCAGGGTAACGGATCAACGTGATGTTCCGAGGGAAGTCCAGATGGGCCCGATCCCCTCGCGCCGTCATGACAATGCCGGATGGATATTGTCATCTGCTCTGAGAATCTGTGCTGTCTCTGATTTCCTTTCTTGACTGGGACAGAAGAGAACACATTTGTTAGATGAATGACTTCATAACTCATACCTGAGTTCGTATTAATGTGCTCTGGCCGCTGTACCACACCTGGTGAGGCAGCTGCAATCGGAGCGGCTACTCGTGTTTCTAGGGTCTGTGGTCCTACTTCGGGATTCGCCTGGTTTCCATGGGGGTGACTGGAACCGACGGCGCCATGACGAGAATTACCCTGGCATCCTTTACGTCTTTAGGAACAGCACTCGTTTTTGTCTCCCTCCCACCCCGGATGATGACTGTGTTTGATTTACTGTTTTAGCCAGAAGAGGTGGTTTCCGAGGCCTTCCCCGGCCCCCTGACCGTGATGGCTCTGCCCTCACAGGACAGAGGGGCATCGTGCCAATGACGAGTACAGTCTGTCCCGGTTATGCCTCCGGCGACCACGGGGTGGGACCCGGTGGGCTCACTGTAAGCTGGGCTCAGGCTAGGGCTCCATCTGTCACCTGACCCCCTCAGCAGGGCTCATGGCCATGCTTTGAGTTGCCAGGTATCAAGGTGAACTGCAGTTCAGTGTCCAGCTGTCCTAGAAATGCTTGGTGCTCCCCTTTCCCCAGGACTCCGTTACCCGAGGACTTCGGGGAGGATTGTGGGAAGCCCGGCTGTGTGCTGTTGCAAGACCGTCCTCTTGGGGACACAGGCTTTCCTTCAACCATGGCCTTCCAGGTCCTGCTCAGGTGTGGAGCAGGGAAGGATTGGTGACTGACTGGGGTGACGACCTCCAGCCTCCTGACCACCCCATCCTTCATTTCTTGATTGTGCACATGGAGTGTATCCTGCTTGGCCCCCCCACCTGTGTAAGATGCACCCCAACCTCAGTGCTGTTAAGGTGTGAAACTGTGTGCTGCTGAGAATGATGACACACAGTAATGACCACCATTTTGACAGGGGGCTGTGCCACCTGAACCCGCCCTCTGGTTTCTTCTGAGGAGTTGCGGCTCCTGCAGCCTGGGCCGCATACCCGCACAGCCGCAGTCAGCTGCGGACGGGTGGGTCTCTCCTCTTTGGTTGTGTAACAGTTTTTCTTTGTCTGTTTTAAACAGGTAATACATTCTTAGGGTTCAAAAATCAAAACACTATAAAACAGCATAGAATGGAAAGTGTGCCTCCCACAGCTGTCGCCACCGCTCTGTTCTCAGCCCCTCCCCACAAACACATCTTTGTGGCAGGTCCCGGTGTACGCTCCCAGTGTTTCACATGCAGGTGCAAACAAATAAGACTAGGTATTCTTTTAACTGTCTTTCACTTATAGTAGGTCCTGCCTTTGTTTTGATGACTTAATGATGTGTCTAGCGGATAGTTCCAAATCCGTAGAGAGAGGCTGGCCCTCCTGAGGGGCCCGCTTCTCCAGGGACCGAAGGCTCCTTTCCACCAGCTTTCTCCTTTGTGTGTCCAGGGGGCTCTTGGGGCCATTAGAGTTCAGTCTTCCTGATATATCTTGGGGACACTCAATGAATGCCATGGCCTAAGGGTGGGGACAGGCAGGTTGGGGGCAACAGGGAGCCAGATGAGTAGGAGAAAGTACTTGCGAGTTTCTCTGGTGGTCACCGCATGTGTGTGGATGCTTTGGTCTGCAAGAAGGCTCTCTTGTGAGTGGGGAGAGATGCAGGGATGAACAAGGCCCAGGAGTTTAGAGTTCTGCGTGTATGTGTGTGTGTGTGGGGGGAGCAAAGCGAGCAAAATAGACCGTGATAGACCAGAGCAGAAGGTGTGATCTTGGGTGAATGAATTAAACTCTGAGTTTCTGATGTCTCTTTGCAAAGCAGGGATATTTTAGTCCCCATCGTTTTAGGGTTACTATGCAGGTTAGATGTGACAGCATAATGCCTAGGGTGGGGCAAAAGTAGGTTTACAGTTGTTTGGGTGGAAGATAACACAATAATTAATAAATAGTAATACAAGAATATACTCTGCGTTTTGCATAGTCACCACTGTGAGCCTACTTTTGCTCCCCGCCCCCATAGATTCTTTGGGACACTGTGGAAGGAATAAGAGGGCTTGGAGGTGACACTGAGTGGGGTTCTGAAGGCTAACTAAGAGTTCACAGGTTGGAGAAGTGGGAGTGATACATTTAACAGGGGACATAGTCTGAGTCTCCTGGCTAAACTTCACGTCTTCACTCCATTTCAGAGAGGATGTGTGTAGCTCAGTCTTCTATAGAAGAGGTGGCTTGTTCACGGCCAGGCACGCGGAAACACAGAGCTGTGTGTGACTTAGAGCCCAGTGGGCCATGCTTACTTTAGAATGGGAGTGCTCTTGCTCCCAAGACTCACTCGTGCTGCAGCTCAAGGTCTGTAAGTTTGGTTGCTGCAGGCAGCCTTGTCCTCTGAAGGAGCGGAGTTCCCCTGCTGCTCAAGAGCTCAAACCAGCATCTCTCACCATCACTCAGCTCTCCCCTCCTCTGGGTGAGCTCTCTGCCCAGCTGGGTTTTCCCATGAGGCCCTCTGTGGGCCAGCTCAGCCACTGCAGAGGAGAGAGGGAGTCTTTCCCCCAGTGGTTCCACCTGAAGCCCCAGGTAGGGTTCTCACTGGTCCGACTTGGGTCACATGACCACCCCTGAGGTTCCCACGGGTAAGACCTGGGTCACATGACCACCCCTGAGCCAACTGAGTGGCTAAGATGAGGTTCCCACGGGTAAGACCTGGGTCACATGGCCACAGTGGAACCAGGGTATCCAGATCTATAGGGGCTGAGAGTAAGGGAGGGGTGGTCCCCCAGAGTAATATTGGGGTCCTGCACCCAGAAGGAGAGATGGCTGGCAGCCAAACTCAGCAGGTGTTCTTTAGAACACCAGAGACCACAGCCTGGTTTGTGAAGACGACCTTTCCATTGCTCCTATGACCTGGACGAAGCTGAGTGGCTAGGAGGTACCTCGTGGAGCCCTGTAGGGAAGGGTGTTGGGGTGTCAAGCCTGGGCAGCAAGCACACCTGGATGCCATGGCCCCTGACAGTGGAGGAGCTGTGCTGTGTCCCGGCATGGTCACAGCCGGCCCTGCAGACGGGGTGGGCAGCACCCGGCGTGGTCCCAGCCGGCCCCGCGGACGGGGTGGGCAGCACCCGGCGTGGTCCCAGCCGGCCCCGCGGACGGGGTGGGCAGCACCCGGCGTGGTCCCAGCCGGCCCCGCGGACGGGGTGGGCAGCACCCGGCGTGGTCCCAGCCGGCCCCGCGGACGGGGTGGGCAGCACCCGGCGTGGTCACAGCCGGCCCCGCGGACGGGGTGGGCAGCTCCCGGCGTGGTCACAGCCGGCCCCGCGGACGGGGTGGGCAGCACCCGGCGTGGTCACAGCCGGCCCCGAGGACGGGGTGGGCAGCACCCGGCGTGGTCCCAGCCGGCCCAGAGGACGGGGTGGGCAGCACCCGGCGTGGTCCCAGCCGGCCCCGAGGACGGGGTGGGCAGCACCCGGCGTGGTCACAGCCGGCCCCGAGGACGGGGTGGGCAGCACCCGGCGTGGTCCCAGCCGGCCCCGAGGACGGGGTGGGCAGCACCCGGCGTGGTCCCAGCCGGCCCCGCGGACGGGGTGGGCAGCACCCGGCGTGGTCCCAGCCGGCCCCGCGGACGGGGTGGGCAGCACCCGGCGTGGTCCCAGCCGGCCCCGCGGACGGGGTGGGCAGCACCCGGCGTGGTCACAGCCGGCCCCGCGGACGGGGTGGGCAGCACCCGGCGTGGTCACAGCCGGCCCTGAGGACGGGGTGGGTGGTCACAGCCGGCCCTGCGGACGGGGTGGGCAGCACCCGGCGTGGTCATAGCTGGCCCTGCGGACGGGGTGGGCAGCACCCGGCGTGGTCACAGCCGACCCTGTGGACGGGGTGGGCAGCACCCGGCGTGGTCACAGCCGGCCCTGCGGACGGGGTGGGCAGCACCCGGCGTGGTCACAGCCGGCCCTGCGGACGGGGTGGGCAGCGTCCTCACTCCTCCCCACACTGTCCTGATTGCAGCGTGGACTAAGGGGGTGTTGATGGAAGGATCTGAGTTTCCATGAGTCATTCGCCCAACTGGGGACTCACCTGACAAAGCTCCCCGAGATGCGAAGTGGATTAAGCAAGAGGAGGAAAAGGGTTTTTACCAATTTAGTACCTTCCCCAGCAGAACAGAACCCACCTAGGGGAAGCCAGAGAGGGGATTCCTGTCTTCATGGCATTGGCTGACCCTTTGAACAGACCAACCTGTTTCCAGGGCAACCAGAGCCCAAGGCCCAGAGGAGGCAGCTTCATTAGTCTGTCCCCAGGGGACTTGGCAGCCAGTCATTAAATGCTCCCGGGGATGGTGAGGGAACAAAACAGCTGTGGGAGTTGTGGGGATGGGGCTGGTGGCTCTGCCTCTCTCTGGGCCAGGGGCTGAGACTGGGTTTTCCAGGGCCTAACCCTGTCCCTGTGTTGCAAGCCCCCAGCCCCTTGGCAGAGGAAAGGTTTTGTGGGCACCTTTGCATACAGGCTGGGAGACGGATCAACCCCAGACCTGGTCCCCAGGATCCGTGCAAAGTGCACCCCGCCCTGGGGCTCAGTCTCACTGGGCTCCATCTGAGTGTGACAGGGCTGGGTTCCTTCAGGGGCTCTGGCGGGGAGCTCCTGTCCTAGCCGTTTCCAGCTCCTGGTCTGTGGGCGCGTCTTCCGCCTTGAAGCCAGCAATGGGGGCTGAGTCCTCCTGTGCTTTCCTCTCTCTGGTTCTCTCTCCTGCCTCCCTCTCCCATTTCTAAGGGCCCTAGTGACTATACTGATCCCAACTGGGTAATCCAGTATAATCCCCCTGCTTTAAGGTCAGACCATTAGCAACCTTAATTTCATTTGCTGCCTCACTTCCTCTTTGCCACGTAAAGTAAGTACACAGTCACGGGGCGCAGGGATTCGGATGCGCAGAGCTTTGGGGAACCATTGTCCTGCTCATCACAGTGTGGAAGAAGGTGGTGACTCGGTACGTGTGGGCAGAGGGACCGTGCTCTGTGAAACCCCGAGAGCTGGGGAAACCGAGCACCAAGGGACGGCAGTTGGGGAGAGAGCAGGATGATTGGATGCAGGGCAGAGAGTTTTAGGAGAGACAGAAAGGGACTCCCTCTGTCATGGGTAGGCCCACAGGTGACAGAAACCCAACCAACTTTTAGCTCAAGGGAAATTGGTTGACTCACAAAACTAAAAAACAAACAAACAAGAAAACACAGGCAGGAATTTCTTCAGGTGCAGCTTGGTCGAGGTCAGAGGGTGTCCCCACCACTCCTTCCTCTTTGTCTCTCAAATCTGCTCTCTGTCCTGGGTAGGCTTCGCCCGACCCACGTGAGTTGGCAACAGGAAGCAGCCACGCCTGCTCCATGGTCCCAGCAAATCTTACTGCTCCGCCTTGCCTCCTCCGGGTCCTAGTCTAGGCCACAGCTGACCTCAGGGCAAGGGAAATCTTGGTCCTGAGTGGAGTGGATTGCACCTAAGTCATGGTGAGAGAACAGGGAACAGTGGGTTCTCGAAGGAAACCCTGGGGCTGTTTGACCAGGTGGGTGGTGTTCCCTTATACTGCCTTGGGGGGTGAGGGGGTAGCAGGAGCAGCTCTGGACCGAGAGGAGATCTGAGCTCTGATTCTGTTTCTTTTTTTTTTTATTTTTTATTTTATTTTATTTATTTATTTTTAGAGAGGAGAGAGAGAGGGAGAGAGAGAGACAGAGAGAGAGAGAGAGAGAGAGAGAGAGAAGGGGGGAGGAGCTAGAAGCATCAACTCCCATATGTGCCTTGACCAGGCAAGCCCAGGGTTTTGAACCAGTGACCTCAGCATTTCCAGGTCGATGCTTTATCCACTGCACCACCACAGGTCAGGCCTAATTCTGTTTCTGCTGCTGACTTGCTGTAAGACCTTGAGCAAGTGACTGGTGAGCTTCTCTGGGCCTGTCTGTACCAGGAGGGGTGAGGGGGGGAGCTCTCCAGGGGTTCTCCCAGCCTCAGCAGCCTTACCGCTCGGAGGCCTTTCCCGTCTGTAGTCTGTATTGTTCATCTGTTCTCTCCTGCCCCTGGATTCTAGCAGGACGACGTTGGCGGGTTTTCTGCAGGGGCAGTGTGAGGAGTCGAGCTAAGGGTGGGCTCCGCAGTGGGACTAGAGAGGCTTCACTTTCCACACAAAGTACTGGGTTCGGGGTGAACGTGGGGCCCGGGCAGGTGGTTAGGGACTGTTGAGACTTAGGGCTTGTCTGCCGGCGGGGTTGGCCCTGACCCTGTGCTTGGGGTCGGTGCTCAGTGTGTGGCCGGGGTGGCGCCATTGTGCGAGCTGGTGTTGCTGTGTGGCTGAGGTGGAGACTAGGTCTGGGTCCAGGGTGGGGGTCAGAAGCTGGTCAGCAGCTGGGGCAGACGCTCTCAGCTGGTGTTGTTGTGTGGCTGAGGTGGAGACTAGGTCTGGGTCCAGGGTGGGGGTCAGAAGCTGGTCAGCAGCTGGGGCAGACGCTCTCAGCTGGTGTAGCTGTGTGGCTGAGGTGGAGACTAGGTCTGGGTCCAGGGTGGGGGTCAGAAGCTGGTCAGCAGCTGGGGCAGACGCTCTCAGCTGGTGTTGTTGTGTGGCTGAGGTGGAGACTAGGTCTGGGTCCAGGGTGAGGGTCAGAAGCTGGTCAGCAGCTGGGGCAGACGCTCTCAGCCGGTGTAGCGGTGACTTGCGTGTCATCTAAGAGTGACTCTGGCCACACATGATTGTGAAGCACTTATTCTCACCTAACACATTGTGTATTTTACTTACTCTTTTGTTTCTTACCTGCCTCCTCTGACTAGAACGTCGCCTCCATCTCCACGAGGGAAACGACCCTCTCTGTGGTGCCTCCTGGCTTATTGTAGGTGCCCAATAAACAGTGATCCGCTGACGAAGTGAACACTGTGGAGGTGCATGCACCCAGGCGTGACCAAGGCTGTGGGCACTAGACTAGCAGTTCCCCAACTGTGCTGCCCACTTGAGCTCCCTGGAGAGCTTGTAAGAGCCCTGTCACCCAGGGTGCACCCCTAGCCAGTCGAATCAGAATGTCAGGGGGCTCCAGCCAGGCAGCAGTACTTGGAAAGGATCCCCGGGTTATTTCACTTGCTGCAGAGTTGGAGAGCCACTTACTGGATCCGTGAGGTTTGGGGGCAGAGGCCGCCTGGTAAGGACACACACAGCAGCCCACACAGGCAGGAGGAGGGAGCCGGGCGAGGGACAGGCTGCAGCGAGGCTGGGTTCTGGGTGGTGGGTCGGAAGCTTTTTGTCCTAGGTCTCTATCACGCTCTCCGGACACCTGCCAAGGAGGCGATTACTTTGATCTCACAGAATGGATTTTGGCCACGAGTCACGAAGAGCTCCTGCTTCCCAGCTAAGCGATGGTAAATCAATCTGAGGTCTCGGCTGGAGCTGTTGATTAGGACCGGCAGCCAGGGTGCCTCCGGCTGTCGGAGCCACGGTGGGGCTCTGCTGGGCCTGTGCGAGGAAGGGGCAGCCTTGGGCTCCAAGAGCCCAGCCTTCTCTTGGGGGGTGGGGGGGGGCTTGGCGGGGCTGCTCTCCAGCTGTGCGAGTGCTGTCTCTGTTTATGTGGAGTAGTAATATTAATGTTGTTCTTCATTGTTTATTGAGAACTTGCTTGCTATGCGCTGGGCACTTTAATACGTTTGTTGCAATAACTGGGTACTGCAGGTATTATGATCTCTGTATGGAGGCCCTAAAAGGTAAAATAATGTGCTCAAGGTCAAGTGGCTTCAACATCACGAGCCAGGCTTGGGACCAGGCCTGTCTGGAAAAAACCCAGTGTTTGCTCATGACACTCTGCGGTGTGTTGGTGTGCCTGTCTGGACTCTGAGCTCCCGTGACCACGACAGGCCCAGGCCCGAAAGGCAGTGCCTGGCTGGTGTCGGGGTGTTGGTGTGCCTGTCTGGATTCTGAGCTCCCGTGACCGTGACAGGCCCAGGCCCGAAAGGCAGTGCCTGGCTGGTGTCGGGGTGTTGGTGTGCCTGTCTGGACTCTGAGCTCCCGTGACCGTGACAGGCCCAGGCCCGAAAGGCAGTGCCTGGCTGGTGTCTGGCCCTGGGGAGGCCCCGGGGATGAGCTCTCTGAAGATGGAAGGGAACGGGAACACGTTTGCTGAGGAGGTGGATGAGGGAAGGAGCGTTTGCCGATGGCAGAACAAAGGGCTGCAGGTGGCTGAGCCACACATGGAGAGGTCGGCAGCCTCCAAGATGGCTCCTCCGCAGGGGTCTTCCCTGCCGGCGTTCACGCCCACTGCCAGGTCCTCCCACACGGCCTCCGAGCTGGTCCGTGCGGTCCGCTGAACACTGCGGAAGTGACGGTATGTGACTTCTGAGAGTAGATCGTGAAAGATGTTGCCGCTTCCATCAGGCCCTCTTGGATTACTCACTCTGGGGGAGGCTAGCTGCCACATTGCAGGGACACTCAGGGAGCCCTCCAGAGAGGCCCTCCTGGACAAAGAGCCTCCAGTAAGCAGCCAGAACCAGTTTGCCAGCAATGTGACCAAGCCAGCAAGGAGGTGGGACCTCCAGCCCCAGACAAGCTTTCAGATGAGACTGCAGCCCTAGCTGACATCTTGATTGCAACTTCACAAGAGACCCCAGCCGGGCGCCTCCAGAACTCCTGACCACCAGAAACGGAGAGAGAAATAAAGATCTATTGGTGGAAGCCACGAAGTTCTGGGGTACTTTGTTTTACAGTGGGAGATAACTAATACACATTGCCGAGTCTCTTGAGCTGAAGAGAGCTTCCTGGCAGAGACAGTTAGTGACGCCTGCCCCCTTCTCACTTGTGACCCTTGCCTCTCGGAATACAGTGAAAAGACCCAAGACAGATTTCATTTGAAATCCAAGGTTTCCAATTTGCTGTTTGGTTTGACTTGAGGATTTTTACTGAAATAAGTTCTCCTCCTCCTCCTTTTCCCATCTTCTTTCTTCTTTCTGGGACTCGTTTGTCTGCGCCAGTCTTGCCGTAGTAACTGGAGCATTTCATGGTGGTGGCTGTCAGTGGTTAAGTGCCTCTGTGTGCCGGGCCCTGTGCTAGGGGACCTATAGGCGTGGCTCTGTTTTCATTCCCTCTCTGACTGTGGTGGCAGTGGTGGAATCGTATACTCATTATGTTCTTTTTTTTTTTTAATATTTTTTTATTTTTAAATTTTTATTTATTTTTGTATTTTTCTGAAGCTGGAAATGGGGAGAGACAGTCAGACAGACTCCCGCATGTGCCCAATCGGGATCCACCCGGCACGCCCACCAGGGGCGACGCTCTGCCCACCAGGGGGCGATGCTCTGCCCCTCCGGGGCGTCGCTCTGTTGCGACCAGAGCCACTCTAGCGCCTGGGGCAGAGGCCAAGGAGCCATCCCCAGCGCCCGGGCCATCTTTGCTCCAATGGAGCCTCGGCTGCAGGAGGGGAAGAGAGAGACAGAGAGGAAGGAGAGGGGGAGGGGTGGAGAAGCAGATGGGCGCTTCTCCTGTGTGCCCTGGCCGGGAATCGAACCCGGGACTTCTGCACGCCAGGCCGATGCTCTATTATGTTTTTTTTTTTTTTTTTTTTTTGAAGATAAGGAGACCAAGGTCCTGAGCAGTTGTGTCATATTCCCCAGACCAGACAGACTCTGGATTCAAAGCCAGGTTTGTTAAGAAAACTGGAGCCTGTGCTCATTCCCACTGTACACCTCTAGTTCTGAGCCTCAGTGTCCTCGTGGGTACACTGGGCATCTTCCTGACCTCACAGAAGAGCAGGGGCGTGCCTCTGAGGCCACCTCCCTGTGAGGGCAGGTAGCAGGGGCTTCGTAGAAACCAGAGCCTCCCTTGCTCTCTCTACTTACTCCCTTACACCCCCCTCCCTCACTCTAAGACGGGCTGTTTTGACCCTGGTGTTGACAGGGTTTTGCCAAGTGCCTCTCACTATGAGAACAGCGGGGAGTTGATGTGGCTGAGAGGCGGAGCCCACTGGGCCTGCCCCAGGGTGGGGTGGGTGCCCGGGGCCTGGAGTCCCCACCCACTGGGCCTGCCCCAGGGTGGGGTGGGTGCCCGGGGCCTGGAGTCCCCACCCACTGGGCCTGCCTGACGTGAAGCTGGCACAGCAGACGGCAGTGCTGGCACCTGCCTTCACACCCAGGTCGGTGTTGTGGAGAGACTGGCGTGTAGAGACGGCCCCCCCCCCCCAGAGGATCCCGGCAGGGGAGACCTAGTCCTCGGAGGGTGTTGAATCACCTCTCAGATCCGGCGAGAAGCCTCAATTAATTATAAGTGCTAAGTGAGTGGTCTGGAAGCAGGGTTTTGCAGTAAATTAAAGCAGCGATTTTCAACCTTTTTCATCCCATGGCACACATTAACTAATTACTAAGATTCTGTGGTGCACCAAAAAATATATATTTTTCCAATCTGACAAAAAATAAAGGTGTAATTTTGATTCATTTGCATGGGACGGCTATTATTGTGTTGGTTGTTGTCATTTAAAAAAATAACTTTTTGTTGTTGGTTTGAGAGAGAGAGAGAGAGAGAGAGACAGAGACACCAACTCGCTGCTCCACTTGGTTGTTCCATTGAGTTGTGCGCTCATTGGTTGTTTCTCATGTGTGACCCGACCTGGGATAGAACCCTTGACCTTGGCGTGCTGGGATGACACACTACCCACTGAGCAACCCGGCCAGGGCCTGTTGTCATTTTTTAATTTGACCATCTAAGGGAGAAGAGGTCAGTGCCCCTGACTAAATAGGTATTGCATGTTTTAAAAATCCCTGTGGCACCCCAGTTGAAAGATGGCTGAATTAAAGGGACACTGGAGGAGGCTTCACGGACCCCTTGCCTCCTGGTAGCTTTTAGTGTAGGGAAAGCAGGGACCCACCCCATTGTTAAGGAGCTCCCCGACTCTGGGAGTGCAAGCAGGGGGTGCTCGGCCAGCCGTGTCACAGGAGGGACTCCTGGGTTGCATGGCAGGATGGGTGTGACTTGGAATACCCATCCCATTCCAGGTCTCTTTGTTTCCTGTGCTGAGGTCAGGGGTCAGGGCTGCTCCGTGGGGGTCGGGGGAGGTGCCCACTGCCCGTGGGTAAAGCCTACACTGCTCCACGGTCCATGCTCTGGCACCCTGGTCGACACCCGGGTTCACAGCTTTCCACCGAAACCTCACTGAGCTCCTGCAGCCGTCCCCTCTTCTCTACCCAGGTTGGACCACTCTGGTCTCCTCCAGGCCTTGGTTCACGCCAGCCCCCCTCTGCCTGGGATGCCCCCTGCTTCTCAGGCTGACTCTTCCTAGCACATGCTGAGCTGCCTGACTCAGAGGCCAGGGGACCTGCTGCTCAGTGTCCTGGGCAGTCCTGGGAGAACGGGCAGGAGCGGTGAGGTTAGGACAGAGACGCGGGACGGGTCGGGTTCTTCCAGACCTCACTGTCCGGTCGGTGCGGAGAGCTGAAGACTAAGTGATGGGCCATTGAGTAAATGACATGGAGTGTGATTGCTCAGGCCCCGAGTCAACACTGGGGTCCTGGGAAGTCAAGCAGGGTGTCAGGGGATAGAGGGCACTGTAGGTTGGACTCTGGTAGTTGCTGGCAGCCACTGGGGCACCAGCCAGTCCTTCCCTGATAGATCTCCCAAGTTAACGAGAGAGACATGTGGCAGTGACATAAATCACAGTAGAATTTGCAAAGTGCCACTCCTTGAATGCTTGGCACGCGGTGCTAAGAGTGTGGGTGCAGGACCCCACTTACTCCTCAGAACAGCAGAGATCAGAACAGTTACTATTATTTCCCTCTTCTACTTGCGAGCGAACACTCGGGGTTAAGTGGCTTCTTCTAGCCCAGTGTTCCAGAGGAGAGAACCCACCAGCAAACACGGCCCCGGTACCCAGCCACAGCTCTGCACTGTGTGAGCACAGACCCTGCTGTGGCTTCTTCTAGCCCAGTGTTCCAGGGGAGAGAACCCACCAGCAAACACGGCCCCGGTACCCAGCCACAGCTCTGCCTTGTGTGAGCACAGCCACAGATCCTGCTGTGGCTTCTTCTAGCCCAGTGTTCCAGGGGAGAGAGCCCACCAGCAAACACGGCCCCGGTACCCAGCCACAGCTCTGCACTGTGTGAGCACAGCCACAGATCCTGCTGTGGCTTCTTCTAGCCCAGTGTTCCAGGGGAGAGAGCCCACCAGCAAACACGGCCCCGGTACCCAGCCACAGCTCTGCACTGTGTGAGCACAGCCACAGATCCTGCTGTGGCTTCTTCTAGCCCAGTGTTCCAGGGGACAGAACCCACCAGCAAACATGGCACTGGTACCCAGCCACAGCTCTGCACTGTGTGAGCGCAGACCCTGCTGTGGCTTCTTCTAGCCCAGTCTTCCAGGGGAGAGAGCCCACCTGCAAACATGGCCCCGGTACCCAGCCACAGCTCTGCACTGTGTGAGCACAGACCCTGCTGTGGCTTCTTCTAGCCCAGTGTTCCAGGGGAGAGAGCCCACCTGCAAACACGGCCCCGGTACCCAGCCACAGCTCTGCACTGTGTGAGCACAGCCACAGACCCTGCTGTGGCTTCTTCTAGCCCAGTGTTCCAGGGGAGAGAGCCCACCAGCAAACACGGCCCCGGTACCCAGCCACAGCTCTGCACTGTGTGAGCACAGACCCTGCTGTGGCTTCTTCTAGCCCAGTGTTCCAGGGGAGAGAACCCACCAGCAAACATGGCACTGGTACCCAGCCACAGCTCTGCACTGTGTGAGCGCAGACCCTGCTGTGGCTTCTTCTAGCCCAGTCTTCCAGGGGAGAGAGCCCACCTGCAAACATGGCCCCGGTACCCAGCCACAGCTCTGCACTGTGTGAGCACAGACCCTGCTGTGGCTTCTTCTAGCCCAGTGTTCCAGGGGAGAGAGCCCACCAGCAAACACGGCACTGGTACCCAGCCACAGCTCTGCACTGTGTGAGCGCAGACCCTGCTGTGGCTTCTTCTAGCCCAGTGTTCCAGGGGAGAGAGCCCACCAGCAAACACGGCACTGGTACCCAGCCACAGCTCTGCACTGTGTGAGCACAGACCCTGCTGTGGCTTCTTCTAGCCCAGTGTTCCAGGGGAGAGAGCCCACCAGCAAACACGGCCCCGGTACCCAGCCACAGCTCTGCACTGTGTGAGCACAGACCCTGCTGTGGCTTCTTCTAGCCCAGTGTTCCAGGGGAGAGAGCCCACCAGCAAACACGGCACTGGTACCCAGCCACAGCTCTGTACTGTGTGAGCGCAGCCACAGACCCTGCTGTGGCTTCTTCTAGCCCAGTGTTCCAGGGGAGAGAACCCACCAGCAAACACGGCACCGGTACCCAACCACAGCTCTGCCTAGTGTGAGCACAGCCACAGACCCTGCTGTGGCTTCTTCTAGCCCAGTGTTCCAGGGGAGAGAGCCCACCAGCAAACACGGCACTGGTACCCAGCCACAGCTCTGTACTGTGTGAGCGCAGCCACAGACCCTGCTGTGGCTTCTTCTAGCCCAGTGTTCCAGGGGAGAGAACCCACCAGCAAACACGGCACCGGTACCCAACCACAGCTCTGCCTTGTGTGAGCACAGCCACAGACCCTGCTGTGGCTTCTTCTAGCCCAGTGTTCCAGGGGAGAGAGCCCACCAGCAAACACGGCCCCGGTACCCAGCCACAGCTCTGCACTGTGTGAGCACAGACCCTGCTGTGGCTTCTTCTAGCCCAGTGTTCCAGGGGAGAGAGCCCACCAGCAAACACGGCACTGGTACCCAGCCACAGCTCTGCACTGTGTGAGCGCAGCCACAGATCCTGCTGTGGCTTCTTCTAGCCCAGTGTTCCAGGGGAGAGAGCCCACCAGCAAACACGGCACTGGTACCCAGCCACAGCTCTGTACTGTGTGAGCGCAGCCACAGACCCTGCTGTGGCTTCTTCTAGCCCAGTGTTCCAGGGGAGAGAACCCACCAGCAAACACGGCACCGGTACCCAACCACAGCTCTGCCTTGTGTGAGCACAGCCACAGACCCTGCTGTGGCTTCTTCTAGCCCAGTGTTCCAGGGGAGAGAGCCCACCAGCAAACACGGCCCCGGTACCCAGCCACAGCTCTGCACTGTGTGAGCACAGACCCTGCTGTGGCTTCTTCTAGCCCAGTGTTCCAGGGGAGAGAACCCACCAGCAAACACAGCACTGGTACCCAGCCACAGCTCTGCACTGTGTGAGCACAGACCCTGCTGTGGCTTCTTCTAGCCCAGTGTTCCAGGGGAGAGAACCCACCAGCAAACACGGCCCCGGTACCCAGCCACAGCTCTGCACTGTGTGAGCACAGCCACAGACCCTGCTGTGGCTTCTTCTAGCCCAGTGTTCCAGGGGAGAGAACCCACCAGCAAACACGGCCCCGGTACCCAGCCACAGCTCTGCACTGTGTGAGCACAGACCCTGCTGTGGCTTCTTCTAGCCCAGTCTTCCAGGGGAGAGAGCCCACCAGCAAACACGGCCCCGGTACCCAGCCACAGCTCTGCACTGTGTGAGCACAGACCCTGCTGTGGCTTCTTCTAGCCCAGTGTTCCAGGGGAGAGAGCCCACCTGCAAACACGGCACCGGTACCCAGCCACAGCTCTGCATTGTGTGAGCACAGACCCTGCTGTGGCTTCTTCTAGCCCAGTGTTCCAGGGGAGAGAGCCCACCAGCAAACACGGCACTGGTACCCAGCCACAGCTCTGTACTGTGTGAGCGCAGCCACAGACCCTGCTGTGGCCGCTGAGACGGGGGTGAGTCGGGGTCTTGAGACTTTGGAGGAGTGCGCCAGGTGGGGGACAGAACATGTGAGCATGAAACGGCGTGGCATGTACACGGGTGCGTGGAGCATGGAGTTGGGTGTGGGTCTGACCTAGCCGGTTGGGGTCGTACCAGACGAGGCCATTTTGACAATCTTGATGTCACTCTTCGGGCCGTGATGGGTACTGGGGATTGGGCAGGGGAGTGATGGGGTTCAGTTTGTGTTGTTTGGGGTGAGTTTTCTTGGCAGGGTGGGTGTTGGGGAGAGGGTGAGTGGGAGGGGAGAGGCAGAGACCCGTGGGTGGAGAGTGGGAGGTGCCCACTGGGCAGAAGGAAGCGGAGGCCTTGCTGAGGGCAGGGTAGCAGTGGCGGGCTGCTGAAGACGGATGGGTCCTGATTCCTCGGCAAGGCCTGGGAGCCTCTGCCCAGGCGCAGTGACAGGTGGTGTCCTTTCTGTGTCCCCAACCTCCTGCTGCTGGCAGAGTCAGAACTCCATCAGTGTTGGTGGGATGACCAATAACAGCTCTTGTCCACTCCTGTGACCTGGCTCTATGCCGGATGCCGCACCCGAGGAACTTGGGGTGGCCAGAGATGGGGTGTGAGGTGTTGTGACCAGGCTTTACCACCAGTTCCTGAGGCTGGACAGTGGCTGTGAAGGGCGGGACTTGAGCGGCCCTGAAGCTCTGGGCCCAGCCCACACTGAGGTCTGGGTTGATTTGGGGGGTCATTTCCACAGTGTCCCGACTAGAAGCGAGGATAAAACTGATGGTTTTCTGCAGCCTCTTGAGCATCCTGGGCCAGCCCCCCCCCCATGTTAGCCGGTGTCCCGTGTCGCCCTGGTGGTTCTGACAGACAGAGGAGGACAGACAGACCTGGAGATGCTGTACAAGGTCTTTTCTCTGTTGTCACGGTTGGGTTGGTACACGTTAGCATCTGCGTCATACAAAGGGGGAGCAACAGCCATGGCTTTTGGTCAGGTTCAGGGGGGCATGAGGGGTGCCCCTCCCCTCCCCCAGGCACTGACACATTTAGAGGAAGCGGAGCAACAAGGACACAGCACAGATGTGGGAAAAGGGTGCCCCCGCCCAGCAGGATGGTCGTCCTCCCCTGGGTCTCACCGGGACCCCCTAGCTGTGCCCCAGGGCTAGCGCGAGCACTTCCCATCCCCCCGGAGAGGAGTGCGGAGGGGGGCAGGGGACACGGCAGGAGGCCTGTCCT
Source organism: Saccopteryx leptura (assembly GCF_036850995.1). Taxonomy (NCBI): domain Eukaryota; kingdom Metazoa; phylum Chordata; class Mammalia; order Chiroptera; family Emballonuridae; genus Saccopteryx; species Saccopteryx leptura. Next base: position 190,981,765 of record NC_089508.1, on the reverse strand, counting down.
CAGGCCTGGGAGACAGCCCCTCATCCGAGCCAGTCGGACCCCAGCCCCCCACCCCACGCCATCAAGGGCCTGTGGGACCCTGGAAGGAGGGAGCAGTTGGGTGCCAGGGGTCGGCAGCCCCGCCAGCTGGGTGCCAGGGGCTCTTGAGGCTGGGGGTCTGCCCCATTTCACTCCCGCCACCAGTCTTTGGGGTGGCTTCTTTGCCCACATTAGGGCCCTGGGCTGAACTACTTCTGTTCTCTGTCTCTTCCTGCTTCTTCCTTCCTTCCTTCTTTCTCCCTTTTATATCTGTTTGTCGATTTACATATCCACCCATCCATCCCTCCACCCACCCACCTGGGAGGGTCTCTTGACTTCCTGCTTGTGTTTGGAGGAGACCCCACATAACTCTGCTGGTAAGGACACCTTCCAGGAGCTTTCCGGAGCTTTCCGGAGTGGAGGATGTCCACACGCTCACCTGTTTCAAGTGCCCAGCACGGCCGACCCAGAGAGCAGAGGCCCGGACCCTTCTCTCTGGCGGGGGCCCTCCTTGGTGAGCACGTGCGCCCACTCGGGCGGGGCGCCCGCCCCTGCATCTTGTTCTGCTCTCACCATGTACAACTGGTCTTCCTATTGCTGTAGCTGGGGGTGGCTCCCACATACATGTGTGAGTGTGTGTGCTGAATTCTGGGGCCTTTCCCTCCTTGTCCCTGTCTTCCAAGTGTGTCACATGCACACTGCCCCATCTGTGTGTGACACACTCACCCCCTTCCATCCAGTGGGCCACACGCACCTCCCGTCCCAGGCACATCGTGTGATTATCCCTGCTCTGCTAGTGCCCCCCCCCATTCTGTCCCCCCCCCCCCCCCCCCGAGTGTGCTGCTCACTGTCTGTTCTGCAGAGTCAGCTCTGTGTCAGGAATGAGAGTCTGCATGTTCCCCTGAACCCAAGAGTGATCACCTGGCAGTGGTTACAGCCAGGAACGCCCCAGGCTGAAATTCTCCTCCTGCTTCCTCCTCCCTCCCAGAGGACCCCCAGTCCTGCTCCTGGGAGCAGGCTGCAGGCGTCTGGGAGGTGCACCCACTGAGCTAGCCAGCACTAGCGTGTGGGAAGGGCCCTGCGCCCGCTCTGGAGGTAGAGGGGCTTCAGAGACCTCCAGGGATGCTCTCTGAGGGTCTGGGGTCCCTCAGGTCCACCTGGGACATCGTGTATGGCTGGGTCCCCTGCTCATCTGCAGCCCCCCAGACCTCCGTCTCCACTGGCCATCTAGCATGCTCTGTGCCCTGTCCCCGCCTTTAAGGTCTGTGGGCACCTGTCAAGGGAGAGACCTTTCTGAACACTTGGGGTCCACACGAGGGACCCTGTGACTCACACACAAGGTCTGGGGAGGCCTGGAGCTCGCGGGCTGGCCCTGCCTATGTCTGCTCCAGGACCCCAGGGCTCCAGAGAATGACCATCCTGCCCAGGATAACAGACACGCAGACAACAGGGGTGCGAGGTGGCTCCCCATCACAGACACAGGCACAGACACGGGCCCCGTGGGGGGCAGGACTCGGGCACAGGGGTGGGGGCGGGGGCGGGGGAGCAGTCCGGGGAGCTAGAGCTGCTCGGGCCCTGCTCCCCAGAGAAGGGACAGACCAGGGGACTTTTCTGGTTCCCTAAACATATGGATTGTTTTGTCTTGTCATTAAAGTATTGCAGTCTAACTGATATGGCTTTAACTATTGGAAACGGACAGAGAAGACACATGTCTCTCTCTGAAATGAAAGCATAAATCCACTAAAATGGAAAACCTGCAGAGAATGCAAACTGGGGCCACTGGGGCAGGGGCGGCAGGGGCAGGCAAGTCGCCCCCTCCCTGGCCCCTGCTTGGGGTGGGCCCTGGCTGGGGCCCAGCATGGCTTCTTGGGGTGCTGCCTGGGTTTGTCTCAGTGGGCTTCTGAAGACCTCAGGCAGGAACTCCCCGAGGGTGGAGGACTCCAGGCCAAGGACAAGGTCTCCTGCCGGATGTGGCTACTTGGGACCAGTGGTTCTGGGGCCGAGAGGGCGTATCTGCCCCATATTCTTCCTCGCCAGGAGCACGTCTGCACACAGTGTCTCCTCAGAGCCACACACACGCACGCACGCCGCAGTCTCAGCACAGCCGACGACTCTGACACCCACTCTGGAGCATCGAACATATACCCTCACTCCTGACACACATGCTGTGTTGAACACCATGCAAATACAAGCTAACACATGCAGGTCGCCCACATACATGAGATGGCTAGCACACACGGCACAGTCTCTGCTCATGCACACCACCTCCGACACGCACACACAATCTCACGAGACACATACTCTCACCGTATACCTGTATGTACAATCTCTGGACACGTAATTACTGATGTTATCTCTGCCATGCCGACCCACGCATGCGTGGACACACGCTTTCCTCTCTCATTGCTCCGTGGCCCCCGGTTATCACACGACTGACCTTGACAATTTGGGAGCAAATACCAGTTCCCACATCCCAGAGGAGAGTTTGTTCTTGGCCAATGAGATGAGTGGACAGATGCCTTCTGTCATGTGGGGACTGGCTTCTCCCCAGAGACTTGGGGCTTCAGTTTGAAGGGTCCTCCAGGGGACCAGGCGGTCCTGGAAGCACGTGGACAGGACAGGGCGGGGGAGAGGGGTGGACAGGGATGGGGACAGCTTGGCTGCACCAATGGGGGGACCCCATGGCATGGGCCATCGCTGCCCAATGGCTCCTAGTGTTTTCTGGGGTCCTGGGTAGCCCCTTGACTGGGCAGGCTGGGCCCAGACTGGCAGTGAGGCCCCAGGACCCAAGTGGAGGGCGCGGGAAACGAGGAGCTGCCCCACCTTGGGCCCCTCCACAGATGAGTTCAAGTCCAGAGAGGATCCATGTGGAGGGACTGGCTTGGCAGGGGCTCCACCCTTTTGGGTGGGGGTGGTATGGGTGCTCCTGGGCTGGGCGTCGCCAGGGGGCGGGAAGGAGAGCCTCAGCCTTCTCCCCAGAACGCAGGGGCCCTCTCAGCGGGGCAGGCTCACCCTGACTCCCTCAGAGCCAGGCCACCCAGCGCCCCTGCCCTGGCCTGGAGGCCCCGGGGAACCAGAGGCCAAAGGTCAGCATGCTGGGCAGGGCTGGAATGTGTCATTACTTTGGCTGGCTGGGGACAGTGGTCCTCCTGGCAGTGGGGCGCATGAAGGAATGTATGGGGGTTACCACACTAGCACAGACCTTAGGCTTCTGGAGGAGGCCCCAGTGCCTCCCGCACTGGGTACAGGGCCCCCTGCTGGGGAAGATCTTTCTTCACTTTTTCAAGCAACTTAGGTGTGAGGTGGGGTTGGCGACCCTGGGATGAAGGGGGTGTGAAGGGGTGTGGAGGGGACAAGCCCCTGGCCAGGGACGGGGGGGCAGAGGCCAACAGGTTTTCCCCGTCAGAACTGAGACTTAACTGATTCAAAAGAAAAGAAAGAACCAAAAAGAAAAAGAAAACAGTAACAGGTGGAGTGGGGGGTGGGGCGGGAGGCTGGTTACTTCTTGAACATGTCCTGCAGCGGCCCGGGCAGGTACTTGAGCACCGTGTCCAGGATGCTCTCCTCCTCCTCCTCGTCCTCGTCCCCGCAGCCGGCCGGGATGGCCTTCTTGGGCCGCGTCAGGCTCCCCTCGCAGGGCTGCTCCAGGGCCGCCTTCTCCTCAGCCTCCTTCTCTTCCTTCTTCTTCAGCCCGTACTGGACGGGGGGGGAGGGAGAGAGCGGATGTGAGCACGAACCCGTCAGGGAGAGAGCTGGCCTCATGGCCATGCCGACTGGCCTGCCTCAGTCCTCTCGTCTATAAAACGGGGATAAGGACATCTTCTTGTAGAATTGCGTCTGTCCCCAGTAAGAGAGAGACGGTCCATGAGGTATCCTTTAATATCAATACCTGCTCTTTCGAATTCCCCCAAGATCTGAGTTATGTTTGGACCCGAATTTTGGTGACCAAACTTGACTTCAGCTGATGGAAGGCCACTTAGAGCCTTGGTTTATTACAATGGCGATCTGTGTGGCACAGAGTGGCAGCTGCAGACCCACTGGGAGGGACACCGAACAGTAACCGGTGCTCTGGGCACTGGGGTACTTTTCAGAAATCCCCAAATTCTGGGTTCTAAGCCCATGTGGTCTCCAGGGTTTCGGGTAGGAGATTGCAGGCCCACAGCAGCGAACACCAGGGAGCACTTCTGTGCATTATTTCATGTAACCCCCAGAGATCCTTGAGGGAGGTGCGCCTGTGACACCCATCTTTGTGGTGAGAATATTGAGGTTCAGAGCTCTAAGGTCGGAGCTGGGATTCCTTGGAGGCGGAGGCGGGGGCTTGGGGCCCCACCGCACCCCTGTGCCTCCTACGCTCGCGTGGGCGGGCGGGCGGTGCTGACCTTGTCGCGGATCTGCTGCCGGACCTTCTCGCGCTCGGCCTCCATGCGCGCATGCTTGGCCTTGCGCTCCTCCTCCTGCTGCCGCAGCGCCTCCTGCCGCTCCTCCTCTTTCTTCTGCGCGTCGGGGTCCTTCTCCTCCTCCCCGCCCAGCATCTTCCCCATGTCCTTGGTGGCCCCTGCAGAGGGGGGAGGGGGGATTGGCAAGGGAGAGGGCAAGGTCAGGGGCCTCGGGCTGGGAATGGCGGGGCCTGGTGTGTGCAGGCCCTCCCCCTCCGGGGTCCGGACCCCGGGTGAGGGCGAGGGTGCAGGGCTGCGGCCTCACCTCCGAGGGCCTGCTTCATGACGAAATCCATGTCGCGACTCGGTTAGCGTGCCTCCGCCCACGGCCGGACTCTCATGCAGCGCGCCTGGCAGGCCTGGCTGGGGGCAATGTGCCAACCTGCAAAAGAAGAGCCGGGGTGAGAAGGGAGAGGCCTCGGCACGGGCAGGGTGCCAGGGTGAGATGCACAGTCGCCTCGTCCTGGTTCAGGCTTGCACCCCTATCAGTCTGAGGCCGGGACGCAATGCCCTGGCACAGGGGAAGGGGCTATTTCTTGAGCATTTGCTAGGCCCCGGGCACATAGATGCTGTCGAACAGCTCGGATCTCTATTTTACAGCCATCTTGATCATGATTGCGGTCAGGAGTCTTGAAAAGAGCCCGTCCTGCGGACGCAGGCAGAGCAGGGTTCTAACGCTACCGGCACTCCTTCTTTGCCACGTGTTCCTCAGACGAGTTACTGAACCTCCTTGAGCCCTGTTTTCCTCCTGTCAGAGAGAAATGATGGAGCGTCCTTGCTCAGAGCTGCTGTGGACACTGGAGAGAGCTCCAGCCTGGGCCACTGGTTCCACCCCTGGACGGACCGAGGGGTGCTCAGGGGCCCACAGATCAGGGCCGGGCGAGGAAACGGGAACAGCTAGCTTGGATGAACGAACGTATCCAAACCTCTACAATTAGACAAATGGAGAAACCTATTATTTTTATTGCAGCATACATGTAAGTTTTGTGTTTTATGGCTTAATATTGATTTTTATTTTGAACTGCACGTGGGGGTAGAGACACGATCATCTTCTTGGGGCTTAAGGGCCTAGAGTGCTGAGCACGGGCCTATCAGCACTCGGCTTCTGGAGTCCTCCTCCCGCTCCCTAAATCACCAGCTTTCAGCTTTTATTATATTTTTTTATTGTTATTATTTTGCCTCAGAAGATTTTCTTCAAATAAAAACTTAATGGGAATCTCAATATGCGAAATATGTAAAAGTGGAACCACTGCAGTGGTCGGGGGGCAGGGGTAGAGAGCCGGGAGCCCCTCCCCTCGCCTGCCTTTCACCCCGTTTCCCCACAGCCCTAAGAATGTGAACCCCAACACTCGAACTATTAGAGGCTTCCTTTGTATTTCAACCACTCACAGTTTCACCCGTTCTCTCAGAGGCAGAGCCACCAGACGCCCCCTTTGGGGAGTGGATGGGACATCTGTGAACTGTCCAAAGTGTGATGTGGCTTGAGGGTCACTTGAGGCCAGAATGACCCTGCACGGCCTGTCAACCCCACACTGCCTCGGGGTCTCTCTGTTTCTCTAGGAAAAAGGGGTCCTGTGAAATGGCAGGCAGACACTGCAGCCGGGTTGAGTTCAAGGTCACTGGCTGTCCGTCGGTGATGGATTTTCCTCATTTCTTTCAAAATGAGAAAACATATTGTTAGACTGAGATCTTTTCATAAAATGGGGCCTGAGAGTTTATTTTAGGATGTCTGCATGATCAGACCACCTGATAGGCTGTTTTGAGGAGAGAAAGGCATGATAGAGTTAAAAAAAAAAAACAAATCCCTACAGGCTCTGGCATCCAACACACCTGGTTTGTTAAGCAGGCTCGCTGCTCACTGGGCCTGTGGAAGCTTCACCTCGTTCCCTGCACGGTGAGGGCGCATTAAGACTGCCCCTCTGCTGATGTCTGAGGGGCAGACAACATGCCGGTCAAGTGCCTGGTGTGTGGCAGGAGCTCATTAGCATTAGCCAAAGCTGACCGCCTTTTGAGGAGGATGCCCCAAACAGGCCAGCACTTCCTGGACGGGCAGAACCCACCCCAACCCAGAATTCCAAGTACGAAGTCTGCTCAGCTCAGTCAGTCAAGGTTTTCATTGGATTCAAACGTGGTAGAGAGACTGCATTTCCAAGAACGAGAGGAATACAATGTAAACACTGAGTGCTTTCAGGACCCATTGGGTTCTTCCTCCTGTGTTTACATGTCGCTCAAGGAACTGCCAGGTGGTGGTAGAAGATGCCCGGCTCTAATCTGAGATGTTTCAAATTGGTTGGCAGGACACCTGGGCTTTAGTTTCAGCCTCCTCCCTAAACTGCTGCTCTGGTAAGTCTGCTCCAGCGCTGCTGGGGGAGCAGTTCTGAAGCATTTGAACTGCTGGCCACTCCACTGTATCCTTAAGTCCCTCTCTTCTCTTGATTCTGTGACTGGTGTCTTCCCTTCCTCCATCTCCTCCTGCTCCCTGCCCCCCAGTCCTCCCTCCCCCCCCTACTCCTCCCACCCCTTCCCCTTCTGTCTCCTCTTCTCCTCTCTTCTCTTTCTCTTCCTTCGCTGACTCCTCTTCTTCCTCTTGTATCTTCAAGAAGGTTGTTCTCAGGGCTCTGACCTCAGCCTCTTTTTCCTCTCAAACCTTTCCCTAGGGAAAAACCATGCTTTCTAGGGGCCTTAATGACTGCTGATAATGATGACACCTAGACATGTTATCGGGGCTCCAGACTCCTGTATTCACTCAGCCAACAAGTATTAATTGAGCACCTGCTATGTGCCAGGCAGTATGTCAGGTACAGAGAGGATAGAGCAGTGAACAAGACGGAGTCCTTTCCTCATGCAGATTGCATTCTGGGAGTGCGTGTGGCGTGCGTGTGTTTGTGTGTGTAGGGAGATAGGCCATAACTAAGTCAAGAAATGCATTTCTCGTACACACCCTCACCATGGGCTCTGCTCAGACTTAACACGCCGCCTCTCTGTCACGAAACCGTCCCCCTCTCCAGACTCCTCTGCTTCCATGCATTTGTTCGCAAACACTGATGATCACCATTTGTCCCCAGGACATGATGTACCTACTCAAGGGTGGAGTGTTCTCCATGCTTATGTCCATATTGCTCTGGGTGCCTCCTACTCTGGGCCTGCTGGGGCTACTGAGCCAAGCTTCTTGGGTCCTCCTCAAAGTTCTGTTGGCCACTCCCAGCATGGTCCTCTTAGCTCTTAAACAATGTCTTATTCACCCTGTCCAGGCCTCCCTAACCGACATCGCGAGGCCCAGCGCACTCTTACGCCATCCGCTCAGCAGGTGACTTTCCCCTCACTTCCCGTGGTGCAGGGGAAGACTCCATGAGCTCTGTGGTCAGGCACGGCTGACTTGCATCCTCAATCTGCTACTTTCTGGCTGTGTGACGATGAGTAATTGACTTAACCTTTCTGGTGTTGGTCTCCTCTATAAAGTGAGGATTATAATACCACTGTGAAAGGTTAGGAATAATTTATGGACTGCGTCTGGCACGGGATGGGGGCCAGTCAGTGGGGACTGTTACTGTTCTCAAAGCGATGAATGCCAGCTAGTGCGAGCCCTGTGCCCTCCCCTCCTCCTAGCTCCTGAGGAAGAGGGCCCCTCCTTCCCTGGGAGCCAAGCCATCTGCCTTCACTCAGATTTCCTCCCTCTGCACCTCCTCCCGGATCCATTCCTCACCCCCTCTTTTAAATCTCACCTCCGGGGGTCTCTTATCCCCTGCTTCTCCAGCTCTGGCTCTGACCCCACCCTCCCCTTCGTCTGTCTCTGCCCTCTCACTTCACGGTGCAGGGATCTCAGTCGACTTGGTGTCTCTGCTTTCTCCCCTCCTAGTCACGCCCTACAGCCCTCAGGTCAGGGACCCGCTGCCTCTGCACTGCCCCCCGAACTGCCCGGCGGACCGGGAGTGTCTGCACAGCACTCCGCCTCCTCTGTGCGTCTGTCTGCAGAGTCAGATGTGGAGGATGACCCCCCCCCCCCCCCCAGGCCTCTCCTGCCTTCTTGGAGCTCCGGAATTCCATGACACAGCACTCTTGTGGTCTTATCAGACAGGACCTCTCTCCCTCCTCTGCTGGCTCCTTTCCTTTAAAACAGCCATTTTCAACTTTTTTCATCTCACGGCACACATAAACTAATCCCTAAAATTCTGAGGCATACCAAAAAATATAATTTTTGCTGATCTGACAAAAAGCAGGTATAATTTTGACTCATTCACATCAGACATCTATTGTGTTGGCTGTTGTAATTTTTCTTTATCCGACAGTCTAAGGGAAAAGAGGTCAGTGCCCCTGACTGAACAGTCAGGTATTGCATGTTTTTAGCATTCTTGCAGCACGCCGTGTGCCACAGCATACTGATTGGAAATTGCTGCTTTCAGATGTAGCTGTTCATTAGGCAATCACTCCCCCTCTTCCCTTCCCACTGCCCCTCCCTCCCCCACTATCTCCCTTGGGAATCTCGCCTATTCTTGTTATTGGTTTATTCCTTTTAATAGCCGCAGATTGATCTCTCTTCCCCTCACCCCTTCTCTCCCTCCCTTCTCCCTTCACCCACTCTCTTCCCAAACCTACACATTTCACTCTCTGCTGGGTATTGTCGCGTGGATAATCTCAGTTCACCTTGTCCAAGGAGCAGTCTCATCCTCGCCTCCCTCACCCAACTGTCCTCTCCTCCAGCGTGCCTGGTCCCACCTGTCTCAGCGGAAAGGGCCAGACTCAGCGAATTCACTTATTCACTCACACCGCAAATAGTCTCTGAGCACCTGCTCTCTGCCGGGCATTGTTCTGGGTGCTGAGGCCGTGGCAGGGCACGAGGGAGTCCCAACCTCTGCTGTCACAGCATTCGGGCGGCTGTGGAGGCAGACGCCGGGCAGAGACCACACAAGGACTCAGTGAGAGACAGTCGGGATGGGGCGCTGAGGGAGCAGTCGTCCGGGAACTGGAGCTTCACAGAGCGGTCAGCGTTCACACCCCCCCTCTCCCACGGCCGCTAACGCCTTGCTTGGGGCCTCGCGCTTCTGGATTTGTGCATAAACTTAGACTCTGTCTCTCCCTCAGCTCTCTCTCATCCGTCCTCCACATGGTCTCCGGCTACTCTTCCCAGAGGGCAAATCCCCTACAAACACAGCCTGCCATGGCTCCACATGACCTTGTTAAACTGGTCAGAGTCCTTGTGCTGACCTTCAATCCTGCACAGTCGAGCACCTGCCCGCCTTGCCCTTCATTTCCAACTCCTTGCCTGTGGCTCCGCCTCAGGTGTACTACAACATATTACCTCCAGGCCCCGGGGCATTGGTTTGTGCTGTTTCCACAGCCTTGGGAAGGACCCGTTAACCTCATCTCTGCCAGTTCAAATCCTGGTTCCACTATTTATAAGTGACCTTGAGCAAGTGGCTTTTCTGTAACATGGAGACAATAACACGTATGCCCTAGGCATGTGGTGAACATTAATTAAATGCTCAGCCGGTATTTGGCACATAGTAGGTGCCCAGTCCATATTGGCTATCATCACCATCATCATCGTCATCATCAGCAGCAGCAGTATTAATTTTCAAATGTCCCTCTCAAACATCATTCCCTCCATGAAATGTGCCGGATCTCCTCAATGGGACGTGTTGGGATCTTCCTCGCTTGCCACCCTTGGCACTTTCTAGGGCAGCCGTGACTGCCTCCAGCTTGTGCTCTGTCCAGCTCTGTGTCTTTCTCTTCCCCGCCCCCCTGGGCTCCTCCCTGTGTCCTGTGCATTGTTTGCTGTCCCAGAGTCCACAGTGTCTCTTGCTTCGTGGTGGAGCCGGCCTTAGGATGTACTTGCTGACTTGAATGTTCTACGAACGTGTGAGAATGTACGCGTTCGAGGTATGATCTGCATGCTGCCTCTGCACTTAGGCATCACGTGCATCTGCGTGGGCGTGTGTGCGGGCGTGTGTGGAGGGATTTTGCCATATGCCTGTAGGAGTGCCGAGGTCCAGCAGGTTGCGTGCAGTGGAGGATTTTATCTAGACCGCCAGGAGGCGCTCCTCAGCGATTCTGCCCGGAGCTTGGGTTTATCCCGGAGCAGGAAAGGTGGTGGGGGCGGGGTGGGGGGGTGCTGGGGGTGCTGGGTTGGGGGAGGGGAGGCGGAGGATGGGATAAAGGGGTGCTGCAGCATTAGGTTTCCTTGCCTTCAGCGCTCCCCGGATAGGGTGCCTCTTCAGCTTCTCCTCCTTGACTCCCTCCCAGCCTGTCCCAGCCCGAAGGCAGCCGGCGCACCTCCCGAGTCTCTGCCGTCTGAGCCTCTGGCCGGTTTCAGAACTGGGTCCCTGCCATCTGACAAGCAGGCTCAGGCACCTGCAGTGTTTGTCCTTGTGGTTGTTTTTCTGTTTTCTTTCTTCTTATTATTTTTTAAATGGCTCAAGTCTGGACTATATTCACTGCAACTCAATTCAACACTCATTTGCTTTTTTGCCACCCTCCCCTAACAGAGGTTGTTCATCTACCCCCACTCTACCCTACCCACCCCGTCCCATCCGACACCCCTGGAGGGGAGCAGCGCTGGGGGAGGGGCAGGGGCAGGGGAGAAGGGACAGGGGTAGGTACCTGCCCCTGCAGAAGAGCACTGTGGGGGGGGGGGTTTGCGGCTCCCTGCACCCCGCCCCCCGCAGAAGAGGGAACGGGGATCCTGGCGCCCCTCTCTCCGGCCCCCACACCGACCAGCACAGCCAGCCGCTTTGCCTGGGCTCTCGCTTGGCGACTGAGAGCGCCCCTCCCCCAACACACATCTCCAACCCCAGGACTCAGCCCGGTCTCAAACTTTGCTGAGGGAGGGGGCAGAGTGAGGCCGGCGAGGGCATAGAAGAGATCCTTCCTGATGACCATAGGCAGCTTGCTGGGCTGCCCCAACCAAGTCTCCTCCGAGGACAAATAATCCCCTTGGTCCCCCACCCCGAGAAGGCATTTAGGCTCCCTCCCCGCCACCTGCGGTTTGTCTGCTCCCCTCCCACCGCCCTCTGATTCACTCTGGGAGCCCATACTGTACCTCGCGGGGGCGGCTTCCTCCTCCGGGGCTCGAGGGCCCTGGCGGGCTCCCAGTTAAGTCGCTTAGATCGAGATCCCTACCCCCACCCCCACCCTTGGGAGCTCGAAGTTATTCTCTGGGTTCAGACCAGACCCTCCCATTGCCCTCGGGCGGTCCTGGCTCCTCAGGAGCCAAGCTGTTTGGGGCTTCTGTGGGGGAGGGGTCCCGGGGCCCACACCCCTTCCCAGTCTGCTCCCCTTCCCTCCCTCCCAGCCTGCTCCTTCCCCGGGCAGGGAGCTGTCCTTTCAGCACCACAACGAGCGCCTGGGAAGGTGCTTGCTGCTGCCGCGCGGCCCCCTGTTCCTGCGCCTCGGCTGTCTTGGGGAGCTGTCCCCCCGAAAGCATTACTCCCCAGCCTCCCGGGCAGCCCTCAGCCTCGAGAGGAGAGCCGGGACCCTGTTGCCCACAGCCGGCTCCGCCCTCCCGGCCCGCGGCCAGCACCGACCTGCGGTCCCTGCAACCGTCTGAGCCTCTGCAGGGCTCCGGCCAGCCGGACTCAGCGAGGCGGTTCCTCCTGCTCTTCCAGCTCCCACCGCCGCTGCCGCCGCCGCGTGCAACTCCGCCCGGCGAGCTGGGGCCGCTGCTGCCGCCGGAGGCGCCCTCCAATCACACCCCTCAGCCAGGCCCTGACGTGCTGCTGCTCCCCTTCCAGATGGGAAATTCAAATCTCTCTCTCTCTCCCTCTCTCTCCGCTCTTCCTCAGTCCCTCCCTCTCTTCCTCTCTCCCCTCTCTTCCTCCTCCCTCTCCCTTTCTCCCTGCTTCCCCCCCCTCTTCTCTCCCTGAACGTCCCTTCCTTCTTCACCTTTGCCTGTCCTGCTCACCCTGCCAGCCCTCCCTGCTGCCACCTGTCTCGGCCAGAGCTCCTAGGGGCACAGGCTCGCTGTTTCAGTGCCCGAGGGGATGGAGGACCGGTTCTCTAAGGCAGGACGGGAAGGTCACCGCGCAGGAAGGTCCTCCTTGACTCCTCCAGGTGGAGGTGGGAGCACTCTCCCCAGGGCTCCCACCACCCTGAAACGCACGCACGCCTGCTTCAGGGCTGTCCCTCTGCTCGCACGCCTCTTCCTGGGAGCTCCTACAGGACGGGACTGCCACCGGACCATCTTGGTGGCCTCAGCACAGTGTCCTGCCTCAGGAGCAGTCAGGAAGTACTGATGCATGCTGTGGGTAAGGCCCCGCAGGGGGCAGGGAGCCCTCCACACGGCCCCAGAGGTTGCAGACTGCTGCCACGTAGCAGTGGACCGAGGCCAGGCCGTCCCTTCTCGATCAGCTATCCTGGGCAGACTAAGGAATCCTGCGGTAACTCTATTCTAGAAGGTCACTTCCTCCTCTCCGAGGCCCAGGGAAGAAGAGGGGACCCCAGGTGGCAGGGCGGCATGTGCCGCCGCCCCTAGCCTTTCCTCATCCCCACACACTTTTGTTTCTGTGTGTGTGTTTCATTACTGTCTTGTAATGAGTTTTTCCATTCTGCCTGCCATCTTTTGGCTCCCACATGCTTCCTTCAATCCAGCCCAATGTGTAGGAAAATGGCTTAAGAGAGAGGAGGGGCCCTGTACCAGGCCTTTAAAAGATTTGCAGGAGTTGACACATCAACCAGGGTTGTGTCAGAGTGGAGGTGACTTCTGCTCCTGGACGGGGATGGCATCCTTCCAGGCAGGGCGTGGCAGGAGCAGCCAGGACTGGGTCTGGGAGGGGCAGGAGGCGGGATTTTGTTTCAATAAGGGGGACTATTCCTTTGCACATGTTCACAGCAGAGGCCTCAGGGTGGAGAGCCCTTGCCCCACAAGTCAGAGGCCAGGGTGGATCTTGCTCCGGTACCTGGAGGGTCACCTTCTGAAGCTCATCTCTGTTCTCCCTCTACAGGCTAGGGGGCTCGGCGTAGGGAAGGTCCTTCCTTTATGTCCGAATTCCCAGCTTAGCACTAGCCTGGGCCATTCTGGATTCTCCTTCCGCTTCCTGTGGCAGACACTAATGGGGCGGGGCAGAGGGAGGCTCTTTGATTAGGATGACTTAAGACTCGGCACTGATGCCTGAGGGGAGTTCTGGGCAAGGAGGTCTGACAGCCTGCCGTTTCGGGACTCACGGTCCTCCTCCTCCTCCCTCCTTTCTCTCCGTTCTCACGGTTCTTACAGCTGGTTGCATTGTGGTTACATTTGGGGTTTCTCCGCAACGGGTGTTGCCTTTGATGTGGATGTTGACCAATCTGGCCCCAAAAACCCAACTTAACCTTCAGAAAAATACTGAGCTCAGTTCTGGGCACCACAGTTTGAGGTGGAATTTGGTAAGCGAGAGTATGTTTAGAAGAGAAGGTGGTGGTTTGGTGGTGGGCATCCGGACAGGTCAAATGAGGGCAGGTTGAAAGATTGGAGGCCCACCCTCCTGGAGGAGAGACCGCCGGAGGGGAGTTGGCCCTGCAGGGCTGGCAAGCTGTGCTCAGCTGTCGTTCCAGCACTTCACACGCTGCCCGGCAGAGCAGGTGCTGAGGAGATAGGTGCTCCTTGGATGAATGAATGACCATTGAAAAGAAAGAGGAATACTATTGTCTCTACGGCTCTGAAGACAGAATTAGGGCAGTGGGGGAAAGGTCAAGGGAGCAGACAGACGCTCTAAGAGGAAGAACGTAACACCAGTGAGCTGTCCGGCCACAGTACGGAGTGCCTTACGTGAAGTGGTGAGCTCCCCAGTCCTGGAAGATGGCAGTAAGGGTGACAGGTGGCAGCTAAAGCCCCCTTTGAACCCAGGCTCCTAGGAGTCTATTAAGACTGCATGAGCTGACATGAGTCATGTCTACCTGCAGAAAGTCTTACTGGTGCATAAAAGGACAGCTCAGTCAAGTTTTGGTGACTTCACCCTGTTGAATGCTTAGGGTAAATCCTGACACTTGAGCTATTGGTGCTTCCTGTCAAGAGAAGATGGTGGAGAGATGAATGCTTGCCCCTTGTTCAGTGTTACCAGTCTGGACACGAACAGATGCTCTGTTTTCAATGCAGAAAAGTCACTACACATTAGAAGTGTTTCCTAATGATTGAAATCCTACTAATCATAGCAATAGTGACTGTCGGGCTCCCAGTATGTCTCAGGCGCTCACTTTGGGGCTTTGCATGAATGACATCTCTCCTTTAGTTCATGTAAACCCCTGTTTTCGAGATGGGGAAGACAAGGCCCAGGGACCTACCGCGAGTCTTGGGCAGAGCCAGGAAACCAGCCCGGGCCGGCCCGACACCGAGCTCCGTGGTCCGTCCACCACCCTGGGCTCCTTCTCTTCTGCACATTCCACAGCCTATGGAAATGTAACTTTTGCTCTGCAGATATTTTTTTACATTGACATTTACAGTCTTTCCTATCTAGTTTTCTCACTTAAAAAAAAAAAAAAGAATTCACACCCAGTTCGGGGTCCTCGTGTCATGTGGGTGGTAGGCATGGCCTTCCATGTCAGGCATCTCTAATCCAGCCGGCTGCATTCGCCTCCCCGCCCTCCCCCCCCGCCCCCCAGCCTCGGGTCTCTGCAGAGCCTGCTCTCTCTGGACAGGTTCTGAGAGTCACCCGGTAGAACGTGGGTCTGGCTCTGCTTAGGGCTCCTTCCCCTGGTCTGTGCTGAATCTCCACTGCTGTTTAGGAGCTCCGCCAGCTGGGGCAGGGGGCCAGATCTGAACAGATTTTTAAAATGATACGTGCATGCCTTGAATGTTCACTAGGAAGCCAATCAACAGAGCTAATGTCAGTACTTTGTGTGGGGATCGAGGAACAGTATGTGACGAACGACAGCTGTCACGGAGCATAAATGTGGGTATCAGCGAGAATGGCTGTCGTCCAAAGGTCAGCCGATTTCTTCCCTGCCACTGCCTCAGCCCAAAGGGCGCTCTGGGTGCAGAGCGGGAGGCGGGCAGGTGTCTGGGGAGCGCCAACTGCCAGCCCTGATCTGGGGCCTGCTGGGTGGGTGCAGGGAGGCATCGGAGAACTCCAGATGCCAACTCCGCATCCTGCTCTTCTAGCTGGCGCCGGGAAGGGCAGAGCTGCTCGTGGTTTGAAGGGGTGGCCATGTGCCCCAGGCAGAAGCATGGCGGTACACAGGGCAGGGCTCTAGGCCACTTGGCTCTCCTCTTGTCACTGATAATGGCCAGGGTGCCATCCCTGTTAAGGTGTGAAGTCAGGGTCCTGGTCATTCTCCTTCGACATGAAATGACACAGCGTGAAGGCAAACCCACTGGTGTGCAGTGTGCATTTGTGTGTGTGTGTGTGCCCATCAGGGTGTGGCCGTGCAGGAAGTGGGCAGCGTCCACGTGGAGGGCAGCGGTGCTAGGAGGGTCGGTGCGGGTGTGCCGCCCTGCGACTCTGAGTGTGTGGTGGTGGTGTGTCCCCCCTGATGCGGGGTGACTCTGGCGTGAGCGGGTCGTCTGTGTGTGGCAGTGTGCGGCAAAGCGGGCTGCTGTTCCAGTGGCGTATGTCTAGCACTGTGTGATGGTGCCGGTGTACAGCCAGGGTGTCGTGTACGGTGTGCTGGTTGTGCAGCGTGCGACCACAGCGGGTGGCGCTTTCACAAGCTGTGTCGGAGGCAGAGGCTCTGGGGATGCTGTCCTTTCTGTGGCATGGCGTCTGTCTAGCTGGAGCTGCCCACGAGAGGTGACACAGGTGGTAGGATGTTACCATTAATATGAACTGGTGCCACCACTGGGTGTAAGTGTGCAGATGTGTGTGACAATAGGCTGGACTGGCACATGTGTCACTGCTATTATGTGGGGCAGAAGGGGTGTGCAGCCACAAGTGTCATTACCTGTTAGGCAGGCAGGTTAAGTGTGTCAGTGAGAGTGACTGACCCCTCCTTTTCCATTCTCCTCCCACCAGCCGGGCCTGTGGGGACCCAGGATGCTAGCCCCTGCCCCACCTGGCAGGCTAGAGAAATCTTGAATTCTCCACTGTCTACTTTGGTTTCTCAGAAAGAGGGTCCCAGGTGTCCATCTGAACCCTGACTCGTGTAGGTGGTGCACAGTGTGTGTGTGTGTGTGTGTGTGTGTGTGTGTGTGTGTGTGAGTGTGTGTGAACTCCCTGAGGGGCCTCTCAGTCCCAGAACCTGCCCCCACTCAGAACCCGTCCCCAGTCCCCAGCCCAGCGTCAGGCCTGCCAGATTCTCTGAGGTCTTCTGCCACCCTTCATCCTGTCCCCACCCTCCCAGCTCCAGGCACTCATCAGCAGAGCGAAGCAGTCCTCTGCCCGCCCACACGCAGAACCAGAACCCCGGGATGTCCCTCTTGTCTGGAGCTTTCCTGGAACCGTGCAGTTCCCAGTCTGGCCCACCCGTCTGCATTCCCCCACCACCTGGCACCACGGGGTGCTGTGACGGCATGTTCTCCCGCCCTTGCCTCTGGCTCTTTTCTGAGCTCTGCGCAGTGACTTGTCTCCCCTCCTCTAGTCTCAGCCCTTCCAACTCTCTGGGACGTGATCGGACCGCCCTGCCCATCATGAAGTCTTCCTCATGAGCCCGGGTGCTCCTGTGACTCTAGAACCAGCCGGTGCGCCCCTCCTGCCTCCGCATCTGAGTCTGGATGCTCAGGCATAGTGGATGCAGCATCCGAGTCAGCTCTGTGCCCTCAGGGGGCTCCCCTTCCAGAATGCCCCTCCATCCTGATGGCACTTGGTCCCTTCTCCTCTCCCCTTTGTGAAATCCCTGCTCAGGGAGAGTCTTTATAACCTAGAGTCCCCTCTCAGGCACACAGAAACATGAACAGAGTTCCAGAACATAGAGTCATAAGCAAAAGTCCATTCTGTAATCATACTTAAACCACAGAATCTACAGACAGGCTTCCTAACCACTTGTGTCTACGAGCGGCCCACTCCTACTCACCACTGCAGCGGGGCACCAGTTAGGAAAACCAGATTCTTGGGTCTCATCCCGTGTGACCTGAGTCAGAGTCTCTGAGATGGAGCCCAGGAGTTGGCACTGGTTCCCAGGCCCCCAGGGACTTCGGATAGACCCACTCGCTGAAAACCCTTGCCTCGGGTCCACAGAACCTGAGGATCAGATGTTTGGGGCCTGTGTCTTTCAGAAAAAACAACAACCAAAGAAACTGAATCACAGGACCGTAGAACTATTTTAGGATCGATAGCAGCTTAGACTCGTGTACACACACATTCACTCACAACTTTGGAATCTTCAATTCTGCAAATGTTAATGTCTAGAGTCATGGGGTTGGAAATGACCCTGGTCTTGGAGGAATTTTTCTTCTTTAGCCTCACTGCTCCTTTTGGAATGGAAGACCCCTTCCCCTGTCCCCTTGCAGGGCGGCCTTCGAGGTGTCACCTCCAGCTGCAAACATAGATGTCCTTTCCACTCGGGTGCAGAGGTGGCTGGCCCAGCCCCTGCCCCCACGGAGCGCGGGAGCTGGGAAGGACTTGTTTCCGGCGAGGCTAGGACCAGCGCACCACGGCCCACGGAACACACCTCGCTCTTTGATAAAATGTGTATGAGGGGAGGACCACAGACACCAGAGGCTAATCAGCTCTGCAGCTTCTGCTCAAGGAAATGAGAGAGAGAGAGCGAGCGTGTGGAGAGGCAGCAGCCCGTGATCCTGGAGATTGATGGGCAGGCGTGTGCGTGCGTGTGTGCATGTGTGTGCATGTGTGAGGGGAGGAGTGGAGTGAGGGGAGGAGAGGAAACATGCATGAGAAGCCACCTTTCTCGTCTTCTAGCCCAGGGCCCTCAATTTACAAACAGGGAAACAGGAGCAGGAAGGGGATGGGACTTTCTCAACACGAGGCAGCAAGTTAACGGAACTCCCAACTCCTGAACCCCCCGGAAATGTCCTTCCCAGTTACAGCCCAGCACACAGCTCCACACTTCTCAGAAACACCTGCCGTGGGCCAAGCGGTCTTCTGGGGTTGGTACAGGGGTCGGCCCTTGCAGCTGCACAACAGCCTGAGGCGGTAGGTGTTCCTCGCTCAATTATTGACGTCAGCAGTGCATGGAGGGCCTGTGACACCCCGGACATGCTCCTAGGCAAACAGCCATGTATACGAAGTTTCGGGGTTCCTCTTTCCCCTCTTACTCCATAGAGAGAGAGCACCTGGACCAATCACATGCTCAGGAGGATCCTTTCCCTCTGGGGCCTCTGATTGGCAGTGCTCAGAAGGGAGTGGGGCAGAGATGCCCACAGCGGACGACAATACAACACCCTACGTGCTGTCTTAGTGAAGAGGCAGCTCTGAGGAGGAGGAGCAGATACACACAGCTTGTAAGCCAGATGGGACTGGAAGCCCCAAGCAGGGAAGGGACAGATGCCTAAGTCATCCCAGAGGTACCGTGGGGGAGACCCTGGTGGGCTTGGCCACGGGGAGGCGTGGGTTACATCTCAGCAGCCCTCCGCCCCTTCCAGAGGCTGTGACTTGCCTCTGAGGCTCAGTTTTCTCTTCGGCAAAGGTGTGGGGGTGGCCCTGACCTCCCAGGGTGACTGTGCGGCTTAGATGAAATGGTGTTTAGGAAACTGCAGCCCAGTCTCACCGGCTGTAATTCTTGCTCCCTCTCACACCTGAGCGAGGCAGGGGCTGCTTCTGGAGTTGGGGCAGTATGACCGCTAGACAAAGCCTTCCTTCTACAATCTTCTCGGTCAAAGAACTCTGACTCATGTTTTTCCCGAGTTCAAGTCGGAATTAGAAAGAAAAGAATTTGCAGCTGAGAGGAGAATTGGGAGATGTTTCTTTTTCTCCTTCACCCTTCCTGGGGCTTCCTCTGTCCTCCCCAGTGTCCTGGGGACTTGGGACATCGTATTCCCAAACAGAAATCGCCTGAAGGAGGTCGGAAGGGGGCTTAGTCCTCAGGCTGAGAACAGGAAGAACGTTCTGCCCACACATCTCAAAACAACTGCTCGGTGCCACTCAACCTCCAGTTGTTTCTTTCTGGCAGAAAAACAAAGAAAAATAGAACCACTTTTTATTTGGCAAACAAAGCGGGTTGGAGAGGTCTTGGAAAAATGAAGCCAGGGAAAGGCTTAAGGGACCGAGGAGGAAGGAATTTTCATTTGCTGAGCCTCTCACTGCTGTAGGTGATTTGTAATCTTCATTTGATTGGATTCCCACGCCAGTGCCTCCCTGACCTGAAATGTCACCACCGCCACTGTATATATATATTCAGACAGAAGGGTGCTCTGACTCGGAGACGTTAAGCTCCTTCTTCAGGTAGCGTTGTTGGAGAAACGGTGGCATCAGTATATGACCTGGGTGGTGTCCACAGGCGGCCACATTTCCAGAGGGGGACTTGGTAGGTTTCGAGAAGCTAAGCTCGGCTCTGGAGTTTTGGGACACAGTCCCAGAGTTTGGGTGACTCTAATAGGAGCACCTAGATGGGGATCTTGCCACAGCCTGGCCCTTAATAGGGTTGGGGGGGTCTGAGTCTGAAGGTGTGATCAAGAATGATGGCGTCAGGAGGTCCGGGCCCCAGAACGAGGTCCTAAGGATCTAAGTAAGAGGTGCCCTCTGGGGCAGCCCCGTGCCCGTCTGGTCGGTGTGGCTCAGCCTGGGTCCTCATGCTAGCCGTCTGACCACCGCTCCTTCTGCTCGTGCCTTCAGACTGGCTTCCAGGCCGCCCGAGACCACAGCGGGCCTACACACGGTCTGGTCGCATCATCCCCTCCTAAACCATGCGGAGGTCACAGCTCATCTCGCCACCTAGCACCCACCCCTCTCTCATGTGGCATAAGCTTTGGAGGAACCAACCTGTGTATTTCATTTGATCCCATGGGTAGACCACCTGACTTGGGCTCCCTGTTGCTCCTGGACACACTGTCCACTGGCGTTGCTGAGCCTTGGCCTGACCTGCCTGCTCCTGGAGGGATGGCCTGGTCTGCCCTGCTCTGGGCAAGCGTTTACTGCGACCACCAGGACTCAGCTAACGCGTGAAGGGATCCCTTCTGGGAAAGAGGTGGAGCCAGGAGTGTCCTCCGTGCTCCCGTGTGGACCTTGTCATCAGAGTACCAGCGGTCCCAAACTTGACGCTTGTCTGCTTTTGAGCTCTTTGAGGATAGGGGCTCACCGAGGCCGAGAGAAGCCCTTTACTCCAGGACGAACTGCATGCTGGGGACCCCTCCAGGTGCAGGGTGCACCACAGAGAATAGACACGCCCCCGTCTGGTCTGGCAGGGGAAGCAGACGCTGCTCCCATAAACACACACGGGGCCAGGTCCTCTCAGAAGCCTGCTGTGACATAAGAATGGATGCCTGCTTCATGCCTCTGGGCTCAGAGCCGAGAGGAGGGCCTGGCTCCCAGCAGGCCCTGGAGAAGTAGCCGTTAACGATTGAGTAGGATCATCCCTGGACACCCTGCTGCCCTCAACCTTCCTTTATGACTGTCACTCTGGACGCCACCAGCACCTGTTTGTTAGTGACTTATCCCCCGTTTCCAACCTGTACTCCCTCTTGGGGGGGTCATTATAAATGGCATTTTTTACTTTGTGTGACACTTGCCTTTCCCAGCGGGAGCTGAACGAAGCATCATTCTCTTTGACTTCACGGGGCAGCTGCTGCCCCTTCTTGGTCCCGGGTCAGTCAGTCCGGGAGCCAAGAAGTGAGTGCTCCTCTGCCGGACTTCGATCAGGGCTCCCCTGGCCGCCCTCCTTCCACTTCTCACTCTGTCTCCCTCCGCAGGCCTGCTGTCCGTGCGGTCCTCTGGGCTTTGTCTGGCTCCACTAAGACCCTGAGGCGTCTTCCTGCTTGTGCCACGCCCCTGCTCAAAGCCTTCCAGGGCTCACCGTTGCCTGTGGAATCAAGTCCAGACCGGGAGGGCCTCCCTGGGTCCGGCGCCTGCGCACCCCTGTTCACCAGGCCGGCCCCTCCCTCCGCAGCACTCCCGCTGCGGGGCACTCGGCACTCCGAAGTTTATTTCCTTCTGTTATTAGTAAGTTACACCTCCTTGGTTGTCTCCTCCCACTGGGTCCTAAGCTGCCTGAGGGCAAGGGCTGTGTCCTGCCCACCCATCCGTGGGTCCCTGACATCAAACCCAGGGCCTTCCCCACTGTGAATGCTCAACGCATGTTTTCAGAGGCGAAATCCATGGATGGCATTGCTTGAACCTGCTTGGGGTTGAAGCAGCTTGTCCTGGCCCATGGGCCTTGAGCGATCGTCTCAGGGTGAAACCTGCAGACCTAGGTCCCTGCTGGGCCACCGACCACTACAGTAGTGCTGCCATCCCTGTTGAAATCTTAACTCTTTCCCTTTTCTTTGCATTCTTGATCCATCCACATAACCCCATGATTTCCTTCCATGCCTTCATCACACCACTGTGGCATTTTTTGTCATTGGGATATGTTTGCCATTGTGTGCTGTGATGACATATGTTTTTGACATATTCGGTATCTCGGGAGTCCCTGTCCTCTCCCACACCCAGGCTTTGGTAGAGCTGACTCCCCACCCTACTTCCAAGGTGGGCATTAGACCCATAGCCACAGCTCTGGAATGAAAAAGAAAACGACCCAGGTGAAGCCAATGAGAGTCAGCCCCGGAGCTCTAGCTGGAAACAAGGGGAAGGAGGCTTTCTGTGCCTCTGGGTTGGCAGCACTGGCAGAGTGTGGGCCTGCGCAGCTGGACTGTTTGGCCACTGCCTGGGGAGAGCCTGCCGAAAGGCGATGCCAACAGGAGAAGACCAGAGCCAAGAGCAGGGAAGGAGACATTCGTGATGATGGCGTTTGAGCGCCCAGGTCTCTGTGCCCATGAGGCTCCTCTGCTCTTGTGCTTTTCTGTTACGTGACCAATAAATGCCACACTTTCACGTCAGCTGTTCTGTACGAGGTCCCTGTCTCTGCCACCTGGGAGAGACCTGCTGGAATCTGTAACTTTGGAGCTGTGCGTCCCCTCCTGCAGAAAACTTCTCATCGAGCAGGCCCTGGCCCTGGAAGGACCCCTGTCCCAAGAAGGAGCCGACCACCCGGGTCTCAGTTTTCTGTCCAAGCCGCCTCCCACGTTTCGTGGTCCCCATGGTCACACGGACTTAAATGAGAGGAAGAGCTCACACTGTGGGGTCCTTGCTCATACTGCGTATCCACAGATCCCAGTTCACAGATCCGCATCCCCTCAAAACTGCACATAGGTTTTGGCCAACAGCTCTGCAACTTGACCCTTGAGTGGCCTCAGCACTCCTGGGCTAGTGCCACCCCTGCCGCTCGGTCTGTCTGCCCCTCGTTTGTCAGTGGGAGTGGGAACATTTGTCCTCCAGAGCAGTGCCTTCGGCGCCCCTGCTTCCAAAGGACAGTTTAGTAGCAGGAATTTCCCCGAGGGCCTCCTCAGTTTAAGCAGAGGCCGAGGCTTCCTCAGAAGTTCCGAGTGTCTCCGTCTCATCTCAGCTCTCTTCCGGGCTGTGATTGATCATCAAGCTTCTCACCGGTCCTTTGGTCCTTTATCTCATCTCTTTCTATTGGACGGATTTGAAAGACCTCTGAATTTTGGCTCCATTGTCCTTCTCAAGGTGACTCTCAGGACGTCTTTGAGACGGCGTCATTTTAGGCCTCACTAAAACGGGCTTCCGGATTCTAAGTCATCAGTTTTAAAAGATTTTTCAAAAGATACCTATTTCTTTGCCACAGTTTCTCAAACATTTCTCTTGTTATTTTGCTTTTTTTGTTGTTGTTGTTTTGTTTTTCTCACTGTCACGGTCAGACAACACTGGGCTGTGGCTGAAAGAGGGAGGAGGTTCTGTGTCATGTTGTGAAGCCACCCCCTCAGCATGACTTCCAGGCTCCCTGTGGTAGGAAGAGAGAGCGGGAGTGTCACCGAGGTCCCCACGGCACCAGCTGGGAGGTGATCTTCTGGGCCAGCTTCTGTGGGCTCCTCCAGACCCACGCTCGCCCTCCCAACCCTCCTTTGGTGCCGGGGAGGCTGGCTCAGACGGCCGGGCAGCTGGCTGCCTCTCTCCTCGGGCTTCTGGTTGTGTTCTGTCGACGGGAGGAGCTAGCAGGGGTTGGCGGCAGGAAGAGAACAGGCTCAGAGAGCCTCTCCGCTGAAGGCCACCACTCCTGTCAAGTGGCCCTGCCCACACAGCTCTCGGCTGCAGTCTCGGCAACCGCTCCCTCCTCGTCCTTCAGGTTTGGGAGTTAGAAACGGCTCCCCACCGATGCTGACCCTCCCCGGTCAGAGAGGTGGGCGGTCCGGGGTCCGTGGGTCCTTGCCAGAACGGTGAGAAGCCCCGATGCTTGAACTAGGATGGGAGCCATCCACTGGGAGGTTTTAAGGAGCAAGGCAAGCGCACAGAGCGTCCCTGGTTGAATCTCGCTGTTCCCAGCCCCAAGTTCTCTGACCTCATTTGCACATTTCCTTAGCAATTTGCCAGCTTTGGAGAATTGAGAAGCTCCGTTAACGATCCAAGCATGTTTCTCCCTCACTTCTGGGGACACTGGGGCCTACCGTTCTTGGGGTGAGTCCCCTCCCTCCACGGGAGACCACGGGCAGCCCACCTCCCACCCCAGACCCGCGCTGCAGGCAGTGCTGCCCGGCGTGCGCCGGTCTCCACTCGGAGGTGAGGAAACTGAGGACCCAGCTTCTCCCACTCCCTCTTCACCTCAGGATGTCTCCCTCTGCCATGCGACAACCCACACTGCATCCTGTAAATAACTGCATGTTCCCAACACCTCTCCTCCTTCTCCTTGGAAACCTGCTCGCTCGCGACGTGCCGCGGGGTGTTAGGTTCCCGGCTTGGCTCAGCGCGGAGCATGCTGGGAGCTGCCGCGCGGCACCGGGACGCCTGGGGCGGCCCCGGCTCTGCCGTTCATTCACTACCTGGGTGGCCTTGGGCCGGTCACCTTACCTCTCCGAGCCCTCAGTGTCCTCACCTGGCGCCCGGGGGATAGTGACTAACGTCTGCGATAGAGATTAAATGACAACTTGTACTAAGTGCCTGGCTGAGTGTGGGATTCCTGCAGAATGACTGACTGATGAAGGAATTTCCTCTTTCCTTCCTTTTCTCAGTCTCTTTTCCTTCTCTCATCATTTCTGCCTCCTAGGTCTTTCTGGGGGGCGGCAGGGTCTCCACTCGTATGCCTGCAGGTGACATACAGGAACACTGTTGCCCTCCTTTGGAAATGGCATGGGAAGAAGCTTGCTTTTCAGGCACTGAGCCTGTAACCTGATGCAGTGGGGGTTAGTCACTGGGAGGCTGTGGTCTGGATTATTCAGGGGTCTCTGATGTCCCCTCCTAAGGGCTCTTTCCAGAATGACATCCCCAGATCGCAGGATCCACTCACTCAGAGTTCCTGCTGCCACACAGTTTCATGTTTATGTTTGATTTCATCAGGTGGAAGGGAGAAGTCAAATGTGGCCTCTCTCTGGCTCTGACTGGCTGTTGTGGAAGAAGTAGGAGGGGCTCAGCCTGCAGGGCGGGGCGATCCTGCACAACCGCTGAGGGCGGAGCCTGAGAAACAATGGTGATGGGGATGGGAACTAACTCACCCAGCCGCCCTGTGCTGGTCTGCCTGCCTTAGATACCGCTTATCTAAGCTACACAGTGACCTTTCCATAGAAGTGATAGTTTTATGCATGTTTCAGAGATGAGGAAAGAGGCAGAGAGAGGACAAGGTCACGCAGCTAGAGGTGCCATTGAAGATTCGCATCCAGGCTGTCTGGCCCTGGGGTCTGCCCTCCCCTCTCTGCACTGCTGGGACCAGAATGTCTGAATGAGCAGTGGGCTCGGTACCGGCTGGTTGCAGAGTCAGGGGCCACAGTGACTATTCGGCACCGCCAGTGTGCCGCCGGCTCCTGCAGCACGGCTGTCTGTGTCTGTGGGTCACTTCTGTGGTGGACAGCGGTGGCCCTGTGGCCTTTCTTCTGTAGAGCACCTTACTCTTCCTGTGGGCACCCACACTTCCACTGTTCTCTGGCCGCGTGTTTTGGATGGAGTCCCTCAGTCTTCTTTCCCTCAAACTCTAGGGACTGGCACATAACCCAGGCCAAGGGTCTAAGGATGGACATGTGACTCAAGATGGTCCAGTGTAATCAGTCCTGGAGTTTATCCTGGAAATATTAGAAATAGTCTCCTTCTGTTGGAGTTACTGAACTGCGAGTGTGGGTCTGGAGCTGCAGGGTCTCAGTGGGAAAGAGCTTGTCTAAGGCGGAAGCCAGGCCAGAACAAAACAGAAGTGGTAGACAGACACACGGAGACTGTGCCCCGATTATACTGCTGACCTCCTGGATCACGCCCTCCCTGCAGTCCAGAATCTGCCTCCATCTTTCCAGTTATAGGAACAAGTACAACCCCTTTTGGCCTTTAACCCGTTTTTGACTGATTGTGCTATCAGTTGCACCTAAAATGGGCTTGACTGGCACTATGCTAACTACCCCGTGTATTACATTTAGTCTAGTGAGGTAGCTGACATGGTGCCCATTATGCAGATGAGGGCACTGAGGCTCAGAGAGATTCATTACGTTGGCCGAGGTGCCTCAGCTAGTATGTTACGTGGCAGGCTGGGAGTAGTGGATGACTGATTTCACCACCTCCCTGCTCCATTAGCTCAGGTAACTTAACCCTCCAGGTCTCACCCAACTGCTCTCCTTGCTCTACCCTCTCCCCTTTAACCCTCACCTCCTTGGGGAGGAAGCCTTCCTGGGCTACCCCTTCCGACTAAGCTCTGTTTCCTGGTAGATGTTTTTGTGGAACAATGTATTATTATTATCCCTTCTTCTTCTTCTCCTTCTCCTTCTCCTTCTCCTTCTCCTTCTCCTTCTCCTTCTCCTTCTCCTTCTCCTTCTCCTTCTCCTTCTCCTTCTTCTTCTCCTTCTTCTTCTTCTTCTTCTTCTTCTTCTTCCTTCTTCTTCCTTCTTCTTCTTCCTTCTTCTTCTTCCTTCTTCTTCTTCTTCTTCTTCTTCCTTCTTCTTCTTCTTCTTCCTTCTTCTTCTTCTTCTTCCTTCTTCTTCTTCTTCTTCCTTCTTCTTCCTTCTTCTTCCTTCTTCTTCCTTCTTCTTCTTCCTTCTTCTTCTTCTTCTTCCTTCTTCTTCTTCTTCTTCCTTCTTCTTCTTCTTCTTCTTCCTTCTTCTTCCTTCTTCTTCCTTCTTCTTCCTTCTTCTTCCTCCTTCTTCCTCCTTCCTCCTTCTTCCTCCTTCCTCCTTCTTCCTTCTTCCTCCTTCTTCCTTCTTCCTCCTTCTTCCTTCTTCCTCCTTCTTCCTTCTTCCTCCTTCTTCCTTCTTCCTCCTTCCTTCTTCTTCCTTCTTCCTTCTTCTTCCTTCTTCCTCTTCTTCCTTCTTCTTCTTCTTTCCTCCTCCTCCTCCTCCTCCTCCTCCTTCTTCTTCTTTCTTCGCTCTACTGAACTTCAACAGTGATTTGTTCTTGGTTTGTCTCCTCCGCTGGGTGGGAGTCCCACGGGGACAGAGATGACGTTTGGCCATTGTTGTGGGGCCGCTGCCGGGCACAGCGCCTGGCCCACGGTGGGCACCTGGTGAGTGAGTGCTGTATAAATGAATCGTGCAGCTTCTCCCTCTCTCGGCGGCCCTGGATCATTGCACACCTGTCTGACTGCGGTGCCGTCGTGTCTGCCGCTGCGCGATTTGCTCCTGTTCTGCTGTTGGTGGGGCGCCCGTGATCTTGGACGCGCACCCATCTTTGTGTACGTACAGATGGTTTTCCCTGCTGGACGGTGAGGTCTTTGAAGACGGGGCAGTGCCTCCCACCGTCATCCTTGGAGTCATAGTAATAGCAACAGCAATACAAGGACTAATACTGATGACGAGCACTCGTTAGCTGCCAGGCAGGTATCGCCTCACTGAGTCCTTCCAGCAGCTGTTTGTGTCGGTACTGTTAGGACCGCATGGCACTTCAGGACCAACTGAGGCTCAGAGAGGTTGTGTGGACCCATGGTCTTCTCCGGTTTGAGCTGGGGTTTGTCTCCTATAGTCAGAGCAGAACTGCTTTGCCCAGCGGCTTTACCGGGGGACTGCCGGGCTGGGTTGGAGGCAGTGAGAGGAGCAGAATGGTTGATGAGGAGCTAATAGGTTGACCCAGCAGACAGAGGCCCGGCTGTGCCCCTTTGAAAGGAAACTTCTTCAATCTGACGGTCAGAGGAAGGAGGAACAGTGAAGAGGAGACAGGAGGCTTAGGGCAGGGTTGGGCTTGGGCGTGACCTCAGGGTGCTGGAGAAAGGGCACCAGGCATGAGGCTGGAGGGCCTGGGTCCCTGCCCTGGCCTCAGCACTTCCTAGCTGTGTGGCCTGGGAAGAGGCACTGCACCTCTCTGAGCCCGCTTCGCAGGGCTGATGATGTCAGGCGTGACGCAACACCTAGCCAGTACCTGACGTAGCGTAACAGGCTCAGTGCCTGGGGCACAGACCATGAGCCAGGCTGCCCTACGTTCTCACCTGGGTGAACTTGGATGATACTCCCAACCACCCTGGGAACGGGGCCCCGTGACGCCCCGCTCCGCAGAGGGGGGACTGGGCTGGGCAGTGCAGCCGCTCGCTCAGGGTGCACCCGGGACCGGAGCCCTGGCCGCGTGCTTCCAGACCCTCTGCTTTACCCATCGGGCCTTCGCAAAAGGCTGGAACTTCACTCTCAGTGAGAGAAGGGGCCGGTGTGGACAGTTGCTTACTTTGTGCTGTTGTCTCTTACGGGTTCCAGATTTCTGTTTCCATGGTTTACCCGTGAGGGACAACTCCCCTTCTCCTAGCCCCTTTCACGAGGCGGTAGACATTCTGGTCAGCAGTCCTGTGGTGGTCTGTGCTGACCCTGGGGCCCTGCTGTTCAGCAGGGAGGGGAGGGGGCGTGCGAGCTGGGTTCCCCAGGTCCCCTCAGTGACCTCCGGGGCTGGTGTCAGCCCGGCCTGGGGGGAAGGAGCCAGCCTATGCCACCTTCCCTCACAGAGAACACCTCCGTGGTTCTGCTACATTTAACACCACCTCTGCTATTCGCTTAGCATTGCCCTCTAATCTCACCCACTTGCAAAAAGAAAACCCTTATTGTGTTAATTTGAGAAGGAAACCTCATCTTGCCACTTCGTATCGGAAATCCCGCGTCACTTGCTGTTGGAGAGGGTGACAGTGCACATGGACACAACGGAAAGGAAATGCTAGCTTGTGTCCAGCTCCGTCCAGCCCGGCGCTGGGCCTGAGTCTGGGGCCAGCCCTCTCGTCACGGTAAGGACCACTGACTGGCACTTGGGACTCTCTCTTGACCACCACAGAAGCACAGGAAGAACTGAAAGCAAGGAACAAATCCCTCGGTGGTCGCCTGGCTGTTTAAAGTGGAAACCGCTGAGGCCCCTACCGCCACTGAGTCTCGAGGCTTGTGCTGTGGCAGAGCCAGCAGAGCCCCGAGTGCCCGCCCTGCCTTCTCTGGGGCTGGTCTCATGGGCCGGCCTGCCGGGGCTCTCCCTGGCCCCGGCTCCTCCAGCACCGAGGGAGCCGCGTCCCTGCAGCAGGGCTGCCGGGTTCAAGACCCCGGGGCGACGTGGCTCACCTGGTCGCCACCCGGGAAGGCCCTTGGTCCTTCTGATCCTCAGTTTCCCCATCTGGAAAACGGGGATAGCATTTCCTATGGCCAGGGCTGTTTGTAAGATTACAATGAGGTGCTCCGTGTCGGTGACTTTGCATGCAGGCTGGCCCTGGGAGCAGGGACCTGGGCACATGCCTTCACACCCTTTGATCTCGTCCTGACCAAAGTTCGGAACTCTGTGCACTACCACCTCTGCCCCAATTCCATTTTTTTTTCCCCTCGCAGCCTCTTTCTCTTCGCACGGAGAGTCTGACTTGGACTCAGATCTCCCTTTCTTTCCTCCAGGGTCAGTTCACCTCTCTGAGCCTCAGCTTGCTCATCTGTAAAACGGGCACAATAGCAGCTACCTAACCAAGTCACTGCATGGGCAAGAAAGTCCCTTGTCACTGATAAAGTTTTGTACGTGCGTCCGGATTTATTTTTATGATCTACAGCCCTCTGGGGTGGGAGGGTTATGTGTGCCTCCCTGGGCTCAGACTGCCTGCTCTCGGGGGAAATTATCAGAGTTTGAGTATACGCGGAAGACTTCCGGAGTTCACGACGGGTTGCGTGACAAGGTCTGTGCTGTGGGCTCTGGCTGAGGCAGCTTCTGTTTTTAGCTGGAGTCGTCCTCGTTCAGTGCCCCCCCACCCCCACCCTCGTGTGGAAACAAGAAATGCCGTGCAGAAATAGCCCGTCCCAGGGGCTGCCCAACAGAGGGCTTATTTTGACTCGGGATGTGGCAGAAAGCCGGGGCAGGCTTGTCACAATGCGTCTGCCTCTTCTCAGGCAGCCCACGGAACCGCAGACTCGCACCGGGACCTCGCTCGGCTGCCAGACAAGCACATCTGGAACCTGGCCCCGGGGGCTGAGTACAGCCACGGATTCGGTGCCAACAGTAACCACCTCCCAAGTGCCCGGGGACATAGAGCAGACGCCCGTGCTGGTGGCACGAGGGAGCCCACCTTGGTCTTGAGGCTCACTTGTTTCTGTGGCCCCTGCGGCGGCACAGGGCCTGCTGGGGTCTGGCAAGCGGAGGGAAGACACTACAGAGGAGGCTGCAACGGGGATTATTATTCCCATTTCACAGGGGCAAGCTTAGGTCCGGGCCACGAGGGGACCTCTGGGGGTGAGCTCTGACGCCCCTCTGCCAAGCCCTCCTCTGCGCTTTGAGGGGCGGCGGCCTCTGCCTGGGTGTCCTCCCTCCTCTGTGACCGGTCACGACCCAGGACCCGCCTCGTCTCTCCTGGGCAGTCGGTCCCCACCTCACTGGGACTTTGTGCAGGCTTCCTGGCGGCCCCCCTGTCCCCGCCCTGTCCTGTGACATGGCACAGCGGCTTGTCTCCGGGAAGGCAGAGTCAAATCTGAGCCCCTGCCCAGGATGCACCTGGCACCTGTTCACTGAGGAAAGGAGGCCTCAGCGCATTTCACTGAGGGGTTCCCCGACTCAAAGCACAGGGTCGGCTGGGTGTTCAGTCAGGGAAGAGAGAGGACAGGACCTCTCTCGGGCCCCCTAAGCTAAGGGCATTCTCAGGGAGACGAGACAACAGGCGCACGGCTCCAGAGTGGTACAGCCACCTGTCCCCAGGTTCCTCCCGTTCCAGATGCTCTGAAATGGGTGCTTTTATCTCCCCCTACAACTGTCACAGGTGGTGGCTCCACCAACTCCGGGGTTCCTTCAGCTTAAAGCCCCGGTCGGTGTTGAGGTCCAGGTACAAGCCCTGACGAATCGCACCGTGCCATCTCCCCCTTCCCTCCCTTCCTCTGTCCCCACCGCCCGTGGGTTCCTCGGGCTCTCCCCAGTTCCCCCCTGCTCCGCCTCCTCGCCCCCCTTCCCCACCTCTGCCTGGCTACCTGGGCCCCGTCGCCATTCACGTCCTCGCACGAGGCTGACTCAGCTCCTCTGTGAGCTCAGCTCTGAGCACGTCGCGCCGACCCGGCTGCAAACAGCCGGCAGCCCCTCCTTTCCCTGCTGGCATCGCTCAGAGGGGACGGTGCCAGCGTCAGCAGGGGCGCAGGGAACAAAGGGCCCTCGGTCAAGCGCGTGGGGACTGCTTGGATAAATGAATCAAACGGCTTTTTCTCTGCAGGAACTCTCAGGACCTTTTCATGTGCTCTCACGGGTTATGAGTCTTAGGGAGGGGACACAGCGTGTGGCATTTCTAGAACTTAGTTGATCCTGGAGCCTTCCCACGTGGAACACCAAGGGAAGGGGTGTTCTGAGGAAGGCACCTTGGGAGATGCTGGTCTGTTAGCCAGAGCCCAGCCGCCTCTTTTTCCTGGTGGCCAAGGTCCTTCCCAGGGCAGCCTGAGCCGACCTTCCTAATTGCTGCTCTGGTCAGTTCACTAACATCCAGAAGGTTCCAGCCAAAGGGAAGCTCAGCGGCTCCCTGTGCCTGCCGCCCACTCACACCCCCCCCCCCCCGCCGGACACACTTTCTTTGTGCACCCAAAGCCTCCGTCCTCTACGCCCAGCCCAGATGTCACCCCTCGCTGACGGCGGCATGGGAGACCTCACCTCCTCCTGCCTCACACGCCCAAACTGGCTGACCTCCGGTTGTTCTGAATGCGACATTATTATAGAGACATCTTAGGATCCACTCTGATTTGCTAAAAAAAAAAACAATCGTTTGCAAACTCGGGTCGGAACCGGCATTCACGCCGGT
Source organism: Saccopteryx leptura (assembly GCF_036850995.1). Taxonomy (NCBI): domain Eukaryota; kingdom Metazoa; phylum Chordata; class Mammalia; order Chiroptera; family Emballonuridae; genus Saccopteryx; species Saccopteryx leptura. Next base: position 190,950,149 of record NC_089508.1, on the reverse strand, counting down.
CCCCCCTCCCGGTGCCTCACTGGCCTTTGTTGACGCCATGTTTATGGCCCGCCGCAGAGAGGCTGACTTTCCCGGGGAGTTCCTGAGCCAGTGACACGCGGATAGCACCCAGATCCCAACTAGACAAACACATCAGAGTCACACGTTTGTCCCCTTCCAAAGGGGTGGTCCATTAATAGTCTGGGGGGGGACTGTTTACTGAGAGCTCACCAGGTGCAGAGCACTCTATCTGGTGCTTCAGACATGACATGTTACATCTCGAGGGGCCGGAGCCTTGGAGAGGCCGAGGGACCCGCTTGAGCTCAGGCAGCTGGGGAGCGAGCGTGCGGAGACTCAGCCGAGTCCAGTGTCAAAGCCTGGCCTCTCCTGTTAGGACCCCGTCAGGACTCATGGCAGGGGACTTCTCCTGGAGCCCCGCCCCTCTCACCGGGGGGTTTTCTGCGCAGGGACACTGCCCCTGTCCCGTGAGGCCCTCCCACGCTCAGCAGAACCTCAGCTTGTGCTGTCTCCCCTCACCAGGCCGGGAGCCCATCGAGCTCGAGTCCCGTTTGTCCTTGTACCTTCAGCATCTAGTGTGGGGCTGGCTGCGTGATGTGAGGGACAGATGTTTCTTGGCCTCAGGAAGACTCTGAGCCTTTGTGGGACCAGTCCTAGGAAGATGTGGACTGACGTCCGGGGCTTTGAAAGCCACTAGCATGCATTCCTGTGAAATCAGCAAGTTCAGTTCCCCTCTTCCTGCTCCTGCTGGGCGAGTATGGACATCACTTTCAGCTGCAAACTCCCAGCAGGAGGTGGCTGGTGACAAGGCACAGGTTGGCAGTACACAAACAAGCTAACTGACCGTTGTTCTTTGTTGACACCCTCTGAAATGTGGAAGGCGTCGCAGCACGCGCAGTGACACCCGTTGCCATTAAAATACACACCAACACAGACCCCCCCCACCCGCACCCCCCAGCAAGAATTCTGAAAAACGCAAATTAGGTCATGGCATGCCTCTGAAAACCCTTCGGCAGCATAGAATAGAACCAATACGCGTAGAATGAAACCCCAGGCTGGCCCCTTCTTGGTACTCACTGTTAGGTTTGAATGCCCCCCCCCCAAAGGAAACTGTCCCTCTTTTAACCTACGTGCTTGAGTATGTCAGCTCCTTGCCTCATTCCTCTGTATGATGGTCTTCATAGCGCTTGCCTCTGTCTGACATGATTTGACCTTATTTGTTCGTGTGTCATTGCTTGTCTCTCCAGCTAGAGCGGAATCTCCAGCAGGGCAGCAGCCTCCTGCTCCCTGTTCCCTGGTGAGACCCCTCCCCCAGCCTGTTTCCCCCTTGAACGGCCTGCGACACAAAGAGGACCAGTGAGAGACTCGCTCCCTGAGTAGAAAGATAGCAAAGTGGCTTAGAACGCAGGCTCTGGGGCCAGTGGCGCGGGTTCTAATCTCAGCCCTACCACTTACTGGCCGGCGACATCCCCATTTTATAGATGAGGAAACTGAGGCAGGAGGGGGGTTAACTAACCTTCCCAAGGGCAAACAAACTGCTCGCTGCGGCCCTGCGGTGGGGTCATGGGCCCTAGCAGCTGAGGGTTCAGAAGGGGTGTAGAAGCTGGTCAGTATGCGGAGCTGGAAGATCTTGTCCTTACTCTGTGCCCTGCGGCCCCTTAGGGTCATCACCTCCGTCACCCACCACCCAGCTTGTCCTCGGGCTGCCCTCATGTGAGCAGACCCTCTGCATCCAGCTGGACTTGCTCCTGCGCTATGGTCTCACCTGTGCCCCATCCTCAGATCTGAGCTGTGTTACCCCATTGCAGGAGCTCAGATACAACCCCATCCCCTGGCTGGTGGGCAGGTCCCCACAATCCTCCTACTCCCCCCTGCCCCCACTGCCCCTCCGTTAGTCACAGCGAGCTGCCTGCGACGTCCCCGAGCACCCCCCTCGTTCCTGCCTCTGCCCGGGTGCCTCCCACGCCCTCGGCCTGGAGCACCTGAGCCTCCTCGTGTCTCTGGCAGGACCCGGCCAGCAGCACGTCCCCTGGGCAGCTGCCTAGCGCTCTTCTTGGCTCCTCTTTGTGCCTCAGCCTTTGTCCATCCTGGGACACGGCTCCCTCTTCTCTGCCTTTACCCCAGTCACCGGCCACCCGGTGCCCCCACCCGCGGGTCTTTGAGCAGGGGCGGCAGGTGCTGGCCTTCACTGCAGCACTTCCTGCCTGCACCCTCCTGCCTCCAGCACCTGCGGGGGGCCCAGGACCTGGCACAAAGCAGAGGGCAGAGACCGTTCATTGAATGAACAAGCAGGGATTATCAACCCGCAGAGACAGGTGCCAGGAAGGGACTGGCAACACTGGTGGCCAGAAAGCTCGTGACAGTGGGGAGGCCTGAGCCTCCCGGGCACTGCCAACTCCAGGGATGGGGACCCAGGCGGGGCCAACAGTGTCCCTGCCTCCGTGGTGGTTGCCCCGTGGCGTTTCCTTCTCCCTGCCCACCAGCAGGCCTGGGGAAGCTGGGCTGAACTGTTGCCATTGGTGCCAAGTAAGAGCGCCTGTCTGTGACCTGGGCCAGCTGTGCTCACGCCCCTCCTGGGATAGAAGGGCTCGGCCGAGCAAGGCTTCCTGTCCTTTCTGATCCGGACCCCAAGTGAGGGACAAGTTCTGGGGCCTGGCCCCTTTCCCCCTGCAGTATCTGTGACTCTGCGTGGAGGGGCCCTGGACTTGGTGTCCTCTAGACCTGGCCCGGTCCAGTCCCCAGCTCCCCAGCTCCCCAGCTCCCCAGCTCCCCGGCTCTAGCTGCTGCTCAGAGCTGGGCGGATGTGCCAGAAAGCATGTTCTAATTGCCACGGGGCCATGGTTGGTTTGCATTTCCCTGCAGCATGCTGGTGGCCCTGGGGCCCAGGACCCGCCTGGGGAGGGGAAGGGGAACCCCGGTTCCAGTCCCGGCTCCTCGGATTGCTTCAGACACCGGAGGGCTGGGAGAGGGGCCTCATTTGTAAGCGTTTTCCAGGCACGCACGCCGCTCACACTCCTCCACACAGCTCCTCCACCCCACCCTGGGCTGTGTTGCCAAAAGAACCTTCCCAAAATACTCCTTGCATCTCATCACTCCCCTGCTCAGAAACTTCCTGCTGGGCCTCACATTGCCTGGCAGGAGCCCAGCCCCCCTCGCGGTGCTGAGGCCCCCACGGCCCCAGTCTCTCTCTCTGAGCTCGGTCTGTCTGGAGTCCCCCTTCTGTCAGTCTCTCTGAGCTCGGTCTGTGTGGAGTCCCCCTTCTGTGTCCTTGGCGCCCCTGAGATTAGAATCTCCCCTGCGTTGTACGTGAGGGAGCCGAGGCTCTGAGAAGGCAGACAGGCTCCAGGTGGCCCGGCTGGGTTCAGCTGCCCCGGGAGACCCTCGGGCCAAGTGCGGCCGGCACTGCCCTGGAGCGAGCCCCCCTTCTCTGAGGCCCTCCGGCTGCCGGGCAGCGGACCAGCCCAGCAGCCTGGGAGGGAATCGGAGCAGCAGCCGCCTTTCCAGACCGAGGAGGCAGAGGCCCACCTCACGGGCACGGGGCAGTGGGCATCGGGACAGGCCCGAGGCAGCGAGGGCTCCTAGGGCAGCCCCACCTCACGGGCAGGGGGCAGTGGGCATCGGGACAGGCCCGAGGCAGCGAGGGCTCCTAGAGCAGCCGGTGAAGAGGAACTTGGCCGACCCGGCCCCTTGCTCCGCCTGCAGCTGCCCGTCTCCACACCCCTCCCCCTCAGTCGTTCCCCTCGCTTCCACCTCACAGTGGTTTTGTTCTGTGTCTCCACGTGTGACAAGTTCTTTCCAGCCTCAGGGCCTTTGCGGGTGCTGTTCTCTGCTGGGGCTGCGCATGCAGATGGCAGGACACACTCAGACCTCCTTCAGAGAGGCCTGTCTCTGACTTTCCTATCCGACAAGCTACCCTCCCAGTCCCAGTTGATCGTTTCTCCATTGTATTTGTTTTGTGTCACTTGTCATCGGACTGTCGTGTCATCTGTCTCCTTGCTGACTGATTTCCCCATTAGACAGAAGCCCTGGGAGAGTGGGCCCCTAGCACCCCCAAGCTAGTACAGAGAGTAGCTCAGTAAGGTTTGTTGAATGAACGAATGACCAATTTTGTGAGAAAGACACTTGTTTTCCTGATGAAGAAACAGAAGCGTTTGCCTCTCTGGGCACCCCTATTTCTGTCAGTGCCCCCCTCCCCAGTTCAAAACTGTGACACAGACATTGCCTGGTCCTCCTTGCCTCTCTGACCTCTGTCTGGCTATTGGCGACTGCCAGCTGGACAGAGCTGTCCATCTGCCAGACGCTCCCTAGACAGTGTTTCGAATGACCCACGACTGCTTTGGCAGGCTCGTTAGCCCTGTCCTACAGCCAAGGAGCCACGGTCAGTAGAGGTGCTGGGTGTGCCCGAGGTCAGAGGGTGGGGAGCGCCGCTTCTGGGGTGAGCATACAGGTTTTCTGCCCTCAAAATTTTGCAAGACCTTAGAGGAGGATGCAGGGGACGGGGAGGGGAGGCCTGGAGGGGAGCGGGGCCCTGGGAGCTCTGGGGCAGACCCTCTTTGTCACTGGTCTGCCCCACCCCAGGGCTTGGAGCAAGAGCAAAACTTGGAGGGGTCACTGCTGAGCTCACACGGAGCTGACCCTGGGCCCTGCAGAGCTGGCCGCCTGCTCCCCCTTTAACCCCTTGCTGGTGAGGGGGGACCTCCTCTCCCCTGAAGTCTTCCTTAGTCCTTTAGGTGGGGGTTGGGGTTTCCTTGCTCAGGATCCCTCTGCAGGGAAAAATCTGAGTGCTCTCATCACAGAAACCTGAACGGGAGGGAGGCAGTGAGTGTGCTGCAGGGAGGGTGCTTGTATGTGCGTGTGTACATAGTGTGTCTGGATGTGTGCAAGCATGGGCATGCATGACCCTATGAGAGTGTGCTGCAGGGAGGGTACTTGTATGTGCGTGTACATAGTGTGTCTGGATGTGTGCAAGCATGGGCATGCATGACCCTATGAGAGTGTGCTGCAGGGAGGGTGCTTGTATGTGCGTGTGTACATAGTGTGTCTGGATGTGTGCAAGCATGGGCATGCATGACCCTATGAGAGTGTGCTGCAGGGAGGGTGCTTGTATGTGCGTGTGTACATAGTGTGTCTGGATGTGTGCAAGCATGGGCATGCATGACCCTATGAGAGTGTGCTGCAGGGAGGGTGCTTGTATGTGCGCATGTACATAGTGTGCCTGGATGTGTGCAAGCATGGGCATGCATGACCCTATGAGAGTGTGCTGCAGGGAGGGTGCTTGTATGTGCGTGTGTACATAGTGTGTCTGGATGTGTGCAAGCTTGGGCATGCATGACCCTATGAGAGTGTGCTGCAGGGAGGGTGCTTGTATGTGCGTGTGTACATAAGTGTGGATGTGTGCAAGCATGGGCATGCATGACCCTATGAGAGTGTGCATCCACAACATCACATAATACACATTTACGTGTGTGCATGTGTGCCTGGGTATGTGCACGACTGCATGTGTGTGGATTATATGATAAACATCCACGAGCCTGTGTGTGTGTGTGTGTGAGAGAGAGAGAGAGAGAGAGAGAGAGCGCACTCAGGTGCACAGTGTGCACTCCGGGGGCCACTGTTTACAGCTTGGGGCATTCTGACTGATGCTTTGAGACCCATCAGGAGTTAGGGGTTCAGGAAGTCACGGCCATGCATCTGAGCTTGGCGTGTTTGCCCCGAGGCTTGTGGGAAGGCAGGGAGGGAGCAGGCGGCTTTGAGGAGGGGAGAGCCAGGGCCAGCTTATTATAATGTGACCGGCTGACCCTGTCCAGCTGACTCAGAGCCGGCCGGTCTGACACTGCCCGCCTGGCTGGCTGGCCCCGAGAAGCCGGCTGACTCATCCTGCTGTCCAGCCCATTCTCTGGAAAGCCTGCCTCAGCCAGAGCGCCGTCCTCACTCAGACCTGACTCTGGTTCCCCGGGTGTGAGAACGGGAAGGGTCTTCAGAACTTCACCCTCATTCCCTCCCGCTCCCTGGGTCCTCTGGCCCTCTTCTCGGGGGCCTCTGGCCTTCCTTGACTCCATTTCCTCCCCCTGTGAAGTGGTGTTGTAAGGGGGGGTAGAGGGGAGTGTCTTAGGAGGCGACACAGGCAGATGAGCCAGCATTCGGAGGTGCAAGGCTGCGCTGGGGCCACCGCAGAGCCCCCGTGCACCTGCTGGCGGGGAAGCAGGGCCCTGAAGCAGGCGGGTGGGCGGGGGAGGAGGGCTGGGGGCCTGGGGCCCCCTCCCCGGGGCCACCCTCCCGCCTGCGCAGAGAGTCTGAAGAGGGGTGGGGTCGGGAGGGTGCTGTGTGGCCTCCTGTGAACTCTCAGGAGGAAGGCTCGGTCAGGACCAGGGGGCCGTTTGTCACAGCAGCGAGAGGGCAACACAGGGCAAGCTGGCTCTGGTCTCTGGCACCAGCTAACGCAGGAGAGGGGCGAGGCCCTCTCAGACCTGTGGCATGCCTCAGGATAACCGCACTCCTGGGCGCCGGGATAACGTGGCTCGTGTGGGCTTGCTGGGCTTTGCCCTGTGATGAACTGTGCTGATGGTTTACCCTCCGTGGAAGGCTAGACCCGAAGTTCTCACACTAAAGAGAGAGGCATAGTCTACTTTCAAGTGAACGAGTTACGCAGAATTTTTTAAACTAGTCCTGATAAGCTAAGCAGTCAGTTTGTGGGGCAGATCTTATGACCGTCTGAGGCGGAGTCCACCCGGTGTTGAAGTTGGACGCTGCAGCCTAGCTCTACTCTGACTTGTAAACACCCAGGGAAAGAGCTTCAGATGAAGATGCTTAGGGAGTCCCTTCACAGAGCCAAGAATCGCGCCTGTCACCGTGTGCTCTCATTTCCTCTGGTCAGATGGAGACCCCGTTTTACGGACGAAGTGCCCGTCCTGTTCAGGGTCACTTGCTATTGAGCGATAGAGTCAGGATTTAAGTCTTGGTCTCCTACTCCAAGTTGTCTCCACAAAGACAGCTATTTTTCAACCTCTTTTAAAGGAACAGAATCCTATTTTCAGAAGAACTTGATGTGGAAGCCGGATGGGTAAGGAGGTTAGAATGAGGCAGCTCTGGCTGAGGTAGTGGTGGGCCTGGAGACCCTGGAGGGGGTCCCCTCTCTTCCCTGGGGCGACCCTCACGCCCTGTGTGCAATCCTGGGGCTTCAAAGAACAGACCCGGAAGACCATGTGCCTCCAGCCTCCAACTTCGTAAGAAAGGCCCGATTAGCAGTCCGGTGGGGGACAGCCACATACAGGTAATGGACAGAGGAGGGGAAGTGTGACAATGCTAGAAGTAACTGACTCCCACCAGGGGTGCCGGGTGGGAAGCCACCAGTACCCGGACTTGCCAGGATACATACACGTGGTTGCCCTCACTCCGGCGAAATTTCTGGACCCATAGTTCTGTCCACTGAGGCCATTTGCTCCACTTTGGGACTGTCTCTCTGATTTCTAGACGAACGTTGCAAGAAAAATACGCGTCACTCTACCAGCCAGAAGCATTTTCGAAGTGCATTATGGTTTAAAAAACATGTTTACAAGTTGTTTCCCAACAACCCCTCTATCACCAGCTGTAATTCACTCGCTTATTTGTTTATTTTCTTTATATTATCTGTCTCTCCAGGGTAGACTGAGGTCATTAGGGGGCAGGAGCCTTGTCTGTCTTGTTCTCTGTGGACATCCGGGGCCTGGCCAGTGGCCGCACATGGTGCGTGCTCAGCAAACATTGGTCCATCACCGATCGAACCAACAGGGAACTTATTTCCACTTTATTATTTTTTTAAATTAATTAATTTATTTATTCATTTTTAGAGAGGAGAGAAGGAGGAAGAGAGAAACAGAGAAAGAGAAGGGGGGAGGAGCTGGAAGCATCAACTCCCATATGTGTCTTGACCAGGCAAGCCCAGGGTTTCAAACCGGCGACCTCAGCATTTCCAGGTCGATGCTTTATCCACTGCGCCACCACAGGTCAGGCTTATTTCCACTTGACGGATGGGGAAACCAAGGCTCAGCACGGTCAAGGGGCCGCCACACTCAGCAGCTGGCGGACAGCTGAGTCACGGTCTCAATCTAGATTCCGGCTTCTTTGTTAGCAGTGGAGCAACAAGGAACTGAACGAACCGGATGAACTGACTCGCTCCACCCCCGTCCCACCGAGTAGAGATGGAGAGTGACCAGGTTCTGGCTCATTAAGTCCCGGTTCCACCCTCCACCCTCCAGCCGGTCCAGGTCCCATCGGTCTGTCTGTAGAACGGGGACCGGAAGACAGGATCTCTCTGGGGCCTGGGGAGGATTGATCAGCAATTAGTGTGTAAAACATTTTCCAGACAAATGTTCGGTGTTATTAGTATTTAAATCTAGTTTCATCTTCCCTTGCATCTCGATAAAAGAGAACAGATGGCCCTGGCTGCAGGTGGAAAGGGGGAGGGCGGGCCTGTCACCACCAAGCGGGCTGTTTTCCGGCTCCGGGATCCCAATTAGCCCCTGCCTGACGTGGGAGCCCGGGGTGATACGCTGTGGGTTTGCGGGGAAGTCTCTCTTGTAAAAGCTGAGCGGAGCCTGTGGCAAAGCATGGCTTAGGGGCTGAATTCCCCTTCTTAGCTGGGAGCCGGCCCTCTGCTCCTCTCAAAGCCTCAGATCAATGATATCTGCCCTTCAGGGTTGGAGTGGGGGAGGGGCCGGGACCCAACATGAGCAAGCTCTGGCCCCGACCCCCAGGCCATGGCAATGACCCCGACTCTATTCTCCCTCGGTCCTAGGGCACCACGCTCAAGTCTGGGGTCGTCTGCGAAGGATTTCTGAGAATTGAAAATGGCCTGGGATGTGAAATCTTATGGGTCTGAACACACGCGATGGCTCTACCATGTGTATGATCCCCTACCGTGTGGACTGCGTGTTCCTTATCTGTAAAATGGGTATGACACTGGTACCTGCTCTGCTTGCCTGGCAGAATGGTCAGCTGAGACGCTGGCTTTGTAAACTGTAAAGGGCGGTACCAATGGGAACGATCACCACTGTTTCCCTCCTTTTTCCTGCCCCAGGTCTCTGGCTTTCCAACTGTGTGTGTGTGTGTGTGTTGTGTGTGTGTGTGTGTGTGTGTGTGTGTGTGTGTGTGAGGGGGGTGGGTAGTAGGAAGTACGACACTTGGATGAAATCAGCTTGTAACCCGTCCTGGCTGAACCGTGAGTTCAGGCTCCATCCTGGCCTCTCCTCCCACCCCCATTCAGTTAGGAGACCAAACCCCAGGACGAGAGCAGTGCAGCCTCCATAACTTGCTGAGCCCTGTAGGAAGCGAGCTGGTACCTTCACAGCGCCCTGTGCCTGCTCGGATGAGGTGAGCCCTGTCCCCAGCTCGTCTGCGGATTCTGGGCCAATCCCGGGGCAGGGAGATGACGCGGCGTGAGATGCCAGTCAGGTGTGTGTGGGTGCACCCTGTCCCAGCAGCTGGCTTCCTCCCCCGCATCTCACTGTCTCCACCTGTCAGCTGGGGAGGCGTCCCCGTGGCTGTGCACCATAGTGTCTCTAGGAACAGAAGTGCTTCACACCTGCCGGTGTTCTGGGCTGCTTGGCTCAGGCATGGGAGCCTCAGAATGTGCACGTGACAAAAATCGCCTGAGCGTGCAGAGGCTGGTGCGAATGCACGAGGGGAGGCATTTAGAAGAGGAAGAAGCTAGGTCACGGCGGCTCAGAGATGGGCAGCGCCTCACCCAAGGCCACACAGAAAGACTGACTGAGTTAGAACTGCAACCTGGTTCAGGAATCTTTTGAGATTGTTTTGTCCAACTTCCCATCCAAGAGTCCCGCTTACACACCACCAGGAACAAAGAGCTCACGACCTTGTTTGGAGGCAGATTCATTCTGTAATAGCTCTGGTCCTTATGTCTTTATTTCTCTTTCGCATTGAGCGAAATCTCTACTTCCAATTACTTCAACCCCTGCCTTCAGGATCAACAGGTGGATACTTGATCATAGAGACCACGTGCCTGGGGTCTTTTATTGTCCAGATTCCAATTCTGCAGTTCCTTGTTCTACTCGGACAGATCTCAGACCTGCACCCTCTTCGATGGTGAAGGACCACGCCTGCTCAGGACTTAGATGAGAGTAGAAGCTGCCTGGATGTGAAATGAACACAGAGGAAAGCAGAGGCAAGACGGGGAGAGAAACTGAGGTCTGCTCCCGGCATTCGAGCTGCCCCGATACAGCTGTGCTGGAGACCAGTTCCCTTGAGTGTCTCATCACACGCTCCACTAAGCGTCCCCTTTTGCTAAAGCCACTTTGAGCCAAGTTCCTTTCACTGGCAGCTGGGAGTGTTTCAGCCAGCAGGGGAGAACAGGAAGCGAGCTTCCTCTCCAGTCTTGCGGGAGGTAGCTGCCCCGGGACCTGGGTCGGGCTGGACGTCAGCGGGTCCTCTCTCCCACCCCGAGCAGAGTAGAGGAACAGGTAGGGTCTGGAAAGCAGGGTGCCATCCTGCGAGATTCCTTCCTCTTCTATCCGCACAGCCATTCAATCACCAGCTTCAATCACTCACCCTCCATAAAGCCTCTCCCACCTCGTTCCTGGCCCCTCTGATTTTTGCATGGACTGTTACTCCTGCTTGTGGACGTCTGCCTCCAGTTTTGTCCTTGTGAATCTTTTTTTCTACAAACAGGGAGCTATTTCTTGAACTCCAGTCCAACCACTTGTGCCACAGACACTTGTGCCACAGCTTCCTGTGGCCAAAGCCTGGAGACCATTCCAATGACAGTGACATACATTCAAGACTTTTCATCATCCGACCTAATCTGTCCATCCTTTGCATTAGGACAAATTTTAAGAGTCCTCCTTAAAATGCTGTCACATAGTCCTGTCTTTCTGTCTGCAGCACTGCCTGAGATCGCCTCTTCTCGCCAGGCTTAGCATAAAGGTCCGTTTTCTGTGGAGCCTCCCCAGGCTTCTCTCCGCGCTCGGTCGGCCCCACCCTCCCCTGGGCTCCCACAGCACCCTGCCTGCCTGCCTGTTACGGCCCCTGGACCGTCTCCATGTCCAGCTCTGCCCCCAGATGGGGGCTTCTTGGGGGCACGGCCAGGCCCCATCCCTGAGTCCTGAACACCCAGCCCAGCCTGGCACAGGGAGGGGCCTCCAGACCTCTGATACGTTGCATTGTGTGCCCAAGGAACTGCTTAGCGCCCCAGACCCGTCACCAAGTTTGTTACACTCACGCATTTAAAACCACCTCCAGGGCCGGGGAGTCGTGGAAGAGAATCAATTACTCCAACCCCCGCCTTGTCCGGCGCAGCAAGCAGCAAGCGTGGCAGGTCTGGGAGACCTCCTCCCCAGAGAGATTCCCACTCCACCTTCATTAGCACGCTTTGGGGAAATGGGTGGGTTCCCAGCAGGGTGGCGGCAGTTTGCAGGCCTCCTCGGACACGGTGCCAACAGAACCAGACGTGGAAGCAGACGGCGGTGACCGGGAGAGCCTTCCTGCTGGAGGGAGAGAGCCTCATCCCGCCAGAGAGCTCTGGTCTCAGAATTCCCTACCGGAGGAGGGGAGTCCATTTAATTGATAACAGAGGGAGAACAGGGCAATGCTTTCCTATCCACAGCTCAGGAGATCCCCGAAGACACAAGGAATCAGATCTCTTACCCCGGCTTCCGTCAGCTCAGAGGGAGGATTTTTAACAAGGAAAGGGGGGAACAAGGGGGAGGACCCATCTCCAGAGCTGTGCTAGGGGTTTGAACGCCGTTGTCTCTTCCTACCCTCCGTGATCACTCAGGGAGCAAGATGCTATCCCTGGGCGAATGACAGGAAGCTCAGTGGTCAAATCATTAGGCGAATTCACACAGCTGGTACACGGTGAGCGGAGTGTGGTTTACACGACCTCCTCACCGTCACCCCAGCCAGACCAGCGAGGCAGAAAGAGCGTGAGTTTTACGGTCAGTAGCCAAACCTGCTGGAGCCACCATCCTCCACGTTCCCACCGAGTGATTCTGTCACCCACGGGGCATAACAGGGACGAAAGCCCCACCTCTGACGGCTGTTGTGTGAGGACAAATCAGGGGACAGCATCTGGCGCCTACTGGGGACACAAGGAATTGCTGGCTATCATGACTTTTTCTCCTGCCTTGCTCTGGACTTTGTGTCCCTCAGATGACCTGTCTCATTGCCAGATTCTAAGTCAGCTGAAACCAGAGAGAGTCCCAGTGACCCTGTGACCTCGGACAAGTTCGTTTGCTTTTCTGGGCCTCAGTTTTCTCCGGTGGGACGTGAGTGCTGGGCAGGGTCCCTGTTCCTCTCCCTGGGTCCTCGTACCTGTGGGGCTTTCATTTTTTTTTTTTTTAATGTTTATTGTATTGATTTTAGAGAGAGAGAGGGAGAGAGATACAGGAATATCGATCTGTTGCTGTGTGTGCCCTGACCGCAGATGGAACTCGGGAGGACGCTCTTATCCACTGAGCCATCTGGCCACAGGGCTGTGGGGTTTGCTAAAGATAGTCATGGGTGGGCAGGATAGGGAAAGGCAGCAAGGCGGGCCTGGCTAGTGATGTTGTCATATTTCGTCTGTCTTTGGATTGGTGTGATATCACCTTGTGGTGTATCTCTTTCTGATAAACATCTCTGACTGGCAGTTAAGTGTCTTTGGTTAATAAAAATGGGAAATAAATTAATCATGACTTAAATGCAGTGTGTTTGGGAAACAGAATCTATAAAAACTCAAATCCACCAAGGTCAGAAGGGGGAAAAAAAAAAGGTGTCCTTTATGATAAGTTGGGGACACATGGGGCATATATGTCCGTGGAGCCTTCCGGTTGTAGGCAGAGGACCTGTGGGCGGGGGGCCTCCGGGTACGGCAGGCGGGGATGGGAGGCTCGGTCCCTTTAAGGCCCTTCTCCCCCTCCCCCAGCCCCAGGTCTGTGTGGAGGAGGACATGCATTATTGAAAGCACTTCTCAATACCTATTCACTCTCCTCCTCCTCCTGTGGGTGGCAATCACAGTTTACATAATCTGTCTCTCTGTCCTCCCCGGCAGCTGCTCCCTTCTGGCTGAGCAGTTTGAGGAGGGGGAGGGAGGGGAGCAGGGAGGCTGTTAGCTCTGAGCTGCCACCTCCAGTGGTGGCCAGGGTGCCTCGGAACGAGGGGAGGAGAGCAGACATTGACGTCACACGGCGCTGGGTTCAGGTATCAGTATGTGACGTGTGACCTGGGTGCGCCACCTGGCCTTTCCCTGGGGATCTTGATCATCGTCTCCCTGGCCTCCATTATTCGCTCCATGCAAAGAGCTCCCAAACCTCCGTTTCCAGCCCAGACGTCTCTCCTGGACTCCAGGCCGTCTGTCAACAGCTTGAGGGACAGCTCTGTTCACAGACAGCGTAGGCTTTACACTTCCCAAACGGATCTTACCAGTTTTCTACTTGTCTGTCCATCCAGTCACCCATCGAAACACTCATCCGAACACCCATCGAAACACCCATCCATCGAAACACCCATCCATCCATCTATCCATCCATCCATCGAAACATCCATCCATCGAAACACCCATCCATTGAAACACCCATCCATCCATCTATCCATCCATCATCGAAACATCCATCCATCGAAACATCCATCCATTGAAACACCCATCCATCGAAACATCCATCCATCGAAACATCCATCCATCCATCCATCCATCCACCCATCCATCCACCCATCCATCCATCCATCGAAACATCCATCCATCGAAACATCCATCCATCCATCCATCCATCCATCCATCCACCCATCCATCCACCCATCCATCCACCCATCCATCCATCCATCGAAACATCCATCCATCCATCCATCCATCCATCCATCCATCCATCCACCCATCCATCCATCCACCCATCCACCCATCCACCCATCCATTATTCATCTAACCATTCACTGTGCGCTCAGCATTTGTCGACACTGGAGCTAGAGCGGCACGCGAGGTAGGCACTGTTGGCCCTCTCAGAACTCAGTGCTGTGAAGGGGACAGACAAGTCAACAGGCATCATAATAAATGTGATGAGGATGATGATATGCAGAGGAGGGTACCCAACACAGCCCTGGGCGATCAGAGATGACTTTTTTCGAGATGACAGCTAGACGGAGACCTGAGAGAGACCTGAGAGATAAAGAGGGAACCTTCTTTTCCTCTGCATTTCTTATCTGTGTTACCCAAGGGGACACTCGTGACCCCTTCTTTTGATAACAGTGTAATGGCACCCCTTCAGGAGAACCCGCTCCTTTCCCACTCACCCCGGCCCTTAGGGACTACGTGGGACGATGACATCATCGCCAGCGCCAGGGGAGAGTGTGTGTGACCCAGGCCTGGCTGTAGGGACGCGGTAGGGATCAGGGTGCTGAGATCCAGCCCCAGCCCCTTGCTGGAGCCGCCTGGAGTGGGGTGTCCTGCTCTTACTGGAGTTGCTTAGCTGGTGGCCAGGCGGCTGCTGTGTGGCCCCCCTGAGGGGAGGGCCCACCTGACAGCGATGCAGCCTAGAGGCCAGCAGAACTGAGACGAGCAGGAGAGTCTGAGGCCATCCTGGGCCGCCCTGGGTCCAGGTGTAACCGACACCAGCCACGTCACACTCCGCTCGAGCCGTGTGGAGCTGGGTTTCCGTCACTCACGGTCAGGTTGCCCTCATTAACAGTCAAGAGGGTCATTAAACGGTAGGAGAGCCTTTTCCTAGCCTTTGTCTTGTTGGATTTTCACAACCGCCCTAGGAGGCTGTTTGCAGATGGTGGAATGGAAGCGGGAAAGCTCAGAGAGCAGAGTTAGCTGGGCTTGGCCCAGGTCTGCCAGACACCAGAGTCCCTGCTTTATTCAGAAGACCAGGATTTAGTAAGAAAGATGCTGGAGAGTAGGATTCAGACTTGAGAGGAGAGGGCACTGAGCAACTCGCCCATGGCAGAGGACCTCCCTCCCTCCCCACAGTCAGCCCGTATTCTGTTGTCTGACCACGTTTCAAGTTCTGGCTAAAAAGTCACCTCCTCCATGAAGTCCTCAGGAACTTCCCCTCTCCTTTTTATGCTTTTTCAACCCCTATTTAGCATGTTCTTTGTAGCACTGGTCACTTTAAGCCTCCCCATGACACTTATTGAAGTGCATGAATCATTCCCTTCCAGGGAAGTTCGCGCTGTACTCGTCACTGATTAGACCCAAGCTTCTTCCCCCACGCCTGGTACCCAGTAGGGGCTGAATGCATTTATTTTTTTTAAAGGATTTGAAGTAAGTTAATGTCCAGATAAAAAG
This sequence comes from Saccopteryx leptura, assembly GCF_036850995.1. NCBI lineage: Eukaryota > Metazoa > Chordata > Mammalia > Chiroptera > Emballonuridae > Saccopteryx > Saccopteryx leptura. The sequence goes on along the minus strand of NC_089508.1, from coordinate 190,934,902 downwards.
TAGTGTTGGATGTGAACGAGAGTGGCAGGGAGCTAGAGGGGGAAGTGGAGATGAGACACAGAGAGACACAGAGAGGGAGGATGAGTCAGTGCGGGGTGGAAGCCAGCGGAAGGGGGACTCCTGCGAAGGAGAAAGGGGGAGTCCTGGGTGCAGAGACCTGGGGGGGCCTGCCAGCCTTGACTGGGGCTCAGCTGACCTGGATTGCTGTTTCGTTGTGGAACCATCTGGGAAAGACTCGGTGTGCTTCGAATCCAGCCGAGTCGGAGGGACACACCTCCAGTGTGGGGGAGGGGAAGCTGGAGGAGCAGGGTCCTGTGAGCCCTCTCCCCGCCGCGGGGGGCAGGAGGGGCAAGGTAACTGGGAGAGCCGGGGGTCCCGAAGGAGCTGGGAGACTTGGTAGTGAAGGAAGGGGAGGAGGCAGAATAACGGTGGGTCAGTAGAAGCCACGACCTGCTGGTACCACATCCTGGGACCTCCACTCCCAGGGGCGGCTGCGGTGCACCCATCCCCTCCAGGACCTGCGCTTGCAGCCCAACCCAGAGAAGGACGCACCCTCCAGGCAGCAGGCCCCTGAGTTTTCCCGCTCTGCTCTGCGGCTGGGTGGTGGACCAGCTGCCCCTCTCCATCACGGCTTTGCCCTTCCAAAGTGAGCACCAGCCACGTGATCCTATTTATTGTATCCATCTGCTTGTTTCCTGTTCATTTCTCCCCCCCTCCCCTGGGGGGGGGGGGAAGACGTGTCAGGGGAAATGCCATGAGGACAGGGACCTTGTGCATCTCCGGCGCCTAGTACGGTGCCTGGATGCTCACCAAATGCCGAGTGGATTAATGAATGGAAGGACAGGCAGGCTGGCAGGGTGTGGTGGGGGTGGGGGTGGGACTTGGACGTGGCATCGGCAAAGCACTCGACGAAGCGAGGCTCCCAGAATGAAGGTGTCTGGGTTCTGAGATGAGAGCCCTCGAGAAGAGAAGGGCCTTTCTAGGGCTGTGTGGCTGTCAGCCCAGGTGCAGCGGCTGCAGCGAGAGGGAGCACTGGGGGGGGGGGGCTCCTCCTGCCCCTGCCCCTGCCACCCCTGCTCCTGGCAGTGAGCAAGCCCTCCAGGACCAAAGGGTGCTGCCCCTGCCACCCCTGCTCCTGGCAGTGAGCAAGCCCTCCAGGACCAAAGGGTGCTGCCCCTGCCACCCCTGCTCCTGGCAGTGAGCAAGCCCTCCAGGACCAAAGGGTGCTGCCCCTGCCACCCCTGCTCCTGGCAGTGAGCAAGCCCTCCAGGACCAAAGGGTGCTGCCCCTGCCACCCCTGCTCCTGGCAGTGAGCAAGCCCTCCAGGACCAAAGGGTGCTGCCCCTGCCACCCCTGCTCCTGGCAGTGAGCAAGCCCTCCAGGACCAAAGGGTGCTGCCCCTGCCACCCCTGCTCCTGGCAGTGAGCAAGCCGCCAGGGAGCACTGGTGGGGGGGGGGCTCCTCCTGCCCTCCTGCCTCTGCCACCCCTGCTTCTGGCAGTGAGCAAGCCCTCCAGGACCAAAGGGTGCTGCCCCTGCCACCCCTGCTCCTGGCAGTGAGCAAGCCCTCCAGGACCAAAGGGTGCTGCCCCTGCCACCCCTGCTTCTGGCAGTGAGCAAGCCCTCCAGGACCAAAGGGTGCTGCCCCTACCACCCCTGCTCCTGGCAGTGAGCAAGCCCGCCAGGGACCAAAGGGTGCTGCCTCTGCCACTCGGGGAGGAGGGAGCCAGAGGCGTGAGCCCGGGGCGCCACCGGGAGCCCCACCTGTCCCGTTTTAGAGACGATGAAACTAATGCTTAGACCAGTGCGGGGGGTTGCTGGAAACTGGACAGATTAGGAAAGAGCTGGAACTGGAACCCAGGTTATTCCAGCTCCCAAGTTTGCCCTCTTTCTAGAGCGCGTCTAAGATCCTGTGATTCCGTTCCAAGGAGACATCTGCTGCGGCGTGACGCCCAGCCTGACAGAGGCATGGCCAGTGTCTCCGAGCCCCCGAGGGGGTGGGGAGCAGCGACACTACCATCAGCCGAGTCTCTGGCCCAGGCTGACCTCCAGGGTCGGCATCCCTGTGTGCACTGGCGTCTGATCACAGAAGAGAGACCCTGTGAGCAGCTGTAGTCACTCCCAGGTCATCATGGACCTCAAATGAGATTCTAAGTGGCCGGGTGACAAGTTCATTCTAAGTGATTTGCTTATTAGCATTTGGCCTTTATTTTCTATCAGCGTGATTTTTATTTCCTAGTTTCTACTGATTGGAAAAAATGATGAAAGATAAAAAGTTCAAGCTCATGAAATTCTCTCCATTCCTTTCCCATTTTTCTGGATGTCTTGAGTTAAACCCGCCAATTACGAGGTCCTTCCGTGCACTGACCGTGGACAGTCCCATTATTATCCCTGAAAGCTGGCCCTGGCCGCCTCCACCCTGTCAGCACCCCGAGTCCCACCTTCTGGACCCCTGAGCTCCTCAGCACTCCTGGCTGTGGCCCAGGCTCTGTTCCCCTGCGCCCCACTCGTATTTCCAGCCCCTTGTGTGGAGACAGGTTGCAGAGCTAGCTCTGGCCAAGGGGATGTACAGAGAGACAACATGTATCGCTTCTACGCTGCAGTATTTAAGAGTTCTTCAATCGCCTTCTTCCTTTGCTTCCCAACAGCGGAGCCAGCCTAGATCCCTGAGACACAGCCTGGATCCCTGAGTCACAGCCTGGATCCCCGAGTCACAGCCTGGATCCCCGAGTCACAGCCTGGATCCCCGAGTCACAGCCTAGATCCCCGAGTCACAGCCTGGATCCCCGAGACACAGCCTGGATCCCTGAGTCACAGCCTGGATCCCTGAGACACAGCTTGGATCCCTGAGTCACAGCCTGGATCCCTGAGACACAGCTTGGATCCCCGAGTCCCAGCCTGGATCCCCGAGTCCCAGCCTGGATCCCCGAGTCACAGCCTAGATCCCCGAGTCCCAGCCTGGATCCCCGAGTCCCAGCCTGGATCCCCGAGTCACAGCCTAGATCCCCGAGTCCCAGCCTGGATCCCCGAGTCACAGCCTGGATCCCCGAGTCACAGCCTAGATCCCCGAGTCACAGCCTGGATCCCCGAGTCACAGACTGGATCCCCGAGTCACAGCCTGGATCCCCGAGTCACAGCCTAGATCCCCGAGTCACAGCCTGGATCTCCGAGTCACAGCCTGGATCCCCGAGTCACAGCCTGGATCCCCGAGTCACAGCCTAGATCCCCGAGTCACAGCCTGGATCTCCGAGTCACAGCCTGGATCCCTGAGTCACAGCCTGGATCCCCGAGTCACAGCCTAGATCCCCGAGTCACAGCCTGGATCTCCGAGTCACAGCCTGGATCCCTGAGTCACAGCCTGGATCCCCGAGTCACAGCCTGGATCCCCGAGTCCCAGCCTGGATCCCCGAGTCACAGCCTGGATCCCTGAGTCACAGCCTGGATCCCCGAGTCCCAGCCTGGATCTCCGAGTCCCAGCCTGGATCCCCGAGTCCCAGCCTGGATCCCCGAGTCACAGCCTGGATCCCCGAGTCCCAGCCTGGATCTCCGAGTCCCAGCCTGGATCCCCGAGTCACAGCCTGGATCCCTGAGTCACAGCCTGGAAGGAACCTGTCTGGAGAGTGGCTGGCCCCACAGCAGACTTCCCACAAGGAAGGAACGAGCTTTCACAGTGTGAAGCCACAGAGGTTCCGGGATTCATTTGTTACTGTCGTATGTAGCCTAGCCATCTTGACAAAGCTGTCCCTACGGGCCCCTTTTTCGTCATGCCACAGTGTCTGCTGTCAAATACCATGATGAGCATGGACGTCGGAAGATGCAGTGGGGACCCGGGGGGGGGGCACAGTTAAAGAGCAGCAGCTGAAGACAAATGAGCTTTTATAATGCAGCGCATCCGTGTGGCGGATGGAGGAGATACAGGGGTTGTGGGAGGCCAGGGAAATGGCAGCAAGACAGAGAGAGGGGCAAGCCATGGAGGGCTTCCTGGAGGGAGAGTATTGTATGCTCAGCACAATTTTTACGTTTTTTTTCCCCCTGGTAGTTGACAATATTTAATACATATATTTGAAAAGGGAACACGAGATCATTCTTATAAACAGGAAACCTGCATCATTTCTATAAATAGAAGGTTAGAGTAAAAGTGAATACATAGAAAAGACAACATTGTTATTCAGTTGTAGCTAGAGGCTGCTGCCAGCTGCAGGCTGGACCTCTGTTGGGAAAGAAGGCCAGCAGGTGCTAGAGAGGCATGAAGGAGATGCTCACCTCCAGCTGAGCCTCTCTCCTTGATGCAGTCAACTGAGAAGGAAGTAACTCTCACCCAGTGGTATTTAACTCGAGCCTGCATGAACTCTTAAAATGGTCTCATGGACCACTGATGTTGGTGCCCACTCTTTGGAACGCTGCCTCAGCAGGCTCTGCCTGCTCTGAGACCATGTGGCCAGCTGCTGCCCGTCCAGACTTGACCCCTGCTGCCTGTGTGGACTTGCCCATTGTTACCTGCCCGGACTTGACTACTGCTGTCCTCCTGGACCTGGCCGCTGCTATCCTCTCGGAGTTGACCGCCACTGCCTACTCTGTACTCACCGCACACTATATTCTAGACCAGGAGTCTCAAACTCAACTCAGCATGTGGGCCGCAGAGCAAGATCACAGCCGTTCGGCGGGCCGCACTAGGTCTACAAAAGGCAACTGTTTCGCAACACTTTTCTCACTGCAGTTGAAAACAAAAAAAAAAAATCAGTACAACAAGCACAATCGTACATGCAGTTTACTCAGTGTCACAAAACGACCAGAAACTGTAGTTCGCATCACAACTGCTGTTAACTAAACTAATATCTAGCTAGGATGCTAGAGACATGAAAAATACAAGTAGGCCCCTAGGCTTACTTAATTTTATCCAAAATATTTTGAACTTCGTGGATTAGTCTGCGGGCTGCACAAAATTGTTCGGCGGGCCGCGAGTTTGAGACCCCTGCTCTAGACAGACTAGGGCTGGGGAGCTGCTTTGTCGCAGTGGATGAGCTTGGTTCCAGGTCCCGCCACCTCAGGGAGTTCGCATGATGAGAAAGATGCAGGAACCATCCTTTCTGAGCGCTTCCTAAGCGGCAGAGGCTGTGTTAGGTGTCGTAGACAGGTTATCTCAGCCTCCCCCCATTTCAGTCATGTATGTACCACCTTCCCTTCGTGATTTCTGCCATATCAGTCCCATTCACTTACTTAGCATTTTTATTTAAGTTGATTTGCCTTTTAAAAAGCACAGAATTTTATTTTAAAAGAAAATGCTATATTACTGCCATAAATCACAGCGTTTGGTGTGCTACTTATGTTTTTCTAATGTGCATCAATTGTGAGCTAGTAAAATAATAACTATTCCTCCACGTACCACCTGAAATCACTGTGTACACCATCAATCACCCACATGCCAGCCTTTGGGAAACACTGCAGTGTCACACATCCCGGGAGAGACGGTTTACAGGTAAGAAGACGGAGGCGCAGATGGCTCCCTGCCCGATGTCCCACAGGCTGAGTGAGGGGCTTGGGGCTGAGAGGTGGATCCCCACAGGCTGAGTGAGGGGCTTGGGGCTGAGAGGTGGATCCAGACAGTCCTGCCCCACATGCCTAAGCCCTTTCACCACGAGTGCTTTCCCAATGCACTGCTTTCAAATCCAAAGGATCCTTTAAAAATGAAAATCAGTGTGGAAATACAATACATAAAACAGATCGAATCAAAGCTTTTTACATTTAAATGGGCTTGTTGGGTCCAGAGCGTCCCTCTGGAGGAATCTCCATTGCCCAGACCTGTCATGGCCCTTGAGAACCTGTCTCAGAAGCCTGGGACTCTGAGGAATGTCATTTCAAACCCACAGTGCACTACCCTGTCTCTTGACTCCCATTTAGTCTGACTTTCCCTGGGAGCCAAACTCCTGAGGGGCAACTTCTGGGTCTGTGCTATCTTTTCTGCCTGGACATCTCTCCTTTGGGCCTTGGGCATGTTGAAATCTTAAAAAAGGTCTACCTTGCCCTCTTGAAGTCTGCCACTGACACTATACGCCTTACTCTGACCTAATTATCCATTCAGTGAACACTGATGTCTAACTTGTACCCAGATTTTCAGAGGACACCAGAGGAATAGACGTGCAGTGCCTCTGATAGCTTCCCAGTCCAGCGTGTGACACAGACACACACAGACACAAACGCGAGGAGGGTTTGAGCAGCTGCTGCTCACTGAATCTCATTCTCTCCTCAGTCCCTGCCTCTCTCGGGGGGGGGGGGGGCCGGGCTGCCTCCTGCTGTGAGCAGCGCCCAGGGTGGGACCAGCCGGGGCACCCCGTGGTGCTGGCTGCCTCCTGCTGTGAGCAGCGCCCAGGGTGGGACCAGCCGGGGCACCCCGTGGTGCTGGCTGCCTCCTGCTGTGAGCAGCGCCCAGGGTGGGACCAGCCAGGGCACCCCGTGGTGCTGGCTGCCTCCTGCTGTGAGCAGCGCCCAGGGTGGGACCAGCCGGGGAACCCCGTGGTGCTGGCTGCCTTCTGTATTGAGATGCAGAGGACTTGTCTAATTCCTCACTCTGGTTCTTGGGTCAGTGTTCCTTGCAGCAACTAATGCCCAGCATAAGTCTGGAATTAGAAGCATACCTTTACTCAGAGACCCCCAAGCCCTCACTCCAGCAGGAGGATCAACTTATAACTGTACCAGCATCTATCTACAGTATGAAACGTTGCCTTACTCCAGGCCTTAGTCCGCCTCTCCCCTCATGGTGGAATCTGTGACCTCACCCCCCCCAAACCTAGAAACCATCTCCCACCAAAGTGGGTACTTTCAAAGGGTCCTTTTCTGACAGGAAGAGAAGAATCTGTCACTCTGAAATTATGCAGAGATCCTGGTAGAGTTCCAATAAGTTTTAAAGATTCTTAAAGGATAGTCAGCGGTGGTGACCCCTGACCAAGCCAAGATGGCTCTTTTCCTTAGTCCTCTCCTCCCCGAGATGTCTCCATCTTTGGGAGACTCCAGATGTCCCCAGAACATCACCCTCCCGGTCTCCCTTGTGCCGCAAGACAATGTTTAAAAGAAGTTTGAATTCCAGGAAGGCGCTTCTTGGTTGGCCCTAGAATTGGGCCCCTTAGAAAACTCAAATCAGTTCAAGTCAAGTCAAGTCAACTCGGGTCAACTCAACTCAGCTCAACTCAAGTCAGTTCAACTCGACACATATTTACGGTGTTTCTCTCTTTGCCTATTCCATACGACCCTGAACTGGGCGCCAGTTTTGGAAAAGCTAGGATCCTACAGTTAACAAGACACAATCTTCACTCTCAAGGAGTTGTCTGTTTTGAACATAGATTTCAGACTCAAACCTTTCCTTGACCTGAGCAGCCCCTTGCACAGAGGGTTGGGTCAAGAACTTCCTTTTCTTCCCTGGAGACAGCCAAACCTGCAGCCTAATTCCTGAGGTCTACTCCCCCACACTTCTCACACTACCCTGGTGGGGTTGTGTGACTTCAAGACTTCAGATTACATAGTCAGTTGGTCCTGCCTCCATGTGGGTCCTGAGTCATCCATCCACCCACTCACCCACCCACCCACAGACCTGCACTGAGCACATAATATGTGCCAGATACCTGACAGACATTCTCTCTTTTCATTCTCCGCCATCAGTGTGGATGCAGAATCAGTGTGTGGCCAGCTAGAACTTAACCCAGTCCTGGTCCCAAAGCCTGTGCTCTTTCTATCCTCTTCTGCTGTCTTTTAGGACAATTCAGCAGATTTTCTAGTAAAGGATGGAGAACGCTGAATGCTTAAACAGACACATTCTATATGAAGTGAAAAAGCTCATTACTGAATATTTTATATAAGGCGAAATCCCACTTGACCAGTTTATTAGAATTCCTTGAGAAATGAACTCTATAGGGAGATAAAGGGTGACTTTCACTAAAAGCCTTTGTCAAGTTTCTATCCCCAATCCTATGGATAGAATGGATTCACTATAGAATTAGGCAGAGGTGGGTGGTGAGTGGAAGGGAGTGTATTTTTGCATGGATGGAGAACTGGCTTAGAGGCAAGAAAGAGAGGGTAGAGATCAATGGGCGCCTGTTCAAATGGAGAAGTAGTGCTCCCCAGGAATCGGCACTGCTGGCTCTTATATACCACGCGGTGTGCGTGCATTGAGCACCCAGTGGGTGCAAGTCCTGCATTAAGCATGGGGGACACCCAAACACGCCAGCCCCATCTCCTCTCCCAGAGAGGGCTGAGGAAAGAAGTGCTCGGTGACCTCTCCAAGTCTCAGAGGACAGGAAGCACCCCAGTGGGCTGGGATGGCAGGCAGCCCAGTGGAGACGGAACTGCAGGAGTGGCTGGGGGAAGGGAAAGAGCCCCGGGCAGCACCCAGAAGCTTTGAGTTCACTGACCTGCAGTGTGACACGGGGCAAGTTCTTCCCCTCTGTCTCCCCTTTTCCCTCCTATCCAATGAAGGGATCTAGAGGATCATCTATGTAAATCCCTTCATCTCGGTGATCTCTAAGGATGTGGCGCTTTGGATGGGGAACAATGACTTGAAGTAGGACCTGGTGAAGAGAAAGTCCACTTCCTGCGGCCAAAGTGTCCCCTTCAGTCCCCGCACTGTGATGGGGGGGCCACTCACTTTCTCATTCGTGAGCAGTGAGGACGAGGCAGAGAGCCACGAGGTCTGTGGTGCTGGGGCTCGGAGCCCAGCCTGGAATCCCTCAGTGACATTAGCTGTGAGTGACTCAGCGTCATAAATAGCTCCCATCTGGGTGAGCACCGCTCGCTGCAGTGATCGAGCGATCTCTGTATCCACACACACTCTCTCTGTGCAAATATGTGGCTCACTGTATGCTAAATACGAGGTGGCCCGGAGACGTTCCTCCTCTTAAAAGACTATCTGGTATGAAACTCAAGACTGTTTATTTAAAGACACAAGTTTACAACTCTGCACGTTGGATTCCTGGTTGTGGGTGGCAGAGAAAAGGCAATGTGGATGGAGGGACGCTGGGTGCGATCTGAGCTGGGGGGGGCTGCCTGGAAGGGGGGGGGGGCCGAGGCTGCTCGCTCCACTGTCACCCTCTGTCCGCAACAGGAGGGCCCGATGGGCGCCACGCACAATACTCTTTAGCTCCCCGAGCGGGGGTGTGCGTGGGGTGGGGAGGGCTGAGCCACAGTTCCGCAGAGGGAGCACAGGGACTCGGAGTGACAGGAGACCCAGGTCCCAGCACTGTTGTGCCCTGCGCATGGTCTTGGGCAGTTTATTTAATTCACTCACCCATTCATCGAACATGTACCAAGCACCTACAAGATGCAGAGACCGTTTGGAGATCCAGACAAGAAAACGTAGGTCTGAATTCAGGCTTAGCCATCTACCAGCTGTATGTCTGTGGGCAAGTCCTTTCCCCTCTCTGAGCTTCAGTTTCCCATCTGTGAACCGGGGGTAAGAAAGCCAACTAAGGTGGTGTTTTTTTTGTTTGTTTGTTTTTCTTGCAGGGGAGCATTATTGAAGAAGGTAACACGCAAGGAAATGCATCTCTCTTGTAAATGGCTCTAAAAAGGCCCCCTAACGCCATTCCACCACACTGTCCAATCGATCCATCTCATTCACACTCGGGAGTATTCTTGGTGATTTGCGGAGGGGAAACGATACGACGACCCCTACACGGGGCACTGCGCGTGGGGCGACCCCACGAGTTACCTTACCTTTGCTCTCTGTCCGAGCTGGGATGCAGCGACCTTCAGTCAGTTAGCGGAGCAGATGAGCATTCCAGAGACACACAGCTTCCTGGGGAGGAGAGAGGGAGCTGGGGTGAGGGGAGAGAACCTCTGGGGGAGCTGGCATCCTGCATGGGCACTGAGCCTCAGGCCCCACCGAGGGTATGCCCTGGCCCCTCCTGAGGCCACCGCTGGTGCTGTCAGGTCCAGCAAGGGGCCAGCGGGACCTGCTGGGCACCTGGCCCAGCTCCTGGCCCTGCGTCCCCTGCTCTCCTGACACCAGCTGTCCATGTTGGTCACTGGTTCAGGCGATGCTGGTGTCCTACCGCTGACCACACCACTTTCTGGCTTAGATGTGATTTCTGACTGGTGATAATGAATGGAGTTTGCTGTCAGTCATATCTGGGTTGGAACTCTGGCTTGGGAGAAACCCGTTATGTTCCTGTGAGCCACAGTTTCCTCACGTGGAAAGTGGGGCTCCCGATAGCACCCACTGGTACGTCAGGTGCGGTATGAGTGCTCATCGTCATTGGCGGTGGCGGTGAGTAATGTCTGTGAAGATATCCACTATGCCGTAGCCCCTCATGACTTAGTGACCTTCCTCTGCCTTTCTCTGGGAGACACCCAGCATTCCTGAAAGGTGAGCATGGTCTTGTGTGCCTGTTTCCAAAGCCTGGCACGGGGCCTGGCACGAGGCGGGCACCCAGTGCTGTCTGCTGACTGAGCCGTGCCCGACAAGCGTGCTGCCCCATGGTCACTGGGGTTAGTGCAGTCTGTGTCCCGCTCCTGCTTTGTAGGTGGGGACACAGTGTGAAGAGAGGAAACGGAAACAGTGGGCGAACGGGGAGCCGGAACAGAACCCACAGCCCTCGATCTCTTCACCCCACTGTGGTCAGCGTGTATCTGGGGGGACGCCAAGGCGCTGGCCACGGCGGGGGGCCCACCACGTGCACTTGGGGGCCTGCGTGCGGCCTGGTCCCTCCTCCTCGACTGTTTCCTCTTCCTCCCTGCCGGGGTCCTGCTCACTGTGACTCCAGGAAGTGGAGAGTCTGTTTACAGAGGCGGGGACAGAGGACAGGGCCCAGGTCACAGAGGCGGTCCATGCAAGCAGGGCTTCCAACAGATCAGCTGACCCCAGGCCTTTTCCTCGGCCGGCAGCCTTCCCGGGGCGCCCGCACCCAACCCGCTAGGTCTCCGCGACCCCCCGGTACTGTTACTTCCTAACACAGTCTCCACCGGCCCCTCCCACTGCTGGAACAGGAGCAGCCCCCCCCCCCCCCGCCCCCGCCATGCCTGGTGCTCAGCAGGACGTGATAATTATCTGTCCAGGGCGCGAATGAATAAGCAATGAGTGGCTGAACGCCTGGGCCAGGCCGTGTTCTAAGTGCCTGTGACTCTGCTGCCGGAGGGCAGGCGTGCTCTGTTGTCAGGGAGCTGACAGTCTTTGAATTTAAAGCTAGCAGCTGGACTGAAAACAGGGCAGATGTTACTATTTTCTGGGGGGCCAGGCGGGGAAGTGGGGAGAGAGTAGACGTGGGCGGAGCCTGCTGACTGCCCAGGGAGTGGGCACAGGGGACAAATGGTGGCCTCCCCGGCCTCAGGCAGGGCCACCTGTGCTCTGGGCCCTGTGGCTGCCCTTTCAGACGGCAAGGAGAGAAAGCGGGGTGGTGCCGTTACCTGGTCAATGTCTACCTCCTGCTGAGCCCCAAACAGCTGGCACGCTGCCTGGCACAGAGCTGGTATTAAGTACATATTGATCAACGAAGGAAGGGCGGGCAGAAAGCAGGTCAGATGACTCAGGCCTGGAGGCTTGTGGGAATCAAGAGTGTCAAGGAGCAGGATGATCATGACTTACACTGAATGGGGCCGTACTGCTCACAGACCCCTTCAGACCACAGCTGCTACTCTCACAGGCGAGCAGCAGTCCGTGCACGTGTATCACTGAGCACTCCGCACAGCACCGGAGGGGTTCACGTGCACAGCAGGGCGGGGGTGGCACTGTTCACGCAGAACCCACGTGCGAGCCCTCGACGTCCTCAGTCTCTAATGCTCCCACCAGCCCGGCAAGGCCCAGGCCGGAGCTCCCGTCGTGAGGAGGACACGGAGGCCCAGAGCCGTCTTGGTCCTGCACTGCCGGACCCTGGTCTCACTCTGGGAGTGAGCCGTAAGGAGCCCCCAGCTTAGTGGGGATACCCGCAGGACACGGGTGGTTAAAACCCCGTGGAGCAGGACGGGCTTTCCCCGCCAGAAGGAGCAGGGTCCACAGAGACGCGGAGGGAGCCTGGTCTTCTCGGGCCTTGGGAGGAGTTTGATTTGGCCCTGGGGAGAAAGTTGGGGGCTGGGAAGTTGTTGAGGCCGGTTATGAGGGGCTTTAGTGGGGTGTGGGCTTTTTTTAAACAGTTATTTATTTATTTATTTATTTATTTATTTATTTATTTATTTATTTATTTAGAGAGGAGGGGGGGAGAGAGAGTGAGAGAGAGAGAGAAGGGGGAGGAGCAGGAAGCATCAACTCCCCTATGTGCCTTGACTAGGCAAACCAGGGTTTTGAACCGGCAACCTCAGTGTTTCCAGGTTGACGCTTTATCCACTGCGCCACCACAGGTCAGGCGGGTGTGGGCTTTTAACAGGACCCTTGCTTTGTGCTCTGGAGAGCTCCTTCTGGGGGCGAGGGCTGGGCGGGGGCTCGGGGTGGGAGGAGCAGGTTAGCAGGACTTGCTCTTGCTGAGCTTGGGGCAGAGGGAGCATGGACCCAGCCTCCAGGCCCAGAGGGTGTGGAGCGTGGAGCTGCCAGCTTTGTGAGCACCAACTCTCCCTTGCGTTGAGCCACCGTGTGGAGCTGGAGGTCCCGCCCCAGCTCCCAAGAAGATCATGGTGGCAAGTCCTCTCTCTGCCCCAGCCCCAGCCCCAGCGCTAGCCAAGGCTTCTTCCGCCACCGGCTACTCCCAAACCGTGTCCTAGCAACCTGGCAGCCCTCACCTTGGCAACGCCAGCTTCTGCACACTCATGCTCTGGTTGGGTTGCAAGGGAAGGTGGAGCTAGGATGCCTTCTGTCCACCAGACCTGCCCAGGGAACCAGCCCTGGGCAGCTGCAGCCTGTGCCCTAGGGCTCATCAGGTGGAGGCTGGCCAATCAGAGGAGAGAGGTGTGTCTGGACGCTGGACAGGACTTTGGGTCAGGCAGGACTCTGAACTCAGGGACTTTCAAGCTGGGTTCTGACCCTAGGGTGATAGTCTTCTCCGAATGACCTCAGACAAGTCTCTTCCCCTCCCTGGGCCCCAGTTTTCCCGTCTGTAAAATATGGAGGCTGCATAACACCATCTCTAGAGTCAAATGATATCTTCCCCCGTTTTTTTTATCTTTTCTATGCTTATTGGTTGGATGCTGTATTTTGGGCACGGATCTTACATAGTATCAGACTCCAGGGATTTAAATCCTGGTTTAGTTGGATAAGTTCCTTCATGTCTCTGAGCCTAGAAATTTTCCTCTATAAAAGGAATAGATCTCATGCTATTTCACCCAAAGAGTTATGAGGGTCAGTTGAAGTGGTATGAATGAAAGTGCTTTATAAGTCACAGAGAGCTATACAGCGGCTACCTGTTTCATCACATGGACTGTACTCAGTAACGACTTGTTGACCCCCTTTTCCACCCTGGCCCCCACTAGCAACCACAGCATGTATTTACTGAACACTAACTATGTGCCAAGCATTGTACTGAGGGTTTTATATTATCTCATTTTTATCTTCACGACAACCGTGTCAGGTACTTGCAATTATTATTCCCATTTTCCGGATAAACAAGTAGAGGGCCTATCTGGTCATATATAGAAGGAGCTCAGCCAGGCTCCCTGGCTTCAAAACTTAACCATTTAAAATTCACCGAGGTGGCCGCCTCAGGCTCTTCCATCCGTCCTGGGGTTTTCCTCGTGCCTCAAGTCAGGGTCTCACTCAGGGTTAGGTAGGCAGAGGCGCTGGCGTTTACTGGACATCCTCTCTGTGCCGAGAATCGATCAGCTTCCCAGACTTTTCCATGCAGGCAGTCTGCAGGGGGCGCACTGCAGCACCGATTCCGACTCAGGGGTCCGGGGTGCAGCTGGGGTCCTGCACGTCTAATAAGCTACCAGGACGTGCTGACGTTGCTGGTGCACCTTGGAGGAGCCGGGAGCCAGCAGAGTTCAAATAGCATCTTACTGGACCCTGGAAACTTGGTCTTCATAGCCCCAGGGTCACAGGAGGTGGGAGCGAAGGCTGGAGAGGCAGTGCACCTTATTCAGCGCCCCGCCGCATACGGGGTGGGTGTGAACCGAGGCCCGCTTGACCTTAGCAGTGCCCGTGGCTGCGGGCCACGCACAGCCCCCTGGCTCCGTGTTCCCGGCTCAGGTGCCGTCTCCGCGGCTGAAGCGGGCTGAAGCGGGCTGAAGCGGGCAGTGGTCTGGTCTCCGAGGCCCCTACTAGGAACCCTTTCTTACGTTCAGCTTGTCCTGAGCAGACCAGCTCCGAAGCTGGCTCCCAGGAAGTGCCCGTCTCAGGGTCCTGTGCGTGTATGACATCCCATCTGCCTCACCCTCAACCTGGCTCTTTTAGAATCACGGCTTTCTTTGAGAGTTTTGATATTTTATTTATCATGGATTATGTTACATTAATTTGGTTTTAACTCTAACAGATATTTACCTTGACGACTGAGTTTTCGGTGCCTTCTTACATTTTGCACCGGGGGGGGGGCAGGTGCCTCTCTTTCCTACCCACCCCCACCCCCAGCTGCGGCCAGCCCCGTGTCTCTTCCCGCCCCCTCCTGCCTCGCGGCGTCACCATGCTGCCTGCGCTGTGGCGCCCAGGGGCCCACCAGGAAGCCAGCCAGCTGATGGGTTTACTTCCCAGCAGGGGAGCCCCTCACTGTTTGCCCTCTGGCTAACCTACTGTGGAGATGCATCAGGGACTGTGGGCCTCAAGGGGGTCCAGGGAATTCCTCTGACCTGAGCTTTGCCCCTCAGGCCCTTTATCAGTGGGGTGACCAAGGAAATGCCAACCACAATTATGCCAGCCTCCGCTTCACGGCCCTGCCTGCTCTGGCCCCCGTCAATCTCTCTGTCCTCATCTCTATCATCCTCTCCCTCACTCAATTTCTGTCCCGCAACCCGTCAGATGGCTTCCTACCCCAGGACCTTTGCACTTTCCACTTGGACACTCGTCCCACGGCAAGCAGCGTCTTCCATCCAGATGTCAGCTTCAGTGCCTCTTTCTTCAGGTCTCCCCTGCCTGCCTTACGTAAACAGCCACCACACTCCCTAGCACACCCTCTTTTTAATTTCCTTTTCAGTTCTTATATAACTTGGCGGAATTCTTTGTTTACTCGCTGTTTTCTGCCTACCCACTAGAACGTGAGCTCAGTGAGAGCACAGACTGCGTCTTATTCATTTTCTCTCCAGCTCCTAAAATAGCCACCGGCCCATCGGAGGTGCTCAGCGAGTATTAAAGAATTAATGAGCAACACCCGGGCTTTCGGTTTCCATATTTGTGAGATGGGCTGACAACCCTAACCCTGTACTGTCAGAATCAAAAGCAGAACGACCCAGTGGGGCCAGCAGTCTACCCCCAGTTTATAGATGACAAACTTGAAGTTCAGAGACATGGTGGGACCTGTCCGAGGTCATCCAGCCGGGAAGTGCCAGGGCTGGTGTGCTCTCCGGCGTGGAGGAGCCCCTGGCCCCGCGCCCTGCTCCGGGTGGGCACTGGCACGCTGAGGGCTGGGCCTGGCTCCCTCTGAGTCTCTTGCCATCTGCTGGTGGAACTGCAAGGCCCTCCTTGCCCGCCCGGCTGTCACCGCTTTTTGACCAGGACTCCTCATGGCTGGCTTTCGTGCAGCACAGAGGCCTGCCTCTGGCAAACGTGGAGGTAGATTTTCTCTGCGTTGGCAATTACCACGCGGACTGGGGAGCGGTTCTCGTCTTCCAGGCACTTGACCAAGATCCACCTCTGAACCCTTTGCAGCAATGCTGGTTGCAGCCCGAGGGGGTGTCGGCCGGGGGTGGGGGGCGGTGTGGGTGGCAGTGTTGTTTGTCACAGAAGCCGGAGTTCAGAACGGCTGGAGCCCCCCCCCCCCCCCCGGGCAGCGTCTCTAAGAGTTTGGTTTATTTTTCCCTGAGAGAGGTTTCACCACACTCCAGAATGCACTCGCTTTCTTGAGGACCCGAGGTTTCTGACTTGACCTGTCCTCCGCGGCCACTGATTCAGCTTCACAAACATTCACTGAGAATATCCTCGGTATTCTGCTCACCCTCAGGGGACAACGGGGAGCAGACAGGTCCTGCCCTTGCTCCCTCCAGTGTTGGATCAGAAGGGGGACAGACGCACGGTCTTGACAGTGACCGTCTATGTGACTGGGTAGGATTGTGTCCTTCTTTGGGTCTTTGGGTTTTAGCTTCCTCTCCACCCCGGCTCCTCCTTAAAAGCCTGTGACGGTCCCTCGGTGCTTACAGAGCCGGGTGGGCACCTTCGGCCTGGTCTGCCAGGCCCTCAGCCCCGGCGCTATCGACCCTTTTTTTTTTTTTTTTTTTTTTTTTTTTCATTTTTCTGAAGCTGGAAACAGGGAGAGACAGTCAGACAGACTCCCGCATGCGCCCGACCGGGATCCACCCGGCACGCCCACCAGGGGCGACGCTCTGCCCACCAGGGGGCGATGCTCTGCCCATCCTGGGCGTCACCATGTTGCGACCAGAGCCACGCTAGCGCCTGAGGCAGAGGCCACAGAGCCATCCCCAGCGCCCGGGCCATTTTTGCTCCAATGGAGCCTTGGCTGCGGGAGGGGAAGAGAGAGACAGAGAGGAAAGCGCGGCGGAGGGGTGGAGAAGCAAATGGGCGCTTCTCCTGTGTGCCCTGGCCGGGAATCGAACCCGGTCCTCCGCACGCTAGGCCGACGCTCTACCGCTGAGCCAACCGGCCAGGGCTCTATCGACCCTTTACAGCGCATGCTCCCCACTCCTCCGACCCCCTCTGCTCTGTTTTCATTGAACAGATAGGTCACCTTCTAGATACTGGGAACTACGAGCTTCACAAATTTTAACTTTTTTTTTTTTTTTTACATTCAATATCATTTTGTATTCATTTCAGTATACAGCATAGTTGTTAGACAATCATATACTTTGCCAAGGGGTCCCCCCGATATTTCAAGTACCCACCTGGCGCCATAGATAGAATTTTAACTTGTTTAATCGTCACAGGAACCCCTTGAAATAAGTATTATGATTCTCATACTCTCCAGTTTAAAGATGAGGACACAGACACAGAGAGGTAAGGAACTTGCCTATGTCCACACAGTTGCTAAGTGACATGGCGGAGGTTTGAACCCAGGCAGCTTGGCTGCCGGTCCACGCCCTCTACCGCTGCTATGTTGCCTCTCTGTCTGTTCTGGGCACTGGCCCTATTCTCTCCTTTTAAAGGTACAGTTCAACAGCCACGCACACTTCCCTGAAGGCTTCCACGGTGCCTCCCAGGTTGAATGAATTCCTCTTGTCTGTGCTCCCACAATGCCTTGCACGTCCCTCCCCATGGCAGCCTTTCCCTTGGGGTAATGCTGTTCTGTTTGTGCGCTGCCTCCTTTGCTGGATTTCTGCCACTCTGTGCCCAGCCAAGCACCCCATCCATCCATTCTTCAGGGGGTAACCAGAGGCGTCTTTTAAAAACAAAACCGGTTTTAATCACTCCCCGGCTTGAAACCATCCAGTGAAGACTCATTGAACTTGAACTTAGAATAAAAGCCCAGGTGCTGGCTGTGGCCCAGGGGCTGCTGCACGGTCTGGTCCCTCGTTTGTCGCCACTCTCCCTGTCGCACGCTCTGCTCTGGCCACACTGACCTCATGCCTGTCCCCAGACAGTCCAGGCTCACCCTGGGGTCTCTACCAGAGCTGTTTCCTCTGCCTGGAACGTTACGCCTCACACCCTCTCATGACCGACTGACTTGTCGTTTGAACCTCAGGTACATGTCACCATTTCAGACAGACCTTCCCTCTCTGTCTGTCTGCTGCCATGGTTTTTCATATTCACTTTTTAATTGTTATTAATGACTTGTGCCTACCGCAAATCTGTAAGACCCAAGGGAGCGAGGATCTGGGGTGTCTCGTTCAGTACCTGGAACAGTACCCAACACACAATAGCCCGCCACTCAGCAAGTTAGTGTTGGAGGAAGAGTGAGCGTTCATTAAGGGCCCTCTGGGATCCTACCTATTACTGTTCAACTAGTCCCAGATAATTATAATATAATATAATATAATATAATATAATATAATATAATATAATATAATATAATAAAATAAATATAATATAATATCTCTAAATTGGTTTTATCTCAGGTTAAAAGCTGGGATGATTTCACAAGCTGAAATTCACTGTCTTTATCACCTTTTCCTTTCTTCCCTGCACCTATACTCCCAGAGGTAAGGCAATATTATTGACCATTCTTTTTTTTTTTTTTCTTTTTTTTGTATTTTTCTGAAGCTGGAAACGGGGAGAGACAGTCAGACAGACTCCCGCATGCGCCCGACCGGGATCCACCCGGCACTCCCACCAGGGGCGACGCTCTGCCCACCAGGGGGCGATGCTCTGCCTCTCTGGGGCGTCGTTCTGCCGCGACCAGAGCCACTCTAGCGCCTGGGGCAGAGGCCAAGGAGCCATCCCCAGCGCCCGGGCCATCTTTGCTCCAATGGAGCCTTGGCTGCGGGAGGGGAAGAGAGAGACAGAGAGGAAGGAGGGGAGGGGTGGAGAAGCAAATGGGCGCCTCTCCTATGTGCCCTGGCCAGGAATCGAACCCAGGTCCCCCGCACACCAGGCCGATGCTCTACCGCTGAGCCAACCGGCCAGACCATTCTTTACTGACTTCTCTTTACCAGGAAAGCTCAGAACTCTTTACATGTGTTTTAATCTGTCCACCTCTGACTCAAAGGCACTTGTGAGACCCTGCCTTCCCCACTCTGCAAGCAGGGACATCCCTGATGAGGGAAAGCGAGGACTTGCAAAGCGGCCAGAGCCCGATGGAGGCACACACACCCGTCCCCGCTGACACGTTTCATTGGCGGCAGGAGATGCTTCGTGCTCCAGAGAGGTACAGGAGCTCTGAGTCCTGCCGAGGCCTAGGCCAACCACAACGCATGCAACACCTCCCAGGAGGGTCCCGTAGCTGAGAGGCGAGTGCAGCCAAAGTCAGGGCAAATGGGAAGAGGGAGGCTTCACACGCGTCTGACAAAAACCCACAGAAATGAGATCTGGGGTCCGAGTGCAGAGCCTTTGCTCACGAGAACCAGGGGCCAGCCAGGACACTTGCCCAGCAGCCAGATACAGGTGACCACAGCCATCAACTTGTTCCTTCAAAAGCACACGGAAAGGAACTGTGTTAAATCACCAAACCCAACTACCATATGTTGGGCAACCTCTTGGGAACCAGCAAGGGCATTTCTTGCCCCACACCCTCTCTCCTTCCAGAAGGATATGGCATCCCAGTTTTATGGGCTGAGCAACTCTAAGGTCTAACCTTCCAGGCAGAATGGTGCACTAAAAAGAACTCTGGATTACAGGTTCAAAGATCTTGGCTTTGGTCTTAGCACTATGGAGCTTTGGGGACATTTTTTTTCCTTCCATTTCTGACCCTTGTCTCCTCATCTGTAAAATGGGGCCATTGGGTTTGGTGATTTCCAAATCATTACATTAGGCTTTCTATTCTTATGAGATTATGGCTCAGATTACTTGGAAAGGGAAGCTCTTTTTCTTTTTCTTCATGGGGCTCAATTTGTCTTTTGGTCAGCCTTGCAAATAGTCCCTGGCCTCTCGCCACAGTGTAGGTAGGAGAGAGAAACCATTTTTGTCTAGCCTGTTGAAGGTTGATATGCTCCTTGTTTCTTTCTGAAATAGTTTCTCTGATGCATGTGGTTCATTGCCATAGTGTGGCCTCTCTCAAAACTTTCTGCTAAGAACAGGAATGTTCTGAACAGATCAAGGAAGGAAAGTCATGATTTGAGTTAGTGGAACAACATTTGAATGGTAAAAGTTGGCATTGATGTTAAAAAATCATTCTGCACTGAATGATAGGATGTCTTGGGTTTGCTTCAAAATAAGTCTCCGTGTGTGTGTGTGTGTGTGTGTGTGTGTGTGATGGGAATGGGTGTGGCTATAGAAGAAACAAAATTAGACAATTGTTGAAGCTGGATGATGGACATGTGGGGGTTTCTTATACTATTGTCTCTATTTAACAAATACGTTTGAAATATTTCATCCCAGAAGGCCCTTCGGAGACTGGCTCTGGCCAGTCTTGCTCTCCACTCTCACTCCGTCGTCCCCACCTCAGGGCCCCTCTGGCACAGTGACGTCGCCCTGGTGGCTGAGATTTCACACCGTTAGGCCCTTCCACACAGTTCCATCTGTCCTGAGGACTCTTCCTCGTCTCTCCCCACAGTTGGTATACTCGGAACACTACCACAGCCTAGTGCAGCTGTTTTCCTTTCGGCTTCCTCTGCTGGTCTGTGTCCTCCTCAGGACACTGCTCTGTCTCCCTCCTGCACAGCCAGTGCCTGACACATAACAGGTCCTAGGCAGGTTTACAAAGGGAATAATAGCAGGAATGGTGGCTACCTTTTTTTTTTTTTTTTTTTTTGAGCACTTACTATGTGCCAGGCACCGCTCTAATCTCATTACACAGGATTTTTATTAAATCCTCACAAGTGGGTACTATTAACCTGTCTTCTTTGAAGGTCACTTGCCCAAGGTCATGCGCCAGTAACGAAGCTGACTTTGGACTCAGAATGGAAACCACTCAGCTCTTCTCCGTGCAACTGGGATTTTAAAAGACTTTCTTATGAATGTTTCACAACGGGCCCAGGATTTTGGGAGCCTGGCCTTTAGGCCCAGTTCTACTACTAAATTGCTGCATGACCTTGGGCACACATCACCTCTGCCCCCGAGGCTGGGTTTCCCAGTGACACTATCAACGAGCAGAACGGTCATGTGATCCCAGGGTTCTCCCAGCTTCAGCTCCCAGGGAAAAGGTTTCCACTGCCACGTTTGGTTTTCTGCCACCGAACTTGCTTTTCTCTGTTTGGAAACCTCTCGGCTGGCTTCTCACACTTCTTCAATCTCTTTTCTTGCTAATTGCAACCTCCAGGAGTCAAGCCTGTTCATGCCCTGCTGTCTGCCCCCCTCACCCTCTTCCTTCCTCGTGGCTTCCCTCCGGAGGAGGCCCGGGAGGAACCCTGGGCAGGAGGGAGGGGGAGCAGGTTGCTGCCCCATTTGTGTGGCTTCCCCGTGGTTCCTCAGCCCCCTCCCCCCGCGTCAGGAAACTCAGCCTGACACTTTCTAGGGATGTTCTGAGGACAGCCTGAGTCAGTGGTTGCAGCTGCCAGCCTGGAGCATCTGTGTTAGCTAGGGTCTCGGAAGGAAGTCCGTGGTCCTGACTCCGAGTGAGGCGGGAGTATGGAGGGACGGGGGGCTGCAGTCACCTCCCACCTAGCCGAGGTCCAGCAGCCCCCCGTTGGAGCGCAGGACCCTCTACCTCTATCTCCCCTCCCACTGTCTTTCTGTCTCCCAGCTGGGACCCGCCATTGCACAGCCAGGCCTTGGTCAACTGCAGACCCAAGAGCGCTTGCGAGTAGGCCCCCCTCCCTAGCTCGCCCCTGACACCGTCCTGGGGGAAGCCGGGGTCCCCCGGCGATGCAGACACGCACCCTCACGGAGTGCAGGGGGCACCAGCCGCTGGGCTTTGTTCGCGGCCGGCGGGAGCTGTCCGCCGGCGCGGTGCTGACGCGCGGAGCGGACCCCGGGGGCGAGGGACTGTCCGCGGCGGCCGCAGCGCCGAGCCCGGCCCGAGGGAGGAGAGAAGCTGGCCGCGCAGCTGCTGCTCGCCCGTGCGGTGCGGTGCGGTGCGGTGCGGGCTGGGCCGGGCTCGGCGCTGGGAGAGGACCAGCTCGGGCGCGGGCGGGAGTGGGAGCGGTCTCGGCGGCGGCGCCCTCCGCCTCGCCCCGGAAGCGCCGGCTGCAGGAGCTGCCGGGGAAGGAAGGAGGGAAGGAAGGAGGGAAGGAGGGAAGGAAGGAGGGCCGGAGGGAGCCGCCCGCAGGGAGACCCGCCGCGCGGGGCCTACGGCCAGGGCGCTGCGGGAACCGGCCCGCGGAGGGAGCCGGCGGCCCCGCGGCGGACAGAGGCGCGCGTCCTACGAACCTGTTGGCGGTGGCAGCTCCTCCGCGGCCGACCTGGGCGCCCGGACCGGACCGGACCGAGATGCTGGCTGGCGCGCCTCTCCCTCCTTCTGGCTGGACTCCCCGGCAGAGGCACTCCCTCCTGCCTGGGCTAGCGACCCCCTCTCCGTCCGCCCCAGTGGCAGCTGGGGCGCAGGGCACCGAGCCAGGAGGCCTTCCCCAAGGGCAGACCCGCTCCCGGGGAGACCCAGCTTCCCGAGCGAGGAGGCGGGGCTGGAGACGGGGAGGAGAGAGGGCGCCAGCGGAGGTGTCTGTGACTCCGAGAGAGAGAGGGAGACGTGGGGGAGATCCCCGTGCAGTCAGTTCTGCCCGGAACTTGGGGGCCGGAGGGTCCTGTTACCTACAGGACAAAGGGCATTCATTCTGCCTTGGAAATAGCTCTCCCTCCCTCTCCATTTTCGTGGCCAGTAACCAGATGCAGGTCTTGTACCTGCTCTGTTGCCACCTCTCACGGGTCTGGCTGCCTCCAGTACCTGGTTCCTGTCCATCACCCAGCATGCCCTGGGGAGAGCTTTCTACACCCTTCCCTATGAAGGGTGCATCTGGAAGAAGAGGCAGTCTTTGACCCTTTGCAGGAAGACCCAGGGCCTCCTCTCCAACTGTGTTATCAGGACAGGCGACCTGCCCACGCACTCTGAACAGGTTCGCCTTCACCCCAGTGCCTTAGCACCTGCGGCTCCTTTTGGCCGGAATGTTCTTTCTACCTTGCTACTCATGCTTTATCTTCAAGTTAGAGTGTCTCTTCATTCACTTGAAAATTTCCCTGATCCCCAGGGCACAGCCAAGCGCTCCTTCCTCCAAGCTTTCCCTACTTTGCCTCCCTCCACTGGACTTCTTATCACGCTGTGTTATATTCATGCACACATTCTCCGTTATCAGGCTCATAAAAACTGATTTTTCTCTGTATCTCCATCTCCTAGCGTGGTGACTGACACACAATAGATGTTGAATTACATCTGAACGAATGTACATGCTGGAAGCAGAGGTCAAAATACTTCCTTTCCTCACGGGATTGTTCGTTTGTTTTCTGTAGATATGTTTCACCCCAGCATGTAGAACCTCACACGGCAGCACCTGCCTCAGCCCTTTGCCTCCTCATCGCCGACTCCCCCCCGTCTCAGAATTCTTCCTACAGTGGCCTCCACTTTGTACCAAGCTGCTTTTTAAAATTTAAAAAATATATATATATATAGATTTTTGCTGTTTTCTCTATTTGGGACCCTTATAACCTTGATGTTTACATGGATGAATCTTTCTTGTCCTTTGGATTTGGGCTCAAGGGTCATTTCCTAAGGAGGCCTTCTCTGACCACCCTAATAGAATATTTGCTTCCCCAACTAGTCTATCACATTGCCCAGGCCATTTTTCCTTGGTAATTATTACTCTTTGAAATCATTTCATGTGCGTGTTTAGTTGTTTGTCCCTGGCTTTCCCTCAGCCGGGTTGAAGCTCTCCAGGGGCCGGGATCATGTCTATCCTGCTCACTGCAGTGTTCTCCGTGGTTAGCATTCTGAGAGGAACTTACATCACTGCAGCCAGAATCGCCTTCTCCCTGGCAACGCTGGGGCTGTCGTGCAGGTCACGGTGGAATCCTCTGTTAGGTAGAAATCAACCAAGAGTGTGTGAGGTAAGAGGGTCACATTAACATTCCGTGGGACAGCAAAGAGAGGAAGTGGAGGGCCGCAGGTCTGAGGCTGTGAGATGCCAGGCCTGAGTCACCGCCCCTTTCCCTACCTACCGGATGGCAAAACCGCAGCACCGGCTCACTTCACACCATGCAAAGCACGTTCGCGTCCACAGTCGCGTTTGATATTTGTCACAACCTTCTGCAGTAGGTGTTGGTCTCCCCAACACTGAAAGCGTCCGAGGCCAAGAGAGGCAAACGGACCTGACCAAGGCCACACAGCTTGTGAGAGACGGGGCTCCCCCCGGGCACTGTGCTGCAGGCTGAGGACCTAGAACTCCGCCATAGCTCCTGCCTGCCGGGACCTCACATCAGTAAGAGACACTGGCACAGAAACGATGGATTAAATACAATTTGGTGAATGCTCAGCGGTGATTCTCACCCTGGGGATGGGCGGCTGAACAAGAAACGGATAGGCTGCCCGGGTCAGGATAAATTGAAATTCTTTTCAATAACAATTATAATTTGTTCAGCGCTTTCCAGATGTCAGATACTGTATAGAGCGTTCCACGTACTGTGTCTCAGACAATCATTTCTGCTTACTTCTATCCCCGTTTCACAGAGTGAACAGAACCTCATGGAGATTAAGTAACTTGGTCAAGGTCATGAGGCTGGTAAATAGCTGAGCTGGGACTTCACCTGACTTTGTTTGACCCAAAGCCTGAGATCGAAACCGTTATGCACCCCAGACCTCCTGAATCTGAGTGCCTGGTCCGCAGGAAGGGGACTGGGATTGGACGATGATGCTGAGGCCGTTCTATTCTAGTTTCACCCCCTATTGAGAGGCACTCGTGGTGAGCGTGCTGTGAGTGGAGAGGAAGGAGGGATGAATGCAGCCCGTGGGGAGGGCTCAGAGAAGGTCGACGTTAGATCTTGAAGGATGAAGTGGGAGTTTCCAGGCAGACAAGTGGAGAGTATTTCAGACAGAGGAAACGACACTCAAGGACCTTGGGGGTGTGGAGATGCAGGGGCTGTCAGGGGACAGGGGTTTGGCGTGGACGGGGTGGAAGGCCGATGGGAGGGATGGGGGTGGGAAACGAGGCTGGAGTTCAGTTTAGACCTGGCGGTGTGCCTCTATCCTGCAGGCAGTGCAGAGCCACCGAAAGGCAATGACAGCTGTGCATTGAAAACTGCCACTGTCACCTTGCTCCTCCCACAGTAGCAACGCGGGCTCAG
The DNA here is from genome assembly GCF_036850995.1 of Saccopteryx leptura. Lineage (NCBI taxonomy): Eukaryota > Metazoa > Chordata > Mammalia > Chiroptera > Emballonuridae > Saccopteryx > Saccopteryx leptura. The sequence goes on along the minus strand of NC_089508.1, from coordinate 190,910,101 downwards.
TCCTTTACCATCCTGCACAGTGCTTTCTACCGGCAGAAGTATCCCTCTGGGGTGGTGCGAACCCGGAGCCCCATGAGGGCAGCGTGGCTGTGGGCTTGTTCTAGCAGATGACCCAGAGCGACGGGGGGACTCGGTGTGTGTGGAAGAGGACGTAATGGAAGGAGTCCAGCATGGAGGCTGCTTCAATAAATCCAGTAAGAGAGGAGGGAGGAGAAGCACCACTTACTCGGAGTTCTTTGAACCACTGACTCCAGAAGTAAAAGCCTGTGGCCCCTTACCTCTGAACACCTGGGGGAGGCTGGAGTTCAGCCGTTCAAACGGCTGCTGAGTAATTACCACACTTTTACTTTCCGACATACAGAAAAGCATATTGTCACGCAGGCCGCCACAACCCCGCCAAACCAGGATTTCCGCCGTTGTGCGCACTTTATGTCTTTTGGCTCCTGAATCTGGGTCCTGATGGTCTCTATTATGTGGCTGCTACATTATATGCCATCATTGGTTTCAGTGTTTTCAAGGGCAATCACTATGCTAATGAAACTCGGTCTTGGCTCAAGAACTAAAATCTACCTTCTGTTTCTCCACCCCTCTGGGAAAGTCCACATGGACCCTAATAATGGTTAACTTACAGATGGCTGACTTGTATCTTGTATCAGGGCCCCTTTAAACCCTTGACATGCATGAACCCTTGGAGGTAGGTATTATTCGTATCTGCAATTTACAGATGAAGAAAAAAAGAAGTCAAGGGACTTGTCCAAGCAGAGACAGAAGCAGTTTTCAAACCCCGACTATTGATTGGAGTCTGCATGCTCCAATATTATACCTGAGGTCTCCCATAGAAAGTCCTTGCATTTCTCCCAAACCTCTCGGAGCCTGGACTACACATAATAATTTTCTCTCGGAGAGTCTCAGTTTCCTCTCCTGTGAAGTGGGGATGAGAGATAGCTAACAAGGCGGGTTGTTGGGGAAAGTAAATGGAGGAACACATGAAGGTATCTGAATAGTGCTGGTTCCTCTCCCGGTCTTCCTCAACCGGACCAGTGGTTCTACATCCGCCCAGCTGCTCAGGTCACAAACCCACAGGCGACTGTGGAATTCTTCCTTTCCCTCAGCACCCAGTCCTTTAGCAGGTTAATTAAGCTCTTCTATTGAAATACATCTGCAATTAGTCGCTTCTGTCCCTCTCCACCCCATCCCTTCTTGTCCACACACTCTCCTAGCGGGGTTGCTATAGTAGCTTCTTGCCCAGTCTCTCTGGTTCTACTCTTGCTCCCCAAGGTGATTAAAACGAAACGAAACAACAGAAAAGAACTCTAATTATGTGAATCGTTTCCACAAAGCGAGCACGACTGTGCAGCCAGCACCCGGACAGTGCAGAGGAGGATGGCACATCTCCGTCAGGACACCCCAGTTGTCATTCGCCCCTCACTCCTCCTCAGAGGCAGTCAGAGTTCTGACGGCTGACACTGCAGATCAATGCTGCCGATTTAAGAAATCATATACAGTATGTCTGCTTCAGTGTTTGGCTTCTTTTGCTCAATGTCATGTTTGTGAGAGTCATTTATTTTGTTGCCTGAGTCAGCAATGTTTTACTTTTCATTGCTGTGTAGTACTTCAGGATGTGACTTTCTCAAATTTTTGATGGATTTTTTGGGTTTCCAAATTTTGTGTAGATCTTTCTATACATATGTGTAAGGGATTTTGTTGCTTGTATTCCCAGGAGTGAAATAAATGGGTAAGGTATGCATATATTCAGCTTAAGTAGATAGTTCTAAAAAGTATGGGTACCAATTTACACTTCCATAAGCTGTGTACGAGAATTCTAGTTGCTCCACATCCTCACCATCACTTGGTATTGTCAGCATATTTTTACTTTTAGCCATTTTATATATGTAGTGAGTATGTAGTGGTTTTAATTTGAATTTCCCTGATGACTAATGAAGGACTTTTCCATATTTTTTTTTAAAGATTTATTTATTGCTTTTACAGAGAGAGAAGGGGTGGGAGAACAAGAAGTATCAACTTATAGTGACTTCACTTTAGTTGTTCATTGGTTGCTTGTCATATGTGCCTTGACTGGGCATGCCCAGGGCTTCAAACCAGTGACCTCAGCATTCCAGGTTGACGGTCTATCCCAGGGGTCCCCAAACTTTTTACACAGGGGGCCAGTTCACTGTCCCTCAGACCATTGGAGGGCCGGACTATAAAAAAAAACTATGAACAAATCCCTATGCACACTGCACATATCTTATTTTAAAGTAAAAAAAAAACAAAACAGGAACAAATACAATATTTAAAATAAAGAACAAGTAAATTTAAATCAACAAACTGACCAGTATTTCAATGGGAACTATGGGCCTGCCTTTGGCTAATGAGATGGTCAATGTGCTCCTCTCACTGATCACCAAAGAAAGAGGTGCCTCTTCCGGAAGTGCAGCGGGGGCTGGATAAATGGCCTCAGGGGGCTGCATGTGGCCTGTGGGCAGTAGTTTGAGGACTCCTGGTCTATCCACTGCACCACCACAGGGCAGGCACTTTTACATATGTTTAATGACTATTTGGAAAACTTCTTTTCTGAATTGCTTGCTCATAATTTTTGTCAATTTTTCTTTTTATAAATTTTATTTAGAAAATTAAATTTAATGAGGTGACATTGATCAATAAGAGACTATAGGTTTCCGGTAAACATTTCTATAGTATTTGAATTGTTGACTGTGTTGTGTGCCCACCATCCAAAGTCAAATCATTTTCCATCACCGTATATTTGTTCCTCTTTACCCCCCTCCCCCTAGCCCCCTCCCCTTCGTAACCACTTCATTTTTATCTATGTCCCTAAGTCTCATTTTTATATCCTACCTATGTGTGTTGTCAATTTTTCTATTGTGACATCTGTCGTTTTCTTACTGATTTGTAGGAATTCTTTATCCTATATAGGAACCCTCTGAGATATTGATGTATATATATATCATATATTATATTCCAGCTCGTGGTTGTCCTTTTCCTCTGTTGATGGTGTCTTTTGATAAACAATATTTTTATTTTATAGTGGTTCAATTTATTACTTTTTTTGTGGTTAGTGCTTTTTGTGTTCTTTTTAAGAAATTGTGCCTATCCAACATCATGAATACATTCTCCTTGTTATCTTTTAGAATCTGTATTGTTTTACCTTTTATATTTATATTTACAGTTCACATAGGATTTATTTTAGTGTATGGAATGACGTGTAGGGTTTAAGATTTCTTTTTTTGACTATATGGCTGTAACAGTGACACAGCACCATTTATTGAAAGAAAGGCCACTTTCCTCGCACTATTCTGCACGTCATTTCAGTCACCAATCGTGTCCATATCTGTTTGAGTCCAGTGTGGCTTCTACAAGTATGAACATTATTCGCCTCCTAAAATTCTAACAGAATCTTCTCTCCCCAAATGTCTTCTCAGGGAAGGATGAGGTTGAAGGGTTCACGTGGTCTGACCCCACCTGTCCTTCCAGTGTTACGTCTGACCACTCTCCGTTACCCCCCACACCAGCCAGGGCCCCCTTTTCACCCCTTGAGCTCACACCATGCATGCCTAGCATGGGGCCTTAGATGACTGCTCCTCGGGACTCAGGCCCCTGGACAAATGTCCCCTCCGAGGGGGCTCACCTGGCCACATTCTCTAAAATAGGCCCTTTTTCATCCCCCAGTACCCGTTATGTGGTTACCTTGTTTCATTTTTGATGACACTTGCTGCTTTTATTTATTTATTTATTTATTTATTTATTTATTTTTGTATTTTTCTGAAGCTGGAAACAGGGAGAGACAGTCAGACAGACTCCCGCATGCGCCCAACCAGGATTCACCTGGCATGCCCACCAGGGGCGATGCTCTGCCCACCAGCGGGTGATGCTCTGCCCTTCCGGGGCGTTGCTCTGCCACGACCAGAGCCACTCTAGCGCCTGGGGCAGAGGCCAAGGAGCCATCCCCAGCGCCCGGGCCATCTTTGCTCCAATGGAGCCTTGGCTGCGGGAGGGGAAGAGAGAGACAGAGAGGAAGGAGGGGGGGTGGGGGGTGGAGAAGCAAATGGGCGCTTCTCCTATGTGCCCTGGCCGGGAATCGAACCCGGGTCCCCCGCATGCCAGGCCGACGCTCTACCGCTGAGCCAACCGGCCAGGGCAACACTTGCTACTTTTAAAAACATTTATGTTTGTTACTTTCTGTTTCTCTCAGGAGAATGTACTCTCAGTGAGAGCTAGGGCCACGGCAGTTGTGTTACTCTCTGTACCCACAGTGCCAGGAAACGCGACTCCATGAATGTTCGTTGAATCGGCGAGAACGCCACCTTCCCCACTGTGTTCTCTGTCGTCTGGCTCTAGCGTCAGTACAGTGTGCAGCACCTCAAAAATGACAGCGCCATGTGACACATTGAATAGGGGGTAGGCAATTTCCAACATTATCAATTTCACACTTGACTTGTTTTCCTATTTTTTTTTTTAAATTGGTGTTCTTAAATCCCAGTTGTCATTATTTCAGCAAATCAATTTATATTAATTTTTTGAGGAAAAAAACAAGAAAAATGATATTTTTTGAACATTTGTTATATCTCATTTAGTCCTCTAAACAACCCTCGGAAGGGCCGGGTGACCAGGCCCAGTTCACAGATGAAGCGTCAGGACTCAGAGCTCACAGAAGCAGTTCCATCCGACTGCACGAAGGTTACTCTGGTGGGGCTGGGTCAGACCCCTATCAGCGCATTGCACGTGCCACCACAGCCTGTGCCATGGAGGCATTTGTCTGAGGGCTCATATAATGGCTTTGGAGCATAGGGCTTGAGTTCTAGGCCTGGTCTTACCCCTTGCTGACTTGGTGACATTGGACAAACCCCATAAAGCCATATAAATAAAATGGGAATAAAATAGAATCTAGGCCCTGGCCGGTTGGCTCAGCGGTACAGCGTCGGCCTGGTGTGCAGGGGACCCGGGTTTGATTCCCGGCCAGGGCACATAGGAGAAGCGCCCATTTGCTTCTCCACTCCCCCCCTTCCTTTCTGTATCTCTCTTCCCCTCCCGCAACCAAGGCTCCATTGGAGCAAAGATGGCCCGGGCGCTGGGGATGGCTCCTTGGCCTCTGCCCCAGGCGCTAGAGTGGCTCTGGTCGCAGCAGAGCGACGCCCCGGAGGGGCAGAACATCGCCCCTGGTGGGCGTGCCAGGTGGATCCCGGTCGGGCACATGCGGGAGTCTGTCTGTCTCTCCCCGTTTCCAGCTTCAGAAAAATACAAAAAAAAAAAAAAAAAAAAATAGAATCTATTTGAGGGTGGGGGGATTCTTGAAAGGATTCGATGTTAACATGCCTGTAAAATGCTTGCATATAAAGAGAGCTCGTGAGTGTTGGCCGGTATTGTTATTGCTGCTGTTTTCTGTAGTAGTTCAGTTTGCTCTTCTGAGAAGTTGCTGAGGATTTGCAGTAGGAGGTCAGGTGTTCACAGGCAGTCAGTGGACAGCTTCACGGTTGTGTGCAAACTCCTTCAAACCAGCATCCTGGACAGTGCGCCTCCTCTGAGGGCAAAGACCATGCGTTGGTGTGTCTCCACTTCCTTGTACAGAGAAAGGGGACAGGCTCAGAGAGGGTGGAGTGACGTGTCCCAAGCTGCAGAGCTTGGATTCGAACCCAAATCCATTTGACTTTTTGAGCTTTGTATGATTTAAGTCCTGAAGATGCTGGCCCCCTCTCCTGGGATCTGAAATCATGGCCCCTGCCCTCTCCATTGTGTCTGCCCCGAGGGTACAGCAAATCCATGGCTAATTCCCAAACCTCACTGGAGGCTGATGACCACATTCATCTATCTCCTCACCAAGCTGCTTCTCGCGGTGATGGACAGGAGGCCGGGCTGGCCAGGGCCAGCGGCTTCTCTGGGTGCTGTCTGGCTGGGATCGGGAATGTCCTCAGGCCTGAGTGGGAGGCAGAGTCCTACAGAGCAAACAGCAGAGAACCAGACGCTGGCTCACTGTCGAGGGGAGGCCCCCCGGGGCTGAGGACAGCGGTGTCCCCGGCTGCCCGGGGCAACCAAGAGACAGAGAATTTGTCAGCATTTGTCTAGTCCCGGAGACCAGAGAGGAAGGACTTTCTGGCCTGTCTCCCGTCTGCAAAGCGGAGACAGAGACATCTGTGTTGCAGGGTCCTTGTGCATATTCAATGATATGATGTATTTGTAACAGCGAACATAGACTGTTTCTGTCTCCGTGTCTGCTGAGGCCGCAGAGGCCGGAAATAAGATATAAGTGCCAATACCCTCAGGCCAAGTGAGGTAGCAGTCCACCCAGGAAGGGTACACTAACTGGTTTTCAAACAAGCCTGGCCAGCCTCGAGGGCCCCAAAGGGTGAAGTTCAGGAGAGAAGAAGAGAGGGCTTCTTTGGAGTCAGGGCATTCTGGGTACCCCCTGAGCACACCACGGTCATGGGGGGGAGGGAGGAGTGCCTCAGGAGAGAAAGGGGCTCTGAGGAGGTCTCCTGACACGGGAGGGGGCACTTAGACTGTTGTCACCCACGTCTGGAAAACCCTAAAAGCCAGAGAGTCCGGCTAGTTGGCTGTATGGATAGCCTTCATTAATTCAACACATACTTATTGAACACCTACTATGTGCCAAGCACAGTTACAGGTACTTAGACTTCATCACCTTCTCATGGGCAGGGAGACACAAATGTGGGCAGATGTTTGTGGTGATAATTGTTATGGAAATAGTTAAATCAGAGATGGAGTTGGGGGGGGGGCTGGGGGTGTAGATACTTGTTCCGAGGGGTCAGGAGGCCTCACTGATGAGTGATGTTTAAGAAGAAACTTGAAGGAAGCGAGGGGACAAGCCACGTGGTTAGAGACCAGGGACCGTGCCCCGCCTACCTGAGGAGAGCCTGGCTGGCAGGCGAGGTGTGACCGACGGGAGGTCGCCCCCAGGAGGTCAGGGAAGTACGGGTGGGGGGCTTGGTTGCTTGGTTGCTCTGGGGAGGATGTTGCGTTTCAGTAAATATTCGATGAACATTAGATGAAGAAAGACAAGAACAGAGTCCAGGGGAGCTGGTTTGGTGACAACCAGAGATCTCACAACAGGGGAATGTGAGGGGCCCCAGAGTGGGCTGCGTCATCTCCTGGGCTCAGAGATGGTGGAGTTCAGAGTCTAGAACCGTGAACACCATAAAGCAGTCTGCTGGGCATGGGTGTGTGCTGAGCGGGGGACCAAGAACTTGCGCTCAGACCATGTTTTGCCATTTGGGGCAGCTTTGAATTTGGCTTTCTAGAAACTCATCTCCTAAGAAGTCAGTGTCATTGTCATGAAAAAAATATGGACTTGGGGAGTTTAAGTCCCATCTCTGCCACTGACAGGTCACATGCCCTTGGCCTGAACCTCAGTTTACTCATCTAGATGTTGGGGTTACCAGTATGTTTCTTTCAGAGAAATTAGGAGGCTCCAAGGAGGCAATGGGTGGAGAGAAACCTGATAAAACTGAAAAGCTGTGCGATTTAGTTTAAACCAACCAGTGTCTCTCGGGCCCTGGCCAGTTGGCTCAGTGGTAGAGTGTCGACCCAGTGTGTAGAAGGTCCTGGGTTCAATTCCTGGCCAGGGCACACAGGAGCAGCACCCATCTGCTTCTCTACCCCTCCCCTTTTTCTTTCTCTCTACCCCTTTCTTCCCTGCCCTCAGCCAAGGTTCCATTGGAGCAAAGTTGGCCTGGGCACTGAGTTTGGCTCCATGGCCTCTACCTCAGGTGCTAGAATGGCTCCGATTGCAGCTGAGCAATGCCCCAGAGGGGCCAAGCGTCGTCCCCTGGTGGGTGTGCCGGGTGGATCCCAGTTGGGCGCATGTGGGAGTCTGTCTGTCTGCCTCTCCCCCCCGCTTCTTACTTTGGAAAAATACATAAATAAATAAATAAATAAATAAACCAACCAGTGTCTCTCATCTCCTTGGTTACTGAGATTTCATGAGGACCAGCCAATGATGGGATCTGGGTTGAGAGACTTGATTTGATTTTTGTTAAGAGTTAAAATATGCAATAAAATGATTGATATATTAAGTGTAACAACACATCAGTCACAGCTAAAAGCATGTGCTGATTTTAAGGACAAACAAGAATCGGTTTACCTATTGCATTTTTGGAGGGTATGTGTTTTTTTTCAGTAAAATTTGACAGCGCATTACAGAATTCTTTATTTTTCATTTGACTTTTGCAATGCGCTTTTCAAAGGCTTACTTCCGTACAAATATCATGGATTAAAAACATTTTCCCAAGGGTGTCTTTTAATACTTTTATATCAAAATTATTCTTTTTGGGCCCTGGCCGGGTGGCTAAGCAGATGGAGCATCATCCCAGCTCCCTGAAGTCACAGGCTGGACCCTCGGTCAGGGCATGTGTGAGAAGCAACCAGTGAGGGCGCAGCTAAGTGGAGGTGCGAGCTGATGCTTCTTTCTCTCCCCTCCCCCCACCTCCATTTCTCTCTCTGTCTCAAATCAATGGAAAAAATTAAAATAAAAAACCATTCTTTCTGGAAGTGCCTGTGTCTCTATCTGCATAGTGTTCCAGTTACTTTTGCTGCATATTAAACCACTCCAAAACTAAGTGGCTTGTAAAAAGCCACAATCATCTATATAGGTCACAAAAACCAATTAGGGCCAGTCTTAAGACTATTGGGATGGAAGCACTTTCTCTCCGTTGGTAGAATGTAAGTGTAGGGCTCCTTCAAGGGAAGATCTGTCTAAAAATAAAAGCAATTCTGGAGGACATGAGAACAGAGAGAAAAAGAGAGAGAGAGAGAGAGAGATTTCAGATGATGTTCTTCGAGCATCTGTTTTCTGAAGTCAGATCTCTTCACCTTAGGAGTTATACTTTGAACCAATAAATTTTTTTTTTCCTTAAGTTGGCATTCAAGGAATGTCTGTCATTTCCAATTGCAAGAGCCTAACAGAGTATCTCCTCCTCAGTCCTTACAGTAATCCTACGAGGCGGACTCGCCATCCCTCCTGGATGGATCTGGAGACTGCATCCTGGAGCGGAGAGCGCTGGCCGCAGCCCACACAGCTGGACGAGGGCCAGGGCTCGCCAGAAACCGAGCCTCTTCCTGGCTCCCGGTCTGCGCGCGGCACACTCCTCGCCCTGGCTGCGTTCCCGGTTCCTTCCCAGCCCTCAGGTTCTGGCTGTCTGTCCTCACGGCCTCCGAGTTGGACAGGTGCCGGGTCGGGGGCAGCAGGTAGGGGACCGGCTGCTGCCTGGGTCAGAAGCCCAGCGTGTTCTCAAGGACACAGATGGGCTGGCAGCCTTGTGCCTAGGCAGGGAGTCTGAGGCGGGGGTGGACACTGGTTCTTGGAGACAAAGCTCCTTCAGGACTCAGGACGCTCAGCACCGGGCTCTAAAGCCCCAGAGTGCAGGTTTGGCGTGATTCTGCTCTGTGTGCCCGGAGCTCAGTGTGGAGTGTCTGCTTGACTCAGCTCTCGAGAGACCCTAGGCCACTGGGGGGCACCCCCTTGGTGACCATGACTGTCTGCTCTGTGTGCCCGGAGCCCAGCGTGGAGTGTCTGTTTGACTCAGCTCTCGAGAGACCCTAGGCCACTGGGGGGCACCCCCTTGGTGACCATGACTGTCTGCTCTGTGTGTCTGGAGCCCAGCGTGGAGTGTCTGCTTGACTCAGCTCTTGAGAGACCCTAGGCCACTGGGGGGCACCCCCTTGGTGACCATGACTGTCTGCTCTGTGTGCCCGGAGCCCAGTGTGGAATGTCTGTTTGACTCAGCTCTTGAGAGACCCTAGGGCACTGGGGGGCACCCCCTTGGTGACCATGACTGTCTGCTTGGGTGTGTGTGTGCGTGTGTGTGGTACGGGAGCAGCATGGCAAACTCGGGGAGGTCATCCTAAATTCCTAGCACCCGTCACAGGCCTGGGCACCCAGGACAGCCAGGGAGTCTTGTTGAACTGAGATGAGTCAATATCTTTCTCAAATCCCTTGGAGTCACTAGACCCTCCACTCCAGAATGACAGCTCTTCGATTGCTGTAGGGTTAATAAAATAATAGATAACATGCTATAGATGACAAATAAAATACCATTGCTGATTCCTAGTTAGCGCCGTTTATTGAACACCTACTATGTTCCAGGCATAAGCGTGATGCTTTATATCCGTTATCTCATTTGGTTCTCAGTATAGTCCGTGAAAATGCACTTTTAACGTATTTCCACGTCAGATGAACAAACAGAGTCTCAGAGGCATGACATCGCATATCCAGAGCCGCATCAGCAGAGCTGCGGTTTCTACCTGGATGGGGCTGATCTCAAAGCCAGGGCTTTCTCCACTCGAGCCCCTGCCGTGAGGTATTAGACGGAGCGAGGCAATCGGGTCCTGTCAAGGCAGGGGGTGCTTTTCCCGATTCAAGCAGCTAGATCAGCTCCGTCTCTATGATGCCATCTTCTAGGTAGGTCTGTTTCTGGACCTCTCCTGTCTGCCTTTCAAGCTTATTATGTGGCCAACGCAGAAGCCTTCACCTTCTTGACCTCAAAGCTGCTCTCACTCCCGTCTTCCCCATCCCCATTGGGCGGGTGGGACCAGTCGGTCAAGATAGAAACCATCGGAGACTTTCTTGTCCCTTCCTCGTGTCTGACTCATTGTCGGACCAGGTGTCACCTCCCCATCCCCACCTTACTCCCCATCTCGGGCTAAGCCTCGTCACTTCTTGCCTGGGGGACAGTGGCAGTCTCTTCAATGCCCTCTCTGTTCCATTCTCCAAGTCAGCTGCCTGAGTGACCTTTCTTTAGCACAGATGCCACCTCAGTCACTCCTCATTGCCCACAGGATAGAGCCCCAATGCCCCAGCCTGGTGCCCAAGATCCTTGCGAACTAACGCCCGTCTGCCTCCCAGCGTCGTCCTCAACCGGGTCCTCCTGTCTTGCTGTCCCCCTCGCAATACATGCCCCCTTTCAACTCCTGTCACCAGTATGGAACCGGAGACGCGAGCTGAGAGCCACGGAAGGGAGGGAGGAGAGACAAAGCTGTGACAAGGCGCTGTCCCTCTCTGGCACAGTGACCCTGCCCACTAGTGAAAGTAGTCCGTGCAGCGTGGCAGGATCTTGCTGGTTAGCTCGTGCCTTCCTCCCGGGAGAACAAGAAGGGAGATGGAGCCGGCTAGAGCACTGGGCAGGTCTCCACCCCACGTGGATGCCGTGGGGGCTCACACACAGAAAACTCCCTCTCTCCGGCCTCCGCCTCGCTGTCCGTTTTGATAAATGACTCTTTTCCCTGTTCCCTGCGGCCGGCGGCATGCTGACAACCGAGGCCAGCAGGCTGCTCTCCGGTTGAGCTGACACAGGGTCTCTCGGCCCTGCCAGTCAAGGCGCCCATTAGCAGGAATCAGTTCTGTGTGTTACCTCCCAGTAACACATTGTTACGGAGCGTCTCCAAAGCATTCAGCGTAGCGTTCACCGGAGCGACCGCTTTCTCTTTCTCTTCCTTGTGCTCCTATTTGGACAGCTCATCTCACATTTAGGAAAATCAGCATAAAAATCTGGGAGAATTCTGCACCCGGGTTGCTTTTTCTCGTTCCCCCATCGAGGATGCCTGAAGTGGACACGTTAGACGCACCGTCGCTGTGCTCTGCGGGAAAAGGCAATTGCGGAATCCCATCAGCGGACCTCAGAGGCCTCCCTCTGAGTGTGGTTCGGATACGCGGGCATTGATGTGCTCGGCGTTGGAATAAGATGCTTAGGCACCGCCACGGTCTGAATATTTGTGTCTCTTTCTATGCACATGTCGAAATCCTAGCACCCAATGCGATGGTCGGGGTTCGGAGCCGGGGCCTTTGGGAGGTGATCGGCTTGTGAGGGTGGAGCCCTCAGGAATGGGGTTCGTGTTCTTATGAAAGAGACCCCACAGAGCTCCCATGCCCCTTCCACCGGGTGGCGGGTAGCAGGAAGGTGCCGGGTGGGGCCTGGAAGAGAGCTCTCACCAGAACGGGACCCTGCTGGCACCCTGACCTTGGACTTCCCAGCCTCCGAAACTGTGAGACATAAATTTCTCTATTTTATAAAGTCACCCAGTCCATGGTGTTTTGTTATATCAACCAGAACAGAGTAAGAGAGGCAGCAGATATTTCATAATTCAAATGATTCCCTACTTGAATTGACTTTTCTTGATGACCTCGTCAGCTCCCAGCCCCCACGGCGTACGAATGTTAGAATCGCCATGTGCAGTGCAGTTTGGTTCAGGGGGCCTGGGAGGTGGGGGAGCATGTCACAGAGGTGGAGACAGAGAGGTAGGGTTATAGCCGCAGGCATGCGGGTACCGGTGTGCAGACTTTGTCACCCTCCCGCCACCTCTGACTCAGGAGCATTTTTGGTGACGTTTTCTTTACCTCTTCCCGGGCAAGTCGTTTACTTGTCATTTGTGTCATTTTATTCCTCCTTTCACCTGGCACGATAACTGTCCCTCTCCCACTTGGGACATTCCCAATAGAGATAAACTTGGATGGAGCGAAAAGAGCCCGGCTTTTGAGATCAGACAGACGTGCGTCTAAGTCCAGTTCCATCCCTTCCTGGCTGTGTGAGCTCGGGCGAGGTTCATGGCCTCTCTGAACCCGAGCTGTGACCTTCAACAGGTGCACGCGTGGGGATCCAGATAAAGTCATGGCAGCTGTATGATATATTTTTTTATTATTTTTTTATTTTTTGTCTGAAGCTGGAAACGGGGAGAGACAGTCAGACAGACTCCTGCATGTGCCCGACCGGGATCCACCCGGCACACCCACCAGGGGCAACGCTCTGCCCACCAGGGGGCAATGCTCTGCCCCTCCGGGGTGTTGCTCTGCTGCGACCAGAGCCACTCCAGTGCCCGGGGCAGAGGCCAAGGAGCCATCCCCAGCGCCCGGGCCATCTTTGCTCCAATGGAGCCTTGGCTGCGGGAGGGGAAGAGAGAGACAGAGAGGAAGGAGGGGGGGGGTGGAGAAGCAAATGGGCGCCTCTCCTATGCGCCCTGGCCGGGAATCGAACCTGGGTCCCCCGCATGCCAGGCCGACGCTCTACTGCTGAGCCAACCGGCCAGGGCCTAGCTGTATGATTTTTATTTATCATGGGGCATCCTATTGTTTTGTCTATTTCTGTTGCTGCATAATTTTTCTCTGAAGGTCTCCAAGGGCTGGACCATCATGTTCAACTTTGTATCCTCAGTGCCCATAGATCAGGACAAGAGTACGCTCAGCCTTTGCAGGATCCAATCCCCTCATACTGTGTGTGTGTGTGTGTGTGTGTGTGTGTGTGTGTGTGTGTGTGTGTGACAGAGACGGAGAGAGGGACAGACAGGGAGAGAGATGAGAGGCATCAATTTTTCTTTGTAGCTGTGTATTTGTTCATTGATTGCTTTCTCATATGTGCCTTGACCGCGGGCCTTCAGCAGACTGAGTGACCCCTTGCTTGAGCCAGCGACCTTGGGTCCAAGCTGGTGAGCTTTTTGCTCAAAGCAGATGAGCCCACGCTCAAGTTGGTGACCTCGGGGTCTTGAACCTGGGTCCTCCGCATCCCAGTCCGAAGCTCTATCCACGGCGCCACCGCCTGGTCAGGCCATCTTATACTTTTTGGTGTTAGTAGGTTTTGGATCATCATCAGAGGCTTCGGCAGCGCTTCCTTGAAAGTTTCGGGAGGGGTGAGGGGAGGCGGGAGAAGGGGGTGGAGAGGGAGGGAAAGGCAGGACCCGGAGGATCTGGGCGGCCCCGCCCCGCCCCGCCCTGTCATGACCTCCTTACTCCGCGGTGTCCAGGTGGGAGGAAGTCGCTGTGGCCAGGGCCTGGGAGGCTGGCCAGGCTGATGGAGACGAAACTGCTCTGTCAGCCAGAGTGTCAGGTCCCGTCAGTCACCCGGGTCCCTCTGGCTGGGAACGGGGCTGGTGCCAGGAGCCCCAGGGGAGGCAATGACAGATGCAGGGGGGTGGAGGGGGAGGAGAGGGAACGGGGGGGGGGGAGGGAGAGGGAACGGGGGGGGGGAGAGGGAACTGGGGGGGGGGAGAGGGAACGGGGCTGGTGCCAGGAGCCCCAGAGGAGGCAATGACAGATGCAGGGGGGTGGAGGGGGAGGAGAGGGAACGGGGGGGGGGGAGGGAGAGGGAACGGGGGGGGGGGAGGGAACGGGGCTGGTGCCAGGAGCCCCAGGGGAGGCAATGACAGATGCGGGGGGGGGGAGGAGAGGGAAGGGGGGGGGAGGGAGAGGGAACGAGGGGGGGGAGAGGGAACGGGGCTGGTGCCAGGAGCCCCAGGGGAGGCAATGACAGATGCGGGGGGAGGTGGGGGGAGGAGAGGGAGGGGGGGGGGAGAGGGAACGGGGCTGGTGCCAGGAGCCCCAGGGGAGGCAATGACAGATGCGGGGGGTGGAGGGGGGGGGGGAGAGGGAAGGGGGGGGGGGGGGGAGGGAACGGGGCTGGTGCCAGGAGCCCCAGGGGAGGCAATGACAGATGGGGGTGGGGGGGAGGAGAGGGAACGGGGGGGGGAGGGAACGGGGCTGGTGCCAGGAGCCCCAGGGGAGGCAATGACAGATGGGGGTGGGGTGGGGGGGGGAAGGGGTAACGGGGGGGGGGGGAGAGGGAACGGGGCTGGTGCCAGGAGCCCCAGGGGAGGCAGTGACAGATTGGGGGTGGGTGGGAGGAGAGGGAACGGGGGCGTTTTCTGAGCCATCACCGTGGTTTGGCATGGCGCTGGGAACTTGAACACCATTCTCGTTTCCCGCTCACATCGACCCTGAGCCCTGAGGACGGTGGCAGTAATTATACTGCCAAGTTATGGATGGGAAACTGAGGCCTAGCCAGGTTAAAGGTTCCAACTGAGATCACACAGCGAGGAGGGTGGTCTGAAACCAGATCCACCTGAAGCTGCGGACAAGGCTTTTCTCACAAGGGTCTCCTGGCTCATTCTGTCGGGAGGCACTGACCGAGACCTCCGGGTCCTGCCAAGCGACCACACTCAGGGTTCTTGTGAGGGGAAGGGCACTGACCTAGCGTGGGGAGCCCAGGACAGCAGTCCCAGCCCAGCCGCTTCCCAGCTGGGTGACCCCACTCTCACCATTTCACCTCCCCCAGCCTTGCTTCTGTCACCTGTCGGGTGGGGGCCGCGATGTGTCTCCTGACCACTAACTGGGCATTTGGGAAGGTAGAGGATACTAACGACATGGCGTACTTGTCCTGGCTCCGGGGCTGTGATAAGCCCTGCGTGGATTATCCTATTGAAACTTCACACCAGCCCAGGGGCAGGGGTTACGGTTAACCCCGTTTAAAACACATGGCGGGGAGGCTTTAAAACAGGGGTCCCCAAACTACGGCCCGCGGGCCGCATGCGGCCCCCTGAGGCCATTTATCCGGCCCCCACCGCACTTCCAGAAGGGGCACCTCTTTCATTGGTGGTCAGTGAGAGGAGCATAGTTCCCACTGAAATACTGGTCAGTTTGTTGATTTAAATTTACTTGTTCTTTATTTTAAATATTGTATTTGTTCCCTTTTTGTTTTTTACTTTAAGATATGTGCAGTGTGCATAGGAATTTGTTCATAGATTTTTTTATAGTCCAGCCTTCCAATGGTCTGAGGGACAGTGAACTGGCCCCCTGTGTAAAAAGTTTGGGCACCCCTGCTTTAAAATGTTATGTTGCTTTCTCCGTAGCCAGGCAGAGTCGGCGCGGCAGCGTCCCCGGACAGCCTGCTCCGGACCCTGAGCGCCCACCCTGCTCTCAAGTGGATACAAAGGGCCTTTGGTTTGGTTTGTTTGTTTAAATTGATGTATTAATTTTAGAGACAGAGGAAGGGCAAGAGAGAGACAGGGACATCGATCTGTGCCTGTGTGTGCCCTGACCAGGATTGAACTGGCCACCTCTGCTTACTGGGATGATGCTCTAATGGACCGAGCGGTCCGGCCAGGGCCCCGAAGGGCTTTCTTGAATGTAGAGCAAGAACAGGCTTTATTGCTTAGTAGGGCTATAAGGGGCCAGCTGTGTCTGACCCCAGTGAGGGCTCTATCTGCATCATCCCACACACGCTCCCAGCTGCCCCGGGCGCCAGGCCCAGCACGCTGCTGTGGCTCAGAGAAGTTAGTTCAGCTGTCCGAGGTCACACAGCCAGAACTGGCAGAGCCAGGATGTGACCCGGTGGGGCCTGAGCCCGGAACACAGGGACCATGCTACCATGGCTGAGAACGATGACGGCTGTTGGCCGGGTCCTGGGGTGACTGAAACCCAGAAGGCCGCCCGGGGTGAGGTCCTGTCCTCAGCAGCACTCCCGCGCGTCCACCTGGGGACGCCCCTGTTGTCCCTGTCGATGCAGCTGTCTTGTTTTCCTCTTTGTATTTATTTTCACTAATGTTTCAGCTGGGCTTTTCTGTCCCGAGGCGCTCCAGCCACCAAGGGCCCCGTTCCGGATGTGCCATGCATACACAAAGAGTGAAATGAATGCTGCCCGCTGCCTCCACAGCAGGCCGCGTGGGCGTCCGGACGGGGTGGCGGGCGCCGGGTGCTGGGGACGGGCAGAGCTCGGCCTCTGTCCTGCTGCACGACCTCCAACGGGCCTCTCCAAGCTCCCTGTGCTTCGGTTTCCTGATTGGCCAAGTGGGGAGGGAGCTGCTTGGCGGTCCTCCCAGAGATGGTCCTCCCAGAGACGGCCAGATCAAACAGTTCTGCAGAAGCGTGGGGAGGCTGTGAGCTGGGGGGGGGGGCAGGGCAGGGGCAGGCGAGGGAGCCCCCGCAGTGAGGACCGCTCACTGCCCTGCGATGACTGTGGTGCTTGGGTCCTTGCCCTTCCGCCTGCTCTTCGCCAGCCCGCAGCAGGGAAGAGCCAGGAGTCCTGGTTTCGGAGGCTCTGGGGGGCAGTGTCCCGGAGCCGGGATGTGAACAACGCCTTGTGTCCATGCTCCTTTCCGCCCGGAGGAAAACCCAGGAGAGCAGGGGCGAGGCTGGTCTTCCCCGGCCCAGCCCAGCAGCTCTCCCAGGAACGGGGTTCTTCCTGTGGGACAGAAGCCTGCAGACCTGCCAAGCTCCTGCCAGGAGATGAACAAGGGCTTGTTGACAAGGCTGGGGCGGGGAGGGGGGTAAGGGAAGACCTTGGGGGCATTGTGCTGGAGCCGGGCCCACTGTGAAGAGAGCCAGGGCCAGCCAGGGTCAGGGAGGGGGCGGGCGGGGACAGGGGAGCAGGCCCACTGGAGCACTGGACCTTGGGGTCCCGGAGTCATCCAGCCGCACCCCCGCGTTACCAGGATCTCAGGCTCTGGAGGCCCCGGGATGAAGTCCTGGTCTTGTCAGTTCCTCACGTGACCTTAAGCAAACGGCCTCCTCCCCGCCCACGCTTCTCTTAGAGGTCGGGGTGCCCGGGAAGGGCTGGTGCCGGGCCTGCCGGCCCCGAGCACTCAAGGAATCTCAGCTGCTGTTCATGTTTGCAGAAGGAGCATGTCCATGTCTACCCAGCCATCTGCCCGTCCACACGTTTGTCCATCTGTCAGTCCATCCTTCTGTCTGTTCTTCCTTCCCTTGTCCCTTTATTAGTGAGCTTTTACTGACCCCTGCCTGTGTTCTAGGTCTTCCCAGTACCGACCACTGGGATGGTGAGGTTGAAATCAAACACAAACACAAACAAAATTAAAACACACGACTCTTGTGCTCAAGGAGCTTATGTGTGAGTTGTGGGGAGTGATGTGTGTGTCAGCTTCAGGCCATAACGGGTACCACTCGGGAAGGGCAACTGGAGAGGCTCTGTGAGGGGGCTTTGCCAAGGGGGGCACCAGGTAAGGAGATGGCATAGCACCAGGGAAGCTGTTACCACCCTCAGGGGACAAAGGGCAGGAGGAGGAGCAGTTAGAGTCCTGCCTGAGCTGAGGCTGCGGACAGAGGCCACCCCCACACAGAACTGTGGCCTTAGGAAGAGACAGGCAGGCACTGCCCAAGGGGCCCCGCTGGCAGGAAGCCAGCCGGGTCTGACCGACTGTGCTCTCCTGCTGCTCCGTCCTTGGCTGGTGCTTGACACCGGCCGAGCCACTGAGCCAGCCAGGTTCCCGGGGCCACGGCCGGGCTGAGAGCTGGGTGCAGAGGGGAGGGTGGGGCGGGGCCTGTGGGGAAGACCCACCGTGTCTGTGAATAGCCAGCTCAGTGTGCAGTGTTGGGGGGAGGGATGTCCCAGCTTCCGTGGGATCACAGTGGAGGACCCTGGAAATACTGGCGGGAGGTGGTGAGGACTTCCCGGAGGACGAGACATCAGAGTCCAGAGATGCATACGTTTTCCAGGCAGAGGAGAGGCAGGCAGCATGCGTGACCAAGAGCTACACGAACCCAGAGGTGTGGCGTGAAGCGTGGAGGTGGAGGGATGGTGCAGAGTGGCAGCGTGAGGGTGTGTGCGTAGAGGATGGGAAAGCAGAGGGTCGCTGAGTGGGGGGGTGGCGCTGGCCGGTGGTCCTAGAGCAAGCAGGGGAAGACTGGGATCAGACCCGAGGCTCAGGAGTCCGCCGGGTCTCTTCCCGCTCCCAGGACCACATTTCCCAGCTAGAGCAATTTCTGAAAAATTAATTTTAAATGACACAAGTGAGCCCTGAATATATCCTCCTTATTAAAAATGGAAGCAGTCTGGGTCCATCACTCCTGCTGCACAGCCTGCCCCACACCTGGGGTTGGGTGTGTGGCCTCCAATCCTTTGTGTAGTGATTCTCAGCTGGGGGTGATTGTGCCTTCCAGGGACATTTGGCAATCTCTGGAGACATTTTTGATTGTTGCAGCTGGGCATTGGTGCTACTGGCATCTCACGGGTAGAGACCAAGGATGCCGCAAACATCCCGCAAGGCACAGACTCGCTCCCCACGATGAAGAATTATCCAGCTCACAATGTCAGCAGTGAGGAATTCTGGTCTAGGCTAGGAGTTCTTAATGCTTTTTTTCACTATCACTCTCCTAGAATCTTTGTAGACATTCCCCTCCAACGACCCTCTCCCAGGTGAAGTATTTTAATACTATAGATTTATTGTTGATCTGCTTATGTACTCTGTATATCTGTGCTTTATGTACACAAATGGGGTAAGATTCCTTAGCCCCCCCAAGAATCTATTGCTAACCTGCTCACAGTGATACCACCGCCACTGAGAGACAGGGTGTGGGCATCTGCATAGGAGCCGTCCTGTGTGTGTGTGTGTGTGTGTGTGTGTGTGCGCGCGCGCGCGCACGCACACGTGTGTTTTAATAAAAAAATGCCGCCATGCTGTACAAAGAGTCCTGCAATGTGGCTTTTCAGGCCAGAGGTACTTGCTTTCTTTTGGTGCTGCACAATATTCTATTTTATGGAACTGACATTATAATTAACAATTCCCCTAAACATTTAGGCTGTTTTGGTTCTTCCCCTGAATACAAGCAGTGCTACAAGAAATTATATTATTTTTTAAGGAAACCATTTATTTTGACACAATCATAGATTCATGTGTACTTGTAAGGACTAATGCAGAAAGAGTCCATGTACCCTTTATGCAGTTTCCTCAGTGGTAACGTCTTGTGACATTATAGTGCAATATCAACACCAGGATGCTGACCTGGACAGTGAGATGAGAACATTCTATCCCCACTGTCCTACATGTTGAACTTGCTTGTTAGGTCTAACTTTTTTTTGTTTTGTACATTTCTTGAAATTTTCTATATACACAATCATGTCATATGTAAACACTGTCTTTTTTTTTTAGCGAGAGAGAGAGAGAGGGAGAGAGACAGATAAGGACAGAAAGACGCGAAGGGAGAGAGATGAGAAACATCAATTCTTCATTATGGCACCTTAGTTGTTCATTGATTGCTTTTTCATATGTGCCTTAAACCCAGGGGCTTCAGCCAAGCCAGCCACCTTGGACTCAAGCCAGCGACCTTGGGCTTCAGGCCAGTGACCTTTAGGCTCAAGGCAGCAACCACAGGGTCATATCTATGATTCCACACTCAAGCCAGCAACCCCACACTCAAGCTGGTTAGCCCACGCTCAAGCCAGCGACCCCACGCTCAAGTGGGTGAGCCTGCGCTCAAGCCAATGAGCTCTCACTCAAATTGATGACCTCAGGGTTTTGAACCTGGGTCCTCTGTATCCCAGTCTGACGCTCTATCCACTGCACTACTGCCTGGTCAGGCAACACTCTCAGTTTTATTTATTCCTTTCTGGTTTGTATACCTGTATTTCTTTTCCTTGACTTATTGGACTAGCTAGAACTTCCAGCATTATGTTGCATAGAGGAGTGAAGAGGACAAACATTCTTGTCTTGTTCCTGATCTTAGGAGGGAAACATGCAGTGGACTTTCACCATTAAGGACATTGTTAGCTACAGATTTTATGCTGATAGTTTTACGAAGTTGAGGGAGTTCCCCCATTTTTTTTTTTCTGGGAGTGCTGATCATGAATGCGTGTTGAATTTTGTCAATACTTTTTTTCTATTAATTGCTATATCATGTAGTTTATCTTCTTTAGTTGGTTAATATGGTGGGTAGAACCACTATTTAGTCATGGTAGATAATATAATAATAATTTTCATATATTGAAGATTCTCTGTGCCAATAAACTGTTAATGATTTTTGTGTCTGTCTTCATGAGGGATGTTAGCGTGCAGTGTTTTCATTTTTTTTTTGTTTTGTTTTGTTTTTGTTTTTTTGGTGTTTGTTGCCTTTACGTATCTGATTTTGGTAGCAGGGTAAGTACTAGCTTCATAAAATGAATTAAGAAGTCTTTATTTCTTTTCTACATTCTGGAAGAGATTGTGTGAAATAGGTGTTAATTCTTCTATAAACATTTGGTAGAATTCTCTAGTGAAGCCATCTGGGCCTGGAGATTTCTTTTGGGGAAGTTTCAATATATGAGTTAAATGTCTTTAATAGTTTTAAGGATATATATTCAAATGACCTACTTTACATCTGATAAGTTAGGCGTAGTTTGTGCTTTTCAGGGACTCAATTCATTTTCTCTACGTTGTGAAGTTTATGTGTGTAGTTACTGTAGTATTTATTCTCTTTCTGTCCTTTTGATGTCTGCAGGGTCTGTAGTGATATCTCTACTTTTATTCCTGATACTGGTTGTTTGTGTCTTTCTTCTCTCACTTTTCCTTTGTTAGTTTTACTAGAGGCTTGTCAATTTTATTGATCTTTTCAGGGAACCTTATCTTTGTTTCATGAGTTTTTTATTTGTTTCACTGTTTTTAGTTTCATTACTATCTCCCCACACATCTACCCTTTATCTTTTCTTCCCTTGCTTTGGGTTTGCTTTGCTCTTCATGTCCTAAGTTCTTGAGGTGGGTGCTTCAGTTATTGACCCGAGACTCTTCTTTTCTCCTGATGTTTGCATTTAGTGTTATGAACTTCTCTCTCAGCACCACGTTAGTGGTGTTCCCAATGCTGGCGTACTCTACTTTCATTTTCACTGGGCTCAGTCAACGTGTTTTTGGACACCCCTTGAGATAACTTCTTTGGCCCACGAGTTATATAAAAGTGGGCTGCTTAGTTTCCAAGTGTTTGGAGGTTTCTCCATTATTTTTTTTTATTATTGATTTCTAGTTTTACTCCATTGTGTTTAGAGAGAGAGCACACCGGCGTGCTTCCAGTGGTTTAAAATCTGTTGCGTCTTTCTTTTTAATAATTTTTTTTTTTTTTTTCATTTTTCTGAAGCTGGAAACAGGGAGAGACAGTCAGACAGACTCCCGCATGCGCCCGACCGGGATCCACCCGGCACGCCCACCAGGGGCGACGCTCTGCCCACCAGGGGGCGATGCTCTGCCCATCCTGGGCGTCGCCATGTTGCGACCAGAGCCACTCCAGCGCCTGAGGCAGAGGCCACAGAGCCATCCCCAGCGCCCGGGCCATCTTTTGCTCCAATGGAGCCTCGGCTGCGGGAGGGGAAGAGAGAAACAGGGAGGAAAGCGCGGCGGAGGGGTGGAGAAGCAAATGGGCGCTTCTCCTGTGTGCCCTGGCCGGGAATCGAACCCGGGCGTCTTTCTTTTTAATGGCCCAGGATGTGGTCTGCCTTCGCACGTGTCCTGCGGGCAGTTGAGTGTGTCTTCTCCTGAATGCCCCGAGCAGAGTGTTCTATAAATGTTGATTAGATCTTGTTTTTCGGTGGGGTGTGCTTTAATATCCTTGCTTTAATATCTCTTGCTGTCCAGGGCTTATCAGTTATTGAGAGGGTGTGTTAAGGCCTCCAGATGTAATCGCACATTTGTCTTTTTCTCCCTTCAGTTCTATCGGGTTTTGAATCATATATTTTGCAGTTGTGTGGTGGGTTTTTTTTTTCTTTTCTTTTCTTTATTATTATTTTTTTGTGCAGAAAACATTTAAAATTGCTGTCTTCTTGGTGGACTCTTTTTTATCATGATACAGTGTTTTCTCTGTCTCTGGCAATTTTTATTGTTCCGAAGTCACTTTATCTGATACTGCCATCAGCGTTCCTGCTTAATTTAGAAAACTCGAGAGGAGAAGGAAACTATATTTTAGTCACTCATATTTTTTTGCCTACCTCATTCTTCCTTTCTGATGTTGTAAGATTGCCTGTCCTTTCTGTTTGAAGAATCGTCTTCAGCCATTCTTTCAGGGTACCTTGGCTGGTGGCCATTTCTCTTCGTTTTCCTTCCCCTGAGAAAGCCGATTTCCTGTTCATTCTGGGAGGACATTTTCAATGTGTACAGTCCTTCTCTTTCAGCACTTGAAAACTGCTGTGTCACCGCTTCGCTTGCCTGGCACTCACAGTTTCTGATTACTGATCGGCTGTCATTAAAATCATCAGACTGGTGGTTGTCAGATAGGAGGGGGGCTGGGGGGCTGGGTGAGAAAGGGGAAGAGACTAAGAAGTACATATTGGTGATTACAGAATAGTCATGGGGTTGCACAGTACAGCGTAGGGAATATAGTCAGTAATATTGTAGGAAGTGTGTGTGGTGCCGGGGGGCAGTAAGTAGACTTATCAGGAGGGTCACTCTGTAAGCTTTGTGAGTGTCTAGCCACTACGCTGTCCACCTGAAACTAATATTGTATCGAATGTCAACTGCGATGGAAAGATAAAAAAATATATACAAAAAAGTAAAACAAAATTGCATTTTCTCTGTAGGCAGTAACATCTGTGCACTTAGCAGGAGGCATGGAGAAAAGTACATTAACTCTGTCTTCCGAGAGGTTCAAGTCCTCTTTGATTGATTTCTTTTTCTTTTTTAGATTTCTTAAAAATTTATTCATTTTAGAAAGGGGCAAGAGAGAGAGAGAAAGAGAGAGAGAGAAGGGGGGGAGGAGCAGGAAGCATCAACTCCCGTATATGCCTTGACCAGGCAAGCCCAGGGTTTCAAACTGGCAGCCTCAACATTCCAAGGTTGACGCTCAATCCACTGCGCCACCACGGGTCAGGCGATTGATCTGTTAACATTCCTCCTTGTACAGACATGGGGGCAGATCCTGAGAAGTGGAACTGTTTGGTCACAAAAAAGTGTGTGTTTTACATTTTGACTTGCCCTCCGAGGTGCCGTGACAATTTACACTCTTACCGGCAGGCTGGCCTGAGTTGTACCCCTTTCCCGCCAAACTCTTGCAACGTATATACATACTGCTGTCAAACTTCTAAAATTTTGCCAATTTGAGTAAAAAATAAATCATACCTCATTGTTTTATTCTGCGATATTCTTAATTACCAGCGAGGGCAAACATTCTTTTCACGGACTTATTGACTGGCTTCATAGATTCTGTGTTCTGATGATGGAGAGAGCCAAAGAGCCAGCAAGCAGAGCAGCCGGGCAGCTGCAGAGAGCGATAAGTCTTTCGACGAAAGTGAAACAGGGTTGTGGATGTGAGAATTGGGGTTCAAGGGAGTTGGGGTTCAAGGGAGTTATGGTCCACCAGGGAGAGACAGACGACCATGAGAAGTGGTGGCACACGACAAGCTTTACTGGGCGGTGCTCGGACAGGGCTGTGTGGGAGATGCCCCTCAGAGCAGGAGTCTGTCTCGTGGCTCATGGCCAGGTAGCCACATCCAGAAGGGGACACCTGGGGCCGAGGAGACCAGAGATGAGTCCTAGATGTCCAGGGGGTGTCACCCAGCAGCACAGCAGGGAGCCTCGGGGTCAGGGAGCTCTGAGGAGCAGCAGAAACTTGGGTCTTAGAACCACAGCTCTGTTGTGTCAGTGGCCAGCGGATGTTGGGAGTAGTTTGTGGAGTATGCAAAGCAGCAGACTCTACACGACTGAAAATCCATTTGCTTGGGCTATTTTCTTTCTTACTTAATTTTTTTTAATTAAAATTTATTGGGGGGATGCTCATTAACATAATTATAAAGGTTTCAGGTGACTAATTCTCAACACCAAAAAAACACACACAACTCCAATCTAATTTAAAAATGGGCAATGGAACCGAATAGACACTTTTCTAAAGAGTACATACAGACGGCCAATAGACATATGAAAAGACGCTAAATGTCACTAATCATTTGAGAAATACACATTAAAACCACAGTGAGATCTCCTCGCACCTGGCAGAAATGGCTATCATCAATAAATCAACAGACAAGTGCTGGCGAGGATGTGGAGAAAAGGGAGCCCTCGTGCGCCGTTGGTGGGAATGCAGACTGGGGCAGCCACTGTGGAAAGTCGTATGGAGTTACCTCCAAAAATTAAAACTGCAACTGCCGCCCTGGCCGGCGGTGCGGTGGCTAGAGCATTGTCTGGGGGCATGGAGGCTGCCGCCTCAACCCTGAGGTCACCGGTTCGAGCTCCAGTCAGGGCACATATGAGAAGCAGTCAGTGGCTGCACAAGGAAGTAGAACAGCGAGTTGATGTTTCTCTCTCTCCCTGTTCCTCTTCCCTCCCCTCCCTCTCTCCCTTCTCTCTCTATTTTTTTTTTTTTTAAAGTAACTGTCTTATGACCCAGCAATTTCACTTCTGGGAATCTATCCGAAGACATGTCAAACACTAATTTGGAAGAATAGATGCACCCCTATGTGTATTGCAGCGTTACTTACAACAGCCCAGACTTGGCGGCAGCTGGGTGCCCATCAGGGGAGAAGGCGTTGGGCTGTTTTAACACGAAGGGAGTTGGGTGCTGCCTGGCTTGGTGCTCACAGGTCTCAGCCCGCTGTGGAAGAGTGACCTAGGGACCCCACGCTGGGGCCATCTGTGGCTCATTTACACAACAGTGAGTTGGGGGGGAGGGTGAGGACAGCTTTAGGTGAGGTGGCCAGGGAGAGAAGAGGTGACATTGGAGCTGACACCTGAGGAATGAGGAGGAGGCAGCTGTGGGAAGCTACAGAGGCCTTGGAAGCAGGACTGAGCTAGGCATGTGTGTTCAAGGGACAGTGAGAAGCCGGAGGGGCCGGAGCTGATTGAGGGGCACGGGGACAGTGACCCGAGAGATGTGGTGGGCGGGGCGGACGCGCTGGCAGCCACGAAGGGGAGTGAAGTTCTATTCTAAACTTAGCATAAACCCTTTGGCGGGTTTTGATTAATATTTTAAACATTCTGGTTTATATTTAGAAACACTCAGACTTTCATGTGGAGGGAAGAGGAGGGGGCAAAGGGAAGCAGGTCGACCGAGGAGGAAGCCCTAGTTAATAGGAGATGGCCCTGTGAGCTGGGAGGGGGCGTGGGGGAGAAGTGGGCAGGTGGAGAGGGTGAGAGGGAGCCACAGTTCTGGGTATGGAGGATGGGATGGAGCTGTGAGGAGTGAGACCATCAGGGACGATTCCAGGGGGGTGGGGCTCTGTCTCCGGAGATGGAGCAGACCAAAGGAGGGTGAGTTTGGAGGAAACGGAGAGCTGTTGGTGTATAAGTCTCATCCTTTCTGCAGGGCTGGGGCTGGGGGGGGGGGGGGAAGGAGACCCTGAGCTATGCTGTCAGCATCGAGATGACCTATTCTGGTTTCTTGTCTGTGGGTTTACCAGGAGCCTCCTTACCATGTGCCAGACTCCAGGGGACAATGTGTAGCCAACCAAGAAAATGAGAAACCAAACTTTAAACTGTCATTTAATCAAGGAGCAAAAATAAATTCTTAATTAGCCTCTGCTGACTGCATATCAATTGCAGTTCCACTTAACTGGCTTCTTCCTAATGGAGGTGGGGGTGTGAGATGGGGAGAGGGGGGAGGTGGGGTGTGAGATGGGGAGAGGAGGGAGATGAGGGTGTGAGATGGGGAGCGGGGGGTTAGTAGTGTGAGATGGGGAGAGGAGGGAGGTGGGGTGTGAGATGGGGAGAGGGGGGTTAGTAGTGTGAGATGGGGAGAGGGGGGAGGTGGGGTGTGAGATGGGGAGAGGGAGGAGGTGGGGTCTGAGATGGGGAGAGGGGGGAGGTGGGGTGTGAGATGGGGAGAGGGGGGTTAGTAGTGTGAGATGGGGAGAGGGGGGAGGTGGGGTGTGAGATGGGGAGAGGGGGGTTAGTGTGAGATGGGGAGAGGGGGGAGGTGGGGGTGTGAGATGGGGAGAGGGGGGAGGTGGGGTGTGAGATGGGGAGAGGAGGAGGTGGGAGTCTGAGATGGGGAAAGGGGGGAGGTGGGGTGTGAGATGGGGAGAGGGGGGAGGTGGGGTGTGAGATGGGGAGAGGGGGGAGGTGGGGTGTGAGATGGGGAGAGGGGGGAGGTGGGGGTGTGAGATGGGGAGAGGGGGAGGTGGGGTGTGAGATGGGGAGAGGGGGGAGGTGGGGTGTGAGATGGGGAGAGGGGGGAGGTGGGGGTGTGAGATGGGGAGAGGGGGGAGGTGGGGGTGTGAGATGGGGAGAGGGGGGAGGTAGGGTGTGAGATGGGGAGAGGGAGGAGGTGGGCTGTGAGATGGGGAGAGGGGGGTTAGTGTGAGATGGGGAGAGGGGGGAGGTAGGGTGTGAGATGGGGAGAGGGGGGAGGTGGGGTGTGAGATGGGGAGAGGAGGAGGTGGGGGTGTGAGATGGGGAGGGGGGGAGGGGGGGTGTGAGATGGGGAGAGGGGGGAGGTGGGGTGTGAGATGGGGAGAGGGGGGAGGTGGGGGTGTGAGATGGGGAGAGGGGGGAGGTGGGGTGTGAGATTGTGAGAGGGGGGAGGTGGGGTGTGAGATGGGGAGAGGGGGAGGTGGGGTGTGAGATGGGGAGGGGGGGAGGTGGGGTGTGAGATGGGGAGAGGGGGGAGGTGGGATGTGAGATGGGGAGAGGGGGGAGGTAGGGGTGTGAGATGGGGAGAGGGGGGAGGTGGGGGTGTGAGATGGGGAGAGGGGGGAGGTGGGGTGTGAGATGGGGAGAGGGGGGAGGTGGGGGTGTGAGATGGGGAGAGGGGGGAGGTGGGGGTGTGAGATGGGGAGAGGGGGGAGGTGGGGGTGTGAGATGGGGAGAGGGGGGAGGTGGGGTGTGAGATGGGGAGAGGAGGAGGTGGGGGTGTGAGATGGGGAGGGGGGGAGGGGGGGGTGTGAGATGGGGAGAGGGGGGAGGTGGGGTGTGTGAGATGGGGAGAGGGGGGAGGTGGGGGTGTGAGATGGGGAGAGGGGGGAGGTGGGGTGTGAGATGGGGAGAGGGGGGAGGTGGGGTGTGAGATGGGGAGAGGGGGGAGGTGGGGTGTGAGATGGGGAGAGGGGGGAGGTGGGGGTGTGAGATGGGGAGAGGAGGAGGTGGGGGTGTGAGATGGGGAGAGGGGGGAGGTGGGGTGTGAGATGGGGAGAGGAGGAGGTGGGGGTGTGAGATGGGGAGGGGGGGAGGGGGGGTGTGAGATGGGGAGAGGGGGGAGGTGGGGTGTGAGATGGGGAGAGGGGGGAGGTGGGGGTGTGAGATGGGGAGAGGGGGGAGGTGGGTATGAGATTGTGAGAGGGGGGAGGTGGGGTGTGAGATGGGGAGAGGGGGGAGGTGGGGTGTGAGATGGGGAGGGGGGGAGGTGGGGTGTGAGATGGGGAGAGGGGGGGAGGTGGGGATGTGAGATGGGGAGAGGGGGGAGGTGGGGTGTGAGATGGGGAGAGGGGGGAGGTGGGGGTGTGAGATGGGGAGAGGGGGGAGGTGGGGGTGTGAGATGGGGAGAGGGGGGAGGTGGGGGTGTGAGATGGGGAGAGGGGGGAGGTGGGGGTGTGAGATGGGGGAGAGGGGGGAGGTGGGGTGTGAGATGGGGAGAGGGGGGAGGTGGGGTGTGAGATGGGGAGAGGGGGGAGGTGGGGTGTGAGATGGGGAGAGGGGGGAGGTGGGGTGTGAGATGGGGAGAGGGGGGAGGTGGGGTGTGAGATGGGGAGAGGGGGGAGGTGGGGTGTGAGATGGGGAGAGGGGGGAGGTGGGGGTGTGAGATGGGGAGAGGGGGGAGGTGGGGTGTGAGATGGGGAGAGGGGGGAGGTAGGGTGTGAGATGGGGAGAGGGGGGTTAGTAGTGTGAGATGGGGAGGGGGGGGGAGTGGGGGTGGATGGGGAGGGGGGGGTGGGGTGTGGGTGGGGGGGGGGGGGGGGGGGTGTGAGATGGGGGAGGGGGTGGGGGGTGGGTGAGATGGGGAGGGGGGGAGGTGGGGGTGTGAGATGGGGAGGGGGGGGTGGGGTGGTGAGTGGAGGGGGGGGGGAGATGGGGTGTGAGTGGTGAGTGGGGGAGGTGGGGATGTGAGATGGGGGAGGGGGGGGGGGTGGGGGTGTGAGATGGGAGAGGGGGAGGTGGGGTTGAGTGGGGAGATAGGAGGTGGGGGTGTGAGATGGGGGGAGGTGGGAGGTATAGATGGGAGAGGGGGGAGGTGGGAAGCCTGTCCTGCACCCGGCACACCCCGCCTCTCCTTCCCCCCAGCAAGCCCATCAAGTGGGTTCTGTTGGTCTCATCTTGCATTGTAGAGAAGGACCTTGGGAGCTGCAATGACTTATCCAGGGTCCCAGGGCTTGGAAACATCAGAACCAGGACCAGAATCCTGATATCTGGCCTCCAGAACCTCCTGCTTTATTTTGCCTTCATGATCATGTGCCCACCATGATATATTTCTTCATTTTCTTTAAATAGGCTGAAATCCAAATCCTGTGGCACCTGACAGACCAGCATTCAGGATCAGCTATTAGGGGAGCATTTCACCCCCACCTCCACTCCCAGTTTAAGGCAAAGGCCACCACACTCCAAGGCCTCACCAAAGCCTCCAAAAGATCCCGTGTCCCTGGGCCTTGGCAGTGCACATTGGTCACCACGGAGATGTTCCCAGCCCTTCGCTGTGGGACTCAAGGAGCTTTGCCAAGGTGGGGCCCGTCCAGGCGTGGGGAAACCTTTCTGACCTTTCTCTCACCGACTGTCATAAAATTCTCCCTGCTCCTCACTGAAGACACAGCGTTTTAGCCTTCCATTCTGCCTCAGCCTCCCTGCAAGTCCGGCTGCACAACCTGTTTGAGTTGCAGGGAGAGACAAACACCAGGAGCACAAAGCTCCGTGGGTCACCTCCAGCGATGGCCTCCACCAATTACCCTGAGGGTTTGTTTGCACCTCCCCCCACTGGGCCTGTCCTGGGCCCTGGTGTCGAGTGCTGGACGTGTGCGAGCAGCCCACGCTGGCCGCAGGGCAGGAGGCTTGTTTTTCCTAACAGTGCATTATGGACACTTCAGACCTACACAGAAGTAGAGAAATAGTATAATAAACCCTTATGTATCTATCACCCCGGTTTTAAGAGCTCCTGGCTAATCTTGTTTAATCTATTCCTCCACTCGCTCTTTCTTCCACGTAGTCTCGAAGCAAATCCCAGACATTGTATCATTCCATCCACAAACACTGTTGCAGTTTGCGTGGCTCTGCTGCGACCAGAGCCACTCTAGCGCCTGGGGCAGAGGCCAAGGAGCCATCCCCAGCGCCCAGGCCATCTTTGCTCCAATGGAGCCTCAGCTGCGGGAGGGGAAGAGAGAGACAGAGAGGAAGGAGGGGGGGGGTGTGCAGAAGCAAATGGGCGCTTCTCCTATGTGCCCTGGCCGGGAATCGAACCCGGGTCCCCTGCACGCCAGGCCGACGCTCTACCGCTGAGCCAACCGGCCAGGGCAGGACAGATATATTTTTAAAGAAAGAAGTTTCCCAGCTGAAAACCTTCGCTTACTGGAAAATGGAAGAACTGTGGCCCGCAGAGAGGGATGAGAGTTCCAGCTCTCCCCCAGGGCAGGTCAGCCATGGCCTGACCCTCACTGCTTCCCTTTCCTCATCAGCCAAAGGCCAGTGAGAGTCCCCACTTTACAGAGAGGACAAACCGAGGCCCAGAGAGGGAACGGGCTTGGTCCCCAGTCACCAGAGTTGCACAAGTGGCTCACTGAAGCGGGCTAATGTTTTGAGGTCCCTTCAAATCACTATTTTCTATATACTTGGTCAACATTCAGAGGTGAGGCTGGGCGCTGCCTGGGCAAGGGTGGAGAGAGGGGACTGTGGTAGCAGCTTGTCCTCTCCTCTCGCAATTCCCTCCTGGTCCCAGCGTGCATAATCCACCCATCAGGACCAGAGCCCGGCAGGTAACCCACCCAGGTGACCCGCCCGCTCTGCTTGAAGGTGGTTTAACGACCACGGGTTACTCAGCGTGCCCCGGGCTCTCGCTCCTCCCCCAGGCAGCTCCCTCAGTGACGCCTCCTCGTTGTACAGAGTGGTCTCTCTGAGGTGATTCGGGGTGAACCAACCAGGGCTATTTCAGGGGCAGCGACCTCAGCTAGCAGGGAAGTGTATTGGTTAGTGTCAGTGCAACAGATGCTCCTCAGGACTGGTCGGATCCCGGGGAAATCTGTGCTCCCCTTGCTGGCCTTGTTGTCCCCGGTGTTGGCTTTATTCTCAGGTAGCCTCTGCCCTCGTGGTGCAAGGTGATGGCCCAGTTCTGGCCTACTTTGTCTCTTGTATCAGCCCAGCAGAAGGGTGAGACTCTCTTTCCTGACTGCCATTGGCTCGTTTTGGGTCATGTGCCCGTGCCTGAGCCAATCACCACGGCCCGGAGTCGCGATGGACTTGTTGGATCAGATCCAGGTCACCTGGGGGTGGGTCGGCCTCTCCCAAACAGGGAGGAGCGAGACTGGAGGAGTCTGGGTAGCCGGGGCGACTCAGTGGGCTGTTACTGAAGGACAGGAGCCGATGCTGGGGGAGGGAGGAGGTACCAGGCAGGTACCAGAGCTCCGCTCTTCAGTGATATTTCCAGGGATACTTCAGTGCCTCTTAGCTGTGCCCTGGGCAGCCACCAGCTGCTCTGTCCCTTCCTGCAGCATTGCCGCTGTCAGGGCTGTCATTAGAACCCGGGACTGCTGGCTCTCAGCCCACTGCCCCTCAGGCCCTTTTCCTCCGCCTTCTGCAGGTGTGGACACCAGGCAAACTGCTCTGTGCACCTCCGGGCACGGCCACCTGGGCCTCTCGTCTTGGCTCAAAGCCTCTCCCCGTTTCTTAGTCTGAAGATCAGGTAGCTGTTTCCTGCTGGACCTGCCACCCAGTTTGCCTGCGACCCTGAGCAGGCTCTTTGTGTTTCTGAGCCTCAGTTTTATATTTTGGGACATCTGTACAGTGGGGCCAACAGCGATGCTCCCCACCCAGGGCTTTGCGAGAAGCTGAAAGGAACCCGTGACCTGTAAACGACGGGGAAAATGAGAAAGAGTCGCGCTGTTACTATTGCTACCGGCTTCTTCCTCTCAGGAAATGTTTTTGTCCCAGCTCCGCCCCTCCTCTCTCTCTCTCCTCCGTTCTCCCTGGGGGAGCAGGGACTCGCCCGGCTGGGGCTTTGACGGAGATGAGTTTTGATGGCTTGGAAGCTCTCAGGGCCGCCCACTCTTCCTCCTCCCATCCCACTGAGCTGACAATTTCGCATGACATCAATTCCTCTGACAGCCGTGTAAACAGATGGTGGTCCCCGCTGCCCGGGGTTCTGGGGAACGATACCATGGTAACCCGCTAAACTGCGACAGGTGCCAGGACGGTGGGAAATCCAGGGCCTTCAGACACGTACGCACATGGCTCAGGCGGCGGGCCCTGCCTTTGCAGGTTTCTCTCCGACACCGGCTTGAGCACAGACCCTGCCCTTTCTGAGCCGGGTGACCTTGGCTCAATGGCTTCCTGTCTCCCAGTCCATGGCGGGTGAGGGTGGGCTGGGGTAGCGTCATTGTGATTAGTCCCACCCCAGAGGAAGTAGCAAGGGTATGGACCCGAAAGTGCCTAGCTCTGGGACGAGTGCATTGCTGATGCCCGATAACTATTTGTTGAATGAATAAACAAATGGCCAAATGGCTGAAAGGGACACAGACTTATCACCTCCCCCGAAGTTGCTCAGAAACTGGGCCCCTTGCAGGTCCTGGCTGGGAGGTGGCACAGTGTGCAGATGGGATCTGAGAGTGCAGGAGGCTGAGGTGGCAGCTTCCGAGGGCCACCCAGCTCCTCCCTCAGCTGGAGAGCGGGGACCTACTGCTTTGCAGGTGGTGGGCTTTCCGTTCCCAGGTTCCTCCTGACCTGGCTTTCCGTTCCCAGGTTCCTCCTGACCTGAGTGCCCGCAGCAGGGAGGGCAACAGCACTGCCAGCCTGTTACCGGGACGGCGGCTTTCCCTAGCTTTGCCCGCTCGCCCCAGTCCCCCCCCCCGCCCCGCACTGTCCTCCCATACTGGCCGGGCTGGGGGCTCTGCTTTCAGCCACGGCTCATCTGAGGCTCAGAGAGGGCAGTGACTGGACTAAGGTGACAACCACCTGAGCACGGGGAGGGGGGAGGGGGGGGAGGGCAGACCCTTTCGCTACAAGGGTCTGCCTGGGCCTCCCATCTCCTCTGTGAGGTCTGCCCTTTCACACGGCTGTCCCGCACTGACCCCATGCTGTCCTCTTTCTCACTGTCCTCATCCTGTGCCACGTGCCGTGCAGCTGGGCTTGTCCCCTGCCTGAGCTGTGGCCTTGGCCTAATGACCTCACCTCTGGAGGTCAGTTCTTTCCCACATCAAAGGCGAAAGATGACTTGGATGGGTTAAATGACGTACGTGAAACAGGCAAAGTGCATGGACGAGTGCCTGGCACGTAGCAAACTTTCAATAAACAGTCGTGATATCTGATCTTATGAGGATGAGGGCCCCCCCCACACACACACAGATGGGATTGACTTCAAGCAGGACGCAGGGCGGCAGGAGCACCGGCATGGGAGAGAGCTGGTCGTGGGTCTAGCTGTGGGACCTTGGACAAGTCACTTGCCTTCGTGCAACATCTGGCAAATGGGCCAGCGGCCCCCCTGCAGAGCGGTCGGACCGGATGGGGACCTGGAGCAGGGCCTGGTGGAGCAGGTGCTCGGGGCTCGCTCACATGCTGCCGGCTGTGCTACGTTCTCCCGGGACAGGGGCTGTTTCGCTGCCACTGAGTGCCAAGAGCACCCGAGACCGGGACGATGCCTCACTCTGCATTCCTGAAACGCGGCACTTGGCCTCCGCTTGCATGCCTCCAGTGACAGGAAGCTTGTTCCTGTCTAAGCGGGACAGTTCTGCTAGAAGCCGGTCTGTGTAGTTCAAACTTGCCTTCCTACGGGGGCTTCCTCCACGGGGTGTCTAGTTCCGTCTGGGGAGCCACCGGGCCCAGTGTCTCCTCCATGTTCTCGGGCGTGGCAGCCTGCTGCTCCAAGTCCATGGAAGCGAGAAGGGCAGAGGTGGCTCCATGGCATCCCCTGCCCCTGCCCCTGAAGAGCTTTCTGACCTTGTTGGCTGGGCTGGAAGGTTTGAGGGCTGGCAGGCAAGCAGGAGAGATTATCCTCGGGCAGGTTAAGTGGGCCATCTGTCCTGGCTGCGTCCTAGGGCTGGACCCACGCTGGAGGACCAGAGCACGGCCGGGCCTGTCGTCGAGACCAGCGCGTGAGGCCCGGGTGTGGGTCCAGCTCCCTGAGTTACAGGGTCCTCAGGGCTCACGGGGTCCTTTCAAGAATTAAATGGTCAGAGGTATTTTAATGTCTAACACGGCTTTTGGAATCTACTAAGAATCGTTTCTTTAGATAGAACCTGTAATCAGTGAATGGGTTAATCTGCTTCAGAGAGAAGCTTCAAATGAGCCAAGCTTTTAAACATTCATTACTCTTTCAGCTTTCAGCTTTTTGTTTTTGTTTTAAATTATTTTATGCTTCTTTTAAAATTCATCAGCTCAGGGCAAGCTGGCTGTCTTAATAACAGCACTAAGAAAATGCTGGTAAGTTTCTGCTAGTAACAGACACTCCTCTGCCAGGGAGGCGGCACCCAAATGGTTTTGGGAGACTTCGAGGCTTCACCTTGGGTCTTAGAGCAAGATCAGAGATCTCTAGAGTCTCTTACATGGCTGTGCTACACCCCTGATGTCCCATGGCTCCCACGGTCCCCACAGGGGACAGGGCTGTTTGGAGGGAGGGCACACAGAGACCTTGCAGAAAGAAGGAAGTAGGCTGTGCACCCACCCAATGTGTGCGCTAGCTTTGTGTAAAGTCTGGGGGCTCAGACTGTAGCTCCTTTTCCCACTTGGTCCTCATTTTCCCGGTGCGTTATTGTGCTAGTGGGAAAGACGGACACAGACACGGGAACACACAGCCGCGAGAGCATAGGTTCCCTCGCCCTTCTGTTTCGTGAACAAGTGATCGAATCCTGAACTCGGGAGGGTCCTGAGAGATTGTTCAGCTGAGCGAGCGGGCTGCCAAGGAGGGGGATGCTGTGATCTGCGTGTCTGTGCTCCCCCGAACCCCAAAGGCATATGCGAGGTCCTAATCCCCAAGGTGCTGGTTTCCGGAGGCGGGGACTTGGGGAAATGGCACCCTCATCATTGGGATTAGTGCCCTTCTGAAAGAGACCCCAGAGGTCTCTCATCCTGCTCTGCCAGGTGACAACACGGCCAGAGCTCTGTGACCCGGAAGCGAGCCCTCCCCCAACCGGGCTGGCACCCCTCTGACCACAGACTTCCAGCCTCTAGAATGGCCAGAAATCAACGCCTGCTGCTTACGAGTCTGTGGTATTTGCGTTACAACAACCAGAATGGTCTGAGACAAAGGATCGCTGCCAGAGGGTCCCCGCGGGGATGTGGTCATCCAGGGTCCTGGGGACACTTCCTCCATGGTGGAGCTCGTTACCTTACGGAGGGCTCAGGAGGGGGCCAGGACCTCTGAAGCAGGAGAAATGTGAGTTCTCGTCTTGCCTGCACTGCCGAGTGGCTGTGTGACTTTGGACAAGGTGCTTCCCCTCTCTGGACCTCCATTGCTTCACTCGTCAATGAAAAGGGTGGGACTAGCTGGTGGTAACAGTCTGGAAGCCATTGTTGTTTGGGGGCTTCGGCTGCACCAGATTCTGACTTAAGTGTCTCACATAAAACGATCTGTTTGCTCTCTCCCTACAACGTGGTTTCTTTGGAAAATCCAAGTGTCAATAAAGATACTATTAAATCTTAGGTCTTTTTTTTTGTATCTGAAAGTTAGTGTAGCCATACTTACATATTTGCAGATGTAATACTCTTGATAAAGAACAGGAATTTCCAGTTTCACGTAGTATTCGTTAGGATTAGGTGTTGCCGTAGTAACAGAAATCCCCAAGTAACAGGGGCTGAAACACACAAGGGTTTTACTGCATAAAAGTCACCAGGACAAGGGTTTTACTGCATAAAAGTCACCAGGAAGTCGGCAGTGCAGGGCTGGTCCGGAAGCCCTGGGAATACATCGGAGACCCAGGCTCCTTCCATCTCTGTGCTCTGCTGCCCAAAGCTTCCATCCTCAAGGGCACCACGTGTGGTCCAGGAAGACTCCTGGAACTCCAAGCATCACAGCTCCCCTGGGTGCAGAAGGAAGAGGGAGAGAGGAAGGGCCGGCAGGTGTGAGCCGGTCCCTTGGGGTGGTCTCCCTGGAATGCCCACAATTCACTTCCACTTGCACGTCATTGGCCACAACTCACTCACGCATGCGCTCATACCTAGCTCCAAGGGGACTATGGGAAATGCAGTCTGTTAACTGGGCAGATTGCTACCTGATACAACCTGGATCCTGTTTTATGAGGAAGAAGAGGGGAAGGAACACTGGCTGGCAAATGGGAGTCCCCGTTACAGATGCTATATGCAGAGAACGATCTGTCTAGCCATAGACCAAGCAGACCATTTTTCAGATGTATGAATGTATAGTGACCTGGAACATAAAATGCCAGTATCTGTAGCAGTAGGATTCTTTCGGTTACAAGTGACCAAAACCCCGTCTCCAAATGGCTTCAATGATAAGGAAATTTATAAACCCGCCTACCTCACTTCCAGAGTCAGGGTTCGCTTCAGGGTTGGTTAATTAATTCAGCAGCTCGCTAACATCATCAAGCCTGGGGTCGTCCTCTTGTATTGGTTTTGGCTTCATCCGAGGCAGCTGGCTACACCAGTTCCAGATCCGATAATATCCAAAGACAGCAGAAACATTATTTTAGAGACTCTCATAGGAGCTACAAAATATGCTCAGAAGTCTCTCATGCCTCAGTGGCCAGCGTTGGAGAAGAATGCACTCCTGGGACAAGCCGTTGGCAAAGGGCCGGGGCAATGAGACCACCTCGGGAGCCGAGATCAGCTTCCCTGAAGCTCGTGGCTACTTGGAGGAGTTTCTAGATACCTGAGCAATTTAGGGGCCTAAAGAGGAAGCAGGCTGGTGGGCAGCCACCGGTGTGTAGTGCAGTCTGGAGACAGGCGCTGTCATCTCCATTTTGCATCAAGGGGATTGAGGCTCGGAGGGGGTGAAGTCACTTGTTCAGGGTTACCCAGCCAGTGAGTGGAAAGATGGAGCCGGAATGCGGGAGGGTCATCCCGGGATTGACACGCTTAGCATCTGTGCTCTGCACCTAGAGAAAGGAGGGGCCTCACAAGTCATCTCGTTGGTGCTTCCCACACGTCAGCCATATTTTCTCACCACCTGGGTGATTTTTCTTCTTGTATTTGCTTATTATCTGCATGATGATTTACTCAATCTGTTTATTTAAATAATATTACCTTTATAATTTTTGTTGAGATAAAACAGTGTTTACATAGACAATTGCATTTAAAAAGGAAACAAAAACACTGACATAAGTGGAAAACTAGTTATCGCTTGCCAGAAAGAGAAGGTAAATAAAGGTAAATACAATGAAAAGAAGCACTCTTACCATTCTAGAGACAATGCCGTTACCTGATAGAGAGGTCCTGGGCGAGGAGGCGGCTCTCTCTGTTACAAAGAGTGACCAGGACTGGGGAAGACATTAGCGACTTAGCAGCCCCAGGCCGAGGCTTCCTCCGTGATGGAATAAGGACGTAAGAGAATGGAAAACAGCAGTGCTTTCTTCTGATGCAGCTCAGCACCCTGTGAGGCTCCCCCCTGTATCTCTGAAATCATCCCACGCACTGTTCTTTGAGAAACCTTGACTTGGATTGGCACCTGATCGGTTAGAGACCCTGCAGTTTTATTTGGCAGTGGGACCTGCAAATACATAGCCAGTCCTGGCCTCTGCCTCCAAGATAGGTAGAGACATGGAGAATGATCCCCCAAGAGTGGTCGCTCTGGCGCAGGCTGTCCTGTGGTGACGTGTGGGCAGAAGTGGAGGAGCTATGTGGAAGCACCTTGGTCCTGAAGGCTGCAGCCTGGAACAGGCTCATTGTCACTTCTCTCCACTTTCTGTTGGCCAGAGCAAATCATATGGCCAAGCCCAAGGTCAAGGAAAAGGGAAATATACCCTAGATTTAAAAATTTTTTTTTTTTTTTTTTTTTTTTTTTTTACAGAGACAGAGAGAGAGAGTCAGAGAGAGGGATAGATAGGGACAGACAGACAGGAAGGGAGAGAGACGAGAAGCATCAATTATCAGTTTTTCATTGTGACACCTTAGTTGTTCATTGATTGCTTTCTCATATGTGCCTTGACCACGGGCCTTCAGCAGACCGACTAACCCCTTGCTCAAGCCAGCGACCTTGGATTCAAGCTAGTGAGCTTTGTTCAAACCAGATGAGCCCGCGCTCAAGCTGGCGACCTCGGGGTTTTGAACCTGGGTCCTCCGCATCTCAGTCCGACGCTCTATCCACTGCGCCACAGCCTGGTCAGGCTACCCTATATATTTTTTTTAATGAGAGAGACTCTAACATCACTTGACAACAGGTTTGCATACAAGTAGCCGGGAAGGAATGGGAGTCAATAATGCCATCTACCACCAACCCGATAAGAGTGGGTTAATTGTTCTGGCTGTTTGCGCATCTCCAGTATCAAAGAACTTGCTGTCTGTCTTGTCTGTAAGTGTTATTAGCCCCTGTTCCATCTCTGCAGGTGGAGGCAAGGGCAGAAAACTTGTATGTATCCTGAGGTTGATCTCAGGCGGCAGCGATACACAAATAGTCTTTCTCTCCTCCTCAGTGGGGGCAGAGAGACAGACTGCATGGATCCCGTTTGTGCAGAAGCAGTGACGAGAGCTAGCTGGCATTTCTGATGTATATGAACAGGCATGCCAGTCTCCTCCTACCAATTCCAGGCTGCTGCTCCCTTCCCGAGGAGTCCGCCTGGGAATCTCAGCACCTTGGACAGCACCTCTGTGCTGCAAAACCGGAGAAGAAAAATGGCTGGCTCATGTTCCACCTGGGAAACTCTTTCTAGGTTGTGAACATGGTGAATAGAGTTAGTCTACAAACACATATCTGACTAGACCGTTCCCTGCTTAAAATCCCTCCTGGTTCTTTTTTTTGTTTTGTTTTGTATTTTTTTGAAGCTGGAAACGGGGAGAGACAGTCAGACAGACTCCCGCATGCGCCCCACCGGGATCCACCGGGCACGCCCACCAGGGGCTACGCTCTGCCCACCAGGGGGCGATGCTCTGCCCATCCTGGGCGTCGCCATGTTGCGACCAGAGCCACTCTAGCGCCTGGGGCAGAGGCCGAGGAGCCATCCCCAGCGCCCGGGCCATCTTTGCTCCAATGGAGCCTTGGCTGCGGGAGGGGAAGAGAGAGACAGAGAGGAAGGAGGGGGAGGTGGAGAAGCAAATGGGCGCTTCTCCTATGTGCCCTGGCCGGGAATTGAACCCGGGTCCTCCGCACGCTAGGCCGACGCTCTACCGCTGAGCCAACTGGCCAGGGCTTCACATGCTTTTAAACAGGAAAGGAAAATTACTGGCCCGTGTAAGGAAATGTCCGGTGGTGTTGGGAGCTTCCGCCCTGCAGAGGTGCTTAGATCTTGTCTTTAAGACCGTGTGGCCACCTGCTTCTGGAAGAGGTTGGTGGACCTGGCTGACTCCCCAGCCCCGGAGCCTGGGCCAGTCCTCGCCTGCCCTGATTCCCGTGTGCCAGCACCTTCCTCCTGTGGGACCCTCCCCTCTTGCACCCGTGCGTCAGCTCAGACTGGCTGCTGCTGTCCACCTCCTGGACCCTTCTCGTCTCGACACACACGCCGAGCATCACGCTTGTGATTTCGTGAGTTTGGTAGCTTGACTGGGGACCTGAGCGTGACAGGAATCATGTGGCTCACAGTGGAATCCGTTAGGCTGGTCCCCACCTGCCCCTGTGCCTCCTTTCAAGTACACCCTTCTCCCCAGGGTGGCCCCCCATGGGCCCAGCCGTGACCCCTGCCCCCCTGCCCAGTGCCGACCTGCCAGTGCAGTCTGCATGTACCCACCACCCTCCCCACCTCTCCTATCCCCACTCCTCCTAGCGCTGGTGAATAATTTACATTGGTGGCACTTCTAATGACCTGTGGGTCTCCTCTGAGCAGCGTCTGACCTCCTTGAGGACAGGGCTCTGTCCAGGTTGTCTCTGTGTCTCCCGTGCCCAGCCCGGCGTGGCGCTGAGCAGGTGCTCAGTGGACGCCAAATCCAAAACCCAGTTCCAACGAAAGGCTGAGTTAAAAAAAAAAAAAAAAAAAAAGCAAGAATCTCTTCAGCTCTGCAGGAAG
Organism: Saccopteryx leptura; assembly: GCF_036850995.1. Classification (NCBI taxonomy): domain Eukaryota; kingdom Metazoa; phylum Chordata; class Mammalia; order Chiroptera; family Emballonuridae; genus Saccopteryx; species Saccopteryx leptura. Next base: position 190,870,400 of record NC_089508.1, on the reverse strand, counting down.
CACCGAGTGTGAGTGAGTGATGATCTCAGTAGAAATGCCACAGGACGAACGGGCTCTCCATTATTTATGGGCTAAGGAGACATGTTCGCAGAGTGCTGCGCTAAATTCTGAGGATGTCAGGGCAGAACGTGAGTGACTTCATTCCTCAGAGCCCACGCACCCCCCGCTCTGCAGCTACCGGGGAAGGGGCGCTCAGCTGCTTTCTGCGGCCATTAAGCGCTGACTGTGTGGGGAGCTCAGTTCTGCCGTTGGCTGGCTACAGTTTCTCAGCATGCTGGCGAGGGGCGTGGCGGGGCCAGGGCAGGACAGCCTCTGGGAGCAGAGGGTCTGGTCCAGTCCTGCTCTGCCCTGGGTCGTGCACTTCCCCCTCTCTGAGTTTCTCCTCTGTGCTCGGGGACCAGGGTGAGGCTGGGGCTTCCCAACCCAATGCTGGGTGCACAGTAGGTGCTCCGTTGATGTTACCTCCTTTGGTTCTGTCTAAGCTGGGTCCAGTTGGACACTGTGTGGCTCTGAGTTCTTTGAGTTTCCCCTCAGGTGCAGAGTTTCTGGATGGAATTTTAGAAAAGACTGACAAAGGATTTGCTTTCTATTTGAACCAGTAGAGGTCATGTAATTATCTGCAAGGGATTCTTCTCGTTTATGCAAGGAGGAGTCAAGGGGTTTTCCGGTGAGACTGTTGGTGCGTTCTCAAGGGCAGCGGGCATGTTACCTCCCAGGATGGGCGTTGTGCTGTCCCAGGAACAGAGAGGGTAGCGTCCTGGCCCTGGGGCTGGAGGGTGTGCGAGTCCTCTACGGCAGTGCTCCCCAACCCCCCAGGGCCGCGGACCGGTGCCAGTCCGTGGGCCATTTGGTACCAGTCTGCAGAGAAAGAATAAATAACTTACATAATTTCCGTTTTATTTATATTTAAGTCTGAACAATGTTTTATTTTTAAAAAATGACCAGATTCCCTCTGTTACATCCGTCTAAGACTCACTCTTGACTCTTGTCTTGGTCACGTGATACATTTATCCGTCCCACCCTAAAGGCCGGTCCGTGAAAATATTTTCTGACATTAAACCGGTCCGTGACCCCCAAAAAAGGTTGGGGACCACTGCCCTACGGCACGCACAGGCTGTGTGTAGTCAGACGGCCCCGAGCTTTCGCCTGGTGCTCGGAGACCCCGGAGGTGCTTGGGGAGGAGGCAGGCCCTGCAGCCCCGTCCCGTGGGTGCTGGTTCTGGTCTTCCCATGGACTTCCACTCCAGGGGCCCTTCTGCAGTGCTCTCGTCTGATACCACCACCGAGCTACCCCAGGGTGTGGTATCCCACAGATGCTTAACGATGATTGTTGAATGAATTATTCGACGAGGAAATGGCCTAGGACTTAGAGAATGAGATGGAGCTCCGTGCAGATTTTAAGTGCGCTTGGCTTAAGGGTCTCCTTTCTCTGAACATTGGCTGCTTCATTTGTAAAAGTGGGTGTAAAACCCCGACCGTGCTGGGCGTGTGAGGATGGGACACAGTCCCGGGTGGAGGAGCACCGTGTCCATGGTGAGCGCTCAGTCCTGATGACTCCGCCCTCTGAGTGGCCAGCTGCCCTGCTTCAGAATGGCAGAAGTCTCCATAAATCTTCCTTCTTCCTCCCTAGTAAGTAATTTTCTCCTTAAGTACTGCTTTCTAGAGAAATAAAACTCTGCTCTTTAATTTGATTGCTTTCCTGTTTGTTTAATTACTACCATTAAGACGTTAATGCTTTCTTGTATTTTTTTTTTCACGACGAATGTGATCTCTTCGCTTCATTTTGGGTTACTCTGTTAAGTTTCTGCTGTTGCGAGTATCAGAAACCCGATTCAAAGTGGCTTAAGGAAAAGGGGGCATGTACTGTTTCGGGTAATTAAGTGTTCTGGGGGATTGCTTTAGCCAAGACAGGACTGTGTGCAGACAGCCAGCTGACGGGCCGGGGCGCAGTGTCTGCTCCTGGCCTGCGCCCTGCGCCCTGTGCCCTGTGCTGCCGTCACCCCCGGGGCAGAGCGGCCTTCTGCTTCCACCCCTCCTCCCAGCAGCGCCGTTGCAAGCGCTCTCCTTTCCCCTGGACACCAGGGGCGCTGGGAGTTGGGCCCAAACCCTGCAGCTGGGGCAGTGTGACGTGCTGGCCAAAACTCACAGACTGCGAGAGGCGTGGAGTATGGGTGGGCCCCAGGGGAGCTCGGGGCCGGGCTCTGCTGTCCAAGGCGAGGGAGCCTGCAGCGAGGGTCCCTACTTCCCCGTGTGCAGGTGAAGGGGCAGCCTCTGTCCACGACTGTCCCCTTAACAGTTACCGCAGCCCCCCGACGAGCACACTCCCTCACATAGTGGGACCTGGCTATCGCATAGTGAACCTTTAAGATTTTTTTTTTTTTTTGTATTTTTCTGAAGCTGGAAATGGGGAGAGACAGTCAGACAGACTCCCGCATGCGCCCGACCGGGATCCACCCGGCACGCCCACCAGGGGCGAAGCTCTGCCCACCAGGGGGCGATGCTCTGCCCCATCCGGGGCGTCGCTGTGCCGCGACCAGAGCCACTCTATCGCCTGGGGCAGAGGCCGAGTAGCCATCCCCAGCACCCAGGCCATCTTTGCTCCAATGGAGCCTTGGCTGCGGGAGGGGAAGAGAGAGACAGAGAGGAAGGAGGAGGGGGTGGAGAAGCAAATGGGCGCTTCTCCTATGTGCCCTGGCTGGGAATCGAACCCGGGTCCCCCGCATACCAGGCCGGTGCTCCACTGCTGAGCCAACCGGCCAGGGCCTCGCATAGTGAACGTAGAAAGTGTTCTGGGAACCTTGAGGCTTGTGTCGATTTTTTGTCCAGGGTCACATGTGGGACCTAGCGGCAGAAGCGCTCGGGCAGGAGTGGGCAGGGAGTCTCAGAGAAGCGAGAGTCGGGTCCCTGTCATGGCCTCAGCAAGGGGAGCCCTGTGCAGGTCCCCATCCTGGGTCTTCGTCCAACATCAGAGAAGCGGGACCAGGTCCCCTCATCCCGAGATGCTTGGAGGACTCGCGGAGGCGAGGGGCACGCAGTGAGCACCGCTGCCTGCAGGGGGGGCTCCACTCCAGGTCTGTGTGGCTCCAGGCAGTCCCTTCAGCAGCCTGGGCCCCGGGGGCTCATCTGTGGGAGATACCGGTGGCCCTGCGTCCAGGCCGGGCTCACAGGGGACGCCCCCGGTGTCTGGAAACTACGAGGGGAGACGACTCTGGGGGCTGTAACTTCCTACCAGTGCCTCACTGTCACCAAATCCCCGCTGTGTAGATGAGGAAACGGGCTCACACAGCTGGGGGCAGAGCCAGGCTTTGCGCTCCCCTCTGTTCCGGTGGCTTCCTGGGGGCTGGGAGACCCTCATCTCACAGGGCTGGCTGTGAGGTCTCCCCAGGGTGCCCAGGCTGAGTTGGGACCCTTCTCGGTCCCCGCCCCCCACGTCCCCGGCTCCCCTGGCTCTCCATCACAGCACCTGTCCCTGCAGCTCAGCTGTCTACATGTCTGTCTTCCTCCGCTGGACTGTGGGTCGGGCCCGATGTGTCTCAGAGCCCCTGGCCCCTGCCAGGCAGCTGGGAGCGAATGTGGAGCTCGGAGAATGCAGACACAGATGCGGTAAGCAGAGCTCTGGTGGCCCCCAGTCCTCCCTGTGGGGCCTCGAGCGGGGTCCCGTGCCTCCCTGAGCCTCAGTGTCCTGTCTGGGAAGCAGGAACAGCAGTCCCTTCCCACCGTGCTGTTGTCCAGGCGGGAGCAGTGCAGCAATAACAGCCGACGCTCCTTGAGGACTTAGCCGTTCCCTTTATTTCTTCCAAAAACGCATCTAAGACAGAGACGCGAGAGGCGTGTGCATCCTCCAGATAGGAGAGAGAAGACTGATGTGCACCGCTGTGTGGAACTTACCACACGCCCGGTGGGAACTCCCTAAGTGGTGTGTGCAACGATAATAAATATTCACAAACCAGCTGAGTGGGCTGCTCCTGACCACACCGCCCCACCTACCCCCCCCCCCCCCCCCCCGCTGCCATTGTGAAATGCCAAGCCGGCCAGGCTGCCTGCCGTGCCCGCCGGGCTGCTGGGCGGCCACGGGCCAGGGAGGACGGCTGGGGGCGGCTTCAGGGAGGAGAGCCCGTGGGGAAGAGCAGGAGCCCCCCCCAGCCAGCTCTGAGCCCTGAAAAGTGTCTGGGCTCAGAACTTTCGACGTTGCCACCTAGAGAAACCACTGTGTCCCCTCCAAACCCCCCTCTCCTCCAGATTTTCATCGCCTTTTCCTCTTAGCGGCAACCCCTTCCTTCTGTCGGAGGAGCCGGAGCAGCCTCCGCTTTGCTGGAACATGGATTGTGTGCTCTTCCGTCGTCGAGGGAGGGCGGCTAAGAGAGGCATTGTGTCCCTCTCTGAGGGTGGGAACAGTCACGGCTCCGTCTTGCTGGGCGAAGTCAGTGAAATGTCAGGAAGAGGCCCGGCCGGCGTTGAGGAGGTGCTCAGGAAGACTTCCTCGCACTTCCGCCCACCCCTCTTCTCCCAGAGACGCCCCGAGAGCCTGTCGGGAGCCGACTCGGCAGCGGGATCAGACCTTCCTTGGCAGCTTGGAAGAGCTGTGTTGTTGGGGGTTGGAAACTTGGGTCAACACCAATTCCAGTGTGAGGTCACCTTCGTGAGGCTCGGTGTCCTTGTCTGGGCATACTGCTGTGTCCCTCACCAGGGACGGCACTGGCCTGGCCTCCCACAACCTGCAGGTCCCCGGTGAGAGACCTGCGGGAGAGGAACAGGTGCCTGCCAGACTCCCCGTGTCCCAGATCGGCCCCTCCGTCTGCCCCCTTGGTCCCCTGGATGAGGACCTCTAAGGAGTCCGGGGAAGGAGGGCTGTGGGTGGGGGCTCTGAGACTCCCCTCCGCACTTGACCGAGGTCATGCGTTCTGCCAGGGTGACATTGGCCACCCTGGGGGTTTGGGACCTCGCTGTTTAGGGAGAGAATGATTTGCCACAGAAGTGGTCAGTGTCACTGGAGGCATTTAAAGTAGACGCCCATGACCACCTGGTGGAGACATGCTCGGGCACTGGGAATCCCAAGGACCCTCCCTGATTCTGTCTAGGGCAGGGGTCCCCAAACTACGGCCCGTGGGCCACATGCGGCCCCCTGAGGCCATTTATCTGGCCCCTACCGCACTTCTGGAAGGGGCACCTCTTTCATTGGTGGTCAGTGAGAGGAGCATAGTTCCCATTGAAATACTGGTCAGTTTGTTGATTTAAATTTACTTGTTCTTTATTTTAAATGTTATATTTGTTCCCGTTTTGTTTTTTTACTTTAAAATAAGATATGTGCAGTGTGCATAGGGATTTGTTCATAGTTTTTTTTATAGTCCGGACCTCCAACGGTCTGAGGGACAGTGAACTGGCCCCCTGTGTAAAAAGTTTGGGGACCCCTGGCCTAGGGGATGTGACAGACACGTGGACTGCTCCTCCATGGGGAGTGACCTTGTCCTTGCAGAAGGGACATCAGGGTGAGAAGCCCTGAGCTGGCGTTTGGGGTCCTGTCCAGAAGAGGACACAGCAGCCCTTGGCGAAGGGCCCGTCGAGCTTGCCCTGCTCTCGGTGGCAGCTGCCGCCTCCCCTGCAGTCAGCATCTGGTTCTGGTGGGTTCGCGGAAGGTCGTGTGCTAGCAACTGCCAGCGGCCAGGGGCGGACAGGCAGCTCGTCCCCTAAGGGTGGGAGGACGGGGAGGGCCCAGGGGCACCGGGAAGGTGGCCACTGGAGAGGTTGGGGGCCGCTGGGGAGCATTCCAGGCAGGACCAGGTGAGCTGGGAGTGTGGGGTGTCGGTGATGACCGCTCAGCCAGGTGCGTGGGGAAGGCAGGGGACAAGGAGAGACACTGTAGGCAGCCCCTGACCTGAGACCAGCCCCAGAGGCTGGGCTTGTCCACGCTCATTTGGTTGCAACTGTAGAAATGATATCAAGCCCCCAAAGGATTTTTGACGTTCACATAACTGAGAAGTCCGTGTAGGCTTCAGGTATAGCTAGACCCCGACACTCAAACCCTGTCATCATCTCCCTCCGTTATCCAAGTCTGCTGCCCCGCGGGCCGTCGCGGGGGTCCTCCCGGAGATGGTCACCACAGCACCTTCTTCCCAGCAGCACGCCCGGAGTCAGGGCCACAGGCACCGTCATTGCCAGCCCAGGACAGCACGGAAGGTTCCGGTGGATCTCAGCTCATCTGGGGGTACACCCCTGCCTTAAGAATGTGCAGAAGTAGCCCTGGTCAGTTGGCTCAGTGGTAGAGCGTTGGCCTGGCGTGCAGGAGTCCCGGGTTCGATTCCCGGCCAGGGCACACAGGAGAAGCGCCCATCTGCTTCTCCAGCCTTCCCCCTCTCCTTCCTCTCTGTCTCTCTCTTCCCCTCCCACAGACGAGGCTCCATTGGAGCAAAGTTGGCCCCAGGGGCGCTGAGATGGCTCCATGGCCTCTGCCTCAGGCGCTAGATAGAATGGCTCTGGTTGCAACAGAGCGTCGCCCCAGATGGGCAGAGCGTCGCCCCCTGGTGGGCATGCCTGGTGGATCCCGGTCAGGCGCATGTGGGAGTCTGTCTGACTGCCTCCCCGTTTCCAACTTCAGAGAAATACAAAAAAAAAAAAAAAAAAGAATGTGCAGAAGTATTTCCATGAGGAAGATTGGGGTGAAGTTACCAGAGGAGGGGCCGTGGACGTAGGCAAGGTGAAGACAGATGTCCAGGCCTGGGGTCCAATCCTGCTGCCGGACTTCCTGCTGCTGCTTCTGACTCCCGGGTTCTCCTGGCTTCCTGTCCAGCCGTCTGGCCGTCTGCACAGATGCTCCTTTCCTTGTCACCCTCTTGGGGACTTCCAGCATGAATGGCCACCTGTGGTAGGCCAGCTAACGCCCCCTCCCCAAGATGTCCACATCCTAATCCCCAGAACCTGTGAATATCTGACCTTACTCAGCAAAAAGGACTTTGCAGGTGTGATCAACTTCAGGATCTTGAGATGAAGATGGTCATGGGGGGGGGGGGGGGGCGCCATGTCACCAGGTAATCATTTCAGGGTCTTTATAAATGGAAACGCAGGAGAGGCAGAGGAAGGGATGGGAGGGCAGAGGTGGAGATCAGAGGGATCCATCTGTGGGCCGGGGCCACGAGCCAAGGAGGGCAGGCAGCCTCCAGCAGCTGGACAGGCAGACAAACTGGTTCTCGCCCGGAGCTTACTGGAGGCCCGTCTGGACTTCTGACCTCCAGAATGGTCAGGGGTAGATTTGGGTCAAGTCATTAAGTGTGTGGCCACTGGCTGTAGGAGCCACGAGAAGTGAATACACCCCCTCAGCTTCCCATCTTCCAAGGGCTCCCCCCTGAAGGACGGCGAGAGTTCAGGTCTGTTTCTCTCAACCAGTCCCAACCCACCCGGTCAGTCAGCTCCTGCCTGGGGACCTGCCATTGCCTGGACTTACGCTGAGCTTCCCTCCTCCACTGGGACAGCTGCCACACATCTTGCAGGCCTCAGCTTAATGTCACCTCCCCCAAGAAGTCTTCCAGGCACTCCTTCAGCGTGTTGTCAGCCCCCTTCCTGCACGCTCCCATCAGCTCGAGTCCCACCAGGCTGTAAGTGCATGCTGCTCTGGCCTCTCTGTTAGTCTGTGAGCTCACCGACGACACAGGCGGTGTCTGACTAATTAATGCTAGTTCCCCTCACAGGGCCTGCACACAGTAGGCGCTAAGCAAACAGTTGTTGAATGAGTGAATGACAATAGATGCGCCAGTAGGCAGGTGGGGTGGGTCGGAAGGAAGCCCCCAGAAGATGGAGTTGGGCTCCACTGCTGGCTGTTCACCTTCAAATCCATTTTCTCTTCTTCCGGGGCCTCCGTGTGGTTAGATGTGGCCCTGCTCTGTGTTCCGAGCTCCCACTCGTGAAATGCAGGACTTCTGTCTGCACCGAGGGACTCTCTCTCACTCACCCTGCCCTGCACGGGCTGACGCACATACACGGAAGGGGGGATCTTGCCTGCCCCCTCCACATCTCCCCGTTCCCCTGTCCCGTGCTGCAGGGCTGGGCCCAGGGATCCGACGGGGAGGTGCAGGGGCGGGGGTCCTGTTCCGGACTTGCTGTATTGCATTGTGTCGTGGACCTGAGCTGGTCTTTGGTCACCCAACCTCCCTGCCCCCCCCCCTTGCTGGAGGACCTGTGCTCTGGGTGGGGCTGTCCATCAAGGTGTCATGCGCACTCCAGGCCGGGCCAGGACAGGCCATGCCGGGGAGGTGGCCTTGTTTCGGAGGACCTGCAGAGACCAGCAGAGGTCAGCATCACCCTAGTCATTCATCATGATCATGGCAGCAGGGGGTAGAAGGCTCTCGCTGGGGGTGGGGGATGGGGTGGGCAGGAGGGGCCAGAGCAGCCCACCAGCTTGCCCTTCACTTCTGTGGGCTGACACCTTCCAGTAGCCTCGGAACCCCCAAATCAGGGGTCAGGGCTTGTGGCCACAGACCCCTGATGTAACTAACAAGCAGCACCCCTAGTGGATGGTGGGAAAGAATGGACTTCCCAAAGCCTTCATACAACGCCATCCACATCTATTGAGCACCAGCTGTGTGCTAGCCCCTGTGTTAGGCCCTGGGGTTCAGCGAGGCACCGTGTCCTCACAGCCTAGAGGAGCTCACGGTCTGTGGTCAGGGCAGGCAGCCGGTGTGGGGACAGGGACCAGTGTCGGAGCTCACGGCCTGTGATCAGGGCAGGCAGCCGGCGTGGGGACAGGGACCAGTGTCGGAGCTCAGCTGCACCTGCGGTCTCCCGAGTAACGAACTCCCGACCGCTAATTCAGTTGGTGCCCAGAACGGTTTGCTCCTGTTTCCTCTCATCTCCCTTTAAAAAAATAAAATAAAATCAATAAACTGCTCATGCTGTCTTTAATAGAGACCAAATCAGAGCTTTTTATAACCTTGTTCTGAGATTGGCATTTCCATCATTTCCCCCCAAGCTGGAGTCGGGTTAATGTGCCGTCATGTGGGAACCAGACGATGGATGGAGACACCTGGTTAATCAGGAATTAACCAACAGGCAGCCTGTGCTCGGCAGTTTTCCGTGTCCGTCCAGAGACTCCCACGGGTATAACAGCTGCCCTGAGGGTTAGAAGACTGTGGCTCAGAGATGGGCATGGGAGCTTGCCTAAATTCACACAGCGAGGATGGGCACGGCAAAGCAGGGGTCCGATCCTGCCTCTGCTTGCCTCCCCAGGCCTGGTTTTCTGACTGTGCAGCAGTGCAGAGAGCAGCATGGTGGGGCAGGGGGAGATAGATGCCTTCTGCAGGGCGAGGCTTAGGGCTGGGCAGTCCCTTGCCGGTGGAGGAGCGTCCGTGTTCCCGCACTGCCCCCTGGTGGCCTCTCTGTGCCTGGTCTCCGCGGTGTGGGGGCACCGAGCTGGGGACTGCGGGCTGGTAGCTCTGGGTGGGCTGGAGGAGACTGTCCTGGGGGAGCAGCTCCTGCTCTGGACAGCTGAATGTCTAAGCCTCTGTAACAGGTGTTCGTCTACGTGCTTTTCCTGGGGGAGAGGTGTTCATTCGTCAGTTTATTCAGCCGACTTTCAGAGACACTTGTGCGCCCCAGACTAATACTGATGACTCAGCACGGTGCTTGCTCTCAGGGAGCCTCCAGCCCCACAGGTGGGTCCCATGACGCAGGGAGATGTGGTGGGAGGGGCCGGGGAGAGGCTGGTTCGGGAAGGGAACAGGTGGGGTGAGCATCCCAGGGCAGCTGGGATGGGCGGCGGGTGCAGAAGGGAGCGGCCAGTCTGCTGCGAAGCTAGTGGCCCAGCGCTCAGGGGCCCTCGCTTTCCAGGGGGCTCTGGGCTTCATGTGGCAGAGTCATCACGCTGTGGTCTTGCCTTCAGGTGACCCACCCCGGATTGTGTCAGCTTCAGGGGCTCTGCCATGCCTGGCTGTGCCCACGAGGGAGGGGCCACGGCGGGGGGAGGGTGGAAGGCAGAGGGGCAGGGGGCCCAGCCGAGCAGTGTGGACCCCGTCCTGGGGGCAGGCAGCCCCTCTGCAGGCGGTGAGCAGGAGAGTGGCTGGGCCGGTCCTGAGTTAGCAGCTGTCTACAGAACCAGAGCTCCCCCAGGGCAGACCCCAGACCCTGGCGGAGGGACCCCTGTCCTGGGGGCAGTCAGCCCCTCTGCAGGCGGTGAGCAGGAGAGTGGCTGGGCCGGTCCTGAGTTAGCAGCTGTCTACAGAACCAGAGCTCCCCCAGGGCAGACCCCAGACCCTGGCGGAGGGACCCCTGTCCTGGGGGCAGTCAGCCCCTCTGCAGGCGGTGAGCAGGAGAGTGGCTGGGCCGGTCCTGAGTTAGCAGCTGTCTACAGAACCAGAGCTCCCCCAGGGCAGACCCCAGACCCTGGCGGAGGGACCCCTGTCCTGGGGGCAGGCAGCCCCTCTGCAGGCGGTGAGCAGGAGAGTGGCTGGGCCGGTCCTGAGTTAGCAGCTGTCTACAGAACCAGAGCTCCCCCAGGGCAGACCCCAGACCCTGGCGGAGGGACCCCTGTCCTGGGGGCAGGCAGCCCCTCTGCAGGCGGTGAGCAGGAGAGTGGCTGGGCCGGTCCTGAGTTAGCAGCTGTCTACAGAACCAGAGCTCCCCCAGGGCAGACCCCAGACCCTGGCGGAGGGACCCCTGCCCTGGCCCTGCAGCTGCACTGCTCCCCGCAAGTCAGGAGTCCCTGGGCCGAGACGGGGCCCAGCTGGAGCCACCCCAGCGCCCTTCCGGATCACACCCTGGGGACGGACACCTGATTCCAGGGGCTGCACAAGCTTTGCCCCAGCTCCCGCCTCCAGAGGGTGTCCATGCTGGGTGTGCAGGGCTGGGTCCCAGGTCAGCGATTCCGGGGTGTGGAGAGGGAGGTGGAGGATGTAACGGGGGTGGGGGTGGGTGGGGTGGGGGTGGCGCTGCTGCCGGCCAGGGAGGGAGCCGCCTTTGCATTCTCTCGCAGTGACTGATGAGCACCTGGACTGTGCCATGGGCCGGGTTCACGCAGAGCTGGCCAGCCTGGGCTTCCTGGGCCCCCGTGTGCTCCGCAGGCTCGGTGGCTGCTGGCAGGAAGTGCCCGGACTGGCTCCCGTGGCCGGGGCTGCACACAGGCACGGGGGTCGTTCTGAGAGGAGACGGGGCATAGCGCCCCACGACGGACAGTGCCTGGTGTAGAGACACGTGGGGGAGGCCAGGGCAGGGGAGAGGGCCCCGGCTCAGGCGCCCAGGCGAGGAGCCCACTGCTCGAATCTCTCGGTGTTCGGTGTACAGCCCAGGAGGAGCTCAGGAGTCCAGGGCGGGGCGGAAACGCAAAGGGAGACGTTGCTCTCAGGGCCGGGAGCCTTGTCTGGTGGGGAGTGGGGGCCTGCCTCTGGCAACCTGGTCTCTGGGACACGGGCTAGACCGCTTCCCTCGGACGGACAGGAGAACGGGGTTCCCACCGTGTCTACGCCCCCAGGAGGCTCCCCAAAGCTGGGGAGAAGCAGCTTCTCTGGCCCAGCCTGGTAATTAGACCCTTCAATGGCAATTACTTTTGCAATTAGTTCAGCTGGTAATTGGAACTGGAGGTGGTAATTTCTGTTCTTCGCAGAAGCTCTCTCTGAATTGGGCTTTGCTTCTCTGTCCAGGGTGCAGGGTGGTGCCCTGGGGAGGCTGAGCCCTGGGCTCAGGGATGTCCGCACAGCCCTGGACTTGGCTCAAAGGGAGGCGTTTGGGTTCTGCTGGACCCCCGGAGTGGGACATTTGGGGCCAGGGAAGGGGGTGCTTTGCACTCTTCCCTGAGTGTGACTTGGTCTAATGACTTGCTTCTAGCCCATAGAATAAGACAGAGGTGATGGCTGTCACTTTCGCGATGGGCTACAAAGGATGGTGACTTCCGGTTTGCTAGTGGACTCTCTTTATTGCCTCTGGCTTGCACACTTTGAAGGAGTCAGCTGCCGGGTGGGGGCGGCCCACACGGCAAGGAACAGCCTGCCAGGAGCAGAGCGCTGCCCTCAGCCACGGTGCGCCCAGCAGCCAGCTCCTCCTGAGGCGAGCCTCCAGATGAGACTGTGGACCCTGGGCAGCCAGCCGTGGACCACCACTTCCTGAGACCGCAGCAGAGAACCTGGCCAGGCAGGTCCCGGCCTCCTGCCCCTCGACTCCGCAGTTAGGTAGTGTGTGTTGCTTTAAGCTGCTAAGTGTTGGGGTAACTTCTTATACACCAATGGGTAACCAGTACACAGAGACTATTAAATTACATGTGCTCTGCCCTTTGACCTTGACAAAGTATATTTTAAAAAACTACTTGGAATGTCATGTCAGGCTCAAATCTAGCATCTTTGGACTCCGTGGAGTTCCACAACAGAGCATGGTGGGAGGGGGTGAGCAGGGACTTGCGTGAGACCACTGCCCCCGCTTTTCTCTTCTGACTCGGACTCCATGCCATGCACCCAGGTCTTGTGCATGCCCACGGGTGAGATGCCATACGTATCCTCCCCCTTGCGAGCAGCCACCCCGGGGCCCAGCCACACACACACCGTCAGCGTGGTCTGCCCTTGTGGGGTTGGGGCTGCGGAAAGGTCCGTGCAGGCCCTGGAATTGGGCTTGGAGCATCATTCGGTCCAGGAAGACCAGGGGCCCAAGTGGGGTTTAGGAGGTACGGGTGGGCCCCTGTTGGGAACACCCTCCTGGCCCTGTGGACTCCAACACTGTGAGGGACAGCTATAGGACCAGGGCAGGACTTTCCAAGGCCGGGAGCCACAGCGGGGGCCCCTGGCCTGGGTCTGAGGGTGGTCCTGGGAGAGGTCCTTGTTCCAACCTTCTCAGGGGGGTAAGACCCACCTCCCAGGGTTATGCATGAGCAAAAGCCACCCGGCAGAGACAAAAAGGCTTATAGGAGATTAAATAATACCAGTCCGGGGTTCGCTGGGCCCACGCTGGGCCAAGCGCTGGCCAGGCCCTGGCAACCAAGAGTTTGGAAGACACAGCCCCTACCCCCCCCCCCCAGTCAGTGAGGGAAGACGCATCTCCAGGCAGGCACAGTCCTTCTCTCCCAGCAGATGGGTTCCTGAAACCCTGCACACAGCGGAGTTTCTGGTTCGACAGGCCCTCAATTCAGTTAGAATTCACTGAGTACCTATTACGACGTGCCAGGAGCTTGGTATTAAGCAGGAAGGGATATATTAGCTCAGAGGTTATTAGAGAGAAAGCTAACAGATTCGTGGCAGCACTGTGTGGTCAGCACCTGTGGCTGCATCCGCCCACCAGGCCGGTGCACAGCTGCCTGAGACAACCCAGTGCTTCTTAAATCAAAGGTGAGCCCTGGCCAGATGGTTCGGTGGTTAGAGCACTGTTGACGGGGCAGTTCTCCTCCCACGTCTGCCCCTGGGGCGGGGCGAGGAGGCTAGGGAACGGGGATGTCTGCCCTTCCCCTGGGGCAGGAGGGATGCAAACAGAGGAAGCCTGAAGAAGAGAGAGCGCAATCGGGGAGCCGTGACTGACAGCTGTCCGCCATGCCACTAAGCCCGGGACAGCGAGGTTAGCAGGCCCGACGCCCGCAGTCGGCTCAGCCGTGTGCAGGAGCCAAGTCCGTTTCTTCTAACGACATGTCGCTTTTGTTGTCGGAGACCACTGGTTTGAGGAAGAAGGATGGATCCGAGCTTGCCAAAGGAAGGCTCTTCAGTCCCTTCCACGTTTGTTTTGTTTTTTTTTTTGCAAGTCACAGTCTATTTAAATTTGGGGAAAATATTTAAACAGCCCCACAAATGCCCGTGCTCTGGGAGCCGTTTCAGTGATGACTCCCAGCTCCAGACTTCCTCCGCTTCCCGTCCCTCCCCCCCCCCCCCCCCGCCCGCCCGTCTAGGTTTTGCCTGCATTTTACAACAACAACAACAAAGTTGATTCCAGGATATAAAAATAAGACTTCAAAATCAACACCAATCACTGTGTGTATTTAATCGTATTCTGCAAGTGGTGACATGACGCCGCTGGAAGCCCGGCTCCCATGGCGCGCCACACTAATACAGTCACGGGAGGCGGCATCTGAGACGTGCATCGGCTGGGGCGCCGTGGGGTGCGTCCTCCCAGGCTGGGGGGTCTGTACAGGAAGGGCAATTTTTTAAAAAAAAACATGGAAACCTTAACTATCTTTTCTTTTTCTTTTTCTTTTTGTGACATGTAAGAGAGTTACTGACTTTTTTGTTGTTGTTGTTTTTTTCTGAAGCTGGAAACGGGGAGAGACAGTCAGACAGACTCCCGCATGCGCCCGACCGGGATCCACCCGGCACACCCACCAGGGGCGACGTTCTGCCCACCAGGAGGCGATGCTCTGCCCCTCCGGGGCGTCGCTCTGCCGCGACCAGAGCCACTCTAGCGCCTGGGGCAGAGGCCAAGGAGCCATCCCCAGCGCCCGGGCCATCTTTGCTCCAATGGAGCCTTGGCTGCGGGAGGGGAAGAGAGAGACAGAGAGGAAGGGGGGGAGGGGTGGAGAAGCAAATGGGCGCTTCTCCTATGTGCCCTGGCCGGGTATCGAACCCGGGTCCTCTGCACGCCAGGCCGATGCTCTACCGCTGGAGAGTTACTGACTTTAAGTGGGCCTTAAGGCAAGAATTGACCAGGTGCCGGACACTTCGTTTGCAAGTATCTCATTTTGTCCTGACTTGGTTGGTCCTGACCCGAATGGCCAGGCCCATTTTACAGACGGGGAAACCAAGGTACAGATGAACAAGCAACAGGCCCCACGTTTCCTATAGAACTTGAAGTAGAGCCGGAATTCCAATCTGAGGGTTTTGAGTCTGAGAGAGGAATGAGGGTCTTTCTTGGTAAAAACCTTGAGACTTACAGTGTATGTATTTTCTTTCTTCTCTTATCTCGGGGTCGGAATAGAACCTGGCTTTGTGTGCGGCGACATGGTGGGCCTGACCACAGTTTCCGAGAAGGGAGGTCAGGAGCCCTGATCCCCACCCCGTGCCGGGAAGGGGGATTTTGGTCTGGTTCACAGTTTCTGGTGCTTGAAACAGGTGGTGCTCTCATGCTTCACTTGCCGTCTATGCTGGACCACAGCTGGGATTTCTAGATTATTTGGATCTTTTTAAAAATGATTTGTCGCCAGCTTGAAGCCCAAGCTCTCTGGCTTGAGCCCAAGGTCGCTGGCTTGAGCAAAGGGTCACTGGCTCTGCTGGAGCCCCCCCCCACCCCCCCCATCAAGGCACATATGAGAAAGCAATCACTGAACAACTAAGGAGCTGCAGCGAAGAATTGATGCTTCTCATCTCTCTCCCTTTCTGTCTGTCCCTGTCTTTTTTTTTCTCCTATGTGAAATAAACAAATAAATAATTTGTAACCTTGTCAACAACATGGAGATGTGAAATCTCCAGTGAACCTCTTCTTTGCCCTGAGGGGTTGCCATGGATACCAGCCAGTGAATGATTACCTGGAAGATGCTCAAAACCAGGGTATTCTTAGTATTTCTTAGTGCCGGGTCCTTACAGCCTGCAGTAAGGATTCGATGAAGCCAAACCGGTTGGATGACTGTTGTCACCGAGGGGTAGAAGGAGACTCTTACTGGTACATTTCCCATGAAGTATGATGGAGTGGACAAAAGGTGAGAGGTGGTCTCTGGTTGCTCAGGTGGGCAGCTCACTTGACCCGGAAGCGTGGCCAGGGACCACAGAGAGGTGGAGCCGTGTGGTGGTGAGGTGGGAAGTCGGGGCAGGAGGCCGTGGGCTGTGCCTGTCCCCTCCCGCCACAGCCTAGGGGCACAGCCAGGCGCACTTGGCAGGTGGACCTGAGTCTCTGAACCTACAACCAGTCTCCTCTCAGAAACTGGGTAGGTGGGACCACTGCCCCTCCAAGAGCATGTCCCCAGCAACTGTTTCCATCTCCCTCTGACATTCAGTGAAACCGACACACAGAGTGGTCCTTCTTCTGTCCTGAGGAATTCCCACCATCAGTTGTGACCTGAGACTATCCCATATTAAAAAGGACTTTAAAGTAATCATGAGCTGAGTTGTGGTTGACAGGTTATACTTTATAGACACTTAAAACATATTATATTATGTAGATGTTTACCTAAACAGTTACTTATTTTTTTTTCTTCTCATTTTTCCAAAGCTGGAAACGGGGAGGCAGTCAGACAGACTCCCACATGCGCCCGACCGGGATCCACCTGGCATGCCCACCAGGGGGCGATGCTCTGCCCCTCTGGGGCGTCGCTCTGTTGCATCCAGAGCCACTCTAGCACCTGAGGCAGACGCCACAGAGCCATCCCCAGCGCCCGGGCCATCTTTGCTCCAATGGAGCCTCACTGCGGGAGGGGAAGAGAGAGACAGAGAGGAAGGAGAGGGGGAGGGGTGGAGCAGCAGATGGATGCTTCTCCTGTGTGCCCTGGCCGGGAATCGAACCCGGGACTCCTGCACACCAGGCCGACGCTCTACCGCTGAGCCAACCGGCCAGGGCCTTACTTATTTTTTTAATTTATATTTTTCATTCTATATTTTGGAGGCTCAGAATTTTTTTTTTAAGATTTCAAATAGCTTTGCAGGTGTTGGAAAAAGCTTGTGTTTATAGTGTCCAATGGATAGAGTGACCCTGCCAGCAGGGGGCATTATTGCTCACGAGCTGTGGTTAGAAACTCAAGATTTTGTCAAAGCATACTTTTCAAGAGATTAAAAACATGATTCATACCCATGTATGTATGGTCAAGATGTGAACGACATTCACATCACCCATTCACGAGAGGACAAGCAGGATGGTGGCAGGTCTGAGAGACAGCCACAGAGCTGGAGAAAGGAATCTTGAATACAGTAAGGTTGCTAAGTGTCCTGCAGAGCACTACACCGCCACCTTTGGTGTTAAATTTCCTACTGAACAGAAATCATTTGCATTTCTGCTTGGCCAAGAGACAGTCCTGTGCAGCTAATCGGTCTTCTACAACTGGAGGTGTAACTTTGCGGAGTCCGGTTCCTAATCAATTGTAAATATGTAGTGCATCGGAGAAGGGGATGTTCCCCTAGAGATCAGACGGTCCTGACCAGGACACACCCCCAGATGACACCCAGATGACATGCTGTCACCCTTCAGCCTTATTCCCAAGTTTAGGGTCCATCAGCCATAGAAAAGGGCTGTTCTGAGCAGGCCCCTGCTGGGGTCAGGGCTGGACCTTGGTGCGTGGGCGCCCAGGCAGGTGAATAGTTTAGCCCCTTTCAGATTTATGTCTTTTGGCCTCTGTTCAACATGTACCCAGTAGGGTGAGGGGGAAATGGACTTTTCTATTAATAAAAACTACACACAGGAAGAAATTCACTTACTCCTGCCTGTCCCTGGTCCCAATAAATCAGTGTTCTGAAAACACCCAGCCAAACATTTCCCCTTCGGTGCCCATTATTGTTTCTCGCTCAGGTTGCCTTTGGGGCATCTCCAAATCAAACGGCTCAGTGGGAGGTGTCGTTGGCAGCTTTAATTTTAGGTAATTCATATTTTATGGGTAAGCAGCAGGAACGACTGGGTTTCTGGATTTCAGGAAATGTCCCTGTGGACTCCAAGCTTGCTCTGACAGCATGTATATGCAGCCAAATGTCCAGAACAGGCGAAGGCAGGGGACAGAAAGAGGGTCAGTGGTTGTCAGGGGTTGGGGGGAGTGACTGCCAGTGGGTGTGAGAGCTTTCTCTTTGGGATGATAAAAATGTCCTGGAATTAGACAGTGGTGATGCTTGCACAGTTCTTGTGAGTATAATAAAAAGTACGTAAGTGTATATACTTTAAAAGAGCAGGTTTTATGGTGTATGAATTATATCTCAAACAAAAAACTGTAGGGTCGGCACAAGAGGGTGCTATCTACTTTGTTGCAAGCGTGGTATTCAGTGCACGTAGTGGCAGAAGACTGGTTCTGGGGACCTAAGTTAGCATATCTGTGGTTTATCTCTGTCATGTTTCAGGGGTCAGCCTGGGCTGGGTGGGCCTTTATTTAGTGACATGTTTCAGTGGAGATATTTTTTGAGGAGGTAACCATCAAAAAATTCCTCCTTAAATAATTATGTCTCTATGTATCAATCAGATGCTTTTTTAAAAAAAATACTTATTCAGAAATTGAATGGGGTGACATTGACCAGTAAGAGTCCATAGGTCTCAGGTGATCATCTCTATGGCATTTGAACTGAGTGCATTGTGTGCCCATCACCCAAAGTCAAGTCATTTCCCGTCACCATATATTTGTCCCTCTTTACTCCCCTCCCCCTAACCCCTTTTCCTTGGTGACCACTTCACTCTTGTCTATGTCCACGAGTCTCAGTTTTTTATCTCACCTATGTGTGAAATCATACAGTTCTTAGCTTTTTCCGATTTACTTATTTCATAGTATAGGTTCTCAAGGTCCATCCCTGTTGTCGTAAATGGCACTGTGTCATCATTTCTCATGGCCGAGCAGAGTTCCGTTGTATGGATGTATCACATCTTCTTTATCCAGTGCTCTATCAAGGGACACTTGGGTTGTTTCCATGTCTTGGCCACTGTGAGTAATGCCTCCTCTAGGGCACTTTGCATTGTGTTCCATGTGGATCCAGATGTGAAACTCCACCCTGTTCCCAGATTCTCCCCAAAAGCTACTCGTACAAAATAGCCCTGAGTGCAGGGGCTCCCTGCCCGGGAGGTGTTCACAGGGGAGCCGTGGAGAGGGCTTGCACCACATCGGGGCACCCTGCTAGGAAACGAACCCCAGGTGTCCCCCTTTCCTCAGAGGGTCATCCGGAGCGTGTGTGGTCCCCGTCTCGGTGGCTCTTGTCTCTTTCCTCCTTTCCTACCCCTCCTTCTCACCATCTGCCACCTGAGACTGTGCCTCAGGAACTCAGCTTGCTCTGCCACTCTGCAGATGGGCGCCCTTCCGGATTCCTCCAGATGCTGCACACAGAGGGGACCGGCTCACAATCCAGGGCCTCTTCTGGGAAAGGCCGTGTGGGCTGTAAGCGGCATGAAGAAGAACGTGCCCAGCGCCACTGGGTCTGTCCCTCACGTGGTCCTGTCCAGCACAGCCCCGGGGGCAGACACACCGTGGGTCCTGGGAGAGGAGAATGGAGTCAACTCGGGATGAGTGCCCGTCCCTAAAGCTCGACGGGTCGCCCAGGGTCCAGAGCAGCCCTGGTTTGGTCTCGCTTCCTGGACCAAGCTGGGGATGGGAGAGCGTTCCCCAGCCTCGGGATAGGGCTAGCCCACCAGAGCCTGGCGTTTGGGAGGCTCAGAGCTGACAGAACACGGATGTGTCACCATTCGCAGTGGGGGGTGTATCTCCACCTGGGAGCAAGGGGCGATAACACGGCTGAGATCAGGGGGGCTGGGATGTGAAGCCAGGGAGCCTGGGCTGTCTGTGCAGGTGGGGG
This sequence comes from Saccopteryx leptura, assembly GCF_036850995.1. Lineage (NCBI taxonomy): Eukaryota > Metazoa > Chordata > Mammalia > Chiroptera > Emballonuridae > Saccopteryx > Saccopteryx leptura. The sequence continues at coordinate 190,851,061 of NC_089508.1, read as the reverse complement.
AGCCACGCAGGTGTTTCAGCCAGAGAGTAGTTAGACCTGCATTTCAGCAGTAACTGCCGGGCGTTTATTGAGCGTGACTATTGTCCCAGCTCTTCACTGCGTGGCTCTAAGCACCTGGCAGGCATGATCTCACTGAGTCCCCCCGCCACCCTGTGAGACATTGTCACTACCCATCTTATGGAGGAGGGAGCCGCGTGCGAGGAGGGGGAGGAGGGGGAGGAGGGGGAGGAGGGAGAGGAGGGGGAGGAGGGAGAGGAGGGAGAGGAGGGGGAGGAGGGGGAGGAGGGGGAGGAGGGAGCCGCGTGCGAGGAGGGGGAGGAGGGGGAGGAGGGGAGGAGGGAGCCGAGTGCGAGGAGGGGGAGGAGGGGGAGGAGGGAGAGGAGGGAGAGGAGGGAGAGGAGGGAGCCGCGTGCGAGGAGGGGGAGGAGGGGGAGGAGGGGAGGAGGGAGCCGAGTGCGAGGAGGGGGAGGAGGGGGAGGAGGGGAGGAGGGAGCCGAGTGCGAGGAGGGGGAGGAGGGGGAGGAGGGGGAGGAGGGAGCCGAGTGCGAGGAGGGGGAGGAGGGGGAGGAGGGGAGGAGGGAGCCGAGTGCGAGGAGGGGGAGGAGGGGGAGGAGGGGGAGGAGGGAGCCGAGTGCGAGGAGGGGGAGGAGGGGGAGGAGGGGAGGAGGGAGCCGAGTCGAGGAGGGGGAGGAGGGGGAGGAGGGAGCGCGTGCGAGGAGGGGGAGGAGGGGGAGGAGGGGAGGAGGGAGCCGAGTGCGAGGAGGGGGAGGAGGGGGAGGAGGGGGAGGAGGGAGCCGAGTGCGAGGAGGGGGAGGAGGGGAGGAGGGGAGGAGGGGAGGAGGGAGCCGAGTGCGAGGAGGGAGAGGAGGGGGAGGAGGGGGAGGAGGGGAGGAGGGAGCCGAGTGCGAGGAGGGGGAGGAGGGGAGGAGGGAGCCGAGTGCGAGGAGGGGGAGGAGGGGGAGGAGGGAGCCGCGTGCGAGGAGGGGGAGGAGGGGGAGGAGGGGAGGAGGGAGCCGAGTGCGAGGAGGGGGAGGAGGGGGAGGAGGGGGAGGAGGGAGAGGAGGGAGCCGAGTGCGAGGAGGGGGAGGAGGGGGAGGAGGGAGCCGCGTGCGAGGAGGGGGAGGAGGGGGAGGAGGGGAGGAGGGAGCCGAGTGCGAGGAGGGGGAGGAGGGGAGGAGGGAGCCGAGTGCGAGGAGGGGGAGGAGGGGGAGGAGGGGAGGAGGGAGCCGAGTGCGAGGAGGGGGAGGAGGGGGAGGAGGGGGAGGAGGGGAGGAGGGAGCCGAGTGCGAGGAGGGGGAGGAGGGGAGGAGGGAGCCGAGTGCGAGGAGGGGGAGGAGGGGGAGGAGGGAGCCGCGTGCGAGGAGGGGGAGGAGGGGGAGGAGGGGAGGAGGGAGCCGAGTGCGAGGAGGGGGAGGAGGGGGAGGAGGGGAGGAGGGAGAGGAGGGAGCCGAGTGCGAGGAGGGGGAGGAGGGGGAGGAGGGGGAGGAGGGAGCCGCGTGCGAGGAGGGGGAGGAGGGGGGAGGAGGGGAGGAGGGAGCCGCGTGCGAGGAGGGGGAGGAGGGGGAGGAGGGGAGGAGGGAGCCGAGTGCGAGGAGGGGGAGGAGGGGGAGGAGGGGAGGAGGGGGAGGAGGGAGCCGAGTGCGAGGAGGGGGAGGAGGGGGAGGAGGGGGAGGAGGGAGCCGCGTGCGAGGAGGGGGAGGAGGGGGAGGAGGGGAGGAGGGAGCCGAGTGCGAGGAGGGGGAGGAGGGGAGGAGGGAGCCGAGTGCGAGGAGGGGGAGGAGGGGGAGGAGGGGAGGAGGGAGCCGAGTGCGAGGAGGGGGAGGAGGGGGAGGAGGGGGAGGAGGGGAGGAGGGAGCCGAGTGCGAGGAGGGGGAGGAGGGGAGGAGGGAGCCGAGTGCGAGGAGGGGGAGGAGGGGGAGGAGGGAGCCGCGTGCGAGGAGGGGGAGGAGGGGGAGGAGGGGAGGAGGGAGCCGAGTGCGAGGAGGGGGAGGAGGGGGAGGAGGGGAGGAGGGAGAGGAGGGAGCCGAGTGCGAGGAGGGGGAGGAGGGGGAGGAGGGGGAGGAGGGAGCCGCGTGCGAGGAGGGGGAGGAGGGGGAGGAGGGGAGGAGGGAGCCGCGTGCGAGGAGGGGGAGGAGGGGGAGGAGGGGAGGAGGGAGCCGAGTGCGAGGAGGGGGAGGAGGGGGAGGAGGGGAGGAGGGGGAGGAGGGAGCCGCGTGCGAGGAGGGGGAGGAGGGGGAGGAGGGGGAGGAGGGAGCCGCGTGCGAGGAGGGGGAGGAGGGGGAGGAGGGGAGGAGGGAGCCGAGTGCGAGGAGGGGGAGGAGGGGGAGGAGGGAGCCGAGTGCGAGGAGGGGGAGGAGGGGGAGGAGGGGGAGGAGGGGGAGGAGGGAGCCGAGTGCCATGAGGGGGAGGAGGGAACTGGCGTGCCAGAAGGGAAGGTCACTTGTTGACGCCACTGGGTTTCAACGTCCGGCAGGTGCCATGATCCACTTACACCAGCACCTTTGGGGGCTCAGGGAGGTGGCCAGACATATTTGGGGAGGAGAAATGGGGATTAGAGAGCTAGTTAGGGGCTCAAGAAAGCCATAGCCATGCCTGACCCAGGGTGCTGCCAGAAGGTGGGGGAGGGGCACACTGAGACCCTCCCTGCACCAGGGAGACTCCTTGACTCTCTTGGTACCGCCAGGCAGCCTGGTGAGGGCACATTCTCCTGTGCCTCTTCCCCTAGGCCCTCTGCCTACCCGGAGGGCCCGGGGTATGGGGGTGTGGGAGTGTGAGGGCATCCTCAGGGGCGTCTGCTCTGGGCCAGGGGCCACATATGCATCCCCACTCTCCCGTCCAAGGGCTCTCCTAGGTAACAGGGCACTTCTCCAGGATCTGAGGCCAAGAACCAGGAGCTTTCTGGTCACATGTGGCCTGTGGGAAAGCTTGGTTTTTGTCTGTACTGTGATTTTTAAGTAAAAGTGCCAACTTTTCAAAGATTGATCTATCTACCTACCTACCTACCTACCTACTGACCTACCTACTGACCTACATATCCAACCACCCATCTCTTCACTCGTATATTCTAACCCTTCTGCAGCATCAACAAAGCGCCAGCACCTTTCTGAGAGCTTCACAAACACCGGTTCCTCCAGTATGGCCGATGGAAATCCAGACTTACGGCTTCTCCCAAGAAAGGGTGGTCTGCCCTCCGCCCCATGAAGCAAAACCCCAGCGCCTCGGGGTTGCTGCAGCCCTTTCTGTGGGGGTGCCGCTCGCAGGGTCGGTCACTGCGTGGCAGGGGCGTAGACCAGCAGCGGGGATAAACCGCTGTGTGCCCTGTTCTGTTGTATCAGGGCACAGAGAACCTTCTGTGGTCCCTGAAGGTGTCTGAGCCTGGGCTTGGTGAGACATGTCCTGGGACAGAGGACACACCCAGGGGGGAGGCGAGGAGCTGCTCTAGGAAGCAGGGAAGGGCTAGATGTTGACTGTCATACGCTGAGAGTTTGTAGACATTTGTCACACTGCAACACACCATGGTTCGTTGACATAGCCTCTCCCTAGCCGTGTGACGTGGGCAGGGCCGGCTTCCTGCACAGAGACCCCCCCCCCCACCGACCCCAGGAGGACGGCAGGACTTGGTGGAGCTCATGGAATGCCTGGGGTGAGCCCAAGGAAGGCTCAGAGAACGTCTCCTACCTCAGCGTCCTGTCCTGCACTCACTGCAGGTAGGGCATCTCTAGGAGGAATATTCTACCCTCTAGGGGCTGAGAGAAACCACAGGCATGGGAGAAAAGACACAGGTGGGGTCGGGGGTGGGGGTGAGGAACCAGCCTCCAAGCCCCGGGGCTGTCGGTGGGAGCTTGAACCAGCCAGGCCTCTCAGGAGGGCCGCTCAGTAGCACACGTCCAGAATTGCACTTGTAGGCACACTATGCCCGCCTGCCCGCATACCCGCATACCCCCCCCCCCCACACACACAACAAGAAAGCCCAGTGGCATGTGTACACAAGGAAACCTTGTCATATGATCAGCCCATTAGTGTTTAAATAGCTACAAATTAGAAATGACTCATATGTTCGTGGTACGCAGATAAGTGAACTGAGGGAGGGGTGCTGGGACCATGGAACCCCGTCTGGGGCTTTACCGCTAACGCAGGAGGCCTGTCTGTGCTAATGTGCTGGGCCTTGAAGAGAAATTACTGAGCTTCTGAAATGAAGCCTAACTTTCACGTTGACGACCAGAGAAAATGGAACCGAGTACATCTAGCATCGGGGGCAGCGCGGTTGGCTCTAGGGAAATGGCTGGGGGAAGGGTTGGGGACGATGGCCAAGGAACTCTGGGTTTCTCTATCCTGTTGCAGTTTTGAAGAGGCTGTATCTCTATGTCACTTAATCCTTGAAAATTAATTCACCTTAGCAATGGTAAACAAGAGACAGGACACCAGAGGCAAGAGGCGCTGCGTTGGAACCCTGGCTGTGTGCGTCACTTGGGTTTTTATTATTTTTTTAATGATTTTTTTTTTTTCTTTTTACAGACAGAGAGAGTCAGAGAGAGGGACAGATAGAGATAGACAGACAGGAACGGGTAGAGATGAGATGCATCAATCATTAGTGTTTTTGCTGCGACACCTTAGTTGTTCATTGATTGCTTTCTCATATGTGCCTTGACTGCGGGCCTTCAGCAGACCGAGTAACCCCTTGCTCGAGCCAGGGACCTTGGGTCCAAGCTGGTGAGTTTTGCTCAAACCAGAGGAGCCCGCGCTCAAGCTGGCGACCTCAGGGTCTCGAACCTGGGTCCTCTGCATCCCAGTCCGATGCTCCAATCACTGTGCCACTGCCTGGTCAGGTGTCACTTGGGTTTTTAACTGTGGGCACTTTGTGCCCCTGTTCAGGCTCCTGCTGCTGTGGGCAGGGGTGCCCAGAGGAGGAGACTGCACTCACTCTGCCCCTGCACCCTGAGGAGGGGCGGCCATAACGTCCGGGTGCAGGAAGGGGCCCCTAAACGTCACTCTCAGTGGAAAGTGAGGGATGGGTTTGTCTCAGAGTCACACAGCCCAGACTCACATCCCTCTGGGGCCCTGTTTCCTTGGGACTCCTGCCAGGCCCACCGGGCACACGAGAGCCTGGGCAGTGCCCCAGGGAGTGAGGGACATGGTTCAGCCAGGCCCGCGCTCTGGCTCACACGGTGGCATCTCGGGACGTGAGAGCATGCTGTGCTGCACTGGGTGACCCTGAGCGGGTCGACCGGGGCTGTGACGCCAACATCTGCAACGACCTCGAAAACAGGGAATGATGAGCCCCACGGGGCTGCTGGTGGCGGCAGGGGGCTCCCCGCCCCCCCCCCCCCCCCAGCCACTCTGCCGCTCCTCGTGACTGCTGGGAGTTCCTGAATCTTCTGAAATGATCGGAATCCTGGTGGGATTTGGGAATTCTGGTGGGAGGTGTGTATGCTCGCTGTCATTTCCTGCTTGAACGACTTGGGTAGAGCTCCCTCAGAAAGACAACAAAGATGACAAACCTTCCCCCAAAGCTAGCCCCTGGGACCAGATGGTGTTGGCTAAGCAAACACGAGCTGCGGCCACTTAGCTGAGATGGGACTCCAGACGGACCCCCTGGGTCCGGGCTCCCGAGCACCCTGCCCGCCACCACTCTTCTGCCCCGAGTTTAAACACGGCCCGGCCCCGTGCGCACTGGGAGTGTCTCCCTTCGGGAGCTCATGGCTGCTGCGGCCACACCCTCCCCCACTCCACACCTTGCTCCCCACCTCGGTGACTCAGTCCCGGCCCCCCCGTGGCCCAGTTCTCCCGATTCCTTGGTAATGTTTAGGCCAGGGGTCCCCAAACTACGGCCCGCAGGCCACATGCGGCCCCCTGAGGCCATTTATCCGGCTCCCGCTGCACTTCCGGAAGGGGCACCTCTTTCATTGGTGGTCAATGAAAGAAGCACATTGACCATCTCATTAGCCAAAAGCAGGCCCATAGTTCCCATTGAAATACTGGTCAGTTTCTTGATTTAAATTTACTTGTTTTTTATTTTAAATATTGTATTTGTTCCCGTTTTGTTTTTTTACTTTAAAATAAGATATGTGCAGTGGGCATAGGGATTTGTTCATAGTTTTTTTTATAGTCTGGCTCTCCAACGGTCTGAGGGACAGTGAACTGGCCCCCTGTGTAAAAAGTTTGGGGACCCCTGGTTTAGGCAGAAGCCCGGCTCCCTGGAGGGCAGCGAGGGTCAGCTTCCTTGGGTTCCTGGCACCGAGACGGAGTCTGCAGCAGAGTCTGGAGTTGGTCCTCAGGAGATGCTGCCTCGACCCTGCGGTGGGGCCGCTCACACTCACCCTGCCCCTGCCGCTGCCGCTGCCCCGTGCTCCCCGGATCCACTTTCCAGACCGGCGTCTGAACGGTCTTCACCCCCCGGAACCCGTGGTGGAGCTGGAGGCCTCCCTGAGCTTGCCGGTCGTGCCTCACGGGCTGGGCCTGCTTGCCTGACGCAGCTCCCGGCGGCCCCGCCACTGCCCTGTCCCCATTGGTCTGCTCAGCGATCACGCTTCTGCTTTTCTCTCATTGCCCGCTGGGACTCCCGCCAGGCCCACTGGGCACGCGAGAGCCTGGTGCAAGCCAAACCTGTCGGAACGGGATTCTGAGAATTGTGGTTCTGTTTGCCGAAAAGGTGATCCAGATTCACTGCACCCGGGGTTCGAGTCCGGGGCCAGACAGAGCGGCTTCCCGTCGCCTGTAGACTCGGTGGGTCTGCCGCCCCCTCTCCCCCAGTCTCCCCACCTGCCTCGCTCTCTTCTCCCTGAAATGCAGGAGCACTGGGGCGCTCAGTCCCTGTAGACTCGGTGGTTCTGCCCCCCCTCTCTCCCAGTCTCCCCACCTGCCTCGCTCTCTTCTCCCTGAAATGCAGGAGCACTGGGGCGCTCAGTCCCTGTAGACTCGGTGGTTCTGCCCCCCCTCTCTCCCAGTCTCCCCACCTGCCTCGCTCTCTTCTCCCCTGAAATGCACGAGCACTGGGGCGCTCAGTCCCTGTAGACTCGGTGGGTCTGCCGCCCCCTCTCTCCCAGTCTCCCCACGGCCTCGCTCTCTTCTCCCCTGAAATGCACGAGCACTGGGGCGGCTCAGTCCCTGTTCACTCGGTGGGTCTGCCGCCCTCTCTCCCAGTCTCCCCACCTGCCTCGCTCTCTTCTCCCCTGAAATGCAGGAGCACTGGGGTGCTCAGTCCCTGTAGACTCGGTGGGTCTGCCGCCCCCTCTCTCCCAGTCTCCCCCACCTGCCTCGCACTGGGGTGCTCAGTCCCTGCAGACTCTGCCGGCGGGGCACCGTCTCCTCTCCACCTCCTGCTGGCGTTCATCGCTGGGGTCTTTATGCGTCTAGCTCAAGACCACCTTCAGCTGCCCCTCCCCCCGTCCCGGGGGACCCTGCTTGCTGCCGACACTGTGGATTTCGGACGTGACCTCGACCTGGTTCGCCCCCTCCTGCGTTGTCCAGCCTCCCACTGCCACCCTCAGGGTTAGTCCCTGCACAGCATCCGTGAATTTCCTTCCCTGGACCCGATTTCTCCCCTGCACTTCACCCACCTGCTCTTTTTTTTTTTGTTTTTGTGGGGTTTTTTTGTATTTTTCCAAAGCCAGAAACGGGGAGGCAGACAGACAGACTCCCGCATGCGCCCGACTGGGATCCACCTGGCATGCCCACCAGGGGCCGATGCTGTGCCCACCAGGTGGCGTCACTCTGTTGCAACCAGAGCCACTCTAGTGCCTGAGGCAGAGGCCACAGAGCCATCCTCAGAGCCCGGGCCATCTTTGCTCCAATGGAGCCTCGGCTGCGGGAGGGGAAGAGAGAGACAGAGAGGAAGGAGAGGGGGAGGGGTGGAGAAGCAGATGGGCGCTTCTCCTGTGTGCCCTGGCTGGGAATCGAACCCGGGGACTCCTGCATGCCAGGCCGATGCTCTACCACTGAGCCAACCCGCCAGGGCCCACCCACCTGCTCTTGACCGCGGACTTCTCCGATGGACAGGTTTTCCATTGGAGGGATGTCTTTCTCCCCCACTTAACAGAGGCATCTGAAGCTGACAACATAAGAGATACTCCCTTTCCCAGACCCGTACTGAGCGCCTGCCGTGTACCGGGCCACCAGGTGAAGCAACACAGAGGCCTCAGACTTCTGACCGGCCCGGCACGGCCCTCACTTCCGATGTGGTGTTTTTAGATGAAACCTAGTTCCCCGAGAACACCTGTGCTTTTTAGGGCAGTTTCCGAGATGGCCGTTACCCCAGCACTTTATCACCCTTCTTTTTCTGAATCGCAGCGCACCGTGTGATGAAGCCTGGAAGTGTCTCCACACCAGGGAGTGAAACAATACGACGGCAACAGCATCAGTTTTAGCAGCTTTATTGGAACATGATAGTGATGTAGGTGTGGGTCTCGGGGCCACCACGGGCGTTCCCCCTGCAGGCAGCCTGCGCCCCACTCCTGCAGCCAGCGGAGGCACCAGGGGCTCCGGAAGGGTGGGGGCAGCGCAGAGACAGGCCTGCAGGAGGCTCCCGGGGGCTGCAGGTGGCGCCTGGGCTCCTTGGCCTCAGCCCAGACCTGCTGAGTCTACAATCAGCCAGACCGGCCTTAGGCCTCTAACTACTTGGCCGGGACTTAGAGACCCACCTGCTGTGGATTCTCGGGAAAACGTCCAAGGAGGGGATTCTGGGGCTTCCAGAAGGAATCCTCCTTCTCTGTGCCAAACGGTCTGCTCGGGGCTAGACAGACAGTGGTCAACAGACACAGGCCGGACCCACGCCCTCCTGCGTGGACGGGGCCGGGAAATCACGGACAGCGATACATTACAGCCATGCCTGCGGCTTCCGAGGGCATCTGTGGGGCAGGGCACTGGGCCCGGCCCCGTCGGGAGGGTCCGGGAAGACTTCCCCAGGAAGTGCTCTTTCAGCGGAGGTCCGGCGGCCGCCAGGGCGGGAAGAGTACGTCCGGCGGTGGAAACGGCTCCACACGTGGCCCGGCAGGTGGAGGAGGCAATGGGCCGTGCGGTAGACGGTTTCCCCGCGTGTGGCAGACGGTTCCCCCGCGTGCGGTATGCGGTTCCCCCGTGTGTGGCATGGCCAGGCTCGCAGTTGCACTGTGGCCGGGGGTGGGTGGGGTGGGGGGGTGGAGGGAGGCGCGTGGGGAATGCCGAGGGCTGTCCGGAAGCCGGTTCAGTGGTCCTGACGCAGGGGTGGACGTGGGAGGGAGCAATGGCAGGACAGTGGAGGGAATGCCCACTGGCCCCCCGGCCTCTGAAGCCGCGAAGGGGAAGCCTGGGACCGGATCAGGTGCCGGGAGAAGGTCAGGGGCAGCCGTGGAAGTGCTGGCGGGGAGGCGTCCTCAGAGCCAGGCGGGGTCTCGTGCAGGCACAGAGGGGGCGAGCTCAGTGGGTCTGGGTTCTGGGTACGGATCTGTGAATGCCCTGCTCAGAGATGAGACCCCGGGTAACTCCATCCAGTTTTGAGGGTGTCTATGAGGCCGCAGAGGAGAGAGGAGGCTCAGGGAGCAGCCACATTGAGGGCCGAGAGGACAGGGAGCTGCTGGGGGTCTGAAAGGCATGGGTGGGCAGGGAGGGGACCCCAGGAGGGGACCTTGAAATGACGGGGAGAGTGGGCTCAGGGAGGGGCAGTGGTCAGGGAAGGGAGTCCATGGATACCTGTGTGGGGCTGTCACCCACCCCCTGGGGTCTCTGTAACACCCTGTAAACAGGACAGAGGAGATAAGATGCTCAGAGGGGTCCCCTGACTCGCTCAGGGTCATGCCTCCCAGCGGAGGTGCTGTGGGGTCAGCTCCCCGACTCCTGCCTGTCGCCCCAGCTCCACCCGACGCCCCGCACACTTCCTCCGCAACCCCGCTCTGCCACAGCGTGAGGGACCCCCGGCTCTGTCCGGGCCCCTCTGGCTGGGCTCAGTCAAGGAAGCCTCTTGTCCTCTCTCCCGAGAGGCGGCGTACTGCGTCAGGCGCACGGGCTCGACCTGGCTTTCTGTCCGTCCTCCTGTTTGTTTGCTCATTCGTTCATTCCTTCAAAAACTATTTCCCGAGCGCCTCCTGTGAGGTAGCCACTCGTTCTGGCCGAGTGGCCTTGGGCAGGCCCCATGCTTCTCTGGGCCTCAGTTTCCACCTCTGTAGAGCGGGGACGGTGGTCCTTGTAGGTGATAAGGGTTACAAGAGCTCATGCAAGCGAAGCGCCTCGCACACAGTAGGTGTTCATTAAAGGCTCATGTCCGCCTTTCCCTTTCCCGCTCTTGATCCTGCGGAACCACAGAGAGCGGGTGGCGAATGCTTGACGGCAGCACCCGCTGCTGTGTGTGCCCCGAGGGCACGGGCACCTGCAGGCACACACCCCGAATGTCCCTCCGTTCTGCTCAGGACTCTGGGCCAGCACCAACATGAGCTTGGGGCCCAGAGGGGTCCTGAACTCCTCCCGGAGAAGGCTGAGCAGAGACAGGCTGCTCAGCCCGGGCCCAAGCTCTCCGGCACCCCACCGTGTGCTCCCAGAGTCCCCAGGCTCAGGCGAGGGGCCCCCTTGGTGGCTTTGGGGGGCTGTCAGGCCTCTAGCGGCTCCAAGAATCCCATCTTGGCGACTGGGAGCGGCATCTTCAGTGTCCGGGGCCGGGTCTAGACAGCCTGGGAGGGCAGCGTCCTCGCCGCTTCCTCGGGCGGCGTGCTCAGTGGCCGCCTCTCCGAGGGGCCTCCCGGGCGTCTCTGGAGGAACCGAAGTCCCCACAGCCTCTTGCAGCAGCTCAGAAGGTTGCTGGAGCACAGGGTGCAGAAGAGCTGGGGCTTCCTGGGGAGACACAAGCACAGGTTAGGGCGGAGAAGACCCCCGGGGCGAGGCCAGCGGGGCGGAGAAGACCCCCGGGGCGGGGCCAGCAGGGCGGAGAAGACCCCCGGGGCGGGGCCAGCGGGGTGGAGAAGACCCCCGGGGCGGGGCCAGCGGGGTGGAGAAGACCCCCGGGGCGGAGAAGACCCCCGGGGCGGGGCCAGCGGGGCGGGGCCGAGCCGATGGCTCTGCTTCTTCTAAGCCAGGCCCCAGGGCGAGGCCGGCGGAGCGGAGAAGACCCCCCCGGGGCGGGGCCAGCGGGGCGGAGAAGACCCCCGGGGCGGGGCCAGCGGGGTGGAGAAGACCCCCGGGGCGGAGAAGACCCCCGGGGCGGGGCCAGCGGGGCGGGGCCGAGCCGATGGCTCTGCTTCTTCTAAGCCAGGCCCCAGGGCGAGGCCGGCGGAGCGGAGAAGACCCCCCGGGGCGGGGCCAGCGGGGCGGAGAAGACCCCCGGGGCGGGGCCAGCGGGGTGGAGAAGACCCCCGGGGCGGGGCCAGCGGGGCGGGGCCGAGCCTGTGGCTCTGCTTCTTCTAAGCCAGGCCCCAGGAAGGGGGGGGGGGGCTGGCCTCCCCCGCACCACGGAAGCTCCTTCCCTCAGACCGCAGGGGGAGCGTTCTGGAGACCTGTTTTCAAGTCCCAAGGCTGCTTCTCACAGGCTGGCTGTGCCTTGGGTCATGTGACCTTCCCCTCTCTGAACCTCCTATGGTGGCATACAAGGTGAACTACTTTTCTATATAACTGCAATATCTATACCTTTATATATATATATATCCTTTATGTAACTACCTTTCCAGTTCTTGAGAAGACCAAGTGTTCTTCAGTCTGACTCATAGTAGGAGCCCGATTAACGTTTGCTATTTCTGAACCGTAATGGAACGATTCCCGAGCACAGACAGCACGCCTCGCTCGCACGAGCTGGGGGAAGGTTGGGAGAGGGTGCAGAGCTTTATTCAGCCTTGCAGCCAAATCAGTCGTGCACGACCCTGTCTCCCCATTAGAACGTGGGCTCCCCAAAGGCGAGGCACGTGCCTTTCAGCCCCCTGCCACGTGGCTGCCACTTAGTAGGTCTTCAGTTAACGTCAATCCGATCGAAGGAAGAGGCCACGGAAGGCGCGTAAGCCAGACGCTAGGTAGGTCGCCCCAAGGGTTTGGCATGGATTTTTAGAAAGCAGGGGGTTCCCCTCACTCCTGGGCATACTAAACCCCTTCGCCCTGTCACCTGCTGAGATGTGGGTGGCAGACGAGCTTTCCTTTCAGCCGCGTTCACTGAGACGCCTTCCCCGTTTGTCCTCACGGGGTCGGAGGGCAAGGCCCAGTGAGAGTGCCTGCCTTTCTGCGCCGACACCTGCGTCTCCCTTTATAGCAGAGAGCCAGGCGCAGGCGGAGGGCTTCGCTGTGGCTGTCGGGTCTGGCCGGGCAGAGGACATTGTTTTCTGTTACTGTATTGCAATATCTTGTGTTGACGAGCACTTCTGTTTTCCAGAAAGTGACATTGCATTTCCGTTTACGGTGACAATATAAAGTTTCCTCATATATATACCTTTCAGTGACGACAGAGAGTTGGTGTAGACATTTAAGTGCCTCTAGTGCAAGTGAGGGATGATCTGGGTGGGGAGAGGATCTGCAGGCAACCGGGGTTCAGGGAGTGCCGTCCAGAGCCCCCCTGCCCATCCCAGCTCACCCTGGGCCCAAACACAGGAGAAGCCAAGCAGGGCGTGTGTCCCTAGAGACCCTGTCGGGCGGATCTGCAGCTCCAGGGCAGGACAGGAGCTGGCTTCGGCTCTGAGGCATTGAACGCCACCTCATTTCTCACTTCCCTGCCCGGGCTAGAGTGGTCGCTTTCCTTGTTCAAGTTCAACCCGGGAGCCATCCGTCCCTCGGTCCCGAGACCCACTGTGTCTCCTCTGCATGTCCCCTGAAGCTGGTTCTGGCCCCAGCTCCAGCCATTATCTGTTAAGCTACCAGGGGGCTCAAGCTCACACGGTTCCCTCTCCCTTCCAGGCGGAGAGAGGGAGGACATCCCCTCAGGGTCCCTCAGATGCCTGGCTTTGCAGGGTTTTGAGAACAAGAACACAGTCAACAGCCACAGCCAGCGCCAGTGCTTGCTTTAGTGCAGGAGGCCCCAGCGCTCGCTGTGGGCGTGGCAGGCCCTCTCCCCAGAACAGCCAGCCTCCCCGGACCTCAAGGTCATGCCTCTGGCACTCCAGAGCTTGGGTCCCTCTCTGTGCTGGCCAAGCAGGCAGCTCTCTGTCCTTGGGCTCACACTCCAGACGGAGCCTGTGGCTCGGATAAAGTGACTTTCACTGAACCGAACGGAATTATCAAAGAAGAGCTGGTTTTAAGCTAGGAAACACCAATCTACCTCCTCCCAAAGGACCGAGAAATGAAGCCAGCACAGTGAGAAACTTGAGTTGGAAGCTGGAGAAAGACGCATTTCTAACGGCATTTAAGCACTCTGGTCCAGTCATGCTTGAAGCCGCTCTCGGCCTCCTCAGCTCTCTGAGCCATTTCCTCCCCTCCCCCAATCCCAGCTTCTTTTAACTGGCTTTCTGCAACGGGCAGTTAACAGTGTCTCGACTACTGATAACGTTCCTAAAGAAATGTTCTCTGGAGCCAAACCTCATCGTTTCCCGTTGAGGGTGTCATGACACGCTTCGCCACCAGGGGGCAGGGCGCAGGTTCAGGGCTACTCTGCGCCAGAGGCCTCTCCGAACCTGGGCCTTTCTTATTGTACTTGGGAATTAGGTGAGTGACAGCAGCCAGGCAGGGACTGCTGTGAGGAGGACAGATAGTGGACGCCCGCGCCCGCTTCCACCACCCTGTCGTGCTGGCGGTACAAACGGTCGCCCGCGCAGACGCCCCGCAGGCACACGCCACTCCGCTCTTTCTCGTGTTGGTGCGGGACACGTGTTCTTCCCAGCGCTCCAGAGCCCTTTATTTACTTTTTTAAAATTTTTTTCTGGGAAGTTCAACGTCTACTTTGGTTTGAAGATTCTGTCCGGGCACCGGCTCCTCTGGGAAGCCGTCTGGAGGTCCCCCCGGGTCGCTGGGTGCCTCCCAGTTCCTCAGCCCCTTTACCTCCCTGGGTTAACCGTCGCTTTGTTGGCCTGTTCCCCACGTGAACGGCAGGGCTCGGGTCTTTCATCTTCCACCCACAGTCCAGGTGTGTGGTCCGTGTTCAATCACGTGTGTGAACCAGTCGTGGGAAACCCGATCAACGCCCGTCCAGAGAGCGCTGTTTCTGTCTCCCGACTTCCCCAAGGCACAGACCGTCAGAGGCACTTCCCCTGGCCGTCCTGGGCAGCCTTTACCCCTCTGCGCTGTCTCTCCTGCTGGCTTTATAGCTATAGCCACCTTCCCAGCGCTGGGGGCCTGCAGAGCCTCGTGGACAGAAACCCCGGGACGGCGCCATTCCAGCCCCAGCCCCAGCCCCATCCTGGAATGGCTGGGAGACTCTGTGAGCTTTCCCGCCGTGGGTCTCAGCTAGCTCCATCTCCCTCCCCAACCCCCTCTCCTCCTCTGTACAGTGGGGCTCATTCCAGCCAAAGGGCTGCTGGAGCCAGGAGGTGAGATGGGAGGATGAAATGCTTGGACATTCTAAGACCGTCTCCTCTACCGCCCTTCCCTTGTTTCCTGCAGGGGACACGGGCGTTCGCTGCTTTGTCCCTGAGAGTCACCAGGAACTGGCAGTGGAGAGACTGTGTTGAGGGTCTGGGGCGATCCCTGCACCCCGACTGCCCTGTACCCAGCGACACAGGAGAGCCGCACAGCCGCGGTCAGTTCCCGCGGTCACTGGGAACAAGGGGCTGGACTACCCCGTCCACGATGAGACAGTAGAGACACTAAGTTAATAAGTTCTGATAACCCACTACCATCGGACCAGCCCGATGAGACAGTAGAGACACTGAGTTAATAAGTTCTGATAACCCACTACCATCGGACCAGCCCGATGAGACAGTAGAAATGGAGGGCGTGAGAAGGGGAAGTGACTCTCTCCTGGGAGCCAGCTCGGACGCACTGGGGTCTCCCTCTCGCCTTCAGCTTTTGCCAAAACCTGGGGCAGCTTCGCCCAAATCTGCCCCGGGGCCAGTCTGCTCTCTGGTGGCTTTACAATCAGCTGCGAGGCAAACATTTCAGGACACCACGTTACATATCCAGAGCCCAGTCAGAGCGTTCTCCTCATAAACCTTTGTTTCCTACCACAAACCAGTACGGCCTAACATGCAGAAATGATCAAACTTCAGCCCTCTGCTCCTGGAAGAAATTATTGTTTCATGGCCTTCTCATGATTTTCTGGAAGTAAACACAGGGAGGGTTTGCCTGGGCCAGTGTCTGCTTTGGAGGGGTGGGCCTTGGGCACCTGATGAGCAGGGACATCAGCCAATCATACGTCTATAAGGTGGAGCTCTCTTTCTCCTCTTCAGCAGCAAGGGCCAGAGCGAGCCCCGCACACTTGCTGCAGGGAGGGGCTCGTGAACATTATGT
The DNA here is from genome assembly GCF_036850995.1 of Saccopteryx leptura. Taxonomy (NCBI): domain Eukaryota; kingdom Metazoa; phylum Chordata; class Mammalia; order Chiroptera; family Emballonuridae; genus Saccopteryx; species Saccopteryx leptura. The sequence continues at coordinate 190,835,746 of NC_089508.1, read as the reverse complement.
TCATGACAAATAAGGTGAATTTTTTATTTACTGAATTTAGAAGGGGGGGGGGGGAGAGAAACTATCAGTTTGTTGTTTCACTTATTTATGCATTCTTTGGTGGATTCTTGTATGTGCCCTGACCAGGGATGGAGCCCACCACCTTGGGTTTGTATTGGGACAGTGCTCTATCCAACTGAGCTACATGGCCAGGACCACAAAGTGAAATTTTTTTTTTTTTTTTTTTTGCATTCTTCTGAAGCTGGAAACGGGGAGAGACAGTCAGACAGACTCCTGCATGCGCCCGACCAGGGGCGAGGCTCTGCCCACTAGGGGGCGATGCTCTGCCCCTCCAGGGCATCGCTCTGCCACGACCAGAGCCACTCTAGCACCTGGGGCAGAGGCCAAGGAGCCATCCCCAGCGCCCGGGCCATCTTTGCTCCAGTGGAGCCTTGGCTGCGGGAGGGGAAGAGAGAGACAGAGAGGAAGGAGGGGGTGGGGCATGGAGAAGCAAATGGGCGCTTCTCCTATGTGCCCTGGCCTGGAATCGAACCCAGGTCCCCCGCACGCCAGGCCAACGCTCCACCGCTGAGCCAACCGGCCAGGGCCACAAAGTGAAATTTATCTAGAAAAGGCCCCCCAGAACTCCCCAGGACTTAGCTGAGGTTACAATCACACACCATTACTTCCTTTTCATTCTCCCCCCATGACGAGGGAAGTAGAGGTATAGAGGTCAGGGTGCTCTGGGCTCCTAAAAGCAATCCTGACCGGGACCTCCCAGGGCACACATCCCTGAGCAGGGGTGGGTCACAGTCTGGGACCAGCCTGGGAGCTGGTGCAGGGAGGGTTGGCTGTGACTCTGACAGGCCCCGAGGGCCCTCCATGGGGCCTGTGCCTGTGAATCGTGCTGGTGAAGGAAAGGATGACCTGCAGGAACTAGCCTGTCCTCAGCACTATCGCGCGAGGCCCTGAGTGGGGCCTGTCCTTTCTCCAGATGACACTCCCGATGGCGCGCTGAGGTGGGCACAGGTATCCCCACTGCACAGACCAGGAAACCGAGGCCACGGCAGGGGAGTGACGCCCTCACGCCACTTGGTAGCAGAGCTCACGGGTGGACCCTCAGCTGTTGACCCCCCCAGTGCGCTCCCTTCCACCCGTGGCGTGTTCCATCCCACAGCCAGACTGGATGGTGAATCCAGCAGAACAGGCCCGAGCTCAGCTGAGAGCCCTGGCGATGGTCAGGGCGTGGCCGCCGGGCCCAGGCCGCCCACAGGTGTGAATGGGTGCGGGGGTGAGTGCGTGCAAGCGAGTGTGCGAGGGTGTGCGTGGGCAGGGCTGCGTGGCACAGCAGCCGTTTCTGCCCCGGGGGTCGGGGGCAGCTCCGCAGCATTGGAGTTGGGCCTGGGGCCACGGGCGGAAATGAAACGGGTGGGGGGCAGTTTCCGCTGGCTGAGGGGCAGCATGGCTGCGGCCCAGACAGGAGAAGGCTGGGGTGCAGCAGGGGAGGAGAGCGGCGGGAGTCAGGAGCCAGGAGCCAGAGCGGGGCAGGCCCCACGGGGCAGCCTGCACGTGATCTGCAGACGGGGAGCTGCCGGGGGGCTCCGGATCTGGGCAGGGTCGGGAAATGGCCCAGGAACGGTCTCAGCCTGTGGCCTGACTGGTCCTTGGCCAACATCTTACGACCACACGGGTCAGTGAGATTGTACCTGCCCGTGGCCGTGAGTGCCTGGGTGGATGGGGGAAGGGAGTGTACCCCTCTGGCCAGGAGCGCGCCCCCACCGCGGGAGAGCTGAGGCTGCAGGGCGTGGGGCCAGCCATTTCCGGGAGTCCTCTCCGAGGCCCTCCGCCAGCAGTCAGGGAGCCCTGACAGCTGAGCTCTTACCACATGCCTGGCCCAGTTCTAAGTGTTTCGTAAGTATTAGCTCAGTTAACGCACACATCTAGTTATTCTCCTTGTTTGAAACAAAGGCACCGAGAGGTTAGGAAACTTGCCTGAGGTCACACAGCCTACATACGTCCTCTGTCACGGCTTATTGGGCTTGTTGCTTGAAGGAGAAGTGAGGGTGTGGGGAGCCCTCCTTCCACTCAGTTCCCCCCCCCCGCCTCCCCGTCACCCGCTTCCTGCTGCTGAGCTGGGTTTGCAGAATATTAAAAGGATGAGCGTGCTCATGAGTTGGGCACTTAATATTAAACTTACACAACACCCACGTGAAACATGTCACATGGTTATTATATGCTTATCTCTTACAGATGAGAGAGTCTGAACCCAAAGGACCCAGTGATTCACAGCAAATAAGTGCAGGGTCTTGAGAGAGCCCAGCTTGGCGGACCCACAAAGCCGGAAACCCCCGCCTGCCCCGCCCCTCTCAACCCACCCGGGATCGAGGCCACGCCCAGATCTCCCCAGCCCTGGTGTGAACCCTCCAGCAACATGCTTTTGAGCCTGGCCGGCTTGCCCACCCCCTTCTCTGAAACCGTGGAATGTCTTCTAGAAGGAAGTGCGGAGGTCCACACTTACTCCTACCGTGGGCGCTCCAGGGGAAGACTCCACAGGGCCCAAGGCAACCCCCAGAATCTTTCCTAGTCACTCCACCCCACTCCTGGGAGGCAGGCGGAGTGTCAAGCCCATTTCCTAGAAGGGGAAACTGAGGCCCAGGGAGGCCTGCCATCTGCCCAGGGTCATCCGCCTGCCAGGCTCCTCATCGGTGGGCCCGACTCTTTGATCTGAGACTTATTTGCTCGCTTGTCCCTAACTGGACGCGGGTCTGGCCTCTGATGGCTCCTCCTTAGCCCCATCAGAGACTTCCTCTCTGCCCTGTCCGCTCTGCCCACCCTTAAATGTCGGTGGCCCCTGCTCCTCGCTATGTCCTCCGTTAGCACCCGTAACACTTCCAGGAAGTGATCCTTCCTGCTGGCTGGTGGTTGGGAAGCCAGTAGCCTGTCTAGAAAACAATTAATCAAAGTATAACAAAAGGCCTAAAATATCCCTCCCCTTTGACCATTCTGCTTCTAGGAACTTCGTTACCAGGGAAATAATCTGAAAGAAGCAAAATGTTCTCTGCATGGAGATGTTCATCACAGGGTTGCTTCTAATAGCAAAAATGTGGAGACAGCTGCAAAGCACAACAACAAACCATTTCAGACGATTCTGGGACGTGTCCCGTACCCGTCCCCCCCCCAGTCCCCAAGCGAACGGCCGCGGGCTGGTGTCCGACCCTGTCCTCTCCTTTAATCCTTACTATTCATCCTCTCCTTTCGTCCCCACAGCCACCTTTAGAAGCAGGTATGAGTAACGCCCTCATCTTACAGCAGGAGAAACCGAGGCACGGAGAGGCTGAGTCATGTGCCCACGCTCAGCCAGCTCCTGGGTGGTCCGACCCCCCCCACCCCCACAGCCACTCGCAGAGCCGAGGCGGTCACTAGTTACCATTCCCAGGTGGTCAGTCCCTGGGCGGGGGTCCGCGTGCCAGGCGTGGGCTTTGTCTCAGGTGGGGTGGGATGGGGTGCCATTTGGAGATGTCAGGGGGTGCTGTGGCTTCTCACCCGTGCTTGTCCCCACGGCTGTCCCCCGCCACCATCTAGGCAGCGGCTGCAGGTGAGGGCAGCGGACAGAGTCCCTGGCGGGAGGGCCCAAGGGCATTTAGTTTTCCAGAGCCTGTGAGGGCAGCCCCCAGCCCTGAGAGGAGGCCAGCCAGCTGTGGGCCTGGCGGGGGGCTGGGCCAGGCGGCCCCTCTCTCCGGACTGGAGGTGAGGTGGGGGCCACGCGAGTGGGGGGGTCTGAAGGCACAGGGGCTGTGCCCTCCTTCCCAGCTGGAAACCAGGGCGAGGGAGGGGCCCCTGCAGACCAGCAGCGAGGAGGCTCCGTGGAGCATCTGTACCCTAATTCCTCTGCTCCCACAGAGGGTGCCAGAGGCCCCTGAGATCCCCCAGACCTGCAGTGTGCCCCAGACTGTGGCTGGGCCTTGGGGCGTGCGTGCTGGGGGAGTCACGGGGCGTGGGGGCCTGCAGCGGATGCTGAGGCCTGAGGGAGGATGTGGCTGGTGCTCAGCAGGGCCAAAGAGAGCCCAGGAGCAGACCCACGTGTCCCCTGTGGGAGGAGAGGCCGGCAGGACCGCCCAGAGGGCCACACAGCCTGGGGACTTTGCTTGCCCTGGAGGGACAGAAACGGTGGGGGTGGAGACAATCTTGTATTGATTGAGTTCGGCTTCCAAAGTCACCCGTGTTTACAGCCGACATGGACTGAGCTCCCCTGACCTGGAAAATGTGGCGGGTGTTTTGGTCTGTGGGCGCTCAAGCAGAATAAAACCCAGAATCTTACACGTGGGTGGACCCAGGGCTGTGCTCTAAGCTTCTGTCCAGGCACAGGCATTCATGTCCTTGGCCCTTCCCCCAGCCCTGGGAGGGAGGTGCTGTGCTCACCAGCCTGACTTTCCAGATGGGGACGGTTTTAGAGAAGGAAGTGCTTGGCCAAGGTCACCGGCCAGCCACACCTCAGAGCTCTCCCGACAGAGCAGGCACTGCGTGGCCCCCACTGCCTGTGGGGGCCCCCCCTCCCAGCTTTCACACACTGTTCCTTTGCCTGGAATGGCGCCTCCAACCTTCGCCCCTCAGTTTAGAAAATTCCTAGTGTCCTTTGTAGTCAACTGAGACATCGCTCCTTCCAGGAGGGGGGCCCGGGGCCTGCTTTGCCCCACACCTGCCAGGTCCGAGCTCGCGCACGTGTTTGTACCCCTCCCTGCTCACCCGGACCCCCAGGAGCGCCCCCGCCCCTCCGAGCCTGTGAAAATGGGCGCAAAGGATGAGCGGCTACGGCTCAGTAAGACTCAGCAGCCCTTAAAACAGGAGCCGGGCCCACTTAGGAATTCAGCGTGGGGCTCTTGCTGCCAGATTGAGGCCCCTCCCTTCTGCTCGGGAGACGTGGCACACGGAGCTGTACCAGGGGTCGTGGGCACTGGCCACAGGAACGGGGCCTCCCTCTGGCTTTCCACTTTAATGTTGCATTTCAACAGTCACTCCTATTTGTGAGCATTCTGTGTCTCTCAAGTCAGTGTGGAGAGAGGGGCAGTGCCCTGAATCCTCTGGGTCCTAGAGCCCGCCCCGCTGCCTGCCCTGAACTCCTGTGCATAATGGGCCACGAGGACAGATGGCACGCGTGCTCAGCTCTGGAATGAGGGAGGCCTGAGACTCTTCCGTGGGCCTGGGATGCCCAGAGCCTGAGCCCTCCCCTGGGCATGGCCGCCTTCTGCACAGTCAGGGCCGGACAGGGAGACCACCAATGCTGGGCAGAGCCATCTGACACTTCTTGTCAGTAGGGGCAAACGCCCCCAGTCCCACCCCTCTCTGTCTCTGAGCAGGGAGGGAGCGGTCCTCACACCCCCAGGGGAGCTCTGGGGGCTGGGGTCACTCTGCAGTGCCCAGTGAGTCCCAGCACGCCCCGTCCCTGTTCCCTACACTGCCACACACAGCGCTGGCGGGTCTCAGGGACACCGAGCTCCTGCAGGAGCAGCGACCACCACCCCGTGGGAGCTCTTCGACAGACGGGGACACTGGGCTCAGAGAGGGCTCGGACCCCTCCGAGGCCACACACACGGCCAGTCAGTCGCCGTCAGAGGCCGTGAGAAACCCAGGTCCTGTCTAGCGGGCGGGGCTGTCTCGGCATCGGCGTCTGCGCCCTGCCCCTGGTCCCGGCACTCACAGCTCAGGTCGTGACAAGGACACACTTTACTGAATTTGCCTCCACACTCAGAACGATTCATTAGTATGAAAAACATGTTCTTCGCTGCCCGTGCCAGGAGATTCTTGACACAACACAGTTGGGGGTTTGGCATGATCTCTCTCCCTTGTCCAGTCTGTGTATCTAATTAGTGTTGGAATGGTCTCTTGGTTTTAATCTAAGCGCCCCACCCCCAACACCCATTTCAGATGAGGGATAACAGGTTCAGATGAGGGCCTCACACTTTGCATAAATTGGTGCTGACCCCTATTGCCGTCCTCACAGAAAGGCCTTTTTATTCCCATTTTACAGATAAGCAAGCTGAGTCTCAGAGAAGGCAAGCCACCTGCCCAAAGCCACAGAGCAGCAAGGGCTGGGGCTGGAATGGGCTCCCATGTCTTTCTTTTATACCGGGGGTGGGGGGGGCAGACTACCGCCTCAGGCCCCAATCCAGCCTCCCACTGATGTTTCTGAAGTGGTGGAGGGGAAATGAACCATAGAAATAGCACTTTGTGACCGGTGAAAATGACCCGGGATTTAAATCTCGGTGTCCACGCACCGAGTGTCCGCGGAGCACCGCCACCCCCCTCCGCTCACGCGGTCTGCGGCTGCTCTGGTGGTCCGAGGGCGGGGCGGAGCAGCGGCGACAGAGAGCGCAGGGACTGCAAGTCTGGAGTGTTCACTGTCTGCAGAGAAGTTCTGCTGTCACCTGCCCGTCATCGGGCCATGTCCCAGGGGTCTGGAGGGTCTACAGCCTGTTCCCTGCACAGGGGTGTTGGGGCCGAAACCCAGGGCTCCTCCCGCTGGCCAGGCAGTGGGCCCCGGGCGCCGGTTCCCGGGGCAGAGGGCCTTCGCCCCATGTGTTCCCCTGGCGTGCGCCTTTTTCCTCTGGGTACAGATCCTCCACCGCTCCACCTTCCCTCCCGGTCACCGCGGGGAAGGCAGCCGCGCAGCAGGTCCTATCAGATCTGAGTCATGCAGACCCACCGGGAGGTTTAGGTGGGAAAGGGCAGGGCTTCAAAGGCACAGTCGGAGGGTGGGGACAGGGGTCGGAAGGAGGCAAATGAGTTCTCTACCTTTCAAGTGACTCCTGGGGGGTCATGATTTATTCTCCTTGACTTTTGAGGCTGCAAAAGGCACTCCACCTTCTCTCCCTCTGCTCTCCTTCCCCTGACTTCCTCTTCAGGGCCGAGGGTCTCACTCCCCAAACTCGCTGAAGAGACAGAAGATGAACAGGATTAGCTCCATGCTGTGGTCGCGGGCTGCCCTGCCCGGCCACCTGCGGGCCTGGGAGCGGGGACTGGGGACGTGGGCACCTGCTGGTCCAGGACACCAGCCTCACGCCCGGAGCGGCCTACCACGGGCCCGCAGAGGGCCACGGGCTGCCATCAAGGCCAAGCACATGGTGAAGGAGAGGCTCACGCAGGGGTCTTCAAACTTTTTATAAAAACCCGCCCACTTTTGCAGTGCTGGTCAACATGGTCCCTACCGGGCAACCAAACAGCACTGCGATTGGCCCACCATGAAAGCTGGACCGCCCACTAGTGGGCGGTAGGGACCAGGTTGACCAGCACTGCAAAAGTGGGCGGTTTTTATAAAAAGTTTGACGACCCCTGCGAGGGAAGGGGAGAGGGGTGAGATTGAGGGAGAGGAGAGAAAACACGAAAAGCAGAGGCAGGGAGGGTGGAGAAGGAAGAGCCTCTGAAGCCGGCTGGCCCGGGAGGGCAGGTGCGGAGGGCGCGCGTCACCGCCAGTGCCGGACGGGCAGGTCTAGAGACGCAGAAGGCAGGCCAGCGGCTGGGGTGGGGGTGGGGGTCTGGGGGGGGGGGGGACAGCTAAAGGCTATGGGTTTTTTTGGGGGGTGTGTGAAAATGTTCTCAAATCAATTATGGTGATGGCCACATGACTGAATACACTAAAACCCAGGGAATGGTATGCCTGAAATGGGTGAACTGTGGAGTCTATCACAATGAAACCGTTGATAAAAGAAAGATAGAAAATGAACAAAAAGAGACAAAACGCCAGGAAAGATATAGTGAAGAACAACATTCGCGTCCGTTAAAGAGCCTGCCACGTGCCAGGAGCTGTGCTCCGTGCCCGTGTCCCTGACGCGGTTCATTCTTACAGCCCTGCCCAGTCAGTTCTCAGGGTTGCAGGCAGGGCGACTGGTCTGACACCACCGGCCAGTTCACAGTAGGGCCAGCACTCAGACTGGGCTCCCTACTGCACGCACTGAGGCCGGACGATACTCCTCAGCCATGTGGAGCGATGGCCAGGCACCGAGGGCACGGGTGACCAGCAGCCCGCAGCCCGGGGGGGGGGGGGGGAAGGAGGGGCAGCAGGCCCCTCTCCCGGGGAAAGGAGCAGGCTGTTCTGGGCGCCTCTGCCGAGAGCAGTCCCGCAGGCCGGCGGAAATGCCGGAATCAACGTGCCAACAGTCAAACAGACTGTGCTAGGACCCAGACGGCCCCCGCAAACAAGTTTGGGCTCTTGAGTTACAGGAAACTTCCTCTCTGAGCAACAGCTGCTGCCTTCCTTCCCACGGTGTGGTGTGGCGGCCTCATTGGCCGGCCTGCCCCAACTGAACTCAGGCAGGTGTCAGCCCCACCCTCTCCTGGCCCACAGCCGTGGTCCCAGCTAGACCTGGGCTGCGCGGGCATGGTAGCCGGTAGCCGGTAGCCGGTGTCTGGCTTGTCAGGGACCCCGCCCCCCACTCGGAACACAAGTCTGCTCACCTTCCTAAGCTGTCTGTGACTTAGAGAGGGGAGGGGCCTTTTCTACTCTAAGACTCGGACACTGACTGACAGCCAGCAGTGGATGGTGAGGCCCCGCCCCTGATGGACACTGACTGACAGCCAGCAGTAGATGGTGAGGCCCCGCCCCTGATGGACACTGACTGACAGCCAGCAGTGGATGGTGAGGCCCCGCCCCTGATGGACACTGACTGACAGCCAGCAGTGGATGGTGAGGCCCCGCCCCTGATGGACACTGACTGACAGCCAGCAGTGGATGGTGAGGCCCCGCCCCTGATGGACACTGACTGACAGCCAGCAGTGAATGGTGAGGCCCCGCCCCTGATGCCGGTAATTTGCAGGGAGGACCATGACTTCCGATTTAGGAAAGGGGAACTAGCAATTGATGAGCATCCACTTAGCTCCCTCTCTGAGGCTTGGTTTCCTGCTTTCTGAAGTGGGGGGGGGGGTGGTACTATTCACTTCTCAGGGTTCTGGGGGACCTAGAACAAGGCGTTCATTCATTCATTCAGTAGTTGTTGCTGGGCCTGTCTTACGCCAGGCATGGTGCTAGGTGTTAGGGACGCAGCGGTGAACATCACAGGCCTGGGCCTGCCCTCCAGGAGCTCATGGTCGGGGTGGGTGGGGGAAGCAGACCTCAAACAGGGAGGATGCTCCCAGATGGTCTGGGCGGAAGGCAGGGCACACGGGTACAGGGCCTTGGTAGCCAGAATAAGACTGTGGCAACTTATTCAAAGCGCCCAGGAGGGCGTGCACAGTCCCACTCACGTTGAGCAATACTCTTCTGGCTCCGGAGAGAAGGGGGGCAGACAGAGGGAGAGCTGATGGGAGGGGTGCGGGGCGCCTTGCCTCCCTCTGTACCTCCTTTCCCGAGGTCTCCCCTGAGCCCCGCCTCCAGGCTCCAGGCTCCAGGGCTGTCACCGCTGTAGGTGCAGGGGCTCTGGGGGAATGAGGAAGTGCCACACCCCGGGGAGACTGCTGATATTCCAGGAGTCTGTGAATGTTATCTCCCCGCCTTGGGAGATTACCCAGAGCCAAGAGCCCTGGGCAGGGGTCCAGAGACACGGGGCCTATCCCAGCCTGCCCGGAGCTTGCCGTGAGCCGCCGCTCTCCTGCCTCCCTGTGCCCTCGTCCCCCCATCTGGTGCCCGTGTGCCTGGGCAGCCTGTCGTCAGGGAAGGAGCCCAGGCTCTGGGGTCAGACAGCTTGGGCTCTGCTCCAGGCTCTGCCACGGATGAGGCCGTGTGGCCTGGTGCTGTCTTCGCTGGCCGGGGGCCACACGTGAGAGCCTCTGCTCTAGAATCACGTCCTTCAGAGACGAGGGCCACACCCGAGAGCCTGTGCTCCAGAATCACGTCCTTCAGAGACGGGGGCCACACCCGAGAGCCTGTGCTCCAGAATCACGTCCTTCAGAGACGAGGGCCACACCTGAGAGCCTGTGCTCCAGAATCACGTCCTTCAGAGACGGGGGCCACACCTGAGAGCCTCTGCTCCAGAATCACGTCCTTCAGAGACGGGGGCCACACCCGAGAGCCTCTGCTCCAGAATCACGTCCTTCAGAGACGGGGGCCACACCCGAGAGCCTCTGCTCCAGAATCACGTCCTTCAGAGACGAGGGCCACACCCGAGAGCCTCTGCTCCAGAATCACGTCCTTCAGAGACGGGGGCCACACCTGAGAGCCTCTGCTCCAGAATCACGTCCTTCAGAGACGGGGGCCACACCTGAGAGCCTCTGCTCCAGAATCACGTCCTTCAGAGATGAGGGCCACACCCGAGAGCCTCTGCTCCAGAATCACGTCCTTCAGAGACGGGGGCCACACCTGAGAGCCTCTGCTCCAGAATCACGTCCTTCAGAGACGGGGGCCACACCTGAGAGCCTCTGCTCCAGAATCACGTCCTTCAGAGACGGGGGCCACACCTGAGAGCCTCTGCTCCAGAATCACGTCCTTCAGAGACGGGGGCCACACCCGAGAGCCTCTGCTCCAGAATCACGTCCTTCAGAGACGGGGGCCACACCTGAGAGCCTCTGCTCCAGAATCACGTCCTCCAGAGACGAGGGCCACACCCGAGAGCCTCTGCTCCAGAATCACGTCCTTCAGAGACGAGGGCCACACCCGAGAGCCTCTGCTCTAGAATCACGTCCTTCAGAGACGGGGGCCACACCTGAGAGCCTCTGCTCCAGAATCACGTCCTTCAGAGATGAGGGCCACACCCGAGAGCCTCTGCTCCAGAATCACGTCCTTCAGAGACGGGGTCCACACCCGAGAGCCTCTGCTCCAGAATCACGTCCTTCAGAGACGGGGTCCACACCCGAGAGCCTCTGCTCTAGAATCACGTCCTCCAGAGACGGGGGCCACACCCGAGAGCCTCTGCTCTAGAATCACGTCCTCCAGAGACGGGGGCCACACCCGAGAGCCTCTCCTCTAGAATCACGTCCTCCAGAGACGGGGGCCACACCTGAGAGCCTCTGCTCCAGAATCACGTCCTTCAGAGACGAGGGCCACACCTGAGAGCCTGTGCTCCAGAATCACGTCCTTCAGAGACGAGGGCCACACCTGAGAGCCTCTGCTCCAGAATCACGTCCTTCAGAGACGGGGGCCACACCTGAGAGCCTCTGCTCCAGAATCACGTCCTTCAGAGACGGGGGCCACACCTGAGAGCCTCTGCTCCAGAATCACGTCCTTCAGAGACGGGGGCCACACCCGAGAGCCTCTGCTCTAGAATCACGTCCTTCAGAGACGGGGGCCACACCTGAGAGCCTCTGCTCCAGAATCACGTCCTTCAGAGACGGGGGCCACACCTGAGAGCCTCTGCTCCAGAATCACGTCCTCCAGAGACGGGGGCCACACCCGAGAGCCTCTGCTCCAGAATCACGTCCTTCAGAGACGGGGGCCACACCCGAGAGCCTCTGCTCCAGAATCACGTCCTTCAGAGACGGGGGCCACACCTGAGAGCCTCTGCTCCAGAATCACGTCCTTCAGAGACGGGGGCCACACCTGAGAGCCTCTGCTCCAGAATCACGTCCTTCAGAGACGAGGGCCACACCTGAGAGCCTCTGCTCCAGAATCACGTCCTTCAGAGACGGGGGCCACACCCGAGAGCCTCTGCTCTAGAATCACGTCCTTCAGAGACGGGGGCCTCCCCTTTGCTCACGGCTGGGCCCCAAACAGTGCGGGCGTAGAGCAAGTCCTTGCTGAGCGCTTGTGGATGAGTGGGCTCTGAGTGGTTTGTTTGGCCAGGGCAGAGGGGTGGCAGGTGGCTGGGGGCCGGGGGGGGGCAGGATGTGGTCAGGGACCCAATCCTGAAGGGCCTCTCATGACAGGCTAAGGAGCTGGGACGTGTGGCAGCTGAACGCAGCCCTCCCGAGAGGTCCTCACCCTCATCGCTGGAACCTGGAACGTCACCTTCCGTGGGAAAAGGGACTTGGCAGATGTGATGACACTGAGGCATGTAGGATGGGGAGGTGGCCCTGGATTAGCCTACGGGCCTCAAATGTCATTATAGGCGCCCTACCGTAAGAGGGAGGCAGGGGGAGACCTGTGTACAGAGAAGCTGTGAGGATGGAGGCAAGGGGTCGGGGGTGTGCGAGGAAGGAAGGGGATGTGAGCCACGGAGCACAGGTGGCCCCCAGAAACCAGAAAAGACAGGGACACAGATTCTGCCCCGGTGCCCCCAGAGGGAGCCAGACCTCCCAACGCCTTGATCTCAGACTCTCGGCCTCCTGAGCCGTGAGGGAATGAGCGTGTGTGTTTTCAGCCACCAGGTTCACGGTCGTCAGTTACGGCAGCCCTGGCAATGAGCACCGAGCAGCCGCGGAAGCCTAGCTTACTGGCAGGGGAGCGGCGGGGGCTGGGTGTCCGAGGGGCGGGAGGGGAGGCTGCCAGGGCAGCGGGGGTCAGGGGTGAAGGAGGCCAGGGCAGCAGGGGTGAAGGAGGCAGCGGGGGTCAGGGGTGAAGGAGGCAGCGGGGGTCAGGGGTGAAGGAGGCAGCGGGGGTCAGGGGTGAAGGAGGCCAGCGGGGGTCAGGGGTGAAGGAGGCAGCGGGGGTCAGGGGTGAAGGAGGCAGCAGGGGTCAGGGGTGAAGGAGGCCAGCGGGGGTCAGGGGTGAAGGAGGCAGCAGGGGTCAGGGGTGAAGGAGGCAGCGGGGGTCAGGGGTGAAGGAGGCCAGCGGGGGTCAGGGGTGAAGGAGGCCAGGGCAGCAGGGGTCAGGGGTGAAGGAGGCCAGGGCAGCGGGGGTCAGGGGTGAAGGAGGCCAGGGCAGCGGGGGTCAGGGGTGAAGGAGGCCAGCGGGGGTCGGGGTGAAGGAGGCCAGCGGGGGTCAGGGGTGAAGGAGGCCAGCGGGGGTCAGGGGTGAAGGAGGCCAGGGAAGCAGGGGTCAGGGGTGAAGGAGGCCAGGGCAGCGGGGGTCAGGGGTGAAGGAGGCCAGCGGGGTCAGGGGTGAAGGAGGCCAGGGCAGCAGGGGTCAGGGGTGAAGGAGGCCAGGGCAGCGGGGGTCAGGGGTGAAGGAGGCCAGCGGGGGTCAGGGGTGAAGGAGACCAGCGGGGTCAGGGGTGAAGGAGGCCAGCAGGGGTCAGGGGTGAAGGAGGCCAGCGGGGGTCAGGGGTGAAGGAGGCAGCGGGGGTCAGGGGTGAAGGAGGCCAGGCCAGCGGGGGTCAGGGGTGAAGGAGGCCAGCGGGGGTCAGGGGTGAAGGAGGCCAGGGCAGCAGGGGTCAGGGGTGAAGGAGGCCAGGGCAGCGGGGGTCAAGGGTGAAGGAGGCCAGCAGGGTCAGGGGTGAAGGAGGCCAGGGCAGCGGGGGTCAGGGGTGAAGGAGGCCAGTGGGGGTCAGGGGTGAAGGAGGCCAGCGGGGTCAGGGGTGAAGGAGGCCAGCGGGGGTCAGGGGTGAAGGAGGCCAGCGGGGGTCAGGGGTGAAGGAGGCCAGCGGGGGTCAAGGGGCAGACCCAGATCGGTCCCTTGGAACCCTCTGTTCAAGCAGACACCCCCGTCCCCTCAGGAGGGATGAGGGATCTCAGCCAGGTTGACGACACTGGCTTTTGTCCCCAGACGAACAGCAGGAAGACCATGCTGTGGGCCTCAGGGAAGCCAGGAGCTGGCCCTATGGTCCCACTGGCCCTGGCAGCTTCGGTGGGGAAATCCACCTCTGTTTATTCTTGGCCTCCTGTACCCCCACCCCAGGCCCCTCCTTGTGCGAGGCCCTCCGGCTGGGTCCCCACCCGCTCTGACAAAGCCCTCCACCACCGCTTCCCCGGGGTGCTCCACCGCCGCTGTAGTGACTCAGGCGGGCACGGCGTCCTCCGAGCCCCTCAGCCACGGTGGCCGCGAGGACCAGGAGGGCAGGGGACACTCGCACCCCGCAGTGTGCCGGGCACCCACAGGACAGTCAGGACTGAGGGCTGCTATTTCTGCTGATGCTCAGAGCTCGGCCTTGGCTGACTCACTAGCTGTGTCACTTGGGCAAGTGAATTAACCTCTCCGGGCCTCAGTTTTCCCATCTCTAAAGTGGAGACAACTTGATGGGGTTGTGCGCAGAATGGAACAAGGCCACCCGTCTAAAGGGTCCGCCGCCACCCTGGACAGCTGGGTCTTTTCCACCCGCATTCGAGGCTCAGCTCTCGGGTCTGCTCCCTGGGACAGGCTGCCTGGGCCGGGTGTCGCCTCACCTGGTGCTCAGCACGCTGCGGTACCGTCCTGGGCATGCGTGGCACTGAACCACGGCCAGGCTGCTCCTTAGCTGTAGGCCGAGCAGCTACAGGTGGCGTGACTGGCGGCGTGGGGCGGGGGCCTGGCTGTAACTTCCTTGGCACCCTGAGAATCTGGCCCAGGGGTGGGGAGCGGATGCCCTCCCAGAATGAGGAATACACAAAAACAAGGGCAACGCTGTAAAACTGGCAGCTCACAGCGCCCGGTGGGAGCTAGCTCTTGTTAAGCGCTTACTGAGTGTTTCCCTGAGGATGGGGGTAGAGCAGCCTGCCCGCCCGGAGGCCAGGCTGGTAAGAGCAGGAGGAAGTGGCGGGCAGGACTAGACTGGGTGGCGCTGGCACCTCGAGGGGCCACACCCCACTTTGTGCACTAGACCAGCTTTGTACCCAGGGCTCCTTCCTGAGCGCGGGAGTGTGGCCGGGCACGGTGGGCACCTTACCCACCAGGGCCATGTATGAACCTCCAGACCTGCCCCCTGGAGAGAGACCTCGGCGGCTTGGGGGACGGACTGAGAGGGAGAATCCCGAGGTTGGGAGGCCAGACGGGGGCTGGGTGCAGGAGGCTAGCAGTGCAGGGGTGGAGGGCCCAGACCCGCGTCGATGGGGGGCACACTGCACACCTGGCCGCTGCAAGGACTAGAGGGGACATGAGGCTCAGGGTCTAGTCAGACAGTGTTTCCACATCGCGATTCGCAGAGCCCAGAGCCCAGCTGGTGTGTGGGTCTGTGGTGTCCAGCCAAGCTTTTCTTGAGACCGGAACTCAGTGCTTGCAAACAAACGTGTGCATTGGGGTCGCAGAGCCAGGTGGCACCCCTAAACTCAGGGACACTTCAGGCAACTCTGGGAGGGAGGCGGGGCAGGCTGTGTGAGGACAGACCCCGCACTCTATGAGATGAGGAACCTGAGGCCCGAGGGAGGCAGGGATTTGCTCAAATAAATTTCTACGTCCCTGATGGTCAGCACCATCCTCAGCATGTGGTGGGAAGCTGATGAATGTTTGTGAATGAATGAATGAACGAGTCACACAGACCAGCACTCTGGGGGCACAGGCATGGCCCGCGGAGGAGAAAGGGAAGGGTCACTTACGAGCACACCTGTGTGCCAGGTGTCCTGCCAGCACCCTGTCGCCCACTCCTCTGACGGCTCCCCCAGACCTTCCTCTCCGTGGAGTGCCGCCTACGCTCCTAGTGCTCCTGGCGCAGTTTCCACTTTAACGCCCTGCGTTGGCTTGGTCACTGGTGGATCTCAGTCTCAACCTGATCCTGTTTCTCTCTGCAGCCTGAGTACCCCTTGGCGATGGACCCCAGGGCACCCTTTCTCTTAAGTCTCCGGCACCCCAACCATCCAGGGTTCCCAAGCTTATTTTGTTCACAGCCTCCTAGATTCTGCTCTCTTCTCGTCTCCTCGTTAACAGACCAGTGACACAGCCCCCTACACTGATGGCCCTTTGTCCTTCTTGTTCACATCTTAGGGGGCAACCAGAGCCCTCTTTCCAAAGCACAGAGCTGCCTGGGTCACCCCTCCTTGCTTCTAACCCCTCTACCTCCCCCTGAGACCTAGCATACGATGCCAAGCCCCTGCCTTCCCAGCTCGGCCACTTCTCTCTCCTCTGACCTGCATGCCCCTGTGTGAGAGCCGGTACATCGCAAGTAGCTGTTCAGTGGGCAGGCGGGGTTCCTCATTTCACCCTCATGCATCCGCACCCGTGCATGACCCTCTGAGGGCCGCCCTGCAGGGTTTCAGTGGGCACTTACGACTGCCAGCTAAGGGGCCGACTTGGGCCTCTCACTTAGGACTTAGGATTGTCAGGATCCGACCGCAAGAACAAAGGGCCTACACGTTCTGGGGTTGGGGACCTCCGTGCAGGTCCCAGCTATGTGGCCCTGGCCAAGCTGCTGTCCTTTTAGAGTGGAGGTAGAACGTTTCACCTCGGGGGTGCTATGGGGAAGACGGCACAACAGGAGGTTTGCAAAGTGCTTGTGGGAGTGCCAGCACCTCCCACTCAGTGGCTCCCTCAATGGTCAGCATTGGTGGGACCTCCCCCGGGTGCCCCGTCCCAGGCACGGAGAGGCAGGGCCCTTACCTGTCTGCGGCTCCCCGGGGCGCCGTGCTCTCTCCCCCACTCCCCTCCCGGAGCAGCCTGGGTTCTCGGTCTTGAATCCGGCAGAGCTGAGAGCCTTCAGACCTCAGAGAAGCGTCGTGGGCGTTGGGGCCGGCAGACTTGCAGGGCAAGAGCTGCTGGTACGCCCTGCGGAAGTCTCTGTTCAGCGCGGCGTACAGGATGGGGTTCAGGGCCGAGTTGGCGTAGCCCAGCCACAGGACGACGGCTTCCAAGACGCCGTTAATGGCACCGTCCCCGCTCACCCCACGGTAGACAAACACGGTGAAGTAGGGGAACCAGCAGACGATGAAGACCCCCATCACGGTGGCCAGCGTCACCGTGGCTTTGTGCTCCCTGACGGTGGCTGCCCTCCAGCCGCCGACCTGATTGATTCTCGCGGCCTGATCCCGGGCGATCTTGAAGATGCGGTAATAGGTGACGCACATGACCAGCAGAGGCACGTAGAAGGTGACCAGCCCGTCCACCAAGCCGTACACCAAGTTGACCTGGACTTTGCAGACGCTTCCGTCGGCCCCGCTGGTCTCGTTCCGGCCGTTCCACCCCAGGTGGATAGGCAGGAAGGACAGGGTGATGGAGATGACCCAAATTAAGACCAGGGAGATGCCCACCCGGACCGGGGTGACCAGCACGGGGTAGCGCAGGGGGTGGGTGATGGCGCAGTAGCGGTCCAGGCTGATGGTGAAGAGGTTGAGGATGGAGGCCGTGCAGAGCATCACGTCCAGGCTGGTGTAGACGTTGCAGAAGGCAGAGCTGAACACCCACTCGCAGGACAGCTGGGCGTAGGCGGAGAAGGGCAGCACCAGGAGGCCGAGGAGCAGGTCGGTGATGGCCAAGGACACGATGAAGCAGTTGGTCAGGCTGCGGAGCCGGCGGCTCAGACCCACGGCCAGGCAGACGACCACGTTGCCAGCCACCGTGATGACAATGAGGACAGCGAGGACCGTGCCGAGGATGACCTTTAACGCCGTGGAGTCCAGACAGGCGTTCCTGTGCTCCATCCTGGGACCCCGAGGCCCCTTCCTCTGCCCGCGGCCCCAGGCGGCTTCCCTTCCGGCTCTCCAGTGTGTCCAGCGTGCCCACCACCGAGCTCCCGGCCGCCCAGCAGAGCCGAGAGGAAACGTCCAGACACGGCGAGGCTACAGTGACCGACTCGGTGCTGTTTTTCTAGAAATAAATACAGCGGTCTCCTGGAGGCGTCAGGTGTGAGCGTGGATGGAGGAGAGGCAACGTTGGTGCTTTGCACCCCAGTCCTCAGATCAGCCCCTGCCAGGCCGGCTCCCTCCGGGGGCGGGGGCGAGTCTCCTCTCCCCGGGTTCTGCGTAGGGACTGATGCACTGGGCGTGCGTCTGGAGGTGGGGCTTTGGGTTTCTGCGGAAGGGATCACGGGGAGACATGTTCACATCCTTCTCCATAGCTGACGGCCGTTCCCATCCACGGGACAGGGGTCAGGGACCGCGGCGTCTCCATCCGGGGACCACTGGAGAGCGGGAGCTGAAAAATGTCAAGGTTGGGCGTTGAGCACTTTGAAACCAGATCACCAGTGTGAACCGATTTGAGATCGTGACCTGATTCAAGATGAATCGTCCTAGACCTCAACCTCTTTGCGAGCTCCCAGGAGGCTCCCTGGGGCCAGTCTGGGTGCCTGTTCGCAGGAGACACTGAGGCAGTCAGGACAGGCAGTGGGCGGAGGAAGGGAGGCGGGGTGCAAGGGGCGGGGCCACCTGTCACCCTGTGGGGTATGATCGGAGGGACTGTTAACAGTGGAGAAGGAAAGAGCTAGACACAAGCCCCAAGCTCCCCGAGACGGGCTGTGTCTGCTGGTTCAGTGCTGGTTCCCCAAGCCTGGCCCCCCAGGTAGGCACTGAAAGTCTGATGGATAGATCATAAGATGAACAATTAAATAAGCAACTGTATCGAATTTTCTTTGATACAGTGCCGAGAACAGAGTCCAACAACTGACTGGTGTTTTCCAAACGTCATCGTGCTCTGAACCAGGGCTGGTGAACCTTTTCAGGAAGACGTGTTCTGCTCTGCATCCGGCAGGATCTTACGGCAGCGCCTCGATTCTGACGCTGCGGAGGGCACGGCGCCTCCCCGGATGACGGGCACACGAGCGGGCACAGCTGTGCTCCCAGAAGACTTTACTATGGACACAGACATTTGAGTTTCTCACAGTTTTCACGTGCCACAAAAATAGTTTTCTATATATATGCTCCAACTCTGTACAACTATTTCCAAACTATTGAGAAATGTGGAAACCATTCTTAGCTCACAGGCAGCCCAAAAGCAGGCAGAGGGCCAGATTTCCTGTGGTCATCGTTGCCTAACTGCACCCCAACCAACACCTACTCTGAACTTCTATCTAAATCTTTTCTTGTTTTGCATCACATGGGATCCCACACCCAGGTCTGCTGGTCCAGAACTCACACAGTCTTTCTTTCTTTTTTTTTTTTTTTTTTGTATTTTTCTGAAGCTGGAAACGGGGAGAGACAGTCAGACAGACTCCCGCATGCGCCCGACCGGGATCCACCCGGCACGCCCACCAGGGGGTGTCGCTCTGCCCACCAGGGGGCGATGCTCTGCCCCTCCGGGGCGTCGCTCTGTTGCGACCAGAGCCACTCTAGCGCCTGGGGCAGAGGCCAAGGAGCCATCCCCAGCGCCCGGG
This sequence comes from Saccopteryx leptura, assembly GCF_036850995.1. Classification (NCBI taxonomy): domain Eukaryota; kingdom Metazoa; phylum Chordata; class Mammalia; order Chiroptera; family Emballonuridae; genus Saccopteryx; species Saccopteryx leptura. The sequence continues at coordinate 190,816,820 of NC_089508.1, read as the reverse complement.
CCATCTTTGCTCCAATGGAGCCTCCCCTGCGGGAGGGGAAGAGAGAGACAGAGAGGAAGGAGAGGGGGAGAGGTGGAGAGCAGATGGGCACCTCTCCTGTGTGCCCTGGCCGGGAATCGAACCTGGGACTTCTGCACGCCAGGCCGACGCTCTATCACTGAGCCAACCGGCCAGGGCCACACAGTCTTTCTAATGGCGGTGTGATAGTCCACAGGGCCAGGGGACGGGGCTGGGGGGGGGGGGCTGGCCACAGTTTGCCTGTTGTCCCCCTATCGTGGGTATTTGGCTGGGCCCAGTCCTTTCCTCCCCCTCTGCCTTTCTTTCTCCTGTCCCACCACAAACGTCACTTCAGTAGAACAGCTGCACACGCAACGCCCCTTGCTTCAATCTCACAGATGCCCTCCCAGTGGTGGTGATACTCTACGACCCCAACGAATGCAAACCAATCCGAGGCCCTGCTGTGTGCCCGGGAGCTGCTCCTGAGGCCCCCAGCACCCCCAGTCTCCCGGGATCTGGGGGCGTGCTGAAGTCTGGCCGACAGCGGCACCTCTCGAAAGCTCTCCCGTCTCCGTGAGGTGTAACTGGAGCCTCTCCCAGGCTCTTGCCTGCAGTGGTTCTGCGCCCTGAATGTGAGAAGCATCATTTACCCTTAACCACTGTGTTGGTGCAGGGGTCACGGCTCCTGGTCACCTTCGGCTGCTCTGGCTGGCTCAGCCACCCGGCAAGCTGTGCCTCTGGGTACTATTTTTAGAAGATCTTTTCATTACATAAATAGCCCAAGCAGCATGGCTCTCACCACCACACTCAATTAACTTTGGGGATGGTAGCAGTGAGGGTTTGGTTTTTTTGTTTTTGTTTTTTTTTGAGAATCCTTATTTCTGATCAAAATATTCTCTGAGTTTCCTTAACTGCTCCAGTGTTACAGGTATTTTGGCACTGGGCCAGCAGTTTAGTTCATGTTTGGGGGTTTTCCAAACTGAATGAGCCAGCGTCTCGTATAATTAGAAATTAATTCCTCCTTCTTACTTCTCTCTCTCTCTCCCTCCCTCTCTCCTTCCTTCCTTCCTTCTTTCTTTCTCTCCCTCCCCTTCCTCTGTTCTATTGGGCAAATATTTTTTTCAGAACCTCCAATGTGCTAAATGCCGTTGCAGATGCTGGGGTCACAGTGATGACCGGAACAGTGGTGGTTCCTTTTTCAAATGAGAACCACATATGTTGTGTTTCTGAGCCACAGCCCCAGTGCCACGGGTGTCTGGTGCCCTTTGGCACGGAACAGCATCACCCACCCCATGCCCCCTAGACAGAAGGATTGCCCTAGAGGGCCACGGCACCCCCAAGATCGTCTTTGTCACCGTCACAGCTAACAGAAGCACACTTCCTTGACCTTGCCTTTCAAACGTGCAAAGCAATGACAGGCTTGCTGCAGTCAACCGTGTGTCCTGAGGTGTCCTGGAAGGGCCAGCTATTGGGCGTCAGGCACCTAAGCCCTCATGCCCGGGAGGTGCCTCTTGCTGACCATGGGGGGCGATAGAGACCTCCCTCCTCTCTCTGCACCTCTACGTTGACACAGGACTGTTTCATACACACTGTACATGTTACTTAGCAACTTCTTTTCCTGAGTCCATTTATAAATTCTCATTATGTAATGGACACCCTCCCAGGTCGGTCAGATCTACCTCGCCCTCCTGGGGACCTGGGGGGGCTGTGGCAGTCTGACTACTGTTGTGCAAAGAAGTGAAAAGAAGGACACCCCCCGAGCATCTGTCAGCGGGGCGACGGTTCAGCGAATCACGGCACAGCCGTCTGCTAGCACAGTCCTGGGCAAGGCGGCGTCACGCACGTCGTTAGGGAACCCTCGCAGCAGCCCATGAGTCACAGCTCCGTTTATCAGTTGAGAAGAGCGAGGGAGGCTCAGAGAGGCCAGGTGACATCAGGCCCTCGTGAGAGGCTGGAGCGCCTGGCCTCAGACTCAGCTCCCACTGCCGACATGCCAGTCCTCGGGTCAGACCTCGGCCTGTCCTCCAGCTGGCTTTGTGCCAGGGCACTTTGCCGTTCAGGGAGCCGGGCCTTGCCCCAGATGCAGCGGGGCTCACGGCTGCCTTTGCCGTCTCCTGCACCTGGAGCCCCATGTCCACTCCCCTCCTCCCCTTCCGGGGCCCAGCTCAAATACCGCCACCTGCCTGCCCGCACGCCAGGGGCAGGGGCACCGCCCACTGCGCTGTGTACCTGCTTATACTGTTGGCACCTGCTGCACCTGCTGTTAACATGGCTCCAGGTCTGCCCCCCAGCAGGGGCTGAATCTAGCCCACCTCTCTCCACCTCCCTATCCACTGGTCAGTCCGTCCATCCATCCGTCCATCCATCCATCCGTCTGTCCATCCGTCCATCTGTCCATCCATCCATCCATCTATCCATCCATCATTTCCTGTTGTCTATATACTGGGAGAGGTTCTCCAAGTGTGCGGGTGTATGGGGGCGCGTGGGTACAGCCCCTTTGGAAACCTGAGGGGCTCACCTCAGGACACGGTGGACCTGGTTACTATGTCTGACTGCATATGGGAAAATGAACTTATTTTCCTCAATATTTTGTTAGTGAAAAATTTGAAGCACATAAAAAGTTGAAAAACCAATACAGGGTACATTAGCTCTTACCCAACTGTCCGTGCCGATTCAATAATTATCCCTCCCCCGCCATGTGTGTGAGGGGGCTGAGAGAGAGAGAGAGAATTAGATGGAATTCATGATAACGGGCTTCTAACCGGCTCCGGCCCCGCCCGCCTGTCTGACGCTGGCCACGGAGGCTGCCTGCCGCTGTGCGCACTGCACTCCTTCCTCACATCTCTGCCGTCACGGCCTCGGAAAGGGCACTTTCTGGAGGATCGATGGCCCCCCGGGGAGGCTCCTGACATTTACCTACAGCCCTCACCTAGCACAGGCGGCCAGAGCACAGGACCGCGGCCGGCCCAGCGTCTCCCCCGTCCCGTGTCTCGTGGAGGCCGCGCTGACCACGTGGCCCTCAAGGGCAGCCGCAGCCGAGTGTGTCACATGCGCCTGAGGCTCACGCAGGTGCGTGAAGCCCACTGTGCGAGCTCTGTGAGGGGAGTCTGTTCTGCCCATGAGCCAGGACTAGCCTTGGTGTCTCTAAGTAGAGGTCTGGGGCGTGGCATTCGGGGTTCTCCGTGCCCTGGTTCTGTCTCAGTCTGAGCCTCAGCCTCTGCCTGCCGAGCGCCCTGTAGTGTGCCAGGACGAGGCTGTGAGAAACACAGTTCTGGTGGCACTGAATTCCTCCTGGTTTTTCCTTTTTTTTTTTTGTATTTTTCTGAAGCTGGAAACGGGGAGGGACAGTCAGACAGACTCCCACATGCGCCCAACCGGGATCCACCCGGCACGCACACTCACCAGGGGGCGACGCTCTGCCCACCAGGGGGCGATGCTCTGCCAAGACCAGAGCCACTCTAGCGCCTGGGGCAGAGGCCAAGGAGCCATCCCCAGCGCCCGGGCCATCTTTGCTCCAATGGAGCCTTGGCTGCGGGAGGGGAAGAGAGAGACAGAGGAAGGGGGGGGTGGAGAAGCAAATGGCCGCTTCTCCTATGTGCCCTGGCCGGGAATCGAACCCGGGTCCCCCGCACGCCAGGCCGACGCTCTACCACTGAGCCAACCGGCCAGGGCTTCCTCCTGGTTTTGAAAGTACCAGGCCCATATGACTCTTGCCTTTGCACATCCTATTCCGTGAGCCCTCATTCTTCCTAAGGACCTGACCTCTTAGGTCTCCTCTTCCAGGAAGTCCCCCAGAGGCACTTGCTCCATCCTCATTCACTTCTACCTCCCACTTGCACCACCTCTGGCTGCTGAGGCTTGTGCTTTCTGGGGTGACCTCCTTAACCCCACTGGGTAGAATTCTGAGTTCTCAGGGCCCCAGGAAAACTCTCCTCCTGGAGGGGTCCCTGGTGATTCACCATCCGAGTGTGTCTCCCCGGGAACTGGCTTGCGGTGGGTGGGGGATCTGGAATGCCATTTCCTTCCTGGGTCCTGCTACCCAGCAGCAAAGCAAACAAGGACATGCTGGGGCCAGGGTCACCCCCCCAGCAGGAGCGTCACTTGGAGTCAAATCCAGGTCTACCCGAGGCCCCAACTCCCCCTCTCACTGCTGCTCACCCACGAAATCCCAGAAAAAATGCCACTGTTGGAACGTTCTCTTTGCCAGCTGGAGGGCGAGGCCACGCAGAAGAGAACCGGTCTGGGGCTGGCGTCACGTCCCCATCCGGTTTCATCAAACTACGTCCAGCCTTTCTTTCCTCTTCTCACTGGGGAGGGAGATGAAGTGCCCTTTCAGGTTTAAGTACCCGAACCCAGACATGGTCCTCAGCGAGCCGGCAATTGCACAAGCGGCCAGCAATTCAGGGGAATCGCTTAAGTCTCCTTTGATGGGGTTTCTCACTCAGCCTGGAGGGTGAATCTGATTTTCCAGGCAGTTAACTTACAGCAGGAAAAGACAGCGCTATTCCTCAGACAACACTGTGTACCAGGCACCTATGGGAGGGCTGGTGGGTGGTCCTGAGAAGTAGGGGGCTGGATCCGTGTTCTGCAAAAACTGTCACCCAGAGGGGAGCCCCAGGGGCTGGAAGCGGGGACTCGGGCATTGGCTGGATCTGGGTTCTGATTCCGGCGCTGTCACGCCATAGCACGTGACCTTGAGCACGCCACTGTGAGCTCTCCGAGCCTCGGTTTCCTCGTCTGTAAAACGGGAGTAATAAGTCCTCCTTCACTTGGCAGGTGTGAAAACGCATGGTGAATGCACAAGCAGCAGCGCCTGGTGTGTGTGGGGTTGTGTCATTTATGATGATATTATAAAATTGTTACAGAAGGTCCCCTGCTCCCGAACTTCAAGATGGTTCAAAAGCGACACGCATTCAGTAGAAATCATTCTTCAATTTGGGACTTTGATCTGTTTGTTCTTGGGTTAGCCATGCAGGTCAGCACACTCTCCACATGCTGGACAGCGGCTGCGAGCGCAGCCCAGGGTCAGCCCCACAACTGCGACCACGACACGACCGCGGGGGCAAACAGCCGACACTCTGCAGTGTGGCGTTAAATGCATGTTTGAGTTGCAGTGTTTTCAACTTAAAGGTGGTTTATTGGGATGTGACCTTATTGTAAGTCTGCAACGTCCATATTTGTTGCATGCCCTCTGCGTGCAGACACCACGCAGGGTTCTGGGGCTGCAGCAGCGGTGAGCACGGCACACACACCTTGGAGCTTCTCTTATGGTGGGGGAACCGGATGGACGGTGGGGGAGCCGGACGGACGGTGGGGGAGCCGGACGGACGGTGGGGGAGCCCGGTGGACGGTGGGGGAGCCGGACAGGTGGTGGGGAAGCCGGATGGTGAGGGAGCCGGACAGGTGGTGGGGGAGCCGGACGGACGGTGGGGGAGCCGGACGGACGGTGGGGGGGCCGGGCGGACGGTAGGGGGGCCGGACGGACGGTGGGGGAGCCGGACGGACGGTGGGGGAGCCGGGTGGACGGTGGGGGGGCCGGGTGGACGGTGGGGGGGCCGGACGGACGGTGGGGGAGCCGGGTGGACGGTGGGGGGGCCGGGGAGCCGGGTGGACGGTGGGGGAGCCGGGTGGACGGTGGGGGAGCCAGTGGGGGAGCCGGGAGGGAGCCAGTGGAGAGGGAGCTCCCTGCAGAGCTGCTCATTTCATGGCACTTGAATTAAGAGTTATGTGACGGGGACGCACACAGTGTACAACAGGGGACTGGACCTGGTCTGGGGCATGCTGAGGCTTCCCGAGGAGGGGCTATTTGAGAGGAGGGAGCTAACTCAGTGAAGATGGGGACAAGCAGGTTCCAGACAGGGAGAACGGCCCCTTGGAAGCGGAGATGGTGCGTTTTCACCCCCCCGTCCCTGCCCAGGTGGAGGGGAGGCAGGGTGAAGGCCGGTGTGAGCACAGGGAGGGCGATATGATTAGAAGGTGCAGAGGGGTAGCTAGGTCCTGCTCACCTGCTGTGCCTCAGGGGCTGGGCGTGGCATCCAGGGGGGAGGCGAGAGCCAGCCCTGCTGACCGCCCCGGTCATCACCATGTCACTGGGTCCCAGGGGCGCAGCTTCTCATCTTCATGAGCCATAACCTCTCCGCACTTTCCCTCCAATGGGCCGTTCTGCATGGCCCAGGGACCTGGGGCTGCAGGGGCCCAGCAGCAGCCCCTCGGGAGCTCTGCTCCTGCCGGGAATCCCAGGTGGATCCCAGCAGCCGGGATGCGAGTGGGCAGGGCAGCTTGTGCACTCAGCTTTCCCTGTAGAGAAAGCAAGCCGCCCTCGGGCTTCTCGGAGAAGCGGCAGGACTCTCCGTGCTCTGGCACCCAGAACACCTCCTCCTTCGCAATATCAGCACGCCTTTCATCTTCGTGGTTACAGATTTGTAACTCCTTCCCCGCGGCGGGCTAGATACGTGACAAAGGCCTTGCGTGGTGGGCCAGACACTCGGTAAAGGCCTTGCAAGACAGTGAGGGACTTCTGGTTTGGCGCTGTTCACGAGAAAAGCCTGGCTTCCCAGTGGTCCGAGCTTTGGACCCAGCATTTCTTCTGAGCCACCGGGGGGCCCAAAGCCAGGGACAGGTTTTTGCTTATGTCCCCAAGTTCACCTTGTTCCAAGCCCCTGGCTGCAGCCCCTCTGCACCGGCTCAGAGGCGAGTGTTGTCTGGAGTTTGGGGCAGGTTTCGGTTGCTGCTATTCTGGGTCCAGGTTGGGAAGGGCCCCAGCCGCCCCTCAGATGTGAACCCACCAGCCCTGAGCAGGCCCTTTTCTGTGATGATGTCATCACCGTGGCACCCCAGTCAGGCAGAAGGAGACCGGGACACCGACTGCTTCTGCTTGCCGAGCGCACACAGATAATTGCTTATCTCCGCGAGGCAGAGATCGTCATTATTTCCATTTGACAGAAAGTGAAACTCAGGTTCCGAGAGGTTAAGTCACTGGTCCAAGGCCACACAGCTGGTAAAGAGGCAGGCGGGCTCTGAAACCAGACCTGGTTCCACCATCTCTGAGTGTCTATAGCCACACCTGCACCCCGCCCCACCCTCCGGAAGTCCCTGCACACGGGCACCTGGTCCAGTTCATTCCCGGACGGTGGTGATGACAGATCCCTTGGTTACTGTTTGTCTGAGAACATCTCTACCTCCCTTTCATTTTTAAAAACTGCGGTAAAAGTCACATAACTAACCGTTTTAAAAGATACCGTTCGGCAGCAGTCAGTCCATCTCCAATGTTGGGCAACCACACCGTCTCTATCTGGTACCAAAACATTTTCATCCCCCCAAAAGGAAATTCCACCCCCAGTAAGTTCCCAGCCCCTCTTTCCGCACTTCCTAGCCATCACCAGCCTGCTTTCTGGTTCTGTGGGTTTGCCTATTCCAGATGTGGGGGTCCCCTGACTCTCCCCCTCCCCCCGCCCCGCCTCCCTGTCATGCAGCTGGGTGCTCAGGCTCAGCACTCAGGCATCGGCCTCGCCTCCTGTAGGGTCCTCATCCCTGCACCCCACCCCTTGGCAAGGCCGGCGGCGTCTCTTGCCTGGACTCCTGTAGGGTCCTCATCCCTGCACCCCACCCCTCGGCAAGGCCGGCGGCGTCTCCTGCCTGGACTCCTGTAGGGTCCTCATCCCTACACCCCACCCCTCGGCAAGGCCGGCGGCGTCTCCTGCCTGGACTCCTGTAGTGTCCTCATCCCTACACCCCACCCCTCGGCAAGGCTGGCGGCGTCTCCTGCCTGCACCTCTGTGACTGCTCTCCACTGGCCTCCCCTGCTCTCTGGAATCGCTCACCCCCAGCCCGTGTCCGTCTGTCTGCCCGTGCTGCCCTGTTCCACTTTCCTCTTGGCTCACAGGTTGCTCTGCATCTGGGCTCCACCTCCCTGACCTCCGGCCGTACCACCAGGCTCCCGTGGGTACCTGGCCACCCGACCTTGCTCCTGCGCCCCGGGCCTGCTGGCGCCCCAGGTTGGGGCTCCGCCCGAGGTCTGCTGCTGACCTGGACGCTCACGTCGTGGTGTGGACATCAGTTCTGCCGAGGGGCCCTTGTCCGCCCCCGAATGAGACCACCCTCCGTCGCGTTCCCCCGCGGGGCCCTCTGCCGGGCAGAGCTCCTCTCTCCCCGTGGGAATGTGAGCGTTGAGAGGGCCGGGCTCCACCCGGACACACCCTGCAGGGGGCTCGGTGAGCACTCACCGGACTGACTAAATGCACATCGGAAACAACCATCCTAACAATGCGACGTTCCATTTGCCAGGCACCTCGCAAGCGTCAGGCGGCGTGCTAAGTGCCCCGAATGCTTTCTCCCGTTTAATCTCGGCAGCAGCCTGTTGCGCAGACACCACGAGTCACCTCGATTTTATAGATGAGCAAATTGAGATTTATGGTATTTTGCGTCTTGGCCAAAGTCCACCGCCAGCCGTGGGCTGCTGGCCGCAGAGGGAAAGGCGTGGGGACGGGGTTTTCAGGGCCGGGTTTGGACTGGGCCCAGCGAAAATTCTGCTTGGTGGTTCTGGGGGGAAATGAGACCCTAGTTGCCAATGTCGGCTGCGGGGCCCAACCCTCTGCCACTGGGGGCGGGGGCAGAGCTGCCCAGGGGGCACGGGCTGGGCAGAAAGGGCACTGGGCTGGGAATCTGGGCCGGGGTTTGAGTCCCCCGTGTGGCTGTGAGTTGCTGGATTACCTCTAACAAGTTTTATGCCCCCCAATTTCCTCAGCAGAAAAGCGAGGAGATGGGTTTAGAATCTCAGAGGTTTCCGCCAGCAGCTGTGTGTGTGTGTGTGTGTGTGTGTGTGTGTGTGTGTGTGTGGAGGCGGTAGGAGGGAAGGGGTCATGACCCCTGAAGTAGTGAAGTGGGAGAGATGTGGGTAGGAACAGAAGTCAGTGGCCACCTGGTGTTCAGGAACCTCTCTCTGCAGCCCCCCCCAGAGAGTCAGCCCTGATCTCTGCGCACCCCTCCAGTGTGTGGGGGGGCTAACTGTAGTACAGAGAACCCGCCAGTAGGTATAGAGCCCTGCACACTCCTTCTTTTGGAGTCCTCACCCTACTGCATAACAAATATGTGGCAATACAGGCAGTTCCACAGAAAACAGAATTTGTACGTGGCTACTTAGTATAACAGGCTGTCACGGTGGTATATTTGGATATTCAGTTAAACATGTTTTACTTGCAACTCTGTGGTTTCCTTTCTGCGCTTTAGATCTGGTAGATGCCTGTGTGAGTTCACAGAGATTTCTGTGGGTTTCCAAAGAGCTCGAGGCCCCAAAGAACAAGTCCCCTTTCCGGGCAGCCCTACAGTGCTCCTGGTCGCCGGGTCTCTGCGTAGCTACGGTGACAGCCCCCAGGCCGTGCGCGGGGACTCATCGCTGTCATTGCCATTGTCATGGCCTTCCTCACTACTCCCACAGCCCGCACGGTGACTGCTGTCATTATCATTGCCACCACCCCACCTCATCACCGCCACCGCACCTCGTCAGCAGCAGCAGCAGTCCCACGAGCTGCCCGCCAACCCTGTAACTTCTTTCCTCCGTTTCTCACCCCTCCTATCCCGCCCCACCTCACTCTGGGAAGGTTTTGCCCTTCCAGCAAAGTATAGCTTGCTCTTCCAGGCACAAGCCCTGCAGCCGCCGGGTCACCTTGTCACCTTAACGATAGCAGCAGCAGCAAACAGCTAGCCCTTGCCGGGAACGTCACCCCACGCGGGCTACTTCATGCCGCCCCTCCCTGCCCGCCCCGCACCCGCATCCGTGGCCCCGCCACACACGCAGCAGCTCCTTGTGAGTCCGCAGGAGAACCCCCTGGGGCAGGCAGAGCACTACCCAGGCAGCTGATCCCACAGACTTCCTGGTCTCAAGGGGAACTGGGATCAAAGCAGCTGTGGCCAGGGAGGTCGCATGCCCGGGCCGGGGCCGCACAGCTGCTCCGAGTCGGGAAGGGCTCTGTTTCCAACTCCGGAGGACGTGCCTGCCCCACACTTCCTGTTTCCCAAACCTCACTCCATGTCCCCGGCTCCGTGATTTTTGCCAAACCCATGAGAGTCGTTCTTTTTTTTTTTTTTCTTATTATTTTTCTTTAAAGTGATGGAATTTATTGCAAAAGGAATTGTTTTATCATGACAAAACCCGCCAGGATCAGTTTCCCTCCGTAGGTCACCCTGAAGACACATGGCATGAGAACACAGCCAGTGTGACTGAAGCCCTGGTAGGCGCTGCTGCCCCCTGAGAAGCCCAGCCCACCCTCTCCTTGTCGGAGAGGCGGACTGGCTTGTGCCCACGGCTGTTTGAGACCACCCGGGCGGCCTCAGGCCCCCAGGGCTGCCTGCCCCGCCCCCCTCCCAGGCAGCCGGAAGCTCTCCGCCGCTCAGTTTTCCCGTCTGTAGAACGGGGGGATGCAGGGTGGAGGTCAGAGGGTGGTGTGAAGCCACTGGTTCCTCAGTCAACACCCCTCCCTTCCCCACGGCTATCCTCTGATCTTTCCTCAGAGAGGCTGGAACTCAGGCCCCCCTTCCTGTGAGAGAAGGCGCCCAAGGCCACCAGATGGGGGTGCAAGGCGCGGGGGGGGGGGGGGGGACGGACGACACGAGCCCTGCGAGCAAACGCGGGTCTGCATCCGGCACAGCGCGTGCGTGCCCGCTGGTGCGCAGCCCTGCGGGGACCAGACGGGGACCAGACGGGGCTGTGTTTGGTCAGGAGGCCTGTCCGCCCCCCCCCCACCCTCACCTCAGCCTCCAGCCCCCCGTGGGGAGAAGGGCTCCCACCACAGCTGGCTGGCCTTGCGCCTAGCCTAGCTCTGCTTCTCGCCAGGGAGGCACGGTCGCCAGGCGACATCGCTTTCGGCCCGTTTCCCCTTCCTGTGAAAGGGGGCTAGGAATCCCGAGAGGAGTGTGGAGGGGAAGAGCAAGACGCCTCCAGAACCGGCTCCCTGGGTCCCTCTCCGGCCCCGTTGCTGCTCTCTGCAGCGGTGTGGGCGGCAGCGTGGCGTCCCTGCGCCAGAGGCCTCGCGGGTGGGCGGAGGGGGCGGTGGTCTGACTCAGTGCTGCGAGGAACAGCGCCCCGCGTGGACGGAGGGCCCAGTGGGTGTGAACGCCACGTGATGGGTCAGCGCCGGCCGGGACTCGGGACCTGCCTCCGCAGCAGCACCCTGGGTCTCCCGGCCCTGCTCCCAGCTCGCCCCTGTGTCCCAGCCGCCCAGTTTCGTCCTCCCTTGAACGCTCCACGCGCTCAGAGAGGGTTTGAGGTGAGAAGAAGATCATTTTCCCGGGATAACCGGGCAGTTCCGGAGCTGAGAGTGACCGAGGTGCCCCGTCCTTCCTCGAGCCGCCGACAGTTCTTTCTGCTGTTCCCGGAGGCCGGGCGCCAGGTCAGGGCCGCAGTCTGCTCCCAGAGACTGTCCCCCCCGAGGCTGGCGATAAGCAGCCACTCTGCCCGCTCCGATCCGTGACCGACCTGGCCCCGGCCACCTCTCTCGCTGCCGCGGCGCGGGGCCCACACCCTCCCGGCAGCGCTGGCACCCAGAGAAGCCAGAACAAAGGCCGGTTGAGTCAGAGCCGCCCCGGGAGAGCTGCCAGCGCGCCCCCGGCTGGTTCTCGGATGGAGCAGTGGCTTCCCCACGTTCACACCGTGAGGAGAGGTGGAGTCACGTCTGGGGCCCAGTTCTCCCGGCTCTTATCAGATAGATAGTAAGAGAAAAGCGTTCCAAAGGAGGCCTGAAACGTGCTGGAAAGGGCTGGGGGGGCTGACCCTCCAGGCTGAGAGCGCGGGGCGGCCTGTGTAGACCCGCCCGCCCGGGAGAGGCTGTGCGCACGGTGAGGGGCAGAGGCAGCAGCCCCTGCCAAGGCCCCGGGGGGAGGACCAGCCTGCCGCTTCCGGGCCTGGGCGGCCGGAGCAGAGTGAGCAAGGAGAGATGCAGCCCATGCGGGCAGCGCCTGGCGACACGCCGCCTTGTAGGTGGGATGGCATTTTGGTCTAAGCGAGGGGATTAACACAACAACGTTTTAAAAGATGACTCTGATCTGAGTAGCTTGTTCTGAGTACAAGCAGCCGGAAGGATGTTCAAATTCATTAGCCATTAGGGGGATGCGGATTGATACCACACCTACACCACCTCACACCCACCAGGACGGCTCGACTCCTAAAGCTGGGTGACTGGCGGCCGAGGGGGAGGGGGGTGTATGGAAAAGCTGGGACCCTCACCTGCCGCTGGGAAATGTAAAGCCGTGCGGCCACTGTGGGAAACCATCTGGCTGTCCCTGGGAAGGTTCAGCGGAGTGACCACGGGACCCAGCAGTCCCACTCTCGGGCGGGAAACGAAGGTAGGCATCCCTGCAAAAGCCCACGTAGCAACGTCCACGGCGGCCAGAAGAGCGGAACATCCCAGTGCCCATCAGCTGATGAGTGGGTGAATAAAATGGGGGGAAACGTATACAGAGGAATGTCACTTTGGCCATAAAAGTAATGAGGTACAGACACCTGCTACAACGTGGATGGACCATGGGATACATTATGCTTCATGAGAAGCCAGACACAGAAGGCCACGTGTGGTGTGATTCCATTGCTGCGAACTGTCCTGAATAGGTCCATCTCTAGGGGCAGAAAGTGGATTAGTGGTTGCCTGGCCTTGGGCGGGAGGAGGGGGCGGGCAGGGAGTCACAGCCAGTGTATACAAAGTCTCCTTTTGGGGTGAGGAAGGTGTTCTGGAATTGGATAGTGGTGATGATGGTCGCACAACTCTAAAAGCAGATCTACCCGTACACTTGAAGCGGGTGAGTTTTTTGGGATGTGAATTATTTATATATCTCTAAGGTTTTTTATGGTGTTTAAAAAAGAGACCAGGCCGGTTGCTGGTGGGGGCAGAGCGGCAGTGCGGAGGGCAGCCACCAGGTGTGGGGTCACCGGCTCTGGGCGCCCAGCGCCTGTCACTGCCTTGCCTGGCTGATCCCTGGTCAGGAACCCCCTTCTCTTTGGACCTGGGCTTTCTCAGCCTCAGCGCTGTTGACATTTGGGGACAGGATACTTCTTTGTTGTTTGGGCGTGGGGGGACGCTGTCTGGGCACTGGCGGGATGTGTAGCCACATCCCTGGACTGGACCCACTAGATGTCGTCCCCCCCTGCATCCCAGCTGTGACAATAAAAAAGTACCCCCAAACATTGACACATGTGTCCTGGGAGAAAAACGGTCCACAATTGAGAGAACCACTGTTCTAACATCTCTTGCTCACCTGGTGAATTCCTGCTAATCCTTCTTGAGCCATTTCTGGTATCAGCCCTCCTGGGAGCCTTCACCCCTTCCACCTCTAAACTCCTACATTTTCCTAAACCGCCCCCCTCCCTCAAAGCTCTGAGGGCACTGTTTACATGGGACTCTCCCCACCCCTCTGTGGAGAGGGCCCCTGTGACCCTTCCGTCCCCTGCACCCAGCACAGAGCGTGGCACACCGGGCTCACCTGTAGAGTGCAGAGATGGGCCGCTTCCCCCAGGGTTTCTGCGCTAGGCGCGTCCATGCCAGCTAATTGCATCTGTTGACCCTCCTGACTCTGGTCAGAGGTGGAGGCTCTGGATTTAGACGGCTTGGGGTTGACCCGTATGAGACACGGGGCTGAGCGAGCCGCTGAGCGTACCTTTCTCTCGGGTTCTTCTCTGTAATACAGGGGTACTGCTAGTCTCTTCCTCACAGGGTTATCATGAGCACGTGGTAAGAACACAACGGATGTCAGATATTAATAATTTAGAATTCCTCTTCCCCCCAAGGAGCCAGCCGGGCCTCAACACAGGGGGGGGGGAGGGCCCTCTCACTGACAAGTGTCCATGTGCCAGCCCTGCCTTGGGTGCTGGCCAGAAGAAGGTGGGAGTGAGCGGGTTATAGTGTCCTTAGAAGCCAGACAGTTCTATGTCCACTCATTATTAAAGCGTATGCTCACTGCCTAAGCTCTGGAGAGTCTGGAAATTCTAAAGAGTCGAGGAACAAACCTCCCATAATGCCGCCCCCCACTGGCAAAGATTGTTAACACTCTTTGACTCATTTCCTTCCAGTCTTTTTTCAAAAGTGCTTGCCGCCAATTTGTGACCCCACCGTCTCTAAGCACATGCGTCAGCACGTCTGCACTCATTAAACACGCTCCATTTTTAGCGGCGACACAGGTGCCTCGTGACTTGATGGATCCCTCTTGTTGGACACTGAGGCCCTCTCTGATCGTTGATGAATATGTTTGCGTTTGAAAGAGCCCTTGGCCCTGGCCGGTTGGCTCAGCGGTAGAGCATCGGCCTGGCTTGTGGGGGGCCCAGGTTCGATTCCCGGCCAGGGCGCATAGGAGAAGCGCCCATTTGCTTCTCCACCTCCCCCTCCTTCCTCTCTGTCTCTCTCTTCCCCTCCCGCAGCCAAGGCTCCATTGGAGCAAAGATGGCCTGGGCGCTGGGGATGGCTCCTTGGCCTCTGCCCCAGGCGCTAGAGTGGCTCTGGTCGCGACAGAGCGACGCCCCGGAGGGGCAGAGCATCGCCCCCTGGTGGGCAGAGCGTCGCCCCTGGTGGGCGTGCCGGGTGGATCCCGGTCCCGCGCATGCGGGAGTCTGTCTGACTGTCTCTCCTTGTTTCCAGCTTCAGGGGAAAAAAAAAAAAAAAAAAAAGAAAGAGCCCTTTCCATATTCCCATTGTTTGGTTTGGATGTCCTCTCTTCTTCTTTTAAAACATTTTTTTGGCAAAGAAACCTCTCTTGCCTGTCAGGCCACCCATTTTCCACCATCAGGGATTTCCTCCCCAGGACGGAGCTAAATCCTTGGGATTGGGCCTTGATCCTGTTTCCCTTTCTCCGGGGGCACTGGTGGAGGTGGACCACCGCTGGTCTTCTTGTCCCCTCAGAAGCATCATCTGGGCGGGTCGGTTCCGTTAGTCATCAGGGAGGACGGAGGACAGAAAGGGTCCAGGAAGCCGGGAGAAGCAGCCTAGGCCGGGTTTTAACGGAGCTGGGGTTTAACGCGGACAGGTGGCCGAGGAAGGAAGAGGAGCTGGCACACGGGGTGACTGAGCCTGGTCTCTGGTTCCTCTGTGGTGTTGCGTGGCCTGCCTTCCTCCCTGACCCCTTGAGAAACCACTTGGCAAAGGCAGCCCAACCCCACCACCAAGCCTCCAGACTCAGTATCTCCAACGATGAGGTGGCAGCTCTGCCTGTTATATGTGGGGCAAGACATCCGTGCTGATTGGGTTGGCACTGCCAGGGGCCCAGCCCAGTGCTAGACACCTCTCACGGTCATATTGGCAGCTGGCGTGGGACTGCTGGAGCAGCCTGAAGCCAGGCAGACCTGGGGCCACTCCCAGCCCAGGCACCTGGTACCAGTGTGACCCTGTGGAGACCTTGGACCCCCGTGAGCCCCGTTGCCCTCATCTGGAAATTGGGGTTCCTTGGCGTCAGCTTCCCAGGATGGTTGAGATGGCTGTAGGCACCGCTGTATACATAGCACAGCAGGCCTGGCGAAGTGTTATTTTCTCATGCTATCCAGTTCCCGGCATATCTCAGGGCCAGAGAGGACAGTATGGATCCATCTGATTGCCTTCCATAACCCACGGGGAACTCATTAGTGGGTAGGAATTCGTAACTTCCTGTCACAAACTGAGAGACTGGGGCTCCAAGACAAAACCAGGCGTCCACAGGGCACCAAGTGCCACCTCACAGATTTCATGTCTTCGCCAGCAGGATGTAGGTCTGGGTTGGGAGTGGGGGGCTCCTACCCTCCCCCCCCCCATTCCCTAGGTCCTGCTTCATGCCCAGTGGGGCCACTGACCGTCTCTAGCAAAGGCCACCAGAGAGGACCTGGTGATGACAGGTGGGTTTCAGGGAGGCAAAGGGAACCTGGACTCTGGGGCCCCAAGTGACAGGATGACGGCTTCCAGAGTGGGGCCAGCTCCCAGCGCGGAGCGCCCCTGTCCTGACTCCCAGCCGCGGAGCGCCCCTGTCCTGACTCCCAGCCGCGGAGCGCCCCTGTCCTGACTCCCAGCGCGGAGCGCCCCTGTCCTGACTCCCAGCGCAGAGTGCCCTTGTCCTCCTGTCCTGACTCCCAGCGCGGAGCCCGCCTGTCCTGACTCCCAGCCGCGGAGCCCGCCTGTCCTGACTCCCAGCCGCGGAGCGCCCCTGTCCTGACTCCCAGCCGCGGAGCCCGCCTGTCCTGACTCCCAGCGCGGAGCGCCCTTGTCCTCCTGTCCTGACTCCCAGCCGCGGAGCGTCCCTGTCCTGACTCCCAGCGCGGAGCGCCCTTGTCCTCCTGTCCTGACTCCTAGCCGCGGAGCGCCCCTGTCCTGACTCCCAGCCGCGGAGCGCCCCTGTCCTGACTCCCAGGGCACTTGGCATCGGGCCAGCAGCCCAAGAGGGAGAGGGCGCGCCGAGAGCTGGGGACCCCTCCTCGCCTGCCCCTGGCCCGCTGCCGGCTTCCCTTAAACACAGAGTCACTTCATATTCCAACGCCTCCACCAAAGCAGGGGACGAACCAGGGACTGTTTCGAGCAAGTGGACTTTGCAGATCCTCCCCCACGCGGCGGAGGGGACGAACACCTGACCCTGCGCGCACCGTGGACCGAGGCTGAGGCTCGCGCTAGCCCAAGGTCACGCACAACCAGCGAGCCGCAGGGCTGGGGCTCAAACCCGGGTGGCGGGCAGGACAGCCTTGGGGAAACCCGAGCAGGTGCCCGCCTGGGACCCACCCGGAGCCCAGGCCCCGCGGGCAGGCGGCGACCGAGTTACCTGGGGCTGCTGTCGCCGAAGGGGGCTCCGCCGCGGTGCCGGCTCGAATCGGTCCTTTGCCTGCGAGGGCTCCGCGCCCGCTTCCCAGCGGGGATGGAGAGGAGCACAGCGCCCACGCCCACACCTCGCACCCACTTCCTGGTCTCCGCCCCCAGCTCGCTCCTCCTCGTTCTCCACTGCGCCTTCCTTTCCTTCCTCTCCAGGTCCCTCCGCTCCCTCTCTCCTCTCTTCTTCCCCCACACACTCCACACATGGCGCGCCTCCCCTGCTCTCCTCCCTGGCCCACTCTCACCCACTCTCTCCCTTTCTCCTGGACCTCTTCCCTCCCCTCTCTGACTCTGATACTTCCTCCTTTCTCTCTCTATCTGTCGTACTGCCCACTCTCTCCCTTTCCCCAGATGCTGCCCACTCACCCCACAAACAGACTGGAACCACCCAGCGCCCCACTGTGTGGTAGCTGGCCGAGGGGAAGGGGGCTCCCTGCTGTGCCCCCCCCCTGCCTCTGCTGGGAGGTCTGCTGTGGGAGGGTCAGACCCCACCCCCACCCCACCCCCGGATCAGGGGGCACCCCCCTACCTTGGCTGCCCAGCCACCTAAAATCAGGCTAGGAGAGAGAGAAAACTAGTTTCCAGGGAGAAGGTTGGATCGTCCTGGGATAAGTGGAGCTTCAGCCGATTTGTCCTAGTTGAAGGAAAGGGTGGAGAGAGAGAGAGAGAGAGAGAGAGGTAGGGAAGAGTCTCAGGCAAAGGGCTGTGTGGGTTAGGGAAAGTAACTTCCATCTCACAGGTGAGAAAATGGAGGCTCAGATGGGAAAACCAAGCTCTTAAAAAGCAGGGCGTCTAGGTGGCTGCGTGACCCTGGCAGAGCTCAGCGGCGGGAGCCTGGGTGGGCCGGGGGGCGAAGGGTGCTGTGTGGAGCCTGGGGCTGCCAGCCCGGGGCGGGGGGGGGGGGAGGCAGGCAGTCGGATGGGCTGCCCCCTCTTTGCCTGGGGAACCTGATACACGGAGGGGAACCCCTGGAGAAGCTGAGCGAGGGAGAGCGAAAGGGGGCTGGTTCAGCTGAATGTCAGTTTCAGACATGTGCTCATAATGATAGACACGTCATCCCTAAGTCATTCTGTCACTATGGGCCCGGACCTGTGCTCTGTGCTGAGGTGCAGAGACTAAGGTCACAGTTCCCTAGAGCTCAGAGGTCACACAGCTTCTAGGTGAGGCTGTTGTAGTCTGTGCATCCCAGTCACCGGCTCCCTGGGAATGCCAGCAAGAGCCACCAAGCCGGTCTCGCAGATTTCACTCTTGCCCGCCTGTAATTCACAGAGCAGTGTCCCCGGCTGAAAACCCTCCCTTGACTTCCTGTCGTCGTCAGAAAAACACTGACACCCCTTTATCACCATCAGCACGATCTGGTCACAGCCCGTCCCTGATCTCGTGTCCTACCACTCTCGGCCTCCCTCCCTCCCTGTGCCTCAGCTGCGGGGACTTCTCCTTGTGCCCTGAGCACGCCACGCCTGACCCTGGCCATGCCACCGCAGTTTGCCCTGGCTGTTCCCTGCAGGGAGTGCTCTTCCCCACGTCTTCCCCCAGCTGCTGCTCCAAGGTCAGAGAGACCTGATCATCGCACTAAAGGCTTCCCTGGCCGCTGTGTTTTCCATATCATCCCATTTTTATTGTAATGAAAGCACTCATCACTATCCAAAATTACTTCATTTGCGTGGTTATTGACTGCTATACTGCACCAGAATGGAACCACCAAAGGAGAAGGGTCCTTGTCTATGTTATTCCCAAGGTCTCCCTAGAGCAGGGGTCCCCAAACTACGGCCCGCGGGACACATGCGGCCCCCTGAGGCCATTTATCCGGCCCCCTGCTGCACTTCCGGAAGGGGCACCTCTTTCATTGGTGGTCAGTGAGAGGAGCATAGTTCCCATTGAAATATTGGTCAGTTTGTTGATTTAAATTTACTTGTTCTTTATTTTAAATATTGTATTTGTTCCCGTTTTGTTTTTTTACTTTAAAATAAGATATGTGCAGTGTGCATAGGGATTTGTTCATAGTTTTTTTTTGTTTGTTTTTTTTTGTATTTTTCTGAAGCTGGAAACAGGGAGAGACAGTCAGACAGACTCCCGCATGCGCCCAACAGGGATCCACCCGGCACGCCCACCAGGGGTGACACTCTGCTCACCAGGGGGCGATGCTCTGCCCCTCCAGGGCGTTGCTCTGCTGCGGACTAGAGCCACTCTAGCGCCTGGGGCAGAGGCCAAGGAGCCATCCCCAGCACCCGGGCCATCTTTGCTCCAATGGAGCCTTGGCTGCAGGAGGGGAGGAGAGAGACAGGAAGGAGGGGGGGGGTGGAGAAGCAAATGGGCGCTTCTCCTATGTGCCCTGGCCAGGAATCGAACCCAGGTCCCCCGCACGCCAGGCCGACGCTCTACCGCTGAGCCAACCGGCCAGGGCCCATAGTTTTTTTTATAGTCTGGCCCTCCAATGGTCTGAGGGACAGTAAACTGGCCCCCTGTCTAAAAAGTTTGGGGACCCCTGCCCTAGAGCCTGCAAAAGAGGCCAGCTCATAGTAATAAACACCCAATAAGTTGTTGGTTCAGTGAGTGAAAGAACGATGCTATAATGAAGAGGTTTAGAAAAGGGACAAGTTAGCCCTGGCCGGTTGGCTTAGCGGTAGAGCATCGGCCTAGCGTGCGGAGGACCCGGGTTCGATTCCCGGCCAGGGCACACAGGAGAAGCGCCCATTTGCTTCTCCACCCCTCCGCTGCACCTTCCTCTCTGTCTCTCTCTTCCCCTCCCGCAGCCAAGGCTCCATTGGAGCAAAGATGGCCCGGGCGCTGGGGATGGCTCTGTGGCCTCTGCCTCAGGCGCTAGAGTGGCTCTGGTCGCAACATGGCGACGCCCAGGATGGGCAGAGCATCGCCCACGAGCGTCGCCCCTGGTGGGCGGAGCGTCGCCCCCTGGTGGGCGGAGCATCGCCCCTGGTGGGCGGAGCGTGGCCCCTGGTGGGCGTGCCGGGTGGATCCCGGTCGGGCGCATGCGGGAGTCTGTCTGACTGTCTCTCCCTGTTTCCAGCTTCAGAAAAATGAAAAAAAAAAAAAAAAAAAAAAAAGAAAAGGGACAAGTTGATTGACCGCGCGGAAGGAAAACCAGGCTGTGTTCAGAGAGGACTGGGTTTAGAGCCAGGTCTCTCAAGGAGAAGCCACAGCCCGCAAGGTGGAGAAGGGGTGGGTGCAGAGGCGGAGGAGACAGCGCGGAGACAGGCACACAGAAAGAAGCAGCCGGGGCCGCTCAGGGACGCCGACGGGACAGTCAGTGTTTGCTGTGTCCCTTTCCTTTCTGTCGTGAGCCTGGCTCTGTCCAGGTGACATTCTGGGATGGCCGCTCCGTCACCTCGGGCCCCAGGACTCCCGCCAGCCCCCAGGGGACATGCAATGCGAGTGGAAATTTGCTGTGGGCCATTTGGGCTTCTGGACTCATTTGATATTGTCGGATCATCACGGTCCCTCGGTTTTCCTTACTGAGACAGGGGTTCAGTCAAACTGGCTCCAACACTTCCTTATATTTTCAAAGGTGGCGGCTACACAGTCTGGGCGGAGCTCTTCTGCGGGGCGACAGCGCCTCCCACTCCTGACCCTGACCGTGCCCAGCAGGCGTGGAGCCTGTGGCCCTTCCTCGGGTCTGGCTTGGCCTCGCAGCTTCTTGCTTTAACTGCCGGAACCCGGCAGGGGCCCTGGGCGCCTTAGCGCTCGCTCCCCTGGAGTGATGCTCTGAGACCACGAGGCTGGGTTGAGGGGCCACGTGGAGACAGACAGACGGCCGCATGTTCCTGCTGCCCGGGCCACGTGGGTGAGCGCAGGCAAGACCAGCAGAAGCAGCACCCAGGCAACCCACAGGACTGAGAAAGACGACACATCCTTGTGGTTTCAGCCAGCGCATTTGGGACTGGTTGTTACAAAGCAGTAGATAACCAGATGAGAGACCTTAGCAGGGCTCGTCAAACTTTTTATAAAAACCGCCCACTTTTGCAGTGCTGGTCGACCTGGTCCCTACCGCCCACTAGTGGGCGGTCCAGCTTTCATGATGGGCCAATCGCGGCGCTGTTTGGTTGCTCGGTAGGGACCAGGTTGACCAGCACTGCAAAAGTGGGCGGTTTTTATAAAAAGTTTGACGACCCCTGCGGGGAAGCTGGTTCACATCTCTGAGCCCAATTTCCTTGACCAAGAAATAAGCAGAACGGTGACATCTGCCCCAAAGTGTTTGGATGGAACTCAGATGAAAAAAAGAAATGGATACTACATTCACTTGATCCTCTCAACATGTGTGTCTGTTGGACCTACTACTCCATGTCGGGCGCCGGGTTAACTCTGGGATACAGATGACCAAGCAAGACAGGCTCGGACGTGCTAGAGGGACAAGACAGATAGATGATAAGCCAGATACTTTCAGCCGAAGAGCATCGCTGCAGGGAGAGCAGACAGGGTCACGTCACTGAGAGGGATCGTCACTGAGAGGGATCGGGCACTGTACCTTACGATGGTTGGAGAAGTTGTTTTCTGAGCACGTGGCTCTCAGCTGAGTCAGGCGGAGGAAGCCGCAGCCCACGCAGAAGGAGCAGTGAGTGCGGATGCCTCCAGGGAGGGGCACGCGTGGCCTCAACAAGCAGCACGAGAGGTCGCCGTGGCGTAGCGTGTGGTGGAGACAGACAGCCTCCCTCAGGTGCAGGGTCACTGTGAGGCACGTGGGTTTCATCCCAAAGGGAACGGGGCCACTGGTGGGTTTTAACAGGGATGTGCTCTCGTCCATCAACTAAGGTCAGTCATGGGTGGTCACCCAACAGCGGGGAATGCCATTGGCGACCCATCCCCAGCTCTAAAAGCCGCCAGTTCTGGACTAGATCTGAGGACCTTTGAGGACGACGGAGCGCTTTGATTGTAACAGAAGGTGTCCTTAACTAACAGGCTTCCGACGTGGCCAGAGGTTCTTTGGGGTCTGACGGCCTCACATTCCTCCTTGCTCTGAATGTGTGATAACTGTCTTTCAAAGGAAGCTAAAAGAAGCTTCTCATTCTGAGGAAACCCAAACCACTTTTTGACCAGAATAGGCAGAAAAAAAAAAAAAAAGAAGTACTTTCATTAGATGAGTAACCTCAGCCGAGTTTGACAGTTTAAGATTGAATAAAAACAAGATTGCAACAATTAAGGGACTGAATGACATGGGGCAGTGATATAATTTACTGAAGTGGTCTGTGGAAAATTCCAGTGAAACCCTCTGGTTTTTATCACTGGTTATTTCTTATCTGTGCCCTGGGTCCTGGGGTCGCACTGGGCCTGTGGTGGGGCACATGGGACGGTGGCAGTTGGGCGTGGGCTGCAGAACTGCCTGATCACCATGTGCCCTGAGTCTTCAGAGAGACGTTGGAAAAGCCTCTGGGCTGGGGGTCCCCGGATTATGGCAGCAGGTCCATGCCCCCCTCCCCTTGGGCACAAACAACAGACTTGGGGTCCCCAAGATGACGTGATGCCCCAGTTCTGGCTCACAAGATCGGAAGGAACACAGTTATGGAATGCCTGTCGTCTTCCATGCACCGCGCCGGGTTCTTTGTATATACATCATCACGTGTCATTCTCTGCACGACCCTGTGAGCTCAATGCTGTTACTCCCCCCCCCCCAGTGACAGGTGAGGAAACTGAGGCCCAGAAATCAGAGTTTTCTCCGAGGTCCCCCAGCCACCTGGGGGTCTCCCTTGGCCAGCTCCAAAGCCCCTGCGTTTCAGCACTGTGCTCTCTTGACCCCTTTCCACGGGCAAACGAGGCTGTTCTGCGGGAACCCAGAACAGGAAATGCGTTCACCCCGGGTCTCCGGCCACGCGGACCGCTCTGTAGATTTTAGACTTGTCAGCCTACTTTAAGGTCGTGAGCCAGTTCCCTAAAATAAATCTCTTTCCCTCGGTCTGCACATGCTATGGGTTCCGTTTCTCTGGAGAAAGCTGATGCAAAGAAAAGGAGCTATTAGCATCTCCTGAAGCCAGGACGGGAGAGAGGGTTCGGAGCAGCTGGGGGACATGGTGACTGATTGGGCAGCCCAGACGGGACTCAGTGATGAGACTGATAACCTAGAATAAAGGAAACACCAGGCCCAGGAGTCATGCTGCACTGCCCCGCCCCCCTCCCTGGAGCCTGGCTGGGTCATTTATTGGATTCAGGAGGTGAGCCTGGGAACCAGAAAGACTCAGGCAGCTCGGCCCTGGGCCAGCTGGAAGCAGAGAGGACATCTGGCTGCCGCCTGCCACAGTGATTTCCGACCCCGTCTCCCTGCCCTTTACCCACTGGAAAGACTGGGGAGTCAGAGACTCCCCCCCCCCCCGCCCCCCTGACAGAGGGGGTTGTCATGTGACCCAGCGTGGCCAGTGACACCAAGGGAAAGTCGTGAGGGCAGGTGGAAAATTTCCCTTCGGTGATAGGCAGAGGGCCACAGCAAGGTGCTGTCCTTCACCCTGGCCTGCTTGTTCTGCGACTTCCGGCTTTTGACCCTGCAGCTGAGGCAGCCACGTTGTGACCATGAGGGAACACCTCAGGGACACTCAGATTCCAGACGTGGGTGGGAGGGCTGCTGGACACACCCTGGGAACACCTACCATATTCCCCCGTGTATATGACGCACCCTTTTTTTCCAAAAATTTGGGGTCTAAAAACTGGGTGCGTCATATACAGGGGTTGTGGCATTTCAAATGCCATAGATGGAACGGAGGACGCGGCAATATATGAAGACAGTGAGTGATTCGTCCTCAGACACAGATGAGGACGAGCTAATGGGTGGGAGTTCTGACAGCGATGAGGAGTTGTATGAACTCTATGATGAATTAAACTTGAGTTCAATAACTTTATGTAATACTTCTTTTGTCTTTCAAATTTCGGGCCCCCAAATTAAGGTGCATAGTATACATAGGGATCGATACGGTACTTCCCAAGTGTGTCACTTGAGAGATGAGGAAGGACTCACCTGCAGTCAGGGCTTCTGCGATTTATAGCTGAACATATCCTGCTTCAAGGAGGAAATAGATGTGCAGAAAAAACATAACCCTGCCCTCAGTCTGCTGCCCTTTGAGATACTGGTGACCTACGTATCCTCTAGTACAGGGGTCTCAAACTCAACTCAGCATGTGGGCCACAGAGCAAGATCACAGCCGTTCGGCGGGCCGCACTAGGTCTACAAAAGGCAACTGTTACGCAACACGTTTCTCACTGCAGTTGAAAACAAAAAAAAATCAGTACAACAAGCACAATCGTACATGCAGTTTTCTCAGTGTCACAAAACGACCAGAAACTATAGTTCGCATCACAACTGCTGTTAACTAAGCTAATATCTAGCTAGGATGCTAGAGAAATGAAAAATACAAGTAGGCCCCTAGGCTTACTTAATTTTATCCAAAATATTTTGAACTTCGTGGATTAGTCTGCGGGCTGCACAAAATTGTTCGGGGGGCCGCATGCGGCCCTCGGGCCACGAGTTTGAGACCCCTGCTCTAGTGGGACATTCTTCCTCCCTAGTCTCCGCCTGCTCTCCTGCCAGGCTTAGCTATTACTTTTTCTGGAAGCTCAGCTTGAAGTTCCCAGGCTGGTTCACGTGTCCCTCCTCAGAGCCTTCTTAGACTGGTGCACATGTGGCCTGGTCTTGTAATGATCTCTTCCCGTAAGATGGGTGCTTTGTGGGGGCAAATAAAATGAGGGAGGGAGGGAGGGAAGGAGGGAGGGAGGGAGGGAAGGAAGGAAGGAAGGAAGGAGGGAGGGAGGGAGGGAAGGAAGGAAGGAAGGAAGGAGGGAGGGAGGGAAGGAAGGAAGGAAGGAAGGAAGGAAGGAGGGAGGGAGGAAGGGAGGGAGGAAGGGAGGAAGGGAGGAAGGGAGGAAGGGAGGAAGGAAGGAGGGAGGGAGGGAGGGAGGGAGGGAGGGAGGGAGGAAGGGAGGGAAGGAAGGAAGGAAGGAAGGAAAGCGTCAGCAGGTCTCTACTTACTCCTCCTTTGCCCAGACCGACCATGTGGCTGGCCACTGCTAGCTATAAGGGAGGCTTGCAAAGTGGCAGTTTACCCTTCCAGCCTCCGCCAGGGAAGGCAGGCAGAGGAGAAGAGGGCGTGAGACACGAGTGTGAGGCTGGCCGCTATGTAGCATCTACCACAAAGGACAAGGTAGTCTCTAAGGTTCTTTGAAATTTTAACTGCATTATTTTTATTTTTTCTAAATGAAATACTTTATTTTTTTACTGATTCTGAAAGTCATAAAGCTTATTGTGAAAATTCAAACCATATGGGGTAAGTTTCCTAAAATCTTATTCTTCCAGAGATAAGCATATGAATAATTTGATCTGTAGCTCATTCCAGACTTTTATCTATGCATAAAAATATTTTGGCATTTACTTGTAAAAATGGGATTATGCCACACCTACTATTCTGCCATCTACTTTTTAAAAAAATAAAAATAAAAAAGAAATCATAAGAGTGGCATGGACATCACCCTGTGTTTATATAAATAGAGATCTAACTTAACCCTTCTAAACGGCGCCATTGTTTCTGTATTAGTTATCACAGACTTAGTGGCTACAATCAACACACATTTATTATCTGGAAGTTTCTGTGAGTCAGGAGTCTGGGTGGAGCTTGGCTGGGTCCTCTGGCCAAGGTCTCCCACTAGACTGCCGTCAGGCGTGGGCAGGGCTGGGTTCTCTTCCGAGGGCTCAACGAGGAAGGACCACTTCCAAGTTCACTCAGTCCGTGTCAGGATTCAGTTCCTCTTGGGTTGAGAGTTTCTCAGCGTCTGTTGGCTAGAAGTCAACCTCCATGCCTTTCCCGTGCGATCCTCCCCAACGTGGGGACCTGCTTCATGAAAACCAGCAAGGCAGAGAGTGTGCCAGCCAGCCAGAAGTCAGAACCGTTTGTTATCTAATCACATACGCGATAGCCACTCAACACTGAGGTATTCCGTCGGTTAGAAGCAAGCGAGAGGCCCCGCCCACACTCAGGGGGAAGGCATGACACAGTGGGGTGAACACCAGAGCCAGAGAACACGGGGCCACTTGTCTGACGTGGTGTCCCGCTTGTTTAACTCTTCTCCTGCTGATGAGCACCTAGGGTGTTTCTCGTCTTCTCACCAATACAAACAACGTCATCATCCTTGAACTTGTGTCCTTATCAACTAGTCCCAGATTTCCTTTGGAAAATTCTTCAAGGTGGAATTTCTAGATTTAAGGGCAAATAGATTCATGGATAAACGCTCTCCCAAAGCTTGACCAAACGTGTATACGATCGGCAGCGTCAGTTTGTGAACGTTGACCCTTTCCACGCCCCTCACCAACACTGAGCCTGTCACGGTCTGTTAAATATTTTCTTGATAGGCGAAAATTGAATAGCCCTGTGTTCTAGTCGGGCATTCTTTGTTTCTCAGTCGAGTTGAGGATCTTTTCTTATGTTATCAAGTACTTGTTTTGGTCAGGGTTTTTTTGGTTACCAGGAACACAAAGCCATTTGAATAGCTTAAGGATGTGTGTGTGTGTGTGTGAACACAGAGCAGCTCCATATTTGCCTAATTCTATTTCTTGAACATTTTCTTGGCTACTCTTGAGCACTTTTTTTCTTAAAAAAAATTTTTTTTCTTTCTAATTAATTTTAATGAATTTGTTGAGCTTTTCTCCCAAGCATTAATTTTAATGAATTTGTTGGAATATTTTTATTGGCATTACAACAAATTAATGGGTAATTTGAGGAGTATTCACCTTCCACCCCCAGCAACATGCTCTCTGCTCCCTCCACCAAACCCGTGCTCTTTGCTGCGCTTGGCAGAGCTGCGTCCTCCCTCGCTTTGGGCCTGTCTGCTCACCTGGGGGTTCAGTCTCGTTATCCTGCTGTTCCTCTTCTGCTTTTTTTTGTTGTTGTTGTTTGTTTATTTTTTTTTACAGAGACAGAGTCAGAGAGAGGGATAGATAGGGACAGACAGACAGGAACGGAGAGAGATGAGAAGCATCAATCATCAGTTTTTCATTGCGACACCTTAGTTGTTCACTGATTGCTTTCTCATCTGTGCCTTGACCGCGGGCCTTCAGCAGACCGAGTGACCCCTTGCTCGAGCCAGCGACCTTGGGTCCAAGCTGGTGAGCCTTGCTCAAACCAGATGAGCCCGCGCTCAAGCTGGCGACCTCGGGGTCTCGAACCTGGGTCTTCCGCATCCCAGTCCGACGCTCTATCCACTGCGCCACCTCCTGGTCAGGCCCTCTTCTGCTTTTGAAAGTCATCCTTTCCCATCACAGCGACTGAGCATTTAGGACCTCCGGTTGCCCTCCCTCTTGCTGGCATCTGTGGCACAGAGAGCCCTGCAGATCTGGGTGTGAACCCACTGAAGCGTGTGACCTGGCGAAGTCCCTTAACCACCCCGAGTCTCAGTTCCTGTGAGAGAACAGTGGCGTCTGCTCCCTGGGCTGACGGTGAATATGAAGTCGGATATTTTAATTTAAGCTTTTAGGGCGTTGTCGGTGCTGTGCAAATGTGCCATAAATGCCCGCTATTGTGATGACTTAGTAATATTACTGATGACGTGAATATTTTATGACTCTAAGCAATGTATAGGCTGAGTATTTTGCTATTACTATATACAAACCGTATTTCTACCCCTCTCCCCCCCCCTTACCCCCCTGCCCCATCACTTTGGTAGCTGAGGGACCTTTCTGCTCACTAAGCACATGTGTTGAGTACTCAGTCTCTAATGACCTCTCAAATTCTTGAAAGCTCTGCCTGAGACCAGGTGATGGGCAGGAAACCTTGGGAGAGATGAGGGAGATATAGGGGGAGAGAGAGAGAGAGAGGGAGAGAGAGAGACACCAGGGGAAGGGAGAGGAGGGCGGAGAAGTGTCCAGTGTGGCGGGGACTTGGGGGGTCCCTGCAGCACTTCCGTGGCTGCCATGTGTTTCCCCCCCATTACCGTGCGATTCTTTGGTACCACGTGGGTGTCGGACAGTTCAGTTCAATTCCGACTCTCTCCCTGGAGATGGCATCAGATCCCACAGGTTACTCAGCCCTACAAGACTGCCCTCGACCCGTTTCAAATGCCAGTGGTTAAGTTCAGATCGTCACCCCCTGCTTCCGGCGGACCCGGCTATAGATCTGAGGTCCCCGCGGCCCCCTCATCCAGTTGGGTGAATTTGGTCGAGTGCCTCACGGAACTCAGAGAAGCGTTTCACTCCCTAGATCACCAGTTCATTGTACAGGAACAGCTAGATAGGAGAGACGCACCGGGCAGGGTGTGGGGACAGGGTGTGGGGACAGGGTGTGGGGCTTCCAGGCTCTTTGCCCAGGTGGGTCTGTCTTGTTCACCAGCCCAGAAGTTCTCCAAACCCTGTCCTCTGTGGTGTCTTTGCAGCCATGTCCTCTGTGGTGTCTTTGCAGCCATGATTGATTAAGTCATTGGCTATTGACTACTGATCCAACCTCCAGTCCTCCTTCCCTACACAGAGGTCAGGGGGACCGGAAGTTAGCCTGTAAATCATACGCCTTTTTTTTTTTTTTATCCTTTCGAGCTTCCCCCAAAAGCCACCTCACTGCCGTGAATTCTTCGTGGTTGAAAGGGGCTTGTCACAACCGACCCCTTTATTGCTCTTAACTCTTGAGAAATTCCAAGGGCTTTAGGTTTTGAGACAGAAACAGGGACGAAGACCAAATATATATATTTATTATAAATCACAGTGCCACAACGGCCAAGCAAGGAAGCTGTGAGCCTCCCTCCCTGGCCCGGACAGTGGGCAGTGCTGCCAGGAAGGCAGGGGACAGTGAGCTTGGCTCTGGGTCCTTCCTTCTCTAAGGAGGGGCTGCCTCTCTCTGCAGAAGGGCGCAGGTCCTTCCCCCTGCCCCCCTTCCCCCCCCTCCCCCACATCCAGGGTCGTTCACGGGGACCTGAACCTCAGGGCTGAGCCGCCGGGCCTCCCTCTGAGCCATCCCTGCCTGCCTCCTGCTCAGGTCTCTGAGGCCTGAGCCCACCAGGAAGCCACGCAGCTCCCTCCCGCTCCCTGGGACACTGGCAGAGGAGGTGGGGCCTGGCCTGGTCACAGAGTCCCCGGGAGGACCCTGCAGGCCTGGGTGCCCCCCCCCAGCACCTGGCACCCTGCTGCCTGGCCCTCTGCGGTGGGCGTGGGCATGGGCGGCTCCTGCAGGCTCAGCGCCATTTCCTCCGCTCAGGTGAGCTGCCGCGGGGCTGGGGGAGTTTAACCCCTGCTCTCTACCGTTCAGCACCCAGTCCCTCTGCTGCACGATTAATGACCCGCTAGCCCCATATATTAGTATTATAAGTGCTTTCTCTCCCTGCGGGCCCCCAAGGGACTTCCCTGCCAGCCCCTGCGGGCGCTCATCACAAAGTGTCCTGGCAGGAAGAAGCAGATGGCACCTTCCGCCTGGGTCACTTGAGGGGTGCGGCAGAGGGCCTTTTCACACAGGAGCAGACAGGGGTGGGGGACAAGGAGCAGCAGAAGATGGCCTGGTCAGGCACCTTTCTGGTGGGGCCAGGGGGACGAGAGAGCCAGCAGCCTCCAGCAGCTGGACGCGGGGACCGGGGGGAAGGACTGTCCGGAAGGACCCGCGCCCTTCTGCAGAGAGAGGCAGCCCCTCCCTAGAGAAGGAAGGACCCGGAGCCAAGCCCACTGTCCCCTGCCTTCCTGGCAGCACTGCCCACTGTCTGAGCACAACCGGGAGCTGGAAGGCCAGGGAGCACTTGCTGCCCTGGGCCTGTGGGTGCAGACGGGGTCTGGAGGGACAGACAGCGGCTGAGACAGAGCTGGGACCTGGATCCGGACAGCCTGGCCCAGAGGCGGAGGTCTGGGGCACCCACTGCTCTGGCCCCACCACCATCAGGGTCCCCAGGAGAGTTGCCCAGCCTCCAGCAAGGCTCTGCACTGAGCAGCACAGGGGGGTTGGGAGGGAGCCAGGTACTACGGCAGGACTCCTCACGGGACGGGGTCGCAGTCAAGGACCTGAATGGGGGGGGGGCAGTGACACATGGCTGGCCGGCACAATGAAAAGAGCAGGTATGTTGCCTGTGTTGGCCGATGGCCCGAGGACTCTTGAGCATGTTTCAGCTCCCAGGGTCCCAGCGAGATCACTGGACCCCCGCCCACAGCTGTGAGGTCGTCCTGTGTCCCCAGGCTGGTCTCCCAGGTGTAAGTCTGAGGTCCATCACGGACCAGCAGGTTAAGTGACATTAACAAAGTACCACAGGCCTGGGGGCTTGAATAACAGACGTTATTTCTCACGGCTCAGAGGCCAGTGTCAGCGTGGCCAGGTTCTGTCTTCCTGGCTGGAATAGAAGCTTAAAAATAAAAGACTTTCTAATGTGTTCCACGTCGATTCCCCTAATAATTTTTTTTTTTTTTTTTTAACAGAGACAGAGTCAGAGAGAGGGATAGGTAGGGACAGACAGACAGGAACGGAGAGATGAGAAGCATCAATCATCAGTTTTTCACTGCGACACCTTAGTTGTTCATTGATTGCTTTCTCATATGTGCCTTGACCGCGGGCCTTCAGCAGACCAAGTAACCCCTTGCTTGAGCCAGCGACCTTGGGTCCAAGCTGGTGAGCTTTGCTCAAACCAGATGAGCCCACACTCAAGTTGGTGACCTCGGGATCTCGAACCTGGGTCCTCTGCATCCCAGTCCGATGCTCTATCCACTGCGCCATCGCCTGGTCAGCGTCCCCTGATACATTCTTTGAACGGTTCTCTCAAGACATGGACTGGGTACTCGGTCTTCCGGGTTTCTTTCCCCACCTCCTGACACTGGCCCAGACCCGTCTTGCCAGGAGAAGCATGAGCTCCCCTATCTGGTTTAGACCAGCCCAGCCCCGAGGACGGGGTCTTTCCTTCCAAACTCAGCACACGGGACACCCGCCCCCGGGAGTCCTCAGATCCAGCTCCACATGAGGGTCTGCGCCTGCCAAGCTGTCAGGGACCTTCTTCTTGAGTTCTGTTTCCTAGCAGAGTTGGGGGCGTCTCTCTGTGTTTGGGGAAGGTGGGGAGCCCTGGCCTTCCTCAATTCTCTCCCCTCCTGAGCTCTAAGGCGCACACCGGCTCAGACTATCTCCGAGTTGTGGCCGGGACTGTGGAGGGAGAGCTCATTCCCAGGGCTGGGTGTCGCCCCGAGCCCGGCTGCACTGCTGTCCTTATTAGTATATCGCTGGTTCTGGTCCCAGGACCTCCAGCACTGCTGGGCCAGGCCGTGTGAACGCTGTGAACACCCCAGGGGTCCCTGCTCACGGGCAGCCAGCCAAGGCCTGCCTTTGGCTCCCTCCTTGCCCGGTGGGCAGCTTCCTCCCAGAGCCGTGGCACTGGCTTGACAGGGGATCCAGAGGGCTCCGACTGCAGTGTGCCGTTCCGTTCCTCTTGTTCTCTTTGCCGGTGACCCGTCATCGTCTAGTCCCCAGTCCGTTCTGTTCACAGGTCACGGGGCTTTGACCGGACTTTGGGCCGTGGGGATGGGGTCCCTCACAGAGCGACAGAAAACAAGTCGAGAAGTGCAATACCACAAACCAATAATACAGGTAATACACACTAAAGCCGGCTAGTTACAGTATGTGATGAGCAGCTGTGATAAGTGAACACAGGATGGGGCGTCTTGAAAACAGGAAAGAGACATAGCTGTTGCCGTCGGCGCAGGGCACTGCACGGCAGCCGTTAGAAAGCGTGCTGAGGCCCTGGCAGGTTGGCTCAGCGGTGGAGCGTCGGCCTGGCGTGCGGGGGAGCCGGGTTCGATTCCCGGCCAGGGCACATGGGAGAGGCGCCCATTTGCTTCTCCGCCCCCCCCCCTTCCTCTCTGTCTCTCTCTTCCCCTCCCGCAGCCGGGGCTCCATTGGAGCGGGGATGGCCCGGGGATGGCTCCTTGGCCTCTGCCCCAGGCGCTGGAGTAGCTCTGGTCGCGGCGGGGCGGTGCCCCGGGGGGGTGGAGCGTCGCCCCTGGTGGGCGGAGCGTCGCCCCTGGTGGGCGTGCCGGGTGGATCCCGGTCGGGCGCATGCAGGAGTCTGTCTGACTGTCTCTCCCCGTTTCCAGCTTCGGAGAAATGCAAAAAAAAAAAAAAATTTTTAAAAGAAAGCGTGCTGAGACCTCGAGCGACCGGTATGAAAGGCTGCCCTAGCTGTTGTCCACGGCCACCAGGGGCAGGCCTGTGGTCAGCAGGGAGGCTTACTGGGC
Source organism: Saccopteryx leptura (assembly GCF_036850995.1). NCBI lineage: Eukaryota > Metazoa > Chordata > Mammalia > Chiroptera > Emballonuridae > Saccopteryx > Saccopteryx leptura. The sequence goes on along the minus strand of NC_089508.1, from coordinate 190,784,870 downwards.
TTGCTGCAGGAAGGGAGGACGCACCCCGGAGAAACCGCAGGGTGGGGCTGGGCTGGGAGAGCGCCTTGGAGATTTGGGGCCTGGCCTGGATCCCCCGAAGGTGGGATTGAGGAAGTGGGTTCTGGGTGTCAACCGGGAGCAAGGGCACTTCGGTCCTGGGGCGTCTTAACGCGTTGTGCTTTGGAGGCGGAGAAGAGAGGCAGGCATTCCCTGTAGTCAAAGGAGGAGTGTTTGGCAGCTGTTGTGGCCTCGGAAGGGCTTCGTCTCTGTCTTGTTTGAAGCACAGATGCACCGTGGCCCCGTCTGAGCCCCACACCATCGGGGCCCGGTTTGTAGTCCGTGAGCATCGAGCATCGCTTGTATCCAGATGGGAGCATCACGTTCCGGCGGCTGTGGAGCCGTGGTTACTTCCTCATTGATCACGGGGGGAAAAAACTGGCGTCAGAAGTTGGAAAAGTACACACACATTCACAATATGTGTTTGTGTAACAGAAATTAAATAAATGATTTCTTAATAGTGCTCTTTTTTTTTTTTTGTAGTTGAAAGATTTTGGCCCTAGTGATATTTTTGAGATCTAGAAATTTTGCAAAAAAAAAAAAAAATTGTGGCTTTTATTTTTAAAAAAGAGAAAATTTGGCGAGATTGGGCTTAAACAGATTTCTAAGATAAAATATACTGGGTTGCTCTGGAAAGGAAGGTATTGACACCCCTAGACCCTACCAGAGCTGATATTTAAAATTAAGAAATCTCATTGGGAGGTTCTTAACCTGGAGCTGGTAGTAAGATTCCCCAAAGAAGAATTTGCCAGTAGAGAGAGGGGTGTCTGGTTCCAGGAAGAGATGAGTTCACGGGGCTAAAAGCCTCTGTGGACCCAGCCACCCTGGCTTGGGGTGGTGCTTCAGGAAGAAAAGCTGAGTATATAGGCTGTGCCCCAGAGAGTTGAAATCTGGTGCCAAGGATGGGACAGAACTGTGGCATCAGCACAGAGGGTCTGACCAGCCAGTAGTCTAGGTTGCTACAATAGACAGGTGTCTACAGGACTGCGCAAGACCCGCGCTCAACAGCGACACCTTGTGGTGAAGAGCAGAAGCAGGGACCCTGGCGGCTGATGAAATTCTACTTCTCTCCCTAACATGGTGTTTAGATGCAGGACTCAGCTCAGTCCTGTCTCGTAGCGCTCGGCTTCTTCCTCTGCTCCAGCCACGTCGGTCTTACTGTTTCACGAACAAGCTAAGCTCGTTCCTACCTCAGGGCCTTTGCACTTGCTATCTTGGCTGGAAATACTCTTCACAGAGCTTGTTGTGTGACTGGAGACCTCTCATCGCTTTGGCCCTCCCGGAACCACTCTGAGCAGCCCCTCTCCTTTCTATCCCGTCACCCTGTCTTATTTTCTTCAGAGCCTGTTCTTCACTCTGCAAGGTCCCCACTTCCTCATTTATTTTCCTCCTTATTGTTCCTCTCTCTTCACTAGAAGCCAAGCTCTGGGTTTGCCTGGCTTGTTCACCACCAGCCTGCCAGCGAGTAAGACAGCGCCTGGCACATAATAGGAACTCAATAACCATTTGTTGAATAAATGGTGACTCCTTTAAGCCTTCCAGTGAAGGCTGGTTCACAGCTGCCCTGGACCCGGCGGTGGGAGGGGCAGCAGCTGTGTTACCCCTGGACTTGGCATGAACTTTGTCTCTGCCATTTTTTACCGGAATATTTTCTATCTCAGTTGTCTCTTCTCTAAAAGATGTGTAATAAGCATACAGGATGTTGAACCACTTTTAGTGTGTTTGTAAAATCTGGAAGGGGTGGGTGAGGTCTATGAGTTAGCAGCTTTCAGAAACATATTTTTCTTAAACCTGCGTGGGCACAGCACCAAAAGGTTTCCTGTTCTGGCCCCACCGTCCTGGAAGCGGAGCCGTGGCTGAGAGCCCGTGGACGCCTTGGGGACGGGGGGGGGGGGGGGGCAGCACCGGCGGTCCCCCCAGAGCGGCCGGGGAAGGCGCCGAGTGTGAGCAGAGCAGGGGTGCCCAGTGGGACTGGCAGCCGGCAACAGGGACCGGGTTGGGGGGGCAGGACTCCCCGGGAGGGGGGCTGTGGACACGTGGACAGTGCGGGCGACGTGGACAGCCCCGACAGGCTCCCGAATTTCAGCCCCTCTTCCATTCTGGGAAGAGTGACCCGCAGGCCCTCCGGTGCTGCCCCCAGCTGTGGCCCACACCTCTGCGAATGTCACCGTCAGATTGTTTGATGTTGTTTATTCACACATTTGTGCCCGTTGGGAATGGAGGAATGACAGCTTTGCCACTTCGGTCCCCAGGCAACATTTTTTTTTTTTTTTTAATTTTTCTGAAGCTGGAAACGGGGAGAGACAGTCAGACAGACTCCCGCATGCGCCCGACCGGGATCCACCCGGCACGCCCACCAGGGGCGACGCTCTGCCCACTAGGGGGCGATGCTCTGCCCCTCTGGGACGTCGCTCTGTTGCGACCAGAGCCACTCTAGCGCCTGGGGCAGAGGCCAAGGAGCCATCCCCAGCGCCCGGGCCATCTTTGCTCCAATAGAGCCTTGGCTGCGGGAGGGGAAGAGAGAGACAGAGAGGAAGGAGGGGGGGATGGGTGGAGAAGCAGATGGGCGCTTCTCCTGTGTGCCCTGGCCGGGAATCGAACCCGGGACTTCTGCACGCCAGGCTGACGCTCTACCGCTGAGCTAACCGGCCAGGGCTCCCCAGGCAACATTAGGCAGACTCCTTCCCCCGTTCTCTCACTGAATGTGGTGCACATGTTGGTGACAGCAATGACCGGGGCGGTTGGAATTCTTTATCCACACGGGTGCCTCTCTCTTGACCCTCTCGGTCCTATATTTGACCCCTTGGCAGGGGTCGTGTATTTTCAGCTTCGTGTCCCCAGCTCTTAGCACATAGGGTGGCCCTGGGTGATGCTGTGCTGAGTGATAGAAGGAGAAGGTGGACCCGGTGGGGTCCCGTCTCCAAGCCCACCCAGCATCGCTCGTCTGTGACAGCTCCCTCTGTAACCTTAGCTCGGACGGACTTGCGGACAGGCTGGACTTTCACCCCTTTCAGAGAACTGATTTTTTTTCTTGTGGAGGGTAAGGATCTGCAGAAAGATAATGTGAAGAAGTATCGTCTATTGAGCTCAAACCTTCACAGGTGCTAACTCAGTCCGTCCCCACAACAACCCTTTGTCTGACGGATGGACGGAGCGGCTACAGCTCAAGGCAGTGAGGGAGTCAGGATCTGAACTCAGGTCCCAGGCAGGCGGGAGCCAGACACCTTGGACTGCCATAGGCCTCCTGAGAGGCAATAACGAAACCGCTCTGGTTAAGCCGATGTGGTGATCCTCTGATTGCGCCCATGTCCATGGGGAGAAAGCTGTTCTTACCCGGCAGCTGGTAGCCTAGCAGGTCCCAGGTTCCCGTGAGGAGGTGGGGTGGTGTTTGGACGAACAGGTGGGACACCCCTGGGCACGGGCTGTACTGCCAAGGCTCTCAGCCTCTGGAGGCCCCTAATCACCAGCTGATGATTGGCATGGCCGCCGAGGGCCCCAGACTAACCGGCAGCAGCAGGCACCCCTGTGACCTGACCCGCAGAGCCCGTCTGCCGGCAGGAGGGCCCACATGGCATTCCCTCTGGGGCACATGCAGACTGTCTGAGGGGGCCCCGGAACAGCCAGAAGGGTCCCCGCGCCCAGCGCCAGCCTGCGCTGACCCTGACGAGCAGGTGGTCAGTTACCCCCCAGGACGCCCAGCCCCTTCGGGCCTCCGCCGCAGCCTCTCCTCTCGTCCCGGGGCTCCTCCTGAAGCTCCGATTGAAGCTGGCCTGTCCCCGGTTAGAGCTGCTCAGAGCTCGTGGTGGAGGTCAAGCCGAGGCTGGGGGGGTGCGGCTTTCTTTGTGACTCTGGAGCCCGCAGTTCAACCCCCCTGACTGCCGGTGAGCCCTGCAGAGCGAACAGCGTGGGCCCAGCGCCCGCCCTCCTTTCCCTGGAAGCCGTGTGGTGGAGGGCAGGCCGTTCACCGACCTTCCGGGGCCCCCGTCTTCTCATCTTCTCACCTGTCCAGTGAGTGCGGGCACCTGCCTCACAGGGTCACGGAGAGGAGGTCTCACCACCACTGGCAAAGTGCAGGGCACCCCTGGCGGCTGTCAGTACCTCTGTTGCCTGGGCAGGGGCTCTGGCCGTGGGCTGGACTGAGATACTCCAGGGTGGGCAGGAAGCCCGTTGACCACTGTGAGTGCCCACCCCCTTCTCCCCCTTATTTCTGTATTCCTTAGATGTGGATTTGGGATTCCCCCAATACTTCCGGCCTCCTAGCCTTTGCTTATGCTGTTCCTTCCACCAGCATGTCCTTCCCGGCATATGTATTCACTCTCCCATTCGGCAGCGGCAGCGTGGTGGGCATGGTCAAGGCCCTGAGGGCGCCACCGGGAACAAAAGCCGGTCAGGCCTCTGCTCTCAGGTAGCTTGCATTCGGGTTAGGAGAGAAGTAAAGGTCTTTCAGCAAGGCATTTGAAATTACCTGAACGGCTCTAAGGCAGTGGTCCCCAACCTTTTCTGGGCCACGGACTGGTTTAATGTCAGAAAATATTTTCACGGACCGGCCTTTAGGGTGGGACGAATAAATGTATCACGTGACCGAGACAAGCATCAAGAGTGAGTCTTAGACGGATGTAACAGAGGGAATCTGGTCATTTAAAAAAAATAAAACTACCTGATAAGGCGGTGGTGCAGTGGATAGAGCGTCGGACTGGGATGCAGAGGACCCAGGTTCGAGACCCCAAGGTCACCAGCTTGAGTGCTGGCTCATCTGGTTTGAGCAAAAGCTCACCAGCTTGAACCCAAGGTCGCTGGCTCCAGCAAGGGGTTACTCGGTCTGCTGAAGGCCCGCCGTCAAGGCACATATGAGAAAGCAGTCAATGAACAACTAAGGTGTTGCAACACGCAATGAAAAACTAATGATTGATGCTTCTCATCTCTCTCCGTTCCTGTCTATCTGCCCTATCTATCCCTCTCTCTGACTCTCTTTCTGTCTCTGTAAAAAAAAATAAATAAAATAAAAATTAAAAAACAAAACAAAACATCATTCAGACTTAAATATAAATAAAACAGAAATAATGTAAGTTATTTAGTCTTTCTCTGTGGACCGGTACCAAATGGCCCACGGACCGGTACCGGTCCACGGCCCAGGGGTTGGGGACCACCCGTGGTATGGGACAGGGGTGGAGCCGGGAGGGCTGGCTGCAGGGAAGGGAGGGGAGGGCTGGCTGCAGGGAAGGGAGGGCTGGCTGCAGGGAGGGGAGGGGAGGGCTGGCTGCAGGGAGGGGAGGGGAGGGCTGGCTGCAGGGAGGGGAGGGGAGGGCTGGCTGCAGGGAAGGGAGGGGAGGGCTGGCTACAGGGAAGGGAGGGGAGGGCTGGCTGCAGGGAAGGGAGGGGAGGGCTGGCTGCAGGGAAGGGAAGGGAGGGCTGGCTGCAGGGAGGGGAGGGGAGGGCTGGCTGCAGGGAGGGGAGGGGAGGGCTGGCTGCAGGGAGGGGAGGGGAGGGCTGGCTGCAGGGAAGGGAAGGGAGGGCTGGCTGCAGGGAAGGGAGGGGAGGGCTGGCTGCAGGGAAGGGAGGGGAGGGCTGGCTGCAGGGAAGGGAGGGGAGGGCTGGCTGCAGGGAAGGGAGGGGAGAGCTGGCTGCAGGGAAGGGAGGGGAGGGCTGGCTGCAGGGAAGGGAGGGGAGGGCTGGCTGCAGGGAAGGGAGGGGAGGGCTGGCTGCAGGGAGGGGAGGGGAGGGCTGGCTGCAGGGAGGGGAGGGGAGGGCTGCAGGGAAGGGAGGGGAGGGCTGGCTGCAGGGAAGGGAAGGGAGGGCTGGCTGCAGGGAAGGGAGGGGAGAGCTTGTTGCAGGGAAGGGAGGCAGGGCTGGCTGCAGGGAAGGGAGGCAGGGCTGGCTGCAGGGAAGGGAGGGGAGGGCTGGCTGCAGGGAAGGGAGGGGAGGGCTGGCTGCAGGGAAGGGAGGGGAGGGCTGGCTGCAGGGAGGGGAGGGGAGGGCTGCAGGGAAGGGAGGGGAGGGCTGGCTGCAGGGAAGGGAGGGGAGAGCTTGTTGCAGGGAAGGGAGGGGAGAGCTTGTTGCAGGGAAGGGAGGCAGGGCTGGCTGCAGGGAAGGGAGGGGAGGGCTGGCTGCAGGGAGGGGAGGGGAGGGCTGGCTGCAGGGAAGGGAGGGGAGAGCTTGTTGCAGGGAAGGGAGGCAGGGCTGGCTGCAGGGAAGGGAGGCAGGGCTGGCTGCAGGGAAGGGAGGGGAGGGCTGGCTGCAGGGAGGGGAGGGGAGGGCTGGCTGCAGGGAGGGGAGGGGAGGGCTGGCTGCAGGGAGGGGAGGGGAGGGCTGGCTGCAGGGAGGGGAGGGGAGGGCTGGCTGCAGGGAGGGGAGGGGAGGGCTGGCTGCAGGGAAGGGAGGGGAGGGCTGGCTGCAGGGAAGGGAAGGGAGGGCTGGCTGCAGGGAAGGGAGGGGAGAGCTTGTTGCAGGGAAGGGAGGCAGGGCTGGCTGCAGGGAAGGGAGGCAGGGCTGGCTGCAGGGAAGGGAGGGGAGGGCTGGCTGCAGGGAAGGGAGGGGAGGGGAGGGCTGCAGGGAAGGGAGGGGAGGGCTGGCTGCAGGGAGGGGAGGGGAGGGCTGCAGGGAAGGGAGGGGAGGGCTGGCTGCAGGGAAGGGAGGGGAGAGCTTGTTGCAGGGAAGGGAGGGGAGAGCTTGTTGCAGGGAAGGGAGGCAGGGCTGGCTGCAGGGAAGGGAGGGGAGGGCTGGCTGCAGGGAGGGGAGGGGAGGGCTGGCTGCAGGGAAGGGAGGGGAGAGCTTGTTGCAGGGAAGGGAGGCAGGGCTGGCTGCAGGGAAGGGAGGCAGGGCTGGCTGCAGGGAAGGGAGGGGAGGGCTGGCTGCAGGGAGGGGAGGGGAGGGCTGGCTGCAGGGAGGGGAGGGGAGGGCTGGCTGCAGGGAAGGGAGGGGAGGGCTGGCTGCAGGGAAGGGAAGGGAGGGCTGGCTGCAGGGAAGGGAGGGGAGGGCTGGCTGCAGGGAAGGGAGGGGAGGGCTGGCTGCAGGGAAGGGAGGGGAGGGCTGGCTGCACGGGGCGGAAGGTGCTCTGGCTAAGGAACGCTGAGCAGGGGCTGAGCGTGGCCTCCGGGGAGCTGGCTGAGTCCGCAGGAAAAGGGGATGGCGCTCAGGAAGGAGCCAGGACCCCAGCGAGACCTCAGCTAAACCGGGCACGGGACGGTCAGCCTGGGAAGCGGCTAACTCAGTCCGTCCCCACAACAACCCTTTGTCTGCCCCTGCCTGGCACCTGGACGAGATTGCTCTCACCACGAGGAGCGATTGCTGATTGGCCCATTGGAGTGGCTGAAGCCAGATCCCAGGTTTGCCCCATAATTCCCAGCGGGCAGGAGAGAAAGAAACTGGCTGTCTATCCTTTCTCTGACCTCCCTGATCTGAAGGTCGGTCTGACCCTAATAGCCAAGAAATGATAAATGTCTGGGGAGGTGGCGTCTGATATGAGGCCTAGATGATAAGAAACTGGTGGTGGAAAAGTGGAGGGAGGGTGAGCGGACATTCCAGACAACAGCAAGTGCAAAGGCCCTGGGGCAGCAGTGAGCTCAAAGAGTTCCAGAAGCAGAAAGAAGAGCAAGGGAGGGAGAGACCCGGAGGAGAGGAGGGCTGGGGAGCCGCCATGCTTTGCAATGAGAGCCACAAAGTCTCTCCCCCCACCCCCTTCTCCCTCCTCCCTCTCCCCCCTCCATCCGCCCTCCCCTCTCCATAAATTCAGAAGAGATGGCTTGGCTCTGATCCCTTCCCCTCCAGGCTGCCCTCTCTCACGAACCCTGTGGACTTTCCGTCTGCCCTGGTGTTATTTATGGGCACGCCGAGAGCCCCCGGAGGGCAGGGGCAGCGTTATATTTTCATTTCTGTGCCCTGGGGCCCAGAGACATCTCAGCGCAGGTCAGAGGCCAGGGCTGGCTGGACGACTGAGTCAGCTGCCACAGCGGGGCGGGGCGGGGCAGGGCGGGGCGTGCATGCATGTGCTGTCCGGCCGGGGTCGGGAAGCACCGATGCTTCCAGCTCTCACGTGACTCTTGTATCCACCAGGCAGTAACTCTACATTCACTTTCTTGAGTATTACTTAGGCCGGGTCCCTCCCACCTAGCTGTGAGCCTCAAGTGGACCAGTGGTTAGGACGATGGGCCTGGACCCAGACCAAGGTCACAGCCCCACTTGCTGCTGCTGGTTGTGGTCCTGTCACAGGGGCCATTGCTGTCGTTTCTTCTTGCTGTTTTCCTAGTCTGCAGCTAGGAGGTGGGGAGAGTCCCCCCCCCCCTGGCGGGGTGCTATGAAAATGGAATGGAGCCAGTCCGTGTGGCATTGTTACAGCAGAGTGGGGGGCCCAGTCAGGGCTCAGGGAATGTCAGTGACGTACTTCTCCTCTTCTGTGAGTCATACCATCCCACCGCCCTGGCACGGACGCCCCCCGTCAGTGCTCCTGTGGGTAGAGGAGGGAATGGGTACCCCCCACTCCAGTTCCCCATCATCATTCTGGGGGGGGGGGAGTGGGATTCTTGTGTCTGTTTTGCCAAGAAGGAAACAGAGGCCCCGAGTGGGGGGTGGGAGGTAGCCCATCTGGGGGCACACAAGTCAAGCGAAAGCAGGGGTCGCGCTCCAGGCTCTCGACCCCCAGTCAGACCTCTGTATTCCCGCCCACTCGGGACAGATGTGGCCCCGGGGGAAACCCGGCCGAGTCCTCAGCCAGTCAGCAGCAGGGTGTGAGGGGCTCTGGCCGACTTCTCCTCTGGGGTCGGTGCTGGAGGTCTAATGTTATCAAGATGTCCCTGCCCCACAGTCCTTGCTGGGCACGAAGCCAGCTGAGGAATTAGAAGGCGTCTAGCGCTGTTACAGATGTCCTTGGGGCCAGCAAGACTGGGGGGAGGGGTGCAAGGCCCGGATCAGGACGCATGCCACACTGAGACTAGATCCCTAGTGCCCACTGTGTGCCCTGCCAAGACTGTGGCACCCGCCTCCCTGCCTGGGTGAGCTTCTGCAGTACGGATGTAACTGCACCTCCCCTCTGCCCACGGCTCGCCCGGGCCCCCTGCCATCCCGGACCCCTGGGGCCGGCAGGCGGGTCCCTTCTCCTGATCCACATCTCTCCAGAATGCTCTCGTTTACTTGTCCGCTTGTTTCTTGTCCATCCCCCTCCCCTGCACTGTAAGCTCTGAGACTCGTTCACCTCTGTGTCCACAGGGCCTCACACAGCGCTTGGACTCTGCTGCCCAGTGGATAGTCCATGAGTCCATGAAGGAGTGACTACATGAATGAACGAAGGGACAATCTGACCCTGGCTGCTCTCCAGCCACCTCTCCTAGCAGTGTCCCCACTCTGTCCCCATCCTGGACTTTATGCTCCAACCATCCCGAACCCCCTCCAGCTCTCATAATGTCCTTTTGTGCCCCTGTGCCTTTGCACATGCTGTTCTCTGCCCAGAGCGGCCGTCCTTGGCTTCCCGGCTCTCGCCTCTACATCCATCAGGTCTGAGTTCCCCCCGACCTCTCCTCGCCCTGCCTCTCTGACTTCCAGGTTCCTCCCTCCATTGCAGCTCAGTCTCTTTCTTGCTGATTTGGGAATTGATACCCTGGACGCTGTGTCTTACTTGTCGTCTGAGCCTCGGAGCCTCGTCAGGTGCTCAGACACAGCACACGCTTAGCACACGCTTAGCACACGCTTTCTGAAGGGTGCATTCATTTCATCCCTACGCAGCCAGAGAGCGAGGGACCCAGTGTGTTTGGAAGATGCGCTTTCTGAGCAGCGAAGGTGCCGACTGATCCCGGGCGCGGAGGTGGGTGGCCAGAACTTAGGCCAGGGCGTGCGGCAGACGGGGACAGATGGTCTCCATTTCTCCACTCGTGTGAAATGGGGAGAACAAGAGGATCCCCTTCACAGGGATGTGGAGCTGTCTCGACGAGACAGTTCTTACAGAAGACGGAGGAACAGCCTGGCGTGCGGTGAGCGCTCTGCTACTGTTGCCATTCTTTAATCTCGACCTCCCAGGAGAATAGACAGGGAGAGCCTGAAGTCAGATTGTTTGTGACCTTCAGCTGCAAAGATAACGGCCGGTGACATCTGAGATAAGCTCTGATCTGAGGGCTAGCAGGTGAGGGAGGAAGTTGGGGGACTAGAGCGGTCGTTACCGCAGGGCTTATCTCAGCCTGGTCTGCGCAGCCCCCAGCGGCCAGCCCGCGAGGACCCGTCGGCCTCAGCGAGGGGGCCCCTCTGCGCAGCACCGCCCACAGGGCCCGGCTCGCTCGTCTGGACCAGCGGGCTCACGGAGCCAAGCAGAGGCCGTTTGTGGGGTCAGGAACTCCCGTTAGTGGTCACCCACTCTCTGGCCGGAGCTTCCACATAAAGGCGCTTTCTTGCCTTTCCCAACCTCTCATGAGTCAGAGAAGCTGTGGGGACAAGGCTGTCAGCTCTCGCCAAGAAGGACCTGGACCCCACCTCCCCCTGCCCCCGCCCCATCCCAGCAATCCTGGCAGGAGTGTGGCAGCCACGTGTCGACCGGGGGTCAGTATCTTGTGAGTGGGAGTGCTGTGGTCACTCCCGGCCACAGCACCCGGCTGTGGTCACTCCCGGCCACAGCACCCGGCTGTGGTCACTCCCGGCCACGGCACCCGAGGGCCAGGGTACCTCCTGGTGACCCCGGAGAGCACGGGCTCTGGGGGGACATAGTTCCGGGCAGAGCGGGGCGGTGAGCGGGGCCAAGAGCCAGAACGAGCCCCCGTTGCACTGGGGGGTGTTGTTCCTGCAGCAAAGCCTCGCTGAGCCCTGGTGAGTGGGGGGCGTTCTTCCGTTTCCCGGGTGAGGGAGCGCACACTGCCGGACCTGCCGTGCCGTGCCGTGCGGTGCCGCAGGACATCCAGCGAGGCAACGTCAGGGCTCGGAGCGTGCCGTCGGCAGTGGGACCCGTGCGTGTGTTGTGTAGGACTCACTTCAAGCCAGCGTTCCGGGCTTCTCGCGAAGGCCAGGCAAACTCAGGGTCTGAAGGTGGGTCCAGCTGAGAGGGCACGTCCAGGGGTCGTGGGCAGTGGCTGGGTGACACACGGGGGACCCGATTGACCCCAGCCTTCGCCTCGTCAGTGGGGTTCCGGCCGGAAGCTCAGGACCCGGGTGCGGAGGAGACTTGGGGAGGTTCTGTGGGTCCCTAAAGGTGGGCAGAAGGGGCTCACTCCTGGCTACTGATGTGCTCAGCTCCTTTCCCACATACACAAAAGAGGTCCCGTGTGCATTCAATAAGACGGTGGCCGCCTTCAAGCCAGGAAGAGAGGCCTCACCATGCTGGCCCCTTGATCTTGGGCTCCCAGCTTCCAGAACGATAAGAAAATAGATTTCGGTGGTTGAAGTCACCCACCCTCTGATATACTGTCATAGCAGCCTGAGCCGGCTTAGACACAGCGCCCCCCGCCCCCCAGCGGCGGGAAGACACGGAGCGAGCGGGAGGTCCCGCTTACGGAGCTCCTGCTGTTTGTTTGCCGAGTGCCGACCCCATTGGTCAGGCCGCAGGCTCGGCACTGGCACGGCACGGAGGCCCCACTCTGCTCTCAGGGACCCACAAAAGTATTTCAGTTCTTTTAAAATTCATAAGATTAAAAAAATGAAAAAAATTTTCTTTTACATAAAAAAGGGAAATTTCTAGAGCCCCCCCCCAAAAAAAATTTCTTTTCTGGCGGGAAGGCCCTACAAAAGCAAAAGTTCCAGGGGCCTACGAAAGGCACACGCAGCGCTGTGTGGGCCTGGCCCCGCTACGTGCTTCGTGCCTGGGTCAGCAGATGGTGACACAGGGCGGTGACACGTGCTTCGTGCCTGGGTCAGCAGACGGTGACACAGGGCGGTGACACGTGCTTCGTGCCTGGGTCAGCAGACGGTGACACAGGGCGGTGACACGTGCTTCGTGCCTGGGTCAGCAGACGGTGACACAGGGCGGTGACACGTGCTTCGTGCCTGGGTCAGCAGACGGTGACACAGGGCGGTGACACGTGCTTCGTGCCTGGGTCAGCAGACGGTGACACAGGGCGGTGACACAGGGCGCTGCTGCCTGTTCTCGTCAGTGCGTATCGTCTGTGGCTACCTGAGACTGCAAAGGCACCTGAGAATATGTGACTGAGACCTCACGGTCCACAGAGCAAGCACGTTCGTTTTCTGGACCTACGCTGAAAAATTTCACTAACCCCTGCTGTATGGCCATCAGTTGAGTTCGTCCACGCCCGGTGAGACAGACTTTTATCCTCATTTTTCTAGATAAGGAAACTGCGTCTGCGTGTGGCTGAGTGACTCGCTGACGACCCCACGGACTCCCAGCGAGCACTGTGACGTCACGGAAGGTCCGTGTCCTTCCCACTACCGCGGCCACCAGCGGGGACATTGGACCTGCTTCCTAACATGTCCCATGTGAATCTGGCAACATTTAAGCAAAACCTGTGACCGTGTTTTAGTTCAATTCAACTAGTGTTTTCTGTGCCAAGTGTCCCCTGGGCTCTGTGACAGTTCTCTTGGTCACTGCTGCATCCATAGGACCAGGGCCATGCCTGGAGTGTAGGGATTCCTCAGAAGTACCCGCTGGAGAACTGAGAGGGTGGCACTCACAGGCATAGAAGAACTGGACCGTTCAGTTTTTATGAAGGGAGGCTGTATGCTTGGGAGGAGGAATGATGTTGAGAAGTGTGTGTGTGTGTGTGTGTGTGTGTGTGTGTGTCTCTAATCTAGCATCTAGGATGAGTGTGCCCAGTGAGAGGTTCCTCGTGGTGGGATTGTAGGATAATATCCACGTGGACGCTGTTGCCAGTGCAGTTTGATATACAATAAACATTCGCCATTGCTTTAAACTTGCAGGGAAAGTCTCACCCGCAGAACCTTGTGTATGTGGTGATTTGGGGAAGAGAAGTAATCAGGCCGGGGCCCGAGGGAGCCCTGGGAGACTAAAAGACAGCTTAGAAGGTGAGAACTCGAGAGAAGTAGGAGATCAGAGCAAAGGCCAGCTGGGAGAAACGCAGGTATCCAGAAGGAGAGTGTCAGCCATTTCTATTTAAATATCCAAGGGTAGGCCCAGCTCTGCGGGCTCTAGTTCCCAGGGTTTCCAGGGGCTGCCGTCTGACTTTATTTGGGGATTTATTTAGGATAATTTTGGATGCTGTGGAGGACCCTTTACAGATTGGGCTAACCGCTGACCGATGTTGAGGCAGAATGGCATCCTCACTGCATCGGGGAGAACAGTCTCGGGCCGGGCAGACCCTCAGAACACATCCCGAAGATGAAGAAAATTGTGCAAACGAGGCTGAAGTCAGCCCGACAGCATTTGGGGTGTGAGGTCTCTCGGTTTGAGGCTGGATGTTGTAGAGAGAGTGGCAAGGCCCTTAAAGCATTGAGTAAACTTTTTTAATTAAAAAAAAAAATGTTATTAAATTGATTTGAGAGAGAGAGAAAGGGAGAGAAAGAGAAATATCTTTTTGTTCCACCTACTTATGCATTCATTGGTTGAGTGTTGTCTGGGGCCTGATTGGGGATCAAACCTGCAACCTTGGCATATCAGGACGAAACTCTAACCAACTGAGCTACCTGGCCAGCTTCGAGAGGACTTTTTACAGCTTTTCAGCTGAACAAATCCCCTGAGGCACATGGGTTTGAGACGGGACAAACCCAGGTGGCTGACTTCCAGAGTACGTGAGAATACAGTACGACGGGCTGTGAGAAAGGGTCTACCTGTCCAAGGAGGTATAAGGGTAAAAAGGCCATCCGCTCTGCCTGCAGACCTTCAGAAAACACTCTGTGGAAGACGTGACCTTTCCGTTGGGCCTTGAAGGATGAAGAGGAGTTCGCGAGGCGGCCAAGATGAGACCGGGCTTCTTAGGCAGAAGGAAGCATGTGAGGTAGAATTTAGAGAAAGATGACGCACAATTTTGCTGGTTAACATGAGCTTTTTAATCTCTTTTCTCATATATTTTTATTTCGTGTTAAAAAATGAGAAATGTATTCAAATTTATGCTAATTACACTCGCTGCACCCAGAATAGAAAAAGTCGTAGGCAGAGGCTGCAGCATTGTCACTCCTGAGGGAGCTTCTTGCTGAGAGATAATAAGAGTCTGTGGCTCCCGAGGAAGATGTCCAGACCCTGGTCCCTCGTGCCACCCCTCGGGTGGCCACCGCCGTGGGCACGTCACAGACCTTGCTGTCACAGGGACTGGGCTTCAGTGTCTGACTCCGGCACGTGGGGACTGGATGATCTTGGCCAAGTCATTTTTTTTTTTTTTGGTCTCTCAATTTTAGTTTCCAAAATCTAAAATAGGGTTGCAGACCTACCTTCCTGTAGCTTTGTCTCCTCCAGGGCTGAAAACTTGAACTCTCCCCCCCGGTGGTTTGCCGACTGGACCCCCAAGGCACCATTTTACTTGTTCTAGAAGCTGCCTGCCTGGTGGTCAGGCCCAAAACCCACGATCACCTTGATCCCTCTTTCATTCAGATACTAACAAGTCCTTTAAACAAGCAAGAGCAAGCAGGCACAGCCATCTTTTCCCCTTGGTGCTGGAGTTAGCTTCCTGGTGACTCCTCACCCGCGGTCAGCAGCTCTTCCTTCAGCCACCGGGCCGATTCCCAGGACCTGGCTGGCTTCAGGGCAATGCCCACAACGCACCTGTCTCCCTCTTACCCACGACGAGCAGGGTGAGCCGTCCCTTCCTCGGATCTGGTAAGCCCTGAATTGTCCAGAACCAGTGCGGGAATCCTGACTTGACTCTGACACCTTGGACAAGTCCACTGACCCCTCTGGGCCTCCGTTTCCTAATCATCTGAAGGGGGATGCCCACATCCGACCGCCCAGAATTAAGATGAAGACTTTAAATGAGATGGTGTATGCAAAGCGGCAGATTATGACAACGATATACTTGGACTTTTTTTTTTTTTTTTTGTATTTTTCTGAAGCTGGAAACGGGGAGAGACAGACAGACTCCCGCATGCGCCCGACCGGGATCCACCCGGTACGCCCACCAGGGGGCAATGCTCTGCCCACCAGGGGGCGACGCTCTGCCCCTCCGGGCTGTTGCGACCAGAGCCACTCTAGCGCCTGGGGCAGAAGCCAAGGAGCCATCCCTAGCGCCCGGGCCATCTTTGCTCCAATGGAGCCTCAGCTGCGGGAGGGGAAGAGAGAGACAGAGAGGAAGGAGAGGGGGAGGGGTGGAGAAGCAGATGGGCACTTCTCCTGTGTGCCCTGGCCGGGAATCGAACCTGGGACTTCCGCACGCCAGGCCGACGCTCTACCACTGAGCCAACCGGCCAGGGCCTATACTTGGACTTTTGTCTCTGGTGGTTCCATCCCCGCCATGCTGTATGAAATACTAATGCCACAGGTGTGTTATATATTTCCACCTGCCCTCGGAGTGACAGTCCCCCCACGTCCCTCCCCGCTTACCCACAGGCAAGGAGGGAGTTCAAGACAGATCCCAGGGACACTTGTGTTCAGAGCAGACAGACCCGGGCACCAGCCTCCCCCCACCCCGTCCCCGCCCTCTGGGGAGGCTCAGTGGCTGGAAGGCCCCAGTTAGCTCTCACAGCAGCTTGCTTCCTGCCTCGTTACCTTGGTGCACTGTGGGGTCTCACAGTGGTTGAGGCAGGAGGGGTGGCTTGCTCTGTACTTCCCAAACGTCAGTGTTTGGAGGACCAAATGCCAATGTCACAAGGAGGTTTTTAAGGGCACGGAAACCAAATCTAGGCTGCCTAGGTTAGACTCCACCCTCTGCCACCTACGGTGTGACTGTGGGCCCACTCCTCAGCCACGCCATACCCGTCTGTCTCCATCTGTGAAATGGGTATAATGATGGCCCCTACCTCGTAGGACGGTAATAAGTCTTTAACGAATTGATCTGGGAGTAAGCATCCAATTGCTGGGTACATATTGTTGAGTTGATATTTTCTTGAGATCATCTCATTTTTTTTTAAAAAAAAGCTTTAAAAAACTTAAGTTGAGCTCTACTTTAAGAAACAATTCTTCATAACAGCACAGATTGGATATGCTAGTTATACATTTTTCAAATTCAGTTTTGAATAAATGCATGACTATTAAAGTGAAGACACCTTGGGAGGGGGGATAGGCCTGGGGCAGAGCAGGCCCTGCTGGGGCCACTTGGGTCACTGCTGTGACAGCTGAGGGAACCGGGCTCATCCAGGACCCTGCTGGGATCCCCCTCCTGGGCCACGACCGGACCCCCCCCCCTCCCTCGGGCTCCAGGGACACTTCTGGATTCATCACCACGGCTCTCATGCGTGACTGCAGCGAGACTAGGATTCCTTTTTTGCTGAAATCACGAATTTTGGAGCTTTCTTGTCTCACACCCGCCTCTAGTGGGGGATGGCTGTGGAAATCGCACTCTGGCAGATAATTAAAATCTCAAGTGAGCGAGGAGCCAGGAGGCCTGCATCTGCTGAGATGTCCTGGAAGGCAGGGCGGCGGTGACGACGTGGTGGCCGTGGCTGGGGACGAGGCCCGAGGGGGCCCCCGGCCGCCCCTGACCCGCTGTTGAGCCCGCAGCCCTCTGCTCTGCTCCTCAGGCTGCGGCCTCGTCCTGCCCCGCTCTCAGTGGCAGCCAGACCGCCCCTCCCGTGAAAGCACCTCAGTGGTCCCCACGGCCGCTGGTGGCTCTGAGAGGGAGGTCCCAGCCCAGAGCTGCTGACTCAGAGTGGCAGGTGCGGCTGTGGGGGAGGAAGAAACTCTCCTCTACCTCAGGGGTCCCCAAACTTTTTACACAGGGGGCCATTCACTGTCCCTCAGACAGTTGGAGGGCCGGACTATAAAAAAACTATGAACAAATCCCTATGCACACTGCACATATCTTATTTTAAAGTAGAAAAACAAAATGGGAACAAATACAATATTTAAAATAAAGAACAAGTCAATTTAAATCAACAAACTGACCAGTATTTCAATGGGAACTAGGCTCCTCTCACTGACCACCAATGAAAGAGGTGCCCCTTCCGGAAGTGTGGCGGGGGCCGGATAAATGGCCTCGGGGGGCCGCATGCGGCCCGCGGGCCGTAGTTTGGGGACCTCTGCTCTACCTGCTGTCACACTGAAATCTATATGTGACTGGTTAGATTAACCAGAGCAAATAACCCCATTTAATTTCATGTGTATGTACAGGAACCCACACGAATGAGGCAGAGACCTCACACGCGTGAAAGGATCAGAGGCAGAGAGGGGAAAGGGGGTGTCTACAGCCTTCCGAGCTAAGGATGAGGTCAGGCGCCTCGGGTGTCAGAGGGGAGGAGGGTCACAGCAGGACGCCGAGAAGAGCAGACGTCCTGTGATTAGAAGTCCGCCCCGCCCTGTAGATAGGTCATAACACGTTATTTCTAGTGATAACTCTTACAGCGGACAAGGCCTCACATTGAGTGAGAACAAGGTGACCGGGGACTGAGCCCGGGGGGCCAGGCACGTTTACAGGGAGGAGAGAGATCCTGGAGCCGGGCTGGGAGGACCAGGACGGTGGGACATGAGGCCAGTTCCAGGGGCGGCTCACATGCCACGCCCACCGGTCAGGCGTCCGGTGAGAGACGGATCCCACGGACCACCAGCCTGGGATCAGCCTGTGGAGTCATTGTGACTTTGGCAGAACAGTGTTTTTTTTGTTTTGTTTTGTTTTTTTTGTATTTTTCTGAAGCTGGAAATGGGCAGAGACAGTCAGACAGACTCCCGCATGCGCCCGACCGGGATCCACCCGGCACGCCTGCCAGGGGCGACGCTCTGCCCACCAGGGGGCGATGCTCTGCCCCTCTGGGGCATCGCTCTGTTGCAACCAGAGCCACTCTAGCGCCTGGGGCAGAGGCCAAGGAGCCATCCCCAGCGCCCGGGCCATCTTTGCTCCAATGGAGCCTCGGCTGCGGGAGGGGAAGAGAGAGACAGAGAGGAAGGAGGGGGGAGGGGGGGAGATGCAGATGGGCGCTTCTCCTATGTGCCCTGGCCAGGAATCAAACCCGGGTCCCCCGCACGCCAGGCCGACGCTCTACCACTGAGCCAACCAGCCAGGGCCATGAACAGTGTTGATACAGGGTTTTTTTGGGGGGAAGCCTGGCAAAGTGGGTGTGGGGTGAACAGGGGAATTGGAAGCCACAAGCCTAGACAGTGGGGCGTCCCCGCAAAGGGGAGCAGAGACGGAGAGGAGGCTGGAGTTGGGGAGGGGACTGAGATCTGCGGGCAGAACCACTGTGTGTGGGGGGGGTATTTGCACAGTGAACACACGGGGGCCAGCACTTAGCAGTGATGGTGCCGAGGGGAGGCGGGTGGGCTGGTGGGAGTGTGTGTGAGGGCGGGGGAACCTCCAGCCCCCACTCCCACACCTCCACCAGCCCCCACATACGCTGTCAGCAGCGTCCCACTGCTGGTCCAGAGCCCCCTCCGCCTGGCAGGCTCCCGCCCCTCCTCCGAAGCCCAGATCCCTGGGGAAGGCTCTCGGTATCTGCTGAGGCAGGAAAGTCAATGGCCAATGTGGGAGGCTGGGGGGCAGGTGCCGTGGGAAGGCATGGGGCAGGCACTGTCTCCCTCAGCAGCTGGGGATGCTCAGAGAATAACTAAGAATTGCTGAGTTTAAACCTAACGTCGGGCAGACCCCCTGGGCTTGCCTGCTCCTCTGGGTGTTTGCGCTCTTTGTGGTCTTCAGAGTTATTTACAACCTGAACCTGGTAGAAAACTGACTTGACAGTCAAGCAAATGATTCTTGTCCAGAGTGATGCAAATTAGTTTTGCCCTGGAGATTTGATTGATTTCTGCTGCAGAAGTCAGATTTGCATCCACTAACGTATTCACTGTGGCACTCCTGACCGCCTGTTACTCAAGGGTCTGCTCCTTGGATTCTCCTTGAACCTGTTTTAATATCTTCCTCACTCCCTCATTATTAATGAGCTAAATCCTCTCTTTGACACGAGTTCATTTTATATTTGTACTGCGCTCATGATTTTACCTGTGACCCAAAGGACCCTTTAACAGCTGTTCAATTTTCTTTTCTTTCTTTCTTTCTTTTTTTTTTTTTTTTTTTTTTGTATTTTTCTGAAGTGAGAAGCAAGGAGGCAGAAAGACAGACTCCCGCATGTGCCCGACTGGGATCCACCCAGCAAGCCCACCAGGGGGTGATGCTCTGCCCATCTGGGGTGTTGCTCCATTGCAACTGGAGCCATTCTAGCGCCTGAGGCGGAGGCCATGGAGCCATCCTCAGCGCCCGGGCCAACTTTGCTCCAATGGAGCCTTGGCTGCGGGAGGGGAAGAGAGACAGAGAGGAAGGAGAGGGGGAGGGGTGGAGAAGCAGATGGGCGCTTCTCCTGTGTGCCCTGGCCAGGAATCGAACCTGGGACATCCACACACTTGGCTGACGCTCAACCTCTGAGCCAACCGGCCAAGGCCCCTAGCTGTTTAATTTGAAAAGGGGGCTAGTGTAGTCTGCAATAAGTAAGGACTGGGGGTGGGGATGGATAGAGAGGAAAGAAAATGTTTGCAAGGGATAAAACCCCTTCCAAATTAGTCCAGCTAAAGGGAGTTTTGCTAGAAAGATCCAGGGTCCTCTACTGAACCCAAGGATAGGAGAATGCCGGCCCTCATCTGAACTAGGTGGGGGATCAAGTTCGGCTTGATCATGACAAAATAAGCAGACTTTTCTTTCTCTCACGTGAGAGACGTCTAGCTGTCAGAAGCTCAGGGCTGGTGTGACAGCCCCTCCGTGTGCTGAAGGACTCAGTCTCCTCCTGTCTTTTTGGCTCTGTCATCCTGCGCATGTGTCCCCCATGAGTGTCACCTCCTTGTCCGATGTGATTGCTGAAGCTCCAGCCGTTGCTTCTGTCCTCTAAGCGTTAGGAAGAAGGAAACCTCCAGGTAGTCCCTCACTGCGTTCATGTTGCCCACGCGTCCTCGGGTTGGCCAGAACTTAGTCACGTGACCACCCCTAGCTGCAAAGGAGTCTGGGAAAGGAAACTGCTGACATTAAAGTTAGAAGCTCAGACTGTGGTTGGAATCCAGCCTGCAGCTATATTTTTGTTGGCCTTGGCAATTTTGAATATTTTAAAACATGATCAGACACTTAAATATAAGATTTGATACACACACACACACACACACACACATAAATTAAAAAAAGATCAGACTTCTGGCTTTTCTTAAATACTCAGAAGTCCTGACAATCCCAGGTTCACACTCTACATGGGAGTCTGTGGCTAGAAGGGAAGTGTCACCCCTTTAGATGGGGGGTGGGTGGGAGGGGCTTGCCCTCCAGGGGGCCCCACAGCTGTCCTAGGACCAGTGTCCACTCCTGTCCATTCAGTGCTGGCCTCTGGTGGAGAGGACTGGGGGCCCTGGGGCAATCCTCCAGATTGGGCTTTGGCACAGGTGTGTACCCCCAACCTAGGACAGGTGATAGTTCGTCTGCCTTGGCACCCTGGGAACTCTTGCAAGACAGGGCCAATTGCCAGAGCCTTGAGCTGCAGCTGACCAGCTGACCAGCTGACCGGGCACCTCCTGAATGCTGCATCTGTGGGACTCCAGACCCGTGTTAGCAGTTTCTCAGCGGAGCCCACAGGCCTCCTGCATCAGCTCACCTGGGGCACCTATCAAACTCTCCAGGGCGGGGCTAAGGACTCTGCACAACCCATTAAACTCTCCAGGGCGGGGCCAAGGACTCTGCACAGCCTATCAAACTCTCCAGGGCGGGGCCAAGGACTCTGCACAACCTATCAAAGTCTCCAGGGCGGGGCCAAGGACTCTGCACAGCCTATCAAACTCTCCAGGGCGGGGCTAAGGACTCTGCACAGCCTATCAAACTCTCCAGGGCGGGGCTAAGGACTCTGCACGTGGCACCGTCAGGGGTTCCGGCCCTGCAGGGGGGGAGTGGCTGCGGTAGGTCAGTGCCAAGGCTGTGCCGGGACTCCGAGGAGCTCTCCAGCCAGGGTCCGCTGGCCCTGTAACCAGGGGCTTCTCCTGTCCACAGGCCGAGCCCTGGGCTGCAGGGAGGGGTCTTCCCTTCACTTCCGTTTCACTGAGGTGGGGGAGGCAGGTGGGGAGGAGGAGAAGGCTCCACACCAGCCGCGCCTCTCCCCCAACCCCTCCGGCCGCTTCAGCCCCTGAGGCTCCATCCACTTCCTCTCTGGCGCGCTGGTGGACGGTGGCTGTTGGCATGTTATCTATACGCCATCCATTCTCCTTTATCTGTTTCCCTCTTCTGCCGGCTTCACTCCCCCTTTCTGGGGGTGGCGGGGGCAGGGAGCTCCCCGAGGGCCGGGCATGCGGCCCGTGCAGGCCGCCCACCCCAGGCCGGGCATAGGCCAACGAGCACTAGAAGCAGGACTGCAGCTGAAACCACCGGGGAGAGACACGCTCTCCTCTTGGCCGGGAGCTGTGGGGATGCAGGCTGGTGGCCAGCTTGTCCCCACAAAGGGCACTTCTGCCTGGGAAGGAAGCCAGTGTGGGAGAAAGCAGGGTTGACAGAAGAGAGGCCAGGAAAATGTCAGACGACATCCTGCAAGTCCCTGGACCCAGTCGGGCCTCAGAGGCAGCTCACTCAGTGCCAGTGGGTTCCCTCGCTTTGATAAAGTTAAGCTGAGTTGGTTTCCTGTCGCTGAAGAAATGACCGAAGGCCGGATTCAACGGGCAGCTCCCCCATCTGAAGCCCCGGGGGGCTGCCGCTGAGGACTCCATCCCCGCTCCACAGCTGGGGCTCGGCCACTGTCTGGGCCCTTCTGTGGCTTCTTGTAATTTGTATGAGATAGCTGCTCTCTTCCCTGTATTATTGCACTCCTTACCGCTTGATCTGTGGTGACAGCGGGTAGTTAATGTGTCTGCAGGAAAAGACATGCTGCTTTTGCCAAACCCGTGACTCTTTTTCTGATTGGCTGCCTAGAGTGCAGGGTTAAGAAATCAGGAGAAGCAATGCAGGGCTTGATTAGCAATGTCTGCCGTGTGAGCAGGATGCTAGCGTGAGCATGTATGTTACATCCTTGCCAGTGTGAGTCGTTCTCCTGTTACCGACAGCCTTTGAGCACGTATGTTACATCCTTGCCAGTGTGAGTCATGCTCCTGTCACCGACAACCTTTGAGCACGTATGTTACATCCTTGCCAGTGTGAGTCGTTCTCCTTTCACCGACAGCCTTCGAGCACGTATGTTACGTCCTTGCCAGTGTGAGTCATTCTCCTGTTACCGACAGCCTTTGAGCACGTCAGTAAGAGGGAATTATAATGGCTGCGTGCTTCGTGATTTCCTAAATTGATGCCGACTCTCAGGTCAGTTTAGCAGTTGGAACATGGAAAGATCTGGGGCCAGCGGTGACGGAGACAGCTGTGCCGAGGGGACGTCACAGAGGACAGGGCGTGTGACCAGCGGTGACGGAGACAGCTGTGCTGGAGGGGACGTCACAGAGGACAGGGCGTGTGACCAGCGGGCACGTTCAGACTCTGCCGCTTGTGGCGTGCTTCTGAGCGAACTACTTCCCCTCCCCAGGCCACCGTGACTGAATCTCCAGAGAGAGGGACTTGTGCTTGGGGACGTCAGAGCCACAGCCCATGCAGTCCTCTCCTGCACTTACTTCATGCTCTGGTGGCCTCAACCTGCTTGTCATTCCCCAAACACGTTGTTTTGCCTCTGTACCTTTGAGGTCATTTGTCCCCCCCCCCCCCATGAGATGCCACCCTGAGGAACTCCTCATCATTCCTCAGTGGTCTGATCAAACGTCCCCTCCCCCTCAGACAGGGGCCTCAGAGGCTCCACCTGGGTTGCTGTGCTGTGTGTCGCTTGAAGGCAGGTCCAGGTCGCACAGAGCTCAGCCTGTGACCTGCCACCAAGCAAGTGTTCGGACAAGGTTTGTTGAATGAATGAGTAAAGGACCCCTTTATAGAGGCACGAGGCTGCTGAAAAATGGAGGGAAAGAACATCTCAAGAAGTTTCCTGTATCACGCCTCCCTCTCTCCCTCCACCCCCCCCCCCCCCACCTCGTCCCTCCTTTCTCTCATCTCTCGTAGAATTTCCAAGCAGAAAGCGCCTCTGAGGTCATCGTCACTACCTTTGGGAGCAAAAGCCTGACTCATGGCGCTGGCCTGGGCTGGCTGAGTCAGCATGGGGGCCGGGGTTGGGGGCGGCCGGCTGGGCTCCCGATACGCCCCCACTTCTCGGGGCTGTGCCTCCGGACTCCCCCGAGTCCATTAGAGATGCTGTTTGCATGCTGAAGCCTGTTTTTCTTTGAACTTCCTGCAAATTGGACTGAATGTGCTAAATACATAATGAATCTGCTACTTCAGTACTTATTGATTTTCCCTTTGATTACATGGAATTTGCTGCTCTGATTTGGCTTCTGTAAGTTGAAAGGCATTCGGGAGAGATCTCTAATTTGTCACTCAACTCGCCCCCCGACTTGAAGTGAATGCAGAATGAGGCCTTAACACATTTTCAGGGTTGTGATCCAGATGATCTTCAATTGATGGCACCAAGTTCAATACAGCCAGTTTTTTTAAAAGGCAATTTTATTTACTTTTAAATATTTGCATTGATTTGAGAGAGAGAGAGAGATACATCAAGTCATTGAACCACTTAATTGTTCCATTTAGTCGTGCGCTCATTGATGGCTTCTTGTATGTACCCTGACCAGGGATCTTACCCGGGACCTTGGAGCACTGGGGTGAAGCTCTCCCCACTGAGCAACCCGGCCAGAGCCAATGCAGCCCATTTTTTAAAATGAGTTCCAATTATATGCCAGGCCCTGCAAAAATCTTTATAATGAGCCCTCCCTTCTCCCCAAGGCAGCACAACAGCCATGATTTCCAGGGATCGGCGTTCACAGGGGAAACACTGTGGAAGTCAGGAGTTCCCGGGAGGAGAGACGGTGGTGGGAGGGGAAGTGGAGACTTTGAGAGGCGCCCAGGCTTCCTAAGAGTGCAAGGTTAAAGGGACTTGGCGTCCTTGCAGGCCAGAGGGTCTCAGACGGGAGCGAGCATTAGACTCGCCTGGAGATTGTGACCAAGGGGCCGGTTCCCGGGGCCCCTCCCCAGAGAGTCTGATTCTGTAGGTCTGGGCTGAAGTTGAGATGGCTGACTGTATTTTGACCATGACCCCCCCCCCCCCGGGTGGTTCTGACCCCGGTGGTCGTCCGCCCTCAGGGCAGAGAGACGCCGAGCTGAACCAAACCCTCTCTGATGCCTTGAATTCTCTCTGTCACCTCCCCTCTGAGGGCCGTTCGTCCTGCCCGTGATACCCCTTGTGTTTGGAATTCCTTTGGGACAACTAAGACTGTTGGGAAGATTTATTAACTATGGAGTGTCTGGGGGCAGGGGAATGCCTTGTGAGGCAGAAAGTACACGCGGACAAAGGCTTCTGAGGAGAATAGCCGTGCGTTGCGGAAGGGAGAGGGAGGTAAACTGGGCAGAACCCTGAATTACAGAAAGACGTGCCGAGTCTGGGAGCTGACATTGCAGACTGAACTCAGATCAAGGGGGGCCTTCGATGCCAAATCGCACTGAAGCATGTCCAGTACGATCAGACACTGGAGTCCCTCTTGAAGATTTTCAGTAGGGAGCATCTCTTACCCTAACCAGCACCGGTGGAGTATGATTGCTGTCTGGCCTGGCTTTGTCAAGGACCCAGTTTCTGCCCTGGCCGGTTGGCTCAGCGGTAGAGTGTCGGCCTGGTGTGCGGGGGACCCGGGTTCGATTCCCGGCCAGGGCACATAGGAGAAGCGCCCATTTGCTTCTCCACCCCCCCCCCCTTCCTTTCTGTCTCTCTCTTCCCCTCCCGCAGCCAAGGCTCCATTGGAGCAAAGATGGCCCGGGTGCTGGGGATGGCTCCTTGGCCTCTGCCCCAGGCGCTAGAGTGGCTCTGGTCGCAGCAGAACGATGCCCCGGAGGGGCAGAGCATCGCCCCCTGGTGGGCAGAGCGTCGCCCCTGGTGGGTGTGCCGGGTGGATCCCGGTCGGGCGCATGTGGGAGTCTGTCTGACTGCCTCTCCCCGTTTCCAGCTTCAGAAAAAAAAAAAGAAAAAAAAAAGGACCCAGTTTCTGTCTCTCCCCTTCTCCTGGCTCTGCTTCCTCAGTGTTGACTCCATTATCGGGCCTCGTGTTACAGGATAGCTGCAGCAGCTCCAATCCTTTCACCTTCTCTCTCATTTCTCTCTAAGTAAAGAGCCGTAGTATATATTTTAAATGAACAGAAAGGGCATAAGGGCATCTCATTGGCTCTAACTGGATCAGGTGCCCATCTTTGACCCAATCACCGTGACTGAGGGACTGTGACATTCCAATTAGCTTACATCACATGTCTGTGGAAGGGATAGTGTCATCAGTACTGGAAACAAAGGGACTTCCCAGAAAGGTAGGAGATTTGATGAGTCAGTTTCAAACGATTTATTCAATATGCACAGAGAATGGCTCTGCTCTTAGCTGTGTGTGTTGGGCAGATGGGCGGAGGTGGAAGCCCCTTCCGTGGCAGGGGAGCCAGGTGCAGGGTGCAGATTTGGACAGCAGAGCGGCAGAGGAGGACTGCTTTGGAGGAGACAGACCAGAGTGCATGATGCCTTGCGGGCCACGTCCTGGCTCTTCCGTCTACTTCCTGAGCGGCCTTGGGCGGGTCACTCATCTCTCTGTTCCTCATGCTCCATCCCTGAGGCAGCACCTGAAATGTCTCCTGGAGAGAGTTACGTAGGAAGTTGATGAACTTAGCTACAGTCCCTGGCACATAATAACTGCTCAATAAACAGCAGCAATGACAGCATTTCCTCGATTCTGTGCCAGTATTGATTGTAGGTGAGTCGTTGATTTAATTAGCTTCTGGAAAGAACACGACCATCTCAGTTGTAGGAAATGCCCTGATTTCAGAAATGGTAGAACGTGGCAGGGAAGAGCGTCTCTGAGTTGAGCAAACGGACGTTGAGAACGAAGATGCCGGTGACCCTCTGCTAAGACGAGGATTGTGGGCAGGGGGCAAGAGCACAGACTTGGCGTCGCCAGAATCGCACATAAGCCCTGGTTTTGGGGCACCCAGTGGAGAAAAGGACTGAACAAGCTGTAGCTTCCTCTCCTTGCTCTCTCCGTGCCTCAGTTTCCCTGTTGGCTCTTCCTGTCCTAGGAAACCAACTTCATAATTTTTGCCTTCATTATGTGTCTTTATAAGTCACCCACTTTTCTACATTTTAAAAAAATAATCAAATTGTTTTGAAATTGAAGATAATTCCTTCCTGAAAATTATCAGGAGAGAAAAAGCATGCCCATTTTTTATCCCATCCCCTGAAGACAAATCTTCACCATCTGTGTGGAGTCTCTTCTGTCGCGTTTTCCTGTGTGTGAGGTTTTGTGATTGGCGCAGGGATAATCACCCTGTAATTTCACCTCTGTGCTGAGTTTTCTTCCCGCTCATTACTGGCTCCCTAAATAGAATTTTAATGATGATGATATATTTCATCACATGTCTGGAACTAGCTTACTTCCTTATTTTCTGATTCCGAACACAAAGTAGTCTCCCAGTTTTCCCCAGCGTGGCTCACACGGGGGTTGAAACATCGCTGCGGGAACTCATTTCATATTTCTAATGGCATCAGGAGGAGACAGTCTCCACTGTGTGAAACATTGGGATAAGTGTTGGGGGCAAACTTTTGGTTCTTGGTAGCCGATATGTTTTTAAAAGTTACATAGTTTAAAGACTGTGATCTTGTCGACATCTGAAAGTCCCGTTCGACATGCTGGGCGTATACACAAATGCGTGTGCACCAACACACGTGTGTGCCAGTTGAGTCTTTGCCATGAGTCTCCCCCAGGACTAGGAAGAGTCGGTCTGTGTCACCAGGGACACGGCCCTTCAAAGCCCCGTTACACCCCAGCTCAGCGTTAAAAGAACGCAGAGAGCATGTTGGCCAGGGGTCCCCAAACTACGGCCCGCGGGCCACATCCGGCCCCCCGAGGCCATTTATCCAGCCCCCACCGCACTTCCAGAAGGGGCACCTCTTTCATTGGTGGTCGGTGAGAGGAGCATAGTTCCCATTGAAATACTGGTCAGTTTGTTGATTTAAATTTACTTGTTCTTTATTTTAAATATTGTATTTGTTCTCATTTTGGTTTTTTACTTTAAAATAAGATATGTGCAGTGTGCATAGGGATTTGTTCATAGTTTTTTTTTATAGTCTGGCCCTCCAATGGTCTGAGGGACAGTGAACTGGCCCCCTGTGTAAAAAGTTTGGGGACCCCTGATTGGCCGTCGAGGTGCCACACCTTGTTCTGATGCTGGCGCAGGCACTGACTTTTGGCTTCATCCCTCCGATGCCTCTTGTCCTGCCGCCGACTCCCCACGAGGCCCTAAGCGGGTGCTCTCACCAGGGAGCCCCGCTCCTGAACCACCTCTCACAGTCTGCAGGAAACCCCCCCGGGGGTAAGAGTAAACATCAGAAGTTCCCATATTTGTTAAACACTTTTCTTTGGTGAAAAAAGAACACACATCGATAAAAGTACAATGCAATACAAACTGATGAGTTATTCTCAAACGAACATCCGTGTGAACCACCGTGCACATCAAGAAATACAAAATGGCCAGCGTGGCCTGTGGCCTCCTCCACTTCCCTGTTGGCCCCTCCCCTCTCCACCCCGGCCGGAGGGCCACTGTTCTGACTCCGTGCTCGTCCCTTGGTTTTTCGTGGTGCCCATCCCCAGACACGCTGGCCCCATGCTGCCCGGTTTGGGCTTTTCTGTAACAGAACCAGAAGTACGGAGCCTCTTGTATCTGACCTCTTCGGCTCAAAAGGCGCCTTGTTATGTAACACGTGGTCGAGAGGACTTAGGAGAACGGGCGGTGAAACAGGGAGGGGCCTCGGGAAGGAGCTGCGGGCTCCCTGGGCCACGGTGTGGGCTCCCTGGGCCCCACTGGAGAGTCAGAGCAAAGGGGGGACCTTGGGGACAGGGTCGGGGAGGGGAGGGGGCTTAGCCCAGGATGAGTTGTTGTTGCACATGGCTCCCCTGGTTGCATGTCTTCTGGGGTCCCTTAGAGCTCAGGAGATGCACGCCTGTGGAGGCAGGGGAGGGCGAAGGCAAGAGGGAAGGGAAAGGAGGAGATGGGGCGTGCTCTCCAGGGGGGGCGAGGACACACCGGGCCCTTTGTTTTGAGGGTGTTTAAAGGCAGGCAGGATCTCAGTAGAATATGCCCCAGCTTTTCCAGATGTGCCCTTTCTGGGTTATGGTCTCCACTGATTGGCCAGCGCCAGGGCAGGGGTCATCAGTCACCCCTATCCACCCCCCCACCCACCCCGGTTTTGCTGCTTCTCTAGGGCTGGGGCTGAACAACTACAACTGACGCCTAGATGTCATCTCCAGGGAGGTGACCTTCTGGATCTGGCTGTCAGTGGCTTCGGTGTGTTCAGCCCTGCCTCCGTTTCCCCATTCCACTAACTTCTTACTGCTGTGCCTCACAGGGCGTGGTGAGGCTCGTCCCCTGGCTGTGGCTCCAGTTCAGGGGTGACCGCCCCGACGACAGGGAGGGCGGTGGGCACGGAGACGGGCTCGGCAGAGAGAGGGCGCTCCTGCCTCTCGCGGGGCTCTTCTCTCCAGACCTGAGTTTTAGCCGAGTCACAAGGTTGGTGTTGAGTATGCAGGCAACCCCCCAGGTTATGAACGAGATCTGCCCTGCAGGCTTGAAGTGTTGAAGTCTTTATACGCACAGAAAAAGGTGCAAATGAATACTCTGTTAAGACAAACATCTGTCTGAGTTGCATTTAATAGGTTCCTGTACCTGTTCCAACTTACACCCAAATCCAACTCAAGAACAGACCTACAGAACCGATCTCGCTCGTAACCAAGGAGCCGCTTGTACTCCTAAGACTGAGCGACTATCACTGCAAATTTCAGAACCTTCCCATCCTTCCCCAAAGAAACCGCATCCCCGTTAGCAGTCACTCCCCCTGTCCTCCCTCCCCTGCCCCCTGGTCACCCCGATATCTAGGACATTTCACATAAACAGAGACTAGACGGCCTTTTGTGCCTGGCTGCTTCCCCTGCTCATGCCGTTTTTCGTTCACCCGTGTTGTTGCATAAATCAGAAAACTTCATCTCTTTCTATTCCGGGTAACGCCCCAGCGGGTGGGCAGACCACATTTTGTTTATCTCTCCGCCAGCTGATGGGCGTTTGGACTGTTTCCACTTCTTCACAATTATGAATAATGTTGTTATGAACGTTCCTGTTCACATTTTATTTTTTTTATGTGGACATATGTTTCAGTCCTCTTGAGGGTAGTCCTGGGCGTGGAGTCGCCGGGTCCTGTGGTGACTCTATATTTAGCTCTGGGAGAAAAGCAGCAGCTCGTTCCGCACAGCAGCTGCCCCGAGTTTCACATTCCCACCGGCCCCGCGCGCGCACGCGCACGCGCACGGGCTCCCGGCTCCCACGCCCACGCTGCCAACGCGCTCGCTGTTCATCTCTCGCTCTTGTCGGCCCGGTGGGTGCCACGTGGTGTTTCGTTGTGGCTCTGTGTTGCACCTCTCGGATGACTAATGGCGTGGAGCAGATATTCCCATGTTTATTGGCAACCTGTCTTCTTTGCAGAAATGTCCCGTGCCCGTCTTTTAACAGGGAGGGTTATTTATGTTTTTATTATTGAGTTGTAAGACTTCTCTATGATTTCTAGATACAGGTAGGTCCCTTATCATCTGGTAAAGCTTGCGAGGGTTTCCTCCCAGTCTGTGCACCGTCTTTTCTCTTTCTTGATAGTACCCTGTGAAAACACACACGCTTTAATTTTGATGAAACCCCGTTTATCTATTTTTCTTGTTGTTGCCTGTGCCTTTGGGTGTCGTATCTAAGAAAGCATTGTCTAATCGAACATCTCCAAGATTCACCTGTGTTTCCTTCTAAGAATTTTATCATTTTAGCACTTGTGTTTAGGTCTCTGATCCATTTTGAGTTAATTGTTGCATATGGCGTGAGGTAGGAACCAACTTTTTTTTTTTTTTCCTGTACGGATAGATAGTTGTCCCGGCACAAGTTGTTGAAAAGACTTTTTCCCCTGGTATCCCAGAGTCCTTGAGAGGACCTGAGAGAAGACAAGAGGAAAGTGGCTTTCAGACAGGTATTCCCAGCAGGCTCCACCACGTCCTGGGCCCTCCGCTCGCTCTCAGTTCCCAGTGAGAGCACAGCCAACTATAGAAATGGACTCAGGGCCCTGGCTGGTTGGCTCAGTGGTAGAGCGTCGGCCTGGCGTGCAGAATTCCCGGGTTAGAATCCTGGTCAGGGCACACAGGAGAAGCGCCCATCTGCTTCTCCACCCCTCCCCCTCTCCTTCCTCTCTGTCTCTCTCTTCCCCTCCCACAGCCAAGGCTCCATTGGAGCAAAGATGGCCCGGGCGCTGGGGATGGCTCCTTGGCCTCTGCCCCAGGCGCTAGAGTGGCTCTGGTCACAACAGAGTGACGCCCCGGAGGGGCAGAGCATCACCCCCTGGTGGGCAGAGTGTCGCCCCCTGGTGGGCGTGCCGGGTGGATCCCGGTCGGGCGCATGCGGGAGTCTGTCTGACTGTCTCTCCCCGTTTCCAGCTTCAGAAAAATACAAAAAAAAAAAAAAAAAATGGACTCAGAATTCCACGGGAACTTCTGTGATGCCTTGGGCTCCCGGAATGCTGTCTGCAAAGACCGGGACAGGAAGGTCTGTGGAGTCCGACAGCCTCGCTCTGCTGGGGGAGCCTGGAGGCTCAGGAAGCGGAGACCCACCCGAGGTCACAGCCGGTTAGCTGTGCAGCCGGAGCAGCGTGAGCAAGTGCAGAACGGCCAGCCTCCCCTGCACACCCAGAGTGCCCCGGGCCCGGGCTAACTCTCTGAGGGCTCTGGAAGAATGAGCTGCTCCTCTGACACACTCAGCAAGAAATAGCATATAGAATGATGAAAACTAATTGCAACATGAAAAATAATTACGGCTTTTAAAAATGTAAACGCTGAAAGCCCTCTTTCCAGGAAGAAGTGGAAGCATCCGCTTCCCCACCCGCACCCCATGGCATGGCTGGCGCTGCTGGGCCCTCCTGCCTAGTGGTTGGTGGGGTCAAGAGTTCCCTAGAAGTGAGAGCTTGGGAGGGTCCTACAGGCAGAGACGGGGAAGCCGGTCAGTGGACTGAACAGCAAAGTGGAAGGCAGAAATGCTTCTCCCAGTGATGCCGCTAGCCTGAGGCGCAGTTTACTCTTCTGTAAAATGGGTGAGATACCGTTGGCTGCACCTCACAAACACTCAACCGACACGGCCCAGACATGGGTTTATTTACCTCCTTACATGACAAGAAGCCTCGCCAGCTCTGCTTGTCAGGACTCCCGGGCAGCCGCTCTGAGGATCTCTTGTCTTCTCCTCGGCTGGGAGGGCCGTCCCGGGTCTCAGCTCTAATGGGGACCACGGGCCACAGTCTGGGAGGCAAGCACGTGCAGGGTCAACATGAGAAAGTCCAAACCTGTAAGAATTTTTCTATGAGTTTATCTGAGTCAAACTCTTGACAGTTGTAAGGAAGGAAAATCTCAACGGATTGAGAAATTGCTCCGGAAAATGGCAGTTTCTCCACTTATTTTATACACAATCAAAGGGGAAGACAGAAGGGGGTTCCGTGAAATCTGCTGTGATGGATCAGGGAGGCGAGAGAGAGCAAGGCGGGGAGACCTCTGGGACTGGATACAAAGTAAAAGGAATAGATACATCCTTACCCAGGCAGACACCACACAGCTCGCAGTGAACAGTTATCATGATAATAATAAAAATGGGGGGACTGCGGCTCTGGCCCAGAGCCGAGGGGCCTGCAAAAGAACGTTACTGTTACATTTCAAAGGTATATGATCAGGTGTGCCATTGTAGCTGCAAAAAGACAACAGACAGGCTCAATTGAGGTAAACACTGACTTCTGTGAGAGAACAATAACCATGCGTGGGCCCTAGGACCGGACCACCTACCATGAACTGCTTTTAGTTACAAAGTTTTCATTTCAGACCGTCCAGGGTAAGGCCACACACAGGCTACCCCTGAGCTTGTCAGGTTCAGCATGTGGCCTCTTTCTCATCTACGCGTGGATAGGACATGGAGTTAAGTGCCGTGAAAATGGACAGAGCACAGTGGCAGGAAAAGCAGGGGACAGGTCTCTCGGGGCTCCCATCCAGGCTAAGACCTGAGGTGGGAGGAGCAGCCGGAGCCGAGACGGGTGGAGGGAAGGGAGATCCAGCACGTGCAAGGGCCCTGGTCCTGGGCGTCCAGCTTCTCACCTCCTTTGCTTGGGACAACTCAAGTGGAGCCACTTGGGACCATTCCGACAGCAGACAACCAAGAGCCCTGAAGTCTTGGGGGGAGAATGCAAGGTGCCCAGTTCTAGATTAGTCATCCGGGTGGCCACTGCCACCATTAACCTCCCAGTGATACCAGCACACGGGGGGCACTGCCATTGATGTCCCAGTGATACACAAGGGGGCACTGCCATTAACGTCCCAGTGATACCAGCACACAGGAGGCCACTGCCATTGACGTCCCAGTGACACCAGCACACGGGGGGCCACTGCCATTGATGTCCCAGTGATACACAAGGGGGCACTGCCATTAATGTCCCAGTGATACCAGCACACGGGGGGGGGGCACTGCCATTAATGTCCCAGTGATACCAGCACACGGGGGGGCCACTGCCACCATTAACGTCCCAGTGATACCAGCACACGGGGGGGGGCACTGCCATTAACGTCCCAGTGACACCAGCACACGGGGGGGGGGCACTGCCATTGATGTCCCAGTGACACCAGCACACGGGGGGCCACTGCCATTGATGTCCCAGTGATACCAGCACACGGGGGGGGGCACTGCCATTGACGTCCCAGTGACACCAGCACACGGGGGGGGGGCACTGCCATTGATGTCCCAGTGACACCAGCACACGGGGGGCACTGCCATTGACGTCCCAGTGATACCAGCACACGGGGGGCACTGCCATTGACGTCCCAGTGACACCAGCACACAAGGGCCACTGCCATTGACGTCCCAGTGATACCAGCACACAGGAGGCCACTGCCATTGACGTCCCAGTGACACCAGCACACAGGAGGCCACTGCCATTGACGTCCCAGTGATACCAGCACACAGGAGGCCACTGCCATTAATGTCCCAGTGACACCAGCACACAGGAGGCCACTGCCATTGACGTCCCAGTGACACCAGCACACAGGAGGCCACTGCCATTGACGTCCCAGTGATACCAGCACACGGGGGGCACTGCCATTAATGTCCCAGTGATACCAGCACACGGGGGGCACTGCCATTGACGTCCCAGTGATACCAGCACACGGGGGCCACTGCCATTGACGTCCCAGTGATACCAGCACGGGGGGGGCACTGCCATTAATGTCCCAGTGATACCAGCACACGGGGGGCACTGCCATTGACGTCCCAGTGATACCAGCACACGGGGGCCACTGCCATTGACGTTCCAGTGATACCAGCACATGGGGGCCACTGCCATTGACGTCCCAGTGATACCAGCACACGGGGGGCCACTGCCATTGACGTCCCAGTGATACCAGCACGGGGGGGGCACTGCCATTAATGTCCCAGTGATACCAGCACACGGGGGGCACTGCCATTGACGTCCCAGTGATACCAGCACACGGGGGCCACTGCCATTGACGTCCCAGTGATACCAGCACATGGGGGCCACTGCCATTGACGTCCCAGTGATACCAGCACACGGGGAGCCACTGCCATTGACGTCCCAGTGATACCAGCACACGGGGGGCACTGCCATTAATGTCCCAGTGATACCAGCACACGGGGGGCACTGCCATTAATGTCCCAGTGATACCAGCACACGGGGGGGGGGCACTGCCATTGACGTCCCAGTGACACCAGCACACAGGGGGCACTGCCATTGACGTCCCAGTGACACCAGCACACGGGGGGCACTGCCATTGACATCCCAGTGATACCAGCACACGGGGGGGGCACTGCCATTGACGTCCCAGTGACACCAGCACACAGGGGGCACTGCCATTGACGTCCCAGTGATACCAGCACATGGGGGGGCACTGCCATTGACGTCCCAGTGACACCAGCACACAGGGGGCACTGCCATTGACGTCCCAGTGACACCAGCACACAGGGGGCACTGCCATTGACGTCCCAGTGACACCAGCACACAGGGGGCACTGCCATTGACGTCCCAGTGACACCAGCACACAGGGGGCACTGCCATTGATGTCCCAGTGACACCAGCACACGGGGGGGGGGCACTGCCATTAACGTCCCAGTGACACCAGCACATGGGGGGGGCACTGCCATTAACGTCCCAGTGATACACGGGGGGGGGCACTGCCATTGACGTCCCAGTGACACCAGCACACGGGGGAGGGCACTGCCATTGACGTCCCAGTGACACCAGCACACGGGGGGCCACTGCCATTGATGTCCCAGTGACACCAGCACACAGAGGAGGGCACTGCCATTAACGTCCCAGTGACACCAGCACACAGAGGAGGGCACTGCCATTAACGTCCCAGTGATACCAGCACACATCTCTCGGTTCAGTAAACAGTCCCGGAGAGAGCAGCAAGCCTCTGAGAACAGGGTCTCGTGGAAACACAAGTGCACGGTTCACCTTGCTTCTGCTCCTGTCCTCCTGTGATTTTTTTTCTCCACCCGGAAACAAGAGAAATGTTACAGAAATGTCAGTGAAATATCATCGCTTTGCCCATGACTGATAAGACGCTGTGCCATCCAGCTCCTTGCTGTTTCTCTGATCCTGCCTCTTACCTCCCCCCCCCCCCCACAGACACTGGGTTCTAGCCCTCCGGGCCTGGCCTACTGCTGTGCTTGCAGTCTGCCCGGGCACTCCTGCCTCAGGGAGCCCGGGATCCTACCGCCACTCTCTCTGTGGCGAACTCTCACTTCCCCCAGGCCTCTGCTCCAACATCACTTCCTCAGAGTCACTGTCATCTCGCCCTGCCTGTCACACACTTGTCTATATATCGTCAGCTCCATCAGAGCAGAGACTCCGCTGTGTCCCTGTCCTCAGTGCCCACACGGAGCCTGGTACACGATAGGCAGCTCCGGGAACCCTTGTTAAATAACTAAAATGAAAGAAGGTAGACCCGTGTGTGAGATCGTACAGCTGTTTTATATTCCAGCTTACAGTGTCTGAGCGTGGCGACCCTGTTCACAGCGACTTCAGGAGGGGGGTGGAGGGGAAGGAAGGATCACTCTCCCAGGTGGAGGAGCACTGTGAGATCGAGGCGTCCGCGGGGTGTGCTGTGGACATCTTGGAAAATCAGGAGGAAAGCGGTGCTGAGCTGGAGAGGGGGCACTTGGGAGGCATCGGCACGGCCTTGGTCACACAGGCCCGTGGGGCCTGCCTTCAGGAGCGCGCCGGGTGGGAAGACACGGGGCTCTGACCTGGTGGACTGGGGGGAGGACGATGAGAGGGGGACCCTCAGAGCGGGGGCGGGGGCGGGGGGAAGAGCCAAGGAGCCCCTGTGGCCAGTGGCAGGGGTCACAGGGACACTGAGGAAGAGGAGGCCTGAGCAATGGTCCTGTTTCAGGAACAGCAAGGAAGAGAGACCTGGAAATTACACTTCTAAAGTCAAGTATTGTGTCAGCCATCCTTAGGAGAATTCATTTCAAAAATAGCCACAAGGTTGAAGACTAAAAGCAGAAAAGTCATTCCCAGCAGTACTTAGTCAGAGCAATGGAATCTGGCATTTTTCCACAAGGTCCCGGACTTGGGGCTCATCAGTCACGTTGGTCCATGGGGGAGGGTTCTTTAAAAATGTAGTTGTTTTTTGTTTGTTTGTTTGTTTGGGGTTACTTTGCTAGCGCTTAAACATTAGGAGAATTCACATAAAAATGCAATTTCAAGTTTCTTTGCAAAACTTGAATCTTTGGAAGCGCTGATCCCTGACTCCCACGAGGCCTCAGCTGCCTGTCTTCTTTATTGTATGGTTAATTCTTAATGTTTGGTTAAGCAAATAATTTTTTAAAACCTTTTATTATGGAAAAACTTCACACATACTAAGAAGCAGAGATGAGATTAATATAGGGACACCCCCGTGTCATCACCCAGCTTCAGCAATTAACACGCCGCCTCTCTGGTTTCTCCCGTCTCTAGCCCAAACTTTCGGGGAGGGGGTGAGCATAAATATTTTAAGTCAAAGTCAAGACACCATGTGGTTCTTTCTGCCCATAAATGCAACCATATGGCTTTCTACGGAAGAAGACTTGAACCACACGCCATTGTCACACTCAGCAAAATTAATGATCTTTTTTTTTTAATATCATCTAATCCCCAAACTATGTTCAGAACTCCCGACGGCATTGGGTTGATGTGTCCTAACCTTCTTTCACCTGTAGGACTCCCTTCTCCCTCTCCTTTTTGTGTTTTCATTGGTTGAGGACACAGCCCACTATGCACATTCCGGGGGGACCTGAAGGTTTCCTCCCGCTGTGTTTTCCACGCTCGTCTCTCCTCGCGTTCCCTCTAATCCAGGGGTCCCCAAACTTTTTACACAGGGGGCCAGTTCACTGTCCCTCAGATCGTTGGAGGGCCGGATTATAAAAGAAACTATGAACAAATCCCTATGCACACTGCACATATCTTATTTTAAAGTAAAAAAACAAAACGGGAACAAATACAATATTTAAAATAAAGAACAAGTAAATTTAAATCAACAAACTGACCAGTATTTCAATGGGAACTATGCTCCTCTCACCACCAAAGAAAGAGGTGCCCCTTCCAGAAGTGTGGCGCGGGCCGGATAAATGGCCTCGGGGGGCCGGATGTGGCCCGCGGGCCGTAGTTTGGGGACCCCTGCTCTAAACTGTTTCGGACTAGAGACTTGGTTGGATTCAAGTTCACTCCTTTCTTTCTTTCTTTCTTTCTTTCTTTCTTTCTTTCTTTCTTTCTTTCTTTCTTTCTTTTTTTTTTTTTTGCAAGTATTCCTCGTTGGGAGTGCCATTTACTTCCCAATGCCTGATATTGACAAGCCTGTAATGTCTGATGTTCCGTACTTTAGAGAATGGTTAGCGAGTTTGGATGGTGGCGAGTTAGGAGATCTCGCCATGGTCAAGTTCACCACCGGGCCCTGGCCGGTTAGCTCAGTCGGTTAGAGCAGTGGTCCCCAACCTTTTTTGGGCCACGGACTGGTTTAATGTCAGAAAATATTTTCACGGACCAGCCTTTAGGGTGAGACGGATAAATGTATCACGTGACCGAGACAAGCGTCAAGAGTGAGTCTTAGATGGATGTAACAGAGGGAATCTGGTCATTTTTAAAAAATAAAACATTGTTCAGACTTAAATATAAATAAAACGAAAATAATGTAAGTTATTTATTCTTTCTCTGCAGACCAGTACCAAATGGTCCGCAGCCCGGGGGTTGGGGACCACTGGGTTAGAGCATCGTCCGGAAACAACAAGGTTGTGGGTTTCCTCCCCGGTCGGGGACACATACAGAAACAGGTCGACGTTCCTGTCTCTTTGTCTGTCTGTCTGTCTCTCTGCCTCTTTCTTAAAAAAAAAAAAAAAAAAAAAAAGAGCCTGACCTGTGGTGGCACAGTGGATAAAGCATCGACCTGGAAATGCTGAGGTTGCCGGTTTGAAACCCTGGCTTGCCTGGTCAAGGCACATATGGGAGTTGATGCTTCCAGCTCCTCCCCT
This sequence comes from Saccopteryx leptura, assembly GCF_036850995.1. Taxonomy (NCBI): domain Eukaryota; kingdom Metazoa; phylum Chordata; class Mammalia; order Chiroptera; family Emballonuridae; genus Saccopteryx; species Saccopteryx leptura. Next base: position 190,747,191 of record NC_089508.1, on the reverse strand, counting down.
CTTCTCTCCCTCTGTCTCTCCCTCTCCTCTCTAAAAAATGAATAAATAAATAAATAATTAAAAAAAAAAAAAAAGAAGTTTGCCTTCGAACAATTGTTGTCTCGATCGGGCATTTTTCAGCTGGAACACAATGCCTCCGTGGAGGTAAGAACTTGTTCTTGGAGGAGGATAGAAAAACTGTTATTCTTCTAAGGTATAAAGGTCTTACTTCTCTGAAGTACAGCTGTCCATATAGAGCACCTGGGCATATATTTATATATAGCATATCTGCGGTATTACATTTTCATGGGAGGAGGTCTGTGACTAAGGGAAAAGGTCTCAAGTACCTCCTGGGGGGGTGTGGACAGTGCAAGGTAGGTTGAGAAACACTGCTATGGATGTGCTCACGCAGGAGGGGTGGCGCACTGGCATGCTCTCGTGCTGTCACTCCTTGGCTGTGAGGAGTTTTCCTTATCATGTCTTTGGCTTTCCTGAAATCCAGTCCATGCGAGGAAGGTCAGATAAATACTGGACTCTTATCCTCTGTCGATTTTCCGCACCATGAGTTCCTGCCTAGCCACTTCCAAAGGACCCGGTGTTGTTTTTTTTCTCTAGTGTCATTTGACTGAACAGATTTCACATACTTTGTGTGATTTTTTCAGCCTATTTCAGTGGCTGTTGTTCTTAATACTCAAATCAGTCTGGCTTTGGCCAACGAGAGCCCCTCCAAATAAACTCCTGTGTCTATTGACATGAACCCAATAGTCTGATAGATTCTTGCTTTCAGTCACGACAAGCTCTCCCAGGTGCATCTTTGATGGTTCTTGTCCCCGACCTTCAAACATCTGTTTCTCTCAGAAGCACTGTGTCTTGTTAGAGGGATATGGCAATTAGAGCCCACAGTCTGAATGATCAGGGTGCTCACTGCTACTTGGTTGTCAGTGTTTCCAGTTGTTTTCAGTGGCCAGAAGTGGCAAAAAGTATTTCTAGAAAGTGAAAAAAAAAAAAATGAGTTCATATAGCTATTTCCAATTCAAATGAAAAGTACAGTTTTTGGCCCTGGCTGGTTGGCTCAGCGGTAGAGCGTCGGCCTGGTGTGCGGGGGACTCGGGTTCGATTCCTGGCCAGGGCTCATAGGGGAAGCGCCCATTTGCTTCTCCACCCCCTCCCCTCCTTCCTCTCTGTCTCTCTCTTCCCCTCCCGAGCCAAGGCTCCATTGGAGCAAGGATGGCCCGGGCGTTGGGGATGGCTCCTTGGCCTCTGCCCCAGGTGCTAGAGTGGCTTTGGCCGTGACAGAGCGACGCCCCGGAGGGGCAGAGCATCGCCCCCTGGTGGGCAGAGCGTCGCTCCTGGTGGGCGTGCCGGGTGGATCCCGGTCGGGCGCATGCAGGAGTCTGTCTGACTGTCTCTCCCCATTTCCAGCTTCAGAAAAATACAAAAAAAAAAAAAAAAAAAAGAAAAAAAAAGAAAAAAGAAAAAGTACAGAGTTTATATTGAACAGTTTTTATATATTTTTATTTTTCCTATTATACAAATGATCTTAGTTTCTAACACATTAATATAATTATTTATTTGCTTTATCCTACTATGTACACATATAAGATAATTATACATGCACATAGAGGTCTAACCTACCAATACTAATATTTTTACTAAATATCTGACAACTGAACACAGTTTAAAAGTCTTTTCCTGTTTCATTGCTTTAAAAAGGTAACTTGAAATAATTCTTCTGTGTGTAGTTCTGCCACTAACCTTCCACACAGCAAGTTTTCTTTCTTTCTTCCTTTTTTTGTTAGAGTTTTTCTTCTGCTTTGATTTTTAAAAATTATATAAAACATCTACATGGTTACCAAAAAAAGATGTAAAACCTGGTACATTTAGAGTCGTTGAGCTTTCATTTCTATTTCTATTTCTCTTGGTATTTAGGACGCTTGTCTTTTCATTCTAATGGTTGTTTGTCTCCAGTTCATTCCTGAGCTTTTCAATTCTGTTTTATGTTCTTTCTTTTTTTTTTTGTATTTTTCTGAAGCTGGAAACGGGGAGAGACAGTCAGACAGACTCCCGCATGCGCCCCACCGGGATCCACCCGGCACGCCCACCAGGGGCAACGCTCCGCCCACCAGGGGGCGACGCTCTGCCCACCAGGGGCGACGCTCTGCCCACCAGGGGGCGACGCTCTGCCCACCAGGGGCGACGCTCTGCCGCGACCAGAGCCACTCTAGCGCCTGGGGCAGAGGCCAAGGAGCCATCCCCAGTGCCCGGGCCATCTTTGCTCCAATGGAGCCTCGGCTGCGGGAGGAGAAGAGAGAGACAGAGAGGAAGGAGAGGGGGAGGGGTGGAGAAGCAAATGGGTGCTTCTCCTATGTGCCCTGGCCGGGAATCGAACCCGGGTCCCCCGCACGCCAGGCCGACGCTCTACCGCTGAGCCAACCAGCCAAGGCTTTATGTTCTTTCTTAATTGCTACCGGTTCTTTTTTTTTAGCTTTCTAGCTCATTTTGAAATATTAGGTGATACTTTTCTTCTACTTGGAGTTATATATTTCTCATATGCTATTATTTTTCTTGTATACGTCACTCTGATGGTAACTGTCTTGTTTTTTTTCTTATTTCTTCTCCACGGTCTTTTTCTGTTTATTCATATTTAAGTGAGATGAGTTTCCCCATACTTTTCTGAGGAAATTCGTCTTGTTGAAGCTGATTTCCCAAAACAGGGAGAATTATGACTCTCGCACAGATATAATAAATATCAACACATATTAAATATCACATATGTAACACATATAAATATTGACACATATAAATAACACATACAAATATCAACACATAGCAAGAGAACTGGGCAGATGTTATAAAGGGAAGTCAGAAAAGTGCAGATTCCTGTGAAGTAAAGGAGTGTTGAAATCAGTTACAAAAGAAGGAAAGTGAGTGTGTGTGAAGTCACTGAAACCTCTGTGAGACAGGACAGAATCGACATGCCCATCAGTGTCATCCTACTTAGAGTTGTGAAAGCGCCCCCCTCAGAATCAGAATCTGTTCACGCCTAGCGTGAGATCTAGATATTGCAGTTTTTCACTGAAGTACAAGATTCTTCTTCTACCTTGTGCGGGAGGTGGGGGTGTGCCAGCTCCTCTGGCTGCCGTGACCGTGGACGCCCCACAGCACGGAGGACTTGCCCACCTGGACCAAGAGACCCGACCAAACACTAGCCTGGCACCACCTGCACGAGGCCATGTCTCCGAAGGTGACCCTAGGCCCCATGTGGAGTCTTCGCTCAGGAAAGCCCCATGTACACGGTCCTTACCCACATGTCAACCACTCTCCACTTACCTCCCTCCTGTGCTTTCCACCTCCTCATGTCCCCTCTTTGTTCCCCCTTCAAACACCTCCGTCACCTTCGTCTTAGCCAGAGTTGAGCTCGGTTTACTGGGGTCTCTCTGCCCTATGCCCTAGTCTAAATAAACTCTCTGAACCTCAATTTCCTCATCTGTAGAATGGGAACAATATAGACACAAAGACTTTGAGACGTTGTCGATGGCTCTTCTGCATCCCTTGAGTAGTTTCAGTTTGTTTTATTTTTAAAAACAGATGTGTGTGTAGAATTTTTTTAAAATTCCTCTTTGAAGCAATATTCCCTGTTAAGGGCAAAAAAAAAAAAAAAAAAAAAAAGAAGAAGAAGAAAGAAGAAGGAAACCGGGAACTCATTGCTCCTCCCTCTGCCCGTCAGTCAGGGCTCTTCACAGGAAAAGAAGAAGAAAGGAGAAAAAGCCTCTCAGCCCCCGATTCAAATTAACCCCTTTTAGGACTGCGTGTTTTTCCTTCTGCACTGATATCTCCCTGTGCCACATTTTCTACCCTTTTAAAAAGCTGCCAGGGATGATTAGAAACGAGAACAAAAGGATTAGAGACTCAGAAAGGTACAATCACCCCTTTTATTATGCAAACGAGCCCCTTTGAGTCTGCCTTCCCCGGGTGGTTGCTTGGTGCCCGTGCGCCAGACAGGGGCCGCTCAGATGCAGATGTGGAAGGGAAGGTCCCAGGTCTCTCAAGCCCCCTTGCCTCCAAAGCCAAATCACTCTTCTCTCCGAAGCCCCCATTGTCTTCTTCAGAGCGTGGTCTATGCTTCCTGGGGGGGAAATAAATTTTAAACGACTGTTCCAGGCTAAGAGCTAAAAAGCCAATCCTCTGGTTTCCCAGAGAGGGACCTCTGTCACGCCGCGGGCTCAGCCCTGGGCCGTTTTTTCCTGCCCCAGGGCTGAGCCCGGGTCCCATTTCTCCAAAGAGCCTCCCGTGTGCCAGGCAGGGTGCCACGGCACTCTCTCTCCACTGTCTCCTTTCATCCTCCGACAGCTGCAGGACGGTCACGGGGCAGGGCCTCCTGTTCTTACTCTGCAGATAATGAGTCCGAGAGGTAGCCAGATAGCGCCACTCAGCTGGTGAGCGCACAGCCAGGGGCAGAGCGTGTGCACCACCACACAGCATGCACACAGCAGGCTTTGGGGCCGGCGCCCAGGCCTGGGTTGGTGTCATTCTGGGCCCTGAGCTCCAGAAGCAGAGCCAGACAGGAGGATTCGCATGAGGCAATCCAAAGAAAGAAAGAATAAGTAAATGAATGAATGGATTCCAATCCCAGAACAATGAGACAGAAGAGCCACAAGAACATGGCTTTGAACTCGGGTGTCTGGGTCCCAGGGTCAGCCACGCCAGGGGCCCTGCAGTGTGGCCTTTGCAAGTTAACTCGCCTCTCTAGATCTCTCTGCTCATCCTTCAAAGGGTGCCCGAAACACCTTCCTCTCAAGGTCAGGAGAAAGATAAAATAGAATGATCCACAGGGAAGCTCTTTGTTCACTTAATAGCATTTTGTAGAGGGAGACACAATGTATTGTCCAAACCAGGGCAATTGAGAACCGGAAGGGGAAGCTATTAACAATGACATCCAGTCAACCCATTCTCCTAAGTGTGCAAATTCTTAGCTGGGCTTCCTTAAAGCACAGAAGAGAAGTCCTTGGGGGGGTGGGGTGGGGGGGAAAGAACCCTTGGGAAGTGATTAATGAGATCATTAGCTCAGCCTTCTAGGAGCCTGACTTGGAGAACTTGGCTCCAAGTCAAGGGTCCCACCCACTCCCCAGGTCTCCGGGACAAGCCACAGAATTGTCAGTTTTCAGTTCCACCCAGCAGAGGCGAGATTGTGGCCGCGCTCTTCCTGTGTGTATTTGACTCCTGTCTGCGCCTCTCGAAGGCTGTGTGATCTCGGGCGAGCTACAGCCTCTGTCTGCCCCGGTTTCGCTCCCTGCGTGTGAGGAGCGGGCTCTGAGCACAGCCCCTGGCAGGTGGGAGCACCGTCACAGGCACTCTCCCTTTTCCCTTTGTGTGAACCGGGGAGCCTGCTGCAGTACTTATTGAAATTTGAGCGTCACAGGGGACAGTGAAAATTAGATCCAGTTGATTGCGGTAGTCTGTTATATTTCAGAGGGTAGTGCAAGAAAAAAAAAACACAAAAAACCCTGCTATGTGTAATTGTCATTACCAGAAATAATGACAATGACAGCGGGGGCAGAAGTGATGGATCCCCTCCCCCCGCCCCACACACCCCGCTGGCCCTCTGGCGGTGTCCCGAGAGCTGACCGCTCCCCTCTCCAAGCATCAGCGCCTCTCTTCTTTGACGGGGGCTACTCCCTCTGTTGCACATGCGCCCCAGCATGTGCCGGGCTGGTCACTGACCCCCAGGCAACCCTTGCATGATAGGAGCGAGTGGGGTCTGGACGTCCCAGCGTCCCAGCCTCTGGGTGGGGGATGGGTCTGACCTGATGCCACGCTGTCTCTCAGAGGGTCCCAGCGCGGTGCCCACCGCAGGAACCCACGCAGAGAACGCCCTGTGCTGGTTTTTCACTTCCACTGTCCCAGTTCCCCACTGTGCTTCCTGGGGTCACCTGACAAACCACCGTAAGTTCAGGTCTTACTCACTGAGGAACCCAAAGTGAGACGGTAGCCACTCCGGTCGGAAGGCGTGTCCCTTCCCAAACTCATGAGACACCCCCCCAGTGTGATGGTGTTAGGAGGCAGGGTCTCGGGGGTCGTTCAGGTCCTATGGGCAGAGCCTCCGTGAACTGGTTCGGGTCCTTTTCAAAGAGACCCCAGAGAGCCCCTGGCCCCCTCCACCACGTGGGGTGACAGCGAGAAGAAGGCAGTCAACGAGGAAGGGGTCCTCACCGGACACCGCGTCTGCCGGGCCTGGATCCTGGACCCCTAGCATCCAGACCCGTGAGAAACACATCCCTGTTGTTCGTATGCAGCCCAGCCTGTTGCGTTTTGTCTGAGCGGCCCCAGCGGCGTCGGACAGCCCAGCGCCGGGCTGTCCACTGGACCTGCACCGCTCACAGGATCCTTGTAGAGACCCCTGGGAGGCGGCACGATCATTATCCCCATTTTACAGATGCGACAGCTGAAACTCAGGTACGTGACTCGCCCCCAAGTTCACGCAGCGACGTGGTGAACCAAGACTTTGCCGGGCCGAGGGCCTGGGCCAGAAGTCAAGTTTGAACCGGGCGATTCTGTTCTGACGTCTCTCCCTTATTCATCTGATGTGAAGACTCTCATTCAGGGGGGATGTTGGGGGCCATTTCCTCGGGGAAGGGGTGGACGGGAAATATCTAGACTACAGACGCCGATGGTCAGGACTTCTAGATGAGGCTGGGATTCTGATCAACAGAAGAGTTTAGTGGGGTCTTAGGAAGAGGCCATCACTGTGTGCCCATGGTGTCACTGGAGGCATACAGGGGTGAGTGCTCTGACAGAGGCCGTTCCCGGGGTGCTGGGCTCAGGGGGAGGTGGGGGGTCCTCCCTGGAGCAAGAGGGGCTCTAACTCTGCCCCTCCCTCTGCGGGGAGGGGGTGCCCTGCTGGGAACGGCCCCACGTCATTCTTGGAGGGATTATTTCTGGTCTGAGGGATCAACAAACCCCAGTCTTCCTCTATAACCCACAGCATCCCCCAAAGTCAGGGCTCTGGGCTTTGAGGACCTGCTGAGCTTGGGGAAACTGAGGCAGCTCTGCCTGGGCTCCGTGTACACTGAGTGCTTTCTGCGACCAGACTCAGGTCCCCCAAGGGGGGGCTTCCGGTGCACGTTCACTGAGGACGAGCCCCTAAGTTTAGCTCTTGCTCACGAATTTGTGACCAGGTCACCAGGAAACTTCATTCTAAAATCAAAGTATAAGAAGGAAAGCGTTTTTTTTTTGTTTTTTTTTAATCTAGAGGGAATTAAAGTCTGGAAAACATCCAGGTGAGAGGACGGAGCGGTGAGAATGCTGGAGAGCTGTCTGTTTCGGGTCTCCCCACTCCGAGGGGTGCAGACCCCTCCTCTCAGTCCCCGCCGCTTCCTGTCTGAGGGCCCCCAGGCCAGCCGCACAGTCTCTCTGCGCCTCCCCTGCCTTCTCTGTAAAGTGGGGGTGATACCAGTTCCTACCTCACAGGGTTGCTGTGGAGGCTAAATGTCAGTGCATGGAGATCACTTAGCACAGTGCTCAGCACATAATACTTGCTCAATAAATAGCAGAACCGACCAGTGGTGGCGCAGCGGATAGAGCATCATTCTGGAACACTGAGGTCCCAGATTTGAAACCCCAAGGCAACTGGCTTGAATGCAGGATCCCAAGGTCGCTGGCTGGAGCCCAAGGTCGCTGGCTTGAGCAGGAGGTCAGAGGTCACTGGCTTGGCTGGAGCCCCCCCCCCCAATCCCCCCAGTCAAGGCATGTATGAGAAGCAATCAGTGAACAACCGGGAGCGACACAACCACGAGCTGATGCTTCTCACCTCTCCTTCCCGACTCTCTCTCTCTCTCAGAGCAGGTGTTTCTTGGGCATAACACGTGACAGATAAAGGGGGCGGGGGCGGGGCGGGGGAGGAGGCAGGGAAACCTTCGGGCCACTGCGCAGATCTGACATTTGGGCCAATGCAGCGCGAAGTTCCAGCGCCGAGTCATTAGAAGAATGCACATTAGGCAGGATGGCCAGGCCCAGGTACCCTCCCCACACTCTGTCACCGTCACTGGTGGAGCTTCCCGGGGAGAGAGCACGGTCTCAGCTAGAACCGGACCTCCTCTGGGCTGGGCCCGCTGCCCAGCCGCACCCCACACCCCTGGGAACGGAAAGGTGAGCTTTCCGAGGGAGCGAGCAGTGCCCCCTGCCTGCCTGCACTGGGCATGTCCTGATGAGCAGAGCCAGGTGCTAACCTGGTGTGGGTCTGCAGCCTCCCCACGCAGTGGTCCTTCCCCCGGACCCCCGCCCGTGGGGACTGGCTTCTCCCCAGCGCTGCATTTCCCGGGGTCCCGCTCTGTCTACAGAAGAGGCTCAGGGGGCTGGGGGGCTGGTAGGACAGCCACAGGGGTGACCATGGGGCTCCGGCTCCTCCAGCACGGACCCCAGTGAGGAGACAACCAGGGAAGGGTCAGCTTGCATCATCTCCAGCGTCGTTACCTCATCAGAATTTTTTTTTTTTTTCCTGAAGCTGGAAACGGGGAGAGACAGTCAGACAGACTCCCGCATGCGCCCGACCGGGATCCACCCGGCACGCCCACCAGGGGGCGAGGCTCTGCCCACCAGGGGGCAATGCTCTGCCCATCCTGGGCGTCGCTCTGCCACAACCAGAGCCACTCTAGCGCCTGGGGCAGAGGCCAAGGAGCCATCTCAAGCGCCCGGGCCATCTTTGCTCCAATGGAGCCTCGGCTGCAGGAGGGGAAGAGAGAGACAGAGAGGAAGGAGGGGAGGGGGGGTGGAGAAGCAGATGGGCGCTTCTCCTGTGTGCCCTGGCTGGGAATCGAACCCGGGTCCCCCGCACACCAGGCCGATGCACTACCGCTGAGCCAACCGGCCAGGGCCAACACATCAGAATTCTAAATGCTCTCCCCCCTACGGCCTTGCCTTTCTCACTTCTAAAAACTCTAAAAACAATCGCTGAAGAGCATCAAGCTGCGTACCAGGAGACACAGACAGTGGTTATTATTATTATTATATTTTTGTAATAGAAAAACTGACAGGCCCATCCATACAGAAATCATAATTATGGGAATTAATAGTGCAGAATTCGATGAAACTCTTAATAAGAATGAGGAAGATAGGTGGCCTTGAAAAAAAAAAAAATCCATGCTTTACTTCTAAAGAGGAACATGAGATTGTGGCGTAACACCTGTAATAGGATTTCATTCGTGTCCAGTGGTCGGCAAACCAAACTGCGGCTCGCGAGCCACACGCGGCTCTTTGGCCCCTCGAGCGTGGCTCTTCCACAAAACACCAGGTGCGGGCGCTACCTCGGTAAGGAATGTACCTACCTATATAGTTTCAGTTTAAAAAATTTAGCTCTCAAAAGAAATTTCGATCGCTGTCCTGTCGATATTTGGCTCTGTCGACTCATGAGTTTGCCGACCAGTGGTAGGCAAAGCCAAACCAAACGGACTCACCAGCGAGCACGTATGTTTGCCTAAATAAGCATCTGCCCGGTCTGGTGAACACAGACCGAGCACACAGCAGTGACCCGGGGAGGTGGCCGGCCGGCCGGGTGGGGTGGGGTGGGAGCCGGGGTTAGGAGAGGGGACGTGGGAAGCGATCCCTCCATGAGCAGGCCTGAGGTCTGCAGTCAGAAGGAAGGGGTTTGGGGGTTACAGAGGTGGGGGCACGGCAGCAGGAGTGGGGAGGCGGAGTGCACGGCAGGCCAGGCGTCAATGGAGGAGGTAGGCCCGCGGGGAGGGGGGGGGGCAGGACGCAGCATCTCGGGTCCCAAACTCCTCTCCCACGGGCACCTTTTCAGAGCCACATGGGACCTTTTCGGAGCCACGTTCTCCAGAACGAACCAGTCGTGTGGTCTCGGATGTCTGTCATTTGCATTCAGGGTCAGCCCTGGTTCCTTCCCCCAGGTCCACCCGGATGGAGTCCTGGTCCTGCGTGTCCCCTTAGGGTAGAGGAGAGGCAGGCGGGCAGGCGGCCCACAGGACAGACAGACAGACAGGCAGCTGGCACGCTGGTCGGGAGGTGCCCAGCCGGATGCCCAGGCTCGGTTCTGCCTCTGCCGTGTACGAGCTGGCTGATCCTGGGCCAGTTCCTAAAGCGCCACAGTTTCATCTGTGAAGTGGGGGTAACGGGGCCCCGACCTCACGGGCTGTTGTGAGGTTAGACGAGGGGACCGGGCTAACAGCTGCATTTGCCAGTGGGCTGGGCCGTCGTGGAGGGGACTTCACTGAGATGACACAGCCCGCACTCTCAGCTCAGTCTGTCACCGGGGCGCATTGCAGCCCCACCCAGCACCCCCAAGGTCGTCCCATTATTTCAGAGTCCCCCTCCATCTCTAGAACAACATTTCTCAGCCCTGGCTGCACTTTGGGACGGCCGGGAGCTTGAACCGCCCGTTTTCGGGCTGCCCTGGGCATTGGGGCGCCCCTGGTGTTTGTCGAGTGAGGACAGGCATAAGAAACCTCGCTCTAGGCCACAACCCGGTGCCTGTAATGACTTCTAAGGATGCGTCTCCCCATCGCGGTTCCTCTCTGCGCCCCCTCCCCGTCTCCGCTCCCCACACCTGCCGGCTGCTCTTCTGTCAGCTGCCTCCTCTTCCTCCCTCCACGCTTGAGTGTCAGCGTAGACGTAGCCGCTTGCGGTTCCTTCGTTGTTGTCCCCCCCGCCCCCCGTTGTCAGGAGTGGAGCTGGAAGTCCTCACCTCCTCTCCGGGTGACAGCAGCCTCTCCCCCCTCCTGGGACCTCCTGGTACTGTCATCCCTGGACTGGGATGTGACTCACCCCATGGTGGGAGAAGAAGGTCCCTTTCCCTTCCTGCCTTCCTGCCCTGGCGGCCCCAGCACCACGGCCCGGTGGGTCAGCCGCCGGCACTGGTCCCTGTGCCCTGCGTCCCCGACTGCCCTCGGCTGGGAGAAGGGCTCCCCGCCCCCCACATCCACATCCTGCATGGAAACGATTATTCAGAGGTTGTATCACGAGGTTGCGTCCTTTCCCATTTCAATGGAGTTGACATTTTTGTCTCTATTTTTAGCTTTATTTTTTTTAAAAAATTGTTCTCTCATGGTACCATCTTTCCTGGAGATTGCACGTGATTAAAATGCATTTTCATTCTCAGTGGGAATAAGAGGGCTGAACCTGGGCTTGATTGCAATTACCCAGGATGAGCCAATCAATGTCCTGCCCCCCGGACACTGGCTGGGACAACACCCGGGGGCTCCGCGAGGCGCACAGCCCACGCTGTGGCCGCACCGGGGTGGCAGTGCGGGCGTGGCTGGCTGTCTGCGTCCCCCCCCCCCCCCCGCCTGGGATCGCAGGGAAATGCAAAGACAAGGAGGTCATGACGGACACAGGGTCCTCAGTCTACCCCAGCTTCACAGCGAGACTGTGGGCGGGCTTCACTGTCTCCCTGTTACAGGTGAGAAAACCGAGGCTCAGGGGCGCCACCAGCCTGTCCCAGGTCATGAGAACGGAGTGGCAGGGTGGGGGTCCCTCCCTGCACGAAACCCCCTCAGCATGGGTCCAGCTCCTGGATATGGAGACGAGGCCCCTTTGCCGGTACGAGGGGCCCCCACCGCCTGGCCGAAAACCTGGTGGCATTTCCGTGAGAGCCCCTTCCCTCACACACAACCTTCAGCCATGCCTTTGGTCTCCAGGTCTCCAAGTGGACTGTCCCCTCTACCCAGAAGCCTCAGTCCCCGTCCTGCCCCCCGAGTCCTGCAGTGGGCAGTTCCCGCTCTCCTTCCAGGTGTTAGCCGAGGGGCTCCCCCTGCAAGCCCTCCCCTGAGCAGGGTTCAGAGCTCCTCTTCCTGGCGTCCCTGGCTGGTGTCACCTGTGTCCCAGCCCTGATGACCCTGAGGTGACGGACTGGGTCTGGTCTCTCATCGTTCTTTTCCCGCCCACCCCCTTCCCCGGGGATTCAGGGACCCACCCGGTACAGTGAGCCCCACCAGACCAATCCATCTCTGCCTGTCGGACGCCAAACCAGGGCATTGCTCCAGTTCGCCGCAGCTGGGGAGACCGTGTTTCTCTGGCCGCTTCCTCTCTCCCCATCCCGACTTGGCCTGGAAAATCCAGAGATCGCTTTGGCCTCGAGCCACCTGCCCTCCGCTCTGAGCAGCGGCCCGGAGGGCAGCGCGATCTGGCGGGCAATGCTGCCCCCTGGTGGCGTCTCCCGGCCCGCGGCTCCCCAAACCAGAGGACAGGGCAAGCTGTGATGCTCCTCGGAGGCCTGAACTTCACGTTTTTCTACCTTGAAAATGAACGCATGTGCATTTCATAAAAATCTGAACCGACCCGATGAAGCTGGGAGCTCTGGGCACACCCGAGAGAGACGTGGCTGTGCAGCTCCTCGGGCTGTGATGCGTTCCGGGTTCCCCGTTCTCCTCCGGCTTCTGGCGCAGGTCTGGGGGCGGGACCCTAGGACGTGCCTGTCTAAGGAGCCAGGACACGGCTGCTCGGGAACCACGCTCTGAACATCGAGGGATTAGGTTATACTTTAGACCAGCGCCCTGGTGTGCCGCAAGAATCTTTCAATACCCAACTGTTGAGCCAGGGGCACGGACCTCTCTTCCCTTAGATGGCCAAATACAAAAAAATGACTACAGCCAACACGATAGCCGTGTGGTGTGAATGCATCAAAATTATACCTATTTCCTGCAAAAAAAAAAAAAAAAAAAAAAAAAATATATATATATATATATACCTTTTGATGTGCCGCAGAATTCCAGTAATTCGTTTCTGCATGCCATGAGGTGGAGAAGGCTGGGAATCACGGCCTGACATCAGTCAGCGCCGTCAAAGGTGACCTCATTCTCCTTCAGCTTCCGTGCAATTCTGGACAAAGGGAAAACCACTTTTCATGAGAGCATCTCGCTTGCTGACATTTTTAGACAGAGCTGTCACATTTCCGCTGTGGGGGTCCGGTCTGGGCCCCCACGCTGGTCTCCCGGGGCCGGGAGCAGTTGAGAGCAGCTCCCGGCAGCCCCGGGCTTTCTCGTCATGAACACGTCCCTCCCTCTGACTCATTTGGGCAAAACCTTCATTGTTGGACAATTTGAAAAGATGGATTCAGCCATCTCTCTTTAACTGTGTTGGCCTGATATTTTTAGCTAGGTTGTGGGTCCTCTCTGGGGAAGTTGCCAGGGTTCTGAAATCTTAACACTGACATCGATCGACCAGCATTTTGAATCATGTCCCATGTCCCTAGAACAAATGAATATTTGATGGCCGACCATTTATTAGGTGTTCGCTGCACGCTGGGTGACATGCAAACCACTGTCCGGGGATTATCCTGTTGCTTCTTTACAACAGCTCTGCGGTCGACTTGATGATTTTCTCTGACCACAGAAAACGAGACCCAAGGCCACGCAGAAGGGCGGCAGCCGCATGCATGTAATGAGGGAGTGAAACCGAGACTGTGCTCGGCTCTGACCCCGAGACCCAAGCTCGTGAGTATTTTAAGCGACGGACAGAGCTATGGTAGCAAGACATGCAGAGACGTGACCGAGAAGTTGGTCAGATGCTCTGTTGTCATTTTTTTTTTTTTTTTTTGTATTTTTCTGAAGCTGGAAACGGAGAGACAGTCAGACAGACTCCCGCATGCGCCCGACCGGGATCCACCCAGAACGCCCACCAGGGGGCGACGCTCTGCCCCTCTGGGGCGTCGCTCTGCCGACATCAGAGCCACTCGAGCGCCTGGGGCAGAGGCCAAGGAGCCATCCCCAGCACCCGGGCCATCTTTGCTCTAATGGAGACTTGGCTGCGGGAGGGAAAGAGAGACAGAGAGGAAGGAGGGGGGGGGGGTGGAGAAGCAAATGGGCGCTTCTCCTATGTGCCCTGGCCGGGAATCGAACCTGGGTCCCCCGCACGCCAGGCCGATGCTCTACTGCTGAGCCAACCGGCCAGGGCTGTTGTCATTTCTTAAGTCTGTGAATAAGATACTTCCCAGTCTTGGGTGACACAGATTTTCTCTGTGAACGGTGGCAAATGCGAGTTCCACGTTAGAATCTGACAAACAATATGCCGCCATGTGCCACGGTGTCAGGTGTCAGGCTGTGAACAGGGCGCCAGCCCCGTGCTTGTCATCCTGGTTCCTGGCATGACACTGTGTGTGGGGGGGGAGGGGGTTGTGTGCGTAAAGTGTCCCAAAGGGAAGGTTGGCGGCCACCACTAGCAACGCCCCTCCCGCTAAAGGCGCAACACAGAAGCCTCTCTCCATTAGGCGACCCCGGACAGCGAGCTTGGATGGGAAGTACCATCGACAGTAACATAAAAAACCGTACCATCCTTTACATACGAAGAAATGACAGCAGTGGCTTTCGTTCTGAGTTTATTATGATACTTAGCATTTCATCCATTTGAACAGAAACAAGACATCGATTCCAACACTGGCAAGACCCCGCGCTAACACTGAGAGAAGCGCCGCGGGCAGCACGTGCGCGGCCACACCCCCTTTGCGTGACGTGAACAGCGGACTGTGAGCGGCCGTGCGCCTCCACGAGCGGATTGCACTTGGCGTGAACTTTTCTCCGGAGAAGGCGCTGCTGAGGGGTCAGCAAAGATCGCCCATCCTGGTTCGTTTGTTCCTTTTTAAAAACCACAATGAAACTAGACTAGACAGTGAGGAGGAGATCTAGGGAAAAGCCTCCAGACCCAGAAGCTTCCAAAAACGTTTAAAAAGCCCCAGCTCCACATGTGTTATCCCTTTTAAAACGATATTTTGGTCACATCTTCCCTGGTGAATAAGAATTTTAGCTCATCAACCTTCCTGCCCAGCCATGAATTTCTCAAGAAGGTGAAGATTCTGACACGGAGCCACCGGGGAACCCCGGGGTGAGAATTCTGCACTGGGGGGTGGAGGTGGGGGAGGGGGACAGGTTGGGATGGGCCTCAGTGCTCCGGTTTCTTGCTAGAAGCGGCCTTGAGTTTCAGGCTTCTACTGCTTTTTAAAGGTTAGTAGCTGTGCGAACAGGACACGCCCAGGGCCTGACTGTGTCACAGGACTTCCTCTGCCTCCAGGGGTTTAAGACAGAACATGGAAATGGGAACATTTTGATGGCACAGAGAGGAAGGCTCAGACCCACCCATCCCCGCAGAGAAGGGAGGACACAGACACAAGGCACGCCATGTTTTCTTTATGAGGAAGTTCAGTCTGGCCACGTTGTCAGGAAAACGCCTGCCAAGACTGGCTTCTGCGTCTTTTCCACTTACACGTCTCAGAGTTACAGTGGACATGAGTGGGCTCCACATTGAGGGCACAGCCACCTCACCCACGCCTGCCAGCATCAACAGACTTGGAAGATAATCTGGGACGGGCAATGGATTGAATGAATGTAGAACTGCTACAGATGATGTAAACAGTGGTCCATAGATTCCTTATCGGTCCACAGGGCGGAAGGCAACACACAACCTTCAGGGACAATTCATTTAGCCACCGCTTTACGTACACGTGGATGTCCATAGCTTTCTGAAAGCCAAAGAGATCCGTAAGGGTGACCGGGAGGGACATGTAGGGGGCTGGAACTGTGCTGTCACTTCTAAAAAAACGATCCGACAAACCGGAATCAACCGGTCGTACGGCACCAGGACTGAAGACGCTTCCTACACCGGACATGTGTACAGTTCGGTTATTTGATTACTGGATGTGAATAAAGGAATATCAAGTCAAGAAGGATAACATCTTTGTAAGAATGTAAAACAGGATAAATGTCAAAGTCAACCGAAGGAAGCCACCAGCAACGACTGCACACAGTTCTTGAGAGCGGGCCCAGCCCGTCCCGCTTGTCTGCTGCCGCGTGCGAAGCAGTTTTTATCCTGCGCCTCCCCAGAACTCATCGGCTGCTTCGGGCCGCCCGCTGCCCACGCTGGAGACTGACTGCCCTGGCTATTTACGAGTCACTTTGTATCGTCTAGCATCAGAGCTTCTGTGTTTTCCCAAAGCACTACCTACCTAAATGGCCTAGATTTGCAACAAAGGGCAGGATAAAAATTCAGGATTTTACCTGGATTTCCTTTTCACTGACCGGTAATTTATTGAGCACACACCGAACATCACCTACTCTATGCCTAGCAGTGCTTTTTGAAAATTCTAAGGGAGGGCTGGGATACTGTCTCGGAGAAAACAATGACTATAAAGGTCACGAGGAGGCCGGTTCTGTCTATTTTCCCATTATTCCAATGTGAGAGAGGCAACAGGTATGGGGCACCCGGCCCAGCCCAGGTGTTGGGTTGTACACAGCAGCCTGACTCTACAAGGCTAACGTGGGTCTTGGACAGGTTTCTGTGCCTGGGAGAACCCGGCCGGGTGGAACAGGACTCCCTCACCAAGGAGGCCCGGGTCTGCGGATGGCGGGGTCGCGGTGGGGCCGTCTTCCCCGGCTTTACAGTCCCTTGTTAAAGTACACACGTCGCAACTCAGGGTGGGCCTCTCGGATCACGGCCTGCAGCTCAGCCTCCAAGCTTGTCACAGACATGGAACTGGAGAAAAGGAACGAGGGCAGTTACAACACGGGCGGGGGGAGGGGGAGGGGGGACTGGAAGGCCCTGCGCTCTCCAAGGGGGTCGTGGCTCTCCACACCAAGGTGACAGGCAGGTTTCATTCCCCATTTAAGAATGGCAGAGTCGGCCCTGGCTGGCTGGCTCAGTGGTACAGCGTCGGCCTGGCGTGCAGAGGTCCCGGGTTTGATTCCCGGCCAGGGCACACAGGAGAAGCGCCCATCTGCTTCTCCACCCCTCCCCATCTCCTTCCTCTCTGTCTCTCTCTTCCCCTCCTGCAGCCGAGGCTCCATTGGAGCAAAGATGGCCCGGGCGCTGGGGATGGCTCCTTGGCCTCTGCCCCAGGCGCTAGAGTGGCTCTGGTCGCAACAGAGCGACGCCCTGGAGGGGCAGTGCATCGCCCCCTGGTGGGCAGAGCATAGCCCCTGGTGTGCGTGCCGGGTGGATCCCGGTCAGGCGCATGCGGGAGTCTGTCTGACTGTCTCTCCCCGTTTCCAGCTTCAGAAAAATACAAAAAAAAAAAAAAAAAAAAAAAAGAATGGCGGAGTCACAGACAGAAGAGGCTGGGCAGGTGAAAGGTGGCGTCCTCTGTCAGGTGGAGGAGCCTGATGAAGATTCCTTCTAGAATAGGACACCTTCTCCAAAGCCTCCTGGGAAAGCCCAGAGCACCACAGACCTCGGGCTTGGGCCCCGAGGGCATCACAGAGGCAGGAGACTGATAACACTTCTACCAAATGCAGACAACGCAATGCTGCGTCTCTGTGCCTTGAAGTGAGATCAGGAGGCGCTGAAGACCTCGATTTCTACGAAGCCGAGGTAACGCCTGTCAATCCAGTCCTCACATCAAACACAGGACGCCAGGGCAGCTTGGGACCCAAGTGCACCGTAAGGCTTTTAAGGCAAAAAAAACCAAAAAAAACAAGTGGGGAGAAGGGAAGCAAACACACCCACCCCGGAAGCTAAGTGCAGATAACTGCTGTCCCTGGGGTGGGACTTAAATTCTAATGTCTCTATTACAGATGCTCGTCCCCACGGACTGGGTGACGGTGAGTCAGAGTTAGATTTCTATAAAAGCAGATTTGCACCAGAGTTCACCTTGACTTAGAAAAGAAAAAGCATTTTCAAAGGCGGGAGGAGGTCGGAGAGAGCTGGGTGAAGAGATTGTTGGACGGATACAGATCCGCCTTTGATTTCTGCCTCCAGCCGCTCCTTTGGGAGACCTGGGCCTCTGTCATCTGGGTCAGCCTGGACTTCCCGACCAAAGAAACGGGCTAACAGCCCCTGCGTCTTCAACTGCTTTTACTGGGTTAAAACTCGTGCTGGTTCCGAAGAATGACAAATACATACCTTTTCTGAGGGAAGAGAGCACAGCACAGAGGAGTGGCAAATACCAAACTTAAAAAAAGGGGGGGAAAAAAAAGGCCAATCAGAACACTTTTCAGATTCTTTTTCTAATTTACTTTCCTAACAACCCCTTTCTCTCTGTTGAGCACTGTATTGCCTCACGCAAGTATGTTCTGTTCGTATCATTTTATTATAGCAAGGACTGCCGAAATAGTTTAAAAAAATATATCAGACATAACGGGCGTTTGAAAAAGAACCGTGTAAACAAGGCCCAAATGTTGCAGGTTTCCCTGAAGACAGTTGACTGCTAGCGAATTGTGGGGACCATAAGCTCTGGGATGGTCTCATTTTCAAAACTGGGACCCTTATGACCCCTCTCCCCCTTCCCATTTCATATACTGCACATTTATCTTTATAAAAAAATATTAATGATATCGAAGGAATTGTACTCACCAGAAGCCAACCAATCCAACTTGAATGGGCGCACTCATCCACGGGAACCTCTGTTGAGAAATAAATCATTTTGAGTACTTCTTATCCAGGCTCTTAAGAGACCATTTCTTCTGCTGCTTAACCGGAAGTAAGCTCTCCACATCACAAGATCCAGACGGAGGGGGATTAGTGACCTCTTAGGGGGGGGCGGAGAAACACTGCCACACGCGCAGACCAGTCCTGACTCCCGTAGCCCCGCCCCCAGCTGTCAGTAAACACTAGCCCCGCCCCCAGCTGTCAGTAAACGCTAGCCCCGCCCCCAGCTGTCAGTAAACGCAGGTGCAAGCACCAAGTGCCTTTCTCCTTCTTTCCCCTGGCACATGTAACTCTGAATGATGCTCCGCTGGCTCTCGGAGGGGGAGAAACTGCTATCATCTAGTTACAATTTATCTGCTGCTTGATACCAAGTGTCTGCCCTCACAGTTGGTTCCCAGCTGTGGGGAGAGGGCAAGCGTCCTCGTCCGCAAAACGGGGGTCACAGCAGCTTCCAAAAATAAAAGCGTGTGGGTGAAGACAGACCAGAGAACACTCGTAAAGCACCCAGGACAGTGCCTGGGACAGAGCGGAAGCCCCACAAACATGCCCCCTGGCTCCCTGCACGTTCCCTTTCGGGGTTTACTTAAAAAAAGTAAACCCCAGTCTGGTTAAAGCTATGGCTGACATAAAACATTTTGCCCGTCACTATTTTTGCTTTAAACAGAAATACACAAGTCAGCCAGTCTTTTGAAGAGGAGGAACGTGCTGTTAGATTTTTTAGTTTTCAAAAGGAGTGCTACCAAAACACACAGTACAAAGAGCAGTGAGGTTCGGGGCCCCACAACTATGGCCTCGGAAAGAGCTCCAACCAGGCTGTGACCTGGCCGCCGTGAAATCGGCCAGGCTAGGAATCAACGCAGGCTGTTAGCACAGAGCGGCGCCAGAGAGCTTGTGCGCGAGGCTACCCTGGTCCCCGAAGACGCGTCCGGCGAAAGAGTGTGTCGCGGTGGTGAACGAGAGGGGAGAGAGGCGTGGACTAGAGGAGGGGAGAGACGTAGTCAAGAGGAGACAGCCGCCGCATCGCACCCCGCGAAGGACAGCGAGGAAAGGAAATAGTCTTGGGCAACTGGCCCTTCTGATAAAGGGTTTTCATAAGGAGATGCCAGAGCCCCGTCCTCGCCCTTCCCAGTCGTGCGGCATCTGCGCTGGTCACAGACGCGGTGACGGGAAGGCAAGCTAAGTGTGACTGAGATGTCGTGGGAGGATGAACGTGGCCCCCGGGAGCTCGCGAGAGCAGCCCGCTCATTTCCAGTGGACATTCGTCTGCAGAGAGAGCCACCCGGAGGCGAACCTGTCAGCTCAGGGAGCAGCTGTCTGCAAGCTCCAAGGACAGGGGCACATTAAGGGGCAGACGGTTTTGATGGACAGGCTCTCAGAAATGACAAGGATCCCGGAGAATTCTGACTTAGCCCGTGAAACCCAACCTTGATGTCACCCTGTCCCTGACTCCTCCAGAACCCCGTCCTGCAGTCACCCCTACTTCTCACACAGGACCCTGAAGGGCTTCTGAGGGCACAGCATCCTGGGGCTGGGACCAGGGGTCTGCAGATTTCTCCTGGGGACACTCCAAGGAACGAAGGGACACCAGAGAGACGCTGTGACACTCTAGTGCACATTTCATATCAACGTGTAAGACTGCCAGAGGAAGAAGGTCAGGGAACAGGGTTCTCCTGCACCCCAAGGCTGTAAGAAGGAATAGGGGACGGTGCTAGAGTGAGGGTCCCCTGTCCCCCCCCCCCCACGGGCTAGCGCGGCCCACAAGCAACAGCCTGGGGAAATCAGTCCAGCGAGGCTATCATTGTTACTGTTTCTTCATAGTATACTCCCTTGCCTTGTTTTTTTTATTTTTTTCTAAGAAAGTAGTTGTATTGAAACCATGAGTGACGCATTCAGTGTTTCCCTTGGTTTCCCGTCTGGGGCCCATTGGGAGTATACAGGCCAATGGACACGCAGGATTCTCCCAGCCCCTGACCGTGGGACACGCAGGATTCTCCCAGCCCCTGACCGTGGGACACGCGGGATTCTCCCAGCCCCTGACCGTGGGACACGCGGGATTCTCCCAGCCCCTGACCGTGGGACACGCGGGATTCTCCCAGCCCCTGACCGTGGGACACGCGGGATTCTCCCAGTCCCTGACCGTGGGACACACGGGATTCTCCCAGTCCCTGACCATGGGACACACAGGATTCTCCCAGTCCCTGACTGTGGGACACACAGGATTCTCCCAGTCCCTGACATCACTCAGGAGGTATTTGCTCTGACAATACGTCCTTTCTTCAAAGTTGTGCAGTGTCCCCTTGGTGTTACAGTTCTGTTGCTAAGACCCAAACTAAGTCACCCCAGCATGCCTCCTCCGGCGCAGGTCTGACGGGGCCACTTTCCAAATGCGTCATCACCCTGTCTCACCGCCTCTGACTCGTGAGACCGGAGAACTGAGGTGAAGCACCGGGAAGCGACAGATAGAATGCACTGAGATGTCCCGGCTACAGTCTTCTCACCCTGTCATGTCTCCAGACCTGGAGCAGAGGCAGTTGATGCACGAACGAGTTATGATTTCTGGCCTCCAAAGAACAATAAGCCGGGGCACTAAACTCACTGTTCCCATGAAGCTACCTCCACGTTATCCTCATCCTTCCTGAGAGTGTGGCTGCTGACTGGTGAATTCCAAACCCTCACCCTCTCGTCCTTCTTACCTAGCCGGGAGGAAGAGGAAAACCGAGGTGTGTAACCTCTCGAGAGATGTGGGCGGCAGTTTGCATTTACGAGAGCTTTTTCAAGTATCTGAGGCTAGAAGGAAAACGTGCCTGGGAACATCCTTGTATTTTACGTTAAGTGCCCGAGTGCCGCTGGCCTTCGAATTCTTTACTCACAGTTCCTGCAGGAAACACTCGGTTGGCTTTGACGTCTGAAAGGGAGCAGAAGGGACGGAGACAGTGACAGATAGAGCCGGGCTCACCTTCAGAAAGGCCTTCTTCTCCAAGGTGTTCATGAGGAACGGAGGGATGGCTGCGAGGGAAGGCAGGCCCACTTAGCTCTCTCCTTCATGTCTGTTCGCCGCTGGCTTTTCCTCCCCCCCACCCCAGCAATCCGACAAGGGGCTTACCTCCCTTTTAGGCTATTTTCACACCGGCAGCGTGAAACTATTTGCACTAATTCTTTAAAATACTTTAGGACTGGAAAAAATATCCGCTGTTCCCATTCTCTGGATTTTTGGAAAATAAGGTAATGCTCTGTTCTACCCAGGGAATTCTATAATCTCAAAGAGAACTTTACGTTTAACTTCCAGTAAGAGCGTCTGCTCCCGATAAAACAAATGTACTGATTAAAAAAGGCAGCCCCCCCCCCCCCGTCCCCCACGGCCAGGGACAGCGGCCACGTGGAGCACAGAACAGACTCCTGCCCGGAGATTAAGCAGACCACTCGCTAGCTGGGTGAGCCCGGAAAAGTGACCTCATCGCTCTGAGCCTCAGTTGATCTTTTTCTCATCTAGAAAGGAGCCCCTCCATCAAGGGGAGTGATTTGTTTGGGGAGGAGGGAGGGTTCATGGATGCATCAACTCCTGCCAAAGCGTGCGTGTGGAATAACTGAGCGGATGACAGCCACACTGACCCATGCCGGGGACCGCCATGAGAATCCTGGACACGACCACCTGCGCGATGGCCTGCTTCGCGGCGTGTGCCGACTCCCCCAGGCGGGCACCGTCCTCATCCGTGACGGGGATGCCGACTTGGAGTTCCCTAGAGAGCAAAACGCAGAGCGACCTGGTCACAGACACCTCTGAGCAACGGCTGGGAGGACCAAGGCCCCACTTAATCCGGTCACCTACTCAAGTGTCACTCTGGGCACGAGCAAGTCTCCTCTTGCTCATAGCACGAGCAAGTTTAAGCCTCGTGCGATGGCACAGAAGTAAAGTAACACAGTGACTTTGTTTAAAAAAAAAAGGGGGGGGGTGGCTAGCAATTTTAATAAAAATATGACTGAAAGGGGGAGTATGCTAACGTAAGAGAGAAGGGCGGCTTTTTTGCGCACGTGCAAATTTGAGCCACCCTCCAACGAGAGGGGGACCTAATCCAGGGTCACCGGAGGGCCACCAGCGTCGGGCACCAGGGGCACTTGTAACTGATCGGCAACAAAGGACAGCGACTCATGGCCGTCATCGCAGCTCCTGCGGTGACCCCGTGTCTCCTTATCCATTCCAAAATGCTCTTTCTTTCATTCTTTCTTCTCTTTTAACTTCTGCCAGTTCTGACAGATACTTCCAAAGATATAGGTTAATATTATTTTAAACTCCAAAGGAAAATGCCCAGGGGCGGGGAAGGACCTGTTGGTTGGAGAGTGGTCTTTCTGTGCACAGACCCGCTTTGCCTCGCCCGGACAGAACCGAACCTGAGTTTGAGGTGCGTGCTTCTGAACTCTCGATTATGCAGAAGCAGAGAGAGTGTCCTAACCCGTACCCAGCCTGCCCCAGGAAGGGGCAACTCCGTGGCTAAGCTCACTTCCTCAGTGGACACGTCCTCACCCCCAACTCAGGGTTATTTTGGTGCAAATTCCCAATTTCGTATACTTTTATCCGTCGATGCTAAAATAACTTTAAAACGTTCCAACGAAGCAAATTCTCACGAGGACCTTACTACTGCTGCCAAGCACAAGTCCCATGCGGAAGTGCGTACGACTCACCTTTGCCTCATCAGGGGGATGTTGATGCAATTAGCAGCGGCGACGGCGGCAAAGGGCACGAAGCGTCCTACGAGTGGTGACATGTGCTGCGGGAGAGACAATTCCGAGAGCGTCACCCAGCCGTCCCCGGGTTCCCGAGGGGTGGCGCTCACTGCTTCTGGGACACGCTAAGAACGCAGCGCCCTGTCGGTGCGCAGACCCGGGCGCGAGGACCGGTGCAGCCTGTTTCCTATGTCTGTGTTTCCAGCAGGGGCAGAGGAGACTTCTGGGACATGTGGCAGCTCCGTGTGGTGGGTGGAGAGGGGCTTGGGGTCCCCAAGTCTCGGAGTCAGGGGCTCCCCTTCAGAGGTGTGGCCCGAGGCCCGCTGCCCAGACATGGCCTCCGGAGGGGGGGAGTGCTGCGCGCTGAACTGAGCGCTGAACACCGCGTCAGGCACATGCGTGACACTCCTGCCCAAGCTTCGGGGACCATATAATGGAAACATGCAATCAAAGGGAAGGGCCACAATGAGAAAGCCGTGGGACTTGAACTGTTCTGAGAAGTAGCGGAGCGACTCAGAGCGAGGGAGGGGAGAGGCAGTTAACGAAACTTCCCCGGGCGAGTAAAAGTCCCCGCACCTTGGTCAGTGCATTGAGTCCCAGAGCGGTCGCCACGGCGCCGGTTGTCGCGGTCACGTAGGCTTTCCCCAGCTCACTGAAAGGACAAAGAACAGCGTGCAGATCGCGGGGTATGCCAGGACACACTGGTGTTCTTACTTAATTTTCTTTTTTTTTTTTAAAGACAGGAAGGGAAAATGTGAAAGGCATGGTTAAGGAGGGACAGCCCACCAAGCAGCTCGTTATCGCTGCACAGGCGGCGAAATCCAGGGAGAAGGCAAGGAGGCCCCCAAACAGTGGGGTTCTTCATACAGACCCTCCTACCACCCCGGGCACAGAAATGGGCGGAGCAGGGGTGGGGAGAGACGGGGGGGGGGGTACAGGGAGCCACGGGGGGGGGGGGACTGCCCTTGGCCGAGGCGTCTGTCACACACGTGCTTCAACAACAAACAAACAAAAGCACTTTGCACAATATTAATGCACATGCTGAACGCGAAAAGGCAAAACTGTTCTTAAAATGACATCTGAGCGCCCTGGCCGGTTGGCTCAGTGGTAGAGCGTCAGCCTGGCGTGCAGGAGTCCCGGGTTCGATTCCCGGCCAGGGCACACAGGAGAAGCGCCCATCTGCTTCTCCACCCCTCCCCCTCTCCTTCCTCTCTGTCTCTCTCTTCCCCTCCTGCAGCCCAGGCTCCACTGGAGCAAAGATGGCCCGGGCGCTGGGGATGGCTCTGTGGCCTCTGCCTCAGGCGCTAGAGTGGCTCTGGATGCAACAGAGTGACGCCCCAGATGGGCAGAACATCGCCCCCTGGTGGGCAGGCCGGGTGGATCCCAGTCGGGCGCATGCAGGAGTCTGTCTGACTGCCTCCCCATTTCCAACTTCAGAAAAATACAAAAAAAAAAAAAAAAAAAATGACATCTGAGCATATGAATATTTGGAAGGTGTCATCTTCAGAATGCAGTTAAGCCCAAGCAATTCTCTCCTGCTGAGCAATACATTTCAGGCCGGGGACTGGACGCAGGAGGGTGTGACAGACACTGTGGGCGGGGGGGAGGGGCGGGCTGCGGGGCCGAATCCTCCGTTCCGTGTGACGACAGGAGGGGGACACACACGGTCAGAAGCCATGTGAAGTGGTGCAACACGGAGGTGTTAGACACGCTATGCTCAAAGCTCTGGGTAACCGATCGCTTTGGCCTGTCTAAAGGCGTTTCCCAGGGAGGCAACATTTCAGACCCACTTCCTCCCCTCACGGCTCCATCAAGGACCGATCTTTAAGACAGATCCGGGTGTCAGAGCCCCCCGCCGTCTGCAGAGGTCACGCCGCAGCCGTACTTGACAGTGATGGGGGCGTCTCCACTCCGGTTCGTGTAGTTGACCACGGCGTTGAAGGACTGGTTGACCCACTGCCAGAACAGCACCGCCGGCGTGGTCCTGCAACAGAGGCAGAGGGCGCTGTCATGTGGCCCCGCGGCACCACAGGGGCCCAGCCGCTGGGCGGGACAGGCCACGCGGGCCCCGGCGACCAGAGGGGGGGTGGCCTGGGGACAGGAGAACGCTGGGTCTAGCACTGTGCGTTTCAGGTCAAAGGCTCAGGACCTGGTGGCTGTGCAGATTGTTATCATCCTTGCTTCTCAGTGTCCTCATTCATTGGGAACAGGTGACACTGGGCTCAGAGGGTCACAGTGAGGACGGGGTTGCCTTACGTCCACATTGTCTTAAATCTGTGGAGAGCCCAGCACAGCGTAGGCACTCGGCACTGCCAGGTCCCTTCTCTTGGGAGGGAGAATTACCTGCAGGCTAAGTCGTCCCGATCCCTCCGAAGTGCACATGCCACCGAAACGCCTCTGCCTCCACTCCCACCTCCACCTGTGTCACCTCCACCTGTGTCACCTCCACCCCCACCTCCACCTGTGTCACCTCCACCCCCACCTCCACCCGTGTCACCTCCACCCCCACCTCCACCCCCACCTCCACCTGTGTCACCTCCACCCCCACCTCCACCTGTGTCACCTCCACCCCCACCTCCACCCGTGTCACCTCCACCTGTGTCACCTCCACCCCCACCTCCACCCGTGTCACCTCCACCCCCACCTCCACCCATGTCACCTCCACCCCAACCTCCACCCCCACCTCCACCCGTGTCACCTCCACCCCTACCTCCACCCCCACCTCCACTTGTGTCACCTCCACCTGTGTCACCTCCACTCTCACCTCCATCTGTGTCACCTCCACCCCCACCTCCACCCCCACCACCCGTGTCACGTGGGTGGGTGACAAAGAGAATTTGCCTAGACACTCTTTTTATTTTCTTCCTCCACCTCATTTCCTTTTGGGTCTAAGCTTGAGGGGAATAAGCCCAACCTCCTTTCAGCCAACGAAGAGAATCGTACTCAGCAGAGGGGACGCTACCGCAAAGCCCCGGAGCTGCACCTTTTCAGAAGGGACCTCGGCACGCCGTCGTATTGACCCCGGTAGCGCCACTGCCACACGGAATCGACTCTCTGCTGTCCCCACCCCGCAGCTCACCTGTAGAACGTCATCATGCAGCCCGTGATGGTCATGTTCATGGGCACCTGGGCCGACATCCGCCCGACCAGGACCATCTTCTCCCCGGTGTCGGGGTGAAAAGCCGAGTCGTAGATGTACTTGGCCCTCCACAACTCGTTTTCCGTGAGGCCGGGGGGGACAATTCCTTGGCTAGGAAAACAATAAATAAGGCGACGGTGGCTCGTTTCAAATAGCTCACCCGTGGTCCGGACACAGAGGGCTGAAGGCCTTCCGGCTCGCGCGTCCTTAAAATAACAATTCCGTGTGACAAATTCCTTGCACAGAGTCGATGGCATTTCAATGACACAACGGACAGTAAGCACCGAAAATGAACATTTCAAACCCACATGTCCCCAATTATCTGTAGTTTGGAAAACCCCAAATATCAATACCGTGGATAACAGGCAGGTAGTCAACTTTGAAATAGTCTTTGTTTTCAACGCCGTACTTAAAAATGCATTTCGAACTTTGTAAACTCTAAGATATTTTTAACCACTTAGACAAAAGCTGCGGCAATGAAGAACAGTGATTCGTTTTTATATCTGTAGTTTGAAAACCTAAATTAGAAAGGTTCACTGGTATTTCTCCTTCTCAAAGAAATATACATACATTCCTCGCTAGAAATTGCAGAAATTCATTAAAGCAATGAAAATCATTCAAGCCTTGACCTACTCAGCACTACCGGTACTGTTTCGATGAATATATTCTAGTCCTTTATTAACCACCTTTCTTATTCAATAATATTTTGTAAACATTTCTCTACATCTATAGATGTTCTATATTATCTGTACTGGGTTGAATGGGATCTTCCAAAATCACATCTACCTGGAACCTCTCAGAATGTGACTTTGTCATGAAACAGGGTCTTTGCAGATGAAGAGGTCACACTGGATGAGGGTGGGTCCTAAATCCAAGGACAGGTGCCCTTATACGACGGCCATGTGGAGACATGCAAAGAAGGCCAGCCACGGGTGACAGAGGCAGAGGTCTGAGATCTAGGGTCATCAAAAGCCGGAGGGAGCCCTGGCCGGTTGGCTCAGCGGTAGAGCGTCGGCCTAGCGTGCGGAGGACCCGGGTTCGATTCCCGGCCAGGGCACACAGGAGAAGCGCCCATTTGCTTCTCCACCTCTCCGCCGCGCTTTCCTCTCTGTCTCTCTCTTCCCCTCCCACAGCCAAGGCTCCATTGGAGCAAAGATGGCCCGGGCGCTGGGGATGGCTCTGTGGCCTCTGCCTCAGGCGCTAGAGTGGCTCTGGTCGCAACATGGCGAAGCCCAGGATGGGCAGAGCATCGCCTCCTGGTGGGCAGAGCGTCGCCCCTGGCGGGCGTGCCGGGTGGATCCCGGTCGGGCGCATGCGGGAGTCTGTCTGACTGTCTCTCCCTGTTTCCAGCTTCAGAAAAATGAAAAAAAAAAAAAAAAAAAAAAAGCCGGAGGGAGACGGCAGGGCTGTCCTCTGGAGCTTCCAAGGGGGCACAGCCCTGCCATGCCTGGATTTTGGATTTCTAGCCTCTGGAACTGGGAGAGAATCAATTCCTCTCGTTTTAAGCCACTCGGTTTGTGGTTCTCTGTTACATCAGCCACAGGAAATTAGCGCACGATCCTTTTAAATATGATTGTAAGATGGTGTATTATATACCAGCCCCCTAGGGCTGGACATTTTAATTGCTTCTAATCTATTCCACTTGTAGAGGATGAGGAAGTAAATATCCTTTTAAATCACTCCATCCCCACTTCCAAGACCATGGGAGGCAATGAGTGCATGTGCTGGGACGGACACAATGTAACAGATTGTTAACACCTTAATTGTCTTCTATCCTCTCCTTCTACTTCATCAGCAGCAGCAGCAGCATTGCTATTTAGGTCATCTGCATTGTATACTTTACACAGTGTGGATAATCCTGGGACCTGTGTTACCTTGCATCCTGAAAATTTTTATGTTTATGTTGTTAGGTGGGAAGAAGTTTCTGCCCAGAAAGGCCTGACTCACTTTAAAGTTATACTGATGTTTACTTTACGACTCTACTTCTTATATGTTCATAATGGCCTTTTTTTTTTTTTTTTTTTTTTTTTTTTTGTATTTTTCTGAAGTTAGAAGCGGGGAGGCAGTCAGACTCCCGCATGCGCCAGACTGGGATCCACCCGGCATGCCCACCAGGGGGCAATGCTCTGCCCAGCTGGGGCATTGCTTCATTGCAAAGTGAGCCATTCTAGTGCCTGAGGCAGAGGCCATGGAGCCATCCTCAGCACCCAGGCCAACTTTGCTCTAGTGGAGTCTTGGCTGCGGGAGGGGAAGAGAGAGACAGAGAGGAAGGAGAGGGGGAGGGGTGGAGAAGCAGATGGGCGCTTCTCCTGTGTGCCCTGGCCGGGAATCAAACCCGAGACTTCTACACACCGGGCCGATGCTCAACCGCTGAGCCAGCCTGCCAGGGCTCATAATGGCTTTTTGTTCTTGTTTTTGGGCACTTCAGTTTTTCCGTCTCTCTGGAATCTATCTTAAGATATGAATGTGTGAAACTCGCTTAGTGTGACTTTCCCGCCGACGGGTCGGGATTCCAGCACCGAGACTGAACTGCTCTCCTCATCACTGGTTGCAATTCTGTGTCCGGCGAGGCCTGACTCCTGCACTTCCTGCAGGGCTCCCCTTTCCTACCTCTGCAGCCCGTGGCGCCGGCATGCTCCGCGTCCGCCCCATGGGGTTTCTGTGGCTCATGCTCTCACGGGTCTGGGTTTCCTGCGGTCCTCCCTTCGGCTTCTTCTCAGCTCCTCTGGCTGTTGTTACATCTCAGCCTCTCCCTGCACGGCCTCTGTCCCAGGGTCACAGGACACCCGCTGTCCCGCACGCCGGCTGTCCTCCCTGCCGGGTCCTTCGGCGCCTTCCCCTCAGGCCTCGAGATGTCACTGCCACGGGTCACATCTGGCCAGACTCGGTGTGCGGCCACAAAATTTATATAGACCGCCCTCGGTTTCCTTCTAACTACCTACGTGACAACCTCTTTTGCATGTATGACACGCTTACAATTTTTCAAGGATTACTTTAAAAGAAAAAATAGAACCAAAAAAACCCAGACTTCGCAACAGGAACCTGTGTGACCCACCAAGGCTGAAGTGGCTCTTATACGGTGTTTTCTGGAGAAGGCCGTGACCACGGGCTTGGGGCGTCACCCCTCCCCTCCCTCACGCCTGCCCCCCCCCCGAGCTGATGAGCCGATGGAGGGCACCCACGCCCGCACAGCCCGCCCCAGCCTCCTCCCATCTGAGCTCCTAACCCGTGCCATTTATTCCTTAGGGCTCTTAGCTCAGAAGCCACCAGCCTACCCGCATTCTTGGCGATTTGCCCTTCCTGGGATGCTGTCTCCCTCTGGGGACAGGAAGCTGCCCAGGGAGGCTGCAGATGGGGGGGGGGGGGGCGTGGTGAGCGGGACCCTCACAGAGGGTCACCTATGAGCTAGAGCAGGGGTCCCCAAACTTTTTACACAGGGGGCCAGTTCACTGTCCCTCAGACCGTTGGAGGGCCGGACTATAAAAACAACTATGAACAAATCTCTATGCACACTGCACATATCTTATTTTAAAGTAAAAAAAAACAAAACAAAACGGGAACAAATACAATATTTAAAATAAAGAACAAGTAAATTTAAATCAATAAACTGACCAGTATTTCAATGGGAACTATGCTCCTCTCACTGACCACCAATGAAAGAGGTGCCTCTTCTGGAAGTGCGGTGGGGGCCGGATAAATAGCCTCGGGGGCCGCATGTGGCCCGTGGGCCCGTAGTTTGGGGACCCCTGAGCTGGAGGGAGGGCTGTCTTATCCTCGGGGACCTGTGACCCCTGGACATCTATCTGTGTTAAGGGTCAGCAATGGGGCAATAAAACATATCTTCCTATTTCTAATTTTTTTTTTTTTTTGGTAAAAAGAATTTTATTGCAAAAAAAAATTTTTTTTGTAAAATTGCTAAGTGAAGGTTGAAAACCAAGAGGCTGACATGTTGGTGATCTGTTCATACATTCGGCCCAAAGCGTGCGCGCTGACGTTACCTGTAATCGTGGATGATCCTCCTGGCGTTCTCCAGCTGTTCGTTGGTTAACAGGATGTTCCTGGGGTCCGTCACAGTGAAGAAGTGACTGGCCCGTCCCACAAACGTGCTCTGGTCCCATCGAGGCTCTTTGATGTTAATGTTGGCTGGGACTTCTCCAGACATGGTCCTGGCGGGGGAGGGCCAAACAGACGAGCCCAGTTAAGACTCACCGTGTCCACGCACATTTACCAACGTGGCCGCCTCACTCATCTTCAAGTAAGGGTGCATGCGTGTCCCTGCTTCCAACGAGAATGTTGCTCTCCATGGCAGAAAGATAAAGTAACCCCCAAACTAACCTTGTCCGTAAATCCCAATCAAATTTCAATAACTTCCTACCTATGTCTTTTTTTTCTGAGTCCGTGGTATTTCCTTATCCCTTACCTTTGGAAACCTAGAAACATCCTAGAGAAACTAGAGATAGAAAAAGTTCAAAACAATAATATCAACAGTAACACTGTCTCATGTTTGAAACCCTTTTTCTGAGTGAAACGATCATCAGCATCAAACTACTGCTGCTCTCTGGTCTGACTACCTAGTTATCTCTGCCAGGAAAGGGACTGAATCTCTGCCGTGGAAGACCGAGGCCCCGGGGTGGTGGGCGGGCGGGGAGGAGTGGCGTTGGTTTCCGTGGAAAGTGCGCGGCCAGCTCAGGCCTTCGGGTCCTGGACTGGTCCCCGACCTGTGGCTCCCCCCCCACCCCACAAAGGTTGAAATTGGTTGAAGATCAGCCCCCTTTTTTATTTTTATTTTTTTGTATTTTTCTGAAGCTGGAAACGGGGAGAGACAGACAGACTCCCGCATGCACCCGACCGGGATCCACCCGGCACGCCCACCAGGGGGCGATGCTCTGCCCCTCTGGGGCGTCGCTCTGCCGCGACCAGAGCCACTCTAGCGCCTGGGGCAGAGGCCAAGGAGCCATCCCCAGCGCCCGGGCCATCTTTGCTCCAATGGAGCCTTGGCTGCGGGAGGGGAAGAGAGAGACAGAGAGGAAGGAGAGGGGGAGGGGTGGAGAAGCAAATGGGCGCTTCTCCTGTGTGCCCTGGCCGGGAATCGAACCCGGGTCCCCCACACGCCAGGCCGACGCTCTACCGCTGAGCCAACCGGCCAGGGCCCAGCCCCCTTTTTTAGAGAGGTGTTCTTAAGCACCTTGTAGATCTGACAGTATGTCATGACAGTGGATGGTGACAGTTGATAAACAGCCACTGGACTGAGTGAATGTGAAGATCTAATGGCTTTTATCCGACGATGCAGAATCGGGCAGCAGCCTGTCTGGCGAGCAGAGAGGAGCTCGGGAAGCCCTACAACGTGGGCGGCGTCTGCAGGCAGCAGGGGAGGGGATAAGAAAGAAAACAAGGATGAATTCCTCTGTCCCTGGGGGGTAGAAAGGGAGCTTTGGGGCAGATGACCTCATAGGTGCTGACCATCAAATTCCAGGCTGACCAGTTAGGACCACATTCCTGGGGAAGGTCAGAAAGGCAATTAGATCAGGTATTAAGTTTTGGTTTGGTGTTGTTGGCTTAGCTCAAGTGACTCCATTTTGTGCCCGTGGCTTCCTTTCCACACAGTTTTACAACAGGTGCTGAGCCACTAGGAATTTCTGCAGGGGGCGCTGCGGGAAGTCATTCTGTGGGACAGCTTCGTGACCCTGGGGACGGCACGAGTGATCACGAAGCCACAGCAGCTCCAAAGGAAGTCTCAGAAATCAAGACATGCACCTTCTGAGGCAGACGTGGCAAGGACAAGGAGCAGTGCCACGCCCCCCAGGGACAGGCTGCACAGGATTCCTGGTTTTCAACCGGTTCCGTTTCCATGATGTGAAGAGATGATGGAAGGGGGAGCAGAGGACAGAACGAGGCTACATGATTCCAGAGCAGAGACGTGACCGGGAAGGGACCGGTGAAGGGAGGTCTCTGACACGGTGACACAGGCGTGCCTCACGTCACCGTGCCTCTCAGACGCGCGTTTGTTACAAACCGAAGGTGTCTGGCAGGCCGATGGGCCCCGTTTCCCCAGTAGCACATGCTCCCTGTCCTCCTCCGTGTCACTGTTTGCTAATGCTTGCGATAGTCCCAACCTTCCCATCATTATTATGTTTGTTATGGTGACCTGGGGTCCGTGCGCTTGGGTGTTACTATCGCCATTGTTTTGGGGCACCGTGCACCACACCCAGACAGGATGGGGAGCAAAATGGATGACTGCGTGCGCTCTGGCCGCTCCCCCCACGGGCTGTGGCCTGTCTCTCCCCCTCGCCTGGGGCAGCCCTGCTCCCTGAGACACAACACACAGGGGAACCGGGACAACTGCCAACCACAATGGCCCCTAAGTGTCCCAGCGAAAGAACAGTCCCACGCCTCTCACTCTAAATCAGGGGTCTCAAACTCGCGGCCCGCCGAACAATTTTGTGCGGCCCGCAGACTAATCCACGAAGTTCAAAATATTTTGGATAAAATTAAGTAAGCCTAGGGGCCTACTTGTATTTTTCATTTCTCTAGCATCCTAGCTAGATATTAGCTTAGTTAACAGCAGTTGTGATGCGAACTACAGTTTCTGGTCGTTTTGTGACACTGAGTAAACTGCATGTACGATTGTGCTTGTTGTACTGATTTTTTTTGTTGTTTTCAAACTGCAGTGAGAAAAGTGTTGCGTAACAGTTGCCTTTTGTAGACCTAGTGCGGCCCGCCGAAGGAACGGCTGTGATCTTGCTCTGCGGCCCACATGCTGAGTTGAGTTTGAGACCCCTGCTCTAAATCCAAAGCTTCACCGGAGTTGGGGGATGGAGCTGGGACACTGTCCAAGTCACTGTGAAAATTATACTCCACTCTCGGTGACCCGTGCTGGGCGGCATCACCGCCTTCCTTCTCGGTGAGCTGTCACACGGTCCAAGGCTCGGTGGGCGCACAGCCGGGCAAGGGCGAGGACCACTCCCCGACTCCGCGGCCCTGGGCCACCTCCTGCCACACATCAGCCTTCACAGCCGGAAAGCAGTCAGCTCCAATTAGCCCGTGGTGACCTGGTTACTTTCTCAATAAGCTTACTGAGCCAGCCGGTCGGCCCAACGTGGAGTCCCTGGCTCGGAGCAGCACCCCGCTAACTGTCCTGTGATTTGGAACCCCCCGGGGGGAGGTGATGAGGGAAGGGGCACACCACGGAGGCAGCAGATCTGCAGATCTGAGTTCACGTCCCAGCTCCGCTGGCGACTCTGGGACCTGGCCCCGCGCCTCCAGGTGTCTGTCCCTTCCTCAGCAAAGTTAGGACACTGCCTAACAATGCCCACCGACGGGTAATGACCACTTGTTTGAAGAGCCTGCCTTCTACGACCTCGTCTCACCCTCCTAACAGTTCAGTGACAAGGCCGGCTAGCTAACTCGCTCGAGGGATGCTGGAGCCAGAGCGCCACCCTCGGTCGTGCGGCCCCGGCACCCCTGCTCCCTGGACGGGCGGCTGTGACCGAGAAAGCATCTCCCTGTGAATCCTGACTCAACACAGCTCTGCTGGCGCCCAGGAATCGGGTTTGTAAGAAGTCTACGAGGGGGACCCTATGATGAGTTAAGTTTGGGAAACGCTATGTTTGAAGGAATAGAAAAATTCTAAATAAATAATAAGCAGATGCCCTCCCGGTTCAGGGCAGATTCTTACCCTCTCGTGGGGGCAGTTACAGATATATTTAGGGGACTCCATGGCCGTTCCCGCTGGCTGCTGGTTCCTGTGGAGGAGGGCTCCCCCGCCCGTGGCCCATCCCCAAGGGCCTGCCCTGCCAGCCCGTGGGCAGCACCGGACCTTTACCACGGCAGTCTGGACTGGAGTCCTGGTTCTGTCACTGGCTGTCTAGGCCTGTCACTGGCTGAGTCACCTCACAGGTCTGAGTCTCAGCTTTGTCATCTGTACCAGGGAGATCAGCGATGGCCCACGGAGTTGGTGAGGTGAGCTAGCTCGAGTGACCGGGGGGCTCTGTGAGCCCCGACTGGACGTACAGTGCAGATAGGGGCGGCGTCCCTGACCAGCCGGGTCTTCGGGAGCAGAAGCTGCGTCCGCAGTGGCTGAAATCCAGCCCGGCAGTGCGTGGGGGGCGGGGTGGAGCCTCACACTGAGAAGATGATCAGAAATGTCTAAGGAGAAGAACCTTTCCCTTAGATAAGCTTTATTTCAAACTTTCAGCTACATGCCAGGAAACTGCTTCACTGTTGGAAAAGAAGACTTGTCCAAAATTGCACAGAGGCCCTGGCCGGTTGGCTCAGTGGTAGAGCGTAGGCCTGGAGTGCAGAGGTCCTGGGTTCGATTCCCGGCCAGGGCACACAGGAGAGGCGCCCATCTGCCTCTCCACCTCTCCCCCCCTCCTTCCTCTCTGTCTCTCTCTTCCCCTCCTGCAGCCAAGGCTCCATGGGAGCAAAGATGGCCCGGGCGCTGGGGATGGCTCCTTGGCCTCTGCCTCAGGCGCTAGAGTGGCTCTGGTCACGGCAGAGCGATGCCCCGGAGGGGCAGAGCATCACCCCCTGGTGGGCAGAGCGTCGCCCCTGGTGGGCGTGCCGGGTGGATCCCAGTTGGGCGCATGCGGGAGTCTGTCTGACTGTCTCTCCCCGTTTCCAGCTTCAGAAAAAAAAAAAAAAATTGCACAGAAAAAAAAGTTAGCAGGGAATGTGCTTTATCAGGGACTTAGTAGCAAAGATCTTTAACTCCGGCTAAAGATTAACAGTGACAATCAAGGCATTAAAATGGAATTTGGTTATAACAACCACCGGTTGAAAGAGTTAAGGAGGAGTCTGCTTGCCCTGGTTTATTCAGGTAGAGCCAGGCAGGTGTGGGACACTAAGTCACTGTCGGGGACACACGACTGAAACGAATGTCCCTTAGGAGCCCGGTGCCGGGCTTGCTGTGCACTGCTGGATTGCTGAGTCCTCGTGTGGGCCCTTTAAGAGCATCTCCCCTGTCTTGTAGTTCCTCCGAGAAGCCAGGTTCCGTGCCCCCGAGGGCAGAGCCAGGAAGAGGCGGTTCTGTCTGTCTTCACAGGGCACTCCCGACCTGGGGGGGTGGGGGGCCCGGAGGCAGCCTGTCTGCCAAGGCTGTCACATGAACTCAGGGAGCCTCAACAGCAAGTTTCCTGACTTGTTCGGCTTTGAGCGGGTCACCTGCACACAGCGTTCCTTTCTTATCAGCGTGGCCACACAGGAGATCAAGTTATAGACCAGAAAGTTGAACCCTGTGCAAAGAAGTATATCTTCCAAAGGGCATCTCCACTCAGCAGTGGCTTTCAGCTGCACAGTTTCCTGTTCCGAGGACCGGGCTGCGTGGAGAGACGGGTTCCGTCTCGACTCAGCAAGACCTGGAGAGCTACGGCCTCCGCCTGTCTCCCTGCCACCCTCCCCCCACCCCCACGTCCCTCCCGGCCACGCAGGTCCCACACTCCTGTCAACCTGACAACACCCAGGTGACAACGCTGTCCTTGTTCATATTCCGGTCCTCAAGATCATTTTCAGGTCTGGGTTTCTTAATATCTTAGGATGGGTGAGTTTCTTATTCATTAAAAAATTTCCTCTCGGGCCCTGGCCGGTTGGCTCAGCGGTAGAGCGTCGGCCTGGCGTGCGGGGGACCTGGGTTCGATTCCCGGCCAGGGCACACAGGAGAAGCGCCCATTTGCTTCTCCACCCCGCCCCCCTCCTTCCTCTCTGTCTCTCTCTTCCCCTCCCGCAGCCAAGGCTCCATTGGAGCAAAGATGGCCCGGGCGCTGGGGATGGCTCCTTGGCCTCTGCCCCAGGCACTAGAGTGGCTCTGGTCGCTGCAGAGTGACGCCCCGGAGGGGCAGAGCATCGCCCCCTGGTGGGAAGAGCGTCACCCCTGGTGGGCGTGCCGGGTGGATCCCGGTCGGGCGCATGCGGGAGTCTGTCTGACT
Organism: Saccopteryx leptura; assembly: GCF_036850995.1. NCBI lineage: Eukaryota > Metazoa > Chordata > Mammalia > Chiroptera > Emballonuridae > Saccopteryx > Saccopteryx leptura. The sequence goes on along the minus strand of NC_089508.1, from coordinate 190,711,071 downwards.
GTCTCTCCCCGTTTCCAGCTTCAGAAAAATACAAAATATATATATATATATAAAAAAAATTTCCTCTCGGTTAGTAAAATTTCCTACTGGAGAGAGTAGCATCCGCCTATGAAAATGATAAAATACTACGTATCTATACCTCAGATTCAGTCAGCTGAATATTTCACCCACTTCAAAGAATCATCTCACAGATGAAAAAATTAATAGTAGCAAATATTTTACAAATGAATAGTAGTTAACCATAAACTTTGAACTTATTAAGTATAGATTTGTTACATAGTCCAACTGAAGTTTTTACTTTCTAGGTTGATTTCCAGTCAGTATTTTTGTTTTAATGACTTGCTGCTGCTGACTTTTTAACCTTGACCCTCAAGGGAAAGGTTCCACCCACGACTATACTCCAGCCGAGTCCATTGAGCTCACACGGGAGGAAGGAGGTGCCATCCTCCATCCTCAGGGCGTTAGCAACGAGGCTGGACCCGCTCTGAGGGTCCCTGCCGCTCTGGCCGCTCCGGCCGCCCTCGCCGCCTCCTGGGCAGGAAGGGAGGGTGTGGGAGGGATGCTGACACTCTTCTCTGCCCATCCACACGGGATCGCAGAAACCTTTCACAGAGAGAGCATGAGCATCCTTCCACACGGGATCTCAGAACCTTTCACAGAGAGAGCATGAACATCCTTCAACATTGGGATCTCAGAAACCTTTCACAGAGAGAGCATGAGCATCCTTCCACACGGGATCTCAGAACCTTTCACAGAGAGAGCATGAACATCCTTCCACACGGGATCTCAGAACCTTTCACAGAGAGAGCATGAACATCCTTCCACACGGGATCGCAGAACCTTTCACAGAGAGAGCATGAACATCCTTCCACACGGGATCTCAGAACCTTTCACAGAGAGAGCATGAACATCCTTCCACACGGGATCTCAGAACCTTTCACAGAGAGAGCATGAACATCCTTCCACACGGGATCTCAGAACCTTTCACAGAGAGAGCATGAGCATCCTTCCACACGGGATCTCAGAAACCTTTCACAGAGAGAGCATGAGCATCCTTCCACACGGGATCTCAGAACCTTTCACAGAGAGAGCATGAGCATCCTTCCACACGGGATCTCAGAACCTTTCACAGAGAGAGCATGAGCATCCTTCCACACGGGATCTCAGACCCTTTCACAGAGAGAGCATGAACATCCTTCCACACGGGATCTCAGAAACCTTTCACAGAGAGAGCATGAGCATCCTTCCACACGGGATCTCAGAACCTTTCACAGAGAGAGCATGAACATCCTTCCACACGGGATCTCAGAACCTTTCACAGAGAGAGCATGAACATCCTTCCACACGGGATCTCAGAACCTTTCACAGAGAGAGCATGAGCATCCTTCCACACGGGATCTCAGAACCTTTCACAGAGAGAGCATGAACATCCTTCCACACGGGATCTCAGAACCTTTCACAGAGAGAGCATGAACATCCTTCCACACGGGATCTCAGAACCTTTCACAGAGAGAGCATGAGCATCCTTCCACACGGGATCTCAGAACCTTTCACAGAGAGAGCATGAACATCCTTCCACACGGGATCTCAGAACCTTTCACAGAGAGAGCATGAGCATCCTTCTAAGTGTGTTACCGGTGCTGAGGTACAGCCAGCCCTGCTCCCCAGGCTCCTCTCTGACAACTGCAGCCACGGATGCCCCCCTTCCCAGAGGCCATGGGGCCGGAAAGCCTGCACACTCCCCCTCACCCCGGGGGGATGCATCCTTAGAGCGATTCCCTACGAGAGCCGTGTAGGAGCCGGCGGACCCTTCTGTCCAAACGCCATCAGTTTTGCACACTAGCCACCCTGCAGGCCTGTGTGAGAAAGGACCCGCTTGAAGTCCCGGTGCTTCTCGGTGGAGCCTCCACCCCCCTCCCCGAGAGTTCCCTCCCCTCTTGCACAGCTTCTGGGTCGAGTCTGAGTCCAGCACCACGGCAGCTGCCAAGCCCCCGTCTTTACCTGCATAGCCCCTGTCACCCCGGGACAGCGCCTGCGACGCGGAAGAAGCCCGGTACACCGGGGAAGGACACAGGAAGAGAGCCTTTCGAGGCACCCAAGTGAAAATCTAGAACAGGGGTCCCCAAACTTTTTACACAGGGGGCCCAGTTCACTGTCCCTTAGACTGTTGGAGGGCCGGACTATAAAAACAACTATGAACAAATCCCTATGCACACTGCACATATCTTATTTTAAAGTAAAAAAACAAAACGGGAACAAATACAATATTTAAAATAAAGAACAAGTAAATTTAAATCAACAAACTGACCAGTATTTCAATGGGAACTATGGGCCTGCTTTTGGCTAATGAGATGGTCAATGTGCTCCTTTCACTGACCACCAATGAAAGAGGTGCCCCTTCCAAAACTGTGGCGGGGGCTGGATAAATGGCCTCAGGGGGCCGCATGCGGCCCGCAGGCCATAGTTTGGGGACCCCTGATCTAGAAGGTGTGAGGCAGAAGACAGATGAGGTCTTTTGAGAGAATGACCAAGCAAATGCCCCGGGGTGCAGAAGGCAGCGGCCCACAGAGTGGGGAAGTCGCTCAGAGCAGCGCAGAGCTCGGCTCGCTCGTTCAGGCGCTCGACCAATATTCCCCACGGGTGTTGGAGGTGAACGCCAGCGCTGGGTGCAGAGCATACGCGGTCAGCAGAGGCCAACACGAGCCCCGATCGCAAGGAGAGAATAGAGCGAGCAAGCAAAGGGTTCGCTTCAACTGCTGACAAACGCGACTGAAGGAAAACCGCAGGGGTACATCCAACCAAGGACGCGTGCACGAGGTGGGCCGGTGGAGTCAGCTCAGCCCAGGGGAAGCTCTTTGAGGAACCAGGGTGGAGGCTGACTCCGCTGGCCTCGTTCAGCTGATGGGCAGCTGTGTGACCTGGGGCAGATTACTCAACCTCTCTGAGCAGCTTGCTTTGGATTAGGAAGGCAAGGCAAGAACCTCACAGAGCTGAAAGGAAAGTGAAAGTGAAGGGGCCTAAATGGCTGGCACACACTTAGGAGAAAAAGCTGTTATTGTTCTGATAAGGTTAGAGACCTGTGAGAGGAGGGAGAGATGGGAACACAGAAATGCAAGGTGCACCCAGGACCAGGCTAGTGCACATCTTTCTCTACTGGACTGCCAGTTCTGGGGCAGAGGGACAGGGGTTTCCTGTGGCCCCAGAGCCGCGCTCTGCGCCAGGAGAAGCCGAGAACTAGGAGCATGAGGGGTGTAGGGGTCGGTGCCACCTGGTCACCTAGCAATCATGTGCAGCGGTGGCTTGTCCCCGCGGCAGCCATCTTGGGTATCGTCCCCGTGGTGAGTTTCGGCACGCTGCCTCCAGGGACAGCGTGGCAGGGGCGTGCGGGTGTGCAATGGGTGAGCCCCTTCCCATCCGGAGAGCTCAGGCTGCTGGAGTGGGGAGCTGTCAGGCAGCCGATGGAAGGGGTCCTCAGGGTGCGGGGACCCCTGGCCCTGCAGTCCCGGCAGTCCCGGCATAGCGAGAGGGCTTGTGATCTGAGCCTGGAGTGGTGGCGAAGGGGGTGTCCCTGCAGCCGGCACGCAGGCGCGCGCCCCTGCTCGAGCCCGCGCCCGTCCGCAGGCTCCCCGTGCTATTCCCACCCATCGCGGCCATGCCGCCTCCGGAGACTCACCGCTCCCCCTGGGCCGCCGCCCGCGCCGCTTGCCGGACCCACTAGGCGCAGCCTCAGTCACCACCGGAAGCGCTTCTCCCGCCACCGCGGCAGAGCGCGCCGCCTAGCCTAGCGCACGCCCTCGGAGCGCGCGTCCCCGCGCAGAGCCACGGGCTGGAAGCCCTGGACCCGCCCCCTGAGTCACCGGATTCCCAGGTCTAGGTGCTTTCGCTTCTGGCGCCCTGCCGGGCCGTCTGTCTCCATCAAGATCTCCCAAGTTCATCCTCACGGCGGTGTCGGGCTCTGCTCAGGCTAATGCTGCGTTTTCTCTTTTGGTTCCCCTAGGGACTACCCCTTATTTAAATTTGTTTATTCCCAGGGTCTGGCCTATATAGAATCAGCATGGTTTCACTCCCTCACCCATTCATTTATTCATTTAAACCAGTGTTTCCCTAAATGTGGAGTTTGGTAACACTGCTGCTACAAGGTGACTTTAGGTAGTACACTAAGTTCTGCCTTAAAAAGAATCACTCTGGCCGCTGTGTGGAAACAAGCCGTAGGGGAAGGTGATGTGGAGGCAGACAGAGGCCAGCGGGAAGGGACCGTGCTTACCAGGAGAGAGACAATGGTGGCTTGGACCAAGGTGATAACGGGAAGGTGGCAAGAATTATTGGGTTCTGAGTATATTTCAGAGGCAAACGAAATCTAATAAATGGTGGCAGATGCCATTTTCAAAGTTGTCAATTTTCCCCAAACCCACCTATCGATATAATGCAATTCCAAGCAAAATTCCAACACCTCTATTGTGTATAACTTGACAAAGTGTCTGGGAAAATGTATACAGAAAAATAAAGAGCCAAAACAATTTTGAAGAAAAAAAAGCAAAGCAGAGTGACGCAGCCTAGAAGTGCAGAGGTGGTGTGCTTGTGCAGGGACACCAGTTTGTCTCTCTTCCTTCAGTGTCCCCTGGGCAGGGCCACGTGGCAAAGGCGGGGGGGAGGGATGGAGTGAGGGAGGGAGGGAGGCAGAGAGGTGCAGAGCTGGAGACCTAAGTCCTCTTGAGATCAAGGCTCGGAACCGGCTACCTACCTTCACTTCTGCTTTGTCAAACCAAGTCACAAAACCAGCCCAGATTTAGGGAGGGAGAGACTTCAAGGAGCTGCCGAGTGACACTGTAAACAGGGGTAAATAAACGGCTGGGTGGGAAATCGGAGGCATCATTTTTTAAACAAGTTCTGTCATATGTGTGTGGGTTTTCATTTGTTGATTTTGCTTTCCAAACATCCCAGTTTCTTCTGGGGGGAGCTCCCCTCTCTGACATCATTTGATCCTGGTCAGATTGTCAATCATGTGACTTGATCTTTTCACAGATAGTGACCCAAGTTGGGCCACACGGAACCCTGCCCTGAATTTACGTGTAGACTTTGGGAAAGAGCCGTGCTCAGTGACCCCACCCCCACCCCCACCAGGGTTGCTACACTGGGAGAGAATGTGGGTCAGAGGCTGCCTGGCCGGCTCTTTCCCCAGTCAGTCTGCAGAAGTGAAACTAAGCTGGAAGGTGCAAGAAGCATAGAATTCAGATGATGTCACCTCAGGCCCTGGGCTCAGCCAATCCTGAGGTTAGACTGCCTCCTGGGCTTCCAGTTATGGGGGCCAATAAACACACCCACATACACTCAAAATACGGATGTAAACTCTCTGGAGTTGGATTTATATTCCTGACTGACTTGAGGGTGGTGGTGGCATTTGGGCTCAGTGCAGCTACATTTGAAAAAAGTAGGATAAAAAGGCAGACGAAGGAAGAAGACATGAGCTGAGGATTTTTAGGAGAAAGAGCAAGTGTTTGCACGTGTTTCCACCATTGTTTTTTTGTTTTGTTTTTTTAAACTTTGAGAAACAGCTTCCACAAAAGCTGAAATCGTGTTTTCCCTCTTTGTTAGTAAGGGAGCTGAGTGGTGGGGAATTTTTTGCTAGGTTTGCAGGGACAAAGGTTGCAAATCCCTTGTATTTAACACGGACTTTGAACCATCCAGGGCACGGCCAGAACAAAACAGAAGTGTAAGTCAGCAAAGATGGGGGCGTTTCTGAGTATCACAGAAGTCAGTGAGGTGAAGAAAGGACTTTATAGCCCAAGATGAAGGTCTCCTCCTGGTAGAATGGGGAATTCAGTGAGCATCGATGTTTCCCTTTAAAATGGACATCGAAACGAAAAGTTGAAGTTCCAGATGATCTTTAGCCGAGTGACATTTATGATGGCGAAAGAAAGACTGTACACGGTCACACAGATGTGAAAAGTACAGAGAAGTTGAGGCACATACTCCGTGATTCCCTGCACTCCTCCTAGATCTTCAAGATGTTTTCTTCTAGTACTTTCTTTTCTTTTCCTCTCCTCTCCTCTCCTTCCCTCCCCTCCCCTCTCCTCTCCTCTCCTTCCCTCCCCTCCCCTCTCCTCCCTTCCCCTCTCCTCCCTTCCCCTCTCCTCCCCTCCCCTCTCCTCCCTTCCCCTCTCCTCTCCTCTCCTCTCCTCTCCTCCCCTCCCTCCTCCCTCCCCTCCCCTCTCCTCCCCTCCCCTCTCCTCCCCTCTCCTCTCCTCCCTTCCCCTCTCCTCCCCTCCCCTCTCCTCCCCTCCCCTCCCCTCTCCTCCCTTCCCCTCTCCTCCCTTCCCCTCTCCTCCCCTCCCCTCTCCTCTCCTCTCCTCTCCTCTCCTCCCCTCCCTCCTCCCTCCCCTCCCCTCTCCTCCCCTCCCCTCTCCTCCCCTCCCCTCTCCTCCCCTCCCTCCTCCCTCCCCTCCCCTCCCCTCCCCTCCCCTCTCCTCCCCTCTCCTCCCCTCCCCTCTCCTCCCCTCTCCTCCCCTCCCCTCTCCTCCCCTCCCCTCCCCTCCCCTCTCCTCCCCTCTCCTCCCCTCCCCTCTCCTCCCCTCCCCTCCCCTCCCCTCTCCTCCCCTCTCCTCCCCTCCCTCTCCTCCCCTCCCCTCCCCTCTCCTCCCCTCCCCTCCCCTCCCCTCTCCTCCCCTCCCCTCCCCTCCCCTCCCCTCCCCTCCCCTCCCCTCTCCTCCCCTCCCCTCTCCTCCCCTCCCCTCTCCTCCCCTCCCTCCTCCCTCCCCTCCCCTCCCCTCCCCTCCCCTCCTCCCCTCCCCTCCCTTCTCCTCCCTTCCTCTTCCCTTCCCTCCTCTTCTCCTCTCTTCTCTTCTCACCCGGCAAACTTCCTTTCTTCTCATACTGGAGTTTCAGCTCTCTGTATGTATGACCGGGAAACAGGAGGCCCAGGGCTTAGGGACATGGGCTCTGCAGGTGGACCCACCGGGCTTCCGATGCCACCCCTGCCCTGAACGGCTCCGAGACGCTAACCAGAGGAGTCCCTCTGCCCCTCTGGGCCTTGGCTGCACTGCTGCTCATGCAGGGATGAGCCTAACGCTGGCCCCATGGGGCTGTCGGGACCACCACCTGAGAGGGGGTCCGTGCTGAGACTTGCAGGGCGCCTGGCCCACGGCGAGCCTCCCTAACCGGGAGCCGCAGTTATTGGGGTTCCAGCTTCCCGGCTCCCACGCCCTTCCTCCGCCAGCCTGTGGGCGCTCACCTCGTGGCAGCCCGCCACGGTCTCACAGTCCCGACTTCTCTCTAGACAGCGAGCCCTTTACAAGAAGAAAGAGACTTGATCTTATTCCATGTTCTCACCCCAGTGTCTAGCAAAATGTAGGACGTGGAGCACTCAGTACTTTTTTTTTTTTTTTTTGCTAAATATGTGATAAGAATCATAGTACCTATTATACGATCCAGTTTATTCACCGAAAGTGACGTTTCAAACACATTTTCTCAGGTTGCGTTATCTTCGTTCACTTACGCTTTTATTTGATACATGCTTATTGCACACCAGTTATACGTTAGTAACCGTGCCAGGTGCTGGGGAGTCTACGTTGAAAGGCACAGATGTCACCCCCTGCCCTCGCTCAGGACCACTCTAGGAGGGGAGACAGACAGTAAACACGTGAACCCAGTGCACAGGCACAGCGTCCAGTGGGGGCGAGTATGGCCCATAAATAAAGGGAGAAGGGAGGGGTGTGGTCAGGGCAGGCCTCCGGGAAAGGGTCCTTTCCTGTTTGATCAACTGTCACAGATTCCACTAAGTGCTGTGTCACCATCCACTCAGCCTGGCCAGGGGATTCCGTCCACTCGGGCTCATTGGTTCTGTGTGTATGTGCTCAGGTGTGGGGAAGGCTAGAACGCTGAACTAGCCACTGAGCAGAGCCTATAGCAGAAGGCAGAGAGGGGAGGTCCTGTGATTGAGTGTCACACCTTCTCTGGTCCCCTCGAAACCCCGAGGGGCTAGCTGCTGCTTGTGTTAGTCAGGGTTCCATAGGAAAACGGACAGTGGGTTCTTCCCCACCCCACCCCCCTCTCTACCTACCTATCCATCTAGAAGTTTCTGGTTGGGAGTTGGCTCATACCACCCCAAATAAACTCCTGTTTTACGTGGAAGCGTCAGTTACTTTTCGTTGTACAGTCTGTCGGTTCTCTCACCACATTCTCTGATGCTGAGCGGGGTTAGGGCACAGGGGGACGCTGCGGCCACCACTGCAAGTCACCCAGCCTGGTCAGCAGGACATTCAGGGTCCAGTGAGGCAGCAAGCACAAAACCAGGAGGGCCCAGGGAGCTATCTAAGCAGCAGACGTGGAGCCCAGAGGAGGGATCAGCTGGCCTGTTCTGGCTACATGTCAGGGAAGGCTTCCTGGTGGAGGTGATGGATGAACCAAGGTTTAAGGCATGGGTAGGAGAAGAAAGGGAAGTGAAGAGGCAGGAACGGACATATTTTAAAAGGGAACAGTATGTGCAGCAGCCCAGAGGCCAGACCAGTTAGATGTGGGTGGGGCAGCTGCAGCTCAGGTGGTGAGTGACAGGTGTCAGGTGGGCTGGGGGGTGGGTTTAAGGGGTGAGGATGGGTGGGGAAGGGGCCGGTGTGGAGTCTCCACCCAGACAGGGTGCGTATACAGGAATTCCCCTGGGGAGGGGGGCTGAGGCCCAAGTGGGAGGGAGAACCCCCACAGGTTTGTTCGCTGACGAGGTTAAGGAGAAAGTGCAGCCAGGACCAGGGGCCAGAAGGGCAGAATCCAGGGGCCAGCAGAGCAAAGTGACCAGTGGACGACTGCAGGGAAGGAAGGGTGATCTTCCTCCTGCCCTGCTAAGTTCTCCTGGCTGGCTGAGTAAGTCAAATCACACACAGCAGACACACAGAGGTTCCAGTTTTAATATGTGCGGGTGGGGGCATTCACATGAGCACGACAATCCCCAAGACGGCGAGGAAAAGGGAGGTGCGTATGCCGTTTGGACTAAGGAGGAGGAAGGCAGGCAGTCCCCAGAGAGATGAGGAGAGCCAGAGGTGTCCTGGGCTGTCTGGGAACAACGGCCACAGAGTCGCATGGGCCCTGCTGGGTTCCTTCCGCCTGTCCCCCCCCCCTCCCCCCACTCACATGCAAATAGAGTCATCAAGGTGATCTGCCCCTCCTTAGAGCAAGTCCAGATATTTTTAGCCAATTGGGGGGGGGGCAGTTCAAAGAATTTTTTCCTTCACCCTGAGTCTTTTGTTTCTTAAAAATAACCAGCTTCGGCCCTGGCCAGTTGGCTCAGTGGTAGAGCATTGGCCTGGTGTGTGGAAGTCCCAGGTTTGATTCTTGGCCAGGGCACATGGGAGAAGCGCCCATCTGCTTCTCCACCCTTTCCTCCTCTCTTTTCTCTCTGTTTCTCTCTTCCCCTCCCACAGCCAAGGCTCCATTGGAGCAAAGTTGGCCCTGGGCGCATAGGATGGCTCCATGGCCTCCACCTCAGGTGCTAGAATGGCTCTGGTTGCAGCAGAGCAACGTCCCAGATGGGCAGAGCATCGCCCCCTGGTGGGCTTGCTGGGTGGATCCCGGTCGGGCGCATGTGGGAGTCTGTCTGTCTGCCTCCCTGTTTCTCACTTCAGAAACATACCCCCCCCCAAAAAAAAAATCCAGCTTGAAATAATATCTCCCAAAAGGCAGATTTTGGGGTGGTGAGCTCTGTCCCCCTCACAGCCTAGGGCAGTTCATGAGGCAGAGTGTGGACAGAGAGAGGTTTCATGCTGGTGTTGCCGGACAAGGCAGTGGGTTCAGTGTCCGTGGCTTACAGAGAAGCCCAAGTCTGAGGAGCAGGTGTTTTTTGTTTTTTTTTTTTTAAAAAAGGAGATTTATTTACCAGGCCAGCCCAACAAGGAGACCACAGACAATGTTCAGAGTCATCTCCCCAAACAAAGGCTTGGGGGCAGTTTTAGGGAGTGAGGGGAAGCAGAGGTTATACATACTTATTCATTCTAGTGCTGGGGGTCTGATTTGAGTAGTCTTGGGACTAGGCCATCTAAGGCTTGGCAGGTAGAAGGGAAAATGGAGAACAAAGAAAGACTCTAGCAGAGCCCGATTTCCCAGTCCTGTGCGAGTCCACAGTAGATCCCTGTACTGAATCTTCCTTACTGACGGACCCCCACCTCCTTAATGGGCCCTGGCTGGTAAACGTAGCTCTCTGCTACTTGGGTTCCGTGCATCTTGGTTCGGCATCTGAGGTCAGCTTAGGATTCTTTAGCTGCTAACTGTGCCCGCTGAAGCCTCTGGGACCAGTCTGATCTGGCTTGGTCTGGTGGCCGATGGAGATCTGTGAGGCGGTCTGCTGTTATCTCCTGAAAGACACTTAAAAACTAGAAAAACTGTTAAGGGTCTGGTTTCAGAGATAGGGCCCGGTCTGAACAGCAGAATTGACCTGCCATCTGCCCATTAGTGCAGCAGGCAGACTGGCCTTTGACTTTCATCCCTCCAGTATGTAGGCCATAATCCTAAAAGCATTCTTGTTTGGCAGTGAAAACTTGTTGCGTCTCACATACAAAGCAAGGGTGAACAACATGAATTGGCTCTTTGTTTAACAACAAAGCGACACCCAATATCACGTGGGAGCGAGTTCTGTCTTAAATAGGTCCCCGGGGGGCTAAACACGCTGTCGATTCTTCTGAGTCACAACCTTGTGGGTTTAAGGAACTGGTTCATTAATCGAGTTAATCTCACCATAATGGGGCAGAAATAAGGGAGAAATAAGACGTCACATTTCCGTTTTGCTGTGGTTGAGCTCTGGCCGTTCCGTTCCTGCGAGTCTCCGGGAAGAATGCGATACCTCCTTACCCGCGGGGGTCCTGTTCATTCATCCCGCCAACACCTGTTTACTAAGCATCTGCTGGAGCTGGCTCAGACAGGCACGGTGACACCGGCCCGCCCTCCGTGCAGCTTAACATTCCCATGGGGGGAGACACCAATGAATCAATTAAATAAGGAGTTCAGGGAATGGAAAGTGAGGTGAAGAGAGCTGGGTAAGAGGACAGCACAAGGTAGGCACCGGGCGGGGGTGGGGGGTGGGGGCGGGCGGTGATTTTAGAAGGGATATTCAAGGAAGGCTTCTCTGGGGAGGTGACATTGGAACAGAGACCTGAACATAGATAGGGAAGGAGCTTTTTGGCCAGTCTGGTGTTCTAATGCCTGCTTATACCATCCCTTAGATTAAATCCTCCCCGTTAAAATAACTTCTGTTTCCTTGATTGAGACCCTAATAGAATGTGTTCTTCTTGATGGCTTTTCAAGATCCATTATTCCCTTCTGCAGTGAACACCCTGACTTGGAGCAGTTACCTTCATCCCTGTTTCACGGTAGCCACCTGGTTTAGATGGGGTTGAGCCGCATTTCAGCTCCAAGGTGGTGGGCTTAACCCTGTCTGCCTCCTAATTAGTATGTGATCTTGGGCAAATTCAGAGAGTCGTTTCTTCATAGTGAAAATTAGGCTCGTGAAGCTTCCACCTGAGTTGGCCAGTAGATGGCGCTAAAAAATGTTAATTTCATTCCCACCTTTTTGCTTTAGTAGCGATGGTTCTTTTGGTGTGTTACATTTTAGCGAGTATGAACAGAGTATGAACATGAACAAGACCGTCACTGTGTGGCAGCAGACAGAGAGCAACATTTTAATACTGGCTTTGACTCAGAAAGCCCAGTCATTGGCACTGGCTGTGTTGTATGAACTGGAGTGGACTTGAGCCATCTCTGGCTCTGCCGCCGGCATCCATATCCTCTAATTAACCTGCTTAAACCTAACTTTTTTTTTTTTTTTTTTCTGAAGCCGGAAATGGGGAGGCAGTCAGACAGACTCCCGCATGTGCCCCACCGGGATCCACCCGGCATGCCCACCAGGGGGCGATGCTCTGCCCATCTGGGGCGTTGCTCCGTCGCAACCAGAGCTATCTAGCGCCTGAGGCAGAGGCCACAGAGCCATCCTCAGCGCCCGGGCCATCTTTGCTCCAATGGAGCCTTGGCTGTGGGAGGGGAAGAGAGAGACAGAGAGGAAGGAGAGGGGGAGGGGTGGAGAAGCAGATGGGCGCTTCTCCTGTGTGCCCTGGCTGGGAATCGAACCCGGGACTCCTGCACGCCAGGCCGACGCTCTAACCACTGAGCCATCCGGCCCAGGGCCTTAAACCTAGC